>NC_089229.1:51719857-52939857 GCF_963924675.1 Phocoena phocoena
GGCAGAGCTAGGAGACCAAAATCAGGACCATATCCCCCAAATAGGTCCTCACACGCTTTCTCCTCCTCCCCTGGGACCAGCTAGCCTGTGAGAATCTTGAAGAGACAAAGCCCCTACATTTCTGTTATGAGGGTAAGTTTTGGGACAAAAATGATGAGGCCTCACTGATGAGAGACATCCTTTCTGGTTTGGGGAGGGTGGGCTCCATGCCTGACTGTTGGGCTCTTTCCCTTGTCCTCCTTCAGGATTTCAAACAGGCAGGGAAGGACACGACGGCTACCACCATTGTCTGCCTGAACAATAGCTTCAGCTCCCCACCTCTGTCACTAAGCCTCCCTGTGGACAGACTTGATGGAAGCAGCATATGTTCAGACATGATTAAACCTGCGCACTTCAAGAGGCATTAAAGGCAGGAAATGAAAAAGAGATGAGCCGTATTACTCTACCTTTGGGGCCCCAGGTAGTATATTTACGGTCACCATGAGGTAACAACATGGAAGGGCTCCAAAGATTGGCATGATCTAACCTGCAAGTCTACTTTCCTGCTTTCCGGTCTAGAACCCTCTCCTTGGGGGGGGGGGGGGGGCTAAGTGCTGTCTGGTGCTAAATGTTTCCAGTCAGGGAACTTCTAACCTCTCTCTCGAGACACTCCTGAGTAAATTAGCGGGTCCAAGTCTTCTCTTTCATTTCACCTCACTGCCATTGCTTATGCTTTGGGTATCAAGCTAAGTAAGTCTTCACCTCGGTGGGTTATACCTTTTAAGTATTTTCTGTCTGTTATCATGTTCCCTGAAGTCATTTCTGGGTCCCAGCTCTGTGTTTTTGGTGTCTTTAAGTTCTCCTCATAAATCAGCACCCCCGCCCCCCGCATTTGCTTCATCATTTTTATTGCTTTTCTCTGAACTCTCTCCATCTGTCTACATATTTCTCATGCCGGTTGTCTAAATATAATTTGCCAGACTAAAAGCCATCTTTGGAAGGACCTCACAAATTAATCTCCTGTCCTGAATCCTTTCAAAGGGTCTTGGGTACAGTTCTAAATACCACTGACCTGTTTACCTCACAAATGCATAATAAATATCCCCTAGAACAACATGGGGGTGCATGTCACAAGACTTCCTTACAGGAGAGGCTATACACTTTCCTAGGGAAATTGTGCTATTTGTGGTTAAGGCTGGACACCAGTCCACAAAATATACCTAATCAAGTTTTTAAACTTTCATAAACCCCAGTGTGAGCAAAAGAGAGGTAAAAGGGTAATGATAATGTCTGTGTGAATTGACATAACCTTACTATAGGGTAATTCCGCAATGTGCGTCCAAAATCTTTACAAAGTACACGCCCTTTGACCAAATGCTACGCAATGAGGTTCCTTATAATAAGTTATCCTAAGAAAATAACTGCAAAGAGGACAAAGGTGTATGTACAAGGAGGTTTATCCAAGTATTATTTATAGTATATATTATTTATAGTAGTAGGAAAATATTAGAAATACCTAAATTTTTTTAAAAACAGTGATTAGGTAACTATAACTGAAAAAAGGCACAAAGATGTAGATACAAGGATATTTAGCCCAGTATTATTTATAGTAGTGGGAAAAACTGGAAAAAGCCTAAAATTCCAATGTACGGTGATTGGTTAAATAAATGATAGTCCAGCTCCATATTTATTCACACAGAAAGATGCCTCCGGCACACCGAACCAAAAGATCCTCTTACAAAGAAGGAATCACAGTGTGATCCCAATTTTATTTAGAAAAATTTCTACCTCTATGTTCCTGTAAACATAGCAAAAGGTCTGGAGAAAAATATTCTAAAGTATTCAGAGTGGCTCTCTCTAAGTGGTGGGCTGAGGGTGTATGATTCCATCCCAATGAGCCTGGTTACTTGTAAAATGAGCAAAAACAGTAAAGCTTTTTCTTTTACCTTTTAAAATTTCAATTATAACCTAATCAGGGTTTACTGAGCTTCTACTACATGCTAGGGTACAAAGATAAATCAGGTGGCTTTCCCTGCCGCAGGTAAATGTGCAGTTGCATGCAGTGCCAGGAGGGCATGCAGAAGACTGGCCACACTGAGGAAGGGATCACAGTGGGGCCTGGGAGGATGGCAGAGGCTTTAGAGAGGAGGATATTTCAATCAAACCTTAAAGGATGATCAGACAAAATAGAGAGGAGAATTCCAAGTCCAGGCAACAGAATCAGTCAAGCACCCAAAAACACACAGAGGGCAGCAAAGGGTCTGGAAGAAAATAAGGCTGGAAATGTGGGCAGGGCCTTGAATGCACACTCAGCATTATCCGCTTAATCCTGTAAGTGGATAGAAGCTGTCAATTTTTTTTTTTTTTTTTTTTGCGGCACGTGGGCCTCTCACTGTTGTGGCCTCTCCCGTTGCGGAGCACAGGCTCTGGACGCGCAGGCTCAGCGGCCATGGCTCACGGGCCCAGCCGCTCCGTGGCATGTGGGATCTTCCCGGACCGGGGCACGAACCCGTGTCCCCTGCATCGGCAGGCGGACTCTCAACCACTGCACCACCAGAGAAGCCCCGAAGCTGTCAATTTTTAAGTTGGGGTCAAATGTGGACAGATGTGTATTTTAGAAAGTCAGCTCTTGGGCAGCAAGGATAATTGATTGGAGTAATAAGGCTGGAAACAGGCCAGTCTGAAAGCTACGACAATAATCCAAGTTAGAGCACTGAAGGGAGAGGGATGGACCAAAACAAAAGACATATTTTCAGAGACAGAATCAAAAGAACTTGGTAGCTGAGCATAGATGTTGAAGCCTGACTGTTCAAGGTTCAAACCCTGGTTCTACCACTTACGGGGTATGTGATCTTGGGCAAGTTACTTGACCTCTCTCTACCTTAGTTTCCTCATCTGCAAAAAATATGTGGGTAATAATAGTATCCATCTTAAAAGATTGTTATAAAAATTAAATTAGTAAATATATGTGACATGCATGTAACATGGTTCCCAGCATCTAGGAAGAGCTCGTGTGTAGCTGTTCTTAAGCTTTAGCCCTTATTCAATAATAATTGCTAATATGTATGGAGGCTCGATTCTGAGCCTGCTGCTGAGCTCCACGCTTTACATACATTTTCTCTACCCACAATGGCAAGTGCTTTTAACAGAGGAAACAGACTTGGAGACATATGTGATGTGACCAAGGTCACAGAGCTCTCCATGTCTGCAGAAAAGCTGGGTCTCCCCAAGCCTGTCTGGGGTCCAAACCTGGCTCTTTCCTCTAAACCTGCTTAGATTGCCGGGAGGTGAGGATGGGAAACAACTCAAGGAGGGCTCCATGACTTCTAGTTAGGGAACTATACAGGTGGTGATGCCATTGACCCAAACAAGAAAAAGGAAAGGAGGCTTTCAAGAATCCTAGAGAAAGAAGACCTCTTCCAAGGTATCTAGTTCAACCTACATTTATAATTTCAAATGTTCCAAATCTCGGGCTTTAGCCCTCTCTTCATAACATGCTGTCTCCTGAGTATCAAATCTACTTTTTAACTTAAAAAAATACTTCCTAACATATACATACTACTATATATAAAATAGATAACTAACAAGGACCTACTGTAGAGTACAGGGAACTATACTCAATATTTTGTAATAACCCATATTACAAAGGGAGGAGAATCTGAAAAAGATTCTTTTTCAGAGAGATATATATGTATACATATATATATTTATAACTGAATCACTGTGCTGTACACCTGAAACTAACACAACATTGTAAATCAGCTATACTTCAAATAAAAAAAAAGTTCTACGGAAAAAGTGAAAAAGAAATCCTTCCTTCCCAACATTCTGTTGGTCTTTAACTATCCCTTTAGTCTAAATATTGTTACAATTAATTGGTTATCTCTGGAGCACACAAGTATTTAATGCTTGTGTTTTTATTATCTATAAAGTGATTAGTCAATGTATATGACTAGCATTTGGTTGATTTTCCCCAGCAATCTATTAAGAAAATAACAAAACTAGGGACTTCCCCGGCAGTCTAGTGGTGAAGACTCCTCGCTTACACTGCAGTGGGTGCAGGTTCAATCCCTGGTCGGGAAACTAAGATCCCACATGCCACGCGACATGGCCAAAAAAAAAAAAAAATTAGAAGAACAAAGCAAACAGTTGCTTTAAAATCAGGTTCAATCAGACTCTCACTAGGGAAACATCCAGCTTAGAGTTGGCAAGAACATGTGCCCAGCACTGAGCTAGGCATCGCCACGGTCTCCTGCAACCCCATCCCAGCCTCTCCCTCACCGCACCCTCACACATGTCCAGTTTTCTTTTTTTTTTTTCCAGTTTTCATCATCATGCCATTAAGCTGTGAACCAAGTGTTGATAAGTTCTCTTCAGTGCCATTGTAAAAGACCGAATCACATCTGAAGTTCTCACCCACTTTCCAGATTCTTGGCTCTAAGACAGAGAAGAGTTGATTAAATTCCAGATGCCAAGATGCAAGCATCATCAAACAGAAGGATGATTCCCTGTTGAGAGGCAGTATTTCTCTCCCTGCAGGTGACCCGAGAAAGGAAGGATATTCTTTTTGTGGGCACTGGTTCACACCTTGCAGGGCTCTGGTTCTTTGCACAGGCTACCAAAAGCCTTTTGCATTCTAAGTCCATGGTTTACCTGCAGAACATTTTGCCGACCTGCCTCCCAAATAAAGGTCTTCACCCTCATCAAAGTAAACACCTACATTCTGAAGCAGCCCAAAAGGGTAAAAATGGAGAAGCCACTAGAATCCATATTGTTGCACTCTCCCCCAAATGTAGATTCACAAACACACACACACACACTTACACATACAACATTTGGAACCAAAGAAACGATCTAAAATGCCAGAAGGGCATTTTCTTGAATTAAAAGAAGACCAATGTCTGCAGTTAGAAAGAACTCAAGAGTGCCAGAAAGGACAACAATGTGAACATCACAGAACTGTACACTGAAAAACGATTAAAACGGTAAATTTTATGTGATGTGTATTTCACCACAATAAAAAAAAAAGAAGCACCAGGGGGAAATGTACGTAAAGTTGATCCTGATTATATAGAATAGGCAGATAACACATATAATTCATCTGCATAGAAAATAAACTGGAAAATATTCTATCATATGAACAGGTCTTATCATTGGATGTTGAAATTTCTGGTAATTATTTTCCTTTATTATAATTTCCTATATTTTCCAAATTTTGTATAATGAGTGTGTATTTCTTCTACAATCAGAAGAATGCAGTAAAAAATAATATAATACTTCTCAAATCTGCCCCTTCTTCACCATAGCCTTTAGCAAGACCCCCTCCACCAATCATGTTTCACAGGAACTATTTCCATAACTCCCTCACTAGTGAGTAAGACCCTTTCCACTTTCACCTCTACACCACCACCAGACATAGAAAGAGTTCTTCAGAAGTAGAAGGCAGAGGAGACATGCCATGTAATACCACATAACATCTGAAGTAGTCATCCCCACCCTATTCCTGGTATTTACTCATCCCAAAGCCCCATTCCTCCCCTAAGCCTTGCCTTGTCCTTCAACTCCACTCTTTCTTCTTCCTTCTCTTTGGATGAGCATAAGGATGAGGCTGGTTTGTAGGTATCAGGGGTGGGGATGAAGTCGAGGGGTGGGTTGGGTGAGGGATATAGGGCAGCGACACCTCCAGAAGTCTCTATAGGAGGGGATTCAGGTAGAAATCTAGTTAAAATTGGGGAACTTGTATTCTATATTAATTTTGGATAACTTGGGGTAGGGTGATGCGGATTAGGGGTGTTGTAATAAAACAGTGTCTGCCCACCAAGCACAATGGTTTTAATTTGATTGTATATTCCCTTGGGTGGTGTGAATTAGGGTTGATGGAAATTATGGGGCATTCTAGTCCCATCAGGCCACCCTGGTTTACCTCCACTTTAGCTTCCTGCTAACTCCTCATGACTCAGCCTGTCATCACTCAGTTCAAGCATCACTTTCTCTGGAGGTCATTCCCTGACACCCTAGTCTTGATCACATGCCCCTCTCCTGGACTCTCATCACACTTTGGGTAAACCTTGATCCAAGCACATACCACACTCCAGTCTGCCGCTTCTCTTGCCTACCCTCACTAGACTACAGCTCCTTCTTTCATTCTGCACCCTGAGCACCAAGCACTGACAAATGACAAGCGCTCAATAATTACTTTTTAACAAATAATCATATGAACGAGCAGAGAAGAATTAAAGCTATATGTAACTCATCTCAAGAACATAAGCTTACAGAGGGATAACTGGTCTGCTATTCTATACCTCCACAACCCTGATGATTAAGCCAAAAGAAACAGGCTTTTTGGATAGGAAGTTACAGTGAACTAGCATGTGAATCAGTCATTGATGAATTAATGAACTAATGAATTCATCTAAAACAAGGCTCAGGACGAATCTTAAGGCAAAATGAAACAAAAATGTATGACTATTTGATCCCCTAGAGCTGAAGGCAGATAACAGAGGGCAACAATACCATAGACTCAGAATCTAAGAAAGTCCAGGTAGGGATTTGCCAGTCCCAGTTAGGTGATAGTTATTTCAAGATTACTATCTTGAAATAGTTGTGGGAGCATCTGATATTCCTCTCTACGGACCTCTATAGCCTTGTCTTCCTCATCTTCCCACTCCAGAGCAGTAGGAAAGCCACTCTTATTTTTAGTCGCTTGCGACCAAACATGATTCGAATTAATACAGCTTCCTAAAGGAAATGAATCTTGAACAATGAACAAAGGTTGGCCAAAGCGCAGAAAAATAGATAGGATGTTTCAGAAAGACATACAGCGTGAGCACAGGTACGGAGGTGTGAAACTGCATGGTGTGTGGCGAAGCAGACAGTAAGAACTCCAGTACACATTACAGGGCAGAGAAAAGCAGGATGTGAGGCTGGAAAACAGGTAGGAACTAAATCCAGGATAACACTGTATGCCACACAAGGGAGCCTAAATTTTTATCTTGACTATGGTGAGAAGCTATAAACAGTTTTTAGATGGGGGACTCATACAGTTGGATTAGCATCTAGAAAGATCACACTGGAAGTAGAGAAGGGAGCAAAGGGGAGAAAGCTGGAGGCAGATAAAGGGCTGCCACAATAGTCTAGACATCCACTGCCCTGAAATTTACCTTCACATTCAAAGCAACAGAAAATAAGTCCACCCCAAGAAGTCAGAGATAACAGGGAATTTGGGGTGGAGTAATTGTGAAAAATTCATGTAGCCAACTCCAGTCCTTTATTTGAAAGGACAGCAAGCACAGAACTGACTAGCATGCACAGAACTGACTAGTATGGCTTAGCCCAAGTCAGCAGGTCTGCCTCTGACCCATGAAGCCAACAAATCAAAATAATTGATCCCTAGACTTTTGCCTCATTCTTGACTTGTGTCCTGAATCAGTTCAACTTGGATCTGTCTTGGCCTTTGTTATGGGGCTCCTGCCTCATTTCCTGATTATGGTCTTAGAGTTAGCTCTCAAAACTCATGTCCAATTCTCTGATACATCCTCTGGTCAGCCACTGCCCCATTTCTTTGCGCCCTTTGCAGCAAAACTCCTCAAACCCTTCTCAGTACTGATTGTCTCCAAAACCTTTCCTTCTGTTCTATCTCAAACCCACCCACCACAGGCACTGAAATTTTTGTCAAGACCACCAAAGATTTTTTTTTCGGATTATCGGATTGCATTTGACCTCCTCCTCCTTTTTTTTTTTTTTTTTTTTGCGGTACGCGGGCCTCTCACTGTTGTGGCCTCTCCCGTTGTGGAGCACAGGCTCCGGACGCGCAGACTCAGCGGCCATGGCTCACGCGCCCAGGCGCTCCACGGCACGTGGGATACTCCCGAACCAGGGCATGAACCCATGTCCCCTGCAACGGCAGGCAGACTCTCAACCACTGCGCCACCAGGGAAGCCCCCCACCTCACCTTTTAAATGTTGTGGGGTGTCCCAGGCTTGGTCCTCGGTCTTCTCTTTTCCATCTACACAACGCTTTCTCAACTGGACACTACTGACGCTCGGTGCCAGATAACTCTCTGTGGTAGGCGGCCATCCTATGCACTGTAAGATATACAGCAGCATCTCTGGCCTCTATCCACTAGATTCCAGTAGCAACCCTTCCCCCCCAATTGTGACAATGAAAAATGTTTCCAAACATTGCCAAATATTCCCTGGGTGGAATGGGGAATCACCTCTGGTTGAGAACCTAGGTCTATAGGAAATTCTCCTTTAAATATTTTAGTTTATTTTTTTAAGTGATTTTTTTTTCTATTTGTTTTTTATTTATTTATTTTTTGGCTGCATTGGGTCTTTGTTGCTGTGCATGGGCTTTCTCTAGTTGCGGTGAGCGGGGGCTACTCTTCACTGCGGTGCGCAGGCTTCTCGTTGTGGTGGCTTCTCTTGCTGCAGAGCACGGGCCCTAGGCATGCGGGCTTCAGTAGTTGTTGCACGTGGGCTCAGTAGTTGTGGCTCGCAGGCTCTAGAGTACAGGCTTGGTAATTGTGGCACACGAGCTTAGTTGCTCCGCGGCACGTGGGATCTTCCCAGACCAGGGCTCGAACCCGTGTCTCCTGCATTGGCAGGCAGATTCTTAACCACTGCGCCACCAGGGAAGTCCCTCTTTTAAATATTTTAGACTTTAGTGATCTCTTCCAGTCTTTAGGCTTTAAATGCTATCTGTGTGCCAATGATTCCCAAATTTTTATACCCAGTCCAGACCTCCCTCCTGAGCTCCAGACTATTCATTTTTGCATTCAAATATTTCACTTCCATGTCTAATGCATATCCCAAACTCAATACACAGTCTTCCCATCTCAATTGAAGGTAATTCCATCCTTCCCCTTGTTCAGACTAAACATCTTGGATCCATCCTTGACTTCTCTCTTTTTTCCACACCCTGCATCCTGCCAAGAAATCCTATTAACTCCACCTTCAAAATACATCCAGCACCCAACCACTTCTCATCACCTCCACTACTCCCCCCAATCCAGGTCACCATGATCTCACACCTGGGTCATTGCAAAGGCCTCCTAACTGGTCTCCCTGGTCACATCCTTGCACCCCTACTGTCTGTTCTCAGCAAAGCAGCCAGGATGAGTCTTTTAAAATATTAGGTCTGATCATTTCATTCCTTGCTTAGAACCCTCCACTGTCCTCTCACCTTACTCAGAGGAAACTCAAAGTCCTAACAAGTTCTTACGAGATCTGGCTGCTTGTTGCCTCGCTGATCTTATAAACTGCTACTTTCAGTTATCACCATCTGAGATGAGAAAGCTGAGGGGAGCAGGTTTGGAAGGGACAACCAGGAGTTCACGTTTGGATGTTCTTAGACAAAGATGTTGTGTAGCAGTTGGATCTATAAATCTGGAATTCAGAGGGATTCTTGACTGGAGGTATAAATTTGGGAATTGTTAGTACATGGATGGCATTTAAAGACATGAGCCTGAAGCAGGTCACCAAGGGAGTAGATATAGATAAAGAGAACCAAGGACTGAGCCCTGGGGCACCCCAATATTAAATGAGTGGAAAGAAGGGGAGGAACCAGGAAAGGAGACAGAAAACAGCAATAAGTGAGGCAGGAGGGAAGCCAAGAGAGCATCGTGTCCTGCGAGCTAAGTGAAAACAGTCTATCAATGAACTAGAATCTGTCAAAGGTTTCTTTCCAAACCTAAACTCATCTCGGGGACTTCTCTAGGAAATTATAGTCTACTTGCGCAACAAAATGCAGTGTACAATGTAAATATTTCTTTCATCACTATGCTTAATTGCTCAATAAGTTATTACATACAGTTCTTATGGTTCAAAGCCTTGTCTCCATTTAACTTCCATCTGTTTTCCTATTTATGACAGTATCACAGTCTAATTAAATAAACTGAAAGCTTAGGTGGTACGTGAATAGGGCATATTTATGTAGAAATACCGAATCAACATGTATGAGTAACATCTGAAATGTACTAATTGCAACATTACCTAATTATTAACCGTGTCATTTATCAAAATGAGTAGCTAAGGACCAAAACTGGGAGAAAGAGCTGTTCCTAACTCTAAACTTCATCCTTACAAAACCCTCTAAACACAAAATGGCTAACATTTAATAATCAATGCAGTATCTGTTCAGATAATATATTAGTCAGTTAATTTCAAAGGTGTAGCCCAACACTTAGTGAGTGTTGGAACCACTTTGACTTGGTTATTTCTTCCAGCAATAGAGATGAGTACTGATCTGGCCAAGTGTGGCATTAGTACCTTACGATAGCAAGGCACAAATGAAACGAGAATTGGAACCCAGGTCAATGTCTTTGCAAGAAAAGAGATGCCTGATGTCATTTCTAGAAGGCTTCTTGGAAACATTTACTCCCCCATAAAGTGGAGACTGCCTGTTCTTAGCTTCTGATCACCCTTTGAAATCAGAAGCTCTTGAGGATATACTAAAAAGGGCCTTCAAGGTCTTAAAATGTGAAATTAAGTAACCATTTGAAATTTTTTAAAGCACCATTTTTACAACACAAGGATAAATCCCAAACCCAAGCTAGGTTTCATTCATATTCCTTGACGAATCAGACTTCATAAAAATAATTCAGGTCCTTCTAAAGTTCCTGTAGAGTAAACAAGCACCAACAGTCACGTTTTAGCAGTTAGGATGAGGTCAGAGCAGACCTACGTTCTGAATCTGAGAATGGCACAGTCCTGGGAGGGTCAGCTATGCTAGCTGAAAGAAAAGGTAGAATAGCTGTCACATCTCCTAGCCAAGAGACATGCACAACTGTGAGGTCCCCAGTACCCACTAATTGAATGAATGGATGAATAAAACCCTGGGTTTTAGTGAAAATGTCTATGAAAAAAAGTACAGGATGGAAAAAACTGCCCTGACACAGATCCTGGGGAAAGAGCCCTGGGGAGTGAAATCCAACTCAAATTCAAATGATCCAGCATTGTTATAATACATAATAAGTTAATACAATCTTATTAGATAGAAGCTTTCAGATCAAGTGAAGCAATTGTCCCTATACTTGACATGAATTAGACCTCACCTGGAATGTTATGTTTCATTCCAGGAAAGACATGGTAAGAAGGACATTGGCAACCCCAGTATTCTCCAGAGGATGCCCTAGATTGCTCAGCACAGGGCCTTGGACCTAAAGCTGCTCAATAAGTAAGTACTGTATTACCCTGATATTGTAGAGTCTGGAAATCACATGAGAAATGATTAAGGGAAGTCGAAAGGAGGTGGGCTTTAATTAGGTTAACACAATGCACTTTCTAACAGAGCTGCCCCACAATGAAACAAGACACCCAACGAAGTAAGAATCTTAGTAGGGAGAGTATTTCAGCAGGTATTCCAGCTCATCTACCAGGGGTGCTACCAAAGAATCACTTGAACTAAGTGGGAGATTGAAATGAATGACTTCCAAGAGCTCTTTCAGCTCTGGGGTCTCTGGAACAGAGGCCAGGGCCTACAGAGGGTATTGCCATGGCTAGTCCACTCCCCTCCCCACTGTGAGCCTCCACTCTGCATCCTCTTCTTCAAAGAGGGATGCTGTTGGGCTCCAGGCTACAACCTTACCCTTCGCACAGCCAAGGACAGCCGCCCTGTGGGGCATCTTGCTGTGACAGAGTCACCGGCACTGGATACTGGGTACTGCCCTATGCCTAAATCGGCCATACCACTTGCTTTCCCTTGCCGTGCTTCACACTCTACTTGAAGCTGATTTTGAAGTCATTCTGCAAGAAATAATGATCTTTGGCTGGGAACTTTGTACCTGAGCTCTCCTTATCCAATAGCCAATTGTACATACTTTAAAAAATTAATAAGATGGGAGTATGGGGACGGGGCGGGGGGCGGGGGGCGGGGGGGGGGGCAGGTGCGCAGCAGTAGGGGCCATCCTGGTCCCTCCCTCACACAAACACCCTGAACGCTTTAGGGTAAAATTCCCAGCATATCGCTAGAACTCAAGCATCTGGCGATATTGCATGAGGCAACAGTGGCACCTAGTGGTTACATAAATTAGTCACACCCATGCTCAGCTGAAGCTGAGAAAAAAACAATAAAAACCCATTCTCCCCCTCCCTTTATACCTCTTACCCAACCAGACCTGATGGGAAGTTTGTTGGAAAATAGAAAGTCAGTAAAACAGAGAATCATTAAAACGATGCACGAAGAGCTTCCTAAACACTTAATATAGCTAACTATACCTTCATTTAGCCATTGATGTATAGCCAAGGTTTCTTTCCTGAAGGTAGATCCACTAAGTCATTGCTATTCTATGTTGCATAAATCAAACATCATACATCACCTATAATATCCATTTTTTGTTTATTTAAATAGTTGAGAATCTTAAGACACTTGGGAAATAAGATTCCCTCCACTGATTTTTGTGGCGTTTTTTTCTCTTACAGTTGTCTCTCATTACTTTTTTTTTATAATCATGACCCTTCAGCTCCAAAACTAACTTAAGAAGGGAGAGACACCAGGGTGGATTTCAGTATTTGGGGAGCTAGTTGCCCATGTGGCATCCCGCACACCATGGGAGGCCAGCCCCTGTTCCAGTCGACCCTGACTCAGAGGTGGGGAGATCTTGTCAGTGTCCATAGTACCCTTCTCCAGTTGCCTCCTAGTTCTGCCTCTTTCATCATATCCAATTTTTAACTGGGGGGAGGGGTGCAAGAGGGCAGATGAACGCACAGGCTTCTAGAAGCACTATCACTTGTTAGTTTAGGGTGTGAGAGCTGGAACCACACTCCTGGGTTCAACTCAACTCTCTGCCACTTTCAAACTCTATGACCATGAGAAAGTTCCTCATCCTTTCTAAGCCCAGGTTCCTTCCTCATCTGTAACCTAAGAAGGAACACTAGTACCCGCTCTTCGGGCGCGCGGTTATGAGAGTTGAATGAGGTAATCCATGTTAGGCCCTTAACACAGAACCTGTCAAACAGGAAGCACTCAATAAATAATTATTGTTATCTTGTGTTTATCTCCTTTCACTATCCCGTGGATCAACAGTTCTCAAACTTTTTGGTCTTAGGACCTCTTTAACTTCTTAAAAATTTTAAATTCTTAAAAATTATAAGAACCCTAAAGAGCTTAAAGTTTATATATACTTTTTGGTATTTACTGTATTATAAGTTATTTTGAAATCTTTGAATTCTTTTTTAAATGACAATAAATCCATTAACATTAATAACATTTTACACAGAATAGCTTCATTTTCCAAAACAAAAATATTTGGTAAGAGAGTGGCATTGCTTTACACTTTTGCAAATTTCTTTCACGTCTGGTTATTAAGATAGCTGGTTTCCCATATCTGCTTCTGCATTCAGTCTGTTCTAATATCACACATCATGTAGCCTCTGAAAAATTCCTTGTACACCCATGAGAAAATGAGAGTGAAACAAACAAATAACGTCTCAGTGTTGTTATAAACATAGTTTTGACCTCAGAGACCCCATGAAAGGACCTCAGGGACCCACAGGGTCCCCAGACCACACTTTGAGGTTTGCAGTTGTAGCCCATAGCACCAGTCCAGATTTTCTGCTGTCAAGATCAGTACAGCAGGGGCTTCCCTGGTGGCACAGTGGTTAAGAATCCACCTGCCAATGCAGGGGACATGGGTCCGAGCCCTAGTCCGGGAAGATCCCACATGCCATGGAGCTACTAAGCCCGTGCGCCACAACTACTGAGCCTGCACTCTAGAGCCCACGAGCCACAACTACTGAGCCTGCGTGCCACAACTACTGAACCATGCGCCTAGAGTCTGTGCTCCACAACAGGAGAAGCCACAATGAGAAGCCCACATACCACACCAAAGAGTAGCCCCCGCTCGCCACAACTAGAGAAAGCCTGCGCACAGCAATGAAGGCCCAATGCAGCCAAAAATAAATTAATTAATTTAATTAATTTAAAAAAAAAAGATCAGTATGGCAGAATCACTGGTCACAAGTCAGAATCTGGGAGGATTTTTGTAGACTACAAGACCAATGGACCTGGACATGAAAACACAATTGCTGGCGCAGCCATGACCTTGCCCTGCTGAAAGGAGGCAGGAAGGCCTTTCATCCCAAGCCTAACTCATACCATCTGGTTCAGAAGCTCAGACCCAGGCCATGCAGAAGGCCAGATCCCCACTTCTCTACTGCACAGATGAAGCTGGGCTCTGACTAATAATATTATTACAGGAATCCATCCATTTCTCTGGGTCAAGGTATGCAGTTGTTTTTTGTTATTTGTTTCTTATTTGTGTTAGTTTTTTTTTTTTTTTTTTTTTGGAAGAGAGTGATTTCAAGGAAAGTAAGATATTCACTTGGTATAATTCCTTTCTAGAAAATATCTCTTTTAAAATCTGGAAATCCAGTGGTTGGGTGTGACCTAATCATTAATTTGTTATTTTTACACCATTACAGGTTGAATTGTTGTTTGTGGCAAGCCTTTATACAAATTTTGATGCTGAGGGAGACCTTTTCAAAAGTGTTTTATTTATTCTTTCCTTTCTTGGCCTTTCAAGCTACTTCAGTGTAACTACGAGGTGACATCATAGTTACTATGTCCCTCTGTGATACCCAAAATCCCATATGAGGCAAACTCAAGCAATGGTTTATTCTCTGCACCCAGTGGGATGGTTCCTCTCTGAGAGGCTTCCTTCCAGAGATTATCTCAAAGAGAGTTGTCAAAAGGAGGGCAGAACCAGGCTGGGACTGACTCTGGGTGCAGAGCTTACATTTCACCCTCCTCAAGGCTCTAAAGCACAGGTTATCTCCCCCCACCCCAGCCCCTCTAGTTGTAGAAACTTGAAATGTTACCTTATCTGTCAACACCCTGAGCTGCTGGCAGCAAAACCCAAAGCAAAGCGGCTCAAGTGGAGAGGGATTTCTGAAGGAGATGCTCACTTATTGAAAACACTTGCAGTGTTTCCACTCGGTTCAGGAGTACTATGAAAATAAAACCAATAGGACGTTTCAATTGCTGGCTGTGAGAGTTTTAACATAGGAACACATTTGTATTAATATAAATAGGACACTAAGCGAAAATTTTCCTACTCTCAGGTGAAGCATATTCTAATCTCTAGATCTATCACCATCTCTGCCTCCTATATTATCTATCTTGTGCCTATTCCTATTTTTATACCTATAGCTATGTCTCTATCTACACACATGTATCCCAGTAACTTTGCCTTTGCTGTTCCTTCTACCTGGGACATTTCTCTCCCAAACACCGACATGATCACCTGTGACAATGGAGTGGTCCACAACATGAGCCCTCTGACCGGCTTCCTGTGACTCCCTCCAGCTCCTCTGCCAATGGTACACTCCATGCACATGGGGAGGGAAGGGACATACAATGGTGTTCTGGTAATGGTACAATGGTACCATCGTCACCCATGAAAAAGACTAGGCCAGATCAGTGGTTTTCAAACTCTGCTCTCCAGAACCCCAAAGCCTCCACAGAGCAGCTTGGGGGTGACCTCAGGCAAGAAGAGGGGAAGCGAGTCAGGAAGGCTTTGGCCTCTCCACCTCTCAACCCCCAACCAGAGTAGCGCTGTTATTGCTCAGGAGATTTGCTTTGAATACAAGGTTCTGTTGTGGATCTGAAAGTCCAGAAATATACCATAAAACATACAGGAACTTAGTATGGGATAAAAATGGCATTTCAAATCAGTAAAGGGAAGATGAATTATTTAATAAATGGTTTTCGGACCACTGGGTAACCATTTAGAAAAAAATGTGAAAAATCAGTTCACCAATATCAAAAACGAAGTGAAAGTAAAGGCAAACAAAACTGGTCTTCTAGCACAGATGGATTAAGCAGCACTGATGCATTTAGATTTGTGCCTCGACATGACAGCCTTCTATACTTCGTACACCCCTGTGCCTGATGGTTAAGGTGGTTATTTCTGGAGATCTGATTGTGACAATGTCCGAGATTTGCCCATATAGTGTAGGATCATGAAGGCTTTTCTTCCTCCTCAATGAGTCCATTGTCTAGCAATGGTTATGTGACTTCAAGAAGAAAGCACCTGGTTGAAGTCATTAAAACATGAATTTAACGTCAAACAACTGAAGAATCTTACAGCTGGTTCACTGGGAAGAAGTCTGTACACAGCTACCTGGTGCTAATCCTTTCTCACCTCTAGGGTGAATGCCTCAGAAAGAACCAAACCAGTCCACACTCTGATCTTGGACTCTCAGCCTGCAGAACTGGGAGAAAATTAAGTTCTAGTAGATAAGCCACCCAGTCTGTGATACTTTGTTAAGGCGGCCCCATACTGTAATACACTCAATATGCACTAGATGTAGCCACATAGGAAGACTTTTATAATAAACTTGAATTTTGTCATCAAAAAAAAATGTTAAGAGGGAAACGAGTGCATATCTTACACAAAAGAAAATACCAGTTGGATCAAAGATTTAAGCATGAATGGAGAGGGTGTGGAGAAAAGGGAACCCTCCTACCCTGTTTGTGGGAATATAAATGGGTGCAGCCACTGTGGAGAACAGTATGGAGGTCCCTTAAAAAACTAAACATGCAACTACCATATGACCAGCAAACCCACTCCTGGGCATACATCCAGACAAAACTCTAACTGGAAAAGATACATGTATCCCAATGTTCATTGCACCACTAATTACAATAGCCAAGCAACCTAAATGGAAGCAACCAAAATGTCCACCAGGAGAGGAATGGATAAAGAAGATGTGGTACATGTATACAATGGAATATTACTCAGCCATAAAAAATGAAATAATGCCATTTGCAGCAACATGGATGGACCTAGAGATTATCATACTATGTGAAGCAAGCCAGACAAAGACAAATATTACATGATATCACTTACATGTGGAATCTAAAAAGTGATACAAATGAACTTATATACAAAACAGAAATAGACTCACAGACACAGAAAACAAACTTACAGTTACCAAAGGGGAAAGGGGTTGGGGAGGGATAAATTAGGAGTCTGGGATTAGCAGATACAAACTATTATATATAAAACAAACAACAAGGTCCTGTATAGCCTTGTACTATATAGCACAGGGAACTATATTTAATATCCTGTAATAAAACATAATGGAAAAGAATATGAAAAAGAATATGTATATTATATATACATACATACATATGTATAACTGAATCACTTTGCTGTATACCCGAAACTAACACAACGTTGTAAATAAACTACATTTCAATTTTTCAAAAAATATTTAAGCATGAAAATGGAACCTATAAAAGTAGAAGAAAAACATTAGAGAATTTTCAAATAATTACAAAGATGTGAGGAAGCACTTTCTAAATATCACACAAAACCCAGACACTATAAAATAAAAGGCTGATGAATTTGAAAAGATAAAAAATGTTTTAAAATATATATAGGTGTCAACAAATTAGCATAATCATTAGAATTAGAAACAAAAAAGGAGAAGTAGCAACTGACACTGCAGAAATACAAAGGATCATGAGAGATTACTAGAAGCAACTATAGGCCAAGAAAATGGAAAATCTGGAAGAAATGGACAAATTCTTAGAAAAGCACAACCTTCTGAGACTGAACCAGGAAGAAACAGAAAATATAAACAGAACAATCACAAGCACTGAAATTGAGAATGTGATTAAAAATCTTCCAACAAACAAAAATCCAAGACCACATGGCTTCACAGACTCATTCTATCAAACATTTAGAGAAGAGCTAACACCTATCCTTCACAAACTCTTCCAAAATGTAGCAGGCGGAGGAACACTCCCAAACTCATTCTACAAGCCCACCATCACCCTGATACCAAAACCAAAGATGTCACAAAAAAAGAAAACTACAGACCAATATCACTGATGAACATAGATGCAAAAATCCTCCACAAAATACTAGCAAACAGAATCCAAGAGCACATTACAAGGATCCTAAACCATGATCAAGTGGGGTTTACCCCAGGATTGCAAGGATTCTTCAATATACACAAATCAATCAGTGTGATAAACCATATTAACAAACTGAAGGAGAAAAACCGTATGATCATCGCGATACATGCAGAAAAAGCTTTTGACAAAATTCAGCACCAATTTATGATAAAAACCCTCCAGAAAGTAGGCATAGGGGGAACTTACCTCAACATAATAAAGGCCATATATGACAAACCCACAGCCAACATGGTTCTCAATGGTGAAAAACTGCAAACATTTCTTCTAGGATCAGGAATAAGACAAGGTTGTCCACTCTCACCACTATTATTCAACATCGCTTTGGAAGTTTTAGCCACAGCAATCAGAGAAGAAAAAGAAATAAAAGGAATCAAATCAGAAAAGAAGTAAAGCTGTTGCTGTTTGCAGATGACATGATACTATACATAGAGAATCCTAAAGACGCTACCAGAAAACTACTAGAGCTAATCAAAGAATTTGGTAAAGTAGCAGGATACAAAATTAATGCACAGAAATCTCTTGCATTCCTATACACTAATGATGAAAAATCTGAAAGAGAAATTAAGGAAACACTCCCATTTACCACTGCAACAAAAAGAATAAAATACCTAGGAATAAACCTACCTAAGGAGACAAAAGACCTGTATGCAGAAAACTATAAGACACTGATGAAAGAAATTAAAGATGATACAAACAGATGGAGAGATATACCATGTTCTTCGATTGGAAGAATCAACCTTGTGAAAATGACTGTACCACCCAAAGCAATCTACAGATTCAGTGCAATCCCTATCAAACTACCAATGACATTTTTCACAGGACTAGAACAAAAAATTTCACAATTTGTATGGAGACACAAAAGACCCTTAATAGCCACAGCAAACTTGAGAAAGAAAAACGGAGCTGGAGGAATCAGGCTCCCGGACTTCAGACTACACTACAAAGCTGCAGTAATCAAGACAGTATGGTACTGGCACAAAAACAGAAAGATAGATCAATGGAACAGGATAGAAAGCCCAGAGATAAACCCACACACATATGGTCACCTTCTTTTTGATAAAGGAGGCAAGAATATACAATGGAGAAAAGACAGTCTCTTCAATAAGTGGTGCTGGGAAAACTGGACAGCTACATGTAAAAGAATGAAATTAGAACACTCCCTAAACACCATACACAAAAATAAACTCAAAATGGATTAAAGACCTAAATGTAAGGCCAGACACTATCAAACTCTTAGAGGAAAACATAGGCAGAACACTCTATGACATAAATCACAGCAAGATCCTTTCTGACCCACCTCCTAGAGTAATGGAAATAAAAACAAAAATAAACATATGGGACCTAATGAAACTTAAAAGCTTTTGCACAGCAAACGAAACCATAAACAAGATCAAATACAACCCTCACAATGGGAGAATACATTTGCAAATGAAGGAACTGACAAAGGATTAATCTCCAAAATTTACAAGCAGCTCATGCAGCTCAATATCAAAAAAACAAACAACCCAATCCAAAGATGGGCAGAAGACCTAAATAGACATTTCTTCAAAGAAGATATACAGGTTGCCAACAAACACATGAAAGGATGCCCAACATCACTAATCATTAGAGAAATGCAAATCAAAACTACAATGAGGTATCACTGCACACGAGCCAGAATGGCCATCAACAAAAAATCTACAAACAATAAATGCTGGAGAGAGTGTGGAGAGAAGGGAACCCTCTGGCGCTGTTGGTGGGAATGTAAATTGACACAGCCACTATGGAGAACAGTATGGAGGTTCCTTAAAAAACTAAAAATAGAGCTACCATATGACCCAGCAATCCCACTACTGGGCATATACCCTGAGAAAACCATAATTCAAAAAGAGTCATGTACCACAATGTTCATTGCAGCTCTATTTAAAACAGCCAGGACATGGAAGCAACCTAAGTGTCCATCAACAGATGAATGGATAAAGAAGATGTGGCACATAGATGCAATGGAATATTACTCAGCCATAAAAAGAAACGAAATTGAGTTATCTGTAGTGAGGTGGATGGACCTAGACTCTGACATATAGAGTGAAGTAAGCCAGAAAGAGAAAAACAAACACCATATGCTAACATATATATATGGAATCCAAAAAAATATGGTTCTGAAGAACCTAGGGCAGGACAGAAATAAAGACGTAGACGTAGAGAATGGACTTGAGGATGCGGGGAGGGGGAAGGGTAAGCTGGAACAAAGTGAGAGAGTGGCTTGGACATACATACACTACCAAACGTAAAATAAATAGCTAGTGGGAAGCAGCCGCATAGCACTGGGAGATCAGCTCAGTGCTTTGTGACCACCTAGAGGGGTGGGATAGGGAGGGTGGGAGACGCCAGAGGGAGGAGATATGGGGATATATGTATATGTATAGCTGATTCACTTTGTTATAAAGCAGAAACTAACATACGATTGTAAAGCAATTATACTCCAATAAAGTTGTTAAAAAACAAAGTAGCATAAACAAATTTAAAGATAACCAGCAATGAGAAAAATATCACAACTCGTATTACAGACAAGGACATTTTTCTTAGTGTATAAAGAACTGGTATCAATAAGGATAAAAAAAAAAAAAAAAAAAAAAGAACAGGGCTTCCCTGGTGGCGCTGTGGTTGAGAGTCCGCCTGCCGATGCAGGAGACACGGGTTCGTGCCCCGGTCTGGGAAGATCCCACATGCTGTGGAGCGGCTGGGCCCGTGAGCCATGGCCGCTGAGCCTGCACGTCCGGAGCCTGTGCTCCGCAACGGGAGAGGCCGCAATAGTGAGAGGCCCGCGTACCGCAAAAAAAAACAACAAAAAAAGGAAAGGTTCAAGACTTCCCTGGTGGCACAGTGGTTAAGAACCCGCCTGCCAATGCAGGGGACATGGGTTCAATCCCTGGTCCAGGAAGATCCCACATGCCATGGAGCAACTAAGCCCATGCACCAAGACTACTAAGCCTGCGCTCTAGAGCCCACAAGCCACAAATACTGAGCCTACACGCCACAACTACTGAAGCCCGCGCACCTAGCGCTGGTGCTCAACAACAAGAGAAGCCACCACAATGAGAAGCACGTGCACCACAAGGAAGAGTAGCCCCTACTCACCGCAACTAGAGAAAGCCTGCGCACAGCAAGGAAGACCCAACGCAGCCGTAAATAAATAAATTTATTTTTAAAAAAGAGGTTCAGAAGGTTATTATGCTGCTACTTATAAATATGTACGTGTGAAAGTGCTTGAATATGCATAAAGTTTTCCTGGAAGGGTATGCAAGAAAATAGTAGCGGTGGTTTCCAGTGGGTAGAGAAATTGGTTGGCTAAGAGACAAGGCATGGAGGGAGACCTAGTTTTTACCATGTGCTTTTTTGTACATTTTGAATTTTCACCATGTGCAAATATGTGCAAAGTGAAAGTTTAAATAATTTTGTAAATGTCCTGTTGCTTAAAGATATTGAAAACCACTGAGATCCATGATCTCTAGGTCTGACATTTAGTAATTCCATTATTCCAATACAAACACTTTAGTCAAATAATTCTATGATTCTGTGATTTGTTTCCCACATAAAAAATGCACTAGAAACTCTGGTCCATAGTTCCACGTGCAAAAAAAAAAAAAAAAAAAAAACTTTAAGCTTTTCACCATCTGCTAGTTTGGCTGCATATACATATGTGGAGTTTATCAGGTAACAGTTATATGTAACCTGACTTTTCACAGACCTCAGCAAATTTTTCATCCAGGTAGGGTCCCTGTAACAGCAACAACTCAAACCACTGTTCTCAGATACATCTTTTGAGGTAGGGCCCATAAAGTCTTCCTATCCTCTTAACACAGGGCAAGGTTTTCTTGAAATCCTCAAGAGGTGCTTCTCTTGTTTTCCCAAACAGTTGTGCTCCCCAGCGGGTGCTCCTACAACTCTGCTGGACACCTCAGCTCCCCAAGAGGCCCACTCCCCAACCCAGCCCTGCTGCTTCCCATCAGATGCCACCCGAGCTGCTCCAGAGCCTTCTCTGTCAGAGAGCTGCATGAGCACCTGAGGGAGGGAAGGGAAATGCCCTCAGTTTCCATTATAGCCGGTGAGTGCAATTCCACAAATATGCTGTTG
Source organism: Phocoena phocoena (assembly GCF_963924675.1). Lineage (NCBI taxonomy): Eukaryota > Metazoa > Chordata > Mammalia > Artiodactyla > Phocoenidae > Phocoena > Phocoena phocoena. Next base: position 51,741,875 of record NC_089229.1, read on the forward strand.
GACTCCCAAATTTTATGGAATTCGGTTAAAACAACCCTTCTATGTTTTGCATATAGTTTCTCTGCTCTTCACAGGACTCAGCTGTGAATGCAGATGGGGCTGGAACAATAGGTAAGATTGGTGGAAAATCGTTTCATACTCAGAATCACTTGTCCTTCTGCCACAAGGAGATACAAGGCCAAAGAAGATCCAAAGGCTGGAGGAAAGAACCCTCTTTGTAAAACAAGAACCACTCTCCCTGACTCTATCACCAGCTTACACTATCTATTATTATGATGGGGAGGACAGAGCCCCGAAAAAATAACAGAGCTCAAGAGAGGTTTGACTCACTAAACTAAACTAGAAATATTAGCTAATTTTTACTGACTGTACCACTATTTTGCCTTTTTAACCTGTAATCTTCATAAAATGCCTGTTCCAATTGACAGGTTTTTAATATGAATGATAGAAAACCCAACCAAATAGGCTAAAACCAAAAACTGGAATGTTGGCTGATGTAATAAATGGTGTAGAGAGATTAATTTAACTTCAGGTATGGCCTGATCCAGGGGTCATCTGATATGAAAAGGGCCTGGTTTCTGTTTCTGAGCTCTGCTTGTCCAGTGTTGACTCACTTCTCCAAGAAACTCTCCTCTCATGGGGAGATGTTACAAGATGGCTGCCAGCAGCAACTCCTGGGCTTTTTCCTTCAGGTTCAAATCCACTAAAAAACGAGCAAATCATCTTCCCCAAGAGTTCAAAACAAGAGCCCAGGAATTGAGTTTCTTTGCCCATGTGCTTGACCATGAGTCAGACACCATAGCAGGGAAGAGGGAAAGTGCTGAATGGCTTGGTCCCTGTGCTCCTGGGGCATCAACTTCACCAGACTACATGGAGAGAGTTAGAGAACAAAGCTCTCCAGGGCATTGTTGCCCAAGGAAGGTAGTTAATTCTAGGCAGCAAAAATAGCAGAAGCCCACAACAAACCTTATGAGGTTGAAATTATTATCCTCCTTGTACAGATGTGGAGCTAGAAGGTCCCAGATGTTAAGAAACTTACACAACATCATACTATTGGAAAGTGGCAGGGATTGGATCTGACCCCATTGATGTGTGTGATATGACTAAAAGGATGGGTGGGTGTTTCCCAGGCAGACTGGAGCAAGGAGGGTGCTCTAGGCAGAGGTTAATGAATACACAGTTACGAGGCTGCTGGGAGAGCAAGGAGCTTTCAGGGAATTTCAGGTTGCTGTATGCAAAGTTCTCAGACAGTGCAGACAGTACAGGGCAAAGAGCTTAAGCTCTCGTGTCAGAGGGATAAGGACCCTGCTATCTGCCATGAGGTAAACGTGGTCAAGGACATAACAAGTCACCCCACTTTTATCATCTCTAATACAGGAATAATATGCTTTGTGGGGTTCTTGGGAGGAATATGCCAGCAAGATAACATATATAAAGGAGCTAGTATAGTGCCTAGCAGATAGGATCTCAGCAAATGGTTGATGTTATTCTGATGATGACGATAGATTGCAGAAGGCAATGAATGGGAAAGATGGTGGGGAAATAAGCTGGAAAAATAACCACGGGCCAGACCAAACTAAGACAAGGGTTTTAGCCTTTATACTCCAGAAGATGGGAACCGATTGAAGGATTTTGTCCAGAGGAATGGTCTGATCAGTTTTTCATTTTAGAAGGATCACTCTGGCAGCAATATGTAGCCACGGCAACAGAGAGAGGTGGGGTAGGATGGGAGAGACTCGTTGAAGGACATTTAAAATAGGTTGACCAGTGGTTGTCAAATCTAGTTCAGTATCAAAATTTCTAGGGGAGGTTTTTGTGTTTTGTTGTTGCTTTATTTTGTTTTAATACAGATTTCTAAACTCTCCAGGGGTTGGGAGACACTTGGGTTGAAATATCAGCTAAGTCCCACCCAGAAAGCTGTTGGCCCCTTAGGGAAATTGATCCACCTCCTTCCCAAGGATCAACATCACCTAAAGAAAAACTAGAAGTGCTACAGGAATATATAGAAGGAATGCAAATATTAAGAAACAGTCAACTTTCTGGTTTTTTAACCTTAAACAGAAGACTCTCGAGGCCCCTGGGATGCAGGGTATAGCAGTCAGATAAGGCTTGCCTGTGCTGGAAGGAATGAAGAGAATGGGATTGAGGGTGACTTTGGAAAAGGTCAGTGGGTTTGATCAGAGCTGAGCACCAGGAAAGAAGGAGACTCAGATTCAGGACATAGGCAGCAAGGAAATTCATGGGAGCTGATCCAACCCCCAGAGTCTATGGGTCCCCATTTGGTCCCTATTTAATTGAGCCCAGGCTGCCTTTGTGGAAGAGCTACACTGAACAGTTCTGCTTTAGCCATCATCCAGTAAGGGCTTCCCATCCGTAGCTGTATCCTAGTGATTCTATGACTCCAGACTTCACTGAAACTTTCATCTGAACTGCCTCATGTGAATAAGAGATAACTGCCATTTCAATGGCCCCAACACTCATGGGCCATTGCACTTCCATCCTGTAGATCAACCATAATTAATGTAACCATTACCCCTATTCTCAGATGTTTACATTGTTTATACTGTTTTTAAATTTCCTCTAGTAAATTTAACAGTGCAATGAAAATTTGCACACAAAACTTTCACTGCTATCACTTGCAACTCTAAAATATCTTAATATGCTTCAATGAAACCCAGAAATGGCTATGTTCTCAAGTTCAAAGATACCAAATCTCAAGCACCACTTCCTTCTCAAAGGATGCAATTAGGGATCATTTGATAAAGTTAAATATTTGTTGATTTTTAAAAAATCTCTTAGTGAGCAAAGAATAAAAGGTACTTTCCTTAACCTGATAAAAGATACCTACCAGGAATCTCAGGAAACATCTTACTTAATGGTTTTCTTAAAAGTCAGGAATGAGATATGAATGCCCATTATCACTGCTTCTATCAATGATGGAGGTCCTAGGGAAAAAAAAGAAAGAAACTACTGCCTCATCCGGAGGTGTAGAGAAACAGGCATTCTGCTTGTATATATAGTAAGTTCAATCTTCAAGGATGGCAATTTGGCAATACATATATATAAGTTTTAAAAATGCACATACTTTCTGACCCTGCAACTCCACCTGGATGAACATACCCTAAGAAAATTCTTAGGGTTGTGTACAAAGTTATAAGTATTAGGATGTTCTCTCCAGTACTATCTACAATCAAAAAATACCTGTTTGAGATACACACTACCATATATAAAACAGATAAACAACAAGGATTTACTGTACAGCACAGGGAACTATATTCAATATCTCTTAATAATCTATAATGGAAAAGAATCCAAAAAATTATACATACATACATGTCTAACCAAATTACTTTACTATATACCTGAAACTAACACAATATTGAAAATCAACTACACTTCAATTTAAAAAAAAAACACCTCGTGGACGAGACACTGGTTATATGAATTCTGGCATAAACACATGATGAAATAACAGTTACTGAAAATGATACTGTAAAAGAGCATTTAGTGGAAAGAAAGCTTAGTTTTCTCAATATACCTTTTGGTAGATAGTGGTGTGTATATACACGAACACACATAAAAAAACATAGTGGAGAGACCCATACCAGAATACCAATGATCCCTCGTGCTCTTTCTGTTTTCTAGATTTTCTTAACACATGTCATTTTTCTAATTAGGAAACTAATATATTTAAAATGCTGCCTCAAATGACAGCTGTAGGTAGCAAAAAGAAGTGGCTCAGCAGCTCTATTTACAATAGCCAGGACATGGAAGCAACCTAAGTGTCCATCGACAGATGAATGGATAAAGAAGATGTGGCACATAGATACAATGGAATATTACTCGGCCATAAAAAGAAATGAAATTGAGCTATTTGTAGTGAGGTGGATGGACCTAGAGACTGTCATACAGAGAGAAGCAAGTCAGAAAGAGAAAAACAAATACCGTATGCTAACACATATATATGGAATCTAAAAAAAAAAAAAAAGGTCTGAAGAACCTAGGGGCAGGACAGGAATAACGACGCAGATGTAGAGAACGGACCTGAGGACACGGGGAGGGGGAAGGGTATGCTGGGACGAAGTGAGAGAGTGGCATGGACATATATACACTACCAAATGTAAAACAGATAGCTAGTGGGAAGCAGCCGCATAGCACAGGGAGATCAGCTCGGTGCTCTGTGACCACCTAGAGGGGTGGGATAGGGAGGGTGGGAGGGAGGGAGACGCAAGAGGGAAGAGATATGGGGACATATGTATATGTATAGCTGATTCACTTTGTTATACGGCAGAAACTAACACACCATTGTAAAGCAATTATACTCCAATAAAGATGTTAAAAAAAAAAAAAAAGTGGCTCAGAAAGAGTAAAGGGAGATTTTATGAGGGGAGATGGCAGGCTGTACACTTGACCACGGCTCTCCGTTATCTAGAATCCATAAGACCAGGAAGCTAAATGGCATTCTTATTGTTCTATTTTATTAAAACAAAGAAAAATGACAGATCCACAGGTTATTTTTATACACACACATACTTCCACACACACATACACACATTCCTGAATAAACTCTTTTACTCATATTCGGGAACTCGCCATTTTGCCAAGATCTTGGCAGGTCATGGGCCACCCAGCAACCCAGTGATTAGACTGGCGGAGATGGAGTTTATTGGGCTGTTCTCTTGGTTCACGTGACCAAGGTGGGGTAAAGCTGACACAGGGTAAGAGAAGGGGGTGGGGAAAGTCACAACAGCGTTCTCTGCAGGCGCTCAGATAAACAACGTCACAACAGCTACAATAATGAGAATCTTTATGCATATATTTTTGTAATCAGTACAGTCCGTCAGAACAAGAGAGACTGAAAAAGGGAATACAATATTCCAAACAGTTACAGCCCCATAGGTTGACATTACAAACTAGGTTTAAAGTATCTGGAGGCTTTTGTAAGAGAACCGAGGTGCAGAGACATGAGGAGTCGGCTCCGGCCTAAGTGCTGACGGGGTACAGACATATCTAAAAATGAAGAAACCGCTACTTGGTAAGTACTTGGTGCTGGCATACAGTGTCCAATACAAAGAAGATAGAAGTCCATACTGGTCTCTTCGTACATGCTGTGTGCTACAGGCTACTGCAGATCCTTTATTCTCTAAAGTAGGCAAAGCTCACAAGTTGACCGATACACATGGTGATTACATGGTACAACGCATGCACTTTAACAGGACAGAGTGCTTTAACAGGAATCTGTCAGGTTTGGAAATCCTGATGAGGTCATTTTTACCTCAAAGGACTATTTTCCTTTCAGTAGTTTATTCATTCATTCAACAAATACTTATCCCAAGCCGTGTGCCATCACATCCATTCTTTCCTCAGGAAGACCAACCCCAGGAAACAGATACAGCATGTGCTACTAACCCTAAGACAGGTGGCAGACAGCGATGGCACACGCCTAAGAACTGCAGTAAGTGCCCTCCACCGCCTTACCCACCTCCCCAAACCCAGACCCTCCGGGAGCTGGGAGCTGACTCAAGAGAGAAAAGAAAAATTCTCTATTCAAGTCAGACATCCCTCAAGGGGAAATGACTATTCTGACTCACTTGGGAAGGGGGAGGAGGAAAGAATACAAGGTGGAATGTAAAGTTCAGCAGATGGAAGAAAATCGTATCACTGCCCTAACTTTGGAAAATGCAGTGGGTCTCGTCCCGGGGGTGGTATGCAAAGTAATCCCGACTCTCCACCTACACCCTTCCCAAGACACAGGCTGTGGGAGTGGCTGCTTTTTAAGAAGCTGCATGCTGACTTCAGATGGCACAGAATTCTCCTGCAAGACCAAAACTGCAATAACTTATTAGTCATAGTTTCCATCTTCAGTCCTTTGGAGGGTAAAAATACCACAAAAGGGATAACTTTTCTCATTGTATATATCATTCTTGTGTTTTCTGTGCAAAAAAGCCCACACAACCACATTCTGTTTTATTATAAAAATTAGTGCCTCTCATAGTAAAAACTCTTTCTAAAACTATAGCTTTGGTTTCAGAATTAGCAATCCAATTAGCTCAAATGAATACTGACTGCCTCATCAAAATGCCGGCAAGCCTAGCCGAGGTCTTCCAGGGAACGAGGATAAAAATGCCAAGTCTATCTTCTAATGTTGGTGGGAGAAGGGGATTGAGGAGTGAGCCTTTTGTCCAGCCAAAATGACAGCTGCATGAAGCATTTTTTAAATGAACTACGTTTTCGGATAAGAAGGTCAAAGCTGGTTTTATGAAACGCCATCACAGGACTCTGTACCATCTGGAGAAAGGTCCTTTGAGTCAGGAGGGAGTGCAGTGAATAGCTTCCCAGTCTTGGTTTCTAGAACCTATGTAGCCAATGCACCTGGGTACAAGGAGCATAAAACCCATCTATTGAACTGGAGGCAATGTGGCTGAGTCACATTGAGTATCGGGAGTATTTACCTTGAGTATCTGAAGTACTACTTCACCTCTGTGTGGCTCAGAGTTCCCATCTGCATGGTGGAGATAACAGGTGCTGTCTCTGGGGAGGAACGGGCGAGCCAGAGCTAGAAAGCCCTGGGGCCTTCTCCAGGGAAAGGCAGTGTTCAAGTAAGAAAGTACTCAACAAAGTACTCCCACCCATTAAAAAAGCACAAAATTCAAGTAACAGAGTTGCAGGTGCCATGTTCCGGCTTTTGAGCAGAGGCTTCTCGCATCTGCAGTGGAGAACTGATAGGTAAATGAGCTGCATGGTGGAGGCCAGACAAGCTCTGTATAGAGCCCATTGATCATCCCACCAATGAGGACCAAAACTCTGCTTAAGAAGCGAACACGAAGCTCGAGGAAAGCTCAGTGGAGTGCTTAAGGCATAACCCATTTGTGTCCTCTTCATAAGACCTTCCAGCTGATGATCAAGCTACATTTCAACAGATAAAGGTTTTCTTCCTTTTGCGGGTAGAAATAGAAAGCGAAAGAAAGGCTATCTAGATTTTTCTCCTGCATTTTAGCACAAGAATAAAAACCAGTTTTGAGACTGGCTGAAAGAAACTACTGAAGGAAAACTCACACATACAAACATTCCCCCCAGTGGGGCATGAAGAGGGAAATTGGGAAGTTCTTTGCAACTAAGAAACTTACTTTCTTTTAACAGTTTCTGTTCTAGCAAGCTAGTGTGTGCATGCTTGAGTATTAATAACACCCAGAGAACTGGAAGGTTGGGTGGGGGGGGGGTTGTCACAGGCACCCTGAAGGCCCTCAGAACAGGAGGAAGGAAGAGGGGCTAACAGCCTAGATACAAAGTCTTTTCTAAACAGCTCACAATGAAAAGTTGGGGAAACTTCACACTTTAAAACCACAATATTTATTTTGCCACAAGAACCCACTGTATCGATGATCGGAAGACATCCCTATTCTAGCACCCATTATAAAATTTCCAGTTCCCATTTTTCTGAACCGTTGCTCATCTCTGAACCTATCTCTTCATTTTCAATGGACAACTGAAGCTCTCCTGGAGCCATCCAGCTGGAACCCTTCTGCCACCGTGAAGAGGTGAATGTGGGTACACAGTTGCTGAAAGATGTCACCGTTTCTTAGTACTACTGTTTCCACCGCTGGACTTGCTGAAGCTCCTGCTCATGTAAGGAAAGTGCACGGTTGGGGTTCTTTCTGTAGGACCATATAAGCCCAAATTCCTGGCAGTGGCTGACTTCCGCAGTGGCTTGACGCTGGGAAAGGGGCTAAAGATGGGAGTTTTCGGGTGGCTGCCTTGGGGAGACTTGCCAGGGGCCTTGTTTCCTCCGGGTGCGTCTGGCGGCTCCGGGAGGTGCTGCTGGCAGGGCAGGTGCACCTTGGGATCAGTTTCAGCAGCAGCATCCCTTGCATTCAGTTCCAAGGCTTCTAACTTCACCTGGACCACAGACACATCGGCATCAGCATCCCCAAACAGCGGCTCTGGAGACTGCCCTTCAATGGTCCTCCCAGTGCCGCCGTCGGAGCTGCCACCTTCCCTTTGAGCTGCCCCCGCACAATCAGAGGAGAACGCCTGCACTGCCCCCAGACTGTGAGTCTTGCAGCCCTCATTCTGCTCGTCTATCAGCCCGACGGTGTCCCCACAGCCCAGGTGACTCTTGGTCCTCGCCGTGTTCTTTCTGTGGACCCGGATGTGAGTTCGCCATGGAGAATTGAGCTTGGTCCTAAGGTCTTCATAGGGCACAGGAGATATTTTGCTTCCTGTGTGACCAGGGATGTGGATGACAGCATTCTTGGCAGCTCTGTTTGACATTTTCATCTTCTTTCCTAAAAGAAGGTGGTTTATAACTGGAGAGTTGTTTACCTGAGATGGGAGAATGCTGGTCACTGGCCCTTTGTCTGAAAGAAATGTTGAAAGGTCGTGTGAAAGGTACCACAGAGAAAGACATCCATCACAGAACAGGAGTCACACACAGGTTGTGCCCGGACCCTGCCCACATATTTCCCAGGTCTTGGCAGAGTCATGTAACTGAAGTCAGCAGAAACTGAATTCGATCCTAGAGCCTGGGGTACGGATTCCCTCCTCTTCAAAGAGGAGGAGACAAGCGGCTGAGGATACAAAAAGGAACAGACTCTGACCCGTTGTTACTAATTAGAGCCCAGCCTCCCTAATGTTTTTTACAGAGAGCCTTGTGTCTGAGAAGCAACCTCGGAGGTCTTGTATCTAGGAAATCTTTGAAGATTTTTTTTTTTTTAAATAATAGGTCAAACACTATGACCATATAGATTACCAGCTGTCAGCTTCTGAGAGGTAGAAAAACAACACACTGCGTATTATTGAGAGACAGCAGAATGAGAGAAGCGATGAGAAGGTGGTAAAAATGCAGTGACATCACAGCTATCCAGTGCCTGGCTCTAGTTCCACCCCTGTGTCCTCAATTGACTTTGAAAGCAAATTGAAAACAGGAAAGCACCAAAAGCTGTGTTCTCCTGCAAGGCACTGTTAACAGTATTACTGTCCTCATCCTGTGACTGACCGAGCCCCTATTTCCAATGAAGCTTCAACGTGCATGGCCCCAGGGACGACAGCTGCAGGCAGAAGTATCAAGAGCAGACCCCGCCGTCTTTGTGTGAAGAGCCTTCCTCCTGATATCTAGGTCACGTGGCTGAACTCCCGTCTGTGCTTCTCGACTGCTCCTATCTACCTACCTCTGGTCACAGTCCAATCTTCACTGAAATTTTGACACCTGTTTCCTCTTCACTCTATGTCCTCTTACCTACCTCGGTTACTTTCCTCCTCGGTGACTGACCCATCCTCCACCTGCCCAGTTCCATCCTAAACCTCATCACTCGGATCTGCCTCATGTGAAAAATATTTAACTCTCATATTCCTCTCTTTGACTCTTCCAGCTCTCAGACTCTCGATGTAACTATACTTGGTACTAAACCATAAAGATTTCCGTTCCTTGATCCCTCAATCTTCTCATAACCTCTCACCGTCTCCTCAGCTCAATTACACCCCTACCCTGCTAGATGCACGGTGGATCCCTTGGACCACACCTCACCAATAACCACACATCCAGGCATCCCTATGGCTTTATCACACAGGCCTGGCAAAACTCCACTCTAGATCCACAATTCACATTCTCCTTTCCAAAACAGGAGCTGCTAAGAGCTGCTGGGGGGTGGGGGTGGGGGTGGGGATGCGGATGGGGGGAAATCACACAGCCATGTGGATTGATATCCCTTAAATTCATAACTTCCTATTTTTGTTAGGTCCGCAATGCCGCTGAACAAACTTTGTTTCCCTCTCCCATTGCTTCCGACGGCCGATCCAAATCTTCACTACTTTCTTTAAGCTCCCACCCAACCTTCAACTTACTCCCAAGCAAACAACTTTTCCTCCAATTTCTTCATACAAACAGAAGCTATCAGGACTGAAAAGCCTTAACTTCCTGTCCTCCCTAACCTAGGAAGCTGGTACCTCAACCACCATCCTTACCACCTTCCTTCAAATCTCAGAAGCTGAGGACTTTTGCCTCTAGCACAAGTTCAATCTCTCCACCTGTGCTGCTGATCCTATCCTACACCATCTCCTCTAAAACCCCCGCTACTCAAAGTGCAATCCCCACACAGCAGCAGTGGCATCGCCTGGAGGCTTATTGGAAATGCATCATCTCAGTCCCACCCACAGCTACTGAAGCAGATTCCTCATTTTGACACATCCCCAAGTGATGCGTATTCACACTAAAGTTTGAGAAACAATGCTCTCAAACTCTGCCCTTGAGCAGCAATCTCTCCCTAAAAATAACCACATAAACCCTGATCTAGAGTAGGGGTCAGCAAACTTTTCCTGTAAAGGACCAGACTATAAATATTTTAGTCACTGTAGTGCAAAAGCAGCCATAGACAATATGTAGACAAATGGGCATGCCTGTGTTTCAACAAAACTTTATTTATAAAAACAGGCAGTGAGCAGAATTTGACCTACAGACCATAGTTTGCTGACCCCTGACTAGAGTACAGACACTGAGCTGATTTAGTACCCAATGGCAATTGTTCACCATTCCACCTAAAGCTTCTGAAAGTGGTTGGAAAAGAACTACATAAAGAATCGGAACATGGGGGTTCTAGCCCTGGCCTGACCACTCACTATAGTTATATAATCCTAGACAGTTGCTAAGCCTTCCTGAATGACCATTTCCTCATTTTTTAAAAGGATATAAGAATATCTGTCCTTGCCTTTCTCATAGATTTAAGGACAAATGAGGATACGTATGTGCCAATGTTTTGAAAATTAAAGTGTTAGAGTTGTTAGTTCCTTTTGTGATTGCTTTTTTAATGATTCAGGATAAAGTGAGAATCTTTAAGAAGTTGCCTACTCCTCCCCAACAAGTGAAAGGTAAATTCAGTTTTTATGCAAGATCAGTCACATGCTCACAAGCCTCTTAAAAACATGTCAAATTTATATCTTGGTTAATCCTGGATCGGCATCATTTTCATTAGGATTTCACTTAAAATAAGACAAACCAATTCCCAAATCAGCATATATTAAACAATAAATCAGACTGTTCATTGGGATTTTGGGAATTTAAAGGAAAAAAGAAGCTTGACAATCCTTGGAAAAGAGCATTTCCAACTGCAGTACAATTGTGTTCTTCTCAGCAGACTCCCAAGACACTGCTAACCCACAGTTAGCAGGCACAGTAATGGCTTTTTCCTTTTCCTCTGATCACAACATCTGTTACATTACTACCTAAATGACTGGTAGCAATATTATTTACCAGTATACAGATGACTAAATTCTACTTCCAAATGCCTGAAATTTAAGAGGCAATAGCTCCAAAATGTCTCAGATCCAAGGACTGCGTGGCTTTGCAACATTCTAATCATTTGGAAAGCCTTCTCCACAAGCATACAGAGTAAAGAAGTATTGAATACCATCAATTGCCTGGTCCTTGGGACCTTTCTCTTATTTAGAGCCTGATAAGATAAAATAAAAAGTGAGAAGATAAAGATGTTATTGTCTCCTGCCAGCTGTGTTGGTGGATGCCGAGCCAGAGTGAGCAGTAATTCCCAGGACATCCTGGGAAGACTCGGTCTTCCTTTCACAAGGTGACATGGAGCTAAAATTGACTCAAACGAAGAAGTACGTTACCTGCCCTGATATACACCTGATGAACCTGCTGCTGCTGCTTCTTTTTAATCCGAGAATACTGCTGCTTCAGTGCGTTGATATCTGTGGTCATGCGTTCCATCATCATACTGTTAAAAGCTGCATGGTATTCACTTCGGCAGGAATTGATCGCGCCTGGACTCAGCTCCGCAATGTTATTGGATCTCAGATTCTGGTCCCCGTTTGGTTCTATATTCCAAGGAACAGAGACAAGGAGACACTATCACAGGAGGAGAACGGGACTAACTGGGAATTATCTTAACCTCCAGGCAATTCTGAACCATAAAAAACACGTACACTAGAATTTGTCGAGTACTTGTTTTTATTTGGTCCTGAAAATATTTCTGCATTTTCTTATTAGGCTCACTGTGAGTCTGAAACGAGCTGTGTGGGTTCACTGTTTGATCTTATTACCCCTTTGTTCATTATATGGACATAAGATCCGCTGTTTCCAGATAAAAATCACTGCCGTTTTCTAAAATTCCCTTAGAAAAATATAACTCTAGCTGTCTAAAGTCAGGGTACAGATTTCCATATAACTACATGAGGATTTACAAGGTTCCATATAACTAACTGCATGAGGACTCACAACTATAAATTTGTAAATTTTACACTGTGGGGTTTAGTCAGTCATTAAAAGTGAGTTTTTCTTAAGGTAAAAACAGCAAGACATTCTATAAGATTATCAAGACTTTAGATCATGGTATCACTAGAATGTTTTTATTCATTCAACAAACATTTCCTGACTGTCTACTATGTGTGTTATGTCTGATGTGGTTTCTGCTCCTGTTAACACCAACAACTAGTAGATTTATCCCTTAAATAAATTTGAGATTACCTCCAAGAAACAGAAAGAAGTACTGTGAGAAAATACTCTCACATGCCACACAGGTAAACAGGGGATAAAATTAGACTTTTCTAACACGATATGTAAAACTTGCCTGGGGACAAGCTTAAAAAAAAAGATTAGTAGGGGATTTCAAGTATCCTAACATCTGCTGAAAGTGTTATTCAGATAAAGACTGAACATCTGGTAAACTTTCTTTTTTATTGAAAATACTTCTCTAAGGAGAAGAAAATTAAAAGAGGACCTCTAATCTAACTAAAGTAAAACCAACAAGAAAGACTGAGGATGAAATTTAGGAGAAAATGACCATGTCATCCCAGAGCCTATAACTGCACAGAAAGAATAACAGGGGGGAAAATATGGAACATAGACCCAGATGACAGAAAGCAGATTCAAAAACATTAGAGTTAAAATACTAATTGATCCCGTAGCTAGAAACCAAAAGCTAAAATTCAGGCAACTAAAGAGGAGATAGAAACCATTACAAAACCAATAGAATTCTTGTTGAGTTCAGATTTTTTTTAAGTCATTGAAAAAGATGACAGGGGAGTGCATACCAAGAACACACACACAAAATGACATGAACTGAACATTAAGCAGGTTAAAACTCAAAACAAGCTAAGGCTTGCAGAACATACTCAAAACTCCCACGACCAAAACAACAGCAACAAAACAAACAGACAAACAAAAAGGAAGCCTTCTAAGCAAGAGGAACAAAAACAAGAAAATAGCCCCATGACTTTGAGAAGGCAGTATAAAGCTAGCAGATGACAAAGAGAATGCAGAGGTGCCTGACATCTTTTGTTTCTGTCCTCTTTCAGCAAGGAGAATGGTCTTCAAACTAGAATAAATGTCATAAAGGAAGAGCTGCCACCAAAGATAGGAAAGATCACAGTGGGGGAACCGCAAACTGCTTCAAAAGAGTTCATTACACGAATAATGTCCAATCTATTTTCTGCAAGAAAAAAACAAACATAGCATGACATTGAATTCACAGCACCACTTTTTAAGGGGGATACTATCAAACTGCAGGACATTTAGAGGTGAATTTATAGAACTTTAAAAGTTCTGGAAGACATATCTTTGAGAAATTCTGAATTTGGACCATGAAGAAACTTTTGGGGGATGTGATGACTGTCCTCAAGATTCAAAGGAGACATCCAGCAGAAGAGGGAGCAGACTTGTTCTGTTTTGTTCTGAAGAGAAGAACTATTAATAGAACTAGTAAGTGGAGTTTATCTCTTCAAAACTAGAAACCCTGGGCTAAGCAGAGGAATTAGCAGAATGTCTTATGAGATAATGAGTTTCTGATCACTGAAATTCAAGTAGAGGTACCATAATATTTTGGCTTTAGAGAGTACTTCTATAGTGGAAAAGAAGCCAGTCTATAATGAATTCAATTTAACTCAAACAGAATGTAGTAAGCATCTATTATATGCCAGGCTCGGTGCTAAGGAACCGAGCACACAAACTTAAACTAGACGAGTGGGAGGCGAAACGAATCATAAAGAAAAAGAAATATGTATTATGCATGTAACACATAACAGAGAGATCCTCCTAAATGATAAGAGAAGTTACTTTTAATAAAGACCTTTAATAGTGGTAATCAGTTCGGGAAACAACAGGAATTTACAGGACACAATACTACTACCCTTGCTATAGTGAACCAACACATTGTGAGTATCTAATAGATGCCACCTCTTTACCTGTAACTTGCTTTTGGTACTTCTGCAGTTCAGGTGCCAGGAGCCCACTAAAAGGTCCGAGACACCCCACTGCATTAGCAATAGCATCTTCATCATCTGGGTCATTCTCCTCATCGCTGTCTCTGGCCTTACCACGCCGTCTTGGAAAACATAAAAGAAAAAGGAATATTTGTTCAAAAAGTGGTATTATTTTTAAATAAGCAATACAGCCACATGACTTAAATGACATATATATAAAGTATATACATTATAATCTCTATAACATATTTATATAATTATATATTATATTTATATAATTTATACATATATAGAAAGTCCATCTCCCATCCCTGTCCAACTTCTACCCTGTTCTTGCCCCATTTAATCCCCACAGGTGAGCACTGTTACTAGTTTCTGATGTGTTCTTCAGCTTCCTTATCAGTTAAATAAGCAAATATGACTATAGTCTTATTTTTCTCCTCTTTTTCATAAGTGTTAGCATGCTATATATAAGTACACTCTTCTGCACCTTGCTTTTGTTCACCTAAAAAAAAAAATCCATCCATATTCACACAGAGCTTCCTCCCCATCCTTTTCTTAATGTCTCACTGTACTGTATGTATACATTATTGTATGTATGTATGTAGCCCATGTTATGGAACCAGGCTGCTAAATGATGCACACTCAAGTGGTTTCCCATATTAAACTATTATAAACAACACTGCAATAAATTACCTTATACCTACTGTGTTTTGCATGTGTACAGATACATTTGTTGGATAATTCAGAAAGGTAGAATTGCTGGGTCAAAGGATATATGCAATAGTCATCTGGGAAAATACGGTCAGATTGCCTGCCCCAAATCCCATGGTAATTAACCTCTCATGAGCAAAGTGTAAGAGTGCCCGTTTCCCTATAGCCTCATCAACAGAGAGCACATCAACCTTTTGAATTTTTGTCAACCTGATAGGTGAAAACAACAGAATCTCAATCTTGCTTTAAGCTGCATTTCTCTTAGTCCAAGTGAAGCTGCCTTTTATGTAAACTGCCTATTCCCATACTTTCATCATTTTTCAGATGGTGGTCATTTTCTTATTGACTTCTAAGAACTTTATATATGAGAGGAATCAGTTACAAATATTTTTTCACAAATATTTTTGTGTCTGCTTATGGAGGTTTTCTTTTGCTCTGTTTTGGTTTTAGTCATGCAGAAAATTATTTTTAAAGTACTTACTTTTTTATCCTTTATTGTTTTTTTTGAGTCAGTTATTAAGGCCTTCCCAATTCCAAAGAACTAAAGACATCCTTCCACATTTTCTTCTGCTTATTATTTCAGTTTTTTCCATTTAACTGTCTCATCTCTATGGAGTTTATCCTGATGTATGGTGTAAAGTATGACTCTAACTTTCTTTCTTTCCAGACTGAGTCTCATTGGCCCAGCACCATTTACTAAATAGTATATCTTTTCAGTGTTGATTTACATTTTCGTATATTAAATTCCTGTGTGTGTGCGTGTGTGTATTTGTTAATTTCTGGTCTCCACAGTATTTTAAACTAGCTCATCTGTCTACACTTTTTTGATTCTACCCTTTTTTAATTACTGAGATTTTTAATATTTGATATTTTTAAATAAGTTGTGGGGCTGTTAAATATCCCTTCAGTTTATGTTCCAACCTTCTTTGGAAAGTACACTTTCAAAAATCTCCCTCTGGAATTTAAATCAAAACCTTTGGGAAAGAGATATTCAGATTTTAAGCACCAAACTACTTCAAATGTATTTCTGGGGTTTAACAAATATTAATAACAAATTAAGGTATTAAGTCTTCCATCATGAAAACAAGAAGGAAAAAAAAAGGACCTTACCCAGAAACTGAGGTGGGCTTAATTGTGGCTGGGAATGGTGTAATGTTGTAGGTGTATTTTTCCCTCAGCTCTGCCAACTGTGGAAAAGGGAATGGAGCCATAGAATACACAGTCTGGAAAACAAGAACAAAAATGCCAAGTCTGAAATGGTGGCCTTAAACAACTCTTATCAATCCTGCAAAGACATTAAAGTTCTATGATTTGGGTGTGAAGAGGTAGATACTGCTCCTTACACAGCAGGTGGAGAGAATATACTTCTATATCGTTTTAGAGAAAGACAAAAGAATACTGACAAAACAACAGTTAGTCCCCAAATCAACCCAGCTGGGACTGGGCACTCCAACCGGTGAACATGGGTGGGCAAATGGGGACAGTCTGATGTTCTCTTGCTCATTTGATAGATGGGCTAATTCAGAAATTCACAGCTCCCTATTACTTCTTTCACAGTGAACCCATCAATCTTCTTCATATGTACCACTCGCTTTTCAAAGCTTTGCTTGATGATTGCTATAGGCATTAAATGTCAACCTTCCAGATACAATTATGTCCGGGGGACAATCTTGTGATCACCTGCAAGCTTTCTCCAAAGATACCACCTTTTCAAATGTCTGTGAATCAGTTCCAGGTGAAAATTGTTAACTGTTATTTTTAAAGAAAAAAAGAAAGAAAAATAGTGACAGGGTGTAAAGCACAGGCTGTTAAAAATCTATAAATAAAATTGGGAAAAGCACCTGTGCTTCCTCCAGGATTTTAAGATTATGTATCATTCTACCAGCAGGAGGAAAATCATCTTGTTTGCTCTCTTAATTTTATGAAAATTTAACTGCTCCAAACATATTTCTTCAATCTTTCAGGTTCTTATTCACCGGAAAATGTATATTAATCACGTTAACTTTCATTTCTTCCAGGAAGCCATTCAAATGTCCTGATAACACTTTCCTAGGACAATATTTTGAAGTGGTATTTTTCATTTCAACAGTACTGTTTTCCTGAAGGCTTAGGAGATGTCTAATATCTGCACAGGTAGGAAAAGGAGGGCTCTGAAAGGGGCTTCCTAGCACTGCAGCCTCACCCCACAGCTCAGAGCCACCACCGGGACAGTCCACCATAATTTCGATTCTAAACAGTCTGCACATCTGACTGTCCCCAAACTTCTGTGGTATCCGCTTATACCTTAGTGTAACATCCCAAGATTCCAAACAAGGAAGTGTTGACTAAAATTCCTTCCCTTTGATTCTCCATTGCTTATTATGCAAAGTTACACAGTTTATTGGGACCACAAAAGTCATCTCCAAGTCGTATTATCTCACACATACTTGATTACAGACAGTCCCTGACTTACAATGGTTCAACTTAAATGATTTTTCCAATTTACGAAGGTGCAAAAGTGATACACATTCAGTAGAAACCCTTCTTCGAATTTAGAATTTGGAACTTTTCCTGGGTTTAGGATACGCCGTAGGTCCTCTCCCGTGATGCTGGGCAAGGCAGCTCCCCATCAGCCACGTGATCACAACGGGAAACAACCAATACATTTACAACCATCCTGGACCCGGACAACCGTTCTGTTTTTCACTTGCAGTTCAGTATGCGATAAATTACATGAGTTATTCAACTCTTCATCACAAAACAGGCTTCGTGTCAGATGATTTTGCCCAACTCTAGGCTAATGTAAGTGTTCTGGGCATGTTTAAGGCAGCCCAGGCTGAGCTGTGATGTTTGGTAGGTTAGGTGTATTAAATGCATTTTCAACTTATGAAGGGCTTATCTGGATGTAACCCCACCGTAAGTCCAAGAAGATCTGTGTACCCAAAAGGCTGAGAAGCAGTACAAATTTACTAACAGTGAACTGTTCCCCACTGGGAAGAAGCAGAAGGCGCCCTGTGGTTCCCACTAGTCTGGAGTGTGAGACTAAGCTGGTTCCCAACCTCTCCAGGCCTCCTTTCTCTCATCTGAAAAAATGAAGGCATGAAACTCAGGATGCCGGTTACCTCTGAGAGGAGAGGGGGTGGCGGGATCAGAGAGGCGGGTATGAGGGTGTTCACCTGTGCTGGGTCGTAGGTGTGTAAGTTTTATTATTTTAATGCATTCTGTATGCCTGAAATACTTCATATAAATTCATTAATAACACGGTCAGAGTACACCCTCACATTTTTTGATCCCACGAAGTGTACCAGCAGCTCATCGCCCAAGAACCTGCTTTACTGCCAGTATGGAATTCTTCCCTCCTTGCTCCTGTGACCTGTCTTAACTCCACATACCCTTTTGAGGGAAATGGAGAGATGTGAAAACCTCAGCACCCCAACTTTAAGTCCAGAGCATGGCACCTCTGCTTGGGCCTCAGTACAGCAGCATCAGTCTCTGACACATCAAATGTTGGTCCCACTGCTGGGCCAAGAGTCAGCCTGTCCCTCACTCATGAGACTTTTTTTTCCTTAACAATTTAGAAACCTGGTTCAGATTTCAAGAAACCCATACCATGCAATGAATAGCAAGGTGACTATAGTTAATGATACTATATTGCGTATTTGAAAGTTGCTAAGAGAGTAGATCTTAAAAGTTCTCATCACAAGAAAAAAAATTTGTAACTGTGTGTGGTAATCGGTGTTGACGGGACTTACTGTGATCATTTCACAATATATACAAATATCGAATCATTATGTTGTATATCTGAAACTAATGTAATGTTATATGCCAATCATATCTCAATAAAAGAGAAACCCACACCATCTGGATTCAAGTTTAAAAGATGAAATTATTAATGCTAGGAATTTCAAAATTCTCTACAAAGTAAGATGCCTCATTGGAGACAATTAGTGGGATGTCTAGCTGAAGATTCACTTGTTTTATTTTTGCCAGTTTTATTAAAAGTTATCAGAAAACTCCTTTGTCCAGCCTCATGAAGGAAGTGTATAAGAAAAGAAAGGGCTAATAAGGACCTACTGTATAGCATGGGAAACTCTACTCAATACTCTGTAATGGCCTATATGGGAAAAGAATCTTAAAAAGAGTGGATATATGTATATGTATAACAGATTCACTTTGCTGTACACCTGAAACTAACACAACATTGTAAATAAACTATACTCCAATAAATATTAAAAGAAAAAAAAGAAAGAAAGGGAAGTACATCTTGCCCCTACTCTGTCCCATCCTGCTCCAGGGTAAATAGTGTGGGGTCTTAACAAGCTCCTCCAAGGGCGACTCAACTAAAGACACTGGACCAAAAAGAACACTGGCTCCATTGAGCTGCATTCTCTATTCCTGGTCTTCCTTTCTCTATAATTTACTTTTAGTTAGCCCTTCAAAGCATACGCCGGTGTTCCTGAAACAAATGTGCTAATAGTACTTTGTATATACTCACTCACTTATTTAAAGGTCTCACATGTCGGCAGGCATGTTTATCCCATGAAGGTACACCACACACACCACCACAGTCCTCAGGATACCTGAGAAGCTGTAATTTCCAACTGTGTAAATCAGAGATTTACAACAGATTTCAAGAAAGGAATTTTACTAATCATCTTAGAACCAAAGTATAGTACATGAATAGGGTCTTAGGGTTAGAAAGAAATTTAAACACAATTTAGTTCAACCTCCCTCCCAAGCAGGAGTTCCCTCTAAAGCGTCTCCAACAGATGGTCATAAAGGCACTGCTTAAACACTTGCAGTTACGGGCACACACAATTCTGCAAGGCAGATGGTTTCATTTTGACAGCACTAATTAATCAAACAGTAACCTTCTACTGGACAAGCATTCACATCCATGTAATTTCTACTTCATCACTGATACGAAAAAGGGAACAGTCCAAGGGCAGGTCCTGCCTCATGGCACATGAAAGCTCCCCACAGGTAACAGTAAATTATTGACAACCACTTTGGGCTAGGTTTTCCTAAGCACCTAAAACCCATCTAGTAAACAGCATCTAACTAACTTTTCTCTATATTACTCTTAAAGAATTCATGAGAGACTTTGTCAAAAGTCTTACTGAAATCCATATACACTATTTCATCAGCATTCTCCCAATATCTTTTTCTAACGTTGTTTTTTTTTAAATGGCCATTACTAGTAAAATAAAAGAGTGATGCAATTTGCAGGGGGAAAAACCCAGTAGATTATTTTGCATATGGCCCCTAGAACTGAAAAAAATACGGAAGACCAAACAGGGAGAACGTTTTCATCTCTTCAGCTCGAAAATAAAGATCCGTATGCAGTCCAAATTTTTCATCTGGAGTCATTTCAGGTTTGCTGACAGACTTAAAAGTCTACCATAATTGGATCACAGCCATTGAATTAATTTTTTTTAAGAGTACAGAAAAGAGAGTGCTTGAAATGACATTCAGCATTTCTCTCCTTAATACTCTACGATGTCAAGGAAAACCAAGTCTATTTACTGCCCAAACTACCAACACACATTTAAATAGACATTTATATTTAGGCACTGCTGAAAAGGAGCTGTATTTCTCTTTTTCATTATTGACGTGCTTTAAAAGAAACATGAAAACATAAATTGTACAAAATTAGGCTCAATTCATCTTCACCAGATGTTTCCCTCGGCAGGAGAAATGCTGCTAAAATGGAATTCTAATCAATCAAGCCACAGCCTACATTTTTCCTTCCAGGATTCTCTTAAAGCAGAGTAAAGAAGGGGTGCTCTTTTCTCTCTCTTTTTTTTTTTTTTTTTTTTGGCGGTACGTGGGCCTCTCACTATTGTGGCCTCTCCCGTTGCGGAGCACAGGCTCTGGACGCGCAGGCTCAGTGGCTCCGCGGCATGTGGGATCCTCCCGCACCGGGACACGAACCCGTGTCTCCTGCATCGGCAGGCGGACTCTCAACCACTGCGCCACCAGGGAAGCCCATCTCTTAATACTTAAGACTGGAAATTCCTGAAGGACAAAGATGGAGTACCTCAACATATCTATCATTCCTTCCAGCAATGTTTAAACTTTAGGTGAGGTAAAACGTTCCTCATTCTTCTAAAAGGGATTTCAGCTTTTAGAAAGTCATGTTTTCAATAAGGTGGAAGCCCTGTGTTGGGTGGTGAGGAGAAGCACTTGGCCAGGTGTCGAGCTTGGGCCCCAGTTCTGGGTCTGCCACTAGACAACCTAAGAATATGGCAAGATGCTCACTCTCCATGTCTTAGTTTCTTCTCTGTAAAATGACAGAATTAGGTTAGTGGACCGTTAAGCTTCTTTCAAACCAGTGTTTGTCTAAGTGTTAGCTCAAAGCCACTTGCATCAGAACCACCCACGGGCCAAATATCTGCCTTTTAATACACTCCTGACATGCTGCTTATACACAGACACGTTTAAAAACCACTGCCTCGAGTTCTAATGTTCTATAATTCTGTGTATGCACTGAGCAACCAGGTGGATTCTTAGCACTACGTTAGATGTTATGGGAATACAGGGTAATACAAGGCCCTTATCATTAAGGAAGTTGCTAGATAAGATTAACATATTTGAAAAAATACCAAACAATATAAAATAATTTGTATTGAATATTAAGTCAGTTGCTGACAATCTTAAGTACTGAAGGAGTAGGGAAGAGGTATCATCAACGAGGGCTGAGATGACAGAGCCTGATGGGAGGGGAGAACAGACTGAGTAGGATCCGGTAGACAGAAAGGATCTGCCCAGATAGGGTGTCAGAGGGAACCACAAGCCCTGTCATGGGGATGAGCAAGGCCCACAGAGGACTGGGTGGGGACAGAGCTATGGCCAGTGCAATAGGTCCTGGCTGTGAAGTAGTGGGGAGCGCCTCTGGATAGGTAAGAAACGGGGCAACCACAGAATACCTCCAATGCAACCAGTGTGAAGACAAATCCACCTTCCTCCCCCATGAACTTTTCCTCTTCTTCCTAAGCCAGAAACCTGGGGGCTGTCCTTGGTTCTCCCTGTCTTTCTCCCTCACCCCATGTCCACTTCCCACGGCCAAGTCCTGTCAACTTCATCTTCTAAGTACTGCCTCTGTTCCATTCTTGCTTCGACCCTTCACTGCCTCCCCATGGTGACCCCTTCAAGTCCACCCTTCACAGAGCTGCCCCTGTAATCAACATCAGACACAAGTGAGACCATTTCCCTCTTCTCCCTAAAACCTCTCAGGCCCACAGCTCTTCTTCTTCTCTTTCCAAAGGTTCCACAGAGGCCCAAGAACTCCAGCAAGCACAACCTCACAATCACTGACCTCCAGGATCAAGTCCACACTCCTAACCATGGGTTGTGGTCTCCCACGAGCCATCCCCGTACACCAAACTCCTGTAGCTTCCTTCCCACACCATAAAGGTTTTCGTTGCCAATGCCTTGTCTCATGCTGTTCCCTCAGCCATGAACTGCCTGTCTGCTCTGCACCACTGCCTCAAACATACATACACACACACACACACACACACACACACACACACACAGCCCGACCTACTCCTATCCATCTTTAAAGGTAAAACCAGGGCTTCCCTGGTGGCGCAGTGGTTGGGGGTCCACCTGCCGATGCAGGGGACGCGGGTTCCTGCCCCAGTCCGCGAAGATCCCACATGGCCACTGAGGCTGCGCGTCCAGAGCCTGTGCTCTGCAATGGGAGAGGCCACAACAGTGAGAGCCCCGCGTACCACAAAAAAAAAAAAAAAAAAGGTAAAACCAGATATTAATTCCCTCAAGAAAGGCTTCTGACAGAGAGAGATATTCTTTTAATATTTGAGGAAGTTAATACAGGGCCTAGAAAACTAGGCTGAAACATTTTATTTACTGCAGTTGATAACAAGGAAGCACAGAAGGTTTTATGAAGAACAATAAAATGACCAAAGCAGTAAGTGTGGACAAATACTCTGGCAGCAAAGTGAGGATTGTATTAGAGCAGGCGGACCCTAGAAGGAGGTCCATCATCTCTGAGTGTGGTTTAATTCAGCAAACATTTACTGAGAAAGAGAAGGCAGAAAACTAGTTGCAGACTCTCAATAGATATTTGCTTAATGAATTAATACATTTTTTGTGCAGCGCCAGTAAAAGGCAAAGTGCTATGTGTTATGAGCAAAGCACAGTCCCCGTCCTCAAGGAACTTACAGTATCACTGAGGAAATAAGATACAGCCTCAAATCAAGGTAGAATGTAATGAAGGCTCACAAAAGAGGTACAAGGAAAATGTGGTGAGTCAAAGAAGGAGACGCTTTTAATCGAGACTATCAGAACGTTTCACAAAGAAGATGGCATCTGAACTGGAAATTTCACCAGGAAGCAGGCCTGAAACACGTGAAGGGAGAAGAGAAAGGCTGAACAGAGAGAGCAAAGGTGTAGAGCAGGCATATTCCCAGGCATTTCTGGGAACATGGAAGACAGTATGACTTGACTAGACGAGGTCAAGGGTACAAAAGGGAGGAATAGGAACTATGGCTAAAAAGATGGGTTAATGCCGGACAGTCAAGAGCACTGGATGATAAGCTGAGAAATCCATGCTTTGTGTTGTAGGCAGTGAGTAGTCACTGTAGTTTCATGAGTGAGGGAGAAGGGATGAGATCTCACAGTCCCGCCTGGGGCATGTGAACCAGGCAATTCTGTAGGGTGTAAAGGATGTCACACGTGGAAAATGCCAAGCTTGGACCTCACATCCACAACAATGTTCAATAAAAGGCACTTCCCTCTAAAAGAATGAGCAATGAAGCAACAGCCCAGGACGTGTGAGAGGAGTTGAAATCAGAACACAGAGGTCAGGGGCAGATAGAGCGTTCCACCTCTGAGACACACAGGAAGAAAGACCAGATGACAATGCAAAGAAAACATGAAATACAAAATATGAATGTTCAGGGAAGTTATACCAGGTGGTCAGTATCCTCAGTGAATCGGGCAGCTGTCTGCTAAAAGTGAGGGATTCTGAGAAAGAACTCGAGGTACCAGGATACAAGCAAAGGAATTGGAACCTCTTCACTTGACAAGTCCTAAATCAGGGCCTGAGTCTCTGTTTTCTAACCTGTTGACTAGGCTCCACCACCCAGAAATGACCTCAGGCATGGAACCCAACATGAAAGTTGACACCAAAAAAAAAAGAAAAAAAGGAGAGAGAAACCACAGAGAAAGAAGAAACTAAGGCCCAAGGACAACCTTGGACAAGACCAACTGTTGGTCAGTGGGCAGGAGGAAGGAAGAACTAGCAAGAGAAGCAGTGGTCAAAAGCGGAAGGAGGGCTTCCCTGGTGGCACAGTGGTTGAGAGTCCGCCTGCCAATGCAGGGGACACGGGTTCGTGCCCCGGTCCAGGAAGATCCCACATGCCGCGGAGCAGCTGGGCCCGTGAGCCATGGCCGCTGAGCCTGTGCATCCGGAGCCTGTGCTTGGCAGTGGGAGAGGCCACAACAGTGAGAGGCCCGCGTACCACAAAAAAAAAAAAAAAAAAAAAAAAGAGGGAGGAGACTGCAGAAAACTCATGTTATAGAGCCGAATGGAAGAGAGCGTGTTAACAAATCCGCTATCTCTTCTATACTCACTGCCAATTTTAATGATTTGGCGAATGTAATCCTGAGATACAGCAACATGCCAGAAAAATGACCAAACCCTTCAAGTCTTCCATTTTGAAAGTTATGATGCATATGTAATAACATGAGTTGCAAATGTGGACAAAACAAATAAACCAAAATGCTGATTAGAATAATCTCCTTTTTATCCTCAATAATCCCTTCTCAGAAATAATTATTTCCTCCCACAAGTCTCCCTCTACAGCTAAGAATCAGATTCAGAACAAATACCTGGTGATTTGGGGGGTGAGGGAGGAGGTGTTCTGGTGATTTTTTGGTTTGTTTTTGTATTGCACGTTGTGATTTTTAAGCAACACAGTTGGAACGAAAGCCGTAACAAATATCCATTTCTTCCTTCCTCTTGTGACACAGTTAGACGCTTAACAAATTATATATAGACTCTTGGTCATTTGAAAAAGTACATCTGAGGACTGGGAAAATACATTTCCCAAGACCACTGCTCTGGCACTGCTTGCTCCCACGGTACCAGGGTCCCCCGAGCCAAGGCGGGTGGCACTGCCCACTCACCTGCATGAGTTCATGGCTTTCCAGAAGATCATTCTCCAGCATCTCCTGGGTAAGGCGCCCCATGGTGCTATAGAATTCATCTGCTGTTTCACAACATTCTATCTGCCTAGATAAAGGACAGAAAAAGGAACTGTTTAGGATACCCATGCTATCAGGTACATGCTGCAGGCACAACAAGACATGTTTTCTCCTGCCATCAAATTGACCAAGTTAGCAACCAACAAAAATCAAAATCCTATGATACACTCGCAGGACAGCCTGTTTTAGGCAGAGAAAAGATTTTAAAAATTCGAAGGACAATGTAAAGGTACTTATTCTAGGATGAGTTCCCACCTTTGCTATGGTGCTCCGCTGACTCACAGCCCCATCTGTGGCATCCTTATTGTCTCCATGTGACACATTCTACACATCAGAATACCCATCACTGATCAGAAATTATAACCAGGAAATTGGGTGCCCAAGTACAATTATTCCCTAGAGGGAATCTGTTTCTCTGGATCTGCAAACTGCAGTGGCATTGATAGACTGAAATCAAACCACAGTAGAAGTGAAAGATGAAATATACAAAAACTTTATCTGCGTATTTCATCAGTCCACAGGATATTTTCACAGGTAGTCTTTTCAGCCCTTCTCAGGACACTGCTGCTAGTTGGAAATTACACCCTGTTTCTTGTGTTTGGTTCAACATGTAAATAAAGAATCTGTCACCTCCCATCCTGTGAGACAGGTGAGACTTTAATCCTTCTTCTAGAGGGGGAAGGAACAACCCAAAGCAAAGAGACCTGTGTATTTGTTTTATCTATTATGACATTCTTTGTATAGAGGATAACTCTATTTGCCCACCAATCATAAGACATGCTCTTTGGCATACACTAAGGTTAGGGGATTTCCATAGAGCCATCCGAAAACAATATGATGATGGGAAAATTCCATGCTCTGGAGTGCTGTTCAAATCCCACTGCCACAATCATGTAAATAAATAAATGAAATAAACAGCTGACGTGTTAATGAAAAATACCGAGTAGCATGTGGGCATAAATAAAGTGGTTAAGTTTATCCTGTGAGTGGCAGGAAGAGCGAGGAAGAGAAGTAATGCCTAAGATGAGTTTTGAAAAATATTCTGCAGGTTGACAAGGTGGAAAAAGCATCCCAAAGATGTGGATACAGGAGACAGAAGGCACTACCGGGGGAAATGCATGTAGGTCCCCACCACCAGCATGGGAGCGGCTGCACAGCTGGGGGCACCAGGGAGAGCTGAGGGCAGAGAGGTGCAGAGGGCAGATTGCAATGGCCTCCCCTGCCTGCTAAGCCCCCTCAGGACAAGAGTCACTGAAAGGCCTTTAATATGGAGTGGGGGAACAGACATGCCCTTGGCAAGGTTGCCCGGGAGGTGGCATGGCGATTTCGGGGTACGATGGGGAGGCCAGGGAGGACAGTGCCAGGCATGAGGCAACGAGGGAGGGAATCAAGGCAGTCAGATCAGAAAAGAAAGGACATGTGAAGAGATGCCAGTGGGGCTAAGTAGATGGTCTACAGCTTACACGTTCCAAAAGTACCACCGGTATGAACAAAGGAGGAAATTTCACGTTGCAGAGGCAGGGTGATGGGAAGGGTCCCATGGATAACCACACACGAGGCACATATGTTACTCAGGTACACATAAGCTGGAGATCACCTGCATACTGTTTACGATTTTTCCAATGCAAAGTTTGTGGACAAGATTACAGGCCCTGGAGTCTGACTGATTATAGTCAGAAAGATCCAGGATTAAGTCCCAGCTCCGCTACTCATTAGCTGTGGGACAATGAACTAGTTAATTAGCCTTCCTGGGGTAGTTTTCTCACTTGAAAAGACAGGGAGAATAATCCTACCTACTTCACAGGGTTGTGGGGAGAATCGAATGAGATGATGTGTGTAAACTTCCTAACACAATGACGGCACGGCAGGTACTTGATGTTGTATCCACGTTGGTTGCCTTTCCTTTCGTTTAACAAGCTGCACGCTCAAAACATGTATAATTATAATAAGCAAAGACTATGAAACATTAAAATTCTACGAGTCTGATTCATAGATCCCTGAACTTCATAAACAGGAGCCATTTATAAGCAATAGATTCACATTATTCTTTTTCTTTTTTTTTTTTTTTTTTTTTTTTTTGTGATACGCGGGCCTCTCACTGCTGTGGCCTCTCCCGTTGCGGAGCACAGGCTCCAGACGCGCAGGCTCAGCGGCCATGGCTCACGGGCCCAGCCGCTCCGCGGCATGTGGGATCCTCCCGGACCGGGGCACGAACCCGCGTCCCCTGCATCGGCAGGCGGACTCCCAACCACTGCGCCACCAGGGAAGCCCAGATTCACATTATTAAAAGCACAGATTTTAGAGCCAAGGTACCTAGGTTCAAAATCAGGCCTTTCCACTTACTAACTCGGTGATTTGGGGCAATTAACTTCTCTGTGCCTCAGTGCCCACATCTATAAAATGGGGATGATAACAGTACCTACCTCATAGGATGATGGTGAGGACTAAATGAGTTAATTTTACATGCTTAGAACCATGCCTGTCCATTGCAAGCACTCCATGACTATTGGATTTTAAGTGTAGCTATTATTATTTCAACAGTGTGCCATCCTTGGGATGACCACATGAATAAATTCTGATCCTACAGATAATGGATAGATGGGAATAAAACGAGAACCACCTCTTTTCCTCCTGCCCCATAATTAAGAACTAACAAAAAGGGGACTGTAACTGACTCAGCATACAGTAAAGTGCTTTAGCATTTTAATCCCATAAGCTAATTACTCAGTAACTATCACACCAGTTAGAGTGTGATAGTGTTTGATAGAGAAATTATCAAAGCTCAAAGAGTTTACGAGGTGTAGAGTGGGTTGGAAATATGTGACTGCAGAAAGAGGTAGACATCGGAAGAAAGTAATCAGATAAGTAAATAGCACAACAAACCCCGCACAGATGAATTTATTTGCCTAGCTGAAAAGCTATGTACAATAAAACAAAGGCAAAGGAGATAGCTATATGATAGTTAAAAATACTTCCAAACAACAATGATTATTTTTAATCCCTGAATTGAGAGTCAATGGATGTTTCTTACAAAAAGTAAAAAATACACCAAGTCTCCGAGGAAACAACTTGTCATAGATAAAAAGGCTACTGAAAAAGTTTTTGATCCATGTCGTCTATGGGTACCCACTCAAGTCATTTACAGCTCTAGGAAAGAAATATTAAAAACTTCTCTGCATCTTCAAGTGGCACATATATATACAATGGAATATTACTCAGCCATAAAAAGGAATGAAATTGAGTTATTTGTAGTGAGGTGGATGGACCTAGAGCCTGTCATACAGAGTGAAGTAAGTCAGAAAGAGAAAAACAAATACCATATGCTAACACATATATATGGAATCTAAAAAAGAAAAAAAAATGGTCTGAAGAACCTAGGGGCAGGACAGGAATAAAGACGTAGACATAGAGAATGGACTTGAGGACATGGTGGGGGGAGGGGGAAGCTGGGGCAAAGTGAGAGTAGCATCGACATATATACACTACCAAATGTAAAATAGACAGCTAGTGGGAAGCAGCGGCATAGCACAGGGAGATCAGCTCAGTGTTTTGTGACCACAAAGAGGGGTGGGATAGGGAGGGTGGGAGGGAGGCTCAAGAGGGAGGGGATGTGGGGATATATGTATGCATATGGCTGGTTCACTTTGTTGCACAACGGAAACTAACACAGCATTATGAAGCAATTATACTCCAATATAATTTTTTTTTAAATCCTCTGCATCTTCAGTTAACTGCAACAACTTCATCCTGATGTCTCTTCCAGTACCCCAAAGGCAGAATTTTAATGTAATAGTCATAACATATTAGAGATAGGTGAAAATACCCTAGTTTTTTCAGCTCTGCTACCAGACAAGAATGTAAGTAAAATCTGTTTAGTAGTAATAGATTTCAACATAGAATTAACTCTTTTTTTTTTTTTTTTTTGCGGTACGCGGGCCTCCCACTGCCGTGGCCTCTCCCGCCGCGGAGCACAGGCTCCGGACGCGCAGGCCCAGTGGCCATGGCTCATGGGCCCAACCGCTCCGTGGCACATGGGATCCTCCCAGACCGGGGCACGAACCCGTGTCCCCTGCATCGGCAGGCGGACTCTCAACTACTGCGCCACCAGGGAAGCTCCTAGAATTAACTCTTGAGGAAAAGAAACAAGTTCTACTGTTGACTAGGTACCAAGCACCATGCTAGATACCCATATACATATTATCTCATTTAATTTTATCACAGCTCACAAAATAAATTATAAAGATTCAAACATAAGTCAAATTGCAGTCTTAACCAACAAACCCACCCAGTCCTCTCCAGATCTGCCTGTTCCTCTTCCACCTACATCCCTTTCCCTCTCCCCAACCAGTGTCAGGAAAGATGCCGACAGCTCGGACCAGGCAGGACACCAGCACTGAGGAGGAGGAGACCTACAGGCTTGAAACAGCTTGCCCCCTTCAGTAAAATGGATTCTCTCTGCCCCCAACGTTCACAGAAGAGCCAGCTGAGAGTTCAGAAGGCAGAAGCAATTGCACCGAGTTCACAACTTTCTCTCCTCCTCAAACCTAAATATCAATCCTTTACTTGTTAGAGCACAAAAATGGTGTAAGGCCCTCAACACCACAGAAAAGAACAGCAGTGAGAAATCACTTACTCTCCCAGTTTTGCCCAGATAGCCAGCGACACCCTTAGGATGATTTCCGAACCTTCAAAGAAGACTGAATCCCAAATCTTTAAAACCGTATGGTTAGGGAGGCACGTAGCGAAGAGAGTCAGAAACCACTGCATCGTGAAGACATTCGTAAGTGGGGGCTCATATCCACCTGAAATAAAACAAACACTCTACATCTCTCCAGAATCGACAACTTGTAAGATATAAAAATACCCTCTTTCAGTCTCCCGTGTCCACCCAAATATGTTATTTCCTGACTGATTTCTTTATATCTCTAAATTCTGGTTCCTTCCTTCTTTTGTCCTTCATTTTTTTTTTTTGGAAGAACATAGGTGTGTTTAATAAAAATCTAATAATATGAACTTCACAGATTCTTTGTGATATTTCAGAAATCTTAACCTGAAATTTAATTTGGCTCTACCTATTGTGGGGTGCTGAAAATTAAGGAGGATGTTTTCCTTACCGAAAACAGGATAAAAAGAAAGGATTTTAACCTCTCAAAAGTAAAAGCTGATTTTCAAAACCTCCTAAAGCCTACCTTTATTCAAATGCTGCCGATAAAAATAAAATTGCCTATTAGCAGTTACCTGTCTACTTCTTAATTTATACATAGTTCTCAGACCACAATGGAATTAAACCAGAAATCAATAACAGAAATAAAGCTGGAAAATCCCAAAATACTCGGAGATCAAGCAAAGTGAAATTTTACAATATTTTTAACTAAACTATACCCAGTTTTAAAGACCTGGGATCCAGCTCACTTTGAAGTTTCTGGATTCACTAAAAAAAGAGTCCCCTCCCATTTCCTGTGATCACATAAGCGTGTATTTTAATGAAATATAAAAATTTAGATATTTGGACTAATCCTCCCTCCAAATTACAGTCAGAAGGTGCAGTTACCCAAGTACAAGCAAAACAAGATCTGTTCTCCTGCACTCATTTTCTTGCTTCTTACCTATGAACAAAGGAATATCTTCGTTCAGAGACTAGAATCTGAGGTCACCACTTAAGCAAGTACAGGGCATTTAGGGGAAACATGGAGCCCAGTAAAAGTGTGTCTGACTCCGGGACAGAAAAGTTTGGTCTCTCTGGAGGCTTTATGAAATCCCCATTGGTTCACAATGATACTGCACAGCCAAATTAAGTAAGATTGCTCAAATGAGTTAGAAGAAAATGCTTAGAGACGCTCAGGTGTCACTAAAATGTCCAGTGTATTTTAATCATAGACAGGGTACTCAAAATCCTTTCGTATTTTCCCAGATTGAAATGCATGGATCAGGAAGTGGCACCCATTTAAAGGAAACATAGCAAACTTCTGACTATTCTATTTCTGGTGTCCTGAGCACAGCCGGGGAAGTGCAAGCAGTGGGTATAATGACAGCTACGAGCTCAGGTACTTGGGAAGCTGGACGAAGCCAGCTAGATGGAGGAGACTTAGAGCTGCTTGCAGAGCTGTCTCCATCACCACCCCACTCAGCCCAGTCCACTCCTGCAGGGCTCAGGTTCTAAACAGAGGTCCAGAAGAGCCCTTCTCCAGCAAGAACAGGCCCATTCATCTCAAGTAAATCTAAATACCCTTCGCATGAATGAATAAAAGGAACTCAGTCCAAAGGACTGCTTTTATCTCCTACAACTCTATGAAAATACATATTCCACTCTCCATAACATCAATGGTTGGGGCAAAACCACAGTCTGTGCTAAGTTGTACCTGTAGCTCAGTTTTAAAGAACTCCTATAGTTTTGGTGCCAACTTAAAGCAGTTTAACTAGATGGCAAGACACGGATACCCTTCTTTACCTAGAGTACAATATATACTTGGTGATCTGGCACTGGTGAAGTATTAGGTTCTTGTCTGAGTTCCTAACCATAACCAGTTAGAGGTTCAACATTTGGCCCTCTGTTTTTTGTTCTTGGTTTTGTTTTTAGTTTTGTTTTTGTCCTCTAGAAATCTATTTCATTGCACTAAACTCTCACCAATAGAAATATATGAAAACACATATTTCCATTCAAGGTTTAGGCTCTTATGTACAGTGGAACCAGAAAAGTAAACTATTTTCAAAGGTAAAATAGCATTGAATCATCACTACCTCCACTTTCCTTGTTTGCAGTTTTCTGAAGAGTATCCAGGTGCTGAGATAATTCAGGGAGCTTCAGTCTCAAGAGGTCTCGGAAGACGGCCATATCCACAGATAGTGCCCGGAGATTGTTGACAAAATAACTTTCAGGAAGTACCTTGTCAATAAGGTAAATCATAATCTGAAGAAAAAGATAAAGAATGAGATCGCTTCATATAGGCCGTGGGGCAACCAAGCCCATGCGCCACAAAAACTGAGCCTGTGCTCTAGAGCCTGTGAGCCACAACTACTGAAGCCCACGTGCCACAACTACTGAAGCCCGTGCGCCTACAGCCTATGCTCCGCAACAAGAGAAGCCATCGCAATGAGAAGCCCGTGCACCACAACAAAGAGTAGCCCCTGTTAGCCACAACTAGAGAAAGCCTGCATGCAGCAATGAAGACCCAATGCAGCCCCAAAAAACCAAACAAATAAATAAACAAAATAAATCTATTAAAAAAAAAGATTGCTTCATAAAAACAAGTATATTAACATATCCTAAATAGAACATATTCAAATAGATAAAATGCAGTTAGCCAAAGCACACTATCCTTTACATATGTCAGAACCAAATGTTCTGGATTTTCAAGGCTCCTCTCCCCCTGGGTAAGGAGCGGGCGGCATAATTGTCTAAGTACCTCAGACCCCACATCTGCCAATGTCTAAAACTTCTAGCTGGGCCGCTAGACCTGAGTTCATCCTATAAGTAGTTGTGATGATAAATACACCCCTCAGCCTCCCTCTGACAAGCCACGGAGCATGTGCTTTCTCAGCAGCTGGCAGGAATCTCAATGTCGGCTCCCTGATATCAGCACAGTTTTACAACCTTAACCTGAAAACCAAGAGCTGGCCTGTCATGAAACATCCCAACTGCAGCTGGTCTCAAGATTCACTGACCATCAACTTGGGTTATTTGGACAACTGATGTCGGCTTTTTGTCCACTTCCTCTCCTGGGAGAATGCAACAAGGTTTCGTTTGAGCAAATGGTAC
The DNA here is from genome assembly GCF_963924675.1 of Phocoena phocoena. Lineage (NCBI taxonomy): Eukaryota > Metazoa > Chordata > Mammalia > Artiodactyla > Phocoenidae > Phocoena > Phocoena phocoena. Next base: position 51,774,762 of record NC_089229.1, read on the forward strand.
TTTTAAATTGGGATTTCTTTCATGAGATTGGCTCATGCTCTTCAAATTACTATTTTCATTCCGACTTTTCTATCTGATTTTTCTATCTTTTCTAAGATGTCAAGGACCACCAGAATGACCCAGCAAAATGCATGTGAGCTCTATATGTCAACTTGCATGCTCTGTTTATGCCCTCCTCCTTAGAAGACCTGCTCTTTCCCTAGAGCACACAAAAAGCAAAATTAAGAGCAAAATCATAGGACTTCCCTGGTGGTGCAGTGGTTAAGAATCCGCCTGCCAATGCAGGGGACACGGGTTCAAGCCCTGGTCTGGGAAGATCCCACATGACGCGGAGCAACTAAGCCCATGCGCCACAACTACTGAGCCTGTGCTCTAGAGCTCTCGAGCCACAACTACTGAGCCCACGTGCCATAACTGCTGAAGCCCGCCACCTAGAGCCCATGCTCTGCCACAAGAGAAGCCACCTCAGTGAGAAGCCTGCACACCGCAACAAGGAGCAGCCCCGCTCACCACAACTAGAGAAAGCCCGCACGCAGCAATGAAGACCCAATGCAGCCAAAAATAAATTAATTAATTTTAAAAATAAAAGAACAAACTCATAGTGGGTCCTATACGTTGGTAGAGAAGTAGCTGTCTCATGTTTTGATTTTCAGCATATCACAAAACACTATTTTCCAAAAAAAAAAATTATCTCCCAGACCTGCCAAGGGCCCATTTACCCCTCATCCTTGGCTTGTAACTTCTACTTTTATGGTCATAGTTGTTTTGTTTTGTTTTTTATAAATTTATTTATTTATTTTTGGCTGTGTTGGGTCTTCATTGCTGCACACGGGCTTTCTCTAGTTGCAGCGAGCAAGGGCTACTGTTCATTGCGATTCGCAGGCTTCTCATTGCAGTGGCTTCTCTTGTTGAGGAGCACGGGCTCTAGGTGCATGGGCTTCAGTAGTTGTGGTACACGGGCTCAGCAGTTGTGGTTCACAGGCTCCGTAGCGCAGGCTCAGTAGTTGTGGCGCACGGGCTTAGTTGCTCTGTGGCATGTGGGATCCTCCCAGACCAGGGCTCAAACCCCTGTCCCGTGCATTGGCAGGCGGATTCTTAACCACTGTGCCACCAGGGAAGCCCTAGGGTCATAGTTTTGAGACTAAGTCAGTAAAACTGGGGACATACTCTCAAGAAGGCCCCCCCACGGCCTTTACTATAGGAGTGAACAGGCCCAGGGAACCGCCTTAGCCTTCTGACACAGGGTCAGAATTTACCAGGTAAATGCAGCATCACCCTGAAAATAGGAGCTTAGCAGTAAAAGCAGTACGTTCAGCCTTTGTGGAGGGAGGAAGCCCTCACACAGGCCAGCGGAGGGGAGAGCAGAGAGCACTGTCAGGGACCTTGCGCTCTACAGGTAAGGAGAAGATTTATGGGACCTTAAGGCAAAATTTAAAGGTAACAGTCTATTACTGCACTTTTCATCTAGAATAAGCTACATAATACCAAGAAAGATTTTTTAATGAATTTATAAGTTTTTATGAGGCATCACAATCCCTCAAAATTACATGAAAACAAGAAAAAGAATTCCGATTATCACAGTAATTCTTGTGACACAATGAAATTCTCTGTCCAAACGCATCTCAAAATCTGGCATCTCAAAATCTGCGCCATTGGTGGCGCAGTCATTGAGAGTCCACCTGCCAATGCAGGGGACACGGGTTCGTGCCCCGGTCTGGGAAGATCCCACATGCTGCGGAGCGGCTAGGCCCGTGAGCCATGACCGCTGAGCCCGCGCGTCTGGAGTCTGTGCTCTGCAACAGGAGAGGCCACAACAGTGAGAGGCCCGCATACAGCAAAAAAAAAAAAATCTGACGTAAGATATAAGAGCCAGCTATGTACTATGTCAGCTATGTTACTTCACCTACTACTGTATTCCAAAGACCAAACATTAGATCTTCAAAAAAAATAGGATACATAATGGCAATAGAACAGACAGTCTCTTCAACAAATGGTGCTGGTACAACCCTACACTCTCCACAAAAAGTAACTCAAAAAGGATCATAGAGCTATGATCTAAAACACAATACCATAATACTCCTAGGAGATAACAGAGCCTAGATGACCTTGAGTATGACCTTTAAATGACTTTTTAGATACAATACCAAAGGCACAATCCATGAGAGAAATACTTGGTAGGCTAGACTTCATTAAAATTTAAACCTTCTGCTCTGTGAAAGACAATGCCAAGAGGATTAGAAGAAAAGCCACAGACTGGGAGAAAATATGTGAAAAGACAGATCTGTAAAAAGGACTGTCACCCAAAATGTACAACAATTCTTAAAACTCAACAATAAGAAAACAAACAACCTGATTAAAAAATGGATCAAAGACCTTAACAGACACCCAAAGAAGATATACAGGTGGTAAATAAGCTATGAAAAGATGTTCCACATCATAGTCATCTGAGAAATTCAAATTAAAACAACAGTGAGGTACCACTACACACTTATTACAATGGCCAAAATCTGGAATGCTGACAACAACAAATGTTGACAAGGATGTGGAGCAACAAGAACTCTCAGACTTTGCTAGTAGGAATGCAAACTGGTATAGTCACTTTGGAAGACAGTTTGATGAGTTTTTTTTTTAATAAAACTAAACATACTCCTACCATACAATCCAGCAATTGCACTCCTTGGTATTTACCCAAATGAGTTGAAAATTTATGTCCACACAAAAACTTACATGTGGATTTTTATAGCAGCTTTATTCATATTTGCCAAAACTTGGAAGCACCAAGATGTCCTCCAGTAGGTCCAGGCAATGGAATATTATTCATTACTAAAAAGAATCCAGCTATCAAGCCATGAAGAGACATGGAGAGACCATAAATGCATATTGCTAAATGAAAGAAGCCAATCTGAAGAGGCAACATACTGTATGATTCCAACAATATGATATTCTGGAAAAGGCAAAACTATGGAAGTAGTAAAAAGATTAGTGGAAGGGGGCAGGGAGTGAAGAAAACAGAGCATTTTTATGGCAGTGAAAATACCCTTATGACATTCTAATGATGACGTGTCATTATACATTTGTCCAAACCCGTAGAATGTATAACACAAAGGGTGAACCCTAATTTAAGCTGTGGATTTTAGGTGATTATTGAAGTGTCAAGGTAGGTTCATCGATTTTAACAAATGTACCCCTCTAGTGAGTGATACTGATAATGGAGGAGGCTGTCGTGGGGGGGTCGGGGGGGCCGCCAAGGGGTATATGGAAAATCTCTGTACTTTCCTCTCAATTTTGCTATGAATCTAAACTGCTCTTAAAAATGAAGTATTCAAAAAATAATGGGGAAGCTTCAAATTTTTAACAAATAGTTAAAAACAAAACAGTTACTAAGAAAAAACAGTAAACACAAAAAAAGCAGGGAAAATGGTTTTCCTACTCTGATAAACTGTTCATTTCCCTAATAACTACAACTTGCAGAGGCGAAAAGAGCTGCTGGAAAAACAATGACACCCAATATTTTCCTTAGTATCGGAAGTGTCTTCATAAACCCAACCTTCCTCTGCATATTAAATGTCTAACCACAAGATTCCTAAATGATGATGATGTCATTTCATTCTACAGAGTTCATTTTCTTAGAGGCAGAAATATAAATATTCAGTTTCTCAGCTTTGAATAATCCATCTTTTTATGTGAATTTTTAGTTTCTCAAATATCACTGAGATTTTGTGATTTGATTGGCATTTATATTCCCTTTCCCAAACCTGTTTATTTCAACATTTCAACTGGACAGCTCTCATTTCATAGTCATGCAAATTACACCAGAAAAAAAAAAAAAAACGACTAAAGCTGATAGACTGAATAAACAAAATTGTTTCTTAATAAAAAATGTTTTAAACTCACGTATTTGATTTGTCACTGCCTCCTCCCCTTCACCCCTGCCTATTTGATGAACAAGTACCTTCAAAGCTGTTTCCTTAAATACATGAATGGAAAAATCGAGAGGGTGAATACAGATTGAGATCATGTCATGCTGGATTTATAATTAATTACACCACGATGTGTATAAAACCAGGAGGAAAATGTGTTTATTTTTCCATATGACATTAAGTGAGTGATTAAGAATATCACTAAGCTATTTGCTGCAATCAAACACAGAATTGGGGGGGGGATCTTGAATACAAAGACTAAGTATTCATCCCATCCATCACACAACACTGCAATCAAAAACAGCTTCAGGATTCAAATATGAATAAGCAACCCCATACTACGCCAAGCAAATAAGGCAGTGGCCATCCTCTACATCTGAAATGCTTCATTTCTCATAAAGACTATTTGTGGTGACTCACTGCGTCATATTCAGAGCTGTAAGTTTAACTTGCTAGCGACCCATCTCAAAGTGTTTCAAGAATTTTTTTACTAAAAAAGGCCCTAGGGCTTCCCTGGTGGCACAGTGGTTGAGAATCCGCCTGCCGATGCAGAGGACACAGGTTCGTGCCCCAGTCCGGAAAGATCCCACATGCCGCGGAGAGGCTAGGCCCGTGAGACATGGCTGCTGAGCCTGCACGTCCAGAGCCTGTGCTCCGCAAGGGGAGAGACCAAAGCAGTGAGAGGCCCGCGAACCACAAGAAAAAAAAAAAGGCCCTAGACATCAAAGATTAAAAGATAAGAAACATAATTCACTTCCATAACCTTTCTCCACGCAAACACCTTTCATAACAGACATTCACTCTCAGCCTACTTCATTCATACCTTGCCCCAGATGTGAAAGCAACCTATTAACAAGATCCAACCAGAATTAAGCATAACAAATAAGGCAGTTTACAGCATGACCTCTCAGGATCTACACCTCCTGGTAGTCACACCCTTGTATATGCCCTTCCCCTTGAATACAAGCTGGACTAGTGACGGGCTTCTAATAAATAAAACATATACTAACAGCCACAAAAAGGGGAAATTGACAGTAACACAATCATAGTAGGGGACTTTAACACCCCACTTTCACCAATGGACAGATCATCCAAAATGAAAATAAATAAGGAAACACAAGCTTTAAATGACACATTAAACAAGATGGACTTAACTGATATTTAGAGGACATTCCAACCAAACACAACAGAATACAATTTCTTCTCAAGTGCTCAGGGAACATTCTCCAGGATAGATCATATTTTGGGTCACAAATCAAGGCTTGGTAAATTTAAGAAAATCGAAACCGTATCAGGCATCTTTTCTGACCACAACACTATGAGACTAGATATCAATTACAGGAAAAGATCTGTAAAAACTACAAACACATGGAGGCTAAACAATACACTACTTAATAACCAAGAGATCACTGAAGAAATCAAAGAGGAAATCAAAAAACACCTAGAAACAAATGACAATGACAACACGACAACCCAAAACCTATGGGATGCAGCAAAAGCAGTTCTAAGAGGGAAGTTTATAGCAAAACAATCCTACCTTAAGAAACAAGAAACATCTCAAATAAACAATCTAACCTTACACCTAAAGCAATTAGAGAAAGAAGAACAAAAAAACCCCAAAGTTAGCAGAAGGAAAGAAATCATACAGATGAGAAATAAATGAAAAAGAAATGAAGGAAATGATAGCAAAGATCAATAAAACTAAAGGCTGGTTCTTTGAGAAGACAAACAAAACTGATAAACCATTAGCCAGATTCATCAAGAAAAAAAGGGAGGGCTTCCCTGGTGGCGCAGTGGTTGAGAGTCCGCCTGCTGATGCAGGGGAAGCGGGTTCATGCCCCGGTCCAGGAGGATCCCACATGCCACGGAGCAGCTGGGCCGGTGAGCCATGGCCGCTGAGCCTGTGCGTCCAGGGCCTGTGCTCCGCAACGGGAGAGGCCACAGCAGTGAGAGGCCCGTGTACCGCAAAAAAAAAGAAAAAGAAAAAAGAAAAAAAGGGAGAAGACTCAAATCAATAGAATTAGAAATGAAAAAGGGGAGGTAAAAAATGACACTGCAGAAATACAAAGCATCATGAGATATTACTACAAGCAACTATATGCCAATAAAATGGACAACCTGGAAGAAATGGACAAATTCTTAGAAAAGCACAACCTTCCAAGACTGAATCAGGAAGAAACAGAAAATATAAACACACCAATCACAAGCACTGAAATTGAAACTGTGATTAAAAATCTTCCAACAAACAAAAGCCCAGGACCAGATGGCTTCACAGGCGAATTCTATCCAACATTTAGAGAAGAGCTAACACCTATCCTTCTCAAACTCTTCCAAAATATAGAAGGAGGAACACTCCCAAACTCATGCTACGAGGCCACCTTCAACCTGATACCAAAACCAGACAAAGATGTCACAAAAAAAGAAAACTACAGACCGATAACATTGATGACCATAGATGCAAAAATCCTCAACAAAATACTAGCAAACAGAATCCAACAGCACATTAAAAGGATCATACACCATGATCAAGTGGGGTTTATCCCAGGAATGGAAGGATTCTTCAATATACGCAAATCAATCAATGTGATATACCATATTAACAAACTGAAGGAGAAAAACCATATGATCATCTCAACAGATGCAGAGAAAGCTTTTGACAAAATTGAACACCCATTTATGATAGAAGTCCTCCAGAAAGTAGGCATAGGGAGAACTTACCTCAACATAATAAAGGCCATATATGACAAACCCACAGCCAACATGTCCTCAATGGTGAAAAACTGAAACCATTTCCACTAAGTTCAGGAACAGGGCAAGGTTGCCCACTCTCACCACTATTATTCAACATAGCTTTGGAAGTTTTACCACAGCAATCAGAGAAGAAAAAGAAATAAAAGGAATCCAAATCGGAAAAGAAGAAATAAAGCTGTCACTGTTTGCAGATGACATGATACTACACATAGAGAATCGTAAAGATGCTACCAGATAACTACTAGAGCTAATCAATGAATTTGGTAAAGTAGCAGGATACAAAATTAATACACAGAAATCTCTTGCATTCCTATACACTAATGATGAAAATTCTGAAAGTGAAATTAAGAAAACACTCCCATTTACCATTACAACAAAAAGAATAAAATACCTAGGAATAAACCTACCTAAGGAGACAAAAGATCTGTATGCAGAAAATTATAAAACACTGATGACAGAAATTAAAGATGAAACAAATAGATGGAGAGATATACCATGTTCCTGGATTGGAAGAATCAACATTGTGAAAATGACTCTACTACCCAAAGCAATCTACAGATTTAATGCAATCCCTAACAAACTACCAATGACATTTCTCACAGAACTAGAACAAAAAATTGCACAATTTGTATGCAAACACAAAAGACCCTGAATAGCCAAAGCAAATTGAGAAAGAAAAACAGAGCTGGAGGAATCAGGCTACCAGACTTCAGACTATACTACAAAGCTACAGTAATCAAGACAGATGGTACTGGCACAAAAACAGAAATACAGATCAATGGAACAGGACAGAAAGCCCAGAGATAAACCCATGCACATATGGTCACCTTCTTTTTGATAAAGGAGGAAAGAATATACAATGGAGAAAAGATAGTCTCTTCAATAAGTGGTACTGGGAAAACTGGACAGCTACATGTAAAAGAATGAAATAAGAACACTCCCTAACACCATACACAAAAATAAACTCAAAACGGATTGAAGTCCTAAATGTAAGGCCAGACACTATCAAACTCTCAGAGGAAAACATAGGCAGAACACTCTATGACATAAATCACAGCAAGATCCTTTTTGACCCACCTCCTAGAGAAATGGAAATAAAAATAAACAAATGGGACCTAATGAGACTTAAAAGCTTTTGCACAAGAAGTGAAACCATAAACAAGACAAAAGGACAACCCTCAGAATGGGAGAAAATATTTGCAAATGAAGCAACTAACAGAGGATTAATCTCCAAAATTTGCAAGCAGCTCATGCAGCTCAGTATCAAAAAAACAAACAACCCAATCCAAAAAAGGGCTGAAGATCTAAATAGACATTTCTCCAAAGAAGATATACAACTGCCAACAAACACATGAAAGAATGCTCAACATCATTAAACATTAAAGAAATGCAAATCAAAACTACAATGCGATATCATCTCACACCGGTCAGAATGGTCATCATCAAAAAACCTACAAACAATAAATGCTGGAGAGTGTGTGGAGAAAAGGGAACCCTCTTGCCCCATTGGTGGGAATGTAAATTGATACAGCCACTATGGAGAACAGTATGGAGGTTCCTTAAAAAACTAAAAACAGAACTACCATATGACCCAGCAATCCCATTACTGGGCATATACCCTGAGAAAACCATAATTCAAAAAGAGTCATGTACCACAATGTTCATTGCAGCTCTATTTACAATAGCCAGGACTTGGAAGCAACCTAAGTGTCCATCGACAGATGACTGGATAAAGAAGATGTGGCACATATATACAATGGAATATTATTCAGCCATAAAAAGAAATGAAATTGAGTTATTTGTAGTGAGGTGGATGGACCTAGAGTCTGTCATACAGAGTGAATAAGTCAGAAAAAGAAAAACAAATACCATATGCTAACACATATATATGGAATCTAAAACAAACAAACAAACAAAAAATGGTCATGAAGAACCTAGGGGCAAGACAGGAATAAAGATGCAGGCCTAGCAGAGAATGGACTTGAGGACATGGGGAGAGGGAAGGGTATGCTGGGACAAAGTGAGAGAGTGGTAGTGTATATATGGACATATATACACTACCAAATGTAAAATAGATAGCTAGTGGGAAGCAGCCGCATAGAACAGGGAGATCAGCTCAGTGCTTTGTGACCAGCTAGAAGGGTGGGATAGGGAGGGTGGGAGGGAGGGATACACAAAAGGGAGAGATATGGGGATATATGTATATGTATAACTGATTCACTACGTTATAAAGCAGAAACTAACACATCATTGTAAAGCAATTATACTCCAATAAAAACGTTAAAAAAAAAACCCAATGCAGTCAAAATAAATAAATAAATACGTAAATAAATAAAATAGGGAGGGTGGGAGGGAGACGCAAGAGGGGGGAGATATGGGGATATATGTATATGTATAGCCGATTCACTTTGTTATAGAGAAGAAACTAACACACCATTGTAAAGCAATTATACTCCAATAAAGATGTTAAAAAAAAACATTGCAAAAATGATGGAATGTCACTTCTGATATTAGGCTACAGATCTGCAATGTAATTTCTTCTGACTTGTCATTCTCTTTTACTCTCTCGTTCATTCTGCGGGACCCTGGCCACCACGTTGTACATGGAGAGGTCCACATAGCAAAGAACAACAGCCAGCAGAAAAACTGAGGCTCTCAGTCCAACAATCTGTGATGAATGAAATCCTACCAACAACCACATGAATGAACTTGAAAGTGCGTGCTCTCCCTACTCAATCGAGCCTTCGGATGAGACTAAAGCCCCAGCCGAGAGTTTGAATGCCACAATGATGTGACTCTGAGCCACCTAAGCGGCACCCAGATTCCTGACTCAAAGAAACTGTGAGGTAATACACGTTGGCTGTTGGAAGCAACTAATTTGTTAGGCATCTCTGGAAAATCAATACAGTTAGTATTTAGCTTGCTTTAAATATGACGTCTCTAAAAACAAATGAAATTGAGTCAGTTGTAGTGAGGTGTATGGACCTAGAGTCTGTCATACAGAGTGAAGTAAGTCAGAAAGAGAAAAACAAATACCGTATGCTAACACATATACATGGAATTAAAATAAAATGGTTCTGAAGAACCTAGGGGCAGGAAAGGAATAAAGACGCAGATGTAGAGAATGGACTTGAGGACACGGGGAGGGGAAAGGGTGAGCTGGGACAAAGTGAGAGAGTGGCATGGACATATATACACTACCAAATGTAAAACAGATAGCTAGTGGGAAGCAGCCACATAGCACAGGGACATCAGCTTGGCGCTTTGTGACCACCTAGAGGGGTGGGACCTAGGGAGGGTGGGACCTAGGGAGGGTGGGAGGGAGACGCAAGAGGGAGGAGATATGGGGATATATGTATATGTATAGCTGATTCACTTTGTTATACAGCAGAAACTAACACACCATTGTAAAGCAATTATACTCCAATAAAGATGTTAAAAGAATAAAATTAAATTTTAAAAATATGATGTCTCATAAGTGAGACTAAAAACATAATCATTCTCCTCAAATTTGGCAGCTACATAAGTCTGTCATGTGACTAGGCTTTAACCTGGGAGAAATGGTGTCATGGATAATAAGAAAGGTGTAGTCAATACCCTGGAAGGAGGTGGAGCACCAGGGAAGAGAAGTTATAGCTCCAGTATTTCACTCTCTGAAGAATTTTAGTTGCCTTCTTCAGAGCCTGATACTCACTTTCAGAGCATCGCCTTCGTTGCCTTCCACCACTTCCAGAATTAGTGCAGCCAGGATGTTAAAGCCTTGGCAATACCCGACATTCTTGTTCCATCGGGCGTAGGCCAGCAGAACCCGCTTCAACACAACCCTGTCCTGCTCAGCCTCCTGGCCACAGTAAGAACTGCAGCCTGTGCGGTGAAGATCCTAAAATGACAGGGAAACAACATTTTTTTAAATACCTCCTTAAGCTCTCTAAAAAAAAAAAACTTTAGTTTTTTCTCTGCCTCAGCATTCAGTAGAGTCAGAGTATCAACATGGATTTTAGTTTTCAAAAATGTATATGCAACTTAAACACATGGACCAAAACTTTTTTTTTTTTTAGTTTTCTAATATGCTGAGGCATTTTCAAGAGGAATTTCAGTCAGGCAAACTTTCTACCACAAGTATTTCCAGAGTTAACACAAAAAGGGACTCAGAATTAATATTGCATTATAATTCCAAATAAATTGACAGTTTATTTTAATCATACATCTCAAATAAAACAAGTCATTTTAACACATGTATGATAGATGCTAACATTATTTCTTTCTATAAAAAATGATATAATATTTAGCTATCAAAACTCCAAATAGTATTAAGGAACCAAATGAAAAGAATAAAAAAATGTAACCGGTACTGTAAAGAGGCAGAAAAACCATTCTCTCCAAGTTGTTTTATAAATTTGTATAAAAGAGGCAGAAACATTTACTGTGCTTTAATATTTAATAAGGTCAATATCTATAATTTAATTACCCAACAGAGACTATGATTTTCAGGAGCTGAAGTCATTTTACTGACATATCATTCATTTCAATGAGAAAAAAACTTCTCTTAATAACATGATTGTTATAAAATGTGCATTGCCTTAATTCACAACTTAAATAGAAAGAAAATATTTCAAATATGGAATACTTCATCTCTGGGAAACATACACCTAAATTCCAAATAAACAGCTCAAATGTGGACAGTGCAAAGGCTTTTCAAGCATACAATATAAAAGTTCCTTTTTTATATTATATGCTTGAAACAGACCAAGTTAGATGAGAAAATAGCTCATTTTAGTTAGGACCTCCTCCTGAAAAACATATCTTCAAATCTGCCAAAACATTAGCCAACTTCTGGTGACCGAAATTTAGATGAAACAACTTTCCTTTTAAAACCTCAGTTTAGCATCACACGTAATGTACTCATATAAAATAAAAAGCATGTGCTAGAGGCTTATGTAAGAGAATAATAATGGGATTAAATCAAACCAGCATCCTTGGCTTTCGGTGCCAGGCTCTAATCAACTGTAATAATCCAGGTAGGTGAACCACAGCTGGCTTGAGCATTTGACCATCTGGTTTAAAGTAAACCCATCAGTCAATCTAACTATCTTCATAAAATGACAGTTAAGAAATGATCAAAATCCTAATAAGTACCCAATTATTCTAATATGAAATAGATTTAACTTTAAATTTCTCAGTGACTTTTACATTAAAATCCAGTTAAAAGCACTGACCCATGCTAAAGAAAAAACGAATTTCAATTTCCTATCATGTGAGCAAAATAAATAAGTTGAATACGAATGGAAACATTTTCTTCTTACTAGCAACATACAAATTTATGAGGACAAGGCATCATCAAGTTCCCCGTTAAAAAGCTGTTAACTGGGCTTCCCTGGCGGCGCAGTGGTTGGGAGTCCGCCGGCCGATGCAGTGGACACGGGTTCGTGCCCTGGTCGGGGAGGATCCCACAGGCCGCAGAGCGGCTGGGCCCTTGGGCCGTGGCCGCTGGGCCTGCGGGTCCGGAGCCTGTGCTCCACGACGGGAGGGGCCACAACAGTGAGAGGCCCGCGTACCGCAAAAAAAAAAAAAGCTGTTAACTAATGAAATTAGGAAGCAGGAAATACATGGACATTCAATCCATAAGGCTTGATCCTCTGTCCAGAAAACATCTGGCTCTTAGAATCTTTCTTCTAAATTAGGACAATAAGCCAAACTTAGGGGCATTACCTTGACTATCTGAATTCCCATCGAGTCATCATCAGGATTACTCCTTTCATTGAAAGTGAAGCGCATGGTTTTGTCCCAATCAATGGCTATACTGTGCAAATAATGATCTGCCAACGTCAACCAAACCTAAAATATTAATAAAAAAGAATGCTAAAGTAAAATACATAATTTCATCTTTCTTTATCAGGAAATAATGATTGCATCCAATAAGAAAATGAGAGCTGTTACTGGAACAGATATAGCCTACATGTAGAAATCTCTAAGAACCTCACTGAAAAGTTTGCTGTACTAAACTGTACCAATGAGGGGCTTTCATTTATTCTTTCAATTAATATTGCTGAGTTCCTGCTATGTACCAAGCAATGATCCAGCCATTAGGGATATTGTTAAGAAAACAAAAACATTTCAAATTTTCTTTCAGTTCATTGGAATAGCTAAATTAGCTTATGAGCTTGTTATACCTGGCTCTGGATGGCGCTCTATGCTTGGGCAAGAGCTCCCCGGTCATCCGTGGAGTATGGGCCTGTTTTTACCATAAGGTGGCTTCTGCCTTTAAATCATCCCTCTCTCACACACACAAAAAACTGACAGATGGGTTCCTATAATGAATAACTTTTTTAAAGGAATCACTGGATATTTTTACTCCTTTCATTACCTTATCTGGAAAAGCTGTTTCATAATGCTATTTCTAATGTGCAGTTTGAGGAACCAAAATGTTCAGATTCTAGGAGTATTAAGACCTGGTTTATAAGACAAATGAATTTATTGACAAAACAGAAAGAGACTCGCAGACTTCGAAAACAAACTTACGGTTACCAAAGGGGAAATGTGGGGTGGGGGGATAAATTAGGAGTTTGGGATTAACATATACACACTACTATATATAAAAAAGCTAATCAATAAGGACCTACTGTATAGCACAAGGAACTCTACTCAATATACTGTGGTGACCTATGTGGGAAGAGAATCTGGAATGGAATGGCTATATGTACATGTATAACTGAATCACTTTGCTGTACACCTGAAACTAACACAGCATTGTAAATTAACTATACCCCAAGAGATAATAAAAATTAAATTTAAAAAAAGGAATGGGAATTGTTGTTGCCAAAAAGGAAGGGGGTGGGGGAAGGATAGATTAGGAGTTTGGGATTAGTAGATGCAAGCTATTATATATATAATGGATAAACAACAAGGTCCTACTGTATAGCACAGGGAACTATATTCAATATTCTGTGATAAAGCATAATGGAAAAGAATATAAAAAAGAATGTATATATATATGTATAACTGAATCACTTTGCTGTGTAGCAGTAATTAACACAACATTGAAAATCAACTATACTTCAATAAAATTTTTTAAAAAAGGAAACAAAGACTACGTTTATGAATTAATAAGATGGCAATACAAGTTTTGGTATTTGAACATAATTTAGCAGGAATAACACTGATTAATATCTCCAGCCATACTTCCCTCTTAAGCATCAGGATCATATGTCAAAATGCTCACTTGACATCTTCAACTTAGACATCTAATAGGCATCTCAACCTTAACATATCCAAAACCAACTGTCTAATCCACCGCCACCCCAACTATACAGACATACACACAAACACACACACTTGCTTGTCCCCTCTCTGGGAAAATAGTAACTCTACCCTTCCAGTAGCTCAGGTCAATCTTGAAGTCATTGACATCCCTCTTACACTTTTTATTCAATCCAGTAGGAATTCAAGTGAACCCAGCCTTCAAAATATATCTAGAATCTGACCTTCTCTCCATCTACACTACCACAACCCTGATCCATCTCTTGCCTGAATTATCTCAAGTCTCCTACTGGTCTCTCCGCTGCTGCCCTTGTCCTTCATATTCTCAAGTTAGTAGCCAGAGTGGTCCATTTAAAATATAAGTCATATCATGTTATTCTCCTCCTCAAAACTTCCCAATGCTTCTCATCTCACATTGGGCAAAAGTCCTACTATGACCTGTAAGGTCCTATATGAGCTGCCATTCCCCTAAGGTCATCACATTACCTCTATGACCCTCCCCCCATTGCTTTCCCTTTTATTCACTGTGCTTCAGCCACCCTGGCCTCTTGCTTTTGCTTGCATACTCCTCAGTGATGCTCTCAGCTGAGGGTGTTTCACTGTTTGGAGTACTCTCCCACCAGGGAGCTACGTGGTCAATGGCTCACCTCTTTAAGGGCCCTATTCAAATGTCACCTTGCCATTTAAAATGCTACCTCCTTACCTCCATTCCCCTCTCTCCTGATTCCTTCCTCTGCTTTATTTTTATGCATGGCACTTAGCATCATCTGACCTACTTTATATTATATGCATTGTAAACTCCATGAGGACAAAAATTTTGGTCTGCTGTTTTTTTTTTCCACTGCTGTATCCCCATTACCCAGCAGAACAGTACCTGGCATAGAATGGATAATCATTAAATACTTACTGAATTAATGAATAATGAAGAGAGACAGATTTTAAATGACTAAATCTAGAATATCCTTTCTGACATTCCAGACACTTTCAAGAGGGACAAAGTGATGGCCCTTTTGTATTTTAGCCATACAAATCCACCTCACCTTTCTCCTCCATTCCTTTGGTATTCCAGTCGATAGTCTGGCAACCGCTTTGAGCGCATCATACCACTAGAAACAAAGAAGAAAAGCTGTCAAAGTGAAAATATTGACCTGGTTAAGCACTTTTCAACTTTTCCCCATCTTGACATTCGTAGAGCACGAGAAAATGTATACAGAACACTGGGGTAAACATTCAGAGCTTCCTTCAGCCAGATATGACTGGTCTAAGGGCTATGACTGCCCCAAGGTCCCCCACTCAGGTACCCTTAACACACCCGTGATCCAACTGCAGTACACACACAAAGGCTGGGAACTCTGAAATCAAAACGTGTTACAGATTCAGAATAACAGTGTTTGGTTTTTAAATTCTTTTTCACACTTGAACCACTAAAAAAAAGTGCAAAAATTTTCACTGCAAGTATAAATCCAAGTCACTTATAGCTTCACAAGTTATTTTATCTATAATTTTTAAAACTGACTCATCTTCTTAGGCATATCCAAGCACATGTTAATTTTCCCACTTTGAGAATATACCTCAGTGTACCCTGTAGGTACACCAAAATAAAGGTATTTTCAAAACCAAAAATAAAATTACCTGCTGAAAACCATTTTGACCTAAAGATGGCTCAAGAGTGAACTTCAACTTTGTGTCAACTCCTAAAAGAAAAATACATAAATAACTGTTATTTGGGGGAAAAATAAGTTACATCAAAAATAAAAGTAAAAATTAACCTGATTCTACTGAGTCATCATAAAATTTTTAAAACATTTATTTTTACTAAATTGTAGTCAATTTTGTTAAAAGAAAAAGAATACTGATTATTAAGATAGAAAAATGTCCTATGGTAATAGAATGAAACTTATCACATAGAATGGTGGTTTCACCGCTGTCTGCAGTAGTGCAAAAACAAAAAAATGACACCACAGGCTTGGAGTCATGCACACTTTAATTCACCTTCAGTTCCTAGAGTCAAACAAATTATTTAACCTGTCTCAGTCTCAATTCTTTATCCTTAAAATGAGGATAATGTCTATCTCAGTTAGTTGTTGCAATAATTAACTGTAAATCACTTAGCACAGTATAATTAATATTTATGAAACTTAGGAAGAGAATTCTCTACTTACAGAATTTGTTTTCTAGGACACTTGCATGGACTAAGTCTATTAAGGAAACTTCAGTGAAATATCAAAAGTTATAAAAATAATGTCACTGCCTTCCCACTTGTGGAATAATCCATTTTAACAAGACTATTTAGCAATTTTCATGTATTTTTAAATTCTGTCATGATAGACTTATTCATTAAAGATAAGTTTACACATTTAATTATAGGCTCCAAACTAAAAATATAACTGAACTCTAATTCCAAGTTATCTACAACTTTAAACTTCTTTGACTCAAATCCCAAATCTATGGAATAGAAGTAAATAAATAGGAGAATATATAAAGATTATACGCTATATTCATATTGGGCTTTTTTATTATTGAGGTGAAATTCCATGACAATTTTTTTAACATCTTTATTGGAGTATAATTGCTTTACAATGGTGTGTTAGTTTCTGCTTTATAACAAAGTGAATCAGCTATACATATACATATATCCTCATATCTCTTCCCTCTTGCGTCTCCCTCCCTCCCACCCCTCTAGGTGGTCACAAAGCACCGAGCTGATCTCCCTGTGCTATGTGGATGCCTTTTAAAAAACATATATGGAGTCAAGAAGCTGAAAAGAGATGTGTCTGATTTGCCCAAGCCCGTGACAGTATGAAGATGTCCTTCTTGGAGTCCTAGAAGAATACTGTGTACACATGAGTTGGGTCCTAGATTTCTAAAGTCAAGCTGTGTGTGATAGAGAATCCCAGGCATCCAACCAATGCCCTGATCATTCTCTTCAGAGCTTCAGGGCCAAAACCATACTCTGCCTAGATAGATAAGATTTCCTTCTTCGAAGGTATATTAAGTACCCCGACGCATTCCCAATTCTCTGAGATGGTTTAAATTAAGTCCTGCCTCAGGGCAGCAGAATGATACAAAGACCACAAGAGTGCCTCCAGCTGGCGCGCAGGATTTAAGACACGATAAAACGGACCTCTTTGTGAGGTTGCTGTCCATACACAGGGTGCTGAATGGAGGAGCGTATAGTCATGACGTTTGCTTTATTATAACAAAGACCAGGAAATTCGGTCCCACGCTCCTATTTCAACCGACCTAAAAGCCTCGGATTCCTTGCATGTATGACCGAATATGCTCCCTTGACTTTTTTCAGAAGTACCTGCTGGGCACGATGCCGATCGCCTTGCCGAGCTGAAACCCGGCTGGGGTTAGTCAAAATCACAACTATTTTCTCACTATCAAAAATGAGTCACAGGATTTAACTGGAATTGATCATTCGCTGCCTGCAGGCAAAAGCTGAAATCAGGTCATTTCCACCTCTTTTCTTCTAATTGAATAAGGGAGGGGAGAAGGTTTATGTTTCATCTGGTAATCACTGGCTGTTCCGGATTCAGAAATACAAAACATTTTTAACGTGGGAAGGAGGTTTCTTTTTTTAAGGCTAAAGGAAGACGGTGAATAACTACTACAGTCTCTGCAACTAGACACTTCCTTGGGGAGAAAAACAAAGAAACCACGAGGTTCGGAAAGGCAGCGACGTGTTCCACCCTTTGAGGCTCAGTGCCTCGACAGATTCTCCCCTGCAGCCTCAGGACAGCAGGTCCCCAAAGGCGCTGGGAGGCGGGATGGGGTGGGGTTGGGGGAAGACAAACCCACCTGGAAGCCAGCTGGTGCCACTCCAGGGACAAGTGTGCGCTACGCACGGGTGCGGGTACAGCCGGCTCCCTCTGCGGCTACCCCTAGCCAGAAAGCGTTATGTCCAGGGGCCCGCGCGCCAGGGCCGGCCTCATAAAACCCTGCGGAGGGATGCCGGGTGGTGGAGCAAGCGCGGAGTTATGCAGCCTGGAGAAGCAGGGATGTGTAAACACAGGCTAACAGCAGAAAGGGCCTAGCCTAGCACAGCCAGGAGAACTCTCAGTCTTTACCTATAGAAAGAATCTCTACTTTGCAGGAGTGTTTCCTGCCCGCTCTCCACCCGGACACACAAATTAGAGGGTCCAGGTGAGACGATTCCGGCACTCACGAAGCAGGGACCCTCAAGAAAATGCACCCGATTTTTTCCTTCGCGGTCACTGCCTCCTTCTCTGACAACAAGCATCAGACCTGTGCCTTTCTCCTGCCTCACACACCTCTTTCAAGGTGTGGCTTCTTGTGGGTCCGAAGCACAACTGGTTGCTCGGCCTCTGATAGCCCGGGTAGCCGCCAACACTTTCCCACCACTCGGAGAAAACCGAGCGCATCGCTCGCCAGCAGCTCCCGGCACAAGCAGGGCTGGACCGCACACAGGCGGCGGGATGGGGGCGCACGGGCAGCCGGCGGGAGCAGCCGGTCCTCCGCGCCGTGGGAGGCCGCTGCCCCCGCCCAGGCCTCGGTCCGCTCTCTTCCCTCCCAGGCCGACCCAGCCCCGCCTGCGCCCAGCCGCGGTACCCAGCACCGGGCGGCCGGCGGCTGTTCCCTGGCCTACGCGGAGTTCGGCTGAGGCAGAGGCACCAGCTCCGGGGGCGCCACGCTACTTTCCAGTGCCCCATCTGCCTCCCCGGGTCCTCACCCGGCTCCAGGGTGCAGAGCAGCCGGGGCGCGGTCCGGGAAATGCAGCTGCGTTTCTTGAGCACATTGCTCAGGATGGTGCCCACGCCGCCGCCACCGCTGCCGCCGCCGCTGCCGCCGCCGCCGCCCTGCCGTTTCAGGCATCTCCCTCCGCGCCTAAGGGAGCCGGTCAGCTTGTCCTGCCGCATCCGAGAGCGCCCTGGGCTCCCGTGCGGCCGCCGTCCGCCTGGGTCCTCGCTGTCCCGCCGGCGCAGCGGCTTCACACGCGTGGGGCTCGGCAAGACCGGTTAGTCAAGGGTCTCTCGAAAGCAGCAAAAGTGCTCGGGGGTCAAGGGACCCTGCGGAGCACCGCGGAAGCCGCCAAGCGCGGGGCGGCCGGCAGGGATCTGCAGTGCGGAGCCTGCAAGGCTGAGGCAGGAGAGGACTTGGGGCGGGGAGGAGGGCGGGAGCGAGCGAGCGCGCGGAGACGGAGGCAACGCTCCCGCCCCCAATCCCGGCATCACCGTGCGCAGGCGGGGCTGCCTTAGCTCCCGAGCGCCCCGCCAGCTCGCGGCACCTGCGCTGGGCAGCCGCAGAGACCCGGAGCCCAGGAGCAGGGGGCTGGGCAACTGCGCCCGGGGATCAGAAGCAGTGACAGATTTCCGTGCCTCTCCCAAGATCTGGGAGGTGCAGGAGGGAGCACCCCAAGGGAGCGAGTCTCAGGTGCAGAACACCAGCGAGATGCAAGTGCCCACCTCATCGGAGCAGTCTTGCAAGAGTCGGTCAACAGACCGCAGGAAGAATCTAGCAGCGCGGCGGGAACGCTGGTGGAAGGTGAAGCACCAGCTTCATCCCAAATTGTGTTAAACTCTTTTTCTTGGCATCTTAGAGAGGCATAGGCAGCACGTTAAAATTATTATTATATATTATTATTAATATATACTTTGTACATTAATTAAATCTATAATATAATAATTATTATAATAATGGTTGTTTCTTTTGGAAGAGTAGACTTCAAGATAAAAGTGTTCCATTAAAAGCAGGGTTGTTTTTTTTAAGTGCTTCCCCCGTCTCTCCAGCCAGAGACTTCAGTAGGCAGAATGGTTAGTGATAATTACTTTTTTTTTAAATCATTCTTAAACTACGACATTACGACATTCACCAGTGGATATTAATCATAAAGATGAATAAGTCATAAGAAAGGAAAGCATATGGAGGGAAATACAAAGATATATGTATATGCTAATATTTAGAGAAGGCACACCAGATGGATTAAAAACAACTAAAAAGTATTTATGTGGAAGGGAACAGTGTAGAAGAGAGGAATAGAAAACAGATTTCTCTAGATGTGCCTTATGTAGTTTTGACTCTGGAATAACATCTTATATTACTAATAATAAATCAAGCAAAAAGAAAACCCTAAAATTTGAAAATGAATGGAAACAAATGAACCTAACTAGAAATCCTGTTGATGACATATGAACACAGAAAAGATGAATAAGTTGTTTTAGAGTGTAGTGTTATGCCTGTATATCAATGGTGGTATAGACTCCAAGGGCAAAAAGAGCTGCAAAGAAATCTTAAATGTCATTCAGTAGCATTACTGTTATTAATAATATTGGTGTTATTTCTTAATTCTTATGTACACTATAGGATAACCTAAATAAATAATTATGTTAACATCATAATCAGTCTGCTAATTTGGGGTGATTTTAAATGTTCCACTAAGTAATGTTGTGATGGATATCTTTGTTGACTAAGCTTTACTAGATTTTTGAACACCTAAAATGAATTTCCACAGTGGGGTTATTGGATCTAAAGGCATAATCATCTATATGACATATATTGCTAAATTAAATCTTAAAGGATTATACCAGTTTAGTCTTTGACACATTTTCATCCTCCATCTTCAACAGCTCTCAGTATTATCATTTAAACACTTGCTGCTTTGATAAAGAGAACCGTCATTTTGTTGTTTTTATTGGCATTTTTTATTAGTAGTGCAGTTGAACTTTTTTTGGTATGTTAACTAAGCAGTTATATGATATTTTCTGTGAATTTCTTACTCGAATATTCAAGTCTACATGTTTTCTTAATGAAAAAATAAATAAATATGTTAAGGTCAAAAGAAACCAAGATGTTTTCAGTGTAACAGAAAATACAGGTGTGCAACCAAAGAAATTAAGTTTTTTTTAATCCTGCAAGAGTATATTTTAAATGGAAATAATAGTATGAACTCATCTTTTTTCTTTTCAAAAATACATATAAAGCCACTGAATAGGTTTAGAACTAAGGACAACCCAGCAGCAGTGAACACCCCCAGCACTCAGGATGTGGTCTCTAAAAACCGTTCCCCACTAAAAGGAACCAGGGTTCCTTTGAGGTGCAACTGATTCCAGTTCTGGGCCAGAAAAATACAAGATGAGCCTGAAATATATTGATGAATTCAGGAAGGAAGGATGTGCTCCAAGACTAATGGGGTCATGTCAAAAAGACATGAGAGGGGCTTCCCTGGTGGCTCAGTGGTTGAGAGTCCGCCTGCCGATGCAGGGGACACGGGTTCGTGCCCCGGTCCGGGAAGATCCCACATGCCGCTGAGTGGCTGGGCCCATGAGCCATGGCCGCTGAGCCTGCGCGTCCGGAGCCTGTGCTCCGCAACGGGAGAGGCCATAACAGTGAGAGGCCCACGTACCGCAAAAAAAAAAAAAAAAAAAAAGACATGAGAGCCACACAAATAGGATACTATTGGCCAAAGATGGAACACTTTGAGCATCAAAAACAATGACTGCTAATCGACAGATGAATGGATAAAGAAGATGTGACATATATACAATGGAATACTATTCATCCATAAAAAAGAATGAAATTTTTGCCATTTGCAGCAACATGGATGGACCTACAGACTATCATACTAAGTGAAATAAGTCAGAAAGAGAACGACAAATATCATAATGATACCATTTATATGTGGAATCTAAAACATGACACAAATGAACTTATTTATGAAACAGAAACAGACTCACAGAGAAAACAAACTTATGGTTACCAGAGGGAAAAGGAAGAAAACAAACTTATGGTTACCAAAGGGAAAAGGAGGTGGGGGAGGGATAAATTAGGAGTTTGGGATTAGCAGATACAAACTATTATATATAAAACAGATAAACAATAAGGTCCTACTGTATAGCACAGGGAACTATAATCAATATCCTGTAATAAACCATAATAGAAAAGAATATGAAAAATATTTTATATATATATATATATATATAACTGAATTACTTTGTTGTACACCAGAAACTAATGGAACATTGTAAATCAACTATACTTACATATAAATAAATAAATAAATTTTAAAAAACAATGGCTGCTATTGATTGAAAGTATTAACTTTTTAAAAAATGCATTTCTTATGATATTCTGAAAGAACTAAAAAAGAAGTCCTTCACATGACTCTGGCACACTTATTTTGTAATCAGCACATTCTGGACTTTGTGAATTGCCCTCAGAATTTGAGTACAATGTCAGAAATGATATAACACTAAGCATGAAATATACATTTCACATATAAAAGTCTGTTAAAATGACATTTGTCATCTGCAAAAGTAAAGCCAGCTGATAGGGATATAGAAGCTATTCAGTCATGCCCACCTGAGGTAAAGATGCCTTGAAACAGGCAGTAGTCTGCCTCATCACTTTAGAAGATAAAATCATTATTGAGCCTGGTTGTGATGAACTGTTTGGCTTAGATTTCCCAACATTTCACACCAATCTCAGATACAGAAATCTACACTTATTCAGCCCGATGCTTATAGTTTCAGTACATGTTTGTTCTCCTTCAGCTTTCTCTTAATTTTAATAAGATGTCCCTTGACTGCTCTGGCCTGAGAACGATAATTGAAAGATATCTGATGTTTGGCTTTGGACAGTTGTTTAGAGGGCAACACAGACCCCTGGGTGAAGATGGTGATGAACACCCATAGTTAAAGGAAGAAAACTGGAAGGAGAGGGAAAATCCAGACCAAGGTGGTAAGTGCATGCACAGTATCGTCTTCCAGAGCTCTCATCTTCTCAAACCATAGAGGGTTCATGTTCTCTTTTAACAAAAAAGGCTGTTCATTCTCAGTTTTAGCAGTGGGCCAGCAGGAAAGACAGCCTCGCCGGCCAAGAGGAGGGGCAATGGGCTCTGCTTTACAACACTGCCTCTGGGGTAGAAAGGAGGACGTACAGGCCTGGCTGACATCCACCACTCAGACCATCCCACACCCTTTGGCTCGGACTCCCTGCTCACCAAGCAAACTTTTGATTGTCATTTGGCTTCCCATAGAGACTTTGCCGCTGAGGAGAGGACACGCTGACCAGTTAACAGTGGTCAATATCCCTGAGTTTGCTCAACTCTCAGTGAGCTGAAGAAATCAAATTTCTGGGCTGCCAAAGCTGAAGCGTAGACCCTAGATTGCCAACCCACCCAGATGTGTCATGGCTGACAAAAAGGCCTGTCTCTGAAATTCTTCAGTTACAGCATTTTTCTTACTATTAGTGACAGGGGCTTGTTTACTTTCAAGATAAAAATTCTCTTTCACTCAGATTTATTACAAGGAAAAACTGACTTAAAAGAAAATGCTTTCTTGAAAACTTCCCATGCTAAACTACATAGAAGTTGAAACACACAAAAAAATTTAAGTTTCTACTATTAAAGCAATACATAATGAAGGAATTAAATAATATTATTTTGTTTACATTGGAGAGGAAAGCCAAGACTGCCAACTTTCGTAGCAAACAGATAATTAAGCACTAAAATACAATGCTCTAAAAACAGCCATGGCACAAGCCTAGCATTATATTTATTGTATGACTCATAGTTTCTTATTCGTGTCTGGACTATTGTTTTTCAAAAGCAAAAGAAGTCATCTGAAGTCAACCTGCAGAGGAAACAATGCCAGCATGAACTCTGCTTGAGGATCTCAGCTGGTGAGATTTCCAGCCAAAGCCAACTTACCATCACTCTTCACTGAGTGATTTTTACTAATCAAATAATACCAATGAATTCACATTTGGGCAAATCGTACCTTGGCATGGTCCAGAGCAGTTATGATTTAAGCTGAGTTTAGGAAAAGGAAAACTTCACATTGGATGAGAATCTGTTACTGGCTTGCTAAAGAAAATGAGTGCTTTGAGGAAATACTCTGAATGTCTCAGAGAGTCCAATACCCATGGTACATCCCCAGAGATCTAAGCTCCCAGGCCAAAACAAGGAAGTAGGGGTCATTCAGCTACTCCTGCATCTTCAGGCTTATCTGCTGGCAGTGAGGCTTCCTTGAGAGCAAACTACTCCTTTAATGGAGAAAGGGGACAAGCCAAAAGAAAAAGCAAGTCCAGCATAAATAAAAGCTATGTCCCACGGGGCTTCCAGAAAGGAATCAGGTCTAGGATTCCTGTGGTTTCCTAATGATGTTACTTTCGTTTAACAGTAAAATCGTTGGTTTTTTTTTTTTTTTTCTTTTTTTTTTTGCGGTACACGGGCCTCTTACTGTTGTGGCCTCTCCCGTTGCGGAGCACAGGCTCCGGACGCGCAGGCTCAGCGGCCATGGCTCACGGGCCTAGCCGCTCCACGGCATGTGAGATCTTCCCGGACCGGGGCACGAACCCGTGTCCCCTGCATCGGCAGGCGGACTCTCAACCACTGCGCCACCAGGGAAGCCCTAACAGTAAAATCTTAAAATACAAAGGGCCTATGTGTTTATCTTCAGAGACTGAACAGAGCCAATGGTGACAGTTACCGAGAGAAAAAGCTCCGGAAAAAGCTCTCTCTGCAGCAAAGAGAGAGAAAACACAGGGAGCTGGTCTGCTCTGAGGAGGTGAGCCTGGAACTCATCCTCACGGCTTCAGAGGCCCCTGGCAGCTGTTCTCCAACCCACAAGTCTCAAAGGATCAGAAGAGATTGTACCGAACATCAGGCCCAGCACTGTCTCCCATCGGCAGTAGATGGTACGTCTTGGCACTTGTGCTAATGAAAAGGGTGGTGGTCTGGTGGCATAAAAGTCACTCTTCTCCTCTCTGCTCTCCCCACAATTTCTGAAGGTCTGTGAGCAACTCCTAAATAGGAAAAGTAATATCTCCTAAATGGATGGTAAACTGTGATCAGTCACATAAGAAGCTAACACTCTCCTCAGAACTACTTAAGAGTAGGGCCTTAATAAGCAGTTCCTTCAACTCATTATCCAGGACGGAGCCCACAAAACTAGGAGCTCATGGAGACGAGCATCATAACCACTTTCCCTCATGAAAGAGACAGAAGCGGGACAGCAGGAAGAAACCAAGGGGAAAGGAAAAACCTTACAATTTTCTGACACATCACATGACGTACATGGGACATTTTGTTTTCTTTTTGTATGGTTTCCCTTCTTAGTCATAAAAACCTATTTCTCTACTTAAATACAGGCATCCTTGAAGACAATCGGGTATAACTTTTGTATTTTACTTATCACAGAGAAAGGATGCTGTCCAGCGTGGAATAGAGAAGCTTTGACATTCCAACACCGAATCACACTCAGCACCGTCTTCTACCTCCCAATAGTCCCTGCTTATGCTTTCTCAGGACCATTCATTTTAATCACATATTTTCAAAACCAAAACCACTCAAGCACACTCAAATATTTTGGACGAAGTATTTTAAGAATAACCGGTTTTATTTACAGGCCAGAAAGTTTCAAATTCAAAACTTATCTAATATAAAGATTTAACTCCTAGCTGGAGTGAAGTCCCATTTCACAGTACCATAGTGGAAATACACGTAAAACCCTGCATCCAGGTCCACGTAACTTCAGATGCATGGCTAACCCAAGATTTTCTATTTTCTAGGAAGTATTTTCTTGCTTCAGACTAACTGAAACTGATTCAGCACCACTTGAGGTAGGTTTATGTTGCCCATACAAGACATCTTCCTACTTCGTTTATTCATTCATTCGTGAAATAAACATTTATTCCTCAACTGCTGTGGGAAAGGCATTGTGCTATGGCCTGTGGGGAATAAAATTATGAATTCAGTATGTTCTCTACCCTCAAGAAGCTTACAGTTTACTGAGGGACAAAGTGGGTAGTGATAGGACAGTGTGAAAGGTTCATTTAAAATACTATGCAAAATCAAAACTACAATGTGACATCATCTCACACCAGTCAGCATGGCCATCAACAAAAAATGTACAAACAATAAATGCTGGAGAGGGTGTGGAGAAAAGGGAACCCTCATACACTGTTGGTGGGAATGTAAATTGATACAGTCACTATGGAGAATAGTATGGAGGGTCCTTAAAAGACTAAAAATAGAACTACCATATGACACAGCAATCCCACTACTGGGCATATACCCTGAGGAAACCATAATTCAAAAAGAGTCATGGGGCTTCCCTGGTGGCGCACTGGTTGAGAGTCTGCCTGCCAATGCAGGGGACACGGGTTCGTGCCCCGGTCTGGGAGGATCCCACATGCCACAGAGTGGCTGGGCCCGTGAGCCATGGCCACTGAGCCTGCGCGTCCGGAGCCTGTGCTCCGCGACGGGAGAGACCACAACAGTGAGAGGCCCGTGTACCGCAAAAAAAAAAAAAAAAAAAGTCATGTACCACAATGTTCATTGCAGCTCTATTTACAATAGCCAGGACTTGGAAGCAACCTAAGTGTCCATCAAGAGATGAAAGGATAAAGAAGATGTGGCACATATATACAATGGAATATTACTCAGCCATAAAAAGAACGAAATTGAGTTATTTGTAGTGAGGTGGATGGACCTAGAGTCTGTCATACAGAGTGAAGTAAGTCAGAAAGAGAAAAACAAATACCATATGCTAACACATATATATGGAATCTAAAAAAGAAAAAAAATGGTCATGAAGAACCTAGGGGCAAGATGGGAATAAAGACACAGACCTACTAGAGAATGGACTTGAGGACACAGGGAGGGGGAAGGGTAAACTAGGACAAAGTGAGGGAGTGGTAGTGTATTTATGGACATATATACACTACCAAATGTGAAATAGATAGCTAGCTAGTGGGAAGCAGTCGCACAGCACAGGGAGATCAGCTCAGTGCTTTGTGACCAGCTAGGATAAGGAGGGTAGGAGGGAGGGAGATGCAAGAGGGAAGAGATATGGGGATATATGTATAACAGATTCACTTTGTTATAAAGCAGAAACTAACACATCACTGTAAAGCAATTATACTCCCATAAAAACGTTAAAAAAATAAAAAATAAAATACCATGCAAAAAAAATATTGCTACGATTTTTGTCAAAAAGTGTTCTACCTATGTTTTCCCCTAGGAGATTTATGGTATCCAGTCTTACATTTAGGCTTTATTTATTTTTGTACATAATGTTAGAGAATGTTCTAATTTCATTGTTTTACATGTAGCTGTCCAGTTTTCCCAGCACCATACTGTTTTGTTTACTGTAGCTTTATAGTATAGTCTGAAGTCAGGGAGTGTGATTATAGCAAACACAATAATTATAAATGGAGTATAACCTTTAAAAATTGTGAACCACTATATTGTACATCTGTAACTTATAAACATTGTACATCAACGATAATTCAATTAAAACTTAATTAATTAAATACTATGCAAGTACTTGGAGGGATACCATTATCTCTACCTCCTCCTAGGTATCATACATTCCAGTGTTTTCCCAGGGCTTCATTTTATGGAACTATTAAATTTCACCTGAAAGCAGGCCAAAGACCAAGCTCATCTGTGTTCTTCTCATAATTATGACATTCAGCCCTTTACTTGCACATCAGGAGTGGATCTCAGTCTCGAAGACTGAGACCCATCACTTTAGAAGATGACATCATTGTTCAACCTGGTCACAAATGACTATTTAGCTAAGATTTCCCAATCTTTATATTAAGCCATTCTGAGATCCTTTTTGACCCAGTTGGGGGATATGAAAGGAGAGGTTTCTCATACCTATTGATGCAGGTCAGTTTGGCTTAGAAATATATGTTCCTAGTGAGAAAAAAAGGTGATACCTTTGAAAATAATATGCTTAACTTTGATGGTAAGACTAGAGAGGTGTCAGGAAGAGGAGAGAGATTCGAATTAACATGAATGTTGGCTTGGCTGGCCTGGGAGCCTTAGATCTCCCAGATGGGTTCATTCAGAAGAGAAGACTGTAGAACATGTGAACTGATGAGGGAGCTCGTAAAAGCTGCACCAGATAAGGCCTCAGGAGGCAATGTGGTGTATCAGAAAGGGCCTGCCCATGTGGCGGGGAGACCAAGATTAGAATGCCAACGTCCATACTTACTAGCTCTATGCCCTTGGGCAAGTTACTTAAAATTTCTGCGCTTCAGTTTCCTCAACTTGAGAATTAACAATACTTACCTGAGTACTTGTGAGAATTAGGTGGCATAATGAAAGTCAAGATTCTAACACAGTAGTGGTACAAAGCAGGCACTCAATACATGTGCACTGGGGTGTCCTCCTTAGTGTTTGCTGATAATCGTACAAGATAAAGGTTAAAATGGCCCCGCTCGCAGTCTATCCAGAAGTCTGCCCAGCACAGGATCAGGACCTGACCCACAGGGAAAGTCTGCCTGGCCAGAACAGCCCCACTGAGGTCCTCACCAGATGCTCCTCTTTTGCCTTCTTACCCTGGTGCCCTCACTCAATGGGAGGAAAACTGAGGTTAGCTTCATGTTCACTCCAAAGTGCAAAACCAGAACTGCTAAATGGGGTTATAGAGAGGCAGACATCAAAATTTAAGGACACTATAACTGTCGTAAAAGGGCCTCAGGAGATCATAAATGTCCTCTTTGGAGTTCTCAGGCAAAGACTGCAAGCCCAGCAGTCAGGAGTGCTGTGAAAGGGCATTTAAAACGAGGTGAGGTTCAAGCATCGGTATCAGTAAAACAGCTTCCAACACTATGATTCTCTGAAAGCAACTAAACTGATATTCAGGTCTCTTACTCTGTAAGATTTCCTCAATCCAATACAAATCCTGACCAACTATAATGCTGGGAGAATACAGTTTGGATTGTTATAGTTTCAGGTAAACTGAAGTTTAAGCAGAAGAGATCCAGTTGGCTTCAATCCTTATTAAGGATATTTTTTAAAATGTACCATTACACTTTCTTTACTTAAAAAGAGAATTCTGGGGCTTCCCTGGTGGCGCAGAGGTTGAGAGTCCGCCTGCCGATGCAGGGGACACGGGTTCGTGCCCCGGTCTGGGAAGATCCCACATGCTGCGGAGCGGCTGGCCGTGAGCCATGGCCGCTGAGCCTGCGCGTCCGGGGCCTGTGCTCCGCAACGGAGAGGCCACGACAGTGAGGCCCGCGTACCGCAAAAAAAAAAAGAATTCTGAACAAACTGAATTTTTATGTATTTACTAAAAATCTTACATTATATTATTAATCTCATTGTCTGAGAGTCCAGGACACGTGTTAGAAAGGAACTGCAAATCATCTTAGGAACTACATTA
This sequence comes from Phocoena phocoena, assembly GCF_963924675.1. NCBI lineage: Eukaryota > Metazoa > Chordata > Mammalia > Artiodactyla > Phocoenidae > Phocoena > Phocoena phocoena. The sequence continues at coordinate 51,803,833 of NC_089229.1, forward strand.
AAAGGAAAATGCATGTCTCCTGAATTATACGGGTGACAGGTACTTGGAGGTAAGAGAAATTTTATGGTATGTCAGCCAATACAGGCCTCAGCATTTCAAAGGGTAGCATATCGGGTGACTTATATCCACTTTTATCTTTACCTCCATAGATACAGGAATTCACCAGTGTAGTCTTAAAAATGGTCATATATGTGTTCTAGTTTTTGCAAGTCAACTTAAAGTTTTGGTACTACAGAAAAACTAAGAAAGCAGATGCTTTTAATAAATATACTTCCGATGTACTCCTTCTCTTCAAAAAACAATACGAGTGTGGCCTATTATATATTCATGTACTTAAAATAGCAGCGCTGGCACCTTGAATTACCACCATCTTTAGTCCTACCTTACCACTGAGTGTCACTTGACAGTATGTCACTCTGGCCTAACACCAGCATCAATCAGATACACCAGCTCCTAAGGAGGGAATAGATTATGGCTAAATAAAGTTAACCCTGGTTTCTCTAAACTTTAAACCTTCCTAATACTTGAAAACTAAGTACCACAGTGTATTTTAGGAAAATACAGAATAATTTTCTTTCACAGGGCCTGAAATACAGTAGGGACTCAGTAAAAATTTTTTTTTTTTTTTTTTTTGCGGTACGCAGGCCTCTCACTGCTGTGGCCTCTCCCGTTGCGGAGCACAGGCTCTGGACGCGCAGGCTCAACGGCCATGGCTCACGGGCCCAGCCGCTCCGCGGCATGTGGGATCTTCCCAGACCGGAGCACGAACCCATGTCCCCTGCATCAGCAGGCGGACTCTCAACCACTGCACCACCAGGGAAGCCCAGTAAAATTTTTTAATTGCATCTATGACACAAAGAGTATCAGGTTGGGATCTTGCTGACTGGACATTTTTAAATGGTACCCACATTAAAACCTGTATTTCAGGGCTTCCCTGGTGGCGCAGTGGTTGAGAGTCCGCCTGCTGATGCGGGGGGCATGGGTTCGTGCCCTGGTCTGGGGGGGTCCCACGTGCCGTGGAGCGGCTGGGCCCGTGGGCCGTGGCCGCTGAGCCTGTGTGTCTGGAGCCTGTGCTCCGCAGCGGGAGAGGCCACAAGAGTGAGAGGCCCGCGTACCGCAAAAAAAAAAAAAAAACCTGTATTTCAGATGCCACACTTCTCCCACCCCCACGTCTGATTCATCCATGCCCTTGAATTGTTTATAGGCTTCTCAACAGATCATAAACTGCTTTGAGCACCAGGACTAAGACTTCTTCATTGTTGGATCTCTCCCCTTCCCTGCCTGCAGCCAGCATGGGGCTCATACACTTTCGACACTCAGTACATGAACATGAACGATAACATCATAAACTCATCACATCAAGAAGAGAGCTAGACCTTCCCACTCATTAAAAGGGCTTTTTATTCAACTACAAGAGAAATAAGCAGATGTGTTTATGAAAAGTTATTTTGACTGACATTTATGCAATGTACCCCCAAAAAATCCACAACCACTATTCTTAGTCTCCCTGACAAGTTTCCAAAATATAAGATGCTCAAATATGACACAGTTGCTCTACTCATCCGGTGAAAGACGCTCCTGAAATTCTAGATATAATGGCAGTCGGCATAGTATAGCAGCTAAAATCAGACTCTAGAACCAGCTACCTGGATTTGAAACCTGGTCCCACTACTCAGTAACTATCTAAACTTGGGTAAGTTAATTATCTCAGTTTCCTCATCCATAAAATGGGAAAACTATCTACTTCTTAAGGGTTATTCTAAGGATCGAATGATACAGAGAAAGCACTTATGCTGTCTGTCTTACAGTAAGTTCTTATAGTAAATGACTTATTGTGCCATTAATATATAGTATTAAAGGCACTCAGAATATTTTTTTAAAGGAAAACTATTTTAAGCTTATACATCAACATTGTTGTAGATGATAAATGATGCCACCTGGTCACTCAAGCATCTTGCACTTTAATTATGTTACCTTCCATTTGGGCAGAGATTTTAGTGTGAAACCAGTCTAGGAAGCCCATAAAAGGGAACATCCATCTAAATTGACAAACTGTTCACATTTCTCATCATCTTGATTTTTTTTCAAACATGTTACTTGGGGATAATTCACTTCAGTGCAGACAAGCTAATCCTTCCCTGCTCTTCATAAATTAATAAAGCCCCAGCATCAATTACCCAACAGCCTCTTGCTTTGCAAGATCACTACAGGGAAGAAATCAATCTTTCACAGCAGAGTTTAAGTAAGCAATTTTCTTCTCAATCTTTCTATTCCTCCAATATTACAGCTTTTTTAAATAATGCATGCAGTTTTCTAAAATTTGGTTCATTTTGTTTTAAAGGGTTTCCCAAATGTAGTCCATCATTCATCAGAAAGTTCTGGTCTTTCAATGTATTTTTATTAGTTGCCATATAAATAAGTTGTATGGTGTATTCTATCCATTTCTACATGTATCAACATCAATTCCTCGAGTTGGGGTTGAGGGGTTACAAATACACCCTAGAAGGAGAAAGAGTTTGTCAAAAAAATAATTTTTCTAAGTTTGTCAATTTTCCAGTACTAAATTTTCTAATGGAGATGCACCAAGAGAAAAGTAAGCATGGGAGGAGAAAAATAAGTAACAACTACCATGTACCAGCTGTCTGCTATGGATCAGGCACTGGGCTAGGTGTTTAATTATCTTATGTCATTTTAACCCAACAAGGTAAACATTATTCCCCAAGAAATGGGGAGTAAAAGGAGAGTGCACTCATATTATCAGGGTAATTTTTTCCTAAGCATTTGCGGGGGGCGGCAAGAAGATATAATCAAATATAAATAGTTAATTCTGAGTGGTGGGAGTATGGGAATTTATTGTATTTTTCCTTGTGCTTTTCTGATTTTTGTTTTTTATTCTTGAAGGAAGGAAGCAAAAAAAGAAGGAAAAAACAAAGAGGTTAAATAAGTTTCCCAAGGCCATATAACTAATAAGTGGTGGAGTTGGGATTTGAACCCAGGTCTATCTCACTGCAAAGCCACACCAAGCCAATAAAATATAGCCAGATATTTTTGATCTGAGCAGGATCAAAAACACTTTGGAAGTTCTGGAAGGACACTTGTTCACAGCCTCATTTATGTTACCAAGTGAACGAAACATCCATAATTTCCTCAAACTCCCCATTTATTATTTACCTACTAAAACAAACAAGATACTGGTAGAGATGATAGAGAAGCAGCATCAACAGGGTCAGCCCAGCACTGCCAGGTAAACAGAAAGATTCCATGATGCCAGAGCAATGAGTGAAGCTCTTAGGTAAGGATTACAGAAGCCCAGTTGTGTCCTATAGGATACGTGGCAGGGCATGCAGGAGTTCGTTAGAACCCACAGTGAGATGGGGCTTGGTGGAGACCTCATGGGGCAATTCTTTCTGCATCAACCCACCCTATAACTCATCCAGGAAAAATCTGGGCCACCTTGAAGTTCCCCCAAGCGACTGCAGATATGATTTGTCTCTGAAAATAATTTTCAGGAGACAGGAAGCTGGTTCATTAGTTGAGAAAGCAACAAACCAAAGACCCTCTCCATAGAGAGAAAATGTTAAATGATGAGGACTTGGGGTATAATCAGTCTCGAATAATTTTTGTGCCATTGTTGTGTTCCCTCTTGTGCAGGGGCCAGCTGTCACAATCACTGTGTCTCGGAGTTAGGATAACATTCGAGATGACTCAAACTAAGTTGCCTAGACTTTTAAAAATGTGTTTGAGGGCTTCTCTGGTGGCGCAGTGGTTGAGAGTCCGCCTGCCAATGCAGGGGACGTGGGTTCGTGCCCCGGTCCGGGAAGATCCCACATGACGCGGAGCGGCTGGGCCCGTGAGCCATGGCTGTTGACCTGTGTGTCTGGAGCCCGTGCTCCGCAACAGGAGAGGCCACAACAGTGAGAGGCCCGCGTACCACACACACACAAAAAAATTTTTTTTAATTAAAAAAGTGTTTGAAAAACTCTTGCACAATTTCACAGACAGCAGAAAAATCTCATTAACCACTCACTGATGTTAAAGATTTGATGCAGTGAGTCAACGCTTCAGACGCTTCCTTGCTGTATATCCAACAGTTGCATTACAAAATTTGGTGTACAACTGGTCAGAATGGCTATCATCAAAAAGAACACAAATAACAAATGTTGGCAAGGATTTGGAGAAAAGGGAACCCTCGTACACTGTTGGTGGTAATGTAAGCTGGTGCAGCCACTGTGGAGGAGTCTCAAAAAACTAAAAATAGAACTACCATATTACTCAGCAATTCCACTCCTGAGTATATATCTGAATAAAACAAAAACACTAATTCGCAAAAAATACATTCACTCCAATGGGAGCAACCTAAGTGTCCAGGTTTAGAGTGAAAAGACAGTGCTTATGTGTCAGTCCCAATCCCCCCAATTTATCCCTCCCCCCCTTATCCCCTGGTAACCATAAGTTTGTTTTTTACATCCATGACTCTACTTCTCTTTTGTAAATAAGTTCATTTGTACCCTTTTATTAGATTCCATATATAAGCGATATCATATGATATTTGTCTGTGTCTGACTTACTTCACTCAGTATGACAATCTCTAGGTCCATCCACATTACTATATATAAAATAGATAACTGACAAGAACCTGCTATATAGCACAAGGAACTCAACACTGTGTAATGGTCCTTATGGGAAAAGAATCTTAAAAAGAGTGGCTATATGTATATGTATAACTAATTCACTTTGCTGTACACCTGAAACTAACACAACATTGCAAATCAACTATACTCCAACAAAAATTTAAAAAAAAAAAAAAAAAGGCAGTGCTGCAGGGACAGACAGCACGTGACAGGGGAGAAGTAGGATGGCCCCAGTCAGGACAGATGTGAAACTAGGCACTCTCCCACCCAATCTACTAACAAGGGCTGTTGGGAGTGGTGTCTATATTTTGCAATTGTCTTTAGTTCAAGAGGTCACTTTTCATTTCTCCAAGGCCTTGCAATCATGGGAAATGGGGGAAGGGGGAGCAGTAGGGGCCAAGGGTAAGGAAGGGGGGCTTCACGCCAAACAGAGCATGGGACGGCTGCTGCCAGTGGAGCCTCCCTTCTCCAATGGGAATAGGTGGCAAAGCGGAAGAGAAAAGCCTGGTGGGGTGGAGAAAGTAGAGGGGTAGGAGGAGGGGGAGACATTCTGTCAGGAGATCCCAAACTCCACGAGGTAGAGAAGCAAGTCTTCCGACTGGACCTGTAACATGACAGATCCGAAACCACAGACAAGGGGTTGTGTATGAACCCAGACAGAAACCACAGACGCAGTTCTAAGTGAAGGAAACAAGTCACAAGGTCAACGCTGGGGAGACTGGAAGAGGACAGAAAGCAGATGGATGGAGAAAAATGGTTCAGGATGGAGGATGTAAGAATTCGGGGTCTAAAAGGTGTGTTTTTTATGTGGTGCTGTATAGATGGCACAAAGACAGACCTGTCATGCTTAAGAAGTCAGGGCTACCCCATGTTCACAGCAGCATTATTCACAATAGCCAAGGTGTGGAAGCAACCCAAGGGTCCATCAATGGATAAATGCATAAATGTGGTACATACATATGGTGGCATATTATTCAGCCTTAAAAATGAAGGCAATTCTGACACATGCTACTACTACATAGATGAACCCTGAGGACATTACGCTGAATGAAATAAGCACGTCACAAAAGGACACATGCCCAATGGTGGCTGCCAGGGACTGAGGAGAGAGAGGAATGGGGAGTCATTGTTTAAGGGGTGCAGAGTTTCCGTTTTGCAAGATGAAGACTTCTGGAGATGGATGGTGGTGACGGCTGCACAGCAATATGACTCTACCTAATACCAATGAACTATGCTCTTAAACATGGTTAAGATGGCAAAGTTTATGTTGCATGTATTTTACCACAATGATTCAAAATGAACTTTAAAAAAAAGCCGGAGAGTTGCAGATCAGCAATTGGTGTTGGGCAGTTTTGAATACGTCTCTCTTACAGCAGTATCTTCCGAGACACAGTTCATCTTCCGGCAAAGGTTTCTGAGCCCCTACCCTGTGCAAGCGGTGGGCTAGACACTGGGAACATCGAGTAAGTAAGGCACAGTCCAGCGTGAGATGCAGACCGGGAAACAGAGCAGGACAGTTCCACGTGGCCAGGACAAGCCTGACCAGAGGAAGCGCCAGATTCAGACTCTGGGGTCAAAAGTACTTTCCAGAAGGAATGATTCCTCAGCTGAATCCTAAAAGTAGAGGTTACCATACAGCAGAGAAAAGAGTACCAAAGCAAAGAGCCTGTGGCAAGAGAGATCGCGGTGAACTTTAAGTACCACCTGTAATGCACCCTGCCTCGAGCACAGAGTGGGAAGGTGTGATCTGGAGAGAGGAGGGTGGAGACTCGAACAGCATCCACACATCAACAGTGAATATTATTTTTCTGGGCAGTGACAAACCGGTTGGGGGAAGGATGCGTTAGCGTCTGATGCATGATTAATTTTGTGGAAAGAATATCATTAGTGGCATATTAGGACAAGCACAGAATAGTTGAGAGTAAACGAAACACCAACTATCCATGTGGACAGAAGCTCTTTTGGTGAGGGGCGGGGCGGGGGGGCGGGTGGTAAAATACACGTATCATAAAATTTACCATCTTAACCATTTTTAGCGTGTAGTCCAGTAGCGTTGAACTGTTGTGCAACCAATCTCCAGAACTCTTCATCTTCCCAAACTGAAATTCTGTAATCCATTAAACAATTCCCCATCCTCCCTCCTCCAAGCCCCTGGCAACCACCATTCTACTTTCTGTCTCTATGAATTTCACGATTCTAGGTGCCTCATATAAGGGGTACCTATCTGTCTTTTTGTGACTGGATTATTTCACTTAGCATACTGTCCTCAAGGTTCATCCATGTTGTAGCATGTCAGAATTTCCTTCCTTTTCAAGGAGGAATAAGATTCTACCCTATGTCAAGAATATACAATGGAGAAAAGACAGTCTCTTCAATAAGTGGTGTTGGGAAAACTGGATGGTTACATGTAACAGACTGAAATTAGAATACTCCTTAACACCACACACAAAAATAAACTCAAAATGGATTAAAGACCTAAATGTAAGGCCAGACAGTATAATACTCTTAGAGGAAAACATAGGCAGAACACCCTTTGACATAAATCGCAGTAAGATCTTTTTTGACCCACCTCCTAGAGAAATGGAAATAAAAATAAACAAATAGGGCCTAATGAAACTTAAAAGCTTTTGCACAGCAAAGGAACCCATAAACAAGACGAAAAGACAACCCTGAGAATGGGAGAAAATATTTGCAAACGAAGCAACTGACAAGGGATTAATCTCCAAAATATACAAGCAGCTCATGCAGCTCAATATCAAAAGAACAAACAACCCAATCCAAAAATGGGCAGAAGACCTAAATAGACATTTCCCCAAAGAAGACATACAGGTAGCCAACAAACACATGAAAAGATGCTCAACATCACTAATTATTAGAGAAATGCAAATCCAAACTACAATGAGGCAACCATACTCTAATAAAAATTAATTAAAAAAAACAAAACACTAGTCCTAAATGTTGAGAAATGGGTGAGGCCAAATACGATAAATGTGAACAATAAAAAAAAGAAAGCTACGGTGAGGTATCACCTCACACCAGTCAGAATGGCCATCATCAAAAAATCTACAAACAATAGATGCTGGAGAGAGTGTGGAGAAAAGGGAACCCTCTTACACTATTGGTGGGAATGTAAATTGATACAGCCACTATGGAGAACAATATGAAGGTTCCTTAAAAATCTAAAACTAGCTTTCTGCTCGTGGACGCTGCCAAGTAAGCATTGCTGACGTCTCCCCCCAACCCTCCACTGCCGTTATGTCTAAGTCAGAGTCACCCAAAGAGCCCGAACAGCTGCGGAAGCTCTTCATCGGAGGTTTGAGCTTTGAAACAACCGATGAGAGTCTGAGGAGCCATTTTGAGCAGTGGGGAACGCTCACAGATTGTGTGGTAATGAGGGATCCAAACACCAAGCGCTCCAGAGGCTTCGGGTTTGTCACATATGCCACTGTGGAGGAGGTGGATGCGGCCATGAATGCAAGGCCACACAAGGTGGATGGAAGAGTTGTGGAACCAAAGAGGGCGGTCTCAAGAGAAGATTCTCAAAGACCTGGTGCCCACTTAACTGTGAAAAAGATTTTTGTTGGTGGCATTAAAGGAGACACTGAAGAACATCATCTAAGAGATTATTTTGAACAGTATGGGAAAATTGAAGTGACTGAAATCATGACTGACCGAGGCAGTGGCAAAAAGAGAGGCTTTGCTTTTGTAACCTTTGATGACCATGACTCTGTAGACAAGATTGTCATTCAGAAATACCACACTGTGAATGGCCACAACTGTGAAGTAAGGAAAGCCCTATCTAAGCAAGAGATGGCTAGTGCTTCATCCAGCCAAAGAGGTCGAAGTGGTTCTGGAAACTTTGGTGGTGGTCGTGGAGGTGGTTTTGGTGGGAATGACAACTTTGGTCGTGGAGGAAACTTCAGCGGTCGAGGTGGCTTTGGTGGCAGCCGCAGTGGTGGTGGATATGGTGGCAGTGGGGATGGCTATAATGGATTTGGTAATGATGGAAGCAATTTTGGAGGTGGTGGAAGCTACAATGATTTTGGCAGTTACAACAATCAGTCTTCAAATTTTGGACCCATGAAAGGAGGAAACTTTGGAGGCAGAAGTTCTGGCCCCTATGGTGGTGGAGGCCAATACTTTGCCAAACCCCGAAACCAAGGTGGCTATGGTGGTTCCAGCAGCAGCAGTAGCTATGGCAGTGGCAGAAGGTTTTGATTACTGCCAGGAAACAAAGCTTAGCAGGAGAGGAGAGCCAGAGAAGTGACAGGGAAGCTACAGGTTACAACAGATTTGTGAACTCAGCCAAGCACAGTGGTGGCAGGGCCTAGCTGTTACAAAGAAGACATGTTTTAGACAATACTCATGTGTATGGGCAAAAAAACCTCGAGGACTGTATTTGTGACTAATTGTATAACAGGTTATTTTAGTTTCTGTTCTGTGGAAAGTGTAAAGCATTCCAACAAAGGGTTTTAATGTAGATTTTTTTTTTTTTTTTGCACCCATGCTGTTGATTGCTAAATGTAATAGTCTGATTGTGACGCTGAATAAATGTGTCTTTTTAAAAAAAAAAAAAATCTAAAACTAGAACTACCATATGACCCAGCAATCCCACTCCTGGGCATATACCCTGAGAAAACCATAATTCAAAAAGACACATACGCACCAATGTTCACTGCAGCTCTATTTACAATAGCCAGGACATGGAAGCAAACTAAATGTCCATCAACATGGAATGGAATGGATAAAGAAGATGTGGTACGTATATACAAAGGAATATTTCTCAGCCATAAAAAGGAATGAAATTGTATCATCTGCAGAGACATAGATGGACCTAGAGACTGTCATACAGAGTGAAGTAAGTCAGAAAGAGAAAAAAAGGTATATTAACACATATATGTGGAATCTAGAAAAATGGTATAGATGTACTTATTTGCAAAGCAGAAATAGAGACACAGACGTAGAGAACAAATGTATGGATACCACTCTCAAACGTATGGATGAATTGGGAGATTGGGATTGACATATATACACTACTATGTATAAAACAGATAACTAATGAGAACCTACCGTACAGCAGAGGGAACTCTACTCGGTGCTCTATGGTGACCTAAATGGGAAGGAAACCCAAAAAAAGAGGGGATATATGTATGGCTGATTCACTTTGCTGTACGGGAGAAACTGACACAGCAGTGTAAAGCAACTATACTCCAGCCAAAAATAAATAAATTTTTTAAAAAAGATTCCACCATATGTATAAACCACATTTTGTTTATCCATTCATCCATCAATAGACACTTGGGGTGCTTCCACCTTTTGGCTATTGCGAATAACGTCGGTATAAACGTGGATGTACAGATACCTTTTCCAGACCCTATTTTCAATTCTTTGGGGTATACAGTTGACCCTTGAACAACATGGGTTTGCACTGTGCTGGTCCACTTATACACAGACTTTTTTCAATGAATACTACAATTCTACACAATCTGCAGTTGATTGATTCCACAGATGTGGAGCTGCAGATACAGAGCAACTTGAGCACCCATGGATTTTGGTATCCACAGCTGGTCCTGGAACCACATGCCGCAGACACCTAGAGACGACTGTATACCCAGAAGAACGCTGGATCTCATGGTAATTCTATTTTTAATTTGGGGGGGGAACAGTCATACCATTTTCCATAGCAGCAGCACCATTTTACTTTCCCTCCAAAAGTGTACACAGGTTTCAATTTTTCACACATTCTTGCCAACACTTATTTTCTGGGTTTGTTTTTTTTTTTTAATAGCAGCCATCCTAATGGATGTGAGGTAGTTACAACCATCTTATTAGCGCTTCTGAGCCTCCAATTTCCTCACCTGTAAAATGCGTGTATTGGACTAGATGATCCCCAAGGAGCTCAAATTTCATGATTCTATGAATTGAGAGGAGAATTAGGTTGATTTACTGGGAAAACTCAGGTCATTTACTCATTCTAAGGCTCACATTCCCTAACTATAGTCACAGCACTGACACCCCTCTGGATATGGTTTCAAGTAAAACACAGACTGAAATTCAAGTGCAAAGAGCATTAACTTAATGGGAAAGTTTAAGAGAGCCTGGTCCCAGCCATCCGTGGCAAGGACATGGATACCACTGGATGCTGAAGGCGACAGGTCAACACAAGTGGAGCGAATTTCACATGCCACTGGTCTTCCCACAGGTGGGTTAATTATTAGCAACGACTATAACGAGGACGCCTTCTACTCATTGTTCAACTTTCACTTTCACTCATATAAAGGGATGAATCGATTGCAACTAAATTTTTTTTTAATGGTCAGGCTGGGAGGGCAGAGAGAGATGGTCATTTCCCTGGGAAATTTGTCATGTTTTTCTGATGTGGGGTGAATCCTCCCCACTCTCAAATACAACGGCTAAAACTTGAAAGAGAAAATGTATTTTCTTCAATGAGACACCCTGAAGAAAAGTCACCAGTAAGTCCCCAAGAAGAATACTGTTTTTACAAACTGGTGAACAAAGGCTAGCAAGATGATTTGCAGAAAATCCAGAAACATCAAAAACAGAATCCAGGACCCCTGAACTCACAGTCCAATACTGTTTGCAAATTTAGTTCCTCCTCTAAAAAGGAGAATTATTATTATCACATCTTTCCATGAATAACAACAAAAAATCTATTAATATGGATGTGTATAGACTTTAGCTCCATGTAAATCTGTGTCTTTTTGTAGGAACGCTGCAACATTGTGGACCCCGATGTGGGAATCAAACTTGAGAAGCCTCCTTAACGACCTATTAAGAATCCTCCTCCAGGGCTTCCCTGGTGGCGCAGTGGTTGAGAGTCCGCCTGCCGATGCAGGGGACACGGGTTCGTGCCCCAGTCCGGGAAGATCCCACATGCCGCGGAGCGGCTGGGCCCGTGATCCATGACCGCTGAGCCTGCGCGTCCGGAGTCTGTGCTCCACAACGGGAGAGGCCACAACAACATGAAGACCACAACCTCCTCACATTACAAGCGTTGAGGGTTGAGTCCCTTATACCTTCCGTGCATCATCCTGGGAGAATATGGGCAGAAAAAACTCAGAGAGGGCCACCAACGTGGACTAAAAGACATCTGCCCCAAAGAATCAAGATGTATGGAGAAAAGAAGAATGACGTTTGTGTCCCTTTTCCACTAGTTTTTAATTATATTATAACTGATTCTAGAAACTGTGTGATCTGACAAATCAGAAAACTGCTGTATATCAGAGGCGACAGACTGGGCCGGAAGAAGGCAGTGCAGGTCCCAGATCAGGGAAAGGAGCAAGCCTGCCCTCTGCTGGCAATCCTGGGTAGTGGCAGTAAGATGTGAGGAGAAGATCTCCACCTTTAGCTGGAGGAACTAGACACACATAAAGAACCAAGACACCCAGCTACAGCAACTTTCATACACAGCAGAAACCTTCTGGAAGAGATTGCAGGCCAAAGAGCAAACTTTGATGTTGCCTTAGTAACCATGTCCTGGAACATTCCCTTTTGCAAATGGTGTTGAGAAGGCAATACTGGATGAGACCGAAAAAGAGCTCCATCTAAAAGACTAGGCATGGGCAACGATGAGCATTCATTAGAAACAATTCTCTTCCAACATAAGATATTAAAATATATTTCTATACAGAGTCCATTATAAACATCTACTTGTTCATGCCCTCCCCAGAAAAAAAGATTACATTATTGTTCAATGACCTCGGAAGTAAAATCATGACAGAAATGCCAAGAAGCAGGTAGGAAAAAAAAGGTCCTGCGGTCTGGGGAGGGAGATAGGTCAGATCCATGTTTAGAACTGAGTAGGTAAAATTTTACAATGCCGTTAAGGACATATTCTATAAAGACAACACAGCTGAATTATCTGTCTTTGCTATTTTCCTGCTGCCTGGTATATACATTTTCAAACTTTCTTGCTAACGAGAGTGATATCATCTAATTTTCCCTACTCACTTCATCCTCACGTAGAGATAAGGCTGCACTCTCATTATTGGTTAGTATTATGTACTAAATGTTCACTTATCAAGTAGTTATTTTCAAATAGCCATATCCTCAAACAGCTTTCAATCTAGTTGAGAAGGCAGTTCACAGACACTAGTGTTCTATGTTCAAGAGGCAGTTACACCAGATGAATTCTGAGGTTCCCTCTAGCTCTAATTTTATATCCAGAAATACTAGATTACTAAAAGTATCCTAAGTACCAGATGTCCTCGCAGCCTCTGCGCCATTATCTCTGCCTGGAATATTTCCCCAGCCCACCTACCCTTAGCTACGTAGCACATTCCTGTCATTCTTCTCGTTCTAGTTCTTTTTTGAAGTGCTTCAAGGAGGATTTGGATGAGTCTCACCTTGGACCCTACTGTCCTTGTACACACAGGCAGTTGCCTACTTTCAGATATAATGTGTTTACTTATCATCTTTTCAACTGAATCACATAAAAGAGGAGCAATCTCCTTGCATGTTATTGGACAAGAGTAAGCCATCCTTTCCCAAAGAGCTAAAGAAGTCTAAAATCCCTAATTATGATCATCTAATATGTCAAACAATCCCATCCCATCAATTTTTTTAAATGTGAGGAACCCAAACTCCAACCTTCTCAACTGCCTTCAAAAGGCAAGTATCCAAATGCTGGTAGAAAGGGCAGCCTCTAAACCTCCCCGCAGTAGAAATAATGGCAATAATAGTAAGTAATATGGCCAGACACTGTTCTATAAGCATTTTATATAATTTCACTCAGTTCTCATAACCACCCTATGAAATGGGTATTATCCTCATGTCCCTTTTTTTTTTTTTTTTTTTTTTGCGGTACGCGGGCCTCTCACCGCTGTGGCCTCTCCTGTTGCGGAGCACAGGCTCCGGACGCACAGGCTCAGCGGCCATGGCTCACGGGCCCAGCTGCTCCGCAGCATGTGGGATCTTCCCAGACCGGGCCATGAACCCGTGTCCCCTGCATCGGCAGGCAGACTCTCAACCACTGCACCACCAGGGAAGCCCCCATGTCCCTTTTTTAACTGATGAGAAAAATGAAGCACAGGGATGTCAAAGAACTTACATGAGACTGCACCTTGAGGAAGTGGCAGAACCAGGATTCAAGCTGTGACAATACAGAGAATGTAAATTTAACACAGTTCTTAGGAAAGCTTAAAAGAGAAAGAGAACTCCCCCTGCTGGCTGTATATACAGTTTTCTTTTGTCACAACTGATAGCAAGGGCACCACCAACCAGGGGAGCCCTGACTGTGTCACCAACCAGTAGGGTGAGTTCCCGCAATGTTTTGTTTTTAACTGAAGTATAGTTGATTTACAATACTGCGTTAGATTTAGGTGTACATCATAGTGATTCGGTTTTTCGTTTTTTGTTTTTTGTTTTGCAGATTATATTCGGCAACACTCTTAACTCTTCCACCTCACTTTGCCCAGCCCTAAGGTTGGGAGTAAACAGAAATCAGATTTAAGTTCTCTTCTAGCTCGAAATTACTATGACTTTGAGATTCAGATGTTTTTCTCTAAAAACCAGTTCTCTCTGCAATGTGCACAAGAAACAGCTACTGTTTTGTTTTTTTCCAAAGACACAAGAATCTCTCAGGGGCTTCCCTGGTGGTGCAGTGTTTAAGAATCCGCCTGCCAATGCAGGGGACACGGGTTTCAGCCCTGGTCCGGGAAGATCCCACATGCCGCGGAGCAACTAAGCCCCAAGTGCCACAACTACTGAGCCTGCGCTCTAGAGCCCGCAAGCCACAGCTACTGAGCCCATATGCCACAAGTACTAAAGCCTGTGCACCTAGAACCCATGCTCCGCAACAAGAGAAGCCACCACAATGAGAAGCCCACACATTGCAACAAAAAGTAGCCCCACTCACCACAACTAGAGAAAGCCGGTGAGCAGCAACGAAGACCCAATGCAGCCAAAAATAAATAAATAAATTTATTTTTAAAAAAAAAAGAATCTCTCAGAAGTTAGAGGTTCAAAAGCTATACAGTACTTTCAAATATTTCACAAATCTGCAGTAAGGATAAGAATAAGTAAATTATGAAAAAATAAAAAAAACAACTCAGCTGCAAGACACTAAGAGTTTAAAGGAAATGAGAGGAAACTGTTGCTAAAATATGTTGTAAGCAATAATAATCCAATTTCTTTCACCTAGTCAGAGTCTTACTTTAGGGCAGACAACACTGCTAATTATATATCAAAACAAACCTAAATCTGTTATCAATATTAACAAATTTATACCAAAAGTCACAACTCTGCAACCAAGTTCCAAAGTTAAGGCACATCCACCTTAATCTAAATGCTGACTTGTTTATATGTCAATTATATCTCAATAAAGCTGAAAAAATACTAATTTCTTTCCATCCAGCAAAACAAATGAGCTTATGCAAAAGGAATACATACATCTGGGTTAAGAAGGAAGATTCAAAAAAAATACCATCTAATTTTGGTCCCCACCAAAATCACACTAAAAATACAGTTAAGAGATTTTTGTTTATCATAACCCACAAGGACCAAGAAGTAAAAAAAAAAAAAAAGCATCAGAGACAACAGCAATAGAATTTTGAAGATGAAAAAACATATGGACAAGTAGAAATTGACTTAGCAGGTCCTAGAAAGCCAAATCCCAAAATCACACGGGAAAGTGGAAATCCAACCTCTATTACACCACATATTCCACAAAAGACTCAGAGACAGGCAGCCAGGCTTCATAAGGAGAATTGGGAGAAAGCTGTTGAGAAGCAGTTGGATCCCTATATCCTCTCCTCTACTTCATGAGGCTGGACAATTACTCCTCTTCCATCCCTGCCAAAGACTGAAGGTTTCATTTCTGAAAAGGGGTAAAACAGAGAGCTGCTGGACAACCAGCTGAGGGCGGGAACCTTACCTACAAGAGAGGGAATCCAGTGACCATATGCACACTGAATACTGAATGCAGAGACCCAGCTCTTAGCTCCATAGACCTTCACCATCCGGGCAGGAAGTCAGAGGACTCTTCCCTGAGGACTCTGACCAGCTCCACAAGAAAAACCTGGAGACACTGACCTGGGGGCCCTATAAGAAAGGGCCCATCCAGATGACACTCCAGTAAAGCTCAAAGCCCACAAGCTCTACTGGGCGAGCTCAGAGTTCAACTCATTCTTTTAGATTCTCACACTTATGAGCAGACAGTCAAGGATCACTGGATATCCGGGGAAAGACTTGAATTATAACAGCATTTTGAACGTTTCTTTCCTCCCTGGATAATCTGTTTCCTCCAAATTGTTATTTTCTGTTTGTCTGTTTTAGTCTCTATCATTAATATCCTTAGAGCAATAAGGAAATAGATTGCATCTATGAAATAAGAACAGAATACCATATATATGCATGAAATATTCAACTAACAACTTAAAAAAGAGGTCTCAGTAACAGGAGTGGGAAATAAAGTTGCGATAATCTCTGAGTAAGTAAAGCAAAAAAAAGAAAATAAACAACAGATACAGAAAATAAGACAAGAATATTACAGAACTAATCCAGACGTTCTGACAGCCAAACAATAGAATTCCAGAAAGAGGAAAAAGGAAAAAATAAAAGGAGAGAGGAAAAGCATCAAAGAATTAATTCACATAAATTTTTCAGAACTGAAAGACATAATTGTCTGATCAAAAGAGCCCGTCGGGGAAAAAAAAAAAAAAAAAAAAAAAAAAGCCCGTCGAGACCCAGGCACAGTGGGTGAAAACAGACCCACACCAAGCAACATGATCGTGAATTCCAGAAGACCAAGAACAAAGAAAGATCCCACAAGCTTTCAAAGAGGAAAAACAAACAGTCCAGTACAAAGGATAAGGAATCAGAAAGACTCTAGACTTCTCTAGACCAACAATGAAAGCAATAAAACAATAAAGGCAATAAAACAGGTATAGAAATGCCAATTAAAGCAAGGATATAATAAAGATATTTTCATTCCTGCACAATTTCCAAAAAATTTACCTCACAGGCGCCCTTCCTCAAGGAGATACGGGCAATGATATTTAGAAAAAAAAGAAAGAAAGAAAGAAGAAAACACAGGACACAGGAAGTAACAGATCCAACACAGGAGAAAAAGAGAGCCTCCAGGCTGAAAGTGAAGAGAGATCCCAAGATCATGGGTTTGCATCAGACAGGGCACAACCGGCAACAGTTGTGTTGACTGCAGTCAACACAAGATGCTTCCTGCTATTGGACCCTCCTTCTAACTCGAAGAGAGAATGCCCAGGTGAGCTGGTCCAGATTCTAATCTGTGCTTGTTTATCTCACAGTGTGCTGATAAAGTGCCTGTTCTCCACTCCCCTCCATGCCCACAAAAGTGTTCTGCTTGGACCTACTTCTGAGAGAAAGAGCAAGGTCATGTTGGCGAGCTTCAAATCAAAACTAAGCAGCAGCCCACTCCTCCAGCTTAGCAGATCATTCATCAACTGGTCCAAAACACAGCCCTGGCAGATGCCACAGGACCTGCCCTCTGACTCCCCCAGAAGGGGCTCCTGTGAATTCTCTGAGGAACCCAACATCAGACTGTGACCCAGAAACGGTTTGGTTTACCTTTTGAGAGCTTTTCTCTAACAGAGGCAGCAACATTACCCTTTCCCTACACAACTAGGCATGGGCTTGCTACTCAGCTTTTCAAAACTATATGTTGTTTAGGGATATGTACAAGAGGCAGAAAAACTATAAGGAGAAGCAAGGGAATAATTAACACAAACGCAGGGGAGAAAGGAGATTTCAGCCAGGGAGGAACACACAAGGGCTTCTAATGTGCCAGTAATATTTATTACTCAATCTTCATAGGTAGATATCATACGTAGATTTTGCTTATTTTTTTAATATATATACATGTATTAGAATATTCTTCTTTATGGTGATGCATTCTATAATAGATATCTTAAATAGTAAGTGAATTTCTATTTAAATCAGTGATATTGTTTTAATATTGTGGAACACTAAAGGAACCAAAAAAATATTCTTAAAATTTTTATGCCTATAAATGTGAAAATTTACGTGAAATGGGCAAATTGTATGTAATTTACCAAAGATGATATAAAAAGAAATAGAAAATACAAATAATCCTATAATTTTTTAAGTTGTCATAATTTAAAACCTTCCTATGAAGGAAACTTCAGGCCCAAATATTTTACCAGTGAATTCTACCAAACGTTTATGAAAGAAATAATTCCAGTCTTATACAATCTCTTCCAAAGAATGGAAAAAGAGGGTACTCTGTAACTTCTTTTATGAGACTCCCAAAACTTGACAAGAGCATTACAAGAAAGGAAAATTATAAGCTAATCTCACTCATGAACATAGCCATAAAAAATCATAAACAAAATATTAGCAAATCAAATCTAGCAATGTATATATGTATGTATGTACATATACATATTGTGTGTGTGTATATATGTGTATATATTCGTGTGTATATTATATGTGTGTGTGTGTGTATATATATATATATATATATATATCTTGACCTAGGTAGGATTTTTTCAAGAAAACAAAGTTGTTTTAACATTCAACAAAAATATATTCAACATATTATCTCAATACAGCAATAAAGTATGTGACAAAATTCAGCATCTTAGCAAATTGGACAAGAGAATTTTCTTAATTTGATAAAGGATTTCTACAGAAAACTTTCAGCAAACATTGTACTTAATGGTGAAATGATAAAAAGAAAACTTTCCTTCTGAGGTTGTACATGAGACAAAAATTCTCATCTTATTTTCACTACTTCTATTCAAGATTAAACCGGAGATCCTAGCCAGTACATAAGATGAGAAAAATAAATGAAAGGATGGTAAAGAAATCCATAAAACTGACAGTATTCACAGATGATAAAGATTATATACTTAGAAAAATGATTTTACAGATAAAGTATTAGAATCAACAAAAGAAAAAGTAAGATTACTGGATATAGTACCAATATGCAGATAACAATCATACTTCTATGTACTAGAAACAAATAGAAAATGAATTTCTTAAAAGATACCAATTTAAAATAGCATCAAGAAAACTCAATTACCTAAGAATAAATATAGTAAAAGATATGTAAGACCTCTTCATAGACAACTGTAAAATATTATTCAAATAAATTTGAATAATAATTTTAAATACCATAGTTATGGATTGGAGGACCCAACATTGTAAAGATGCCAATTCTCTCCTAAAAGCCAATAATAAGCAAAACAGTCCTGAAGAAGAACAAGATGTAAGAACCTACACTATCAGAGAGTAAGGGTTATTATAAAGTGCAGTAATTAGGGCTTCCCTGGTGGCGCAGTGGTTGAGAGTCCGCCTGCCGATGCAGGGAACACGGGTTCGTGCCCCGGTCCGGGAAGATCCCACATGCCGCAGAGCGGCTAGGCCCGTGAGCCATGGCCGCTGAGCCTGCGCGTCCGGAGCCTGTGCTCCGCAACGGGAGAGGCCGCAACGGGAGAGGCCACAACAGTGAGAGGCCCGCGTACCGCAAAAAAAAAAAAAAAAAAAAGTGCAGTAATTAAGACAGTGTTGCATTGGCTCAAGGATAGACAAAACAATAAAATAGGATGAGACCCCAAATAGACCCACACACATATAGAAATTTATATAAAAATCGCACCACAGAGCAGTGGTAAAGGATGGTCTCTGATAAACCGTGCTGAGTCAATTAGATGTCCACATGGACAAAAATGAATTTTTTTTTTTCTGGACAAAAATGAAATTTGACTCCTTTCTCATTTCATGTGAACAAAATGAATCAATTTTAGGTGGCTTTTGATCTGAAAACAAAACAATAAAGCTTCCTGAAAATATAATGGGAGAACAGAAAGCACCAGCTATAAAGGCAGGACTGGTTACCTAACCTGTGGGACCCCTTGTTCAAAAATCACTAAGAAAAGCAACAGCAGAGCATTAAACCAATTGTAGGGCCCTAATGAGCATGGGCCCCACGTGACTGCACAGATCACATGCCCGTGAAGCTGGCCCTGCAAGAAGCTAAAAAAGACTAGTAAATTGGACTACATAAAAACTAAGAATTCTTGTTCATCAAATGACACTCTTTTTTTTTAAACTGTTCCATCTCCTTTTATTACAATCCTGTCCTTGTGTTCCAGAATGAATAACTATTTAATACACACACCACTCCTAAAATTGATCTTGACAGCCCCATTTCTTTCTCAGTATATTAAATCAAAAGGAAAAAATCAAAAAAAAGAAAAATCACCTGGTTTAGTACATCCCAGGAACAAGCACCTTTACTAAACAACAGGAAACGAAACATGCCAGAAATCTGACCAAATACACAAAGCAGCAGGTGAGATGCCTGATAGGAAAGGATGACTCCCAATGGAATATTCATAGATGCCCTCTAGATGACACTCTTAAGAGAGTGAAAATGCAAGCCAAAAAAGTGGGAGAAGGTATTTGCATCACATGTATCTGACAAAGACTCATATTCAGAATACATAAAGAATTCCTACAAATCTATAAGAAAAAGGAGACAATCCTTTTCTTAGGAGACAATTAGCCAGTAAACACATGAAGAGGTGCTGAACCACGTTAGTAATCAGCAAAATGAAAATGAAAATCACGCAGCCACTGAAACACTCACCAGAAGAGTTAAAATTTAAAGGACTGACAACACAAACACCAATTGTTGGCCACTCCAAATCTGCCTTTTCCTGTTGGTTTTTTTTTCCCCTATGGCACTTATCACCTTAACCCCTTCTTACATACATTAAAAAAAGGGTTGAGTCTTAGTAAGCACGTGACCCAACTAGGTCAAGGAAAGTAAATTATGGGACTTTCTGGAGCTACAGAAAAAGATGTTCTTTTTGCTAAGTTTGCTGATTTGGAGCTGCTGTTGGCCATTTTGGTGTTGTCCAATACAGAGGAAAGCACAGCTAAGAGATGAAGTCATATTCTTAAAGATACTCTCTGAGCACCTGTATTTACCTGATTTAGCTACACCTGAAGGCACATCCTTGGACTTTTCATTATGTAAGCCCATCAATTTCCTTTATTGCTTAAATCAGTTTGAGTTGTGTTTCTGTACTCACAGCTGAAAGGAGATTCTTCACTATTACAATGTGGTAACAAAATAAAATGGTAGACTGAAAAGTAGTGCATTAATCACTCAAAATTATGTTTATGATAATTTATGCCAATGGCACCAGCTTATAATATGTTACATGAAAAAGGCAGGATACAGAAATATTATACAGTATACCAACTTGGAAAAACTTCATATTAAAAAACCACTTGAATAAAAATTCAAAAACATTAAGAGACTGTCTTTAGAAAATGGTTTTTCCTCTTCTTTTTACACTTCTGTATTTTCCAAAGTTTCCTTATTATTATATTTTAACACTTTTTGTTGAGATATTATTCACATACCATAAAATTCACCCTTTTAAACTGTACAATTTAGTGATTTTTAGTATATTCACAGAATTGTGCAACCATCACCACTATCTGACAGCACAACATTTTCATCACCCCAGCAAGAAACCCATGCCATTAGCAGTCATTTCCTATTCTCCCTACCCGCAAGCCCTGGCAATGACTAATTTACTTTCTATTTCTGTGGATTTGTCTATTCTGAACATTTCAAATAGAATCATAAAGTATGTGGACTTTTGTGCCTGCTTCTTTCACTTAGCATCATGTTTTCGAGGGTCATCCATGTTGTAACATGAATTAGTAACTTCATTCCTGTTTCTGGCTGAATAATATTCCATCATATGGATGTATCACATTTGTCTATCCATTCATCCATTGACAGACATTCAGGTTGTTACCATTTTTTGGCTATTATAAAAAAAAAACTGCTATGAACATTCATGTACCAATTTTTGTGGGGATATACATCTCCAATTCTCTTGGGTAAATACCTAGGAGTAGATGGCTGGTTAGGTGCATTACTTTTTATAATTTTTTAAAAAACAATGAGAATTGTTTCTTAGTGGAAAATGTTGAATGTCAGTGATACCAAACTCAGCGTCACACAAATTCCTTCCTCTGCCACAGAGGACAAGGTACTACTGTAGAGAAGAGACCCATAGAAAAAGAAGAACAAAGGCCACTCACTATTTGACAAAAGTATCAGTCTCTACCAGGCATTTATGATAGCAAGATTTAATTACGTTATCAGGATGCCAGGGTGGACACATTAATAAAATGAGTCTATAAGCTGCCTAAAATTCCTGTACTTAGAGACCAGCCTAAAATAAAGATAATACTTCCATTTACATTCACGTTTTTTTCATGCTTTTCGCTTTTCACAGTTTTCCAATCACCACTAGATTGGAATCATCTAGATCAATCACTTGACCTATAACACCTTTCACAAACTCAACCAGCAGAACAAACATTTAATATACCAATGCAGAAAACTGTAGAACTAGGCAATGCTGATCATTAAGATGGCCTCCCTTCTGTTTTCAGGAAAAATAGTTAAACCACGGGATAAGCAAACTACTTAAAAATCTTATCATCAGAATCAAACTCCCGGCCAAATATTCACCTTATTCTTCCCATCATCTTAATGCCTTTGGGTAGATTTTCCTGCACACCACACTACATTTGTTCCATAATCCAGCTGGCCAAGAAAAGATATTTACTTCACGTGCAAACTGTGCTAAGCAGTATATTCTAATAAACCTGAAACTCTGTATTATATCCTTCGTATGTTACAAATTTCTTATTGCTCCAACAGTAATCCAGTATTAGAGAAGTATCAATCTAATTGCTAAGAAAAAGCAGACCCTTCTTATGTTTACGGTACAAAGAGTGAAGTTTTGAGATACCTATCTTCAAATTCCTTCTCAACCACTAGGCAAATTACCTAAACTTTCTGAATCTCAATTTCCCAATAAAATGTGCCTAAAGACAATATACTTTTGGAATTGCTATGAGAGATAAAACCAACACTTTCGCATAAAGCACATACTCAGTGAAGAGTAGCTGCTGATACTATTCTTATTATTAATTTTAAGATTAATATTGAAGTGGTTATACTATGGTTACCCTTAGATAAACGGTAAAATTTAGGGGAAAAATCTGCTGTGCTATAAGGCAAATATTGATCCCGCTCTTATTCTCACCCGTTTGAAAATAAAGGGAT
This sequence comes from Phocoena phocoena, assembly GCF_963924675.1. Lineage (NCBI taxonomy): Eukaryota > Metazoa > Chordata > Mammalia > Artiodactyla > Phocoenidae > Phocoena > Phocoena phocoena. Next base: position 51,826,588 of record NC_089229.1, read on the forward strand.
TCTACCGTAAGGCTTGGTGTAGAAAATCAAAAAGTCTAAGCAGTTACATCACCTGTGTTAGAAACAGAAATGATCTAGTCATTTTGGTTCATAATCCACACTTTCTGAATCATCATCCACTTGTGATTCTTATTTCAAAATTAATATATCCCCTTCGGTGTATCAACAGGAAATAATCCATTTTAATAAAAGATTAAAATTGTCTAATTCTATAATATGACCCTGCTTTTGTAAAACTAAGAACAATAAAAATATTTCATGTATATGTAAAAAAAAATTGTTTAATTCTACAGCGTGTTGTAAAAGGGGAAAAGTCACTTATAGAAAGAATCATAAGCACTGAATCCATATGGAGGGGAAAATAGGGGTTATCTGACTTTTGCACATTAAATGCAAACAATTCAACACGTATGCTGTATTGCAATGCATCACTGACAGTCACTACTAAACTGAAAGTTCAGTGACTAATCTAATTAAACATATTTGTTATTAGTTGACTTTGAGGAAAGAGGACAAATGGGTAAGTACTGGAATCAGGCATTTAGTCACTAAACATCTAACCTCTGGGGCTTCTCTGGTGGTGCAGTGGTTAAGAATCCGCCTGCCAATGCAGGGGACACGGGTTCGAGACCTGGTCCGGGAAGGTCTCACATGCCGTGGAGCAACTAAGCCCATGCCACAACTACTGAGCCTGCGTGCTAGAGCCCGTGAGCCACAACTACTGAGCCCATGTGCCACAACTGCTGAAGCCCACGCGCCTAGAGCCCGTGCTCTGCAACGAGAAGCCACGAAAATGAGAAGCCCGTGCACCGCATTGAAGAGTAGCCCCAGCTTGCCACAACTACAGAAAGCCCGCGCGCAACAACGAAGACCCAATGCAGCCAAAAATTAATTAGTTAATTAATTTTTTTAAAAATCTAACCTCTGGAGTTCTCAAATGGATAAATAACCATTTAGTCAAATTTCTAACAATGTCTACATCATAATACTTTATCACATGATGAGAATGATAATCCTAATTAATACACTGTTACTTCTTAATTCAACAAAAAATTCTGTTCCATTTAATAGTCTTATTACCCAGGTGAGAACTGAACTCCAAGGAAAGGAGCCATTAACCCCATATTCTCTGACATGCAAAACTCTGGACTTAAAGAGACAAAAATCTAAAATACATAGGAATGCTGCACTCACAAATCCACAAATTAAATTGGGGGCGTGTGGACACATTTTTCTAAAAAGACATAAAAGCCAGTCCTTTCATCAGTCAAGCAAAGTGAAACTCTAAATGATTATCAGTCTCTGGTACTTACCAGCCTGTGATCCTGTGCTAGCCTGACATTCCTCTCTGTCTCCTGACACTGGCTCCAACGCCCCCCCTTATACTTTCCCACACATCCAAATCCATGCATTTACCACTTTGTGCTTTTAACTTCTGGTACAAACAATAATAATGGGAAGATGAAAACACAGTTGAGAAGAGAAAAATCAAAATCAAAACATTTCAAAATAAAAAGGGAAAATAATACCATTTTTACTGGACACTAGTGAATCAACCAGAACCCGTGGGAAAATATCAAATACTTATAACACATGACAACTTTTTGTATACATACACATATATAGATATACGTGTACTATATGGTATACATGTATATCTATATATGTACACGTATATCTATATATCTCTACCCTCCTCCTCTACCTATTTCACACAAGTGACTGGCTCTGCGGAAAACCCTATTCAAAACCAGCCTACTCAATTATATTCCTGCTTCTTGCATGGACTAATACATCATTATAACAATAAAGAAGTATTCCGTTTAATACACATTAGGTTGAAACCTTCCTCAGTAAACAGCATAATAATAATTTGGGGATAACAGTGATATAATAAAAGCAGAGGAAGAAAACAGTATTTTCTTTTAATAGCAAACATAAGAATGGAATTTAAGTCATTAATTTTATTATCTGAAGCTAATCAAGCCCTAAAAATTGTTTTATGAAAACAGACACATCTTCATTTGGAATTAAAAAAAAAAACTCTAGGAAATGTCACTTTACATACAAAATGTGACAGGGTAAAGGAAAAAGAAAAGGCAACTTTCACATGCACCTAAAAAGCTGCCACGGGCATTCTGTCAAAACACATTATCGTGCCTCTGTTTACCATACCTGAACATACTGTTCTGCAACGCTGCATGTTAATAAAAAATAAAAAACAAAAATAGGGAAACATTAGCAGAATAAAACTCTTGCATGGAGAATTAAAAAATCAATTCACAAGCTTTTATATCCAGTATCTAACATGGATTAGTAAGTTAATATTTAACTCAGTTAATAAACCACGCATCTCTTACTTATGAATGGATTACCCACGAGACAGGTTTAATTTGTTAAACTATGTTGTCCTTTTCGGATTTCAGAGCAAGTTGTAAGATCCTGTTCCAAGAGTCTCCTTCTTTGAAATCAACTGTTTAATTCACTTATTAGAGCAACACAGCATAAGAAAGTAGAGACATGCCTTTTAGGTTGTGTCTCTTTGCTGCTGTTTTAAAAATAAAGATTTTAGTCATTATGTAGCATCAGGCAAAAATAACCATTGTCAAAGTGAAGTGCTACCTCAAATCTATAATAATAAAACTAACTACATTGTAACATCAGACATGTAATATACATTTTAACTGAAAAATATAGGAAGCTGTCTGAGTTGTTCATTGTTCTTAGTTCTGAAGGTATAGACTTCCATTTAAAACTTCTCAATACATATATTCAAAAGCATAATGCCTACTGACGTGGCTTCACTAACATTCCGGTCCCACGTGGCAAAAGGGCTTACCCCAATCCAGCACTTACTTCTCTTCTGAGACACAGCCTGCAGGCACGCCGTCACAACATCGCAGTTCCTCTGTACTTTGTGCACAAGCCTATCTTTCTGCTTCAGCTGCCGAAGTAATTTCGCCGATTGAATGCCAATCCTGTACTTTAGCTCTCGAAGGATCATCTTCAGTTCATCTGTGTCTATCAGTAAAGAAAAAGGATAATAGAACAATAAATACCCTGAGAGGAATACAAATTCCAATGTGATACCAATCATGAGATAAATCTCTGGAACATCCATTTAAACCAAGTAATCCTGGATTCTCACCCAGGATTACATGTAAACATTCAGCTGAAAGATTCTGATGAAATAAGTCACTCATCTATTAATATTTCTTGCCCTGTCCATGCAAAGACTGTAAGATAATTTTCTTGAGGCTACTTGTAACATGTAAGCAAAGACTCTTATGATATACAGCTCTGGTTTCCAATTTGGTTCATTGCCTTAAAATTGGCATGTATTTTTTCTATCATTAAAGTGCTCAGACGGTAAGCTTACAGAGAAAGAATCTTTAGCCTGTTAAATCAATGATAAATCTAACAGCTGATAACAAATGTTTTTTAAAAGCACTCACTTTTGTAAATGATCAAAGTAATATTACCACATTTTCTAATATAGATAAATGTAGCGATAATGGTTTTGTTTTAAATATACAGTCTTCCCATAGCTTGACACTGACTACAACATTTCATTTTCAAATATGGTAGTATATATGTCCTTCAAACGGATAAGTAAAAGACAGTTCGCATCTATAAAACTAATATTCTCAACAGCAGTTTTCTACAAATGAAAAAAGACTTGGGAATCAGAAGGGACCACAACATCTATATGAATAATCATTACAATTGGGGAGTTTCGTTTGTCATACTGCATATTAGTATGACTAATGTCGTACTTCACTAGTCACCATACTGTGACCTGTCAGGCAGGCAAAGCCTTCCACTTGGCGTGGCACAGGCTAGGCCCTCGTTAGGGGTCCTGTGTGGGGTTTGGATCTACTCATTTTCAAAGGGATTTGGAGAAACTAGAGAGGATCAGAAGAGAACAAAAGAAGTGTGCAAAAGTAAGAAAAACATTCCAGAGATCACAGGAAGTGAACTGTCGGGGTCTGTGTCAGAGAAGTGGGTGAGGGTTGCTTTAACAGCCGTCATACTGGATTGACCTCATTATGGAAAATGCATTTGACCTTGAGTTAAAAAGAATTGCCTTTGGATCAATCCACTTATCTGTGTGATCTCAGGCAAGGCAGTGCTCCAAGTCTCAAATTCTACAAGATTATTCTGAAAAACAGATGTGAATAGCCTTTATAAACATTAATATAAAGAGCACTAAAGTAAGAATAAGGAATTACTGTTAAGAAGAAAACAACAGCCAGCTATTTCTCTCACCTTGAGTTCAAATGTGGTGAGATATAATGAGAAGTAAGAACACACTTAGGTTAACTGAAAACATTTGGATTCTGAGGATGATTAAACGTGGAATCGAGCAACAAGAAGACACCAGAGACTCTTCAATCCCAGATTCCTTCAAATAGAGCAAATTCGAATGTTTAAAGTTTTTCCCTCTATTAACAGAAACAAAAGGGATAGGGATATCATCATCCTATATTCGAATTACACTTTCCTTCCACAAAAGAGTCATTTTCGGTGACTCTTCAGATACCTAGAGCTCTATGATTTTCTGAATGATATGTACTGTCCAATGTAGGAAAAATCTTCAGAGTTGAACTTGAAAATGTCTTTTACAGCAACATCTGCTGGTATATAAATATCTGGAAGACAGAAATAAGGTCTCCTTTATCTTTATTATGTCCCACAGCATCAGCCATAGCTCCTAACACAGTATTCAATAAATGAGGAAAAATGAGATCATCAACTGACAAACTGAACAATTTCCTCTTTAAGGAATTCCAGTGTATATTATAATAAAAACAATATCTAACATTTATTGAGCACTTCACACCCATTAACTTACATAACTCTCACTACAGCCCTATGAAGTAGTAGTATTTTCTTTTACTGAAGTATAGCTGATTTACAATATTGTATTGTAATTGTAATATTGTATTGTATTGTAATACAATATTGTATTAGTTTCAGGTATACAGCAAAGTGGTTCAGTTATATATATTTTTAGATTCTTTTCCATTATAGGTTATTACAAGATACTGAATATAGTTCCCTGTGCTATAGAGTAAATCCTTGCTGTTTATTTTATATATAGTAGTGCATATCTGTTAATCCCATACTCTTATTAATTTATCCCCTCCCACCCCCTTTCCCCTTTGGTAACCATCAGTTTGTTTTCTGTGTGTGTCTGTTACTGTTTTGTAAATAAATTTATTTGTATTATTTTTTTAGATTCCACATATAAGTGACATAATTTTTTTTTCTCTGCCTGACTATGAAGTAGTAGTATTATCTCTATTTGTAGGTGAGGAAAATGAGACTCAGAGAGGTTAAAGAGCTTGCCCAAGGTCACACAACTAGTAAGGAACAGTGGCAGGATATTAACTCAAGCTTTCTAACTCCAAAGTTCACGCCCTTAATGACAACAGTGAAAAGAGTGCCTAGGTTTCCTGAGAAACCATTTTGGTGCCTCACATAAATAAACAACCCACGCATGCTGAATATCTAAATAGGTGCTACAACGAAATCCCTATCAGAGGGAAGAGCAAATTAATACACAGGTTATCTACATTATCGAGTCTTAACTACATATTATGTTAGGAGGGATATTTTTTTGACCCTGAAAAAAATCAAATAACCTAATAAGCTGTAAAATTATTTAAGTAGACAGCTGTTTCCATTACCTGATTCCTTATTCTTAGTACTCTAATGATGTTTATCGATGAAGGAAAAGGGATATACGTGTGTGTTTGCGTGTGTAGGGCTATCATAATATGGCATCATGTACATTCCAATAGGGTCCACTACAAGGAAAGAAGAGATTAGCAGATAGCTAACCATGCGGAAAGACTGAGACTTGGGCAAAACTGACTCTTACAGGTCTTAGGAATGATTAGTAGAGTGGTCACTTATTTGCAATCTGTATTTCCAAAGCTGTACTGTGACGTCTTCCTTAAACTTTAGCTTGCCAAATTTCCTCTTCCAAAAGGAAATCACTAATCCACAAAATTCTCTCCGTAATGAAAAGTAAGTAACCTTGTAAAAAACAGAAAGCCAGATCGTAAGTCTTCAAAATTGATTCTGTTGGATTCTGAAAGAACTATTGCCCTGCAGAACTCTTGGCATAAACACCCTGAGAACAGCCAAATAATTGTATAAAATTAAACAGCACAACTCCAGCTAAAGTCCCAGGTGGGGGGAGGGGGGAAAGTGGAAGCCATTTGTAACAATCAGCTGGGAAAAAAATCCTCACCAGGAAGCCAAAAGAGGAAGCTGAAAGCTGTTTACACAGATTTCAGAAAGCCGGGAAATTTATTCCTTTTCTAGTTAGGTTCCACCCCCCCGACCTCGCCCCATCCCCGCCCCAGCTGGACTGACTTTACAAATAGGAGACAGGAGACCCATCCATAGTATTCTTGTTCCTCCCTTTCCTGGTAATTTACCACAAGGACATTAACTCAAGAAACGTTATGGTGGCTTAGCATGTTTTTCCACACCTGACTTCATTTTGTAAATTGAGGTCTTGATATATCTATACAAAAAGACAACTGTAATAACTGTGTCAGTGCCTGAAAGGAAATCTATTATGAACAGTTGAGGGAAAAAAAATCTCAATTAGGACAGAGCATCAGAGTCTGATAACAAAAGAAACCAAATTAGCCTCTCCCCCCAAAGCCAAGGCCCTTTTGGGATCGACCTCTCCAACTGAAGGTACTGGTAGTTAAATGCTGTGATAATGACGACGCCCTAGGGCCCTCCACTAATCCTCCACCCAAAAAATCCACCTAGTGAGCTTCTTGAAACCAGACGTTCTGAGAAATGGATTTCACACGTTCTGCTTAGAAACTGCATTACTGAATTATTCTGCCTCACTAGTTAAACACTCTCCCAGTGGTGTGGCCAAGGAAGGTGGATGTAAAATAAAATTTTTAAAAAGTGGATTTTGTTGTTTTTTTTTAAACCAGCCCCAAGAGTCACCTCTATTCTCTCCCAGGGCCCTCTAGATAACTTCAGATAGACAAATCGGAAACTCCAAACCTGTCTTAACAGCTGTTCTGGTGAAATTAGAACCTGGACTGCCTCTCCCCTTGGGCCTCCACAAACACAAGGAGGATGGGGGACGGGGGGAGGGGGGAGGCCCGTTGGTACCATTCCGATAACTGATGCTTTATTCGACAACTCGAGAAGGGATGGGGGTACAATAAGAACTTAGTCATGAATCCGTGACACTGTGGCCAGCCGTGCCAGGTCAAAGGAGACGTCCCAAACTTAACATCTGGGCGCACGGCCCATCAGCACAGGTGCGCGCTGGTGAGCCGGAGAGCGCGGACTGTCCCAGCGGGGGCGCGGCTCCGGGAAGCTCCCGGGAACCCCCTCCCCCGGTCCTCACCTTTCTGCCACAGGTACTGCATCTGGTGCCGCTGGCTCGGCCGCTCCTGCAGCTCCTGTAGCACACGGGAGTCGCCGGCGCCGCCGCGGCCGCCCACGAACACGTCGGAACCCGAGGCCTCCGTGGAGCTGTCGAGGCTGTCTTGGCGCCGCTGGCGGCCCCAGGGCCCGCGGCCCCCGCCGGCCGCCTCCTCCTCCTCCGTGCAGCTGTACAGCTCGGTGAGCAACCCGCTCACCAGGGACACCGTGCAGCTACCCCGAGGCTCGCCGCGCTCCGGGTCCTCCTCGCCTTCCCAGGAGTCCCGGGAGCCCCGCGCTCGCTCCGCCGGGGGCGCCCCTCGCAGGTTTACAACCAGGGGCGCTCTGGGGCCCGCGTCCTCCAGCCTCACCTCAGGCTGCGGGAGCCCCGTCCGGCCCCCGCCGGCGGGCAGGACCTCCATGGCTCCCGCCGCTCCTCCCGCCGTTCCTCCCGCGGCGCCACGCCGCGCCGGCCAGTTCCGGGAGGAGGCGCGGCCTCGGCCCCACCGGGGGTGTCCTGTGCCGGGCGCAGCGCCAGCGGCCTCCGAATACCCCAAGCGCCCGACCTCCCCCCGGGTCTGTACGCGCGGCGCCGCCCTTCGGCCCCGGGTGGGGAGGATAGGGCGGCGGCCACGCCGCTCGTTAACTGGGGACACCTGCAGCAGGTGAGGCCAGCCTATGCCCGGGAGCGATCTCTGAAGAGCGTCCAGGAGCAGGATGTGGCCAGAACGAATCAGGATGAAGCCTTTAGCCCGGAGGGGGAAGGGCGCTCTGGCTGCTGCCACCTTCACGTTTATGAACGTGATTAACTCAAAAAGAGGGCAGCTGTAGCATCCTATTCAGCCACCGGCTCGAAATAGTGCCGGTTCTAAGCGCCCATCAATAGGCCGAGGCCGGGAGCTCCCTCCTTCACCTACTCCGGGCACAATGCCCAGCCCTTCTCACCTTCCCACCTGATCTGGGCGCCTTTAAAGGCTTTCTTAGTTTAGTTTCTGACAATAACTTTTCTGAAGACCTGGCATGTACTTGAGATTTAATAACGCTGTGAACTTTTTTCCTTCGGTGAAAGATCAAGTACTGGATTAAAATCAACTAATGCCCTGGCGCAAGACCTAACAGAGAATGAGGATTTAATACGTGTCATGAGAAGGCAAAACTAATAAACTGATGCAGCTGATTCTATCAGTAAAATCAAAAGTTTGCCTGATATCCTAAGAGATGTATCTTTACCCTGCACCTCAATGGAAGAACTGGGTGCCCCTCCACTGTAGATATTTTTGTGAATTTAGTAATAATTGTCAATATTTTTGAGCACTTTTTGTGTGCCGGGCACTGTTCTGAGTTCTTTGCATGAATTATCTCATTTAATTCTCACTTTAACCCTATAAAGCAGTAAGCACAACTTGTTTATTGAGGCATAATTGACCTATAACATTATATTAGTCTCAGGAGTACAACATAATGATTCGATATTTGTATATGTTGCAAAATGATCACCACAATATGTCTAGCTCACGTATGTCACCATATAGTTACAAAGGTAAGTATTATTTTTTCCTCACTTTTCAGATGAGGGGGCTGAAGCACAGAGAGGCTGAATAACTGCCAATTTACAAAGAATAAAGTGAACTTTCTTTAAAGCTTAAAGTGTCTGGCTTTCAGTACAGATGCGTATATATTTGTCTATCTCCTAATGCTATTAAATACTTGTCGTATTTTTTAAAGGAACAGCAGAGCACCTAGTGAACAATGGTGGTACTTTTTGTTCAACACACTTTTTACTTTTCAAGGCACTTTCATAATAGAGCCTGTAGAAACCTGGTGTCCCTTGGCATCACCACCAAAATACATGTAAACGTAGAGTGAGACCAATAGGACCCTTTTAGAAACTGGAGTTACTATAAGGGAAGCAGAAGTTTTATAACTTTTCCTTTACGTATCCAGAATTTAAAATTATACTAGAAATAGTATTTTATGGTTTTGTAACTGTGTTAACTACTACTGTATCCATTTAACTTTAAAATGTATGCAGTAGAAGGAATGAAATTATTTGTTATTTTATTGTTGTTTTGTTTTTTGAGGTTTGGGGTTTTTTTCTGTTGTCTCCAGCATTGAATACAGTCCTGAAATCCTTCCTTCAGATGTCAAACTTTGCAACAAGCAGGACTTAAACAAAGGGAAACGCTGAAATTGGATCTCTTTTCTTAGTTGACTTCCCAGCTCTTTCTCTCTATCTCTAGTAAGAGATGTGATAACTACTAGTCTTCAGCACAATTCACATCTCGGGTATCACTTTCAGGACCTGTAAAGAAACTCAAAGTTAGCTGAAATGGATGGTGAAAGAGTCCAGGAAAAACAGTAGGTCATTGACAGTCAACATTTCTAAATTAATCAAACTCCAAAATCATCTCCTGTTACCCATCATTACCAAATCACCTGAGGACAGAACATTGGCAAAATAAAAACTAACAAGGAAAGCAGATTCAAAGTCCTTTGCCCTTGTTGGAATGATCTTGGCCCAGATATCCACGTGACTCTTCTCTCACCAGCTGAGGTCTCTGTTTAAATGTCATCTTTAGGGCTTCCCTGGTGGCGCAGTGGTTAAGAATCCGCCTGCCAATGCAGGGGACATGGGTTCGAGTCCTGGTCTGGGAAAATCCCACATGCCGCAGAGCAACTAAGCCCGTGCGCCACGACTACTGAACCCGTGCTCTACAACAAGAGAAGCCACTGCAATGAGAAGCCCACGCACCGCAATGAAGAGTAGCCCCCCCTTGCTGCAACTAGAGAAAGCCTGCGCGCAGCAACAAAGACCCAACTCAGCCAATAAATAAATAAATTTCAAAAAAATAAAATAAAATGTCATCTTCTCAGTGGATTCTTCCTAACCACCCTATTTAAAATTGCAGCTCCCTAACCCCCAGTATTCCCTTCTTCCCCCTCCTTGTTCTCTTTTCTTCCATAACACTCACCACCTTTCAACATATTATGCCATCTATGGATTTATTTTATTCTCTGTCTTCTGCCACTAAAATATAAACTCCTGAAGGCAGGAATTTTTGTCTCCTTTGTTCACTGATGTATGCCCACCACCTAGAACAGATGCTAGCACATTATATGTACTCAATAAATATTTGTTGAATTAATTAACTGAATGAATAATATGAAAACTAGAGAAAAGATCAACCAATTACCTACTTTCCTAAGAAAAGTGAGTTCCATTAAACAGAGTCCTAGAAGAGGTGTCGGCAAAGAGCAGCCCATTTTTGTACCCTACGTTACTGCTGCCCGGTGATGGGATGGTCCCCAATGAGTTCCCTAAAGGTCTGAAGCCAACTAATTGGATATGAGAGGGAACCATTGGCGTGACAGAATATGATTTCAAACTGATCACAACTAATTAATAGCTTAAAGTAAATTTACTGTGGTTAACTATGCTACTAATAATAATCAGCATTTTAATTTGTTTGGAACTTTAGTTTTAATATTTAAATAATTATATTAATTATTTGTATCAGATATATGGTCCAACATTGCGTTATATTTACAAGGAGCTAAGAAGCATCTATCTCTAAGTTGAGTACAATTTACTATAATCTGTAGAATATAATTTATATAAGTCTGTGTACAAGATACAGACCATGAACATTTCAATTATTTCCAAACCTGTATCAGGGTCTTGCCAATAACCTTCTGTCACCTGTCATTTAAAACTACCTTAACCTATGTAAGATGGATTTTGTATATTGTTTTCTTGCTCAACATTTTATTATGAGTATTTTCCCTACTATCCCATTTAATAAGTGATATTCTATTTTAAAAAATAAAACTACCTTAAGACTCTCAACATTATTGATAACTTTTTTCAGCGTGTGCAAGCACACATAAAGACGAAATTGCTATGATGAAAGTTATGACTATTCTTGGAATGGCTGATTTGTAAAATCTAGCAGTTAACCTTTTACTCTAATCCTTCAGGGATTACTCATTCTCTCGTCGCAGGAGAAATGCACAAGGTCGTTGCTGGGTTTCAGCTTCTCATAGAAGCTCACTCTCAAAATTAATTGCTGGTTACAATTTATTTATATCCTTGGAATGCAATACAATCTCTATTTTCAATTTAATAACTATACATGAAGAATCATATTTTTCAATCCCAAAAGTTGGAATAAGAGGTAAAAAGGGGATTTTCATACTTTAAAAAGCCACCAAACCTTAGACCTTGGGGAATACATAGTAATCCATAGTAGACAGTCAATAAATAAGAGCTATTAATGTTGAATGACATTTAAGTCATAAAATTTGAGTGCTTAGAGGAACTTCGGAGATCTCATTTGACTACTGCTTAATAATTAATTATTATACTATATTTCAAAGTGACAGATTATATAACCTTTCCTTTGCAAGAGTAGAAATAGTTGTGATTGCTCAATGCATATCAGCTGGGAACTGAACTTCTGATCTCTCACCCATATTCAAGTGACATTCTTTGAGAGTAAGTGAGGTGTCTTAGGTAGCCACTGACAAGGGCGGACTAACATCAATGGCCTCAACTGCTTTGTCTACTTCATTGTTTAGTGCCTCTTCCACGTGAATGCTTTCTGGTGGACGTATACACATCATACTAAGATCTTCACACTTTGTGCCTATTCCTACATGTCTATCCCTGTGCCTCCACACCAGAACTCCCCATCTCCAATCTCCCAGTCATTTTCCTTCCAGGGTCGTGACCAGCCAGCAGAGGCCATTCACCACTGCCAGTGAGTCCATATATATTCTAATCTCAGGTCACTTCTTTCTACACAAACTGGAGGGTCAGCTCTGCCCATTAAGATGGTTTTCTCTCACCACTGTCATTCAAGGCCAAGCTGAGTGAGGCTGTAATACAACCATCAACCACTTCCACTTTGCACCCATATACCAAGCTGTTCTATTCTTAAACAAAGCTCAGACTTTTTCCTCCTCTTTCAGCTGGTCTATAGTCCCCCAGGTGTGAGCTGAGATAGGAGTAAGGGGCAACCATGATGAGTGATATGGGAGTCTGGGCTATCTCTTCATGGACTTGCTTGTGCCCTCTGGTCTTGTTCATGCTTGGTTCCAGGTGTACCGTTTCATCTTCTATAGAACTACTGCTGATCCTGACAACTTTATGACTTGGGAATCCTAGAGGACCCAACTGGTGATGGATAATTCAGGTAGCATCATCATTTAATGCCTCATGGTCAAGAGTCCCATCTCTCTCAGGGCTCAGTACATTAGGAGCTGTTTTTCAAAAGATGCGTGATTCCTGCTGTAGGTATCATGACCTTGCTCCAAAACCACAGGGGTCTGTATTGTGATTTTTTCCTATTGGAGTGTGTTTCACATTGCATCTGTTCCCACCACTGACATCTGGAATGCCATAGGGTCTGCTTGCAGGTATGCCCCAAGCAGAAGGGCTACCTGCATCACAGGTTGGACCTGCCACCAGGATGGACTTCAAGATGTGACCTCTGCACTTGTACAGAGCTGCACTTTCAGAATGTCCCCACACTTGGCTTAATGCTTTGTTGTCATCATCTTGAAGTTATTAATATTTTCTTTGAACTTGTGTTTTGTAAGTGAAGTCCAGTGGGACAATGGAAGGTGTGCAGGAGCAGTAGAGATGAGCCAGGACTGGGGGGTAGAGCAGGCAGCAGCCAAGCACTAAGAAATTGTCACATGTGCGTACCTCCAGGCAGTCCAGGGGGCCTCAGGGCCCCCAGGTGGGCAGGCAGAGACCAGAACCCAGCCTGGTGGCATCAACTGTAGAGAGAATAGTGGAAAAGCAGAAGTGGTGGCCAACAGCAGTAAGAAAGAAAGGTTTTCTACTTAAAACTGGTGCTGGGACCTGCTGTGGGGATCCAGCTTGCCCATCTGTTTCCTGAATCTTTGTGATGTTTGCACAAATCTTTGAGATCTGGGACAGGAACTGCTAGTTTTCAGGCATTACATTTTGTTAGTAAATTATTATAAAATATCAGCACACATATGGATATTGAAATAACGCATATCAGAAAATTATTAGAATTCTTCACTGAGTTGAGTCTCTGGTTTTGAAAACTTCTGCAATGCGGCAAATCAAATTTCCACAGTCTTAGAAAGAAATTAAAGATCAATGCATTTGATGGAAAAGAACACTATTTTTAAATGTAGCTCCAGATAAACCAATTAGTAATGATGAAAACAACTTAAAATTTTAACTTTTTCTTATAATTGAAGATGCAGTGTTAGAATGCAAAAACAGGCACTCCAAATTATATAAAAACTTGAAGCCATATGAAGTTTCTTGTAGGCCCTTCACAAGTTACAGGAAATGTTGGAGGAAATATTACAATGTAACTATTACACCAGTTACAATTTTACAATTGCAAAATTATAATAATTTATGATTTACATTGAAATTAAATTCATATCTAAATAAAACTGATCTGTAGAGAGATTTAAATGTTTTTAGAAAAATTGTTCCACAATCATCAGCCCTACCTGTGCTAAAATATGTATTTTGAAATAACCTGTCAAAAGTTTATCCCACTGTTATACACCCTATAAAATACTCTTAACAGCTCCAGTAACAGTTATATCAGAAGATCCTCCTCAAAATTAAAAATTATCAAAAATTATTTGCAATCAGGCATTTGCTGAGAGTCACGAGATCACTTTTAGTTATATCAATTGAAAATTAAGTTGCTAAAAATACACATTCTGATTTTGAAATGAATTTGTAGGAAATTGTGAATTTATAGGCCTACAAAATGAATTAATAGGAAAGCAAGCCAGAACAATTATATAATCAATCAAGATATCACATTAATAATCATTATTTATTGTATTACATAAATTATAACACCAAAAGTTTCTCTGCAGTTTGTAAGATTACAGTGTTATTCATGTATCACTATAACACCCATTGCATTTTGTAAGTAATTCAATATTTTTTCATGAAAAACTTTATATTTTACCACTTTCAGTGGCACTTTTTTCCTGCTTTTTTAACAAAGGGCCCCACATTTTTATTTCACGCAGGGCCCTACAGATTATGTAACCAGGCCTGTCTGCTACAGAGTGCTTTTCTGCTCCAGGCTCCACTCAAATCTGGTATCCTTTCCTGTCACTCAGTATATGGGCTGGAGCAGTACTCCTAGGTAGAATGGGTTGCTTATGAACACCAAAAGGTCTACCAAGCACTGTGCCTCCGTTTCTGCAATAAGAAATGCAAGAAGCAGCGATTTGTTTTCGCTTTGGAGGCAATGTCCTGACATAACACTGGACCCCTAAGATCCTCTACCGAAGTGCCAAGTCCCCGAATTTTTATAGGGTCTCTCTCCTACCCTCTGGAGCACGTGTCATATGAAAGATTCCAGCATGTTAGATGCCTCTCGTTCATCCTGTCTGATCAGCATGATGTCATCGATGTAATGGGTGGATATGATGTTCTGCAGGATGTCCAGATCTGTTTAAACTCTATTACGACATATGGTTATAATAGGTGTTTTAACACACTGATCTGCTAATTCCTTCATCTCGTCATTTATTATCTGTTTTTGCTGCCTGGTTTTTCTTTTGGTTATGGGTCACATTTTCCTGTTTGGGGGCCTGTGTAGTAATTTTTTTTTTTTTTTTTAATTTTTTTTTTTAGTATATTTATTTATTTATTTTTGGCTGCGTTGAGTCTTCGTTGCTGCACCCGGGCTTTCTATAGGTGCAGAGAGAGGGGGCTCTTTGTTGTGGTGCACTGGCTTCTCGTTGCGGTGGCTTCTCTTGTTGTGGAGTACGGGCTCTAGGCTCATGGGCTTCAGTAGTTGTGGTGCACGGCCTTAGTTGCTCCGCAGCATGTGGGATCTTCCCAGACCAGGGCTCGAACCCATGTCCCCTGCATTGGCAGGCGGATTCTCAACCACTGAGCCACCAGGGAAGCCCAGTAATTTTTTTTTAATTGGATCCAGGCCATTGTAAATTTCATGTTGTCCAGTATCTAGATTTTGTAGTCTTCCCTTAAAGAGTATGGGGCCTTATTTTGGCAGTTAAGTTTCTAGCAGATCAGCTTGACACTTTGAGACTTGTATTTAAACTTTGTCATTGTAGGCATACAGTACTTTTCATGCATGATAGTTTAGCTGTACTACAAAAGTATAACCTTTCTGGGTTCTCTACTGAATGCTCCTTGTGATCAAGAAAGACTTTCCCTTCTGGCTGGTTGGATCTCAAACATTTCCAGCTCCTCTGGGAATTATTATATATCCTTGGTCATTCATTGCATTACCTTATGGTGCCTTCACCCTAGGCATGTGCATCTTTGTGTTCAACAATGTCTCCCAAAGATATCTACCCAGATTTATGAAGCTTTGCACCTACATAGTCTCCTCTTTGGAACATTGCCCCACAAGTTCCAGTTACTTCAGCCCCCCCTTAACTATAATCTTTCTCTCTTCAACTCAATTTTGTTCTGCATGGGACCTTTTCTCTGGCTCCCTGGTTCAGGATGTGCCTCCAGGTAGAAAACTGGGGCAACTGTTTGTTTCCCTTCACACGTACTCTTTAAGGGCAGACTAAGAGGAAGAGAAAAATTGCAAATAAAAGTAATAAATAGGCTCTTGAATCGTTTGATAATTTGTAAAGAGAAGTGAATCATACAAATTCATTTAAAAATATTTAAATTTTTTTCTGATTTGACCTCAAATTGACATCAGTGAAATTCATATAAACTCATAATATGTGATTACAATGAGTGCACTGATGACTAAATTAGTGCCTTCAATTCAAGGAATATCTAAGATTAGTAACTGTGCAAGATAATTTGAAATGCCCGTCTAAAAATATTTGATAGAGCTCCTGAAATTTCACACACGCACACACACACACACACACACAAATAATGAACTACAAGGATGAAAAAAATTTTTCTGAGCTATTAATAATAAAAAAACAAATACTGATCAACCATGCTAGAGAAAAAGTAAATTATCTTCACATTCTCTCTATAGAAAATATTACAAACCATGGTCATATGAAGAGTCGATTAAAGAGTACATAGCCATAAAATTTGGGGAAAAAGTTTGGAGAGGCATGCCTGACAGTTTATTAACAAAAATATTTTGTTATTTTTACATTTTGCATTATTTGTAATATTTCTCAACTTTTAATAGTTTATAACATTGTGATTTCTTTTCTCAGTCTAAATAAATATACACTTTTGTATCTAGTTTTGTATTTATAATTGCTATTCTTTTTCTTAAGGAGCCCCCAAAATCGTATATAAGCTTCAGGCCACACAAAATCTGGATTTGCCACTGTTATCATCATCTCTCCACCTAACTGATCTACCTTCATCCATTCCTGTCCCCTTCTAGTCTGTACACCGTGCCACAGCCAAAAGGATCTTATAAAAATTCATGTATGATTATATTTCTCCTCTACTCTTCCAGTGATTTCCCATTAGCCTTAGGATAAAGACCAAAATCCTTAACATAGGGTCTGGGCCCTGCCTACTTATCCCCTTCCTTCTCTCTCTCAGCTGCAATCATGGTGGCTTCTTTTAGTTATTTGAAGGAGTTAGCACCTCCTTAGGACTTTTGCACATGCTGTACTCTGTGCCTAGGAGACATTCTACCACCCACCTAGTCCATTAACAAATTATCTCCTTTAAACTTCAGACTGTCATTCAAGGTTATTTCCTCAGGGTATCTTAGACTAGATCAGCCCCCTACACCCTTAAATGTTCATCACACTCTTTGCTTTTCCTTCATAGTATGTCTCCCTATTTGTAATTATACACTTCTGCGATTGTTAGGTTGTATATTTCTCTGCCACTAGATTGCAAATTCCATGAAAGAGGGACAGTGTCTCCTCAGCACTAGCCTAGCATCTGAAACAAAGTTGGTACCTAATTATACAATCTCTGGCCCTAAATAATTTACAATCTAGTTTTGAAACAGAAACAGTGAGAAAATTTAACAATCTGGAGCATCAGTGCAGATGGAATAGATTATTTTTGTGTGCAGAAAGTCCTACTGGAAGTCTTGAAATCTGAATACATGGGGGTTGGTTATTCCATCAGTGTGCAAAATTAGCCTAGCCTGAGGCTGTAACATAGTACACTGGCCATCTGGGAAGTGCTCTGACCAGATTCCCAGCACAATCCTTTCTTGCAGTAGAAATCTACTTCATTCTTATTTTTCACTGTGCTTTTTTTTTCTTATAATTTTTATTGGAGTATAGTTGATTTGAAGTGTTGTGTTAGTTTCTGCTGTACAGCAAAGTGAATCAGTTATACATACACTAATACATATATCCACTCTTTTTTAGATTCTTTTCCCATATAGGTCATTAAAGAGTATTGAAAAGAGTTCCCTGTGCTATACAGTAGGTCCTTACCAATTTTCTATTTTATATATTCTACTTCATTTTTAAAAATTCTCTTGTCTTCTGTAGACTTACTTTTTAAAAAGTAATAAAACTAAGGATGCTTCCTTTTGCATAAGCCTGAGAGTTGTGTATGACATTCCCAAGCACTTCCATAGTTATTTTTCCTTATACTACAGTGCTTTCACAGATTTGAAGACTTCCAGTTGGAGGGTTCAGCTTAGAGAAAATACACCTTATTTGTTAGGAACCAGGAGGTACAGCCTGTTGTTCTCAGTTGGGAATAAGGCTTGGTGGTTCACCTTGCCAGGGATATTTCCTTTGTTATTGTTATATTCACCAGCTTCTTTTATTTTTTAGACTCCACATATAAGTGATATCATACAGTATTTATCTTTCTCTGTCTGACTTACTTCACTAAGCATAATACCCTCCAAGGCCAGAGATACTTCTATTTTCCTAGACTTGGGCAGAGGGGCAGGGTAGAGCTGTTCTAGAGCTATCACAGAAATATTTGGAGCCCTAGTGTCATGGAATTTTTATCCCTAAACATTACTTAATAACTTGGTTGGGTGACCATGTCGCAGTGTTTTGGTTTTTGTTCAATGTGCACATCCTCCAACATCATCTAAAAGGTCTTTCAAAAAGTCACCAATTTTTAACAATCCACCTGCCAATGCAGGGGACACAGGTTCACGCCCTGGTCCAGGAAGATCCCACATTCCGCGGAGCAACTAAGCGTGCGTGCTACAACTACTGAAGCCCGCACTCCTAGAGCCCGTGCTCCGCAACAAGAGAAGCCACCGCAATGAGAAGCCCGCGCACCGCAACGAAGAGTAGCCCCCACTCGCTGAAACTAGAGAAACCCAGTGAGCAGCAACGAAGACCCAACGCAGCCAAAAATAAATAAATAAATAAATTTTTTTAATTCACCAATTTTTTTTTTTAAAGGGAATCGGTTTTTTTTGTTGTTGTTGTTTGTTTTTAATTTTATTTATTTATTTTTGGCTGTGTTGGGTCTTCGTTTCTGTGCGAGGGCTCTCTCTAGTTGCGGCAAGTGGGGGCCACTCCTCATCGCGGTGCGCGGGCCTCTCACTATTGCGGCCTCTCTTGTTGCGGAGCACAGGCTCCAGACGCGCAGGCTCAGTAATTGTGGCTCACGGGCCCAGCTGCTCCGCGGCATGTGGGATCCCCCCAGACCAGGGCTCGAACCCGTGTCCCCTGCACTGGCAGGCAGATTCTCAACCACTGCGCCACCAGGGAAGCCCTTAATTCACCAATTTAATGTTAGAGTAAATATTCCAAAATTCATCAAGGAATATTAGGCTGTCAGAATATCCCTAAATCGTTTGTTTGAAACCACGATATCAGCTGAGGAACAGCATAACCAGGCTTGGACTTAGACTGAGTTGTAGGGAAAATTAAAAGCGATTAAATATAAGGGCACTCAATAAGTGTTGTTGACTCGGGGATTAAATAGGGTACGGCCCAGACTTTGCCCACCAGCTGATCTTACTACCTCGTAGGCACATTCCTCCTTTCTCTTAACTGCTTCCTATTGGCTGATTCCCTTCCCCTCTTATCTGATCGTCCCCCCGCCCATTTTAATTCCTGAACAAAGGGGTCCTACCAAAACCCAACGCCTGCCTGAGTCCGGAGCAAGCTCGGGTCCTGCTCCCCTATGGCTTTTCCCCCCTTTCCGCCCACTTCCGGGTTTCCCTCCCTGCTGCTGTCTCCCCTCTTCCTTTCGGTCCGGAGCCCGCCCCTCCACCCGTCACGTGACCGCATGGCGTGCTCCGCCTCCTGCCCCCGGTTCACGTGATCGCGCCCGGTAGAAAACGCCCGACCACAGACGCCGGCCTTCACAGTGCAGTCTTTTTTTCCCAGCTGCTCGTGGCTTTCTCGCTCTCTAGCCTTCTGCACGTCTTTCCCCTCCGCCCGGGGTCCCCCCCGGAGCCCTGTCCGCCATGCGGCTCCTGCCTCTGGCCCTGGGTGTGCCCCAGCGGGGCAGCCCTCGCCACCTGCCCTACTGCAGCTCAGCGCCGCTGCTGCTGCTGCTGCTGGGAGGCTGCCTGGGGGTCTCCGGGGCGGCGGCGGGCTCTCGGAGGCCCAATGTGGTGCTGCTTCTCGCCGACGACCAGGACGAAGTGCTCGGCGGCATGGTAACTCTTCTTTCTGTTTCTGCCCCGCCCCTCCATCTCCCGGGCTGACTCCCTGGTTTCTGGCCCTCGTTCCGCATTCCTAACTAGCTGCCTCGACCCTGGGTAGGTTTTCTTTTGCCGCGCCAGGCCCTTTGCGCAGGCTTATGGAGCTGCGGGACTCTATTTCCTCTTTCCCCCGAGTCTCTCCTGGGTCCACACAGAGCTTCTAGTCTGGACCTTACTGCTGAGGAGTTTGCTTCATGTCTCAAGACAAACATGTGGACGCCTGTTGGGATGGGATGAACCAATGAGGAGCAGGTGCTGGCTAAGAGCACGCCAGCCTTGATTGTTTGTCTTTCAGGTTAGAGGACAAATCCAGCCCCTCTTTGAGGAGCCTAGGCCACTTCTGCATTTGACCCTGTGTGCAGTGTCTGTGCCTGATATTTATAAAATAAGTGCTGATACGAACTATTCTGGTAGGTAGGTTGTAGAACTCTTCAGGGTGTGCTTTGCCTCACAAGAATCAAGAAAATTCAATTAGCCTAATTGGACACCTGGCTGATGCATTAGATACTGTCAGCGTTCCGTTTTATATCAGATGGGTGGTGGGTGGTGTTATGAGACTTAATTCTTTCCCAGAGTGAATTTTGCTTCTGGATCTTAGAATTCTCGAATTTGTGACCTTCAAGAACATCTACCCAACCCTCAACTCTCGGAGGCCTAGAAAGTGGCTTGCCCCAGGCTCATGAGTAGTTGTGGCAGTCCAGACAAAATCCTGACTAGGGCTCTCATCCTGGATATGGGGCATTACTCCTACCTTTTTAAAAACAAGTACTTTATTGCTTTCTTCCTTTCAGTTCCCTTTTTGCTTTCAGCTAAATGCTATGAAAGCACTTTTGGCACGAGGTTCCTAACTTTTACTGTGTGGGAACACCCTAGCTGAGTGTCTTTCAAACTGCTGATTTCAACCCATAAGTGAGTTGTGAAATCAGTTTAGTGAGTTACTTCCCTGTGGAATAGAGTAGAATAGAAAATGTCTGTGTGATACATGAGGTCAAGGTAAGCATATCCATATATAGATATGTCTTAGTTGTGCATTAAAATGTATTTCTTCCTCAGGGCTGTGTTCAATGGTGTGAGAGTCTTTTCTAAATGATATTTAAGATGCTTGCGTTTTGACTCCCTGCTGGTTCCTGCCACATGTACCTCATTGCCTTTTAGTTTCTACCCAGCCCCACTGACAATGAAGAGTGTTGACTTAATGGCCCTCCTGGATTTTACTTTGTTTTTTCCACCATTCCAACTGCTACACTTATCCTCCACACAAAACTCCTTTTAACAGATTTTTGTGTGTGCTTTTGAAGTGTTTTGTCCAGAAAAAGCGAGCCATCTCTATCAAAACTTAATAATGATTTAGTGACTTAATTAAAAGACCCAGGGCTTCCCTGGTGGTGCAGTGGTTGGGAGTCCGCCTGCCGATGCAGGGGACTCGGGTTCGTGCCCTAGTCCGGGAAGATCCCACATGCCGCGGAGCGGCTGGGCCCGTGAGCCATGGCCACTGAGCCTGCGCGTCCGGAGCCTGTGTTCCGCAACGGGAGAGGCCACAACAGTGAGAGGCCCGCGTACCGCAAAAAAAAAAAAAAAAAAAAAGAGACCCAGCTTTCACGGCTCTGTTGAAAACAAAATCCATCACTTAAATAAAATATAAGGTGTTCAGAATTCAGTTTCTTCAGTTCTTGTAGACCACCAGTGTGGTCTGTGTATATTTGAGGTTTCTTCTCTTTAGCCTGTTAATCCTATTTGCTCCTTTAAACCAGTAGTAGATTCTTTTATACGAATGTTTGTGCTGGAGAGAAGAGCCAAAATTAAGTGGAGGGAAAAAGTCAAATTTAATCCTCCCTGTTCTCTGGAGAATTCTGTCATCTCCTGTAACCTTTTACAGAATACTCTAAACACCACTAATTGTGAAACAGGACTTGAAGGGGAAGAACTAAGAAATAACAGCATTTGAGAACCTACTTGGAGCTAGTCAGGGTGTGAAGTGTCTTATACAGTCCTTCAATTATCACAGGAATCCCCTGCTGTAGGTATTGTCCTTATCTTAAAAAATGAGAAACTAAAACTTAGAAGGGGTTAAGTAACTTGGCCAAGGTTCATATAGCTATAATAAGGGGCAAAGCCCGGTGTCTTACAGTGTAAGAGCCCTGAGATTATATGCTTTTTCTCCTATTCTAGAATACTATGGTAATACTGATTTACCAGATGTCATTCCACATACCCACATCAGCATAGTCACACCATAGATCAGAGATTTCTTCAGGGGACATGGAACTCCTTAATTTTTTTTTTTTACATCTTTATTGGAGTATAATTGCTTTGCAATGGTGTGTTAGTTTCTGCTTCATAACAAAGTGAATCAGTTATACATATACATATGTTCCCATATCTCTTCCCTCTTGCGTCTCCCTCCCTCCCACCCTCCCTATCCCACCCCTCCAGGCGGTCACAAAGCACCGAGCTGATCTCCCTGTGCTATGCAGCTGCTTCCCACTAGCTATCTACCTTATGTTTGGTAGTGTATATATGTCCATGCCTCTCTCTCGCTTTGTCACAGCTTACCCTTCCTGCTCCCCATATCCTCAAATCCATTCTCTAGCAGGTCTGTGTCTTTATTCCTGTCTTACCCCTAGGTTCTTCATGACATTGTTTTTTTCTTATATTCCATATACATGTGTTAGCATACGGTATTTGTCTTTCTCTTTCTGACTTACTTCACTTTGTATGACAGACTCTAGGTCTATCCACCGCATTACAAATAGCTCAATTTCGTTTCTTTTTATGACTGAGTAATATTCCATTGTATATATGTGCCACATCTTCTTTATCCATTCATCCGATGATGGACACTTAGGTTGTTTCCATCTCCGGGCTATTGTAAATAGAGCTGCAATGAACATTTTGGTACATGACTCTTTTTGAATTTTGGTCTTCTCAGGGTATATGCCCAGTAGTGGGATTGCTGGGTCATATGATAGTTCTATTTGTAGTTTTCTAAGGAACCTCCATACTGTTCTCCACAGTGGCGGAACTCCTTAATTTACACATAATACTTCGTGAGTATTATTTTCATTTTTATGGAGAGAGTGAGGTCTCTGACCCAAAACAAGATCATGAATTGCTGCCATAGTTGGCAAATAAACAAGTATCAGTCCCCAGACTAACTCCGTCAAAGGATTATAGCACTTGTATGATTGTGGTCTGATGTGGAATCTTGCGATCATCTTTGAAGTAGTCTTTTATGTGGTAGCATCATCTTTAACAGTTCATTGTATTTGTTGTAGCTTTCATCTGTGGGACTCCATTTTTAGGGTTTTTTTTTTTTTTTTGCGGTACGCGGGCCTCTCACTGTTGTGGCCTCTCCTGTTGCGGAGCACAGGCTCCGGACGCGCAGGCTCAGCGGCCACGGCTCACGGGCCCAGCTGCTCCGTGGCATGTGGGATCTTCCCAGACCGGGGCACGAACCCGTGTCCCCTGCATCAGCAGGCGGACTCTCAACCACTGCGCCACCAGAGAAGCTCCCATTTCTAGTTTTTGCCCAGGGAACCGTTCATCCATTTCTTGATTTTACTTGAATGTTGTTATGGGGTGATGGACACACTGTTCTTCACTGAAGCACAGGTTAGTATTTTTAAAATCATTCTCTAGAAAAACTGACACTTGGTCAAAACCTCAAGGAAGTGAGGGAAGGAGATGTAGGGGAAGAATGAATACATCATGTCTTTGCTTAAGGCAAAGTGATCTTTCATTGTTAAAAGTTAGCCATAGAATTATCCGAATTGTCAAAACTTTATTTCAGAGCAGCTGTATATGGGGCCCAGGAAAGCAGATGACTCCTTAGGGGTTTTTTTTGCTTCAAATGAGTAAGGTAGCACATTAGTCATATGCAAGTGTAAGATTGTCTGTGTCTTAAAGAATGTAGTTTGGCCTTAACGTGACCAGCCACTATCTTTGCTTAGATCTTAAGGATCCACTTCATCATTCAGGTTAGCATGGACGCACACACGTTTTTTGGTACAGTGTGGTTTCCTGTTTGGGACTTGTCTGATTTAAGCACAGAGTATGGTTATCACTTGTACTACCATTAGCAGTGTAAAGGTTATGGTTATTAATATACATTTGTTACTTAAACTAAAATCTGAATTCCTATGCAGCCCTGCATCATCATCTGACTCCCGCCCACCTCTGTGACCTGGTCTTATTACCCCATTCTTCCCTTTACTTACTGCACTGCTTCTAAAACGCTGGCCTTTGTTCTGCCCTCACATGTGTTGCTTTCCTTCTCTGGCAGCATGTTACTTGTTCACTCAACCCGAAAGCATCTTCTTCTGGGGCTTTGCCTGGCTGACTCATCGTGTGACTCAGTACTGAAGTTACATCCTGAAGGAGGCCTTTCTTGACCACCTGTTGAAAGTAGTTTTCCCCTTTGCTCTCATCACCTGCAAGCACAGAGTCCTGGTTTATAGTACTCTTCACTGCCTGAAATAATTGTTTGTTTACCTGTTGTTTGAGTACAAGGATCATGAGGGCAGGGACCTTCTATCTTTTGTCCACCATTGCCTTGATCAATGCCTGGCACACATTAAGTGTTTAGTAAATGTGTTATAATCACAAAATTTAGTCTTACTATAAATCAGATATTCTTCGGTAGCTTTGCATAAATACCAGACAATTTGACCATTGTTCCCTGTAATCAGCTCACATAGTCCTTTTCCTATTTATACTTCGCATTCCTGTTTCCCCTGCCTGTGTACTCACTGTAACTCAGATTCTTCATCAAACCAGTGTTTCATTCAGCCCAGTGTTTTTTGCTTGAGGATAGCACCCAGTGATGTTTTGTGGGAAATCATGGCTGGTGACATTCCTTCTGAAGGTTAGCAAAGACCTTATGTATCTCTAGCATCCCCTGGCAACCTATTGTGGATCTACTGAAAATCATCAAAGACCTTTTTTTTTTCTTTAAATTTATTTCTTTCATTGAGGTGAAATTGACATAAAACATTATGTTAGTTTCAGGTGTACAACATGGTGATATTTGTGTATATTGCAAAATGATCACAGCAATCAATATAGTGAACATTCATCATAATGTATAGTTACAGAATTTTTTTTCTTGTGATGAGAACTTTTAAGATCTACTCTCTTAGCCGCTCTCAAATGTGCGATACAATATTATTAGCTGTAGTTGCCATGCTGTGCATGACATCCCCATGACTTCTTTATTTTATAAGTTTTTACCTTTGGACACCCTTCACCCATTTCACTGCACCCACCCTCACCCCTCACTTCCTGTCTCTGAAAACCACTAGTCCGATCTCTGTATCTGAACTTGGGTTTTCTTGTTTTTTTTGATTCCACATACAAGTGAGGTTATACAGTATTTGTCTTTCTCTGACTTAATTCACTTAGCATAATGCCCTCAGAGTCTACCCATGTTATCAAAATGGCAATATTTCATTCTTTTTTATGACTGAGTAATATTCCATTGTATATATATACCACATCTTCCTTTCCATTCATCCATTGATGGACATTTAGGTTGTTTCCATTGTCTTGGCTATTGTAAATAATGCTGCAGTGAACATGGGGGTATATATATCTTCGAGTTACTGTTTTCATTTTCTTCAGATAAATACTCAGAAGTGGATTTGCTGGACCACATGGTAGTTCTATTGTTAAATTTTTGAGTAACCTCCACATGATTTTTCATACTGGCTGAACCAGTTTACATTCCCACCAACAGTTGCACAAGGGTTCCCTATTGTCTACATCCTTACCAACACTTTTTATCTCTTGTCTTTTTGATGATAGCCTTTCTAACAGGTGTGAGGTGCTATCTCATTGTGGTTTTGATCTGCATTTCCCTAACAATTATTGATGTTAAACATTTTTTCATTTACCTGTTGGCCATTTGTATGTCTTTTTTGGAAAAAGGTCTTTTCAGATCCTCTGTCCATTTTGTTTTGTTTTGTTTTAAGACTTACTTACTTACTTACTTATTTATTTATGGCTGCGTCCAGTCTTAGTTGCAGCACACGGGACCTTCATTGAGGCATGAGGGATCTTTCGTTGCAGTGCACGGGCTTCTTTAGTTGTAGCGTTCGGGTTTTCTCTTCTGTATTTGTGGTGCACAGGCTCCAGGGCGCATGGGCTTTGTAGTTGTGGTGTGCGTGCTCTAGAGTGCCTGGGCTCTGTTGTTTGTGGCATGCAGGCTCTCTAGTTGAGGCACGTGAGCTCAGTAGTTGTGGTACACAGGCTTAGTTGCCCCGTGGCATGTGGGATCTTAGCTCCCTGACCAGGGATCAAACCAGCATCCCCTGCATTATAAGGCAGATTCTTTACCACTGGACCACCAGCGACGTCCCCTCTCCCCATTTTTTAATTGGCTGTTTTTTTGCTATTGTATGAATTTTTTGTATATTTTGCATATTAACCCTTTATCAAATATAAGACTTGCACATATTTTCTCCCATTCAGTATAAGTTGCCTTTTCATTTTGTTAATGGTTTTCTTGGCTCTGCAGAAGCTTTTTATTTATTCTTTAATTGAGCTAGAGTTGATTTACAATGTTGTGTTTCAGGTGTACAGCAAAGTGATTTAGTCATAAATACATATATATTCTTTTTCAGATTCTTTTCCATTATAGGTTATTACAAGATAATTGAGTATAGTTCCTTGTGCTATACAGTAAATTCTTGTTTTTTAATCTGTTTTATATATACTCCCATACTCCTAATTTATCTCCTCACACACCCCCACTTTGCTAACCATAAGTTTGTTTTCTATGTCTGTGAGTCTGTTTCTGTTTTGTAAATGAGTTCATTTGTATTATTTTTTTAGATTCCACATAAAAGTGATACCATATAATATTATATGTCTTTCTCTGTCTGACTTAGTATGATAATCTTTAGGTCCATCCATGTTGCTGCAAATGACAAAATTCCATTCTTTTTTATAGCTGAGTAATATTCCACTGTATATATATGTATACCACATCTTCTTTATCTGTTCATCTGTTGATGGACATTTAGGTTGCTTCCATGTCTTGGCTATTGTAAATAGTGCTGCTGTGTACATTGGGGTGCGTGTATCTTTCCAAATTAGAGTTTTTGTCTTTTCCAGATACAGGCTGAGGAGTGAGATTCTGGACCATATCATAACTATACTTATAGTTTTTTAAGGAACCTCCATACTGTTTTCTGTAGTGGCTACACCAATTTACATTCTCACCAACAGTGTAGGAAGGTTCCCTTTTCTCCACACCCTTTCCAGCATTTATTATTTGTAGGCTTTTTGATGATGGCCATTCTGACTGGTGTGAGGTAATACAGTAATACCACATTGTAGTTTCGATTTATATTTCTCTAATCATTAATGATGTTGAGCATGTTTTCATGTGCCTGCTGGCCATCTGTATGTCTTCTTTGGAAAAATGTCTATTTAGGTCTTCTGCCCATTTTTTGATTGGGTTCTTTGGGTTTTGTTTTGTTTTTGTTTTTTGATATTGACATACATAAGCTGTTTGTATATTTTGGAAATTAACCCCTTGTTGGTTGCAGCGTTTGCAAATATTTTCTCCCGGCCTGTTGTCTTTTTGTTTTGTTTATGGTTTCCTTTGCTGTACAAAGCTTATAAGTTTGATTAGGTCCCATTTGTTTATTTTTGCTTTTATTTCTTTTGCCTTGGGAGACTGAGCTAAGCAAATATTGCTACAATTTATGTCAGAGAATGTTTTGCCTGTGTTTTCTTCTAGGAGTTTTATGTTGTCATGTTTTATATTTAAGTCTTTAAGCCATTTTGAGTTTATTTTTGTATATGGTGTGAGAAAATTTTCTAATTTCATTCTTTTACATGAAGCTGTCCAGTTTTGGCAGCACCACTTAGTGAAGAGACTGTCTTTTTTCCATTGTATATTCTTGCCTCCTTTGTCGTAAATTAATTGACCATAAGTGTGTGGGTTTATTTCTGGGCTCTCTATTCTGTTCCATTGATCTACGTGTTTGTTTTTGTGCCAGTACCACACTGCTTTTTTTTTTTTTTTTTTTTTTTGGCTGCATTGGGTCTTTGTTGCTGTGCGCTGGCTTTCTCTAGTTGCATCTTGCAGTGGCTTCTCTTGTTGTGGAGCACAGGCTTGAGACACACAGGCTCAGTAGTTGTGGCTCTCAGGCTCTAGAGTAAAGGCTCCGTAGTTGTGGCACATGGGCTTAGTTGCTCCACAGCATGTGGGACCTTCCCGGACCAGGGATCGAACCTGTGTCCCCTGCATTGGCAGGTGGATTCTTAACAACTGCACCACCAGGGAAGTCCCACCATATTGCTTTGATTACTGTAGCTTTTAGTATAGTCTGGAGTCAGGGAGCATGATACCTCCAGCTTTGTTCTTCTTTCTCAAGGTTATTCTAGCTATTCAGGGTGCCTTGTGTTTCCATACAAATTTTAAAATTATTTGTTCTAGTACTGTGAAAAATGCCATTGATATTTTGATAGGGATTGCATTGAATGTGCAGATTGCCTTCGGTAGTATGGTCAGTTTAACAATATTAATTCTTCCAATCCATGAACATGGTATATCTTGCCATCTATTTGTGTAATCTCCAATTTCTTTCATCAGTCCCTTATAATTTTCTGAGTACAGGTCTTTTACTTCGTTAGGTAGGTTTATTTCTAGGTATTTTATTCTTTTTGATGTGATTGTAAATGGGATTGTTTCCTTAATTTCTCTTTCTGATAGTTCACGGTTACTGTATAGAAGCGCAACACTATATTAATTTTATTAACATTAACTGTATATCAACTTTGTATCAAGCAACACTACCAGATTCATTGATGAGCTCTAGTTTTTTGGTGGTGTCTTTAGGATTTTCTATGTATAGTAGTACATCATCTGCAGACAGTGATAGTTTTACTTCTTCCTTTGCAATTTGGATTCCTTTTCTCTTTCTTGTCTAATTGCTGTGGCTAGCATTTCCAATGCTACGTTGAATAAAAATGGCAAGAGTGGGCGTCCTTGTCTTATTCCTGATTCTAGAGGAAAAACTTTCAATTTTTCACTGTTGAGTAGGATGTTAGCTGTGGACTTGTTATATTGGCCTTTATTATGTTGAGGCACATTCCCTCTATATCCACTTTGAGAGTTTTTATCATAAATGGATGTTGAATTTTGTCACATGAGTTTTCAAAATTCCTGAATAAGTTAGAATTCTCTAGCTAATGGATTACTTAGGTTTTCTATCATCTGTATAAAACAATGGGGATAACTTTTTTTTACAGTATTGAAAATGACCCTCTTATTAACATCGTTATGTATTTGGGTTATTAGTCTTTAAGAAGTTATTACACAACCAAATACACTTAAAACTGTGTTCAGTACGGTCTCAGCTTTCACAGGAACTTCAGAATCGTTATGAACTGACTCATAATACAACTGAAATAAGTTTCTTCACATCATCCTTTCTTGCTGTCTGGAATCTCGATAAAGATCGTTAGTATTTTTTATTGTTATTATTTATATCTAAGTGACCATACCTTTTCTCCTTGCTGTAGGATTTGAAACTAGTTGTTCTCTCTACTTGTCAGGATGTTAAGTTTTGAGCAAAAGATGAAAAGCAAGGATATAAACGAAATAATTTTCTGACTAGTCTTTTGCTTGACAAGGTTTTCTGTATATGTGTTTGCCACTTAGTTCAAGTCTTTGCCTGAGGTGGTGGTTGGTCTAGTGCAGAGGGCCATGAGCTTATAGTCAAAAAGCGTGCATCTGGGCTTCACCACCGAGCGCCTGATATTTGAGTTAGTGTCGGGGCTTTGTCTGGCTTTCAGAACCTAAGTGTTGTTTTATTTCTGTTTTAAAGGATGGAAGGCTCCTTTCATATCATTTTCCATATCCTGCTTCTAAAGATGAATTAATAGAGGTAGATCTGCCCCACCTGTTTGTAAGGCAGCTGGTGACAAATAAGAAGGGCACCAAAATTTCATTACATTGAAATCAACATTGCTAGAATAATGCCATCAGCTGTGAACTTTCCCTTCCTGCAAGCGTTACAACTCCCTGAACTTTTGCACAGGACATAACTGACTGTAACCAAACTTGTTTGATTCATCTCCAGAATCACATGGGACACTTGGCTGTTCCTTAGTGTCAGATAGAGCTGATCATTTGGGAATAAAAGGTTGAGAGTAAGATACAAAAAAACACGAATTTTGTTCTGTGTGTTTTAGTTTATTGGAAGAAGTTGTTCAACAGATAACTGTTTACTTTACAGACACCACTAAAGAAAACCAAGGCTCTCATTGGAGGGATGGGGATGACTTTCTCCAGTGCTGTAAGTTTTGAAGCTGATTTAATTTTGTTACACTTTAATTGTGTTTATGTTCTAAGAAGAAACACTTTCTTTTGGGTCATCTACTGTAATTTCTGTGGTTTTTTCCTAATTAAATGCCTGATCTGAGGGAAGGAGTCTATTTAATGTAATATAGATTTGTTTAGTTGAAATATTACTTCTTAACAATTGAAGATTAATTACAGGTATTTTGTAAGCCATTCTCATCTACAACTCAGAACTAGAGAAGTTTATTTAAAACTTCACTGTTTGAAGTTTGAAAATGGATTGTAGGAAACGGTTAACATTTGTACTGTGTAAATTAGTTCCATGGTAAAAGCTTGCAGGCTACTCTGCAAAACCCAATTAACCCTGATAGCCAAACCTAACGAAGATAATAGCAGCAAAATGAAAGAAACCCAACAACAGCTGTGTGTACATGTGTGTGTACATATATGTAAATACAAATATATGTGTATATGTACACGTGTAAACATAAATACAAAGATCCAAAGTAAAATACTGACAAATCAAATTCAGGAACCATGCTCATAACCGAGTCAGTGGTAGCCCAGCTTAATATCGGGAAATCCACTGAACAGCAGCTAGTGTTGTGGTTAAGAGCAGACTCTGGAACCAGATCACCCTGTTTTGAATGTTGTCTCTGCCTCTCTCCTAGCTGTGCGACCTTGGGGAACTTATTAACCTTTTTGGCCTTTGGTTTCCCCATTTGTGTATAGGGATACTGAAACCTGTCTCGGAGGTTAAATGGATTGTTACATGTAAAGCAAGCATTTCTATCAGTGCCTAGCTTAGAGTAAGCACCACTATGTAATGGTGGTTATTATACTGTTCACCAGCATATCAGTGGTTAAAAGGAGGAAAATCAGATACTCATCTCAGTGGATGCTTGAAAGTCCTCTGAAATGTTGGCATCCTTTCCTTGTAACTTATTAAACTGTTACATCTGTACTATGACAAATATTTCAAACAAATAGCACAACTTACGGTTAAGGTTAAAGTCTCAGAGCACTGCTGTTAGGGAAGAGACAAGGGCCCAATATCTCTCACTTAATGTTCTTCTGAACTGTCCAGTCATTGGCATAAGTCTTGTGGAATTCAGAGTACTTGTGGAATTCAGTACTTGTGGAATAAAAGTACTGGGAAAAGACAAAAATTGTTATTTCCACTTGTCTGGATTTTCTGCCTAGAAAACATAGAGTTGTTGGAAAACTTTTTAAATTAATAGAATTTAGTAAGGTAGAAATGAAAAAATAGAAGTAACTTTCTTCCATATGACTAGTTAGAAAAACACGGGGGAGAGAAGATCCCACTTATACAGCAGGAAAATATAGACTCTAGGAATAGCTGGTGGTGGCCAGTAATGGTTAAGACCTATAAATGTAGTTACAAAATTTTGTGAGTGATAAAGTATTGGGTTGGCCAAAAAGTTCATTACAGATGATGTTACGGAAAAACCCGAACGCACTTTTTGGCCAACCCAATACTTCATACATAGATATGCACATCATTTTGAGTGGAAAGACCCAAGATTATAAAATGCTTATTCTAATCAGAATCCCAGCAAGATTTTTTTTAGGCTGAATTAAGTGATTCAAAAGTTATCTGGAATAATAAGTAGGTTAGAATAATCAAGGTAAAATGTTTAAAGGAAGAGATTTCCCTATTGGATACTAAATGTAAGATCCAGTGAGCAGTGTGGCATTGGCCAAAAAATAGGTCAGGAAATATAAAAGGGAGAGAATTAAAAGAGTTACCAATGTGAAAATTATAAAAGTCAAACATGTAACAAACTCAAAAAGCAAAAGTAAAAAATGGGAAGTATTTGTAACATGATTGAATCCTTCCTTAACTCAAATTTTATGTCACAAGAGGGGAAAATGTGCCTATGAACAAACCATTCACATGGACACAGTTGGTCAGTATGCATGAGGAGAGTTCATCCTCACCGATATTTAAAAATGCCAAATCCAGTTTGAAAGGCCAAAGAAATGCTAAGTATTTCAAAGGGATAATATGTATTTCTGGCAAGGGCGTGCTCAAATGAGCATTCCCTCCCTGCTGGTGCGAGTATAAGCTACTATTACCCTTCTGTAAAGTGGATCGGTGATGAGTATTAAGACCTAGACAAACATTGGGTTGAATAGGATAATTCTGTTGATCACAGGAGCTAATAGCATAATTAGAGTAGGGAAAAAAATTTGTGTCCAGTGTATAAAGTGATGCAAGAAATGTATAAAGCCACAGATCAGCCTGAAAATGAACCTCTACTTCTCTGCCACATTAGATTCAAGTAGTATTCTTTATCTTTGTTCAAGACCTAGCTCCCACCATGCTGTATTCCTTGCAGATAAATATTTCTTTGGCAGATGAAATTAGAACAACTTTAGGTTATCCTGTAGAAAGAAACCAGCTGAAAAAGAAATCTGTTTTCTGGGTTCTATCTGCTTTACTGTCTCCACTAGGGGACTTAAAGCAGCTCTGAAATGTGTCATGTATAAAGAAAACCTCTATTCCATGGGAAACTAGAAATTTGACTTCAGAGCATTGAGCAGCTTGCTTTCTGTTTAGAAATGATGAGAAATCCGTCTGTCTTGTGTACCTTTGCCTTTTTTGCTTCTCTTCCGTTTGTAGTATGTGCCAAGTGCTCTTTGCTGTCCGAGCCGAGCCAGTATCCTGACAGGGAAGTACCCACATAACCATCACGTCGTTAACAACACTTTGGAGGGAAACTGCAGTAGTAAGTCTTGGCAGAAGATCCAAGAACCAGATACTTTCCCAGCAATTCTCAGATCAGTGTGTGGTTATCAAACGTTTTTTGCAGGGAAATACTTAAATGAGGTATGTTGAATGATCTCATTATTCCCGTTCTTTCTTTTTAAAAAACAGCTTCTTGAACGTGAATTAGTATGATTCATGTTAATTGTTTTTTAATTAGCATCCGTTCGAGTCATGTTAAACGGTTTTTGCTATATGTTGTTTTCTCTTAATCTGCCTGTTAAACCAGAACTTACATGAACGTATTTACATGATTTGGGCACTGTGGTGATTCTTTCTTTAAATAGTCTCTGGAGCATTTGTTTAAAAATTGTCTTAGGACTGCTGTGGTCTGATGCATATTCCCCCCTTTTCCTCAAGAATTCTGCTTGTCCTTTGGCTGTCACGGTATCTTTGTTTCCATTTCCCCCTTTATCAGGAGTGGAGTGAAGAATTTTTTCCTCTGGGCATCTTTTCCTGAATTATAGCAGCTTAATGGTTAACCCACTTTCTGAAAACTGGGAGCAGATTGTGGAGAGATCAGTGATGAAGGAAAAGCACGCAGAGCCTGAGACATTCAGACCATTGAAGCATGTGGCCGAGTGGTTAGTGTGCTGGCCTTGAGGGCCTGGATGGAGGGAGGCCTCACTGTGACCTGCCAAGGCCAGATTTCAGGGCCTCAGGT
This sequence comes from Phocoena phocoena, assembly GCF_963924675.1. NCBI lineage: Eukaryota > Metazoa > Chordata > Mammalia > Artiodactyla > Phocoenidae > Phocoena > Phocoena phocoena. The sequence goes on from NC_089229.1 coordinate 51,860,361, forward strand.
CCACCACATCGGCCTTAGCATTTAGTCGAAGTTCAGGCTTAAAAGAAATAATGAGTTTGAGAGTGTTTGGGGTTATCTCTTAAAATAAAACTGGGGATTCCGGACAAAGAGAAGATGCACGTTTTCTTATGTACTTCGTCTGTGGTTGCTAGAGATCTTAATATCTGATCTGAATTTTGTTAATTCTCCCCCTCCCCGCAACAGTTGGGGGATTTCCAGCCTTGCGGATTTGATGAAAAATGAGTCAGTTTGAAAAGAATCCTGAGCACTGTGATGGGTTAAAGCTCTAGGTCATAAAGAGACCTCACACTCCTTTGCATGTTGAAGATCATCTAACGTATACAAAATTAGAAATTCTTCAGAATACAAAGACTTAGGGGACTTCCCTGGCGGTCCAGTGGTTAAAATTCTGTGCTTCCAATGCAGGGGGCACAGGTTCGATCCCTGGTCGGGGAACTAAGATCCCACGTGTCGTAGACGCAGCCAAAAAAATAATAATAATAACAAAGATTTAGTTCTTAGAGGCACTGCCTTAAATGGGCAGTATTAAGCCTTGTCGAGATAAAATGGGATGATTCTGTGGTCTCTTCACTTAATTCATCTCATCAGATAAATTGAGTCCAAAAGTAGACTTCACCAGCAGGACAGCTGAAGTGATAGGCTGGTAGCTTGTAGTCTGATGATTTGGGCTGTTAGCCACAAGGTTGGCTGGACCATTCAGTCTAGGCCATCAGTAGCTCAGCAAATGAGCCATGTGGCCTAAGCTATGTGGCCTTTCCCTGTAAAGGGCCAGAAGTAAATATTTCAGGCTTTGCAGGCCGTACGTCTCTATAGTGACTCTACAGTTCTGCTGTTGTAGAAGGAAAGCAGCCACAGACTTACGTAAACCAATGAGTGTGCCTGTGTTCCAGTAAAACTTCACCGTGACTGAAATTTCAATCTTATGCAACTTGTCACAAAAATATTCCTCTTTTGATTTTTTTTTTTTTTTTTTGCGGTACGCGGGCCTCTCACTGCTGTGGCCTCTCCCGTTGCGGAGCACAGGCTCCGGACGCGCAGGCTCAGTGGCCATGGCTCACGGGCCCAGCCGCTCCGCGGCATGTGGGATCTTCCTGGACCAGGGCACAAACCCGTGTCCCCTACATCGGCAGGGGGACTCTCAACCACTGTGCCACCAGGGAAGCCCTGATTGTTTTTTTTTTTATTCAAGTATAGTTGATTTTGATTGGTGTTTATATTTTTTAATGTTTGGAAGAAAATTCTTAGCTTGTTGGCCCCACAGAACAGTAGGCAGGCTAGATTTGGCCCGCCAGCCATAGTTTGCCAACTCCTGCTTCAGAAGTTCCTAGGACGATAGTGTTCTTTACTTTTTGACTGTTATGTGTTTGAGGAGATTGAGCACCTACCATGTTTCAGGCACTGATCTAAAAAGATTCTGAAAGTTTCCTGTTTCCTTCTGGTCTGGTCACGTCCGAAGGACTTCTAATGCGCTGCTTGTTTTGCTTTGCAGTATGGAGCCCCAGATGCAGGTGGACTAGCACACGTTCCTCTGGGCTGGAGTTACTGGTATGCCTTGGTGAGTGATTAATGAAGTCAGTGGCAATTCCGCACACCCCTGCAGATGCTGTTTACTTTCTGCTGTAGCTCTGATGTTGACATTATTTGGTTTGCTTTTATGATTGACCATTTTGTCTCCTTAAAAGAAAGTCTGTTGATTTGTGAGTCACTCTGTTTGTGGGATACTTTTCTTGCATTCCACAAGGTTTAACAACATATTTTGCTGTTCTACTGGATCCATTTCTGGCTTTTTAAACTAGGACATATTATTGAAACTGTGCTAGTAGTTAATAAAACCCTAGTCATAAAGTCCAATTCAATATTGACTTGAGCAATTACCTTTTTTTTTTGTCTTACCACTATTTAAACAGAGTATAGTTTATCCCAGCATGGTTTCCAACTTTCATTTTGTGTGCTGACCTCATAAAAAATCTTACTTTCCTCTCTTTAATAGGAAAAGAATTCTAAATACTATAATTATACCCTCTCTATCAATGGGAAGGCACGGAAGCATGGTGAAAACTACAGTGTGGACTACCTGACAGATGTTTTGGTGAGTTACTGAAGCTCTGTCCTTGCACTTTAGCTCATGTTTAATTAAACTCTCTGCCTAGAAAATCTTTACTTGTATTTGTTAATGTTGGGTAACATGAATAATAACTTGGTCTAACCGCCAAATAATATTTCCAACTGATTAAAAACTCCTGAGGGTGTTTTTCTTTGTAATTAAGCCAGGCTCAGATCTAATGTTCTTGAAATTCCAGCAGAAAATCCCTTTTCCAAAGGCTAATCTCTAAGACTATAGAGATTACTTCGAAGAGGTTTTACTTTGTAGGGGTTCCTACTCTTGATCCCAGTTTTACTCACAAGCTACAAGATGGCAGCTTCGTCATGAGGGTGGCGGGATAGGGATAGGGGAGTTCTTCAGGCATTGTATATTATACATAAAAAATACTGAAATTGGGACGGGAATTTGGGGCTGTCCTTTCCTGTCTAAGATGTATCTAATGACAGCCTCCCCCCATAGGGCATTCATTCACCAAGTACTTCAGCACCCATTATAGCAGGTGTTCAGCTGTAAATGAAACAGAGTCCTTGATTCTGTGGACGGTAACCTTTTAGTGGAGGATTTTATTTACCCATATGTGTGTTGTCTTGTTAGGTGGCGATTAGTTAGAGAAATAAGGCAGGGGATGGGAGTTACATAGATAACATTTAGGCAAAATCCTAAAGGAGATGAGAGTGAGCTATACAGGTCAGGGGAAAGAGTGCCACAGGCAAAGGGAACAGAAAGCGTGAGGGTGTTGAACCAGGAGTGTGCGTGGCAGGTTGGAGAAACCACAGGGTTTCTTGACAGGGCTGGAGTAAAGTAGGGGGATGGGATGGTGATAAGAAATTGATAGTATCTTTTGAGTTTAGTGTTGGGAATAAATGAAGATGTAAATCAACTAGGAAATTTAAAACACAGCATGTGTGTGGGAAGCTTTCATTTTCGTAAAGTATCTCCAGAGAAGCAAATGAAAATTTTAAGTCCATATAAATTAAAACCCTGGTGTGGTGTATTTAGACTTAATATTGCTCACTTAGTTTAGCTACTTCAGCTGGCACAACTTAGGATATCTACTCTCTACATATTTTTGTAAAATTACAGTAACTGAATTCACTTTTCCCACTGTTGTGAATTAGGTTGGCTCTCTTTTTATGTTCTTTAAAGCATCAAATGTATATACTCTAAGCTGCATAAATGTATATACTCTAAGCTACATTAATATAAGTTAATACTAAAATGGCCAAATTACTATTTTTTTTCCTTATGGGAGGCATAACAATTTTAAGGTCATGTAAAATCATCAAAATCCTAATTGCTTTCTTCGATGGTGTGCTTTTCAATTTTTTATTGTGTTTGCCTGAAAGCCAAACGATCTGTTCCAGCAACACGCTTGCAAGTGACTGTGACATAGATTGTATGCTAAGGTTGGTGGAAAAGCTAATAGGGCCCTGTACCCCTGTTCACCAGAGAACAGGTATCTATCAGGTCCTCAACTGTGAAGTAGGGTAAGCAATGACAAATCTTTGTATATGTCAGGCCAATGTCTCCTTGGACTTCCTGGACTACAAGTCCAACTCTGAGCCATTCTTCATGATGATCTCCACTCCGGCACCTCATTCGCCTTGGACAGCTGCACCTCAGTACCAGAACACCTTCCAGAACGTCTTTGCACCAAGAAACAAGAACTTCAACATCCACGGAACGGTAGCTTCCCCTAACCCTTGCATTAGGCCATGCTCGATGTGATTAGTTGTGTCACATACTTGCCAGGGAGCCTTCGAATCGTATCGTTGCTCTTCCTTCTAAACCTTTTAAAGGTGATTGCACCTGTCGCTAACATACTAGGTAGTACACGCTTGCTTCAGAAGTCAGATAAGGTTTGTGCCACACACCCAGTGGGCAGCTGGAGAGCCGGCGGACAATGGTAAACAAATGCCATCTTTCCTGACTACAGGCTCTTTTGATAACCTCTGTGCTGGCACTCCTCCTGCCCGGCAGTGGCTGAGACACGTCCCTTGGGGCTGAGCTGGGCCTGCAGCAGTCTCCTTTGGGTGGCCCTTAGCAGGCCTGAGGCGTAGGAAGAAGAGGGGTGACACAGTGCAACGTGATTGGGAAGGGAAGTTGAATGGAGAAATGAGCCAGAGCAGGCCATGACCTAAATACTGTTCACTTCATATACCACTTACCCTTCCTATGGCACAGGAGATGGGCAGTTTGCTAGTTCAAAGGCAGAAAGCTTCTACTGCCTCATGCCTGTTACCCAGAAATCTTAGTTGCTTGCGAGGTGGTAGAAAGAATGAGTCTTGGAGTTAGAGTCCATATTACCGCTTTCTAGCTAAGTGACCTGACCATGAGCAAGATGCTTAACTTGCATTTTTCTCTCTAAAGTCGGGGATCCTGACCTCTCCTGCAACTCTTGTATGGATTAAAATACACAGAAGCGTCTAGCATGTTGCCTGGCACATTGTAGGCATGTGCTTGCCATGGATGACATTAAAGATGAGTGAACCGAGTTTGAAACCTGGGTGCCATTCTCTCTGTGTTCCAAAAGAAGTTCATAGAAGTTCCCATGACTAAGTAAGGTTAGAAACTTCAGGTTAAATAAGTCACTCTGCTACAGGATTTCTCAGAGTTATTCGTGTTCTGACATGAATTTGCAGCAGGAAGAGATTCGTCAAGCATGCTAACTAAAGCATTCGTCAAGCATGCTAACTAAAGAAGGCTTTGAGGATCACAGTTTGCGAGATGGCAGCTTGGGGTTTTATGAATGGGGAGGAGAGAATAAATGGTATTTGGCAATGCTTTGTGTTTTTTTTTTTTTTTTTAACTGTGACTCTTTTATTTATATGAGAAGCATCCTCTAGATTTGGACTTGAAGTTTTAGGAAATTGCTATGATAAAATTTTTCCCAAGGTCCAAGGATGATCGCTTAGGTAGGAAAGATAGAGGGCCATGGAATGATGACTTATTAGACAAAACTTAGAGGAAGGTAAAGTGGATATTTATCCTTTTATAGTTTGGGTGGTAGACCCAAGTTATAAATTTAATCTTCTGGTTAGTAGTTTCCAGTATCTTTCACGAAATCTCTTATTAAAGCTGCTAACAAAGGAGCCCAGGCCTTCTGCCATTAAGGAGGTGATGAGAAGAAGCTAAAGAATGAGTGATAATTTGCAGAAAGTTTTTTTTACCAACACAGGGGAGGGAAGTGGGGGTGGGTGGTGGAGGGAAAATCTGAAGTTGCTTAAACAGGCTCCAGTTAGTTCCTTTTTTTGCTCTAGTAAATGATCTTTTTCATGATCTCTTCTAGTAGTTTAACTGTGGTGACTTGGTGTTAACTTCTGTTTTTCTTTTAAATTTTAGAACAAGCACTGGTTAATTAGGCAAGCCAAGACCCCAATGACTAATTCTTCAATACGGTTTTTAGATAATGCATTTAGGAAAAGGTAAGAGCTGCTCCTTTCCAGTCTAGGTGGTCTTTGAGGACCCTCAGAAGCAGCCCATGAACAGGCAACTGCACCACATGGTTATTTCTGAGAAAAAATCAGAGGGTAGCAAGATGTTGGGAGAGACTCTGTTGGGAGGTCTTTACATTTAGCTACAAGGTGGTCTTTGGACCTCAGGTCTAACTAAACAGTCCGTTTTTATGACTTGTTAAAACATTGCAAATTGGAGCCATTTGGTTTTTTTAACAATTTTCTATATCTAAAGAAAAGGTTGGAAACAACCTAAGTGTCCATCATCGGATGAATGGATAAAGAAGATGTGGCACATATATACAATGGAATATTACTCAGCCATAAAAAGAAACGAAATTGAGCTATTTGTAATGAGGTGGATAGACCTAGAGTCTGTCATACAGAGTGAAGTCAGAAAGAGAAAGACAAATACCGTATGCTAAAACATATATATGGAATTTAAGAGAAAAAAAAAATGTCATGAAGAACCTAGGGGTAAGACAGGAATAAAGACACAGACCTACTAGAGCATGGACTTGAGGATATGGGGAGGGGGAAGGGTAAGCTGTGACAAAGTGAGAGAGTGGCATGGACATATATACACTACTAAACGTAAAATAGCTAGTGGGAAGCAGCCGCATAGCACAGGGAGATCAGCTCAGTGCTTTGTGACCACCTAGAGGGGTGGGATAGGGAGGGTGGGAGGGAGGGAGATGCAAAAGGGAAGAGATATGGGAACATAGGTATGTGTATAACTGATAAACTTTGTTATAAAGCAGAAACTAGCACACCATTGTAAAGCAATTATACTCCAATAAAGATGTAAAAAAAATAATAATAATAATAAAAGGTCGCTTTGTGAGAGATTAGCCCCAATATTTGCCAGAGACCCAAAGGCTTAGGCTAGAGCAGAATATTTGCCTTTGCAGTTTTTAGTTTTCAGGAAATTCTTACTTTCTCTTAAGGTGCATTCAGTTTTAGACCAGGGGTTGGCAAACTTTCTGTGAAGGGCCAGATAGTAAATATTACAGGCTTGTCAGCCGTATAGTCTGTGTCACTGTTGCTCAGCTCTGCTGTTGGAGCGCAAAGCAGTCCTGGACAAGACAAGAATGAATGAGCATTGGCTGTGCTACAGTAAAACTTTATACATAAAGCAAACAGCGAGTTGTTTCATGGGCGTAGAGTTTCAGATTTGCAAGGTGAAAACGTTCTGGAGATCTGTTCCACTATGTGAATATACTTAACGCTACTGACCTGTACCCTTAAAAATTGTTAAAACAGTAAATTTTATGCTGTGTGTTTTGTACCGCAGTTAAAAACAAAAACACAGACAGTGGTCAAGCTTTGGCCCATGGCTATCGTTTGCTGACCCCTAGTTGGACCATTAAACATTGTTGTAGCCAGGTCTATCTGAATTCATCTCTCAGTGCTGAGTTGACAACTTTCCCTTCCAATAGTCTTTTATTCTCATCACCAGCCACAATAAATAATAAAGCTAACTGGTTATAAAAAGCCTCATTTATTTCTGTAGAATCGGTTAAATTTGGAATCAACTAATTGTGTTCTGGAGTTTTCTAATCTGTGCTTTGCAGTGAATGGAAGGAAGGGAAATAGGGGATTTGAGCTTTTGTGGAGAGTGGCTCTGAGGGGTTTTTTTTGGGAAGGAGGTTGGGAGTTTTTTTGTTTCGATTTGGTTTTGGGGTGTTTTTTGGACTTCGCTTTTTTGGCAAGATGGCAGTACCTCAGCATTGTCTCTGAAGTCCCATTGCTGCCCTCTGTTCACATCCAGGTGGCAGACTCTGCTGTCAGTCGATGACCTTGTAGAGAAGCTGGTCAAGCGATTGGAGTTCAGCAGGGAGCTCAATGACACCTACATCTTTTACACCTCAGACAATGGCTATCACACAGGTAAGGGGCACCATGACCTTGGCGAGGTGCCTTTCCTTTCTCGCTCAATCCGTAGCCCTGGCAGGGAGCTCCTGTCCTTTTGCGGCAGTGGACGGGCCAGAGGGAGGGTCTTGCCCTCAGGGCCCCTCTGGTTAGAGGGACAACTCATTTCCCCTGGTGAGAGACCAGGTTTCATTATTTGCTATTTCACAGGCCGAATTACATGGTGTTCTAGGAGTCTGAGCAGAGAGTGAGCTTGATGAGTTAGAGGCAGGCTTCATGAAGTAGGTGAGAAATTGAGCTAGATTTTAAGGACGGTGGATCTCAGGGAATAGGGGTATGACATTTGACACAGGAAGACCACGAGAGGGTTGTCCTGGGGAAGAACTTTCCTGTGAAATGAGGTGTTTCGGTGTGTGTGAGTTTTGCTTTGTGTTTCTTTTCACAACTGCAGTATGAGTCACCCCCATGTCCTTGACTTCCATCCTTTCTTCTTGGACCTTCTCTAGTTAAAAATCAGTATTTTTTCCTCTCTCCACTCTTAAATTTCCTAAACTGGAGGGAATTAACCTGAGGGTTGCTTGCACGGGAGCAGATTGATGAGGCGTTTCCTGCGGTGTTACGAATATTTCTAAGCGCGCACGGTAGAGACTAGTAAAATAGCTCCCATTGCCCAGCTTTGGTTTCCAGCGGCACGAGACCAGTCTTTTGAATTCCTCATACCTTCTTCATGTTTCTGTTTTAGCTAGAAGTTTTTGAAGAAACTCCAGATGTTGTGATTCCATATGTCAACACTTGATTGTGCACCTGACTAGTTGATTAGCTATCAGAACCTACGCAAAGTCCACACGCTCCCTTTAGTTTTTATGTGTCTTAAGGCTGTCCTTTGCCACCGATTTATTGGGAAAACTCGTCTTCTGTCCTTTAGAATATCTCACATTCCAGATGTAGCTAACTGCTCATGTGATGCCTTAACTCGTTTATCTATACTCAACATTTTCTATAGATTGGTAGTTAGATCTAGAGTCTTGATAGAAGTTCAACAAGAATGCTCTCTAGTTGATGCTGTCATGTACTTCTTACTGCTTCATTCACATCATGCCGCTGGGGTGTCTGGTTGCCTCACTGTAGGGATGCTGTTACTGTTTGATGGCTCCTGTGGTATCAACCTGAGCCCATCCTATGAACCTTTTGTGGCTAAAACGTCCATTGATGATTGTTGCTTAAATCTGTTCCCTCAGAAATTGCGAAGTTTGACTTCATAACTCTGTCCTTCTGAATTTACTGGCTGGAATTCCTCAGGAAATTCCCCTCACCAGCTGTTTGGTTATCTTGAAATAGAGTTTATTCAGGAAAGGCTGGATAAATGGTTTTCTCCCTTTATTTAGCAGCTTTTAGAGTAACTTCATTCCATTGTGATCAGGTCGAGTATCATACATAAATAGCGTATCTTTGCTTCAAATACTTTCTAGTCATTCTTTTTGCTGAATTTGCCTATTTTAGACCAGGGTGTCCCTCTAGGCATTTTTTTTTTTAAAGATGAGCTCATTGTTTCCTGCCTTGTAGTAATAAGAGACCCAGGCAAATTTAAGCTTTCCATTAAAACCCCATAATTAGTAGAACAAGGCTGTTTTTGATTTTTACTGTTTATTGAATGAATGCATGCATGAGTGACATTTCTATCTCGGTTCCATCTTTACCCTATGCAATTTTTTTTTCAGGACAGTTTTCTTTGCCAATAGACAAAAGACAGCTGTATGAGTTTGATATCAAAGTTCCACTGTTGGTTCGAGGGCCTGGGATCAAACCAAATCAGACAAGCAAGGTAGGTTGCTGACAAGGTGATGTAGCATTTGCCTGAGGAAAGAAAGCTTTTCCTCCTAAGAGGAGGCTGATTCAATCTCTCCTCCTTTGAGGATGAAGGCTGATTGGCTTAAGATTTTTTGCAAGTGTACTTATAAGCCTTGCGAACAGTGATTCTTTTTTCTTTCTTTTTTTTTAATTGAAGTATAGTTGATGTACAATATTCTATAAGCTACAGGGGTACGATATAGTGATTCACAGTTTTTAAAGGTCATACTCCATTTAGTTATTTTAAAATATTGGCTGTATTCCCGGTGTTGTACAACATAACCTTGTAGCTTATTTTATACCTAATGCTCTTAATCCCCTCCTCCTATATTGTTCCTCTCCCATCCCATCTCCCCACTGGTAACCACTAGTTCTCTGTATCTGTTCTCTATATTTTGTTATATTCAGTAGTTTGTTGTATTTTTTAGATTCCACATATAAGTGATATCATACAGTATTTGTCTTTCTCTGTCTGACATAGTTCACTTAGCACAATACCAGTAAACCGCTGGCCACCCACTATTAGATGTATATGTATCATATTAGCATGAAGAGCTTTTGCTTGTGTTTTGGGACTAGATTTTTACTTGGTCCTCGAGCCGTGACTCTCCACCAGGGTGCTCATCAAAACTACCTTCTGAAACGGAAAGGCTCAACATCTAGAAAGGTTGAGATTGACTCACTTGAACTGGAATAGAATCCCTGCCTCTGCTTTTTTTCTTAAGTTCACAATGATTCTGAGAGGCAGCCCAGTTTGGGGCGCACAGCCCGGGAGAGCAAAGCTCTTCAGGCTTTGTTGTGTGTGTACATCCCCCGGGGTCCTTGTTGAAATGCAGATTCTGACTCTGCGTTCCAGCCTGCTCCCAGGTGCTCCCAGGTGATGTCTGCTGCCGGTCTGACCTCCCTCTGAGTATAAGGCTACAGAAAGGGTGTTGTCTGAGAATTTAGTCCCCCTCCCTGTGGGCCTCTTCCTCACTAATGCCTTTCTACTTTACTGATTCTGTCTCCTAGTACTGTCATAAAGTACCACGTTCTTCTGTTACCATTTCCATTTGGTTTCAAACTGAGTTCCTAATACTGAGGTACTTTGTTCCTAGAGTTCATGGGCACCTTGATCCAAAACACTGGTCCAATGTTGGGAGATAAGAATTGATAGGCTCTACCAGTTGTTTTCTCTTCCCTAATACCACAATTTCAGTCCCAGCTCTGTGAGACAAAAGAAAATGAGCAAATGGATTCTTTTTTTTTTTTTTTTTTTTTTTTGCAGTATGCGGGCCTCTCACTGTTGTGGCCTCTCCCGTCGCGGAGCGCAGGCTCAACGGCCATGGCTCACAGGCCCAGCCGCTCCGCGGCATGTGGGATCTTCCCGGACCGGAGCACAAACCCATGTCCCCTGCATCGGCAGGCGGACTCTCAACCACTGTGCCACCTGGGAGGCCCAGCAAATGGATTCTTTAAGCTAAAATTGGAAAAATAGGTCAGAATTTCTGGGTATACTGGTGCTTGAGTTTAACTTGGGGGTGTAATGTTTACTCTGTTTAAATGTCTGTCATTCACTTATTTCCTTTCACAATTCTCTTGATGGAATTCTGTTCAAATTCTCTCAGAAACTTAAAATGGCCTTCATAAGTGCCTTTTGAATTTTCTTTTTCTTTTAAGACCCACATTCCTAAAGGCAGTCACCTTCCACTACAAATTCATTACCCTCTAAACAGGCCTCTTCTGTCAACGGAGGTAGGCAAGTTTGGAAGACCATTCAGTCTTAAAAGTGTTTTCTTGATCTTGGTGTTGGGAGCTGGTTGAGGAGAGCACGTCTGCACCTGTGTGCATTTCTGAGGAGCAGGGCCACGTCTAACCGGTGTGGGGAAGGCGGCTGATGAGAACAGAATGACGTGTCAGCCAGCTGCCCATGGAACAGACTGTTCCTTTTTCCTTCAAGTTAACAGTGGCACTACATGTTACAATCAGAAACTTCACTTTCTCTAAGCCATCTAAGTGAAACCAGGTCCTAGGAAGCCATTCCAACAATAATAACCGTTATTGAATGCTTAGGATGTGACAGGTGCTGTTCCAAGTGTATTACCTGTATCAACTCAGTTAACCTTCACAGCCTTATGAGATATGAATGCTGTTATCCCCATTTTACAGATGAGGAAACCGAGGTTTACAAGTTCAGCGATTTACCCAAGATGATGTAGCCAAAGAATATCAGAGCCCTGCACTTGAACTCGGGCAGTCTGGCTGCTATACACTTAACCAGAGTCCGTACACTCAACCATTACTCTACAGCTCAGACAACAGTATTTCTTCAGTATCTTCCTGTGCCAGCGCAGTATACCAGGAGCCTTGGAGCCACAGCAAGAGCAGTCAGAGAAGATCAGTTCTTAACTCCCTGTGTCAGGGGGAGCCAGATACCTGAGCTTCAGTTGTCGGTGAAAGTCTGAGGCATTTGGGCAGAGACCCGGGTGTCAAGAAGGATTGAGTCGTGCAAAGATCTGTGGGAGGGTACCCTGAGCGGCAGAACAGTGCATGTGAAGGGCACAGATAGGAGAATGAGCTTGGCCTGTTCAAGGGACAGAAGGTGGCAGTTGTCCTGAACTACCTTTACTTCCTACTTGGATCATCTCTCTCACCTCCTTGCCTTTGTACAGCTGGCTGCGCCTTCTGTGTGAATGCCCACCTCATGCCCCTTTCCCCTGGCTAAGTTCATTGTCCTTCGGGGCTTCGGTTTAGGGCTCCCCTAAATGAACGTCACTGTAGACCCCTGCCCCACATGGAGTGGGTGCCTTTCCCAGCTGGCCTCACACTTACCACACCCAACTGAGTTTGTCTTTTTAACTCTAGGAGTCCCTAGTTGAGAGGTATTACCTGAACTTAGAATACCCAGCTTTTAGTGGGAGTTTGGAGTTAGCACATTTAAGCTATTATATATACAATGGATAAACAAGAAGTTCCTTTTACTGTATAGCACAGGGGACTCTGCTCAGTATTCTGTAATAACCTAAATGGGAAAGAATTTGAAAAAGAATAGATACACATATAACTGAATCACTTTGCTGTACACCTGAAACTAACACAACATTGTTAATCAACTATGCTCCAATATAAAATAAAAAAATTTTTTAAAGGTCCTATTATATAGCCTAGGGAACTATACTCAATATCCTATGATAAACCATAATGGAAAAGCATATTTAAAAAAAAGAATGTATCTCTGTATGTGTATAACTGAATCACTTTGCTCTACAGCAGAAATGAACACATTGTAAATCAACTGTAATTTAAAAAAAAAAAAAAGAATACCCAGCCCTTAACATACAGTGGGGGACATCCAAGTTGTGTGAATGGATATATTAACAAGGTCACACAGTAAGTGGCAAAACCAGGTCTGAAAATTAACCGTCTATTCTCAAAATCCATGGTTTTTTTTGGAATTCCCTGGCGGTCCAGTGGTTAGGACTCTGCACTCTCACTGCTGAGGGCCTGGGTTCAATCCCTAGTTGGGGAACTAAGATCCCACAGCGGCGTGGCCAAAAAAAAAAAAAACAACAAACAACCATGGTGTTTGACACTCTGTGGTTTGAGAAGTATGAAGTGCCCTGCTTCCATCTAACACAGTGTGTCAGAGGTGCTGGGTGATTCATCGTGTGCTGGCAGCAGACTTTTCTTGGTGCAGGTTCTGTGTGAGGGCCACAGGGTGGTGAGTTGAGCATAATGAGCTGTGCTGGCAACAGCCCAGTAGCCAAAATAGGACACGTTTGACCAGTGGATCTGGCTTTGTGTTGGCTATTGGGGTGAGCCAGGGGCAGGTGGTATGGGTGGATGCCAAACATCGGCTGCTGAGGTCTCCTCCTCTGGCTATAAATTAATCTAGCTTTAGATTTGGTGGTAGAATTTCTTCAAACGGGCTTTAAGAAAGGAAAAGGTTAGTACGAAAATGGAAATGACATAGCATGGTCCAGGGGAAATAAAACCGAACTGGGAGTCAGGAAGACCACTTATTGGCTTTAAGACTTTGGACAGACTAACCCTTGGTTTCCCCATGTGAAACTGGGAGGATGCTAAGGGCAAATTCTCGAGTGTAACTAGGTGACGCCCTGGCTTACTTCTTGTTAGGGAAGTGGGGCATGAGGGGCAAATCCAGATGAAGCAGCCCCAAGACGTGTAGAGTTCTCTGCTTTCAGTGCTTTTCTTTTTTTTTTTTTTAAAACATCTTTATTGGAGTATAATTGCTTTCCAGTGGTGTGTTAGTTTCTGCTTTATAACAAAGTGAATCAGTTATACGTATACACTTATCTCCATATCTCTTCAATAGATGGATTTGGGGTGCTCTCTGGTGTGCTTTGAGTCTTTTTTTGGAAAGCCTTACGTGAATTCTTTAACATCAGGGCTTAAAAGTCTGTTTGAAAACCTGATGTACCCTCCTGGGAGCCCTTATTCTTTTGGGTAATTCTGCAGTACTGTCCTTCTTCCAGAGCTAAAAAAATAAGCAGGTTCAAGGCATGATATCCCTCGATCTCATGCCCCACAGAGCTTTTTAGGGCCTTATATTTGATCAAAATGTATATATACTTTAATCCTAAGAACATTCCCAAACAAACTGTGAGGCTGTGATTCATGAAATAATTTACTTGGTCTTGTCAGAGCGTTTTCTGTTCCAGTCCTTAAATGGATCTTTATAGTCAGTGATAAAAGCAATAATACCATTTTAGGAACTTGAAATGCTAATGTTTCTAGATGTCATTAGGGTGATGGGCTCATAGTATCCATTCTAATCCTTGGCTGTATAAAAACCAGAGAGAGGTATAATTCTCTCTTGAATTCTTCACTCATACTTGGTATCTACTAGAAGTCTCCCATCTCCTGACATTGTATGCTAATTTTGAGACTCTACGTCATAGTCAAACAAAACCCAGTAGGGAGAGAATTTGTCCATCATTTTTAGGGAGGATGTGATCATTGTAGATACCTGGGAAGAAAGAGTCCTGGTGGTGGCGTTTATGGTACTTGTGCCGAACTAGCGACTTAACTTGTCCTGAATCTTGCAGACCTTTCTCCTCCCCTCCCCCCACAGAGCAAACTGCCACTAGAGGGCGCTCCCACCCATTGCTGATGGCTCGAGGCAATTCCTGCTGAGACTGGCAGTCACTGTTTTATCTCTGGGTTTTATTATTTTGGTGCCTTGGACATGTTAATAATACCTGTGGGACTGACTTGACTTCATTCATGTTCTGGACATCACTGGAGATCTGTCAGTCACATTTTGGAGTCTTGTTGCCTTTATCTGATTCTGGAGGTGGTGTCTCTGCTTGTCCCCTTTCCTGCTATGGTCTCTTCCGTATTCATACTCACTCTTGTTTGCTGTATTCTAAGCCGCTCGAGAGTCTGCCTGGGGTACTTGGAACCGGGAAAGGTATCTCTAACACCGGGTCTTGTGTAATCCCTAGAGACATAGTTTTTGTGTTTTTTATCCTCAGCAACATATGGATTGCTTTTCCCGTGAGTTGCCTGCCACTGAAGGGTAATTTCCAACAGCTGCAGTTACACTGATTGGTTCAGAGCCAGGATATGTGTATCACTCTGCCCTCCAGGCGCCGTCCAGGAAACCTGGCTGCTACTGAACAGTGCTCTGAACAGTGCTTCTTGCCTTTTATGTCTGTACTTTGGTTTTGTTTTTAAATTAAAAGTAATAGGATTAGATTTTTTTTCTAATCCCCATTTGGCTTCTCCTGAGATGACCTGAGTTTTCTCAACAGTTTTTGGGTTTTTTTTTTTTTTTTTGGCTGCATTGGGTCTTCGTTGTGGTGTGCATGCTTCTCATTGTGGTGGCTTCTCTTTGTTGCGGAGCATGGGTTCTAGGCAAGCAGGCTTCAGTAGTTGTGGCACGTGGGCTCTCAGTAGTTGTGGCCCGCGGGCTTAGTTGCTCCATTGCATGTGGGATCTTCCCGGACTGGGGCTTGAACCCGTGTCCTCTACATTGGCAGGTGGATTCTTAACCGCTGCACCACCAGTGGAGTCCCTCTCAACAGTTTTGAAGACTGTTACTTATTTCCAGTAAACGACAGCTTTTCCAGTTACAGGCTGCTAACTTTGTGTCAGTTACTTCTCTTTCATTTCCTCATCTGTAAAATGGGGAAAATACTGCTTTCTAGGACTGTGGGGAGGATTAAATGAGAATAAGCATTAAGCACTGGCCCAGAATAGGTGCTCAGTGAACACTAGTTCCCTTCGTTTCCCTCGTGGATTGTCTCCATCACTCCAAGCCTTTTTCTAGCCTGTGACCACGTGACTTCTAGACTCTCTGCTACAAAAGTTCATGTGGTTCTTGAGCCAGAACATATATGGGATAGTCCAGATTGAGATGTTATAATTGTAAAATACCAGATTTCAAACACTTGGTTCAAAAAATTTTTTAAAGTAAAATCTCATCACTTTTTTGTATTGCTTACATGTTGAAATAGTAATATTTAAATATTTACAGTGAATTTCACCTCTTTTTTTTTTTTTTTTTTACTTTAATGTGGTCACTAGACAATTTTAAATTACACGTATGGTTCCTGTTCTGTCCCTACTGGACTTTGGACTATGCTGGTTTAGGCCTGGTAGCGGTATTGTATACAGAAGAAAAATAGTCCAATAAATCAAGGAGATATGGCAAGGTATAAATGCTGGACAGTGTCTTTAATTTCTAGAACCTTTGTTTAAAAACATCCAAGTTTTGGGACTTCCCTGGTGGTGCAGTAGTTAAGAATCCGCCTGCCAATGCAGGGGACACGGGTTCAAGCCCTGGTCCAGGAAGATCCCACATGCCGCGGAGCAGCTAAGCCCACGTGCAACAACTACTGAGCCTGTGCTCTAGAGCCTGTGAGCCATAACTACTGAAGCCCCTGTGCCACAATTACTGAAGCCTGTGTGCCTAGAGCCCATGCTCTGCAACAAGAGAAGCCACCACAGTGAGAAGCCTGTGCATTGCAACAAAGAGTAGCCCCCTCCGCAACTAGAGAAAAGTCCATGTGTAGCAACGAAGATCGAACGCAGCCAAAAATAAATAAATAAAATAAATTTATTTTAAAAAGAGAATAATGGCTTCCCTGGTGGCGCAGTGGTTGAGAGTCCGCCTGCCGATGCAGGGGACACGGGTTCGTGCCCCGGTCTGGGAAGATCCCACATGCCGCGGAGCGGCTGGGACCGTGAGCCATGGCCGCCGAGCCTGCGCGTCCGGAGACTGTGCTCCACAACGGGAGAGGCCACAACAGTGAGAGGCCTGTGTACTGCAAAAAAAAAAAAAAAAAAAAAAGAAAGAAAGAAAGAAAAAAGGAAAATAAATTTAAAAAATAAAAACATCCAAGTTTTGTGCTCTTTAAGGAAACTTATTGATGCATTGTTGGGATGAGTTTCCTGCAGTCTTCAAAAACTACTGCAAACATTCCTTACCAGTGTTGTCACTTCAAAAAACTATTAAAAAGGCTAACATCCTCATTGGTGACAAGCATTCAACCTTTGAGCCTTTAAAAATCGTCAGGAGTCAATTTGAAGTCAAGTTTAGTGAACTAATAAGAATAATCAAGTTGGAAAACACTTTGTATAAAATAACCCGACATTTTCCTCATCGTTCATAACAGACTCAAGGCAATCCTAAAGGAATCTTGAAAAATGTTTTTATCAATGGTAACAGTATGGGTAGAATAAACATTAACTTCCCAGGAGCATGTATTATAAACTTTATAAGGCTTTATGTTTTGTATTTTAAATTATTATAGTTATGTTTAAATATATGCAATAGGAAGTATGGGTTGTACAAAAGATAATAGTAAGTGCTGTTTATCTCACAGGTGGGTTGCGGGGAAGAGAACTCTATTATAGATAGAAAAGGAAAATGGGACAAACTGTGTTCTAGATCAATTGACTGTGTCTTCCTCTTTCTCATAGCTGCTCGTTGCCAACATTGACTTGGGTCCTACTATTTTGGACATCGCTGGCTACAATCTGAATAAGACACAGATGGATGGGATGTCTTTCTTGCCCATTTTGGTGAGTATAAAGCCCTAAATCAGGCCTGAGCCAAGATTCTGAAATAAATTCCAGGTTATATAAGTAGACTTAAAATTTAATCTTAAAGCTGTTAAATTAGGGGAGCAGAGGATAGACTTTTTCTCTTATCTGTAGTGGGAAGGAGTTTTCTTAAAAAAAGACGGGACACACATGAACAGAGTTCTATATCCTCCCTTTTTCCCTTCTCCCCCAAAAGCCCCATCATAAAATTAAAACAGGTGACAAATTGGGAAAATATTTGCAACATACGTGAAAAAGGGTAATTAGTTTTAATAGATGAGTTCTTAAAAGCAAAGATTAATATCCCCGTATAAAAATGGGCAAAAGAAGTGAGTAGTCAACTCCCAGAGGAATTAAAAATGGCCAAAGTCAGAGCCAAAAAATTGCTTCAGTGCTGATCAAAGAAATGCTTAACTAAAGGAGGCCTCTATCACCTGTAGAACTGGCAAAGATTAAAAAGATTAATACCCTGTATTTACAGAAGTTTGAGAAAATGAAAGCTACTCAGACTCTGTTCATTGAAGTGTAATCAGTATAAGCTATCAGTAGGCTAATTTAACAAGACCCATCACTGCAAAATACACGTCAAGCAGTCCCATCTGAGAATTTATTTTAAGAAAACAAAATTCATTCAAGAAATATTTGAGGGGGCTTCCCTGGTGGCTTAGTGGTTAAGAACCCGCCTGCCAGTGCAGGGGACACGGGTTCAAGCCCTAGTCCAGGAAGATCCCACATGCCACGGAGCAACTAAGCCCATGTGCCACAGCTACTGAGCCTGCACTCTAGAGCCCGTGAGCCACAACTACTGAGCCCATGTGCCTAGAGCCCATGCTCTGCAGCAAGAGAAGCCAATGCAATGAGAAACCCATGCACCACAACGAAGAGTAGCCCTTGCTTGCTGCAACTAGAGAAAGCCCGTGCGCAGCAACGAAGACCCCATGCAGCCAGAAAGAAATTTTAAAAAAGGAAATATTTGAGTACACAGTGCCTAGCACTGCCCAGAGCTAAGTATAAAAACTACATGTATTAATAGAAGAATATTGAAAACCTAAATATACAGTAGGGAATTGGTCAAATTGTGGCACAATTAAACAATAGACTATTAAACCAACACTAAATGATGTAGGTATGTATACATTGAGTTGGAAAGATGCCCACCACATACTATAGGGAGAAAAAGTTTCAGAACAGCATCTTTCTCATTAAGTATGTGTGTAAATATGTTTAAGCATAGAGAAGTTTGAAGGATCAATACTCATTATAGATGACTCTTCCTCATTGATTTGTCTGAGTCTATCACAATTTATTATTAGGTAATATACGATTCATACAAGAGAATACCCATAACTCACATAAGTTACGAAACACAAGAAATACCCATGAACCCATCACCCCATTTAAGAACTGAAATATTCCCCATACTGATGCATCTTCCTATGGGCTCCTCCCCATTCCACCCCTTACCTGCCCATACAAATGAGTGCTTTTCTGAATTTTATGGTGGTTAATCTCTGGCTTTTATTTTTTAGTAATTATCGTGGATGTGTCCCTAAACAACATACCTGTCTTGGGGGGAAAAATACCTGTCTTGTTTTGCACTGTAAAAGTGATACTCTACCAGTTGTAATCAGGACTTTTTTCAATTCATCATTGTTTGCAAATTGATCCATATTGTTCACAGATGCCTAATATTCCATTGTAAGAAGGAATGCATCACTACTTAATCATGTTTTTTTGTCAATGTACATTTGTGGTGTTCCCAGTTTTGTTCTAGGAACATTGCTTCTATAGCATTCTCATACATGTTTCCCAGTGAGCATGTGTATATGCACCAAGGTTACAGGATCCTCACATGTTCATTCCTACAAATATTACCAAGTTATTGTACAAAATCATCATCAGTTTACATTCCCACCAGTAACTTATGAGAATTCCCTTTGCTCTATATGAAACTGTCCGACTACTTAATTTTTGCCAATCTAGGGGGTGAAAAAGATCAAAATTGTATTTGGTTCTACTGTGCATTTCTTTATTAATGAGGTGAATCATTTTTTTTACAGTTTAATTCACTTACTATACAATTCAGAAGTTTACAGTTTACAGTTATTCAGAGTTGTACAGCCACACCATAATCTTAATTTTAGAACATTTTCATCACCCCAAAAAGAAACCCCCAAATACATTAGCAGTCACTGCCCCATTGCTCCCTCCCCCAGCACCAGGCAGGCACTAATCTACTTTGTCTATAGATTTGTCTACTGTGGACATTTTCTAGAAATAGAATCATACAGTATGTGGTCTCTTGTGATTGGCTGAAAAGGGTCATCCCCATTGTAACATGTATCAGTACTTTTCTTTTTATTACTGAATAATATTCTGCTGTGTGGATGTGTCACATTTATTCATCCACCCATCAGTTGACAGACATTTGGGTTGTTTCCCGTTTTTGACTATAATGAATAATACTGCTATGAACATTTGTGTATAAATTTGGGGGCAAACTAATGTTTTCCATTCTCCTGAGTGTATCCCTAGGAGTAGGATTGCTAGGTCACGTGGTGATTTTATGTTTAACCTTTTGAGGAACTGCCAGGCTTGTTTCTAAAGTGATTGCACCGTTTTATATATTCCCACCAGCAGTGTAAAAGGGTTCCAGTTTCTCCACGTCCTTGCCAGCACTTGCTGTTACCAGTCTTTCTATTATGTCTTAGTGGGTGTGAGTGGTACTCACTGTGGTTCTGATTTACATTTCCCTAATGACTAATCATGTTGAATATCTTGTCATATGTTTATTGGATATTTGTATGTCTTCTTTGGAGACAGGTCTATTCAAATCCTTTACCCATTTTTTTTAAACTGGGTTTTTGATCAGTGAATCATCTTTCATTATGCCTTTTGTGTTTCTTCCCTTGTGAAATGCCTCTTTTTGCCCATTATATTCTTGCTGTTTGTTGTCTTTTCCCTACATTAAGGTATGAGAACACAGGAGTTGAATGTGTAAATCATCTCAGTTTATGGTTAGTGTTCTTTGTGTCTTGTTTATAAAAATGCTTCTGAACCTTGAGGTCAGAAAACAATGCTCCCCAATTTTCTTCTGAATGGTTTGTGGTTCTGCCTCTACCTTCAAGTCCTTGATGTATCTAGAATTGGTTTTCTTGCGTGGTAGGAGTCAGGGATCCAGTTTCATTTTTTTCTCTGTAAATACTCAGCTGTCTTTTCTGTTCCACAGATCTGTCTCTCCCTGAACCAGTATCTTTTTATCTTGTTATAAAGCTGTATAATTAAATCTTTGCGTGGGTACACCTGGCTGTTATACCTCTAGCTCTGCCCTAATACGGCAGCTACTAGCCACGTGAGACTATTTAAATTAACTAGAATAAAATGAAAAATTCAGTTGCTCAGTGGCCATTGTTTTGGGCGACAGTTATAGAACATTTCAGTCAGAAAGTTCTGCTGGATAGGGCTGCTATAGACCAGGGGATTGGCAAACCCCTGTGGGCCAAGTCGAGCCCACCCCCAGTTTTTGTAAATGAAGGTGTATCAGAACACAGCCATGCTCCTCCATGTATGTATTGATTGGCCTACTTTCCTGCTACAACAGCGGAATCGAATAGTTGCAACAGAGACTATAAAGCCACAGACCATGACCCCTCCTGACCATCAGTCTTAAACTTGGTGGTACATTGGTCTCACCTGGGAAACTAGAATACTAACACCTGGGTCCCAGCCCCAGTGAGCTTGATTAATTGGCCCAAGATGTGACCTGGCCCTTGGGATTTTCAAGTCTCCCCCAGTGGTTTTAATTTGCAGCCCAGTTAGAGACCTCTGCTTTAGACCTCCCAGGCACTCTTTATAACCCCTACATACTTTGACATTTAAGTGTGGGGTTTTGAGGTCCACTCAGATCTGACAGATAAGCTTTTCCCTTGACCCCCAGCTTCTGTGGCTCGGGGTTGGCAGAGTGGTTCCTTACAGGGGAGTGGCAGCCTCTGAAGTCTCCTGTGATGCACGGTTTCAGAGACCTTCATCGGCACAGGACTATTCGGGTTTCATCATAGAATAGTGATTAGGAAATACGTTCTTCTACGGCCTTGTGCAGGCCATCACCCATTCCCCACTGTGGTCACCAGGCTAAATAGGTCCACTCGGGTCCTTAGAACAGTGGTGCTCAAACTAGCATTCATCAGCAGTGCCTGTGGGGCTGGTTCAAACGCGGATTACTCCCCACCCCCAGGGGCAATTAAGAATTTGTGTTTGTAACACATTCCCAGCAGACGCTGATCCTACTGGGGGCACATTTTGAGCGCCATTGTTTTGGAGCAGTGCTTCTCGAATTTCACAGTGCATATGAGTCACCAGAGGATTTTATTAAAATGCAGACTCTGGCTCGTTAAGGCTAAAGTAGGGCCTAAGATGGTGCATTTCTAACAAGCCCCCAGGTGTTGCTGATAGACCACAAACCAGACTTTGACTACTAAGGCTGTAGACCATTTCAAGAGCCCCTTCTAACCTGGCCTCCCCATGCCTGTCTTCCCTCCATCTCCAGGTTCTGCGGCTGCTGGGCTGACTTTTCTAAAGCACAGCCTTAACTGTGTTACTTCCCTGCTCAAACCCCCTTCCCCACCCCTCCTTCCCATAGCTTCCCATCACCTGCTGTTCTTTGTAGAACAAGTGGGCAGCCTGCTATCAGGACCTTTTTCTGTTTGGTACCAGCCTGCCTCTCCACCTGCTTCCTTGTCTGAAAGCTGGATATCAGGAACCCGTACCACCAGGTGTTCTGCTTCCATCCTGTGCTCACGTTGTTCTCTTGATCCCAAACTCCCTCTTACTCCTAGATCCTTCCTCCTTTCACCATCTGTGTACCTGTCTTAAACCTTCCCATTGCAAATGCTGCTGCTTCTTTCCTTCTGCTCCACTGATGAGCAAAAAGTAGAGTTTATATATGTATGGTGTCTTCATTCTGACCGTCAGGAAGCACTTCAGCCCTAACACAGTCCTCAGCACACCAGCCCTGTTGAATTTCTCAGTATGCGCTTAGAAGAGCTCTTACAGGGTTTGCAGACAGTATTGTTTATTCTGTTCTGAACCTTCAGCACCTTGCCCTGTGACTTTGATTCTTGTTTAGCTCCTGACCTGCTTCACAGAAGTAGTCCTGGGAGATAACTATTAAATGCTCAAAGCAATTCACATCACTTGTGAGGACTCTATAAATACCAAACATGATACTCGGTAGCCTTCAAATGTCTCTGTTTTAGTCATTCCCTTCAGTTACTGAACGAACAGTCCAATCTGTTTCGACTCCCAAGTCCCCTGTAGCAGTAGAATGAATAACATTATTAATGAATGACATCTTTATCACAGTCTACATGCCTCACAGAAACCACTTTTGCTCTTCCTTCTAGAAAGGAGCTAGTAATCTGACTTGGCGATCGGATGTCCTGGTGGAATATCAAGGAGAAGGCCGTAACGTCACTGACCCAACGTGTCCTTCCCTGAGTCCTGGAGTGTCCGTGAGT
Organism: Phocoena phocoena; assembly: GCF_963924675.1. Classification (NCBI taxonomy): domain Eukaryota; kingdom Metazoa; phylum Chordata; class Mammalia; order Artiodactyla; family Phocoenidae; genus Phocoena; species Phocoena phocoena. The sequence goes on from NC_089229.1 coordinate 51,883,229, forward strand.
GTAGCCCGAGTTGGCTTAGTAGCTTTCTCACTGACAGCACAGTATGGCATTGGTTTAGATGTGCCAAGTGCTGAAACTCTTCATCTGAGTCCTCCTCCTGTCACTTTGTTACCAGTTTTTGGAACAAGTTCATATATCTGCTTATCTTCTTACCTTATCAGTACCCCCTCCTCTTTTTTCTCCCTTCCCAATCGCGGTACCATGTTTCATTAGGGATGTTATCAGTGACATCCAACAGAGAGACACGGGGTTTCCACCCCGTGTCTCTTGATTTGGTGGCAGTGTCTTGATTTGGTGGCAGCGAGGCTGGTCGTTCAGGTGGTAACAGTGACATTAGCCCCTCTTTAGAGAATGGGAAATAGGAGAGTCAACTCCAAATGGAAGCCGAACACCAGAGTGTTACAATATAGTAAAGAACCAACCAAAAGATAGTGTGGAAGATAGGACGGAATAAGAGCTAAGTCCTAGGGCTTCCCTGGTGGCGCAGTGGTTGAGAGTCTGCCTGCCGATGCAGGGGACACAGGTTCGTGCCCCGGTCCGGGAAGATCCCACATGCCGCGGAGTGGCTGGGCCCATGAGCCATGGCCGCTGAGCCGTGAGCCATGGCCGCTGAGCCTGCACGTCCACAGTGGGAGAGGCCACAAGAGTGAGAGGCCCAGGTACTGCAAAAAAAGAAAAAAAAAAAGAGCTAAGTCCTATTTGGTGATAAGAGCACTCATAAACAACTTACTTACAGATCTTCCCACAAAGCTCATTTTAGCCTTTTTCTCCAACCCTTTAGGATGAAAGATCCTAATGTACCTTAGTACTGACTCATCCGTGTATTGATTTCTTCTCCTTACCAACCCATACGTTTTACAGGTGTTCATTACAGCTAATTCTTGTCAGGAGAATAGCAGGCAGGGATGGCAACAGTCTACAAACAAAACAGCCACACCCCATGTTCCTTAATCCAGTCAGCCCTCAGTAAGGAACAAAGCCTCATATCTACTTTTGATTTACTTCTCTGTGAAAGGTTTCCTCACTTCTGTCCAGTTGTATGTCTGGCTTGAGCCAACCGGGCCCCCGTGGTAAAGCAAGTCGCATTCATTACTATAGAAGAATGCCCTTCAGTTAACTTTTTAAATGTCCCTACAGCAATGTTTCCCAGACTGTGTGTGTGAAGATGCATATAACAACACGTACGCCTGTGTGAGGACCATGTCAGAAATGTGGAATTTACAGTATTGCGAGTTTGATGACCAGGAGGTAAGAGGGCCTGCTGCCTCCCCCACCCTTTGTGTCTACTGCCAGGGCTTTGTTGGCTGAACTTCGTGGCAGAAGAACAATTCCAAGGATGCTTCCTGGGGAGGATGGGTTTCTTATCTGTACTTGACCTTGGGTTTCCATCAGTTAAGGAAATAGGATTGCACAAGGCCATACTTGACCTCTCTAACTCACCTTGCTGGGCGGGGTTTTCTCCACTCCCACGGTCACCCACACGTACACTTTAAATGCACGCAGTTCACTTTTTTAGGATGCTACATGCCTGGTCTGTTTGCTTCCCTGATAGTTTGGGGTGAAGGTAAGATGCCTCAACTTCTATGGAGATGAAAGGAGCTGGGGCCTCTCTTAGAAAGTTTCTTGGCAGCCAGCTTGGTTCAGACCCTTCTGTCGCCACCACAGTGTAGTCCGGTGCTGATCAAATAGATTAGCAGGTTAAGGGCAGCATCCTTGGAGGAAGGTGGCTTTTAGCCAGCCGGGATCAGCCTGGATTATCTGAAGGATCACACTGCCTGCCGTCCCGTGTGGTTTCTTACTGTTTATCAGAGAGTGCGCACCTACCCCATCTGGCAGCCCACATCTTGCCATATGGAGCCGGTGCTCATCGTGTTTCTCAGAAATTGACTTGCTCACTATTTATTTGTAGCTTCTGAGCACTTTGGACAACAAGCAAGAGAGCTTCCCTCAAACTGGGTTCCTTCTGCTTTCAAAGTGATAGTCCGGGGGCAGCTACTTGAAGCCTTTATAGGCAAAATTTATCTACAGTACATCTTCTTAGCCTATCACTAACTCCAGTTTGGAGAACAAAGTACAGATTAGGGGGAAATAGTGATATTAGATGTGTCTAGTTTTAGAAATAATATTGTATCTTTCCTCAATTGGTGTTATTTATCCAAAACTGCTTTTTAAAATAGGAAAACTTAACATTTTTATAACACAGGTTAGAGGACTTTCGTATCTGTTCTCATTTGAATCTTCACAATTGTAAGGCAAAGATAAACTTCAAATGTCAGCTCTCACTCAGTAACCTCATTACTAAGTATAGTTTCTGAGCCCTTGCCATTTGAGGGTCCTGCCTTCGCTTCTCTCCTTTAATTACAGAAGGTAATAAGCTTCATCCTCTTTCCCCTCCTGACTGCCTGAAGGCACAGGGATCCTGGAGGCCCCTTTCCAGCATGTGGGCCACAGACCCAAAGCAGTTCAACCCCCAGAACAGATGCTCCATTGTCTCCTCTATACCCTTGGGCTTTTTGAAAATCTTGAGACCCGATGATATTCTCCTGGGCCTTGGTCTTTAATCTGCCTCCTTCGTTCCCATTTAGAAGTAACTCACATGAGTATTTCTTCAAATGTAACCCTTGCTTTTTTCTTGCCTCCATCTTTTCATTTCCTGTAGGTGTTTGTAGAAGTCTATAACCTGACTGCAGACCCACACCAAATCAATAACATTGCAAAAAGTATAGACCCAGAGCTTTTAGGAAAGATGAACTATCGGCTAATGATGTTACAGTCCTGTTCTGGACCAACCTGCCGCACTCCAGGGATCTTTGACCCCGGGTAAGTTTGCATCGTACTCAGAAACTTTGTTCGGTGGTCTCCAGCAGTCCTGCCATTCTTAAAGGCACAGGGAGCCTGATGGGTCATCCTTGCTCTGAGCTGAGCTGTTTCTCTCCGTTCTGCACTACAAGGGGAATACTGCGTCCCAGTGCAGCAGCCAGTTGTGCTGGGAAAATGAGCTGCTCTCCACAGCCAGTTGGTGCTATAGCTGGAGGCGCAGCCCTGCCCGTACCACGCGGGGCTCTTCCTCCCTGCGATTCTTGTCATGGTACCACTTGATTGCACTGGTGACATGTAGGGTTGCTTTAGTGTAAGCTGACCCAGGGCTACCCTGTTCCCTAGTGCTTCTGAGAGCATATGCTTTCATTTCCTTTCTCAGAAGCCCCAATTACAGAAACTTGAATACTTGCCAGTAAATTTATATATTAAATACACACAATGAAATAGAAAGTATGAACTCTTGCAAGTGTCGAAATAAATAAGCCCGCCGAATATATGAAGGTTGGAAAGATATTTAACGCTCACCTACTAAGTCAGCTCTGTTCCTCCTACTCTCATTCCTCTTAAACAGTAACTTTTCATCAGTAACATGGCTGTCAACACACCATGCATTTGAGCTGTGTGTGGCAAGAAGCCTGTCATTTTTTGCTTGAAGATTATAAAATTCAAAATCAGACTTTCATTGGGAAAGGATTATTTCAGTTCTTATACTCTGATTGTAGGAGAGAGGGAAGAATGATGTCCTAAGCTGATGGAAACTAGTAAATTATTTAGCTACCTTCATGTGAAGTGGTATCTTCAAATCAGTGAGGAATGTATGAATGAGTAGAGAAAGGGGATTGCAGACTATTTATTAAAGAAATGTAGTACTTTTGCTTTTAAATAGTGTATCTAGAGCCAAAGAGACATGGATGCCAGCAAACTAAAGGTAACAATGTAAAAAAGAATATTTATCATAATTTTATATCATTTAAGCTAATTAACTTTTATATGGATAATCTTGTTAATGTGTAATTAGTAACTGATCAAGCATTCTGACCACCCAGCTTTAATCTTTCCTCCAAGTTAGTGAAATGGATCCTCATTTGGTGGCAGTTCCTTGAAATAGGAAGTTCATTCTCTAAGATAGAAGCACTAGACTTCTAATTGACACATGTTGATTTTGCAGTTCCTAACAGCTACTTTGCTCAGAATGTTTTACCAAACTAAAGTTAGATGTCTATAGCAGTTGCTGACTGACTCTAGGAATTTAAAGCCAGCATCCGACTAAATCTTGCATAGAGGGTCATGATCATGAGACTTGGACATCTTGGACTGTAATGTTGGGCCACAGAAGGTCAGATGCAGCAGCCTCATTAAGTGTTACAAGGACTCAATCATAGAATTCCCCTATAGCCCTTAGAGCCCAAACAGGTAAATTTCACATGAGGAAATAGTGCTTGGACTTGGGATTTGCCCAAAGGTCAACCGTTTGGAATTGATCTAGCAAAATCTCTTGACTTCCAGGCAAGGTTTGGTTTTTTTGTTTTTAATTTTTATTTTATATTGGACTATAGTTGATTTACAGTGTTTTGTTAGTTTCAGGTGTACAGCAAAGTGACTCAGCTATATATACATATATCTGTCTTTTTCAAATTCTTTTCCCATTTAGGTTAGTACAGAATATTTAGTAGAGTTCCCTGTGTAAGTAGGTCCTTGTTGGTTATGTATTTTAAATATAGTAGTGTGTATATGTCAATCCCAAACTCCCAATTTATCTCTCCCCCCACCTTTCCCTTTTGATAACCATAAGTTTGTTTTTTAAGTCTGTGAGTTGATTTCTGTTTTGTAAATAAGTTCATTTGTATCTTTTTTTTTTAGATTCCACATATAAATGATATCATATGATATTTGTCTTTCTCTGTCTGACTTACTTCACTTAGTATGATAATCTCCAGGTCCATCCATGTTGATACAGATGGTATTATTTCATTCTTTTTCATGGTTGAGTAATATTCCATTGTATATATGTACCACATCTTTATCCATTCATCTGTTGATGCACACTTGGGTTGCTTCCATGTTTTGACTATTGTAAATAGTGCTGCAGTGAACATTGGGGTGCATGTATCTTTTCAAATTATGGTTTTCTCAGATATATGCCCAGGAGTGGGATTGCAGGAGCATATGGTAGCTCTATTTTTAGTTTTTTAAGGAACTTCGTACTGTTCCCCATAGTGGTTGTACCAGTTTACATTCTCACCAACAGTTTAGGCGGGTTCCTGTTTCTCCACAGGCTCTCCAAGCATTTATTGTTTGTAGACTTTTTGATAACAGCCATTCTGACTGGTGTGAGGTGATACCTCATTGCAGTTTTGATTTGCATTTCTCTAATAATTAGTGATGTCGAGCATGTTTTTATGTGCTTATTGGCCATCTTTATGTCTTCTTTGGAGAAATGTCTATTTAGATTTGCCCATTTTGGGATTGGGTTGTTTTTTTAATATTGAGCTGCTTGAGCTGTTTGTAAATTTTGGAGATTAATCCCTTGTCAGTCACTTTGTTTTTCAAATATTTTCTCTCATTCTGTGAGTTATCTTTTCGTTTTGTTTATGGTTTCCTTGGTTCACATTTGTTTTTATTTCCATGACTCGAGGAGATGGATCAAAAAAGATATTGCTGTGATTTATGTCATAGAGTGTTCTGCCTGTTTTCCTCTAAGAGTTTGATAGTGTCTGGCCTTACATTTAGGTCTTTAATCCATTTTGAGTTTATTTTTGTGTAAGGTGTTAGGGAGTGTTCTAATTTCATTCTTTTACATGTAGCTGTCCCGTTTTCCCAGCACCACTTATTTAAGAGACTACCTTTTCTCCATTGTATATTCTTGTCTCCTTTATCAAAGATAAGGTGACCACATGTGCGTGGGTTTATCTCTAGGTTTTCTGTCCTGTTCCATTGATGTATATTTCTGTTTTTGTGCCAGTACCATATTGTTTTGATGACAGCTTTGTAGTATAGTCTGAAGTCAGGGAGCCTGATTCCTCCAGCTCTGTTTTTCTTTCTCAGGATGGCTTTGGCTATTCAGGGTCTTTTGTGTCTCCATACAAATTAAAATTTTTTTTGTTCTGGTTCTGTGAAAAATGCCATTGGTAATTTGATAGGGATTGCATTGAATCTGTACATCACTTTGGGTAGTACAGTCATTTGACAGTATGGATTCTTCCAATCCAAGAACATGGTATATCTTTCCATCTGTTTATGTCATCTTTGATTTCTTTCATCAGCATCTTATAGTTTTCAGAGTACATGTCTTTTGACTCCTTAGGTAGGTTTATTCCTAGGTATTTTATTCTTTTTGATGTGATGGTAAATGGGATTGTTTCTTTAATTTCTCTTTGTGATCTTTCATTGTTAGTGTATAGAAATACAACAGATTTCTGTGTATTAATTTTGTATCTTGCAACTTTACCAAATTCATTGATGAGCTCTAGTCATTTACTGGTAGCATCTCTAGGATTTTCTGTGTATAGTGTCATGTCATCTGCAAACAGTGACAATTTTATTTCTTCTTTTCCCATTTGGATTTCTTTTGTTTTTCTTCTCTGATTGCTGTGGCTAGGAATTCCAAAACTATGTTGAATAAAAATGGAGAAAGTGGACATCCTTGTCTTGTTCCTGATTTTAGAGGAAATGCTTTCAGCTTTTCACTATTGAGTATGATGTTAGGTGTAGGCCTAACAATGTAGGCATTGGCCTTTATTATGTTGAGGTAGGGTCCCTCTAGGCCCACTTTCTGGAGAGTTTTTATCATAAATGGGTATTGAATTTTGTCAAAAGCTTTTCTGTATCTATTGAGATGAAAATATGATTTTTATTCTTCAATTTGTTAATGTGGTGTATCATCACACTGATTCATTTGCAGATATTGAAAAATCCTTGCATCCCTGAGATAAATCCTACTTGATCATGGTGTATGATCCTTTTAATGTATTTTTGGATTCGGTTTGCTAGTATTTTGCTGAGGATTTTGCATCTATGTTCATCAGTGATATTGGCCTGTAATTTTCATTTTTTGTGGTGTCTTTGTCTGATTTTTGTGTCTAGGTAATGGTGGCCTCATAGATTAAGTTTGGGAGTGTTCCTTCCTCTGCAGTTTTGGAGAATAGTTTCAATGGAATAGTTTCAAAAGGATAGCTGTTAACTCTTCTCTAAATATTTGATAGAATTTGCCTGTGAAGTCATCTAGTCCTGGACTTTTTTGTTCATTGGGAATTTTTTAATCACAGTTTCAATTTCAGTACTTGTGATTGGTCTGTTCATATTTTCTGTTTCTTCCTGGTTCAGTCTTGGGAGATTGTACCTTTCTAAGAATTTGTCCATTTCTTGCAGGTTGTTCATTTTATTGGCATAAAGTTGCTTGTAGTAGTCTCTTATGATCCTTTGTATTTCTGTGGTGTCAGCTGCAACTTCTCCTTTTTCATTTCTAATTTTATTGATTTGAGCCCTCTGCCTTTTTTTCTTGATGAGTCTGGCTAAAGGTTTATCATTTCAAAGAACCAGATTTTAGTTTCATTGATCTTTTCTATTGTTTTCTTCATCTCTGTTTCATTTATTTCTGCTCTGATTTTTGTGATTTCTTTCCTTCTACTAACTTTGGGTTTTGTTTGTTTTTCTTTCTCTGGTTGCTTTAGGTGTAAGGTTAGGATGTTTGAGGTTTTTCTTGTTTCCTTAGGTAAGCTTGTATTGCTATGAACTCCCTCTTAGAACTGCTTCTGCTGCATGCCATAGGTCTTGGATCATTGTGTTTTTGTTTTCATTTGTCTCTAGGTATTTCTTGATTTCCTCTTTGATTTCTTCACTGATCCATTGGATGTTTAGTAGCATTCTGTTTAGCCTCCACGTGTTTGTGCTTTTTACAGTTTTTTTCTTGTAGTTGATTTCCAATCTCATAGTGTTGTGGATGGAAAAGATGCTTGATATGATTTCAGTTTTCTTAAATTTATTGAAGCTCTCTTTGTGGCCCAGCATGTGATAGGTGCTGGAGAATGTTCCATGTGCACCTGAAAAGAGTGTATATTATGCTGCTTTTGGATGGAATGCTCCATAAATATCAATTAAGTGCATCTGGTCTAATGTGTCATTTAAGGCCTTGTTTCCTTATTGATTTTTCTGTCTGGATGATCTGTCCATTGATGAAAGTGGGGTGTTATTTTAAAGTCTGTTTTGTCTGATATGAGTATTGCCACTCCAGCTTTCTTCTGATTCCCATTTGTATGGAATACCTTTTTCCATCCCCTCACTTTGTCTATATGTGTCCGTAGATCTGAAGTGGGTATTTTGTAGACAGTATATGGGTCTTGTTTTCGTAGCCATTCAGCCAGTCTGTGTCTTTTGGTTGGAGCATTTAATTCGTTTTCATTTCAGGTAATTATCAATATGTATGTTCTTATTGTCATTTTCCTAATTGTTTTGGATTTGCTTTTGTAGGTCTTTTTTCTCCCCTTCCTCTTTTGTTCTCTTCTGATTTGATGCCCGACTTTTTATTGTTGTGTTTGGATTCCTTTTTCTTTTTTGTGTGTGTGTATCTGCTGTAGATTTTCAGTTTGTATTTACCATGAGGTTTTGATATAGCAGTCTGTATATATATACAAGATTATTTTAATTTGCTGGTCTTTTAATTTCAAATGCATTTCTAATACCCTGGATTTGTACTCTTTTCTTCTCACAGTTGCTGGTTTTGATACCATATTTGTGTGTGGATGATTTCCTACCTTTACTGTATGTTTGCCTTTTCCAGTGAGCTTTCTTATTCTTAATTCTCTAGTTGTGGCCTTTTTTTTTTACCCTGCCTAGAGAAGTTCCTTTAACATTGGTTGCAAAGCTGGTGTGGTGATGCTGAATTCTCTTAGCTTTTGCTTGTCTGTGAAGCTTTTGATTTCTCCGTCAACTCTGAATGAGAGCCTTGGTGGGTAGAGTAATCTTGGTCATAGGTTCTTCCCTTTTGTCACTTTAATATATTGTACCACTCCCTTCGGGCCTGCAGAGTTTCTGCTGAGAAATCAGCTGATGACCTTATGGGGATTCCGTTGTATGTTCTGTGTTGCTTTTCTCTTGCTGCTTTTAGTATTTTTTCATTGTCTTTAATTTTTGTCAGTTTGACTAATATGTGTCTCGGTGTGTTCCTCCTTGGGTTTATCCTGCCTGGGACTCTCTGCACTCCCTGGACTTGGGTGATTGTTTCCTTTCCCATTTTAGGGAAGTTTTCAGCTAGTATCTCTTCAGATATTTTATCAGGCCCTTTCCCTCTTCTCCTTCTGGGACCCCTATAATGCAGTGCATTTAATGTTGTCCCAGAGGTCTCTTAGACTGTCCTCATTTCTTTCCATTCTGTTTTCTTTATTCTGTTCTGTGGCAGTGATTTATACCATTTTGTCTTCCAGCTCACTTACCTGTTGTTCTGCCTCATTTACTGTTACTGATTGTTTCTAGTGTATTATTCATTTCAGTTTTTGTATTCTTCATCTGTTTGTTCTTTAGATCTTCTAGCTCTTTATTAAACATTTCTTCTATCTTCTCCATCTGTGCCCCCATTCTTTTTCCAAGATCTTGGGTCATCTTTACTATCATTACTCTGAATTGTTTTTTGGGTAGATCACCTATCTCCATTTCACTTAGTTCTTCTGGGGTTTTATCTTGTTCCCTCATATAGGACATATTCCCTCTGCTGTCTCATTTTGTCTAACTTTTTGTGGTTGTGGTTTCCATTCTATAGGCTGCAGGGCTGTAGTTTGTCTTGCTTCTGCTGCTGCCCCCAGTGGATGAGGCCAGTCTAAGAGGCTTGTGCAGGCTTCCTGTTTGGGAGGGGTGGGGGGGTGGGGACTGGTGCCTGCCCAGTGGGTGGAGCTGGGTCTTGTCCCTCTGGTGGGCAGGGCCATGTCAAGGGGTGTGTTTAGCCAGCAGTTGTGGGCTCAGGAAGACTTTAGGCAGCCTGTCTGCTGATGGGGAGGGGTTGTATTCCCACCCAGTTGGTTGTTTGGCCTGAGGCATCCCAGCACTGGAGCCTATAGGCTGTTGGGTGAGGCCAGGTCTTGGTGAGAAAATGGTGGCCTCCTGAAGGGCTCACACCAATGAGTGTGAGCTACCCAGAACTACCGCCACCAGTGTCTTTGTCCCTGTAGTGAGGCACAGCCACCCCTTTCCCCCCGCCTCCAGAGGAGACCCTCCAATACCAGCAGGTGGGTTAAGCCCAGACTCTTGTGAGGTCACTGCTTTTTCCCCTGGGTCCTCGTGTGCACGAGACCTTGTGTGCACCCTCCAAGAGTGGAGTTTCTCTTTGCCCCAGTCTAACCCCGCTGGCCTTCAAAGCCAAATGCCCTGGGGGCTCCTCCTACTGATGCCATATCCCCAGGCTGGGGAGCCTGATGCAAGACTCATAACTTTCACTCCTGTGGGAGAACCTCTGAGATATAATTATTTTCCAGTTTGTGGGTCACCCACCCAGCAGGTATGGGATTTCATTTTATCGCGATTGCACCCCTCCTATTGTCTCACTGTGGCTTCTTTGTTTTTGGATGTAGGATAGCTTTTTGGTAAGTTCCAGGGTTTTTTTGTCGATGGTTGTTCAGCAGTTAGTTGTGAATTTGGTGTTTTCATGAGAAGAGATGAGCTCACATCCCTCTTCTCCGCCACCTTATCTCCATCCTCAAAACAGCTGTTGATCTTTGGTGCATTACCTTAATTGAACAAGCCTCAGTTTCCTTGTAGGAGAGGCTTGTCTTGGGCAGCTGAAAGATGAGTAGATCTCCGCACCCACCTGGCAGAATCTTGAGGTTTATATAGAGCCTTTAATGGGGCTAAGTCACATACCCAGTCCAAATGGTCTCAACAACACCTTACTCTCTCAAGACTTCTTCCATGAAATTCCTTTGTTTTTTTAACCATAACTAACTGTCTTGCACACATTCTGGAGGCTTATCACTAAGATTCTAGATGCTGGCCTTGCTGATGTTAGCCTGAGCTATTTAAACTCCACCTGGTTTTCTTTCCTACCAAACGGTTAGGCCGATAGAATCTTCTAGAGTGGGTGCCAGCAGACGCCATCAGTTGGAATACAGTGTACACAGATATTTATGTATTGCCTGGGGCTGCTTTCGCACTTCAGTGGCAAAGTTGAGTAGTTGGGACAGAGACTGTGTGGCCCACAAGCTCTAAAATATTTATTATCAGGCCCTTTACAGAGAAACTTGGCCAACCCCTGCTATAAAATAATACTAAGAGTTAATATCTGTTACCAAAGGTAGCAGATCAAAGTAAAATACAATGTTATTTCCAGATCACACAAAGTCCAGCCAGCCTGTGGGGGTTTTTTTTTTTGGCCACGCCCTGAGGCATGCGGGATCTTTGTTCCTCAACCAGGGATGGAACCCGTGTCCCCTGCAGTGGAAGCTCGGCGACTTAACCACTGGACCACCAGAGAAATCCCCAGTCTGTGTTCTCCATGTCTGCCAGGTCTCAACTCAAGTTACATTGGCATTCATTCTTACTTCCCCACGGGAGGGAAATAAGTGATTTTATGTGCCACATATTTTACATGAGTTGCCTTCCTGTTTTGTTGGTGGCCAGAGGGGTCGATGACTTACCCAAGTTCATAATGAGCCAGATTCAAGCTCCCGTCAGGTGCAGACCTGTGTTCTTACCCACCACAGTCTGTGTATCTAAACTGAGAAAGAAGACAGGGCTTTGAAAATGTTGGAAGGGCTTTCAGCAAGGACTAGACTCTTCCTCAGGCTGTTTTATAGTTGAGGGATGGCCCCCGCCTCCCCCCCCAAAAAAAGTAAGCTCAAACCTTTCCTCCTAACCCCTTTCAGGATTAGCCTTACTTCTGTTTCTCTTCTCCTCTCCACTTCTCCTCTCCTCTCTACTTCCACTATATTATTTTGTGCTTGCTGACTTACGATGGAAATGCTCTTAATTACTAAGTACTCTTGCTTTGTACTACAGACTTTCCCATTAGATCCCCTTCTGGTGACTTAATTTTTCCTTTTGTATCCCTACCTGCCATTCTTTCCAGTTAATATTCTGAATGAAGTACTCAATGGCTAATTGTAGTTAATGTGACGTTGTTTTTTTCTTTTTCTCTGCCCAGATATAGGTTTGACCCTCGTCTCATGTTCAACAATCATGGCAGTGTCAGGACTCGAAGGTTTTCAAAACATCTGTAGCACCTCTGTGGTTGGATCCCTTGCACGCCTCTTTCTGATGAAGTGATTGTAGTAGGTGTGTCTGTAGCTAGTCTTCAAGACCATGCCTGGAAGGGTTTCTGGACTGGCTTTAAGTCCTGTTTGAAAAAGCAACCCAATCAGCTGACTTCCTTGTGCAGTGTGTTAAACTGTGAACTCTGCCTGTGTGTCAGGAGTGGCTGTCCCTGGTCCCTTCATCAACTGGTGATGATACTCCTGAGGTCTTTGCTCTCACCAAACCCTTTCTGTCCTGGGGCCACAGTTCTTGATTATTCCCCATGTGTCTAGATTTGTAAATCCATTCAGATAAATGGCAATGCTTTAGGGGGGCAAGGTTTTTGGTATACAGCTTGACCTAAAATCAGAGGACCTGCATAGCATTCGAGATTGAACACGTCACTATCAAAAATACTAATATCACATGGCTTGAAGCATACCATCAGAGTTGAACCATCTGATTAAGAACAAATACCATTGTTTTTAGATCAGTAGAAATACACTTTATAATATCCATCACAATGGATCACAAATTCAAAACGCATCAGTGAAGCTCTGTTCATTTTTTGGCAATTCTGGGCTGGTGCTACACTGAATTAGAACAGTAGCAAGCTTTTGGTAAAGGCTAATTCCAGGTAGTTACTGAAGGTGATGGACATCTACTTTCCAGTGGCTGCTAATCACATGGAGTACCAGTGAACACCAGGGGTATCTGGGGAATGTCTCTTCTCTTGGTACTTTCCTTTCTCGGCTCTGAAATATAAAGTGGGTTAAGTATTTCAGCAGAGAAGAACTTCCAAGGGTTGGTGAAGGTTGTGTTTTCTGAGGGCCTTCTGCAGGTAGGGCTCTCTGGTTAACAGGTTGAAGGGCTATAAATCAGGGTGTAGTAAGTGCCTGTCCGGCAGGGAGCCTGGGTTCTAGTCCTATGTGTGAAGTTGTGAGACTCCCTCTGCATATTGCTGACATTCTGTTCATTTGTTACAAGATGTAAGAATTCCTTAGAGTTGATGCAGAGTACCAACTACTTACCTTCTTCCCTTTCAGCAAAACGTCTTCTTGAGTTTTTGGAGTCTTGTGTACTTGGGCCTAATTCACTATTCCTCTGTTGAAACCCGATCTTCTTGAGATTTCCTCACTGTTTAGAACACCTGCATTTCTGTCTCTTGGCTCGAAGACCACTCCCATTTCTTGTGTTTTCTTCACAAGAAGGTTAATTGGTGATGTGGCAGCAGGGGAGGAGGAGGAACCGTGGTTTATAACCTGTTCAACTCAGGCAGTAGTGATTTTAGCTTTATGTAAGGTCCTAGGTTGAGCTTTAAGCACTTTGTAAGACATGGCCATAAGTAACTCACAATTCCAGATAGCCATGTTGGGTTAACAGCCATTGGGTTTATTCCTTTACCTCATACAATCCCAGTAACTGGTGGTATTTAGAGGTGAAATGGGCAAGTGAAATGAATACCTCTGCTGTGACCATTTTAGGAAAAGAAATTCTAACCATTTTGTGACTAAAAGCAAACTACCATGTTGAGTATGGGTATTGGCTTTATTCTACACTTTTGAGTCTTCACATTCATCAGTCGGCTTCCACATTAATGGAAGTTGACAATGGTTATTCCTGAATAAAGAGAAAACAACTCTTACCAGGTCTTCTACTGTGATGTCATATTACTCAGTTTTACGATGCTCGTTCCTGAAAGCAGATGATGTAGTAAGAGTGACACAAATCAGCCGCTGATAGTACTCCTGTCCCACTGCTCTTACATTCATCAGACTTTTGTCTGGGGGGCAGGCAGGGCAGGGAATGCAGTGAAGCCCTTTTATTTTTGTACCCCTGATTTTTGAATGGCCTCTAGTTTGACTTTTTCTCGTGGACTGGTTGCATTCTGGATCTACACTAAAATCATCTTTCATAAAGAGACCTCAGTTTCTAGACTAGCAGACCACAAAATGCACTGGAATTTTTCAGAACGATATGTACAAGGGCCCCACTGCAAGAGGCTTGCCTTGTTTCTCTCTTAATTGTACTGATTTGATTTTGATTATTTTCCCTTTTAAGAAGACCAGGTCCGTATGTATTGGTAATAGAAAACTGTAACCATTAGGAACGAACAGAGGTCTTGGGGAAGAATAGAGATTTTGCCTTACAAGATTTCCTATTACAAAGCTCTCCCACAAGTAAAATTACATTCCCTACAACTACAAAGTAGGGCATGCCTTTTCAGTATCTTTGAATTTGACCAATGGTGCTGTTGCAAAATACATTTTAATTGACAACAGTAGGGTTTTTGTACAACATAGTAATGATAGCCATGGAAGGTTATATTTCTGTGTCCAAGGACTAGCGTTTTAATGAAAGAAGATAAAATTGTCCCAGGATCCTTATTAAGAGAAAGCAAAGGGTATTTGAACTGATCCACCAGTGGAACTAGGTGGGGATATTTGGGTCTTTTGTTTCACCACCGCTTAGGTCCAACTGAATTTGTGAATTCATGTGTTTGCATCATCTGTTCTTAGAAGTTATTCTGCCATGGCTCTGTGTCATCTCAGTCATTTGACTAAGGAAGTGCCCTTTGAAGGACCCTGTTCACTGCTGCACTTTTCAATGAATTAAAATTTATTTCTGTTCTAGTGGGAATGTGTCCTTTGTTTTAGTCCACAAGCAGTAATTTTGACAAGATGTTCTTTGCTGTATACTCTTTAATGTTTTGATCACTCACCTAGTACTAGAGATGGGCTGCTTCGCATTGGGTACCATAGTCCCTACCTGGAAACCTCGTTCGTGTGTATGTGTGGTCCCTGCTGCCCAGTATCCCTGAATGAGCACCATGTAGAAAATCCTTACTGATAAATCTTTATGCATTTACAGTTTGGAGAGAAAAAAAAAACTTACCTTGACCAGCTTTAAATTAGATAAACGAAGCTCACCGTCAAAGGTTCCTTGCCTTGATGTTCAGTCATGTGATCCACTGCCCTAAATGAGAAGTAAGTCCTACTGGAGTTGACAAACTTTTTCTTAAAGGGATAGTTAATATTTTAGGTTTGCAGGCTATGTCTCTATCACAGCTACTTAATTCTGCTTCAGTACAAAAGTAGCCATGGACAACACAAATGAATATGCATGGCTATGTTCCAACAAAACTTTACCCAAAAAAAAGCATAATTTGCCAACCCCAGACCTAGTAGGTTGCCTCTTATAAGTTCTGAAGACCAAGCAGAAAAACAAGATGTTAGAAGATACCCACCCATACCATAAAGTTTCCAGACTACTATACTATCAGAAAAACAAGTAATTGAGTTTATCACAGTATCAAGCCACCAAGGAAGAGGAGAACATTTATTTACTTAGACTAAAAGTGAGGGTAAGTACAGACTCTACTAAATCCATTTTTCTAATATGTAGCGCCCCCCCCACCATCCCCACTGAGACTGTACCCTGCCCTGTAGAACCAAACACTACAGATTTAGTATTTGTTTCACCTTCTTTCTCTGCCTGCCATGGGTTTAAAGGGCTAGTCACGTGTGTACCTTGAAGTCTGTAGTGGCAAGAGCAGAGAACCTAGGGGCCCCAAGCTGAACGCACTGTGCAGACACCTTTACTGATGGCCTAGGAATTACTATATAAGATTTGCATGTGGGACATGGGAGCCGGCTTCAGGACTACCACAGAGTAGATGACAGTTCTAAATCTTAGTCTTTGAGAGGAAGCTTTCATTACCACCTTCTGCTGGTGAGACCTGAGCTCTTATATATCCTCACCACCTGCCCCTCAGACTGCTGCTGATAGGTCCTCAAAGGGCAGAGAAATACACAGAATGGTTGTAATTAGTATTTATTGTGATAAAAATGGCTCCGCCAACAAGCTGCTTTCCTCAGCTTAGTTTATCCAAGCTCACAAAGCTCATTAGTCAAAGAGTCAAGGTTTCAAAGATGTGGTCTATTAAACTCTGCTCTTGCTCTGACCTAAGAAGGATTTTACCCTCCCTCATATGTCTGAGTGAGTGCCTACTCTGCCTGGACGTGGGCTGGGTTATGAAAGGAAATTACTCTCTTCCTGACCCCCAGGACATTACTATGTAGATTGAAAACTCATCCCTGATATCTGTAGTTACAGGGAAAACACAGTTTCAGACTAAGAAGGGGAGTTGACACTACCATTCAAGTGGCTTCTCAAAGTGAAAACAGCTCCTCTGACAAACCCTTAACTAGACTCACCAAGAATAATAGGGGCTCAATTAAGTAAAATCAGAAGTGAAAGGGAAGACGTTACAACTGTACCACACATATACAAAGGATCATAACAGTACTATGAACAACTAATTATATGCCAACAAATTGGATAACCCAGAAGAAATGGATAAATTCCTAGAAACACAGCCTTCTAGGATTGAATCATGAAGAAATAGAAAATGTGAATAGTCTGATCACTAGTAAGGAGATTGTAATCAACAAGCCTCCCAGGGCTTCCCTGGTGGCACAGTGGTTGAGAATCTGCCTGCCAATGCAGGGGACACGGGTTTGAGCCCTGGTCCGGGAAGGTCCCACATACTGCAGAGCAACTAGGCCTGTGTGCCACAACTACCGATCCTGTGCGTCTGGAGCCTGTGCTCCGCAACAAGAGAGGCCGCGATAGTGAGAGGCCCGCGCACTGCGATGAAGAGTGGCCCCCACTCGCCGCAACTAGAGAAAGCCCTCACACAGAAAGACCCAACACAGCCATAAATAAATAAATAAATAAAATTTAAAGGAAAAAAAAAGCCTCCCAATAAAAGTCCAGGACCAGGTAGCTTCACTGGTGAATTCTACCAAGCATTCAAAGTGGAACTAATACCAGTCCTTCTCAAACTCTTCCAAAAACAGGAGAGGAAGGAACACTTCCAAAATCATTTTATGAGGCCAGCATTACTCTCATACAAAAACCAGACAAGGACACCATAAGAAAAGAAAATCACAGGTCAATATCCCCAATAAACATAGAGGCAAAAATCCTCTAATAAGATATTAGCAAACTGAATTCAACAATACATTAAAAGGCTCATACACCATGATCAAGTGGAATTTAGTACAAGGATGCAAGAGTGGTTCAACATCCACAAATCAATGTGCTATATACCACATTAACAAAATGAAGGATAAAAAATATCATCTCAATAGTTGCAGAAAAGGCATTTGACAAAACTCAACTTTCATGACAAAAACTCATACAGAGATACAGAGTAAACATACCTCAACATAAAAGTCATAGATGACAAGTCCACAGCCAACAATGAAAAGCTGAAAGCCTTTCCTCTAAGATGAGGAAAAAGACAAAGATGCCCACTGTCACTTTTATTCAACATAGTATGGGATAGCTGATTCACTTTGTTATAAAGCAGAAACTAACACCATTGTAAAGCAATTATACTCCAATAAAGATGCTAAAAAAGAAAACTATATGTAAAATATTTTTTCTAATAAAAAGTCAAGAAAGAAAAAAAAAAAAACCCATAGTATTGGAAATCCTAGCCAGAGCAATTAGGCAAGTAAAATAAAAAGAATCCAAATCAGAAAGGAAGAAGTAAAACTGTAACTATTTGCAGATGACATATATAGAAAACCCTAAAGATTCCACACAAGAAAACTGCTAGAACTAATAAATGAATTCAGTATAGCTGCAAGATAAAACATCAGTATACAAAAATCTTGTATTTCTATATATTAATAAACTATCAGAAAAAGAAATTAATTCCATTTATAACTTCATCAGAAAGAATAAAACAGTGCAGCATTGGTGATTTAGTGGTGAGCATAGCTGCCTTCCAAAAAAGAATAAAATACCTAGGAATAAGTTTAACCAAGGTCAGAAACCTACACACTGAAAACTAAAAGACACTGATGAAAGAAATTGAAGACACAAATAAATGGAAAGATATTCTGTGCTCACGGATTGGAAGATTAATGTTAAAATGTCCATACTACCCAAAGCAGTCTACAGATTCAATGCAATCCCTATCAAAATTCCAAAGACATTTTTCACAGAAACAGAACAAACAATCCTCAAATTTGTATGGAACCACAAGAGACCCCAAATAGCCAAAACAATCTTAAGAAAGACCAACAAAGCTGGAGGCATCATGCTCCCTGATTTCAAACTATATTACAAAGCTACAGTAATCAAAAG
The DNA here is from genome assembly GCF_963924675.1 of Phocoena phocoena. Taxonomy (NCBI): domain Eukaryota; kingdom Metazoa; phylum Chordata; class Mammalia; order Artiodactyla; family Phocoenidae; genus Phocoena; species Phocoena phocoena. The sequence continues at coordinate 51,901,424 of NC_089229.1, forward strand.
TGTATGGTATAGGCATAAAAACAGACACATGGATCAATGGAACAGACTAGAGAGCCCAGAAATAAACTCATGCATTTATGGTTAATTTATGACAAAGCCAAGAATATACAATAGGGAAAGGACAGTATCTTCAATAAATGGTTCTGGGAAAACTGGCAGCCACATGCAAAAGAGTTTATTAACTAGACTACTATTTTACACCATACACAAAAGTTAACTCAAAATGGATTAATGTAAAACCTGAAACCATAAAAATCCTAGAAGAGGGCTTCCCTGGTGGTGCAGTGGTTGAGAGTCCACCTGCCAATGCAGGGGACACGGGTTCGTGCCCCAGTCCGGGAAGATCCCACATGCCACGGAGCGGCTGGGCCCGTTAGCCATGGCTGCTGAGCCTGTGCGTCCGGATCCTGTGCTCCGCAACGGGAGAGGCCACAACAGTGAGAGAGGCCCGCGTACCGCATGAAAAAAAAAAATCCTAGAAGAAAACAAGCAGTATGTTGCTTGACATCAGTACTGGTGATTTTTTGGATCTGACTCCAAAAGCAAAGGCAACAAAAACAAACAAGTGGGACTATATCAAACTAAAATGCTTCTGCATAGAAAAGGAAAACATGACAAAATAAAAGGGCAGCCTACTGAATAGAAGAAACTGTTTAGAAATCATGTATGATAAGGGGTTAATATCCCAAACATGTAAAGAACACGTACAACTTAATAGCAAAAAACAATTAAAAACTAGGCAGGGGCTTCCCTGGTGGCACAGTGGTTGGGAGTCTGCCTGCCGATGCAGGGGACATGGGTTCGTGCCCCGGTCCGGGAGGATCCCACATGCCTTGGAGCAGCTAAGCCCGTGTGCCACAACTACTGAAGCTCACACACCTAGAGCCTGTGCTCTGCAATAAGAGAAGCCACCGCAACGAGAAGCCTGCGCACCACAAGGAAGAGTAGCCCCTGCTCACCGCAACTAGAGAAAGCCCGTGCACAGCAACGAAAACACAATGCAGCCAAAAATAAATAAATAAATTTTATTTAAAAAACAAAGAGACAAGGGTGGGGGGGTGGGGAGGGGGAAGGGTGAGCTGTGACAAAGTGAGAGAGTGGCATGGACATATATACACTACCAAACGTAAAATAGATAGCTAGTGGGAAGCAGCTGCATAGCACAGGGAGATCAGCTCGGTGCTTTGTGACCACCTGGAGGGGTGGGATAGGGAGGGTGGGAGGGAGGAAGACGCAAGAGGGAAGACATATGGGAATATTAGTATTTGTATAACTGATGCACTTTGTTATAAAGCAGAAACCAACACACCATTGTAAAGCAATTATACTCCAATAAAGGTGTTAAATAAAAAAAGACAAGGGGGAGTTCACTGGAGATCCAGTGGTTAGGACTTGGCACTTTCACCGGCCATTGCCCGGGTTCAGTTCCTGGTTGGGGAACTAAGATATTACAAGCTGTGCAGCATGGCCAAATAAAAAAAAATTTTTTTAAATGTTTTTTAATTTTTAAATTAACTTTTTAATTTTAATTTTTTTTAATTTAAAAAAATTTAATTTTTAATAAAATAATAAAAGACAAAGACAAGGATGTGAAGAAAAGGGAACCCTTGTGCACTGTTGGTGGGAATGTATATTGATATAGGCACTATGGAAAACAGTATGGAGGTTCCTAAAAAAATTAAAAATAGAACAACCATATGATCCAGTAACCCCACTTCTGGGTATTTATCTGAAAAAAAAAACAAAACATTGATTTGAAATCCCACATTCATTGCAGCATTATTTATAATAGCCAAGATATGGAAACAACCTAAGTATCCTATCCATCAAAGGATGCATGGATAAAGATGTACATATATACATACAATAGAATACTATTCTGCCATTAAAAAAGAATGAAAAAATAAAAAGAATGAAATCTTGCCATTTGTGACAATATGGATAGACCCTGAGGGCATTATGTTAAGTGAAATAAGTCAGAGAAAGAAACATACTTTATTATCTCATTTTTTTAAACATTTTTATTGGAGTGTAATTGCTTTTCAATGGTGTATTAGTTTCTGCTGTAAAACAAAGTGAATCAGCTGTATGTAGACATATATCCCTATATCCCCTCCCTCTTGCGTCTCCCTCCCACCCTCCCTATCCCACTCCTCTAGGTGGTCACAAAGCACCGAGCTGATCTCCCTTATTATCTTACTTATACGTGGAATTAAAAAAAAAAAACCAACTACAACAGGACAAAAACAAAGCTCATAGATATGGAGAACAGATAGATGGTTGCCAGAGTTGGGGGTGTGGAGTGGGAGACATAGGTGAAGGGGGTCCAAAGGCACGAAGTTCCAGTTACAAAACAAGCCATGGGGATGTCATGTCACACCGTAGTGACTATAGTTAATAATACTGAATTGCTTATTTGGAATTTGCTAAGAGTACATGTTAAACATCCTCATCACAAGAAAAAAAAAATTTGTAACTACGTATGGCAATGTATGACTAATATAATGACCAAACCTGGTTTACCAGGAGAAGCTGGGGCCAACCTTTTGCCAAAACCTATCCAATTGTAGGTACCTGGGACAGGGCAAAGCTGTTCAATGGTAGAGGCTCGACTTGTCTCCAAAGGGGGAATAAAAAAGTCTTACATACATTATATACTTGAAGAGTATAAGCAAACGCTAGTTTGCAGCTATAATTACTAAAAACAAGTAGAAGCTGCTTTGCTGGAATGGTTGCTAAACTGTTGGTCTCAGCACATGCTGGGAAATATTTTAATGGACTCTCTCGGCTGGCAGACCCCAGACACAAATCCAAGTCTTCCCTCCAGGGGTTCTCCATAACCCACAAAGGCTGGTGCAGGGGAGAACACAGCACAGGGGTGGAGCTGCTCTTTTAGCAGTTGCTACAGGCCAAGATTCTGACCTGCTTTCTTTTTTCTTTTTTTTTGTTTTTGCGGTACGCGGGCCTCTCACTGCTGTGGCCTCTCCCGTTGCGGAGCACAGGCTCCGGACGCGCAGGCTCAGCGGCCATGGCTCACGGGCCCAGCCCGCGGCATGTGGGATCTTCCCGGACCGGGGCACGAACCCGTGTTCCCTGCATCGGCAGGCGGACCCCCAACCACTGCGCCACCAGGGAAGCCCCTGGCCTGCTTTCTGAGGCACCTGTTGTCCAAGATCATCAGACGCTACTTCCTTGCCTCATCCTAATGCTAGGAAAGTAGCTCAGAAATGCGAATGATTCTGTTCTTGCTTAAGTCCCTAAGAAAGTGGCTCCCCTGTGTCCTTTTCTTCCCCAATCCTCCCGGCTTTTCCCAGCTCCTCCCAGATCAGGTGAGAAGCACCTTTATTAGGCCTGACATCAACATGACATCTTGGATTCTTTCAGCAGTCTGCAATGAGTGACTACTAACTGAGTCATCTATCAGGCAGCCTTCAGCCTGTGACTGCACTTTTATGGATGCTCCCATAAAAAATGAAGCCCCGGGTGCCGAGTCTAGTCCTCTGTACAGCAGAAGAAAACAAAAACTGGGGGCCTCGGTCATCCTGCCCCCTTCCTCTTCCTGTAATGCCACTTAAGGCCCTAGTTAAGGGTTCAGCCAGGGGTGAACACTGACTTCACGAGGAGAGGCAGGAAGCTGTAGCTCAGGGTCTGCCTGTAGAGCAGCCCCATCCCTTCTCAAAGCTGCCCAAGTAGCTGTTTCCAGACACTGTGAAACGTTTAGTCCCACAGATGTTATGCCCTGCAGCTCAGAGAGATACAGAAAGAGCTGAAGATATGCTCCAGTCCCCACAGAGATTCCTATCTGGGGTGAGAATTCACATGCATGACAACACTGAGCAGAAACAAAGGCCAAAGGCCCCCAGACAGCACCTACGTGTGACCCTCTGGTCCGAATCGCTCAGCACCTCACAGTAACATGACAGCACGGGCATCCCTAGTCCCAGCTGCTCTCAGCATTTTGGGTCTAACTTGTAAGAGAAGACAGACAACACCCTGCCACTGTATTTATGGGGAGCACAAGGAAAGGCACTGAATGAAGATTTCTTGGTCTACGAATTGCCCTAGAATCTTTTGTTTTGCCGTCCCTGAACACGAGTCTAAAAAACAAAAACCAAGAAAATATTTGTTTGAAAAAATGTCCCTCCTGGAAATGACATCCTTAGGTGTTGCTTAGATGAATTTTAGTGTCAACATGATATGTAAACATCTTGGCCCAGTAGTAAAGCAGCCATACCACTATAGGAAGAAGGACTTGGAGAATAATACCACCTTACACTATGTCAGGCTTTGCGGTGTAGAATACCTTGACCTTCATTATCTTATTCGGTCCTCACATGAGCCCTGTGAGGAAAGCAAATGCATGATACCCTCCCACTTTACAGGGGAAAAAAAGTTGAGCTTGATCCAGAGCAATTGCCATTGTAAATTTTAACTTGCCCTTGCCAAAGATGAACCCTTAACCTGTGGAGAATTATTTAGACCTATATAAGTTCCTTTCTCGTAACAGAGGCAAAACAGCTAGAGTGACGCCCATTAACAGGCTGCCCAAAATAGGCCCGAGAAACCAGTGGCCATTGTGTCGAAAATTTTCATGTAAATCATGAATTCTGCCAGGTAACTCCTGCTCATCCTTAAAATCTTAGCTGTAAGTCACTCCCTCAAGGAAGCCTTCTCTAACTGCCTAAGTAGTAGACTCTCATAGCACTCTGTACTTTATCTTTGTGACACTTACCGGTTTGCAATACTCATAGTCTGGTTTCCCTGAAGACAGAACCGTGATTTCCTGCTCAGCATAATCTACCCAGTACCTAACATCCTTGGGTAATTTATACATATGAACTAAAATAGTTAAAACACTTGGTGTTCTACTCAAGTTTCTTTTTATGCAAAGAACAGAACAAACTAATATAAGTGACAGAAAAAAAAAAAAGGAAAAGGATGGTTGTAAGAATACAGCTATCACAGAACCCAACAGTAAACAGATACACTCATTCCTCAAATATGATTACAATTTGTTCTAAGCTGTTTGTGGGGGTGGGGGGTGGGGGGAAGAGGGAGGGAGGGGAATAGGAAGGGGTGGAAGGAAGGGAGGGAGGAAGAAAGGAAGGAAACAATCATAATTCACATTTTAATAAGCATAAACCCTACTGTATTTCCAATATGAAAGTAGGCTTAAATATTTAGAATATTATTGATCATATGCATTAAAGTTACATACTGTAAATAACTAAATTTCTGAGGGAACCAAAAAGTTGATAGCACCAAGCGACATCAGCACTTGTCATCTGGCAAACTTTTCAAAACTAGGCCAAATTAGGAATGTGTAGAACTCACTTTTTTTTTTTTGCACAAAATAACACTAATTTTTAAGGAAACTTACTTCAGTGCAAGGACCTTAAATACAAACATACCAAGTATATCTGTAGAATCTGTAGTGATGTCAACTGTCCTGTTCCTGAGGTGGTAATTTGCATCTTCTCTTTCTTGGCTGGTCTGTATGGTTAGAGGATTATCAACTCTGTAGATCTCTTAAGAATCCACTTTTGGTTTCATTGATTTTGTTTCTGTGTTCTATTTCATTTATTACCACTCTTTATTACTTCCTTTCTTCTGCTTACTTTGGGTTTGCTTTTCTTTTCCTTGTATCTTTAAGTGGAGGCTGAGGTCAACCATTTGAGCCTTTTCATCTTTCCTAATAGGCATTTAGTACTGGGTTGGCCAAAAAGTGCCTTTGGTTTTTAAAGTAAAAATAAAAGACGCATTTTTCATTCTCACCAATAACTTTTTTGGACAACGTACTCACCGTTTTGTTCCACTACCTTCTGCCATTTTTCAGGCATCTTCATAATTCCATCTTCCCAAAACTTTTTATCTTTTTGAGCAAAGAACTGTTCCAGGTGCCTTTTACAATCTTGCAGGGAATTGAAATTTTTTCCATTAAGAGAATTTTGTAAAGACAAAAATAAATGGAAATCCAAAGGTGCAATGTCTGGTGAATACAGTGGATGAATCAGAACTTCCCAGCCAAACTGTAACCGTTTTTGCCTGGTCATCAAAGAAACATGCAGCTTTGTGTTATCCTGATGGAAGATTTTGTTTTCTATCGACTAATTCTGGACGCTTTTTGTCAAGTGCTGCTTTCAGTTGGTCTAATTGGGAGCGGCACTTGTTGGAATTAATCGATTGGTTTTCTGCAAGGAGCTCATAATAGAGGACTCCCTTCCAATCCCACCATATACACAACATCACCTTCCTTGGATGAAGACTGGCCTTTGGTGTGGTTAGTGGTGGTTCATTTCACTTACCCCATGATCTCTTCTGTTCCACATTATTGTACAGTATCCACTTTTCATCACCGGGACCTCCCTGGTTGCGCAGTGGTTAAGAATCCACCTGCCAATGCAGGGGACACGGGTTCAAGCCCTGGTCCGGGAAGATCCCACATGCCACGAAGCAACTGAGCCCGTGCACCACAGCTACTGAGTCTGTGCTCTAAAGCCCGCGAGCCACAACTACGGAAGCCCGCAAGCCACAACTACTGAAGCCCACGCGCCTGGAGCCCGTGCTCCAGAACAAGAGAAGCCACCATGGTGAGAGCCCCACGCACTGCAATGATGAGTAGCCCCTGCTTGCCTCAACTTAAAGAAAGCCTACATGCAGCAACAAGCAAAAATAAATAATAAATAAAATTTTTAAAAAACGGAACATTTTCATTATGTTTCAGTAGAGAATCGCACGCGAAAATATGGTCAAGAAGGTTTTCTTCACTTATGTGGAACCCACACATCAAAGTGATTAACATAACCAAGCTGGTGCAAATGATTTTTGACTCTTGATTTGGATATTTTTTGAGTATGTCGGCTGTCTCTCGCATGGTATAACGCTGACTGTTCTCAATTAATGTCTCGATTTGATTGCTATCAACTGGTCTATGCAACTGTGGAGCATCATCCAGTGAGAAATCTCCAGCACGAAACTTCACAAACCACTTTTGACAGGTTCGATCACTCTCAGCACCTTCTCCACACACCGCACAAATCTTTTTTGCATTTCGGTTACGTTTTTAACTTTCTTGAAATAATAAAGCATAATATGCCGAAAATGTTGCTTTTTTTATTTCCACCTTCAATATTAACACATTTTTGACCGGAGACGTATTACAGCCACAGGCGTTAGCGTTTCTGCAAAAATCCCCCAGTCAATAATCTGTTAAAACGGCTACACAAAAACTCACCAATTTTGATGTCTTTTTTTAAATGCACGCTGATATGACGGCTACCACACACAATCTAACAAAATTGTTTTGAATGAAGTTAAAGACAACCAAGTGCTACTAGAGCCATCTTACGGGAAAAAACGAACGAAACTTTTGGCCGACCCAATACTATAAATTTCCCTCTATTTCTACTCTGGATCCCATCGGAGAAATGGGCACACGAGTACAGAGCTCACGTAAACAAAGATAATGCCTTCCTGAGGGAAGAGGGTATGATCCAACAGCTAACAAATACCAAGTAGGTTCCGAATTTACTCTTTCCATCTCCCAGAAGCCACACGGCCTTCTCCTCTCTGCTTCTCCTGCTTTCTCTGCAGTCTTTCTCTGTCCCTGAAACAAGGCCCAATGGTGGGTTCAGTTCCCTGGTTTATAAGTACCCATCACAGACTAACTACAATTCCTTTGTTTCTTTATTTAAAATTTTAAGAAAGTTTAACTGATCAACAGCCTTGTATCCCAGGTCTAACTAAGATCCAATTAGCCATGGTCAGGGCACAGGGTCAAGCTATGTATAGAATTATCCTTTCCAGTGCTAAATGAGGCAGGTCAGGGAGCCTCTCTGCAGGCTAGCCATTACTCTCAGTATGGAAGTAATTTGTTTAAAAGAGAGAGAGAGGTACAACTGTGCACATGGATATATCCTTTCAGTCTCTGAAATACTCTGGAGAGCTCTAAGATTTACAGTTAGTATTTGAAAAAACATGGGGTGCTTATTAAAGTAGCAGATTCTCAGGGCCTAGTATTAGCTTTGGCGTGGGAGAAGATTTTTAAATCCTCCTTTTAAAACTCAGCACCTCCAGTAGTTCTGGAGGTGGTCCATAAAGAGACAGGGTAATAACTTCATTTTTGTCTTGAAATCTCTTCCAACAGATCTTAAAACACTGCCCTTTCCCAACTATTAGCTTCATAACTTTTCCCCCAAGACCTACTGCGCCTCTGCTTGGATCGCCTTACTTGCAAAAGAACAAAAATTTTAAAATCAAGCTGGGGGTGGAAGGTGACACAGGGGACAGGAACATCCTTCCGGCCGCACCCACACCCTACACCCTAGCTCGTTACCTTCCTTGAAGCACACTCCCTTCCCCAGCACACACAACTCCTGCAGCAAGTTCATCTGGAAGAAAGGCAATGAGGCTTGGGCTTTTCTGAAGGCTGAGAGCCAGGTTCCTCGATTTCTAAGGCTGCGGTGTATTCTCAGATAAGCATCTTTTACTGATAAGGCATTCAGTGACATGCTTGATTTTACCTAAAAGTCATTGACTTGGAACATCTTCCTTGAGAGATCACACATGCAAGAAAAAACATTTGAAATGTTTGCCATTCGAAAAAGAATCTGAAGACACCATTTGTAGTTTTGAATAAAAGATTTGAATGTGGGGCTTCCCTGGTGGCGCAGTGGTTGAGAATCCGCCTGCTAATGCAGGGGACACGGGTTCGAGGCCTGGTCTGGGAAGATCCCACATGCCGCGGAGCAACTAGGCCCGTGAGCCACAACTACTGAGCCTGCGCGTCTGGAGCCTGTGGTCCGCAACAAGAGAGGCCGCGACAGTGAGAGGCCTGCGCATGGCGATGAAGAATGGCCCCCGCTCTCCGCAACTGGAGAAAGCCCTCACACAGAAACAAAGACCCAACACAGCCATACATAAGTAAATAAATAAATTTAAAAAAAAAAAAAAAAAAAAAAAAAAAGATTTGAATGTAAGCTATCGCCTCCCACCCACAGGGTAATAATTCAAGGATTCTAACTTTTGGCAAGACACCTCAGTGTGCTGCTCCAGAATTACTAGAGCTTTAGCAAATTTTATCGCACTTGAAAATCAGAAAGCCCTCTCGAGCAGAGCCCCCTAGAATCCCACTTTAGAGAAAAGGAACTCCACAGGGTTTAATTAATCTCCTGTGTCCACACAGGGTGGCTAAATTGAGGGGAGGGTGCACACACCAGGCAAACAACCAGATCTGTGCCACTAAAGACAGAGGCGCGTTCAAGGTAAGCCTCCTTATTTAGAAAAATCAATACCAACTCTCCTGGTTAAAGGAACTCCCTCCCTGGGAATTCCCTGGTGGTCCAGTGGTTAGGACTCTGCGCTTTCACCACTGAGGACAAGCCAGGCATTGCAGCCAAAAAAAAAAAGGACCTCTCTCCCAAACACAAAGCCAAAACCCAACTTCTCTTGAAACTTACAAAGAGTCCTGATGTTTTGTTTATGTGCAAACATTTTCAAATGCCAATACTCACCTTTCTCAGCAAGGAGAAAAGACGAGCTTTTGGAGTTCAGCTGCCACCAAGTGAGTCACAAGTGACTTTGGAAACTAAGATGAAAAGGTCTGTCCTCTACCTGGTCATTCTCACCTTACAGAATTAAAGGGAAAGATCTGTCAAAAAACCGAAATGAAACCAAAATCACCGACCCCCAAAAAACAAAAACCAACAAAACTTAAAAAACCCAGGGGTGGGATGGATCGGGAGATTGAGACTGACATATATACACTACTATGTATAAAATAGATTAACTAATGAGAACAGACTGTTAGCACGGGGAACTCTCCTCAATACTCTGTTGTGACCTAAATGGGAAGGACATCCAAGGAAGAGGTGATATATGTATACATGTGGCTGATTCACTTTGCTGTACAGCAGAAACTAACACAACATTGTAAAGCAACTATACTCCAATTAAAGAACAAACTAACCCTGCAGATGGAGTTAATACATCTTACCTCACAGTTATTTAACCTGCCCACTCCTTTCTACCACCACCACCACCCCCGCCCCACTTCTCCCCCCATCCTTATACAAAGCTGCTTACTTAATTTAGCACTTAATTAAGCAAGTAGTGATTCACACCAGACAGGTGTATACTTTCAAGACTTTGAATACTTAGTTTCCCATGTTTCTTTGGAGAGGACCATCCTTGATGAGGGTATAAAACTCCAGCGTTTGTAAGTATTTGGTGGCTCCTGGGAACTGTGACTTCTCCCTGAAGCTATTATTCCGGTGGTTCCAGGGAATTATTTTACTAATTACAGTGAGAACACGGGGTTTGGTTACCTGCTCTGTCAGTTTCTCCCACGCAACAGAACCTGTAAACAAAAACACAGGTAGGCGTCTCCTTCTGCCTAACTTAGTATAATCACTTAAATGGAATGCTAAATGAACAGCAACAACAAAAGGATGATAGAGCACTCTGACATCAAGCCACAAACCCCAACTGTGCCTAAAGAGGCCTGCTTTCAGATGAACTGCCCATTTGAGGCATCCTAATGGGCCCTTCACAGGTAGTTTTACTGAAAAACTCGGTAGAGCTTATAGGAAAAGCCGGTGGACAGGCAGGGCAGCTCTGCCACTCCCAGAGGGGCCGCGGGCAAGTTGCTGGACCTCAATGCGTTTGTTTCCTCATCTGTAAAATGAGGATGTTGACAATACCTATCTCATGGGAGAGAAAATGAGTTAATACATATTAAAGCTTTTCAGAATAATGCCTGGCACATGGTAAACACTGTGTTTGAACTTGCTATTATAGTACAGAAGGTCCCAACTTAATGATGGTTTGACTTACAGTTTTTCGACTTTACAATGATGTGAAAGTGATACGCATTCAATAGAAAATGTACTTGGATCTTTTTTTTTTAATTTATTTATTTTTACTTTTGGCTGCATTAGGTCTTTGTTGCTGTGCGCGGGCTTTTCTCTAGTTGCGGTGAGCAGGGGCTACTCTTCATTGCAGTGCGCAGGCTTCTCATTGGGTGGCTTCTCTTGTTGTAGAGCATGGGCTCTAGGCGCGCAGGCTTCAGTAGTTGTGGCACTCGGGCTCAGCAGTTGTGGCTCACGGGCTCTAGAGCGCAGGCTCAGTAGTTGTGGTGCACAGGCTTAGTTGCTCCGTGGCATGTGGCATCTTCCCAGACCAGGGCTTGAATCTGTGTCCCCTACACTGGCAGGCGGATTCTTAACCACTGTGCCACCAGAGAAGCACCTGTACTTGGATTTTGAATTGTGATCTTTTCCCGGGCTAGTGACATTTTTTGTTTACGAGGGTAAACAACCAATATACTTAGAACCATTCCGTCCAGACAACCATCCTGTTTTTCACTTTTAGGACAGTATTCAGCACATTACATGAGATATTCAACGCTTTATTCTAATAAAATAGGCTTTGTGTCAGATGATTGTGCCCGACTGTAGGCTAACGTACGTGTTCTGGGCAGGTTTAAGGTAAGCTAGGCAGAAAGATGACGTTCGGTAGGTTAGGTGGATGGAATGCACTTTTGACTTACGATATTTCCAACTTACAATGGGTCTATTAGAACATAACCCTACTGTAGATTAATGAAGATCTGTATAGAGACTCTCCCCCTTCTTTCAAAAACACAAAACTCGTAATCAGGATCACCTGACAGAGTCCCAAAACAGTGTACAATTCTTGAGAACTAATTTTGCAATGTAAGAATATTCATTTAAACTATTATCAACAGGTAACAAGTTCCTAGGGCAGGAAGCTAACTCCCTTTAAGGGATAAAAATTCCAAGACACTCCCACTGCACCTTGGATAGTAACTGAGGCCAAACTTCCAACTAGATTCTTCTGGATATTTTGGTGAAAAAGATCTATATTGAGCCATCATTTCTATCATAATATTTTCACTTACAAAGCAGCTATGGTACTTGAAATGCTTTCCTCCTTACCGATTCACCAGTGCCTCTAGGGGGCAGTGCAGTAGTAAGAACACTTGCACCTTCTGGGCACAGTGCAGTAGTAAAAACAAACACTTGCACCTGCTTCGCCAGTGCCTCTAGAGAGCAGTGCAAGTAGTAAGAACACTTGCCTCCAGCAGGCTTGGAAGCCTAAGAGGAGAAGCAGTTGCGCACCCATCCCATGTGAGACAGTCACACTGACCCCAAAAAAGATACTTTAATGTTGAAAGTGGTCTATTTTAAGGGTAGGAGGCCTCTGGGCAGGAATGGGTGGTGAAGGAAGAGGCTAAGAAAGAGACAATGTTCTATTTTGGTAGTGGTCACAGGGCAGCCACTTTATAATAATTTCTAACCTATTCACATGCTTTATAAACTTGTAAATATATGTATATTTCACAAAACAATTGTTTTACGAATGTGTTGTATGGGCAGACACTCACCTCTGGTTATTCTCCCCAGGGGATAAGGCAAAGGAAAAAATGACATTTGGGAGAACAAATGTGCCCCATTCAAACCTAGTGAAAGTTGTCATATTCCAGCCCGTGTCCCCAGGTATCTACAAAAGCAGCTCCTCCCCACCCCTGTGACCTTCTTTTACCTGGCGTATAACCATAAATAAAAACACACAAACATCAACTAACAACTTCAACTTTTAATAATGGAAACGATTTGCCATACCAGAAACAATTTTAGGGAAGAAAACTCTTCCCCATAAAAATAAGCTCATCAAAATTATAAATATTATAATTTTTTTACTTCTGCGATTTAAAATGCTCCCCTGCAATACTACCGCTTCACTTAACCTCGTTCCTGTACCATCACATATTGAAGAGAAAACAGTATTACAGCAAAGCTTAGATAGTTTAATTTAACGTAAGAATTTGTACAATGATTTTTTTAAAATCTTTGGCCTCAGTGGCCTCTTACACATTAAAAATGCTGCCGCAGTCACCAGTGTTTGGGAGAGACCGTCGGTCTTCAAGAACCATGAACCGACAGAATTTCAACACAGTAAGTTTTCCAAATTGCAACTTGTAGTGCACCTGACAGTGAGCAAGGTCCTGGATAATACAGACGAGGATGCCTAATTTAGACAATCTACTTCAAGTAAAAAAAAAAAAATTTTTCACAGATACCCATCAGCTACTACTTTAAGGTTCTAACAGTGTCTTCATCTGAGAAACAAAGGCTTCACAAAATATGAACTTACTGGGATGGGTAATTAAAAGACCAGGTGGTCGATAACAGTATACTCACACCCAAGCCATCATCTGAATAGTAAAACCAGTATGAAAATCATGAAGGCGTTCCCTGAACAATGAAGGTAAAAGCGTTGGATGACAATGTCACTAAAACCTCACTGATGTGCTGAAAAGAACTTACATGCAAAATTAAACAAGATGTGCCATACATATTTTATAGCTATTTCTACTTTTTTTTTCTTTCCAACTTTCCTTAAAAAGCTTAGGAAGATATGATTGTCTCAGTACGTGTGTGGCACAGAAGAAGCGACACTTACATCTGCCTCCAGCAAGACGGGTGTTCTCTGAAAAGTCAGAAGAGCCACCAAGAAGAGAACAGAAATGCAATAAAAAAGGCACAGTTCACTTAAGAGGCAAAGAACTGAAGCACCTTGGAATTTCAAAAAGAATCCATTAGGTGTCACCGAAGTGTTAACAATTCCTTGGGAATTTATAAACAAACAATATCTAGACTAAAAATAGACTGGCACAGTGCACCCCCTTCCTGTTGTTTTCAGATTAACTGCTGTGTGAAATGAGGTTATTAGCCTGCTTTAAGGAAGGCTCTTATTGCACATGCATTTCTTTGGTTTGCAGGAACATGCACTTCTGTTAAAATGTTTCCATAAAGAACCCCCCCTCCTGTGTGGTCCGCTGTGGATGGACACTGCCCGCCGCCTTACAGCCAGGTCACCCTTTGGAACTGAGGGTCTGACTGTCCTGGGTCTTTAATCCATACCCCTGTTCTACATTATGGAAGATCGCACTTCTATTGATAAGACAAAGGGAGAAGGGAAAGCAGGGAGGAGAGGGTAGGAGGAAGAAGGGAGGGAAAGACAAAAGGGAAACCGAGGGAGCGGAGGGAGTGACTGTCACAAGTATACTGGGAGCGCCTCACCTGACAAATCCCCCGGATGCTAACAATCTGGGCAAGTGCCTCCTCCCCAAACTCCTTTTCCACTTTGAAAAGGACCTCGGGGGAAAACTGTCACCTCACAGGAGTCATAGCAGATGCTCACTGCCCCATCAGCCCAGAGAAGCTGCACCAAACAGACCTTCCACTCCGGGAAGGAAGGCATAATGGGCGCTGGTCCACCGAGAGGGCGGCTCTGTCCCTGTTTGAAAGATTCACCTGCCTTCCCTGGTCAGCTGCAGTTAGTCCCTCCTTCTGGTCCAGCTCCTACTTTCTTTGGTTCTGCTTCCACATTTTACCCACTCATATTGTCAAGTAATATGACAATGGATTTCACGTCTCTAAACTGAAAGCTTCTAACTCGTCTACAAGCAAATTCACCTTCTCCTCTACCATCCACTTGCCCAAAACACCTCCCATCAGGGCTCCCCACTTCCACCCCACCTTCTTCCAAACTTGCTCTTTACTTTCTTTGTCAGACTCCTCCAAAATCCTTCACCAATTCCTCAGAGTTCCTAGCTTCCTGTGCCTTTCCATTCATATGGATCGTTGCCTGTGACATTTGAAAGAAAAAACAAACCATAACAGGTAGTTTCAACATGACAAGTATTCAGAGAGATTCCTCGTTAAGCTTTTAAAAAATCATTTGCACAACCCTAAGCTTAACATCATCATCACATAATTAACTAAAACAAAATAAGAGAAAAGGGAAAAAAAAACCCCGAGTCCATGCTTCAAAACACTCTAGAATGCTCCAGATGAGACTACAGGTTCACAGCTTGCCAAGAGGTAACACCGCAGTGCCTTAACAGAACAAGCTTGCAGAATCCCTTACAGAGGATGCCCACGGTGCAGGATACTGCGTGACCGGTTTGGGGAACTAGATCCAGAGATTTTTAAAGGGGAAAGGCCCTAGCATCATGGGGCAAGAGAACCGCCCTCCGACAAGAGACACACTGGCTGCTGGTTTGCACGCAGGTCCCGCACTGTCCCCAAGGGGCAGGGAGCCCCACGCTTTACCCGGGTTTCCAGGCCTCGCTGAGGGCTTCTTCCAGCTTGTGTCTGTAGGCCGCGTAGCGCTCCTTCAGGTTCTGTAGCTGCTCATCTTCTTCCTTATCCAAGATCCGCAAGAAATTCTGTAGCTCTGGCAGGCTGAAGGCTTCCCACTGTGAGAGAACACAAATACGAAAAAATGCCAGGTGTTTAATTCAGCATCAAGACTTAGGAATGCGGACGCCAGTGCAGGGAGGCGTGGCTGCCCTCCCCTCCCAACGCACACTGCCCAGCACTGCCCGGCCCTCTCGGGAGTCCTGGTGGACAAGAGCTGAGCCTCCCGACCAGATGTCCACGCCGTCCACTCCCTGCTCGGTTCACTCCCTTCGCCCTCTGCTCCCCTCCTTCCAGCCTCCTCCAAAAGGGCTCTAAGGCCAAAGTCCTCCTTTAGACACTCTGACCCCCAGAGGCATGAGAGATAACTCCACACTCCCTCCACCTTCCCTCTACGGGGAGCCCTCATTGTCACTGCCTTCCTTCCCAGCTCCCACGATCAATCTCACCACCTCCTAGGCAGCTCTCCCTAGTGCTGTCCACCGCCATCTTCTCCTCCACCCCTGGGACAGCCTCCCAGCTCCACCCAAAAGCCAGCCTGAATACGAATACTCTCTGTAAAATGCCAATCTAAGCATTACCCTCCCCTGCTTGGAATCATTCAATGGCTTCCCTTGGTTGTTTCTGCTGAGTCTGAAAGACCCTCCCCTCTCCAGCCACATCTCTCTCACTGTGCCCCTCACTCATTACCTCACATGGCTTTGCACATGCTCTCCCTTCCTCCACTTCGCCTGGCGAACTCCTTCTCAACCTTCAAGTCCCAGCTTAAATGCCACTTTCTCTAGGAAGCCTGCCATGATTTCCTCCCCTTCTCTCCCAGCCAGGATTAAGTCTATTAGAGGCTCTCGCTGATCTCTGGTAGCCTTGAACACAACCTGATCACAAAAAAATCTAAAAATTATTATAATTATTTGCTTAGTATCTCTCTCGCCTACACTGCAGCTATTGTACTTTTCACTATTTGGGCTTTGTCTTTGGCCCTTGAGTTTCTGAGTTCTCTTTCTCTAATAGCAGCTGGTACTTAGCAGGCACAAAATAAATGTTTGCCGGGTTTTTCTTTAAAATTTTTTTAAATTTAAGCAGTGAGTATCAAGAAGGGTATATGGCTTCACCTGGGAGGGTTTTTTAAATTTTTCAACCTACACGTCCTCCCCACCCAAAAGGAGGCCCTGGGTCCTGGGCTGAGAATCACTGTCTGGGCCAGGAGCAATTTCTGATGGGGGATTCCCAGGGGTATGGGGTAGGGAAAAGACGAGATAACCAAATACAGGTGCAAAGAGAGGAGACAGAATAAAACCACCAAGTAGGCCAATGACAGAAGGCTCTCAGAGATTGAGTGTGTGCTAGTTATTAAAGAAAATGAGAAGTGAAGCAGGAGAGCAAAACTTTCTACATTAGAATATTCTGTTAATTTAAAAATGAACATCTTACTTTTCACATAAATTCTTCAAAGTAAAGACATTATAAAATATCATCTCCCTCCCACTCCCTGACAGCTATGGAAAGTTTCTTCCCTCAAGTCAGTTAACCTTGAAAACCTGAGAATCAGAACACAATACAGAGGTCAGAACACAATGTAAAGTGAATTTCAAAACTAAGCCAAGCGCTTCCCTGGTGGCGCAGCGGTTGAGAGTCCGCCTGCCGAATCAGGGGACACAGGTTCGTGCCCCGGTCCGGGAAGATCCCACATGCTGCGGAGCGGCTGGGTCCGTGAGCCATGGCCGCTGAGCCTGCGCTCTGCAGCGGGAGAGGCCACAACAGTGAGAGGCCCACGTACCGCAAAAAAAAAAAAAAAAAAAAAAAAAAAAAACTAAGCCAACGTAATTCCCTCCCAGACAATGTAGCTCCAACTGCACTAAACTATGTGCAACACTTAGAAACCAGCACCAAGAAAGATAAGACGCTGACAAGACTATGCTGATGCGTCTGGCTTGGGCTTGCAGAGCGAAGGCTGCTATGTGCCAAACTCAGAAGCCAAATTTTAGACTTCTGCACCCAGCTCTCTCCCCAAAATGAGAGTGGATTTTAAAAATTTCAAAACATGAGAATCGAAAGAAGCTTCCAAAATGTCCAAAATCATTGTCTTCCTAAAACTTCCTAGTTAAGTTCCAATTTACACTGACATATAAACATACTCTTTACTAAGCGTGTTTACATACATTTCTAATTTGCGACTCAAAACCAACTTTTCAAGTCTTTAGTCCCACTTTACAGATTATAAAACTGAGGACTGAAAAGATTAGAACATTTACCCGAGGTCGTGCTCCTAATCTAACAAGAGGAACGGTAGGAAGCAGAGTCTTGGTTTCCTAACTTTTAAACTAGAAACTCTATTCTCGCTGCATTACAAAATGTTCTACACGGACAATTCATGCCATTCAATTCATGCCATTTCCGAGTCCAGACAAAAGGCTGAGACCCAGAGCTTGAGAGATCTCCTCAAGTGACACTTGATCTAGAAGGACAGTCTGAAGTGCTCTTTCCTTCAACTGAGTTGACCTAAATACAATCCTCCCTGAAAAGAAAATGGCAAATGATGCACGTAGGAACATAATTTCTTAATCATCTGGGCAAAGAGGAAAGAAAGATTCTAGAAAGTTAGATGTCTTTTGTAGTAAAGAGATGGCGGTTCCTTTTACTTCCCGTTAGAGCGAAGGAGCCTGGGGGCTTTGGTTAGCAGCAAACATATGGAGAGTGTCGACTTTCAAAGCTCAGCTGGATTAGAGTAATTTGGAGGTAGAGGGGTGGAAATGACTCTCTGGGTGGAGATCAAGTTAAAAAAAAATTTATTTCCTCCCACCTCTGAAAATCACAGACCAACATAATGAGTGTTATAAAAGAATTATCTTGTAGGCTAACTTTGGGTTCATTTCTGACAACTCAAAAACACACAGGAAGGCACCCTCCCTCCACAGGACAACCTCTCCTCCCATGACAGGCGGACAGACACACAGACAGACACACAGGCACACACGTTCCCTCTCCCCTCCGCGGCCCCCATCCCGTCCTCCTCTGCAATGGCAAAGTCATTAGAGCAGAGCAATAAGACAGGGCCAGTTGGTCTGCAGAGTCCAAAGCAAGAAGGAACAATCACTTACCTCTCCAAATTCATGTTCACGGAGAACGAAACTGAGTGTGTCTGTCCTGGGCCCTGCTACCAAACGCAGAAAGAGTGGATGTTCCCGGTCTGAGAGCTTGCAGGCGTAGACTGGTGGGGAACAAGCGCCATGTCACAGACAGAGCACGACATCATTCCCCAGACCAGCACCCCTCACCACCCTGTGCCCAGACCAAGGCAACAGTGTTATTACCCTGGCTACCAAGGCACCATCCTCCTCATCTTGTTACCAATAAAAAGCCCACAGTGGAATGAATTCTATACTATTTCCATTCTATCTGCATAATAGAAACTGTGCCTTGATTAAAAAGGAAACCATTCTCAAGAATGAATTTACATGAGTATCGCTCCTCAAATGGGCTTATGATTAATTCTGCTCCTCCTTTTAGAAAGCAAAATAGGGCTTCCCTGGTGGCGCAGTGGTTGGGGGTCCGCCTGCCGATGCAGGGGACACGGGTTCGTGCCCCGGTCCGGGAGGATCCCACATGACGTGGAGCGGCTGGGCCCGTGAGCCACGGCCGCTGAGCCTGCGCGTCCGGAGCCTGTGCTCCGCAACGGGAGAGGCCACAACAGTGAGAGGCCCGCGTACCAAAAAAAAAAAAAAAAAAAAAAAAAAAAGAAAGCAAAATAAACTTAAAAAAAGGATCTGCACACCCCTTTAAAAACAATAAAAAAAAACACCATCCCAAGAACATGAAATCAGAACTCTAGAAGCAAATCTCTCTACAGATTAATTTAGAATTAGCAGCCGCAAACAAACGAAGCAGTCCATCCAAACACAAGCTCTGGTGGCTTTAAGCCCAGCTTACACAAACACACACACACACACACACACACACACAGTACTGGCATTGCCTTGTAGGGTTGAAAGATTTGCCATGTGGGTAATATATCAGCAAGATGCTATCACGGTCAGATTATGCAGCTAAAGTCCAGGTGGGCAGGCAAAGAAGCTGGCAGGACAAAATACCATCAATTGACCTGTATTATTTCAGTACTTCCGGATACAACTGCATTGTAGGTGCTGATTTCCCTGTAGATGTAAACTTCCCCCCACTGCTGAGCCTGTGTCCTCTGGAGGACAGGAACCTTACCCTATTCATCTCTTTATTCTGCAGGCCCAGCCCATAATACGGTTTGAAGAAACATGAGCATACTCAGCATCTAGCTGGGTTTCATCCCCAGGCAACCAAAGGATTTTCCCATCATGCCAAGGTGAGTTTATTTTCTGCTCCAGCTGCTATAGGCTCAACCCAGAAAAATTAGGGAAAGCTTAAATGTTCACATATACACACCATTTTCAAATTAGCACTTAGTGAATCACTGAATCACTTCTTGTCCACCATTGGTATCAATTTCTGTTCAATGATGACCTGACCTGGAATATCTTATTCAGTTTCATGCAGTAATTTAAGATTCTCTTTTTAGGGGCTTCCCTGGTGGCGCGGTGGTTGAGAGTCCGCCTGCCGATGCAGGGGACGCAGGTTCGTGCCCCGGTCCGGGAGGATCCCACGTGCCGCAGAGCGGCTAGGCCCGTGGGCCATGGCCGCTGGGCCTGCGCGACTGGAGCCTGTGCTCCGCAGCGGGAGAGGCCACAGCAGTGAGAGGCCCGCGTACCGCAAAAAAAAAGAAAAAAAAAAAAGATTCTCTTTTTAATCCACTGATTGTGGGTATTAAGTTCAGACAGGCGGACCCCAGATCAAAATGTTATTTGCGCATTGCATGAGCCCCTGGGGGGCCGGGGGGCCAACATGCCCCCCGGGTAACACCTAGTGCAAGGCAGGCTAAGGGAAAAGGAGAGCCCAAGGCTGTGCCATTTACATAAGTCTGTAATGTGCACTAATACACATGTGCCTCCGGATCCTCGGGTCTCAGGAATGCAAGGCCACCAATCACTCCATGTTCGGATGCACATCCAATGTCGATGTGCTACTGAAAACTTCAAGCTCAGATGCATTCTCTTCTGTCCGAAAGAGAATTAAAATCAAAGTGATGGAAAAAAGAAAAGAAAAAAGGCTATCCACCTGTGCACATCACAATCCTCCATAAATATCCATCGCATATGGCTATCTGGTATCTGGGATCCTAAGACCCACAACTGTCCAACTGAAAGACACAGACAGCCAAGAAGCATTAAGCACACACTGTGATCACCATTTATTCCAGAATCTGGCCCTGGGCCCTGACATAACTGACACACCTATCACTTCCCTTCCACTAATGAGGCCAAAAGACAGAAATAAAAGCGGGGACCATTTTCATTTTAAGTGTGGCAGGGTACCTTGATCTTCCCTGTGACAACGCTTATAAAGTGCAAACTTGGTAGGGCTCTCGGTCACAAGAAACTTCTTGAGCAGGGCCTCGATCACTTCCCCGACAGTGTTTGTGCTGCTGATGTGGAGTGTATTCATACAGCCATTGCTACTGGGAGCAAGTTTTCCAGAAGTCTGTGAAGGTTTGCAGAGTTCCATCTGTACTTTAATGAAGCCAGTGTAAATCCCATTTGAATTCTGAAGCAGGAATATAAACACACACATTAGCTGGGCATTTTAGGGAAGGAGCATATCAAAACAACAACAAAAAAGGAAGGTGCAACACTCCTCCTCTTGTTCTTTTCTTTTTCAGCTCTGTGACAGAACCTCACTCAAGACTGCCCCTCAGGGAATGACCTCAGGGGAGGTTAACACACTCCAGGAAAGTGCTTCCAGAGGCGAGGCCTGCAGGGCAGATGTGGGGACCAAAGTCCAGGACTCATGTCACTGAAGCTACATGTGAAAGGTCAGGGTCCACGGGTGAGGTTACAATCCCCTGGCACAGATGCTGGCCAAACCACAGGGCTTATTAAAGCTTGGGGATATATCCAGGCTAACTGCACAAAGGAAACAACAACAACCAGCTATTACACAGAAAAGGAAAGTCACAATTAGGACTCTGAAATACTCAAGTAACAAGGAGCAGACGGGAAGAAAACAAGCTATTTTCATTCCTAGTGTACCAGAGATTACCAATTTTGCTTAACCTATTTTATATAGAGCATGGGATCTGCCACAGCATGGGATACACGATGAGGCATTTCAGACACCTCAAGCAGCAACATTTTTAAAACAAATTCAAGCTATGATGTGAACTATAGACATTATAATACAAGCACTTGTCTTTTTTTTGGGGGGGGGGGGAGGCCAGGCCACACAGCATGCAGAATCCTAGTTCCCCAACCAGGGATAGAACCCGTGCCCCCTGCAGTGGAAGCATGGAGTCCTAACCACTGGACGGGCAGGGAATTCCCAAGCACTTGTCTTTTTTGATTTAACATGGTATTGATGTCTCCTTCTATATATAAGTATGTTTTTAACAGCTTTATTGAGGTACAATTTTTCCATACAAAAAGCGGCCCATATTTAATACACACAATTTGATGAGTTTAGCGCTTATCTTAAATGATGTAGAATTATTATTTCTTAGTTGCTAAAAATAGTTATAATAGTCTGGTCTTCACTTTTAACTTTTAGTATGTTTAGATAAAAAACATTGTAATGTTTTATTTAAACAAATCTTCAGGTGTTATAAATAAATGACACAGTTAACACAGAACATGAAAAATCTCCTTTATAGGCCGTTATTTTTCTTCCTTTCCACAAGGTCAATTTATAATACTAATTCACTCATTCATTCTTGTGGAAAGTATTATACAACACTTCACATTTTTTTTAATCTTTGAAACGACATGGAAACTTGCATCTGTTTTAATCTCCAAGGGGAAGAGAAGGGATGTGGAATTTTTCTGCTTTGATAAAAACCGTGTTTGAAGAAGAAGAAGTACGACTGCTGGAATAATGAGGAATAATCTTGAGATCATCCACTGTCTCCCCTTTTTGGTGGAGTCCCCCTAGGGAGGGATCCTTTATCACAAGGGTTTATATTTAAAAGCTCCTCTCCAAGGGTCACAGAATTCAGTAGGGCATTCAGTAGGGCCTGTTCTAACCGGTCGCCCTGTCCTTTGCTGAACTCTGTCAGGTCACAGTCAATAGAGTGCCAGGCAGGGGTCCAAGGGCCCTGGACACTGGCACCGAGGGATGGCAGGTGCCTCGAGGAAAGTCATCAAGTGGATGGGCGAGGCCAGACCAGTTAGAGGAACGTACATCTGGCTCTGCCTTGGGTCCCCCCTTTCTTTGTCACTAAGCCTGTGCTTCTCCCTCCTACCCGCCTCGCTCCCCACCGAGCTTCTAACAGCATCGGCACAAAGCTGCAGGAGCCTGAAACAACAATGTAGAAAGCCGAGTATTACATACTCCATAATATACATTTTTCTCCAGCTGAGAAAAATCCGAGCTCAATTAGATCCCAATCCAGGGGCACAAGATCCTTTTCCTGACACTTCCAAATTTATTTACACAAGATAAAACTTATCTCAGGCCTTATTAGAATCTGAGTTACTGCCCATGTGTTAAAAACAGGCAAGGGATTACACTCAGTGTTAAAAATCCTTTGGGGATCATAACATGTTTTAAAATAAAATTTTAGGAAGTGCTGATTGATTTTGAGATAAAGCTACTTCAAAATACAGCTTTCATTTGAAAGATGCAGAAATATCCCATTCTCCGGTCCTGTATACCTTGACCATTAAGGTTCTGCAAGTATGATTCAGAGATTTTAAAACATACAGACTGTAGTGCCAACAACTTATAGTTGTCTTTCATTCAACACGTGTCAACCTAAACAGTATTATTTGTATGGGTACTCACCAAGGTCATCTTCAACTTGTCTGTGACTGCTAAGTTGTATTTATGAACTTTCTCTTTGATTTCCTCTTTGGTGAGGTAATTGTGGGTTTCCTTATCTTTCTCCACATCCTAGAAGAAAAATAAGCCAAGTCACACATGAGCAATCACAGAAAAAAATGCAGATAAGCCAGGATTCTTTTCACATTCCATATAACAACAACTACGGAGCACTTTACCTTGACACACACACACACACACACACACACACACACACACACACACACACACACAAATCCTATGAACTTTATGATCTTTATAGCTTTACAATCTTTACCAGCAAAAAGTATGGTAGTTAATAAGTGTTAAGCTGGCACTAATCACTGACCTGTCAAATTCTATACAACTACCAAGAAGGTCCTTTAATCTTCCAAACAAATCCTCATGCCAAGATACAAGTAACCAGACTTCCTGGACCCACCCACTCTCAACCCCTGCCCCTCCCAGCCTCACCCCACCCTTGCCTCCCCCCCCCCCCACCGCACTCTGGAGGGGAAGATTTCAGTGAAATCCTTTCATCACTGTGAAACATTCACTAACTGTTTTTGTCTAAAGAGCTCAACCAGTGCATGACATCATGCGATGGCTAATATGCAATCACTGATGGCCACACTCCAGAATCTGTTGGCCCCATGAAGCCCAGTATACCAGGCACCTGACTTATACTGCATTTATTTCTCCCAACAACTTAACCAAGCCGGCATTTTTACTAGATGAGATCAAGTTCTAAGAAGTAAATCAACCTACTAACAAAAATTTAACTGCTCTGCACAAGGGTTGGAGCTTACCTGAAAAACCTGATTCCAAAGCCCACCAACCCTCAGTAACTCCAAGTACTTCCATATGGGATCCCCATTTAATCCTCACTAATTAGCATCTCCTTGTTACAGACAGGGGCACTGAGACTCACAGAGGTCAAGTGGCTTGCCGGGGACAACCCAACTGGTTAAGAGACCAAGCTCAATTTTAATCCAGGTCCTCTATGTTATTTCCACTAAATCGAATAGATCCCCACCATTCCCGTGTGGGTGTTTGAAAACGTAAAGGAAAGCCTGCATAATCAGATTCAAACCTGAGAAGCAACTCAAAAAAGATGAAGGGTCCTAACAATCTTCAGGACAGAGAGGAAGAACAATAAGATCGGATGATTTCTCCCCCAAAATAAAACCTTTAAAAAGGTACCTCTCTTCCAGCCAGATAATCACCCCAACCTCACAGCTGGAGATTATCCAAGCAGGTGTTTGCTCCCACCTACGCACTGTGAGCTACCGTGATAGATACACACGGAACGGCCACGACAGAAACTGCAGGAGAGCTTTAAAGGGTATAAAATCCATTCAGCTCTCAAGTTCCTGGATTTGAGACCCCGAGAGGGGTGTGCTGACTCCAAGTCATCTCAGTAACTTTTCGATTCCAGACCTGTCCTAGTGTGGACTGAGGGGTCAGTGTTGGGGGGACAGCATGGTCATGGCCCAGCTTCAGGAGCAAGCCTCGAAGTCCCTTGGGAGCACCCTATCTACCAATGTAAAACCCCAATGCAGTCTTATTTTTGGTGTCAGTGGTTAGGGGGAGAAAAAGCCGTAGATTAAAATAACTTTTCAGAAGCTTCAATGACTATCTCCAACGTGTCTCCCACATTTCTCTGCTGGCCCTGCCCCTTCCAATCCACAATTAGGCAGCTACAGGCCATAGCTAAAGTAGAAAACGAGACAGTCTCTGTTTCAACATTCATTTTTCACTATGAACTGTCCAAAGACTCTTCAAAGCATATCCTAAAAAGTATACTGTAAGAGGGGGGAGGGATATTAGGAATTTGGGAT
Organism: Phocoena phocoena; assembly: GCF_963924675.1. Lineage (NCBI taxonomy): Eukaryota > Metazoa > Chordata > Mammalia > Artiodactyla > Phocoenidae > Phocoena > Phocoena phocoena. The sequence goes on from NC_089229.1 coordinate 51,926,367, forward strand.
TAAGAGATACACACTACTATATATAAAATAGATAAACAACAAGGACCTACTGTATAGCACAGGGAACTATATTCAATATCTTCTAACAATTTATAATGGAAAAGAACCTGAAAAAGAATATATGTATCTGGGGACTTCCCTGGTGGTCCAGTGGTAAAGAATCCGCCTTCCAATGCAGGGGACGCGGGTTCGATCCCGTGTCGCAGAACTAAGATCCCACATGCTGTGGGGTAACTAAACCCACGCGCCTCAATGAGAGAGCCCGCGTGCTACAACCCACAGAGCCCACGCATGCTGGAGCCTGTGCACCACAACCAGAGAAAACCCGCACACCACAACTAGAGAGAAGCCCACCCGCGTGCCATAACTAGAGAGAAGCCCAAGCAGATCACGTGCCGTAACGAAAAGATCCCACAAGCCTCAACAAAGATCCCGTGTCCCGCAACTAAGACCCGATGCAGCCAAAAAAAAAAAAAGGAAAATAAATTAAAATATATAGATAGATAGATATATCTATAGATATATAAAACTGAATCACTTTGCTGTACACCTGAAACATAGTAAGTCAACTACATTTCAATTAAAAAAAAGAAAATAATTATAAAACAAAAAAAATTTTTTAAGACCAAAAAAAAGTATACAGTAAGAGATTTTCCATTTCATGGGGGTGGGATGTGATGATGGTAGGGCAAAGGGTGCTGGGAAAGTGCCGCATTCCAGCCAGACCTGGGCCTAGTCCGGGTCTGTCACTGACTAATCCTGTTCCCTGGGCTACTAACCTGTCTGCATCTGCTCCCTCATTTCCTATCAAATAAAGGGACTGGAGTAGACATCTCCAAGGTGCTTCCTGCTTGCAGAGATCTGCTTCCCCAGTGTGACCAATGGGACAAGATGGTTCCACTCAAGGAATCGAGGAAACCAAAGGCTCACCATTAAAAATATATAAAACAGCAAATTACATGAATATTATAGCACAGATACACCCTAGGGGCTTACTACTTAAAGAAGAAGGAAGAAGTCTAAGAATGAAGAGACGGAGAAGGGGTGATAGGAGTGATTAAGAGCAAAGGGCAGGGTGGTCAAGTTATCTTGGTCAGTTTTTTGTTTTTAAATGTCTGTTCAATTTACTTGCCTCTTTTTTTTTTTTCTTTTGGCCATGCCACGAGGCTTTCAGGATCTCAGTTCCCCAACCAGGGACTGAACCCAGGCCACAGTGGTGAAAGCACCAAATCCTAACCACGAGACCACCAGGGAACTGCCCCATTTTGGTGAGTTCTTTTTTTTTTCCTGCGGTACGCGGGCCTCTCACTGTTGTGGCCTCTCCCGTTGCGGAGCGCAGGCTCCGGACGCGCAGGCTCAGCGGCCATGGCTCACGGGCCCAGCCGCTCCGCGGCATGTGGGATCCTCCCGGACCGGGGCACTAACCCACGTCCCCTGCATCGGCAGGCGGACTCTCAACCACTGCGCCACCAGGGACGCCCTGGTGAGTTCTTAATCACAGGTTTTGCTGATGCTACCGGACTTAGCATGACCCTGAGGCCTCCTCAAGTCAGCCTTCCCAGAAGCTTGAGCAAAGTCAAAGGAGCAAGCCAGTCTGGGAAGAGAAACTTGCTCTGGGTCATCCAAGTACAGATAACTGAGACATGCTTGTATAACCACTCTAAGACCTTCATCAGAGATTAAAAACCCAAGAAACTGTAGGAGGCAACGACAGAAAACAGGTGGACCCAAAGGTCCCTTCCAAAGCTAAAAATCTCACTATTAAAAGTGAGATCAACTGGAAAGCAAATCCCAGAGAAGCAGCTAAAACCTAAAAGGCTATGATCCTGTATTTTTTTCATCGAAGTATAACTGACTTACAATATTATATTAGTTTCAGGTATACAACATAATGATTCAACATTCTTACACATTAGAAAACAATCACCACTGTATTTTTTTTTGGCCTTGAGTCACAACAGGAAAAGAGTTGCTTGCATTATTTCTGATGAGAAATTAGTTGTCTTCTTTTTTCAATTGAGATATAATTGACATATAACATTGTATTTGTTTCAGGTGTACAGTGTAATTTTATATGTATATAAAAACGATCACCACAGTAAGTTAACACTCATCACCATACATAATTTTTTTTTCTTGTGATGAGAACTTCTAAGATCTACACTCTCTTCTGTGATCTTGTTTGTTTTTACCGCACCCCGCAACTTGTGGGATTTTAGTTCCCCGACCGGGGATCGAACCCGTGCCCCCTACAGTGGGAGGGCAGACTCCTAACCACTGGACCGCCAAGGAAGTCACTGTGATCTTGTATATTTAAGTCAACTGAGGGAGCAACTGTACACCAAGGCCACAGATCAAGGCCTATTCATTCAGCATATATTTGCTGAGCAGAAGCTGTGTGCCAGGCCTTGCTCTGCATGGGGATGTCAGACACCACCTCTGCCCTCATGGCACTTCCGGTCCAGCACAGGTGGAGTATGAGTGAGGAATGTCAAAGAAAAGAGGCTTCCAAGATAACTAAGCACAGTTCCTCTGAGTGAAGGAGTCTGGCAGCAGAGGGAAAGGCACAGGAGTCGCAAGCTCAGGCCCTGGAGCGGAGGACACTGGTTTCTTTTAGTGTCAGAACTGGAGAAAGTCTCCTGATCTGGAAAACGTCCGGATAGTTTGCCCCTTTAAAAGAGACCCGCCACCTCTTCCTCTCACACAGGGAAGAATCCTGCCTGTCCTCCAAACACAGTGCCTTTGGGGATACGGCTATCTTCGCAGAGCAGGACGGAACCCAGAAGGGAGGAAGTAGGTACAATGCGTACAGAAGTGAAATCAAGAAGCAGAGGGTTTAAAAAAAAACCCGTGTGGTGGGCATGGAACAGAGACAGCGGAGCACAGACGTTCATCTTCAATTGTATGGCGAGGAGAGGAAATGGCATGGGCGCATGCGTCTGTGAAAGCATCCATTATTGTTCTTGGCAGCCGAGGAGGGTATGATGCCACGCCTGAGAGTGTTGGGGAAGTTACAAGTCATCTTTTTTATAAGCCACTTTTCTTTTACATTCCCCAAACCCTCCAGTTTCTCAGAGGGAGAGTTCTTCCACGCAAAATTATAAACCCTAGACTCGTCTCTCATGTTTACATCTAGCAAGCAAGCCCTGGATGGCTGCTCTAGGGTTTGCCTCAGTTCCTGGGTGGGGTCACGTCACCGTTTTTACACCGGTGACCTTTCATAAAGGACACGCCCTACCTCGCAGACACACAGGAATCCCAGGCAGTGTGGCCCCGCCCTAGGCTAGAGCAGATCGCGAATCAAGATTGTCCAAGAATATACAGACCCCTACAAACTTGGACAAAGGGTCTGGACACTGTGTATACCCTTCTTGCTAACTTTTGTGTAATTTTGAAATAGTATCAAAATTAAGGTTTTTTCCTTCCAGTTTTATTGAGATATAATTGACAGACAGGACTATATAAAATGCAGCATAAAATAATTTAAGTTAAAAATGCAACAATAAAAATAAACCTAACAAATATAAAGCATCTGAGAGTAACTATGTGTGAGAGAAAGAGGGAGAGCGAGAAGGTGAATATGGCCCTACCTCCCCCTTTGCTTGAGCCTGGTGAAGGTATGTGGTCTACGGCTTAGGCATACTTAGGTCTGAATCACAGCTCTGCCACGTTCTGGCTGTGTGACCATAGGCAAGTTATTTAACCTCTCTGAGTCTCAGTTTTCTTATCTCTTTAGAATGTGAAAAGCAATATGGACTTTATAGAACTGTTATGAAAACAGAACTCATTTATTATCAACAACTATTTATTGCCTGCCTACTGGTGCCCATCTCTGTACCAAGCACATAAAGCCAGGAGAGACCACTGTGGATCCCTGCTTTTCTGCCTTTTCTTGGTTCACGGTCTAGTCAAGTTTGTCTTACTCTCTGCCCCACCCCCTGGCATGTGTCGGGTTGTTTTGTTTGCATCATAGACCTCTTTAAAAAATAGAACTACTGACCCTTTTTAAAAAATGCAAATAGCACAGATTCCCTGACTGAGTGGAGGACAATATATGCACTGTGCCCGTGACAGGAGCATGACAGACAATAAGAGTGTCATCACCTCCCCACTGGTGGGTCCTGCCGCTCTCATGGGGAGCAGCTCTGACTCCTGGCCAGGTTTGGGGTCCAGCCTGCGTCAGCGGAGAAGGGTAAACTTACCAAGTCAACAGGTGCCTTCTCTAAGTGAGGCTCCATTCCAAACTCATGAATTCCTACTTTTCATCTTCTCTCCAGTTGTAGAAACAGGCAGTCACCTACTCATGTCCCAAACAGACTGGGGTACCCAGTGCAATTACAGATAGAACAAACACCAGCCTTTTATTGTGTACGGAATAAAACACCAAGCACCTTTCATCCTTAAGACCACACTTCCCTGGACCAGTCAGCCCTGCTGCAAATGGAATTCAGGGATAGCTCAAATGGAATGGAGTCTAGGTAATGACTCCTTCACATGTCTTTCTTCCAGGCCCTGTTCCAACAAAGACATCAAACCAAGTATCATGTACCTAAACAAAACAGAAAAATCTCCTCTGGGAGAGATCCTTCTACTGCAATCAGGGAGGGACCTACAAGCAAATCAAAGCAGGTTTGCACATAAGCACAGTATGCAAGCAGTGATTTTCAGGAACTAGTGAGCAAGCCGTTTGGGGGGCTCAAAAGAAAATTTCAACAAGTCAGGTTAGATGCTCCTGAACTAGATTTTAAAGTGTGATTAGCAGGGAAACACTGTCCTGAGATGTCCTTTAGGTGAGCAAAGTGGAAAAACCCTGTGATGAATACAGGAAGGGCTGTCACACAGAGCTAAGCTTGCAAAGCCCCAAGAGGGTTTTTTAAGCTGGGAGCATGTCTTGCTCAACCCTGATGAATATGCCAAGAAAGGCCACGGGGGACAGCTTCGCATTTACAGTTGATGTCTGTCAGACATTCCTCACTTGTGGTACCACAAGCTCTAAGATGTTAAAGTAGGCAGAGGTGGACTTCCTTGGTGGTCCAGTGGTTAAGACTCCATGCTTCCACTACAGGGGGAGTAGGGTCGATCCCTGGTCCAGGAAGTTCCACATGCCGCACGGCACAGCCAAGAAAAAAAATCAGAAGCACATTAAATGCTAAAACAGAACAAAAAAACAACTTTAAAAAAAGTAGCCAGAGGTGATATGGGGACCCAGAAAAGTTTTCCCTGACAAGGGTCGGTATGGCTGATATACATCAGTGCCATCCACCAGCATTATCTGCTATGATGGAAACATTCTATATCTACCTTGTCCAAAAAAGAACAGTTACCAGCCACACATGGTATCTGAACATTTGAAATGAGGAACTGAGTTTTAAATTTTATTTCGTTTTAAATAATTGAAGTGTACATAGCCCCACGCAGCTTGTGGGACTCCAGTGGACAGTGTGAAGCTGTACCGTAACGTGCACAGGTGTACGTGAACAACTAGGGAGGAAAAGCCATCAGAAAGCAAAGTAAAAATAATATGTTACAGTAAAAAGACAACTGTTCTAGAGCAAGGAAGAGTCTATTCCTGAAGGAAAGAACCAGACACTTGTTGCTGTTCTTGACCTTAAAGGAACAGCTTGCTGCTTGCTGCTGCGTTCTCACCACACCAGGGCTGATCGCAGGACGAGGGCCACGCCTAAAGTCACGCTTATCTTGGTGCCCGGCCACGGCATGCTGATTCATCCTGGCCTCTCTCAGGTTGTTCCCCCTGCCACATGGGAAGATTTTTTCTTTCTTTCTTTCTTTCTTTCTTTTTTTTTTAATGGCAGGATATAGAGCTAGGACTCTATTTCCATTTATATGAGGATTCGGGGACTCGTCTTGCCCAAATTTAGCTTGTAGGCAACCCTTCTATGCAGCCATCTAAGACGTTTGCTGCTCTAATAGCAAAGAAAAAGGAAGGGAGGGATGTAACAGCCCCCCACCCTCCCTGGCTCAAGATATGCATCACTGTTATCTTGGGGTAGGAAAAGTAAACAGACAACTGGAGGGCAGCTAAAAGGGCAAGGGCAATGCACACAACACTGTCAAACAGCAGGGTGCCCCATGGACCGCTAATCCTCCAAGATGTCCTGTGGACAGAAAGGGCTGCCCCCCTTCTCCTCCACTACCTCCCACTGCACTGATTCCCAATGCACTTTAAAATGCTAAAGGCTCTGAGAAGTCCTGCAGGTGAGAAAGCCGCATAGGGTGCACACAGCAAGGAAACCTGAAGAGAACAGACCTTTAATAATGTTTTAAGTGTGACATTAATTAATTATGAGCAAACGGGTACATTATACAGGTACAGATACTTCTTTTCTCATCAATTACTCACTTAGTGAGTAGATTCTGTATTCATTAGAATATATTAGCATACCCAAACCACATCTGTTGAACCCAACAATTTTAAACAACCTCTCTGTCCGCAAGGCTACTTGTTAAACAACAAAGAGAACGTCAGAAGGGAGTCTAGATGGGTATTTTAGAGGACTTCTAAAAAAAAAAAATGGGCCGCAAAAACAACTGGGCAGCAGCCTTATAAGGACACAGTACTGTACTAGCCTTCTCTTACATGCACTTGTGAAAGAGAGAGATGGAAAGATCAGTGTGCCATCTATTGCCTTTAAATTCTCCCAGCCTTAGCCTTACCACTGCACCGCCCTACCACTCGGCCCATTTATCTCTCCTCCAAGAGTACCATGTGCTGCCCCCCCCAAGGGCCCCCCTCACCTTGTGACCCTCCCAAGGGTCACAAGGCCACCCCACCCAGGAAGCCATCCTAACCACAGCAGCCTCAGAAACCCCTGCGCTACCCCATCAATTCAGACTTAGCATCGCAGCACCTTTTACGGTTTGCTGTTTCCTGTGTTTACTCTTGCCTCCCAACAAGTCATGTTTTTAAATCTTTCACTCCCAGAACTGGAACGAGCTGGATGCTGGGAACCTAAGAGGGAGCTCTATCCCATTTCACCTGATTCTGTCTGGTCCCAGAGCCCACAGCTACAAGACTGCATTTAAAACCCGTCCTCTTTTGTATATCTTATCGATCTGCATCGTTTTGTTTGCTTCTCAAAACTGAATGCATCTGCACGGGCACACAAAAGGCCTTTATGGTACCAGATACAAAGTCTGATACGCTTCTGCTATCCATCTGCACCATCAAAGAAGAGAGTCCTTCAAAGCATGCCCCTCGGATACCCCTGCACACCCAGGGCAGGAGAGCAGGCCGAGGCCCAGCATGTTAATAAGATTAATTGCAGTTGTGATACACATTAAAAGCGTTTCATCTGGGCCTTCCATGACCTCACTTTGTAAACCCCCCAGTTACCAGTCTGCCATACCCTATATGGTTGTACTTTTAAAACCGGGTCGCGTGCCAATCGTCAAACAGCCACTCATTTGTTTGGAGCCAGAAAACAAACTTGGAGGTGGACCAGTCTCCCCAGCGTGCCCCAGCTGGAGGTCCCAACCTCAAGGCATACCAGATTACACTCCAACTTAAAAATCCCAGTTTGACAAGTTTTCAAAGGGAGTCAATTAAGATGCTATTCATTTCTGAAAGGTGATACATTTCACAACTGGCTTAAGTTTCTTTAAATTCTAGGCAACAGAGAAAGGAAAGATTACGAAAGGCCTCAGAGCCAAGCACATCCAAATCCCGCTCGATAATTAGAAAAAGAATGTGGCCTGAGGTGAGCCAGCACTCCTGCCCCTGCCCCCACCCCCCTGTGGCCCCCCTCTCTGAGATCTCGGTAAGAAGAGACTCAGGTTTCCAAAGGAAGGCATGGCCTCAAAAACTCAGTTTCCTTGATTAAGAGAGCATTGGATTATGGTCCCTTTCAGCAGTAAGTTTTCTAAGATTCTGTACCATCTACAACACCACCCTAATCAAGTACTTACAAAGTCCACTGGGCAGTAGGAAAATTAATGGGAAAAATACATATAAGAGATGGCTGAGAAACCAGGAGGGAGGGGAGACTGGCACTACAATGTCGGGCAGTGACATAACGCCCGCCCTAAATTTTAGATTAAGACCCGCGTTACTGCTCAAGGCTCTGCGGGTCACCCAGCAGCCGTCCATTTCCTTTGGCAGCAATTATGAGCCACAGCTCCCTAAATCAGGTTACCCCACGGACAAGAGAGGCTCTTTCAAAGGTCAGGGTGTTGAGGTCAGGTCTGGTGACCACCACATCCCTGGTGAAACCTTGGAACCTTGGCAATAAGGGGAGGTTCCAGAGAAAGGAAGTGAGCAGGCTCGTCTGGAAGGAAGCCAGACAGGAAGTGTGAAGGAACACTGCAGCAGCCAGGGAGGAGGCGGGCGGAGCCCATCTGGGGGACTCAGCAGGCTCCAGCTCCACGACAGCAGGGATCCGAGACTGAAGCACAGAGGCTTGCAGACCAAAGGAGTCATCCCCCTGCCAGCTGCAACCGAATCTGAACAGAGGACGGAGAGCCTCAAGCAAGTAAGAAATGTCTGTAGACCAGCACTCCAAGAAAAACTATCAGGAGCAAGCTTGGTGTCTTCTTCCTTGCCAATTATAATACGGAGTCTAAGTTGCCACCACAGGACTTCCCTGGTGGTGCAGTGGTTAAGCATCCGCCTGCCAATGCAGAGGACACGGGTTCAAGCCCTGGTCCGGGAAGATCCCACATGCCGTGAAGCAACAGAGCCCTTGAGTCACAACTACTAAGCCTGCGCTCTAGAGCCCACGAGCCACAACTCCTGGGCCCACGTGCCACAACTACCGAAGCCCACGTGTCTAGAGCCTGTGCTCCGCAACGAGAAGCCACCGCAATGAGAAGCCCGTGCACCACAACGAAGAGTAGCCCCCGCTCACCCCCGCACAGCGACAAAGACCCAACGCAGCCAAAAATAAATAAATTTCTTTTTAAAAAGTTGCCACCACAGAATAAAAGGAGACTTAAAAGCAACTTAGATTCTCCATTTTCAGGTGACACAGAGTTTAAAAACGTAGATGACAACAACTTGTTCAGGTTGACAACGTCCAGGGAGACAATCATATCCAGCTCCTCTAAGGCCTGGATTTGTAAATCTTCAATTCTTACTCAGTGCAGCCCTACTAATGCACTAGTCCAAACACACCTGTACAGCTCGCTCTCATACCAACTGAGGTGCCGAGATAGCACCACAGGAGTAGGGAGAGAATCGGCAGTCCTTCCAAGCCACGTGTCCAGACCATGAACATTTTATTTTAATAGGCAAAGGTGAAAGTCTGAAGGGGCCCATGAGGAGTTAAGCTGTTTTATATCACTCTTGCTCCCATTAATTCAATCCACAGCCTCGTCCTGAATTCTCCTCCCCACCGCACTCCACACTGCACTCCAGATGGCTCTTCTGATTAAGTCTGTTCATAGCCCTTAAAAGGCATGGCTGAAGTACCAAGTGTACGAGGACTCATTCTTCGGTACCCATGTATTCTTCATAGGCAATACGTGATGCGCTCCACTCTCAGAAGGACCATGATCTGTGCAGAAAATGGGCACACAAAGAACATTTACAGATTCAGCTCTACCTCAGCTGTCCCGGGTGTGGGTTTTATCTGAGGAATCACCTTCCTCCTTCCTACCAAGGAGGTGACAGGACTCTGGAGTAATTAAAAGATAAGTCAGAGCAATTCATACAGAAATCAGGGGGATCAGTGCCTTGAAGAACGTCACACAAGTAACTGCTAAAGATACTCTTTTCTACAGAAATCCCTTCTTGCCCTCCTGCTTCGCTGTGGATGGGGTGAGAAACACGGAAGACTTCAGGAGAAGACTTTCAGTGGAGTCTTCCATCAGAGTCAGAGGCTTGGGGTGAGTCAGGGGACACCCACAGACACGCCAGAAGAGAGACTAGGGAGGCAGACCCCCGCCCCCCACCAGGTGACCACCCAAGGGGCCTGGCGCCCCTGGGCCATGCCTCCCACCTCACTGACCCCAGCCAGGGGGCTCAATCCCCGCCCAGACGGTGCTGAAACAAACACTTTGAGAACTTCACACTCTGCTCAATACACCTCCCCCATTCTGCTTCCCTTTCCTTTCTGCTCTTCTTCCAAAACTGGACGGGCAGAATTAGCCAAGCCAAATCCCTGGGAGGGGCTGAAAGCAGCTGCATCCCCCAGGTCCAGATACCGCACCACACCCTTCACACCTGACTCACAATTCTTAAAATAACTTGTGATGGGGAATCACTCTTATCCCTATTTTGCAAATAGGAAAATGGAGGTTTAGAAGAATTCATGGGCCCACGAACACACAGTTAGTGCAGGGGCTGAGGTTCACAGCAGGTCTGTCTGATGCAAAGCCAACTCAGCCAAGAAAGGAGAAAGAGGAGAGAAGGACCCGTGGACCAAGGCAGTGAAAGCGCGTGGGGAGACCCTCAGGTTTGTGCGTCACTGGCTTCCGGAGGCTCAGGCGTTTGATACACAGTGTTCATCCTGAGTTTTGGAGGCTGAGGTACCAACACAACCAGCAATTTACTAGGGAATTGGTCAACTGGCCAGGTCCACAGAGAATCAGTTTAAAAATCACAAACTATATGCCCAATGTTAAGGAAATGGTTAAATACTTTCATACACCTTAAGAGGGACCATACAGGAGCTGTTAACATGAAGCCTACAGAGAGATTTTAATGGGGGGGGGGGGGGAACAGAGGAGAAACTGCACATACAGTATTACAAACTGTGCCTCAAGACTAGAAGGAAATATTCCAAAATGTTAAGAGGTCTATGCCTGATTGGTGAGATTTGAGGCTTTTTTTTTTTCTTTCTGTAAAAACTTCTACAAAATTTTCAAAAACTTCTCTGGTCTGTATGACTGTTAACTGGGGAGGGAGTGGGGAGTAAAATCTAGTGGGGTGGGAGAAAAAGACTTTCATGTATTAAAAAAAAATTAAATTAAAAAACAGCCTTGGAAACAAAAGTAAACAAAAGCAGTGCAAGCACTCTGCCAGTGACTGAACACACTTTGATGTGCGGACTGCCCCTGACGGTACAGCCACCCTCAGGGAAACAACTCTGACATTGAGAACAGAGGCACGGAAGTGACAAATCTAACATGGGCAGCCAAACGCACTTACAGAGGTCAACATATGGAAGTTGCTAGAGAGAGCAAACTAGAGATCTCCCAGGTGACAATAAGCCACTGCGGTCTGGAAAATAAAGGTTTCCCTAGCTCTTAAAAAAAAAAAAAAAAAAAAAGACTGCTATTGCCAAGGACTGACAAAAGGAAAGGTAGCTTTTTAAACATTACCCTATTAATGGACTGATTTATAAATAAAAGCTGTATGAGTTACCCTGGAAATTGAACTGTCATTAATTGGCAGTGGGGGGGAGGGGTGATTTACAAGCAATTTAGATTTTCTTTGTTGTGCAGGAATGTTTCTGTCACTTGAGCAAGGGGAGGGCTCATACACCCTCCAGCTCCGTTTTCCTCCAGGCGTGCACAGGAAGCCCAAGGCCTGGAGGAAGTGCCCTCCCACCCCGCCTTTCCTCAGTACTAGGCGTCCTCGGCAGCCCGGCTGCCCTGCCCCCCCTTCCCCCTGGCACCTGAAGCCGGTTTTGGGGTGCTGCTCAGCTGAGAGGTGTGGGTTATAAAGTGAAAGGCAGACCTGAACTGGAAGGAAGAAGAGAAACTGAAGTTTAACTTAATGAATATACTGGCATTAGGGGTCTGAAACAAACATGTGGATCAAAGTTGTGTGTACTTCACTCAACTGAATATCTGGACAGGAAGCAAACAGCAGACACTGAAAGTGGAGGGTCAATGCACAGTATTCAACACAGGATATGCGCCTGCTTGGAGCTGCATCCTTGTCCCCAGGTGGGCATCGCCTGAAACAACAGTGTCCCGGAGGGCATGGGTAATTGGTTCATCCAGTACATCTAAGGAAACTCAAAGACAGGGACTACACATCCCATCACAGCTACAAATTCTGGGCCAGATCCCTTGCACAAAGGCTGTTTCACCTTTCCACCCCTTCACTTAGGCCACCAATGTGCACACACCACCCCTCCACCCCAAACTTTTTCATAGACTCCTCTAACACATGACAAAACAAGGCTTCTCAAACAGCTACTTAAAGAATGTCCTAGAAATGAGAATATTTAGATTTGAAAGGCATTAGCTCCCCAAGGTTAAACAGGCCGCTTTCAACTCCTGACTATAAAATCAATTCTGATGTGATGCAAGTTTTTCGGGGGTGCGTGTGACATGTGAATTTCTTTCCATTTAGGACTTTTCTTCCTTAGAAGCAATTTTTTTTCCTTCCAAAACATGAAAATTAAAAGTCAACTTCCAAGTCCCACTCTGCTGAGAACCATCCCCCGATCACCAAGTTGTCTGAGGCTCCAAGCCAGATTTTTTTAAAAAGAACTGGTGGATTGGTAACTGCCCCAGGCTGGCAGGGTGACATGTGTGATGCTTATTTAAGGAAATGGAGCATTGGCCCAGGCTTTTATATAAGTTTACTTGTTTATTTATTTTTAATTTATTGGCGGCCTTGGGTCTTCGTTGCTGCACGCTGGCTTTCTCTAGTTGCGGCGAGCAGGGGCTACTCTTCGTTGTAGTGCACAGGCTTCTCATTGCGGTGGCTTCTCTCGTTGCGGAGCACAGGCTCTAGAGCGCAGGCTCAGTAGTTGTGGTGCATGGGTTTAGTTGCTCCGTGGCACGTGGGATCTTCCCAGACCAGGGCTCGAATCCGTGTCCCCTGCATTGGCAGGCGGATTCTTAACCACTGCGCCACCAGGGAAGTCCCTGGCCCAGGTTATTAACCACAGGTTAGAGCTAATGTAACCCTCAAGAACCCTTGAGGTAGAAAGTTAACCCCACTGTATGGATGCATAACCCCAGGCAAAGGTCACAGAGGTAGTAGCACGTGAACATGAGGCCTGGGCAACTCCAAAACCATGTCCTTTCTACGCATACCAGGTGGCCTGGAGAGGCCAGGAGAAAAATCTGTTGCCAACTAGCTGGGTGACCTTAGGAAAGTACATAACCTCTCCAGGTGTCATTTTCTTACCTCTTAAAAGGAAAAGAAGGCTTCCTCTCTCCACCCCGCCAGTCTCCGTGCCCACAAGGAAAGAGAATGGGAGCAGTGACTCTGGAAGGAGAGAAAGTGGGCATGCATGCATAGCTGGCGCTTCCCTCTGTCCTCAGGGGGGGCCCGCATCCTGCTCTGACCCTGTAGGGGGGCCATCCCCAGCACAGCACAGGAGGTCAGCCTCAGGATGGCCCCTTGCCAACAGGGATAAGCTGCATTCTCCACATCGGCTTGATCTGTTACCAGCAGTACAGGTAAATGTTTTGGTCTCTATCCTTATTCCAGTCTTCTCAACTGATTCAGAACTCAGGCAGGGAAATGGGATGTAGTCTGGTCCTGTAAAATGGGAACGTGTCTAAGACAGAAATTCTATTGGTCTAGAGTAGAAGCTACAGCCCCCTTCTCTCAAGGAACTACTGATAGAAAGAACACGCACGCACACGCACACACGCACACCCCCCAACTGAAAAACATTTCCCGACACTAACAAATGGAATCTGTTTACTAGGTACACATAATTTCACAAAAATAAATGTCATTTCCCAATCAAAGCAGGTAAACCATATTTTTGAAAGCACAGACATTGTTTTAAACAGCAAAACACGGGACTTCCCTGGTGGTCTAGTAGTTAAGACTCCGCGCTCCCAATGCAGGGGGGGGGGGGGGGCCAGAGTTAGAGCCCTGGTCAGGGAACTAGATCCCACGTGCTGCAACTAAGAGCCCGCATGCCGCAACTAAAAGAGCCCTCATTGCTGCAACAAAGATCCCAGGTGCCGCAAGTAAGACCCAGCACAGCCAAATAAATAAATAAATAAAAACACTGGAAAGCAAAACACAACTTAGAAATGCACAAAGCCATCTAGGGCTCAGGCAGAGGAGGAGGGGCCCTAGAGCTGGAGGAGGGTGGGTGTGAGACCCCCACTCCCACCCTCCTCCAGCTCTCCTCCAGGCAAGGGGCTTCTCCCACCACATTCTGACCTTGTCAACACTTCTGAGCCACTCCCATTTCAACTAGTTGCTCTCCCACTTTCTTTTCTATCCCCACTTCCTTCTTAATTTTCATGTGAAAAGATAAGTCTCTTGCTCAACCTCACCACCAAGTAGCATTTTCCTTTCTATCTGCTTAGTCAACGGACCAATTTTAGCATTCAACAAATATCTGTTAAGCATGTAAATATTTAGCCAACAGCTGTGTGAGGCACAGAGACAGGACAGGAAGCAGAGCACAGCATCTGCCCTTCAGGGCAGGGTGGGACATGAACCGTGGTTTTAGTGGAGGATAAAGTGACAGATGGTCCAGAAGAGAGTGCAGGAGAGAAAAATCTGGGGAAGGCTCCCTGGAGGAGGTGAGATCTAAGCTGGAACCTGCCTCAGATATTTGCAAGTTCTTCTGCAAAAGATAAAGTCATTCCCAGTTTGCTTCCCCAGCAAACATGCTATCCAGAGCTCTTAAAACCAAAGAGGAGGGGCTGGAGGCTCCTGATGGAAGGCTTCAGAACACCAGAGCACCTAGCTCGAATCAGCTAATTTTAGACAAAGAGAAAATACTTCAGCATGCTGCTAAAGGGTATGTTTAGAGCTTGCTTCAGTTAACCACTCTGACTTATCGGTAGTTAGGAAGAAAAAGAGAAAGAAAGACAAGGGGAAGGGAGGGAGGGAGGAAGATGTCAAATTTGTAACAAATAAAAAATGGTTTTCCCTCTTTGTGTCCCATTTCTTTCATCCTAAAACAGAAAATAAACAATCGGCAGTAGGCAATCTGTAACTAATTCCATTCTATACCTAAATACCACAAGTGTTTGCTTAGTACTTGGGGAAGAAAGTTGACTACAGCCTGAACTTCTCACTGCATGTCTTGAGAAAACACTGAACAATGTAAAACACACATGAGGAACAGGCAATAAACATGGACAAAATGCTGTTTTCCTTCCCTTCCCAATACCACCCAAGGAGGGGCTTAATCACGTTTCATAACCTGAGAGCAACCGCAGGTCTACCCTATGCTCTTAAAATCTAAAAACTAGCCCAGCCTAAGACCAAACCAAATTCCAAAGTTAACGATGGGAAGTTCCAGAAAGCTCAGCTTTCACGATACACAATGGCACCTGCGTATTTTCTGCAAAAATACATCAGTCTCGGGGGGTTTCGGCTGCATCGCCCAGTACCTTGCGGCTCCTTCTTCAGATCTGTTACTAACTTAGCCTCATTTCCCTAAAAACGCCCCCTAGAACTAGACAGATTCCCCTTCATCCTTGGATTCCTGCGAGTCTGCAAGGAAAAAGCAACCCACTTTCAGATGGTCACTGCTATTATGTCAATACTAGTTGAGCATTTTCCCCATTCCTTTAACAGAAATTAATGAGTGCCCGACACTGTGCAAGGTGCTTGGGGAAGACTCCAAGACAGACCGGACCCTGGAGGAGCTCAGTGTAGGGGAAGAGGTGGCAGTGCTGGCCAGTTTCTCTGTAATGAACTCCCACTCAGCAACAGTTACTGTGCATGTCACCATGTGTCAGGCGCTCGGGCCAGTGCAGTGACTGCCCTCAGTGGGTTTAATGCCACCGCTGTGTAGGGGGTGAGCTTTATTTATGTTTTGCAGAATCATTACTAAATTTGCAGACATGATGACGTTCTACCCCTTCATACTTAAGCATGAATATCTTAAGAATAAGGTCATTCTCCTGCATAATCAAAACACCCTTATTATCATACCTAAGAAAATCAATAATTTCGTTTCATCATCCAATATCAATTCCATATTCAGAGTTCCCTATTTGTCCCACAAATATCTTTTATAGCTGTTTTTGATCCAGTCAAGGTTCTTACCTTGGTTTGTTATGTCCCTTTGGACTTATTTTCATAATGCTGTTGCGGTGAGGTTCCTCCCCCACCCCCTCGCCGCAACTAGAGAAAGCCCGCGCGCAGCAACGAAGACCCAACACAGCCAAAAATAATTTCTCTGCATATTCACTAAAATGTTGGCATTCAAAGAGAGAAATAAGCACAAGTATAAGTGTGGGGAGCAATGCCACGTTCTAGAACTTTAAAGTTTTCGTTTGCAGGTAACTGGAGCATTGGGTATATCAAAAGTTCCAAATCGCTAAGTTTAAGGACAGGCGACCGCTGATTCACCACAAATTCGCAACGGCCTGGAGAGCCTCAGCAATCCTGGAGGAAGAGAGCAAGCGAGAGAAATCATGCACGTCTCAGCTTGGTCACCAGACACCCTGCGCAGGCCTATCTGTTGTTTTCCAACCGATTTCCTTTCCTGCAAAACAGAGATTATAGGCTGGACTCTCATTCCAGTGAGAACTGACAGTAATCAGCAGTAATCCAGCTATTTCCCAGGGGAACAGATCAATTTAGGAGAAAGCAAAGCTAGAAACTTCCTGGGAATTTTCAGGAAGACTATGCAAATATACCAGACCTTTAGGATTCCATTCAATCAGCATTCAAAGGGCCCAGTACTGTATGCATGAAACAAACAGTGGCTCCGCGCTGTAGCCACAGGAGGACTGGGCTTCTGACCTGCAAAAGGCTGACTGCTTCAAAATGCTATCTTGTATAAGCAACCTCCAACGACTTTTCTGCTCAGATGTTATCTTGATCAATAAAGATCGATCTTTTAACATTTTTCCTTCCTTACTTTCTAAATCTCTTAATCTCACGAAGCAGCCTCAGTTTCTTGCCTGCAAAATGAACAAGATATAAATACCTGCCCTCAGGTGATCTTTGTTCAGAGTAACCAAGATAACACACACAAAGCACCTTATAATGATGGCTGGCTACCATCATTACTATTATTATTAAAGTTGGTGTTTAATAGTAACATTAAGTGAAAAGCTAACATTAAAAATTAACGTCTGTCAATTGGGCAGTCTGACTGAGGGCTCTCAAAATCAATATTAAGAATGAACAAACTAGTTCTGACAGAAGTCAGATAAATCAGGTTAAATTTTAGCATCTACCTTGTGCCAAACACTCACACATATATTAATCCATTTAATTATCACAACAACCCTGTGAGATAATAATAATCATTACACATGTGAGGGGCTTCCCTGGTGGTGCAGTGGTTAAGAATCCATCTGCCAATGCAGGCGACATGGGTTCAAGCCCTAGTCCGGGAAGACCCCACATGCCACGGAGCAACTAAGCCCACGCACCACAACTACTGAGCCTGCGCTCTAGAGCCCGCAAGCCGCAACTACAGAGCCAGTGTGCCACAACTACTGAAGCCCGCGTGCCTAGAGCTTGTGCTCCGCAACAAGAGAAGCCACCACAATGAGAAGCCCGTGCACACCGCAGCGAAAAGTAGCCCCACTCGCCGCAGGTAGAGAAAGCCCACACGCAGCAATGAAGACCCAACTCTGCCAAAAATTAATTATTTATTTTTTAAAAAAGATCGAGAAATCATTACACATGCGAGAAAACTGAGAGAGATTAATCTGCCCAAATTTTATACAACTGGCTGAGATGGGAGCTGACATTCTAACCCAGATCCATGCAAATTCTGAAACTTTCCACAATACTTCACTGCTTTTCTGATTTTAGAAAATGATTTAGCAGTAGCCTTCAATAAAGTTTCCAGTATAACTTTTAAAACCAGAAATCCATATTCCTTAAACTAAAAAACAACATTGAGAAGTAATGAGAAATTGCAGGTATAAACCACACAGAACAAGCTTGCACTCCAGAATGGAATTCTGTATTTTCTAAAACCCACATTTAGCCACTAGACAAGAGATGGCCAAAGTTTAAGAAAGCACCGTATCTTTTGTTTTCACCAGTCAGCATGCACCACATCTTTACTAGATTGTTATCCTCTTCTCTTTATCCATGTACATATTTAGAAACCTGATTGGTCTTTGAAAAGTTTCTTCCTTTTACCTATTGATTCAGTAGGTAATCACACAAGGCGGCCTTTGTCGCAAATATTAACTGTGGTTCCTGCTTTAAAAACCTATTTCTCCAAAATGGCCCCAGGGGATGAAAGGGGGAAGGAGGAGAGAAGACTGGGGTGTTTGAAAAGAGAAGTACCAGTGTGGGAAAGATGGAGGGGGGGCGGTCAACATTACATCTCTGCTCCAAATTTGGTACTTACGTAATTTCTTCTTCTAGCACTGGGCACTTTTTTCCCAAGAAAGTGGTCCCTCCGGTTTCTATTTAAAGCTTTCAGTTTTATAACAGAAGACACAGCACACTGTTAACATATAACAGCTAAAATTTATTGAACACTTGACACTATTCTAAGCACTCTCCATGGATATCCAAAGACCACACACACACACACACACACACACACACACACACGCACCTCTCAAACCTTAAACCTTTGCTGTGGAGCCCTCATTCCCAGCCAAGCAAGATCCAGAACCCACCTTCTCCCAGAAACACCCCGCCAGGGACAGCAAGGAATTTCTACTTCTACAGAGGGGTGAGTGCTGGCCTCCAGCTAGAGCCTAAAGACCCCATTACACATGGAAACAGCACGCAGCTACATTACAGCTTACTTAATTCAGTGCGCCTTCTCCCCCCGCCACCCCACACCCCCCACACCCCGCATCTCACCTTCCATGCTTCACTCGGTTCTCTTCAGCACTTACCGCTACCTAAAATATTATATATTTAGTCATCTTATTTATTACTGCCTAACCCACGAGAACCTGCACTCCCTGAAGACAGAGATTTTTCTGTTTTGGGATCCAGTCCCGAGGGCAAGTCCTGGTACACAGGTGGTGCTCAGTAAACATTTCTGAACAAAAGAAACAAGGTTTTGGTGGGCATAATATCCATAGAAAGGATTCTTTCTGAGAACCTGCTACATAGCAGATAAGTCAGATAATTTTATCTAAAAAAATGTTATCACCACTGTGGACAAAGAATGTGGCCAGCAAGCCCTCAGCCACTGCGGCACCACCAGTGGTGCACCCTGAGGGGACTTAGGATGGGAAAGCACAGGATACGGGCTCTGGATAGCTGAGGTGCACATCAACGGAATTATGTCAGTGAGCCAGACTCTTGCATCTTCCCATATATAGAAAAGCACTAAATGCACTAACTTGAGAGGTCTGGTTTTCTTTAATTAACAGTAATCTTTTGGGGACTTCCCTGGTGGCACAGTGGTTAAGAATCTACCTGCCAATGCAGGGGACATGTGTTTGAGCCCTGGTCCGGAAAGATCCCACGGAGCCGGAGCCACGGAGCAACTAAGCCCGTGCGTCACAACTACTGAGCCTGTGCTCTAGAACCCATGTGCCACAACTACTGAGCCTGTGTGCCACAACTACTGAGCCCGTGTGCCACAACTACTGAGCCCGTGTGTCACAACTACTGAAGCCCGCACACCTAGAGCCCGTGCTCCACAACAAGAAAAGCTACTGCAATGAGAAGCCCGCGCATGCGAGGAAAAGTAGCCCCTGCTTGCCTCAACTAGAGAAAGCCCTCACAGCCAAAAATAAATAAATTTATTTAAAAAAAAAAACAGTAATCTTTTGATGTTCCAACTACCTGGGGCTTTTTGTTTCTTTTGCAAATATCCTGGCTCCTCCCTTAGCTCTTCATACCTATCTAAGAGGCTGCCTCCCAGGCTTAAGTCCCCAGTAGGTCCACCAAGCAAAACATAATCCTCAGCTTTTTAAAAAAAATTTTTTTTTAATTCTCAGCTTTTAGGGTGTGCATTTGTTTCAGTTGACACCACTTACATATAAGCATTCTGAGTTGAACTTGTCGCTGCTACAATTCAACTGAGTAGTGGGGCCAGAATCCGGACCCAGGGCCTCCTGCATAAGAGCTCTTTCCCTTTGCAAGATGCATTCTTGATTGTCAAGCCTCAAACTCAGACACAAGCCCTGGTGACACATGTTCACAAGTGAGGAACCGCCAAGGGACGTTCCACTAACCAGACTACAGATTTCAGCGTTTAACAAACTGCAAGACAGGACGCTGATGGGGCGAGAAAGGCAGGTGATTGCCTTCCAAGTCCTCCAAACTCAAGAGACCGGAGAGCCATGTCCGGTCTTGGAGAGCCAATCTCCACAAAGGAGATTTCCAAACCAGAAAGAACTGCTGGGATGAGAGAGAGGCAAGTCATTAGAAACAAAGTTTGCTCAAAACAAAACCAACAGCTTCCCTGAAAGGAAGAGATTTTCCAAAAACGTATCAACTTTGTCTAATTTCCAAGTTTTCTGAGTTGGGTATATATTATTTTAGTCATTGGGGAAAGTCTATTTTGAAAAGAAATTCCCTTTTTTTCGTTGTTGTTGTTGTTTGTTTTTTTTTTTTTGCAGTACGCAGCATCTCACTGTTGTGGCCTCTCTCGTTGCGGAGCACAGGCTCCGGACGCGCAGGCTCAGCGGCCATGGCTCACGGGCCCAGCCGCTCCGCGGCATGTGGGATCTTCCCAGACCGGGGCACGAACCCGTGTCCCCTGCATCGGCAGGCGGACTCTCAACCACTGTGCCACCAGGGAAGCCCTCCCTTGCTTTTATGAGGAAAAACAAATGATAGTGTCACCCCCTATTTTTTAAATATATATATTTGTGACCTACTCCTTAAAGGTCAAGAAATTTGAGTATAATGACAAAGTAGTAGCCTTTGTCCCTCATAGCCAACAGCACCAAGCCAGGGTCAGGCAGCAGTTTTCTCACAACACGGGCCAACGCCAAGTCCTCAGTATTCACAGCTTTAAACACAATGAGATAGCTTGTTACTCGCTTCCTTTAAAATGCGTGTTACAATGACTTCTAAATGTAACTGGTTAAGGAGAAGGGAATTGTGAGCAAGTGGAAAGAAAGAAGTATCACTAGTGCCATTATTTTCTAGTTTTCCTTTTCTGGAAAAAAACAAAGGACTTGTTTCCAGCAACATTAGAATAATAATTCTTACCGTTTGATTTTTCTAAACGTCCTTTCAAATTTTACTGTATTCTGAATTGCTGCAAACCACCACACACACACAGAGTGGAAAGGTGACAGGAAAACAGACTGTTATTTACTTGTACTGTGAAATTCATAAACAAATCTCAAATCAGAATAAAGTACTCCACAAAAACGGGTCCCTCCTTTGGGACTTCCCAGGTGGTGCAGTGGTTAAGAATCCGCCTGCCAATGCAGGGGACATGGGTTCGAGCCCTGGTCTGGGAAGATCCCACATGCCACGGAGCAACTAGGCCCGTGCGCCACAACTACTGAGCCTACGCTCCAGAGCCTACGAGCCACAACTACTGAGCCCCCGCGCCTAGAGGCTGTGCTCTGCAACAAGCCACCGCAATGAGAAGCCCGCGCACCGCAACGAAGAGTAGCCCCCGCTCGCCACAACTAGAGAAAGCCCTCGTGCAGCAACGAAGGCCCAATGCAGCCAGAAATAAATAAATAAATTTATTTAAGAAAAATAATTAACTGTGTCTTTCTTCTGTTACCTCAGGAAAGAGGAGCCATCAGATGGATTACCTCACCATCATCCTGGTGGTTCTTCCAGCACCATGAGGAATTCTTTCTTCCATGAAGAATTTTTAAGCTAGCAACAAAAGTCTTACTCTTCTAGAGACACCATGTCTTTTCAAAGAGTACCTCTGCAACTATCAAATTTCAACCACAAGCTGATTTTACCACTTTAAATTAGGCTTCCAGCCATCTTACAGTCAGCCGCACCCCACCCCATCCCGTACTACCTAAATAGTGCCACCCACACTTCCTACCACAGATGAGCACAAGGCAATGCCACATTTAAAAAAAAAAAAAGCAAATGCACCTCTCCCAACCTCCTTCTGCATTATAAATGCCTTGTGGGCACACTTTTGTCCTTCTCCAGTGCCCAGCCCAGCTTCTGGAACACAGGGGATGCTGCATGAGGGGCTGGTGGAAGGATCAGAAAGAAAGTGGACCTTGGTTCGTTCTCTCTCTCTCTCTCTCTCACACACACACACACACACACACACACACACACACACACACACGACAGCAGCAGAGGCAAGGCCACCAAAAAAGGTGTCCAGTCTAGTAGAGAATCCAAATACCCTGTCTCTTCCTTTTTCCCTCACTTTACTGTTTTTTTATTGTGGTTAAATGAACCTAACACTGAACTTATAACATTCCAACCTTTTTTTTTGGCTGTGCGGCACGTGGGATCTTAGTTCCCCCGCTGGGGATGGAACCCACGTCCCCTGCATTGGAAGTGCAGAGTCTTAACCACTGGACCACCAGGGAAGTCCCCATTCTAACCATTTTAAGTGGTCAGTGGCATTAAGCACTTTCACACCATTGGGTAACCATCACCACCATCCATCTCCAGAATTTCTTCATCTTCCCAAACTGAAACTCTACCCATTAAACACTAACTCACCATGCTCCCCTCGCCCCAGGCCCTGGCAACCACTGTTCCACATTCTGTCTCTATGAATCCGACAACTCTAAGGTGCCTCACCGAGGTGGAAACACACTTATGTGACCGGCATATTTCACTTAGCATCACGTCTTAAGGTTCCTCCATGTTGCTGCACGTGCCACAATTTTACTCTTACTTTGCACTACTACTTTGTTGACAGCCTAGCACTGTCCATAAATTAAGGGACCAGTTTCAGGAAACCCCAGATTTCCCAGCAGGCAGCCAGGCCTATTTCTCTGGTCAGTTTTTGCCTGAGTGGGCCTTCAGCCTGATTTTTCTTATCTCTTGGGCTTATAGCCTCAAGGCTTGTGTAAACAACTTTCACTGCACAGATCTGGGGCCACTCACTCAGCATTTCCCCACCACCAGAAGAGAAGAGTGTTTGGTCTTTTTTATCTTTCGCCTCAACTACTTTGGGAGACCTGGAGAATGGAAAAAGGAAAGCAGGAAGTCACAGGCAATACTGGAATCTTCTCTGCACTGTGAACTCATTAATAAGATCTTTTCTTAAGCACCCTTATTGAGATATAACTCACATACCATAAAATCCACCCATTTGAAGCGTACACGTCAATGGTGTTAGTATATTCACAAGGCTGTACGATCATCACCACAAGCCAAGTTTACAGTTCTACCAACCCAAAAAGAAACCCTATACCCCTTAGTAGCTGGCACCTCGCTCCTTCCCATTAATACGATCTTAAACTTTGTCTCTAGCTGATAGTCTTATATTCCTCCCACATCTCCCAAAGTCCTTAGCAGGCACTTGAAAGTCCCATAAATACTTGTCTACTACCGTCAAATGCATATATACATATACCACAAATAACCTCAAAAATAATTCCTTCCAGTAAACATTGTGTTCAGGAATTTTGTTGCTAGGCATATCCCAAGATTTCTTCCTCCCCCAATAACTTGGATTCTAGTTAAGAATAAAAGCATTTATGGTTTTTTAAAAAGTATGTTCCTAAAAAAGTAACTTGCTTTTGTTGCGTTTTTTACAATTAAATAATTTTAAAGCAGTAACAGTGGCTAAGATAAGCATTTCAGGAGAGGCCTCCTCTGCAGAACGTCCTGTGTTCTTTTCTCTGGGCCTTGCCTCACCGACACCATGGGAGACTAGATCTGCCCACCTGTTCTATGGAGATTCCAGCCTCTCTCCCAACAATAATGACAGTACAGGCTATGAAATAACACACCAATTGGTAATGTGTGCTTTAAAGTTCTGATGCTGTGTCCTCTTAAATAAAGCAATATCAGAGAAATGGGACATCACAGCTTTTAAAAAAACAAAAAAAGGCTAATTATTTACTCATAATCACAGAGAGCTAAATACTAGATAAAAAAATTGTGAGCATTCTGTCGATTTCAAAACCTCTGTGGATCTATGCCAGTGTTGCTTAGAGGACATCATGGGCCCCGTCCATGAACCAGTTTTGAATTTAAAATCTCCCCTTACCCTCATTTCTCGTGGGAGCCGATTCCTCCTCGGACAGGTACTGGTCTCATTTGTTCTTGACAGTCAATTAATCTTAGCAAATAAGTAATTTTTTGTCAATAGCATTCACAGAAGTTAACACTGCAAGAAAGGAGGCCAGGACGCTTACTAAAATCGTTTACTTGGAAATGAGAGAAGGCAATCTTGGTGAATTCGTTCCGGGTGGAATAGAGTGTTAATTAAAAATTAGTCACACCATTGGCAAGATCACTATGCCCAGGTAGAAATGACTCCTTCCGGTGCTACTAATTGACAGAGGAAAAACCACCATCTGGCACCGGAGCAGGCAGACCTTTTTCCAAAATGGACTTGCACATGATCCAGAAAAGGAGCTCCACTAAAAACTGCCCTCCGCCAACCTGGTGATCCTTCAGAGTCAACCTGAGCTGGGTCATCATCCTCAGACATCACTCCGCAGGCATGCTGGTGGTGGCTGAAGATGCCAGGACTTCAAAGATAAGAGAATTACATACTGAAACAAAGATCTCCAAGCACCGCACAATTAGGTAATATAAATATGGGATTACTGAGAGATAACCTTGACATAATTCCATCATATATTCAAGGACCTCTCCTGGAGGTAAGAGGCAGCAAAAGACAACACTAAGTGAAAAGTGCAGAGGCCTTATTCATCTCAGTACTGGACGGTCTCCGAGTCTGAGTGCCGCTCAAGCACTGGCCAGGCAAATAAATTAATCTGTCTCCTCTACAAAATGGACATAATGCCTGTAAACCATGGTCCAGGGATGTGTGTTTTAAAAAGTCTGAACACCTGCCATGAAGAAAAACACTGTGCTATATATATAGCACACACTGAAAGATATAGAAGGTTTAAAAATGGAAGTGTCTTTATACAAGTCACAGATGGGTTTCTATAAAGCAAAATAAAAATACACTATCTATTCAGAAAACTACATTATTCAAGAAACCGTAAGATTACAATGTTTATTCTGCCATTAGAAACTCTGTCCTCTAGTTTTTAGCTAAGATACCACCCTTCCTCGTCTCTATTCAATAAGTGAAGGAAAGGAAACTGCTGTTATACTGAAAAGCACAGTAATCTGTATCTAACCACCGACTAGCTTGTAGCAAACTTCAAAACTGTCTTCGCACTTCCAATAATTCAAAGCAAGAATGTTTAATAATTCACACATAACAATCACCAAGTCTACAATTAAACATTAAATGGTACCTTAAAAGTAACTCTCAATATACGCCTCTAAAGGCACCATGGTCGTTATCATTTTTATTGCCTCTCCAAATATCCTGGGCCTTAAACTAGGTAAGCTGCCAAAGTTCCTGACATTTAGTCAGCACTTTAAAAAAATAAAAATGAAGGGGCATCAGAGAGAGGCACAGCCTGTTAAGAGATTGCTTTTGCTATTATTAGATGTAAGTGTCTGAAATGCAACAGCATATCCTTAATAAGTTAGCTCTGTATATGGTTATAGGCCACTTTCCAACACCGACCTGAAATCTATTTATATCAAATGCAGCCAAGCACATATAGCAAATACCTCTTGGACACTAATCGAAAAGCATGTAAGAAATCAGTGTCAACAGCAGTAGAAACAGAACTAGTCACACAAACAATCTGACACGCCCGAGTCATATACAGTTTGCAGGCCAGTGTGACTGAAAGTAAACATCCAGTGCAGGGACATTCCAATGCACATGATATATCTGAAGCAGAACTGTGTACAAATCTATATGAAACCTACAACAGTAAATCTCTCTAGTGCAGTTGGTTCTTTAAGGTGCAGGAAAAGGCAAGACCCCTAAAACTCCTTTCCTAGTAAACATCTCCTAGGGTGCAAAAGCAATTTTTTTATGTTGGCATCCGGAGCTCAACTCAGTATTTTTTTTTTTATGAGGATGATTTTTTTGTTAACACCTTTCTTGGAGTATAACGGCTTTACAATGTTGCGTTAGTTTCTGCTGTATAACAAAGTGAATCAGCTCTACATATACATATATCCCCTTATCTCCTCCCTCTTGCGTCTCCCCCCCACCCTCCCTATCCCACCCCTCTAGGTGGTCACAAAGCACAGAGTTGATCTCCCTGTGCTATGCGGCCGTTTCCCACTAGCTATCTATTTTACATTCGGTAGTGTATATATGTCCATGCCACTCTCTCACTTTGTCCCAGCTTACCCTTCCCCATCCCTGTGTCCTCAAGTCCATTCTCTACATCTTTGTCTTTATTCCTGTCCTGCCCCTAGGTTCTTCAGAACTTTTTTTTTTTTTTTAGATTCCACATACATGTGTTAGCATACGGTATTTGTTTTTCTCTTTCTGACTTACTTCACTCTGTATGACAGACTCTAGGTCCACCCACCTCACTACAAATAGCTCAACTTCGTTTCTTTTTATGGCTGAGTAATATTCCATTGTATATATATGTGCCACATCTTCTTTATCCATTCATCTGTCAATGGACAATTAGGTTGCATCCATGTCCTGGCTACTGTAAACAGTGCTGCACTGACCATTGTGGTACATGACTCTTTTCGAATTATGGTTTTCTCAGGGTATATGCCCAGTAGTGGGATTGCTGGATCGTATGGTACTTCTATTTTTAGTTTTTTAAGGAACCTCCATACTATTCTCCGTAGTGGCTGTATCAATTTACATTCCCACCAACAGTGCAAGAGGGTTCCCTTTTCTCCACACCCTCTCCAGCATTTATTGTTTGTAGATTTTTTGATGATGGCCATTCTGACTGGTGTGAGGTGATATATTAGTCAGCAGTGATTAGATATTAGCATTTGGTCTGTCAGCTCCTAACTGAACTCACAGGTCATGTGATAAAGATATCCAGGTGTGGCTACCTCAGCCTGACTTTGAGGCCTGCTTCCTCTTCTGCTGGGAGAGGATCAAATTTGCTTATCAAATTGGCAAAATGACATCTGGGAAGGTGGGCCAGCTAACACAGTTAAGATCCACAGGCTCAAAGAACAGGATGAATCCAAGATGAAATTAAATGTACATTTAAGGTCTGTACTTGGGATCCCTCCACTCCCTCAGGGGAAAAAAAAAATTGCAGAAGTGTATTACCTATATAACGAGAGGAATAAACGGCCCCCTCTATTTTGTGCAGGTCAAAACACCTAAATGCGGGGAGGCCTTTTTTGAAGAACAATAGTGACAAAGAGGAACAGTCTCAAAGGGGTAATAATAATGAAGACTCTGAAAACACCACGAGAGTACACTGGTGGTGTTTAGGGTAGGAAGAAGGGAAACTGGGGAGACGTGAAAACTGTCTTTATAACCATAAAGAGAATCACTTGTAGGCAGGACCAGCCTTGTGCTCCCTGCAGGGAAGGCCCACCCTGTGAAAGCTATACAAGGAGATACTTTGGCTTATTTCACCAAAAAGCTTTTCTGATCCTCAAAATTGTCCAAAAATGGCTGCCTGGGAAGTTGGCAAGCTCTGGAAGTGTTTGAACAGCAACAGCGTGACCACTTTGGAAACAAGGCCTTTTTGGAGATATTTAACGCTGCTCCCTTGCCTCTCAAGACAGAAGAATTTCTGTCTTCTGACTCTCCTGCCCCTGAGATGTGAGTGGGTCCTAAAGGGGTCTCCCAGACCCGTTTTCCTCAGATTCTAACCTGCAGAGTGGGGAAGGAAAGTGCATTAGAATAAGCAGAGGCTCCTATTAAAATCCATCCTAGGGCTTCCCTGGTGACACAGTGGTTGAGAGTCCGCCTGCTGATGCAGGGGACACGGGTTCGTGCCCCGGTCCGGGAGGATCCCACATGCCGCGGAGCGGCTGGGCCCGTGAGCCATGGCCGCTGAGCCTGCGCGTCCGGAGCCTGTGGTCCGCAACGGGAGAGGCCACAACAGTGAGAAGCCCGCGTACGGCAAAAAAAAAAAAAAAAAAATCCATCCCAGAACCACCAATCAGAAGCTCCGAGGTCGGCCCAGGCCTGTGTATCTTCAAGAGTTTTATAAACAATTCTGACACCCACCCTTGGTTAACGCCCCTCCTCTAGAGAGCTAGCCAGGTGCCTCCATCCACTCCCACAGCTCCTACAACCAGTTCTGTGTCTATTTTCTCCAGCACAGGTCTCCTCCCTCCTGACCTTCCATCCCACAAGGCTGACATCCTATTGCAAACCTTCCAGAGGCTTCTCCACCTCCACATGCTGCCATACCGCTGCCTACACTCATCTTCCCAAAGCAGGGAATACCTCAAAAGGCTGGTCGGCCAGACATTCAAGAGCCTCCTTGACCTGATCAGGATCTGGGAGGCCACTACTCGCCAAGTTTATGCCTGACACATACCTCATGCCCCATCAAACATGAGTATCTGCAACTTGGGGCACAGATTCCAGCCCCCCATCCCCCCTGGCCCAGCCTGTAGTGCCCACATGTCCAAGGTCCAGCGAGTTTTCAAAGCGCAGGCCAGACATCTCCTACACAAAGCCTGGTACCCCGATAGTCACAGCTCTTCACCCATGTCACGCACTTTCTAGGGCACGGTCAGCCATATGCATCTCTCATCTTGGGGACTACATATAGCACTGCTGAAGACTGGACCTATTTCCTGCTCATTCTGTTTCATATATTCCTTGGAGGGCCTAAAAACAATCTTGGGAATAAAAAAATATGGGCTTCATTTATCTTTTGCCTAGATGGGGAGAAGAAGGGGGATGTTCGGTTAAAAACAAACTGAGTTAGTAAATCGTAACTATGTAGAGGTCTATCATTTAGTTAATGATTGACAAACTAGTAATAAGGAGGGAAGCTAATTTTGCTCATTTTAAGCTAGATAAATAGACTTAGATTAAAATTCCAGCTTCTGCACTTACTACTGGATAAACCTGGGCGAATTACTTAACCTCCAAGGGCTTTAGTTTCCTCATCTGTAAAATGGGAATGAGAATAGTAAGTATACCTCACTGGGTTGTGATGGAAACTCAAAGAGCTAAAGAATACAAATCACTTAGAACACAGCCTGGCCCAGAGGAGGCCCTCAACAAAAGCTGCAACAACTATGTACACATTTTTCCTGGGTCTTTCACTCCATATCAATAGAAGAAATATGTGTTGAAAGGAGATAAATCAAACACTGATCGCTTCTGAAGTACGAGGTTCCCTACAAGAATTTTAAGTAATTTTTTTTTTAATAGTTCAGCATGAAAACGAGGGGGGAAATGATGAGTCTCTTATCCTGGAAAAACATAAGCATAATTGGGCTAGAATTTTGACAAAGTTGATTTAAAGAAAAAGTGGATGGATGGGGCGCAACCAACCTTTTTTCAACTGTCATTTAAACAACCACTACATCTGAGTAAGTTGCCGAGCAAAACCTTATGGCTGATTGTATATTGTTAATTTATCTTTATCTTATCCAAGTTGCAGCAATCAGCAAACTTCTCCCAAGCTCTGTACTTAAAGATGCAGCAAAAATTCAAACATCTAAAAAAAACTGTGGGCAAGGATGTACAGCAAAGGAACTCTCATACATTGCTGGTGAGCATTTACATCGGTCTAACCATGTCAGAATACATATCTACTAAAGCCAAACACTCACCCCGTGACACAGCAATTCCACTCCTCGTTATATACCCAAGAGAAATGAGGGCATATGTCCATCAAAAGACACGTACTACAATAATGTTCAAAGCAGCTGAAAATAACCCAAATGTTCATGAAGAAAATGGATACATTATGACACATTCATACAATGGAATACCACAGAGCAATAAAGAATTACTGACACACGCAACAACATGGATAAATCACATGATATTGCACTGGGCAAAAGACAGCATAGTGAGTGCGTGGTTTCATTTATATGAAGCTCAAGATGAAGCAGAGTTAATTTACAGGGACAGACGCCAGAATAGTGGTTTTAGCCGAGGAACGAGGAGATTACTGACTGGGAATGGACACAAAGGAACTTTCTGGGATGGCAGAATGTACTGTATTTTGATCTGGGTGATAGTTGGTGGTGGAGACAGGAAGGGGCAGGGAGAGACACACATTAAGCTGTACCATTAAGATTTGTATATTTTACTTTATATTAGTTATATCTCAATTTTTAACATTCAAATATCTACACAAATAAAGATGAAGTATCTGTGTCTGAAGACACAACATACTCCATTCTTAACCTCGGGAATAAAATCTTGATCCTTTTTTCTTCTTTTGATAAGAGATGGCAAGACAGAGGGCTAGTAATAAAAAGTTTTACTTTATAAAACAGAATATAGGGTTTCCCTGGTGGCACAGGTTAAGAATCCACTTGCCGATGCAGGGGACACGGGTTCGAGCCCTGGTCCGGGAAGATCCCACATGCCGCGGAGCAACTAAGCCCGTGCGCCACAACTACTGAGCCTGTGCTCTAGAGCCCACGAGCCACAACTACTGAAGCCCGCGCCTAGAGCCCGTGCTCCGCCACAAAAGAAGCCACCGCGATGAGAAGCCTGCTCACCGCAACGAAGAGTAGCGCCGGCTCGCCGCAACTAGAGAAAGCCCGCGGGCAGCAACAAAGTCCCAACACAGCCAAAAATAAAACAAATAAATTTATTTTTTAAAAAAAGAAAGAAACAGAATATACGGAATTCCCTGGCAGTCCAGTGGTTAAGACTCCACACTTCCACTGCAGGGGCGAGACTTCCATCCCTGGTTGGGGAACTAAGATCCCACATGCTACGCTGTGCGGCCAAAAAAACCCAAAAAAACAGAATATATACCAAAAGTACATAAAAACTTTCAAGATGAAAATATTTTTTAAGAAAGGATAAATTCTTCCCTAATGTCCTCTCTTATAAGTGAAGATGATAATAGTACCTGTCTCATAGGGTTGCCGTGATGATGATGAACTGATAGTAAATTAAGCACTTAATACAGCGCCTATTCATCACTTAATAATTCACCCACTCAGCACACATTCATTAATACCGTACACGATATTCATCACTTAATAACTGTTTGTGTTAATTATTTGTCCATTTCCTTCACTCCCTTTTGGCCCAACCCACAAAAATTCTCAACCCAACGAGTGTTCAATATTCGTTGAATAAACTCAGAGAAGCTCTCTCAAAGCATGCAAACCATCAACAATTCCACCTGAATCCATAAGAAAATACCCAAGCTGTCTAGGCCTTGCTTCTCATACCAGCACCTACACAAGCCTCTGGGCATTCCAACGTATGCTAGAAGTCAGGACAAATATGGCACATATGCCTAAGGCAATCTGACTAAAAATTGAGAAGTAAACTTACTGATGTTTAAACAGGTATTAAGGGAATTCCCTGGCGGTCCAGTGGTTAAGATTCCATGATTTCACTGCCGGGGCCTGGGTTCGATCCCTAGTCAGGGAACTAGGATCCCGTAAGCTGCCGGCGTGGCCAAATTAATAAATAAATAAAAACGTGTTTTACAAAATAAATACAATAAAATAAACAGGTATTAAGAAGACTACATTTGCTAAGCTAACACATGGCCCTGCTGAGAAATGTTTCGGTCTTTGGTTCCCAACCCCTTCCTATATTCTCTCCACCTTTACTTCGGGAACAGTTTTAACAGCATGGGCACAGGGAATCTAGACTATTCCTGGCTCTCTACCTTACTCTAATCAAAGTACACCTGGCTTTTTATGCAATTTTAACTGATGACGGTTTAGGCTATTTCCTTGAATTAGAAACACCACTCCATCTGGCTTACTAACCCTGCTGAGCAAAATATTTATTTTCAGCAATGTTGACATGCAAAATCGGAAGAACAGGAAACTATAGTTAAGAAAAACAAAATACCACAGTAAGATTAACAAACGATATACAATTTTAAGGATACCCTTAAGGAAGTGGCCTTTGTATGAAAGCGTATTTTTGACACAACTGTATGCAAGTCACAATAAACCTTAACTTTATTTACATAATTAGTCAACAACAAATGAAACTCTGAGATAAAGTGGAAAATCAAATTGTCCTTTCTAGGATTAACCTGCCAGTAACCTCTGGGTGTTTTTACCCAAAGACTCCAGAAAAAAATTTGTATGCAAAATTTTTTTTCTATATATTACAAAAGAAAAACAGGACAATTATAGGAGGAAAAACAGCACAGAAGCAAAAGGAGATTAACCTATTACACCCAGAGAGATCCTGCCATCTTCGTTGCTGCATGTGGGCTTTCTCAGGTTGCGACAGCAGGGGCTACTCTTGTTGTGGAACATGGGCTCTAGGTGCGTGGGATTCAGTAGTTGTGGCACGTGGGCTCAGCAGTTGTGGCGCATGGGCTTAGTTGCTCCGTGGCATGTGGGATCTTCCCCGACCAGGGGTCAAACCCATGTCCCCTGCATTGGCAGGCGGATTCTTAACCACTGCGCCACCAGGGAAGTCCTACACATGTTGTTTTAAAAATCTTTTCCAGGGCTTCCCTGGTGGCGCAGTGGTTGAGAGTCCGCCTGCTGATGCAGGGTACACAGGTTTGTGCCCCGGTCCAGGAAGATCCCACATGCCGCGGAGCGGCTGGGCCCGTAAGCCATGGCCGCTGAGTCTGCGCGTCCGGAGCCTGTGCTCCGCAATGGGAGAGGCCACAGCAGTGAGAGGCCCGCGTACCACAAAAACAAAAAAATCTTTTCCATTTAAAAAAATTCCGTGAATATCTGCATATTGAATACTTTAACAACAGCTAATGTTTGTTGGTCAGAGGATACAATGTTGCAGTTATACAGGATAAGTCTAGAGAGCTAACGTACAGGATGATGACTACAGTTAAGAATACTGTACTGAATACACGAGATGTGCTGAGAGTAGACTTCAGGTGCTCTCATTACACATCAAAAAAATGGTACCTATGTGAGGAAATCACATGTTAATTAGCTTGACTGTAGTAATCATTTCACTATGTATATCGAATCATCATGTTGTATACCTTATACACAATGTTATGTTAAAATAAAGAATGAATATATATGTATACACACATTTTATTTTTATATAAAAATGAAATAGCTAGTATTTATTGAATATTTACAATGGACCAGGCACAGTCTAAGCTTTTTACAGGTACTAACCTCTTTGATATCCAAAATAACCCAAAGTTACAATTACCAACTCCATTAAGAAACTTGACCACACAGCAGTATGAAAGCACTTAATACCATTTAACTATATACTTAAAGAGGATTAAAATGGTAAATTTTGTTATACACACACACACACACACACACACACACACACACACACATACTTTTAACCACTGTGATATGCAAGTAATTTAAAACAGTAGAACCTCTATATACCTGACAAACATGATGCTGGGCCTTTAAATTGTTTCCAAATTTTCCACTATTAAAAACAAGACTTTGATGAGGCTTCTTGTAAGAGATCTTTACATAGCTGGGTTTTTGGGGGTTTTTTGGCAGCACCGCAAGGCATGTGGGATCCTAGTTCCCCAACCGGGGATGGAACCTGCGCCCCCTGCAGTGGAAGCACAGAGCCCTAACCACTGGACGGCCAGGGAAGTCCCTACACAGTTTTGTTTTTTTAAGGATAAAGTTTGAGGATAAGTGCTAGGTCAGAGGATAAAGCAAACAATTTAACCAGGTGAGATGTCAACCAGAGCTCATTCTGATCAGCTTACAAGGAAGCCTAATGCAGTAGAAAAGATAATTTGCAACAAATAATTGTAATTAGATGGCTCCAGGTATAGGAATAAGAATCACTGTGTACTTTTACATGACCAAAGAAATTCGGGTATTCAAGAACAGATTACTTGCTTAAATATTCCTTGGAGTCAGTTACTTCTCAAACCCAGTGTCAACAACGGTACAGACTCATAGGATACCACATCCACAGGATTTCCCACTTGTGTCAGTTTTGACCATCACCTACTTTAAAGTTCCAAGTCCAAACCAGCGGGACAGTGGAGAAGAATACAAAAGGCCCTCAGAAGCCTCAGATGAACTAGTGATCTACATTAAATCCATAAATTCAAAGTTTATCCCTCATTTCTTCATCATAGAAATAATAGGAAATTGTCTATGCTGCTCAAAAAGTCTCTGTCAGAAGGGAACCCTCCTACACTGTTGGTGGGAATGTAAATTGGTACAGCCACTATGGAGAACAGTTTGGAGGTTCCTTAAAAAACTAAAAATAGAGCCACCATATGATCCTACAATCCCACTCCTGGGCATGTACCTGGAGAAAAACATGGTCCGAAAGGATACATGCGCCACAGTGTTCACCGCGGCGCTGTTATAATAGCCAAGACATGGAAGCAACCTAAATGTCTATCGACAGAGGAGTGAATAAAGAAGATGTGGTACATATATACAATGGAATACAACTCAGCCATTAAAAAGAATGAAATAACGCCATTTGCAGCAACATGGATGGACCTAGAGATTGTCATACTGAGTGAAGTAAGCTACACAGAAAAAGAGAAACACTGTATGATATTACTTACATGCAGACTCTAAAAAAAAAAATGGTACAAATGAACTTATTTACAAAACAGAAAAAGACTCACAGACTCAGAGAACAAACTTATGGTTAGCAGGGGGGATGGGTGGGGGCGGGGGAGGGATAGTTAGTGAGTTTGGGACTGACAAAAAAAATGTTTATCGCTATATTGTACACCTGTAACACAATATTGTACATCAACCAATCAATCAATAAAAATAAAGTTAGAAAAAAAAGTTCTCTATCAATAATGACATATCACAGAACTTGTGGCCAACAGCCATGAGAAGTAGCTTTCTTATTGATTCCTGTCAGAAGGAAATAAATGTTTGGAGAAACAACTAAACCATAATGGCAAATGGTTTTAGGATCTTATTAAAAAGAGAGTTACAAAAAAGTTCTAAAAAATAAGTTGTGGAAGAAACATGAAGGAACTGATATTATCAGCCTAAAGCCAGTCCAATGGATATCTTGGAAGCCACAAATTACTCGTAGGCAGCTTGATCAGGAAGGCTATGATAAGAAAACAGAACACTCTTTCACCCACAGAGAGCACACCAGGTTATTTCAATAAGATCCTACCGTGATTTACGCCATGCTTAATAATTCAGGCACCTGTTCCCTACCACTTGATCACCCTGAGACATAATGAGGATTTAAAAAGAGATATTCAGGACAGCATGGTGACTGTAGTGAATACTGTAGTGCATATCTGCTAACAGAGTAGATCTTAAGTTCTCATCACAAGGAAAAAAAAAATTCCGTAACTATGTACGGTGATGAATGTTAACTAGACTTAATGTGGTGTTCATTTTGCAATATATACAAATACTGAATCACTATGTTCGCACACCTGAAACTAATATAATGTTTGTACGTTAATTATACCTCAACAGAATGTTTTTAATTTAAAGAGATTTTCAAGTAAACTGTATAAAACTTAAACACCAAAAAATGTTATAATCTATTCAGTAGTCTCCCCCAGGGGGAATGGTGGGGGGGAGGGATAGATTGGGAGTTTGGGTTTGACACGTACACACTGTTATATTTAAAGTAGACAACCAACAAGGACCTACTGTATAGCACAGGGAACTCAGCTCAATATTCTGTAATAACCTAAATGAGAAAAGAATTTGAAAAAGAAAAGACACATGTTATGTATAACTGAATCACTTTGCTGTACACCTGAAACTAACACAACATTGTTAATCGACTATACTCCAATACAAAATAAAAATTCTTTTTAAAAGTCTCCCCTGCCCCACCAAGTCACACTCACTGTAACTTCAAGTGGGTACTGGTAATCAAACAAATAGAGCTGAGGAATTTCTTTTTTATAGTTCCTAGGTGAAGATATGCAACATTATTCAGTTAAATGCAACTTTACATAAATCACCAAAAGTTACAAACCACTAACACGAGAAAATCAGTATACAAGTTAAAAAGAAATAATGTCCTAATCCTCAAGCTTCCATTTCAAAGATAGGACCAAGGAACGTACCCAAAGAACATGAAGATGCATTCCCTTCCCTATGACTAAGTAGGTCCGCTCCTGGGATTATAACCTACAGAAAGTCACACACGTAAAAATGTGTACTGCAATATCATTTGTATTAGAGAAAAATGGGAGGAAATCATAATTAAATGTCCATGAACAGGAAAATGGATACACTATAGTGTGTTGAACAGTTAAAAAGAATGAACTAGAGCAGCAAAAACCTCAAAAACAAGGTTGAACAATAGAAGTGAGTGACAGATGAAAACATGCACTATGACACCACAGGTACAAGTTTTAAAAACATGCAAAATTAACACTAACTACTGATGATGACTATTTACATAGACACCGGTAGTAAAAATATAAAATACATGGGTGGCAGTGGTAAAAAAAGAAATGGAGAGAAAGGGAGGGAGAGAGAAAATGGGGCCAGAAGTGAAACCCAGAGTTCAACCCTTATCTGCAGTGTCTTATCTTTTAAGTTGGATGGCAGCTACAAGGTATTCATACTCCTTTTATATAATTACTGTATTCAGAATTACTTTACAATAGTAAAAAGAAAAACATTCTTTCCTAGCATTTTGACCTGCTTCAAGAAATTACTATTTACTTTGACAATATAACCATTAAAAAATAATTTCTGGGGCTTCCCTGGTGGCGCAGTGGTTGAGAGTCTGCCTGCCAATGCAGGGGACACAGGTTCGAGCCCTGGTCTGGGAAGATCCCACGTGCCACGGAGCAGCTGGGCCCGTGAGCTACAAATACTGAGCTCTGCGCGTCTGGAGCTTGTGCTCCGCAGCAAGAGAGGCCGCGACAGTGAGAGGCCCGCGCACCGCGATGAAGAGTGGCCCCCGCTTGCCACAACTAGAGAAAGCCCTCGCACAGAAACGAAGACCCAACACAGCCAAAAATAAATAAATGAATAAAAAAAAAATATATATATATATATAAAATACATGGGTGGCAGTGGTAAAAAAAGAAATGGAGAGAAAGGGAGGGAGAGAGAAAATGGGGCCAGAAGTGAAACCCAGAGTTCAACCCTTATCTGCAGTGTCTTATCTTTTAAGTTGGATGGCAGCTACAAGGTATTCATACTCCTTTTATATAATTACTGTATTCAGAATTACTTTACAATAGTAAAAAGAAAAACATTCTTTCCTAGCATTTTGACCTGCTTCAAGAAATTACTATTTACTTTGACAATATAACCATTAAAAAATAATTTCTGGGGCTTTCCTGGTGGCGCAGTGGTTGAGAGTCCGGCTGCCAATGCAGGGGACGCGGGTTCGTGCCCCGGTCCGGGAAGATCCCACATGCCGCGGAGCGGCTGGGCCCGTGAGCCATGGCCGCTGAGCCTGCGCGTCCGGAGCCTGTGCTCCACAACGGGAGAGGCCACAACAGTGAGAGGCCCGTGTACCTCAAAAAATAATAATAATAATTTCCTTTTCTATTACAACCTTGGATTCCCTAGCAGAAAGATCTGATTTGATAACTATGGAGAAAGAGTGGGAAGGAACATCCCAATTTAAGATCAATCCCAATCTCATAGATAACACTCTGTAATGATTCTAGGAAGTATTCACTAACCACCTAACCCTGGAGATAACCTCAATTAGAGACACATGGCATTTCTGAAAATAAGTCTATAAAACTTATTATGTTTTGGAAGCAATC
Source organism: Phocoena phocoena (assembly GCF_963924675.1). Lineage (NCBI taxonomy): Eukaryota > Metazoa > Chordata > Mammalia > Artiodactyla > Phocoenidae > Phocoena > Phocoena phocoena. The sequence continues at coordinate 51,963,909 of NC_089229.1, forward strand.
TAAACCTTTTAAAAACACACACCAAAAAAAAACACACCAGTGCTTTTTCTACAGAAAAATAAAAGACACGCCCACTCCAACATTTTTTGAGCTTTTCTCCTTCCAACACCCAAATCCAAGCAAGCTTCTACAACCTTCAGGAGGTATTCCTAATTAGGTCTGCGCTTTTCTATTCTGCTTCCTGGCGCCCCCACGCTTAACAAGAGTTGCACAGATGAATAGATCAGGGGTAGTATTACAACGTGTTTACTTTAAATGTCTCCTAAATGTATTTATTTTAATCTCTTGTATGCTCATTTATACAGCTATTTGTTACTATTCACAAACTGCATCCTATTATGTAGGTCTCCCCATATAATCCCAGAGTTCTTTATAGGGAGGGAGCAGGACGCTTTCATAATAACCCAGTTACATGTAGTACTAAACTCTGCACATGATCTGTGCTCAATAATCTTTACTGCAAACATCTGAGCCATCTCAGTGTGCCAATAAGGGTGAGTGTCTAATTCTTTTTTTTTTTTTTTGCAGTACGCGGGCCTCTCACTGCTGTGGCCTCTCCCATTGCGGAGCACAGCCTCAGGATGCGCAGGCTCAGCGGCCATGGCTCCCGGGCCCAGCCGCTCCGCGGCATGTGGGATCTTCCCGGACCGGGGCACGAACCCGTGGTCCCCTGCATCGGCAGGCAGACTCTCAACCACCGCGCCACCAGGGAAGCCCTGACTTTAATTCTTGAAACTCATCCATATCCTTTAAATTTTCTTTCTCATCTGAGAGGAAAACACTCAGTGATGTACAATGTACAACCAGCCTCTAGAGCTCCTTCATCTACCACTTGAAACAAATTTCCAAAGCCTGCTAATTACAGACTGCTCTTTAAATTACAATAAACCACACGGAAACTCCCAACTTCTTTGGAGTTGTGAGCGACCATCATGATCATTATAATTTCCACCCACATGGTACACTCATATTTTTTAGATGACAGTGAGTACAACTGGGATGAAAATAAGAATGCTATAAATTCAAAAGGCTTCTTCTGAATGTCCATAGTAAATGTGCGATAGACACAAAACTGTAAAGACACTTTTAGGAATTTCATGATAAACCTTGATATAAAAGGAGACACTGCCTTTCTTTTTTTTTTTTTTTTTTTTTTTTTTGCAGTACGAGGGCCTGTCACTGTTGTGGCCTCTCCCGTCGCAGGGCACAGGCTCCAGGCACGCAGGCTCAGCAGCCATGGCTCACCGGCCCAGCTGCTCCACGGCATGTGGGATCTTCCTGGACCGGGGCACGAACCCGTGTCCCCTGCGTCGGCAGGCGGACTCTCAACCACTGCACCACCAGGGAAGCCCTGCCTTTCTTTTTTTTTTTTTGGCCATACCGCGTGGTGTGTGGGATCTTAGAGTTCCCCAACCAGGCATGGAACCCGGGCCCCCTGCAGTGGAAGCACGGAGTCTTAACCACTGGACCGCCAGGGAAGTCCCAAGACACAGCCTATTTTCACAATCTGGTCTCCATCCCCCTCTCTAACATCACCTGCCACTACTTGACTTCAGACTAGCTCATCAGGCTTAATTTAACCTTAACCTTATGATTTCTCCTCCCACCATCCCCTACCCCCAGCCCAAGCTCCAAACACTCCTCCCCTGATTTTGCACACATGGCGGAGGTACCCTAACTAGACTGCCGCTTCCCCTACTCCCTTCCTCACTTTGTGAAAGTGTGGGTTCTCACACCAGACTGCCCAGTTTCTATTCCTGGTTCCTCTATTTACCATCTACTATTGAGCCTCTCTGTGCCTCTTCTGTACAAGGAAAACAGCCATGCCTACTTCACTGGGTCAGTGTGAGGATGAAATGAAGCAATCAAGGTAAAATGCACTGTAATCAGGCCATAAACACGAGCCCACTGTTGTTATCAACCATCAGTACGCCCCTTCCCTGTGCATACACAATGGTCTCTGAAAGGAGAACTCTTTCTGTACTTTCTGCTCCACTTCTTACAACACTGCACTTCTGACACCAGCTCTGTGGGAGTTCCCCACTGCACCAAGCAATTCTCTGCAGACGCCACCTGGGTGTCCTACAATTTAATTCAGTTCTGACACTATCTACCCTGGGGTTAGCAGACCCCACAGGCTAAGAGCTCAGGCCCACACGGCTTCCTTCCCGCTCTGGATGCCAATGGCAAGTCCAAGTTGTCACCTGTGCTTCTGACCGACTGGCTGTAAATCAGGTTGTTCCCGTAACCACCCATTTGGGGTTTGATCATTTGCAAGAGTGGCTCACACAACTCAGGAAAGCACTTTACTTACTATTCCGTTTATTACAAAGGATACAATTCAGGAACAGCCAGATGGAAGAGAGCATAGGACAGGGTGTGTGGGAAGGGCTAAGAGCAGCTGTGCGCATCACCCTCCCAGCACCTGTCCTTGTTTACCAACCAGGAGGCTCTCCAAACGCTTGCAGTTAAGATTTTTATGGAGGCTTTAATTACATAAGCATGATTGATTAACTCATTGGCCACTGGTGATTGAACCCAATCTCTAGCCCCTCTCCCCTCCCTAGACCCTCGAATCAGGTGCTTGGTTCCCCTGGTAACCAGCCCTTCAAACCTTAGGGGCCTCTCAGAAGTCACCTCGTTAACATAAACTCAGGGTGGTTGAAAGGAACTTATTATGAATAATAAAAGACACTCCTGGGCCTCCCTGGTGGCGCAGTGGTTGAGAGTCTGCCTGCCGATGCAGCGAACGAGGGTTCGTGCCCCGGTCCGGAAAGATCCCACGTGCCACGGAGCGGTTGGGCCCATGAGCCATGGCCGCTGAGCCTGCGCGTCCGGAGCCTGTGCTCCGCAACGGGAGGGGCCACAACAGTGAGAGGCCCGCGTAACGCAAAAAAAAAAAAAAGACACTCCTTTCACTTTTCTCACTCTTAACAGTTAGGAAATCCCAAGGGTTTTTAGAAGTCTTGTACCAGGCACAAATACATACTTCTTTTTATGTCACAAAATCACAACAGCTCTTTATGACTTTCCACCGCACAGTGTCCTCTGGAGGGAAGGGACACTGGCTTATTCCTCTCTGAATCCCCATAGCCAAGCACAGCAACTGGTGTATAAAGCAGGCACTCAATAAATGTTTACTGATACCAGAAACGCAGGCACAGTAATCTCTCTTAGGCATTAAATCAAAATGGAAGTAGTAGAGATAGTTCGACAGAGTGTAGCTGGCGGAAGGGGAGGATAATCACTCACATCCCTCCACAAATTCTAGAATGCCCACCACACTGCTGGACATTCCAGAGATTTAAAGAATTTACTTCTGTGTAATTAACATTTCCACAGAACAGCAATATTACCTGCTTATACATTTTAGGAAGGAAAGCAGGAAAATGTAGATTTTATGGGAGATCCCAAGGCAAGGCTCATTTAGTATTTCGCTAAATGCAAACTGTAATCAGCCTACTTCCTGAAAAGAAATATAAACAGGGATTCCCTGGGGGTGCAGTGGTTGAGAATCCGCCTGCCAGTGCAGGGGACACGGGTTCGAGCCCTGGTCAGGGAAGATCCCACATGCCACGGAGCAACTAAGCCCGTGAGCCACAACTATTGAGCCTGCGTGCCACAACTACTGAAGCACGTGCACCTAGAACCCCTGCTCTGCAACAAGAGAAGCCACCGCAATGAGAAGCCTGTGCACAGCAATGAGGAGTAGCCCCCGCTCGCCGCAATTAGAGAAAGCCCGCGTGCAGCAACGGAGAGCCAACAGTCAAAAATAAATAAATAAAATTATCTATAAACAACTTCAGTTGTTTTCTTTTTAAATCCATCCCTGGACACTGCATTAGACTACCTAATTATTAAGTATCCACCGTTGCCAAACCCAGGAAACAAAATGCCATGATACCAACACTCAGGACAGTATATTTCACCTTCAAAGGCTTTTCAAAAATACAACCAAGTAGTCCCCATCAGTCGTCTGACGTCTCATCAAAAAGAATAAAAGGATTAAAGAAACAGATTTTAATGGGAGAAGAAAAAACTATCAAGATACCAGCATTTCTACCGAAACTTCTTAAATATATTTCCTAACATCTTCTTGTCATGTTAATTTTGAGCTATTTGGGGGGCATGTCCACATTCTAGTCATCAAAGGCTTTATTCTAAGAAAGTTAAAAATATACTGCAATGGTCTGAGAAGTTTACGTTTACAGTCCACATCAAGATTTATTTTTCTCTTGTTCCTTGAAATAAATCTTAACCACTTCTAATTCAAGGATGATGATCTCATGCTTCCAAATCTTTGCCTCTTGCCTTGACCTCTCTCCTGAGCTCCAGACCCCTGGTCCTGGTTTGTCAGCTGGATACTACATAAATGTTCTGTAAATGTGCCTGAAACTGAACTGTCCCACATCTCCTCACTAGATTCGCTTCTCTTCCACCTGTGCTATTTCCACAACGGTGCTGCCATCCTCCCAGCCGCTTTCCACACCTCCTTCTCCTTTTTCCTCCTCTCCTTCCTCTCCCTCCCTCACCTAGTCAAGCAGGTGCCAATCTGCCCACTCAACTTCTGGAATCCTCATCTCTCCCAAGGCAACTGCCCTATTTCTAGCCCTAACGACCTTCACACAGGGTACTGCAATAGCTTCCCAGACAACAGCCCTGTCTCTCTCTCAACTCTGCCATAAACTGCTATTGGTTTCAAAACCATAGACTACATTATTCCTCCCTAAATTGTAGCTCCTTACCCAGAAAACAAAATCCACAGTCGTCGGCCCTTTAGAGTCAGCCAAACTTCCTTCTCCAGCCTCGGCTCTCACCACACCCACAGGGTGACACCAGCTGCCCCATCTACAACACCAGCTGGCTGTCCAGGCACACCAGCATTCCCTCTTCTGCCTCTGTGGGTTTCTGCCCACATCCCGCCCCACCTCCATGCAAACACCCTCCTCCATCCAAGTCCACCTGCCACTAACTCAAACTCCCAGTCACCTCCTGTTGTACCATGTACATGCTTCCAGATTTCACTCCCCATCTGTTCTCCAAGAAGCCATCTTTCTAAGCAGGCCTCTTCCACTTACGGCCCAAATACCATCCCTTCCACTGGGGAAGGCAGCTTATCCCCTTCAACAATCCCCTTCCCCTCACCTGCATCTTCACTGCCCATACTCTTTCTTTCTACTCAAGCCTCTCAACTAAAAATGACAACACCCCAACTAGCTTCCTCGACCTATGGCCTTCTCATTTTCTTACACTGTCCTCTCCTTCCCAGCCAAGCTTCCTGGGGGCACAGCCTACACCCACTTTCCCCAGTCCGTCCACAGGTACTCGCTCCTCCTCCCACTGCGGTCTGACTGCCCCTCCAGTTCACTGAAGAGCCAGCCTCTCCTCCTGGCCTCCAGAGACCTCCTACTGGCTCCGCTTCAGTCCTTCTTGGCTTTTCTGCAGCACTTGTCCTACTGACCAAGCTCTTGTGCTTTTTTGTGTGTGTGGTACGCGGGCCTCTCACTGTCATGGCCTCTCCCGTTGCAGAGCACAGGCTCTGGACGCGCAGGCTCAGTGGCCATGGCTCACGGGCCCAGCCGCTCTGCGGCATGGGGGATCTTCCCGGACCGGGGCACGAACCCGCGTCCCCTGCGTCGGCAGGCAGACTCTCAACCACTGTGCCACCAGGGAAGCCCCAGCCACTCCTTCTTGACTCATCTCCGTGAGCACACTCTGCTTTGCCTACCCCTTAAACGCTGGTATTCTCCATGCTTCTGGTTGAAGACCTCATGGCTTCACCAAATCCCAAAGCTCTGTCTCCAGAGCATGTCTACCTTCTCTATCTCCAGGATGACAAACCCAGTAAACGTTGATACCCCACAGACATCTCAAAATACACATTCCCAGATTCATTCATCCCACATTTATCGACTGCATGGAGTCAATACATTATCTGAACTTACCCTCCCTCCCAAATCTGGTCTTTCTTCTATATTCCCTCTCTTGGTGAGTGACAGCATCATCTTCCCAGTCACCCAAGCCAGAAACCCACAATTCATCCCTGACGTCCCATCACTGCCCCGACATATTCAATTCTACCAAATCCTCCCAAGTCAGCAGTATCTCCAACCTGGCCCTGCCTCCACTCTATCCCCACTCTCACTGTCTTTATTCCTCCTCAATCACTAAACAACCACTGGGGACTGGCTAGAACTGACTCCTGATGTAGACATGACTGGACATAACATGTTCTGATAGCCACAAAGAACTTTTAGTGTTTCCAAGCAGCTTTTTAAATTTTATTTATTTTATCTTATTTCTTTGGCTGTGCCACGCGGCATGTGGGATCTTAGCTCCCCGACCAGGGACTGAACCTGTGCCCCCTGCATTGGAAGCACAGCATCTTAACTTGGACTGCCAGGGAAGCCCTCCAAGCAGCTTTTTAACTTTATATTTCTATCCTTTTGGGAGACATAAAGTATATTTCTGGGAGAAATCTATTACTTTATAGAAATCTATTACTTTATAGTTCAGCCCATATTTTCCCTTTTGATCACTAAAATTGTTAAAATCAGTAAGTGTCTAAATGAATGGAATGCCATTGTGTAAATTCAGAGATCCTGCAAATAATGTTTAATGACTGAACATTTAGGATCTGGAGACTCGGTGCTTTACTGCCACAAAATGCTAACATTTTAGTTCACATAAACCATTCTGACATGATACTCACTTTTATAAGGCCAACATTTCAAATTAAAACAAACACAACATGTGAGCAGTTAACTGAATCAACCATCTCTTCTGTATTATCACATCACACGTTTCCAAACCGAAAATGCACCACAGAACTTCAGGAATACTAGGATATGTTTAATGAAAAAAACAGTTGTTAGAAAAATATTTTTTTTATGATTTCCATGGCTGAAAGCAAAACTTGATGCAATTATACATTTAAGCATATTCCTTCTAGCTAAAAGAACAGCTGAAAACCTCAGACTCCTCAGGTGAAAAGGAACCACTCCGCCTAGATTTATATCATTCTAAATTATCAATAATCCCTCAAATGTTTAAAAGTCCAATTTTAAGGAAAAAGCTTCCCCCATAGCTTCTTGCTGAAATATCCCCTGAAGTACATATGAAATTAGAAACATGAGAGGGGGCCTCCCTGTGGCGCAGTGGGTCCGGGAAGATCCCACGTGCCACGGAGCAACTAAGCCCGTGTGCCACAACTACTGAGCCTACGTGCCACAGCTGCTAAAGCCCACGCGCCTAGAGCCCGGGCTCCACGAGGGAGGCCACTGCAATGAGAAGCCCTCGCACCACAACGAGTGGACCCTGCTCGCCGCACCTAGAGAAAGCCTGCGTGCAGCAACGAAGACCCAACACAGCCAAAAATAAATAAATAATAAATTTTTTTAAAAAAAGAATCATATGAGAGGAAAGTTCTAAATAAACTGCCCAGATTAAAAAAAATAATCCTTCTCGGGAATTCCCTGGTTGTCCAGTGGTTAGGACTCCGTGATTTCACTGCTGAGGGCCCGAGTTCAACCCCTGGTTGGGGAACTAAGATCCCACAAGACCCCTGGTACAACCAAAACAAACAAACAAACAAAAATAACCCACTTCTCTGGAAAGACAATGCCTCAGTAAGGAACCAAGTTAATCATCACATTCATGAATCATTCGACATGGCCTCTATGAAACAAAAGTCCCTAGCCCTCAAGAATTTTCACTGTCACGACAGCAATACTTAAATACATGTGTAGCAATCAGAGGACAAGAGATTGTAAGAAGTGAGTCTTCAACTGGGTATTTTCAGATCAGTGAATGGAGAGGCTGCTTAAGGAACTCAACACAGAGTGTGGGCAAGAGAAGCCTCTAGAAGTCTGGCATTTGGCTATGTTGTATTAGACAATAGACTCTGACGTTTCATAATAGGATTTAACTTGCTAAAAGAAGTTTTGTGGGTTTTTTTAATATAAATTTATTTTATTTTATTTATTTATTTTTGGCCCCATTGGGTCTTCATTGCTGCGCGTAGGCTTTCTCTAGTTGCGGCGAGCGGGGGCTACTCTTCGTTGAGATGCATGGGCTTCTCATCGCGGTGGCTTCTCTTGTGGCGGAGCATGGGTTCTAGGCACGTGGGCTTCAGTAGTTGTGGCAAGTGGACTCAACAGTTGTGGCTCGTGGGCTCCGGAGCACAGGCTCAATAGTTGTGGCGCACAGGCTTAGTTGCTCTGTGGCATGTGGGATCTTCCCCGCCCAGGGCTCGAAGCCATGTCCCCTGCATCGGGAGGCGGATTCTTAACCACTGCACCACCAGGGAAGTCCCGCTAAAAGAAGTTTTCAAGGAACATTTACCTGGCAACGGTATGTGCAGTTGGAATAAAGGAGACACTAGAAACAAAAGAAAAAATTAGATTTTCCAGAGGAAATGAATACAGCTCCTCACTCCCAAATGTTGCACCAGCCCACAAGCCCACATGCTTAATGAGCACAGTGGCTCCTGTCCTAGCATTCTCAGCAAGCAGAGACTCATACACTCATCCTGCCCTGTCTTTGAGGAATGTGGCACTCCTGGTGGGCTCTTTCCTAAATAGTTCTTGACACTGTATTTATAAATCCTGTAATACAGAAGTTCAGAACAATTAACAGTTCCCTTCAACTTGCATGAAACCCATTCTTGTTGGCACTATACATGGATGAATTAAATACACCACACAAGAGCCCCTTTGATTTTTTGGGGGGGGGGCGGGCTGTGTTGGGCCTTTGTTGCTGCGCGCAGGCTTTCTCTAGTTGCCTCGAGCGGGGGCTACTCTGGGCTACTCTTCGTTGTGGTGCAATGCAGTGCACAGGCTTCTCATCGCGGTGGCTTCTCTTGTTGCGGAGCACGGGCTCTAGGCGGGCGGACTTCAGTAGTTATGGCACATGGGCTCAGTAGTTGTGGAGCACGGGCTTAGTTGCTCCGTGGCATGTGGGATCTTCCCGGACCAGGGCTCAAATCCATTTCCCCTGCATTGGCAGGCGGATTCTTAACCACTGTACCACCTGGTAAGTCCCAGCCCCTTTGATTTCTTTCCCAAGATGTTCCCTCTTCAGGAAAAGAAATAATTCTACATATTCTACATTTCTCAGACGATGACTAATCAATTCACTTAAATTCAACCCTACCCAACCAGATACGACTTAAGATAGCTGTTTCCAAACTAATTCATCTGGCATCTCAATACATTTCATGGAATCCCTTTCAAGCCTTATCTGTTACTTTCCCTCCAATAAGGAATGCAGCTCTAGAATAAATTAACTATTTGTCACAGAACTGGACAGGACCTTTGGGGAAGAAACTAAAGCCCAAAGCAGCTAGGTAACTCCCATAGTTACCTCCACTATTTAACAAAGAGCAGGCCTAGGAGGTTTCCACATCCCCAGCCCAGCATACTTTCCATTTCACCTAAATGTCTCACTTTCACATGATAGAGAATCTATTACCATTGTTTATCATTACTACTCTTGAAACCAAAAGACATCTGTTTCACTATGTCACCCAACTTCTTTTTCTTGATTATAATTCTGATGCAAGTCTGATCAGTTGGTCAATCAACAAATATCAATGGCCCCTCTCCGTACCCTGTGCCAGGCACCACACTAACAGTGAAGATACAGTGGTGATCAGGACAGACGTGGTCTGCCCTCATGAAGCTTACACACAGGATAATCTGGAAGGCTTAAAACTAATGAAATGTACTCGGGTTCCCTGATGCATCCAACAATGAACTAGAATGCCGTCTTTTTCCAAAGCATCCGAGTGCTTCATAAACAGCACAATCCATTCATAAAGTAATTCAAACTTGCGTCGATGTAACTGTTCAGGTCCCCAAACACAAATCACCACTTTGCAGATACAGACAGACATACGTGAATGAGATGGGGGAATAAATTCAGTTTTCAACACTATTTGTCAAGTGTCACCTCCACTACTATGATAGGCTGAGAATTTATAATCAATTTATAAAAGACAAGATACACATTAAAAACAGGAGAAAATTTTATAGTAGTCTCTAAACACACCTGTGATGCTGTCATACTTACAATTATGCAACAATTTATAGTCTAGCAATACCCTCCATACGCATTTTCTCGTTTAATCCCTCTATGATAGTTTCTTTCAAAGATTACCAAACTGATACTCAAGGAAGTTAAGGGACCTGCTGCAGCTCTCAGAACTGATAAGTGACAGATCCAAATGCAAGAGTCTCCCAATTCTAGATCCCTAGACTTTTCTACTGAACCTCACTGTCTCAGTACAAGCTCCTACCAAATTGTTTTCAACTGATAATGCCAATACCGGTAGAAATAATACTAGTTAACATTAGTTTATTAAACATGTACTCACACGCCAGATACTGTTCCAAGTCTTTCATACGAATTGATATTATTTAGAAGAGTACATCAGTAATACTATAGCTCAGTCAAATCAGAGGTTTTTAAAGTGATTAAAATTCTTCACAACCAGAATTAATCTAAAGCCAGTTTCAGACAACCAATTGATTGTAAGAAACACACAACCAAAGGGAGGGGAGGCTGGGGGCAGAAAGGGAATAGCAAACCCCGGGACGCTCACATGGCCCAAAGGAAGAGGTTTCCCACCAGATTCCAACACTCGGACCACTTTCACAGAGCATAAGTGACCTCTGAAGAGTTAGCCAAATAGACCACATGACTCACTGAGCTTCTTTCATGCCTGCATTCAAATTTTGCATAAGCGAGCTTGTTTCCAAACTGCAGGTGCGTCCAGCAACATTGAAACGCCTAAGAGAGGACACAGACACTCTGTGGGTGGGAAGCCAGCCACGCGCGTGGAACGGGTCTCCACAGCAGCCGCAGCATCTCCCTTGCAGCACGTTACAAAGCTCACGTCAATTACCTCATTTGATTCCACCCTATGAAAACCAGAAACAAGACAGTGACTAAGTCCCTAAACAATGAGCACAAGGCGATTTAGACCTTCGGAAGGAAAAAGGAAAGCCCCCAGGAAGGAGCGTCATCTGTCACCCGGTCAAGCCAGCAGCCTCGAGCAAAACTGCAGCTAAAATCCTGCACTCAAAGGCAGATCAGACAGGGAGAACAGAGGAAGTTGAAAAGAAAAAAGCTTTCGTACCATGTGTTAACTTTTTCATAAAGGCTTGGGCAAAAGAACCCCACTTCCATATGCCTGCTCATTCGCTTTCCACTGGGGTGGCTTGCTTTAAAGGAGAAAAGAAGAGGGTGAAGACTTGGATAGGTGGCCTCACGCTTGGTCAGGAGGAATCAGCCCTTTACCAGAAAACAAAGGCACCACACTGATACAGAAGGGCGGGGGCGGGGGGGGGGGGGGGGGGGGCTGAAAAGAAAAAGAAAATTAAGCCTCCAGGAATGATGCCTTCCTGATCAATTACACTGAGATTCCCAATTCATTTTGGTCCGTAAAGTCAGAGACACAACCTAATTTCCTGCTGTCTTTCGTTCTTTGGCTAGGTTATTAGGTTCACTTCAAATCTCTCAACCACTGTCAGTTCTCCATTCAACCTAGTACACTCAAAGTACATGATTATACATAGTAGAACCTTTTACAAATGATAATGGCTAATATTAATTACTGCTTATTATGTGCCAGGCATGCTACTACTTCACAGATGAAGAAACTGAGGCTTAAAGAGGTGCAATGACTTGCCCAAGACAACACAGCTAGCGATGATTTAACTCAGGCTGTCTCACCCGACTGCTTCCAATCAGTCAATGAAGAACACACCACCCAGGACCTTCCTGGTTGTGCAGTGGTTAAGAATCCGCCTGCCAATGCAGGGGACACGGGTTCAAGCCCTGGTCCGGGAAGATCCCGCATGCCGCGGAGCAACTAAGCTCGTGTGCCACAATTACTGAGCCTGTGCTCTAGACCCTGTGAGCCACAACTACTGAGCCCGTGTGCCACAACTACTGAAGCCTGCACGCTCTAGGACCCGTGCTCTGCTACAAGAAGCCACCACAGTGAGAAGCCTACGCACTGCAATGATGAGTAGCCCCTGCTCGCCGCAACCAGAGAAAGCCCGCATGCAGCAACAAAGACACAATGCAGCCAAAAATAATTTTTTTTAAAAAAAGAACACACTACCCTTTTGGCCTGTAACAAAATCCAGTTCCCCCTTTTTTTAATAGTAATAGCCTCACCCCAAAAGAACAAAATCCATTTTATTTTTCTTCTTATAAAGATTGATATTTTAAAATTGAAGTACAGTTGATGTACAATATATGTTACAGGTGTACAATACACTGATTCACAATTTTTAAAGGTTATAGTCCATTTATAGTTATTATAAAACAGTAGCTATATTCCCTATTTTGTACAATATACCCTTGTAGCTTATTTTATTCGTAACAGTTGGTACCTCTTTACTCCGTACCCCTATTGTGCCCCTCCCCGCTAAGATCCATTTTAATGAAAACTGCACAGGAACTAGTGCAGTGAGAATGGATCTCAAGTTGATTTGTTGATATTGGTGCTAGGTTTGCCTTTTTGAAAGGTACTCCTTCTTCTACAGGACCTACCTCCAAATCCTCTCCACTGAATGGCAGGAATAATTATGCTTTAGGTACAGTTCACAGGACAAATTTCCTCTAGCCGAGACCCACGGTACAGCCGAGGATCCAACCCCACACCTCAGTACAGCAGAACGACCACACTCATGCCAGCCAACTGCACTGCGTGCCCACCCCAGACCATTAGGAAAAGCAAGAAAGGAATTCCCAAACCTCAGACAGATCTGAAACGGCAGTACTTCCCCCCAAAGGAAAACAGGCAAGAAAAAGCAATACACAAGCGTGTTTAAACAAACAGAAACAGGCCTTAAACATACAAAAGTAATACTGTTTCTTTAAGCCACCTACATAATATTTATATTTTCCCATAGCTGGGAAATCACTGACTACAGTCAAGCAACCCCTGAATTCACCTTTGCCATTAAACCTGGATCTGCTTAAACCAATAAAACTTCTGTTTTGTTTCTCATCTCAAAGCTCCACTGAAATTAGAGTCCAAATACACCAATTGAACCTTAATTCCCCTGGAAAGCTCCTTTAACTGTAAAACATCATGGGATGTTAAACTTCATTTTAGTATTGGTATTTTTTTTCTCCTATGTAATGCACCTAGCTATGTTTTCTATTTTCATAAAAATTTTTTGGTTTTTGTTTTGCTCTTTAAGAACTGTATCAGACACACAAATTTCTATGACCTAAATGGCAAACTACCAAAAATGATATTCCTCAAAACAAGCATCTGTAGGAAATTTTCAGGGTAAATTTGAGTTGTCTAAGAATATGAGGATTAAGGAGAGTTCATAATCTATCTAAAGTCAGAAATAACTCTTCACATCCTTTTAAAAGATTCACTTAATTAAAATACTCTGAAAGAAGGAAAAAAATTAAATGAGACCAAACTAGCGGTTAATCAGATTATAACACATTAAGCAACAATTTCAGACACAGGTGAACCTTAAAGCAGACTGTGGGGACAGATTCCATCTAATTGCAATTTTTCAACCACAAACAATAAGCTCACAGGTAAACAGTATAAAAATCCTCTTTTGTAGGTGGGATTTTTTACTAGTTTGTCCTAAACTTTTTTTCAGTTTCCAGTTTATTTATAAGAGAGCTTAGAATCCTCAAAATTCTACCATAGTGGCTGGAAAACTGATGCTAAATTTATTGAAATTCAAAGATAAGCAGGCACCCCCAGTCACCCTTTTTCACATGGTTAGCAAAAGACACATCATCCCGCTCCCCACCCTCAATATTCCACAGTGTATTCACAGGATGCTGCTGCTGTCTTAGCAATGCCTTTCCTGTGCTGTAATTATAGGAGTTAAAAAAGTATTTTGCTCTGAGTTTCAGTGATGTCAGCCTGAAACACATTCTGAAGTATTTCCAAAGGCCAGAACATGCAACCACCCTTTGGTACAAACAAAGTCAAAAATAACCTGAAGTTCAGCTGACCACAAAAAAGGGGAAGCATCTACCCAGCTAAATAGGCATGAGACTCAAAGAGCAGTGTTCTCAAGATTTCCACCTACCTAACACATGGTCAAAAGCCAAGAACAGGGACTTCCCTGGTGGCGCAGTGGTTAAGAATCTGCCTGCCAATGCAGGGGACACGGGTTCGAGCCCTGGTCCGGGAAGATCCCACATGCCGCAGAGCAACTAAGCCCATGCGCCACAACTACTGAGCTTGTGCTCTAGAGCCCGCATGCCACAACTACTGAAGCCTGTGCTCCACAACAAGAGAAGCCACCGCAATGAGAAGACGGCGCAGTGCAACGAAGAGTAGCCCCTGCTCACGTAACTAGATAAAGCCTGCGCGCAGCAACGAGGACCCAACACAGCCAAAAATAAATTAATTAATTTAAAAAAAAAAAAAAAAAAGCCATGAACATTGCTCACACCAAGAGGAAGACCCACTCAGAAGTACAAAAAAAATTAAATTCACCGTTGTTTCTTGTTTTGGGGGCTTTTTGGCCGCACTGCGCAGCATGTGGGATCTTTAGTTTCCCAACCAGTGACTGAACACCCTGCAGTGCTGCAGTGGAAGCATGGAATCTTAACCACTGGGCTGTCAAGGAAGTCCCTAAATTCACTGTTAATTAAAGGAATGCAATAACAATGAGGTGTCTTTAGGAAGTTTTTCCTCTGTCTTAATGACTATACCCAGTGGAGCTGAGGGTGCAGTGAAACCAGATAAAAATATAGTCTTAAATTGACAATAAATAACTAGAGCCATAAAATGGTTACACCCTCACGCTCAGTAAATTCTATTTTGTACATCTATCCTAAAAGAAAACAATCCAGGACTTCCCTGGTGGCGCAGTGGTTAAGAATCCGCCTGCCAATGCAGGGGACACGGGTTCAATCCCTGGTCTGGGAAGATCCCACATGCCGTGGAACAACTAAGTCCATGCACCACAACTACTGAGCCCACATGCCTAGAGCCCGTGCTCCACAAGAGAAGCCACTGCAATGAGAAGCCCGCACACCACTACGAAGAGTAGCCCCCCACTCGCTGCAACTAGAGAAAGCACGCGCGCAGCAATGAAGACCCAACACAGCCAAAAATAAATTAAAATATATTTTTAGAATAGAAAAAAATCCATAAATGGTAAAGGTTTCTTGCTCTTGTTCACTATAGTGTTATTAGCAAAATTAGAAACATCCATGTTTTCCCTTATTTCAGGAATAACCGCCTACTCAGTAAAATACAATGCAGACATCAAAATGATAGCTGAAATCACACAGCAATATCTCATAATTCTAACTTTAAATAGCGGGATTCAAATCTATTAGTATAATTTTCGTCAAAAAGTTAAAAATAGAATTATCACATGATTCAGCAATGTCACTTGTGGGTATATATCTGAAATAATTGAAACCAGGGTCTCTAAGAGATATGTGTACACTCATGTTCACAACAGCAATATTCACAACAGTCAGAAGGTGGAAGCAACCCAAATGTCCATCGACTGATTAATGGATAAACAAAATGAGGTGTGTACATATATAAGATGGAATATGATTCAGACTTGAAGGAACTTCTGACACATGGATGAACCTTAAGGACCTAATGCTAAGTGAAATAAGGCAGTCACATACAGAAAGACATATACTGTATGATACCACTTATGGGAGACACACAGAAACAAAAAGTAGAATGCTGGTTGCCAGGAGCTGGCCAGGAGGAGAAAAGGGGAATTGTAGTTTAATGAGGACAGAGTTCCAGTTTCCAAGATGAAAAAGTTCTGGCAATTGGATACACAGCAATGTAAATGTGCTTAACACTACTGAACATTTAAAAATGGTTTAGATGGCAAATTTTGTTACCTGTATTAAACCACAATTTTCATTTTTATTTTCTTGGCCATGCCACCGCAGCTTGTGGGAGCTTAGTTCCCTGACCAGGGATCGAACCTGGGCCTTCTGCAGTAAAAGCGCAGAGTCCTGACCACTGGATGGCCAGGGAATTCCCAAACCACAATTTAAAAAAATGATAGTAGAGTATGATTATATATGTGCAAAACAGAAAAATGAAAAAACCTGGAAAACAATTCTACAAAATAATATTTATATATAAATAATATCTGTGATGTGCTTTTTATAGCACTATTAACGAAATTTAAGGGGCTCCCCTGGTGGCGCAGTGGTTAAGAATCCGCCTGCCAATGCAGGGGACACGGGTTTGAGCCCTGGTCCGGGAAGATCCCACATGCTGCGGAGCAACTAAGCCCGTGCGCCACAACTACTGAGCCTGCACTCTGGAGCCCTCGAGCCACAACTACTAAAGCCCGTGCCTAGAGCCCGTGCTCTGCAACAAGAGAAGCCACTGCAATGAGATGCTCGCCCACCACAACAAAGAGTAGCCCCTGCTCGCTGCAACTAAAGAAAGCCGCGCACAGCAAGGAAGAACCAAAGCAGCCAAAACTTAATTAATTAATTAACAAAAAGATAAAATGAAATTTAAGGGGCTTCCCTGGTGGCGCAGTGGTTGAGAGTCCGCCTGCCGATGCAGGGGACACGGGTTCCTGCCCTGGTCCGGGAAGATCCCACATGCCGCGGAGCGGCTGGGCCCGTGAGCCATGGCTGCTGAGCCTGCGCGTCCGGAGCCTGTGCTCCGCAACGGGAGAGGCCACAGCAGTGAGAGGCCCGCGTACCGCAAAAAAAAAAAAAAAAAAATTTAAGAACATATTGCTCTATTTATAAAATCTTAAAATCTTTCCAGTACAAATGACATGCATATGAGAAATTACTCATTTTTTCAGCATATACAAAACAAACATGGAGCCAAATTTTGGACTCAGATCTTGCCCTTTACCATGGATAAGAGTTGATCTAACTAAACGGCATGAGAGCAGATTTCAATCTGGTTTGTTCATTGAATCCCTAGCACAGCCTAGGCCATTGTGAATATTCAATAAACACTTGGGAAATGAATTTAGGAAACCCCTTTCACAACACACACACACACACACTCTGCCCAACCTGCATTAATTTCATGAAAACACTTTGCTGCTTACATTCTAAATCTTTTAAATCCAAGATCTTCTAAATCTATTCCTCTGGTCTCCAATTGCCCAACTCATCCTTTTTCCTTCTCTTATTATCTCACTTTGTTTAGTATCTGGCAAAAGAACTGAGTGTTGCAATATATAATTGGTAAATTATCTTAGCTGATGGAATCATGTAGCAGCAGTGAGCAACTACAGCCTATAAAATGCAGATTACTCTGGCTGTGTTAATACTCTATGAAAGAATGAGCCCTCTCCTCTGTACACTGAAGGCACAGTTGCAGCTAGAATGCCATTAGGATGGTTTTATCCTATCAGCTCACGAGTGAAAAAAAGGGAAGTCCCCACACACAAAAGTTTCACAATCTCAAAATGCTTGTATGTGTGACCTAAGCTAGGCTGAGAAGAAACTATACCAAACAGCAAGTTCCTCTTCACAAAGAAAAATCTTCCCAGTGGGTCTGGCTGGTACCACATCCATTCACCTGCAGCCATCTAAAGGATGGAGATTCACACCCCTGGCAAGAGTTAGCACAAACAGCATTGTCCAGCAGTGATACAACGCAAGCCACTAACTTAAACTTTTCCAATAGCCATGTTAAAAAATAAACAGGTAAAAATTAATTTTATTTGACTCAATATATGCTAAGTATTATTTCAATACGTAATCAATATTTAAAAATTACTGTGGTATATTTTATATTCTTTCCTTTGTCTTGGAAATCCAGTATGTATTTCAGACTCACAGCCTCTCTCAAGTCAGGTGAGCCACATTTCAAGTGCTGACAGCTAATAACTACCTTATGTGAGCAGCACAGTTTTAGAATGACGGCCACTTCTATTTTGTGACATTTTTACATTTATTTCACATTTTAATCTTTTTTATGGACTCTGACATCTCTTTCCTAGTGTGTATCTGGGCCCTCTCCATGAAAAATATGTATATAGCAAGTAAACAAAAACCATTTCACCTAGCCACTGAGAGGCAAACCAGAACTAACTATAGGATGATTATGTTTCTGCTGGAACACAATAATCTACAAGTTTACGACGGATGTCAACAGAGAAATGTGGCTTGTTTTACAGGGGTACACATCTCAGCCAACGCTTCCATCTAAATAGATGTAATAGCTTTACCAGACTTTGCACAGTAGGGGTGATTCCTGAAAAACTATAAACAGTTAAAAGGTCCCTTTTACTAAGGGAGCTAGCTCTTTAAAGAAAAATGAGAGCTGCTTTAATTTGTGTATTTGATAAGCTTTTTAAAATTTACTAAATGAGGCTAGGGACATTATTTTTTCACTGCTCTGTCCCCAGAGCCAGATTTGGGAGGGGGGGGAGATACAGATCCTCTCTACATGTCACCTTCTCAGAGAAGTCTTCCTGAATCACCAATCCGAAGTACACACCCCTCCCCTCAGCCTTCTACTCTTCCCATTCACAGCAAAAATAAACTGTTTGCAAAAATAAACTCATCTGTTGCATGAATGAGTGGCTTTCTTAAAATAAGGGAAAAAATAGAGTTATATCTAAACTAAAAGTAACAGATATCAATCTGTTGATATCAGATCAACAGATATCTGATATCTGTTGATAGCAATATCATCCTTTTTTAAATGGCTAAGATACTGTGGAGGCTTATGGTCTAGTTGGGAGACGGGGGGAAACTGTGTACATTTGTGTATAAAGGAAAACTCACAGTACCAAGTACTGGGACTTCCATCCAGAATGATGAGTAGGCTTCCATTCATTCAATCGCCTACTAACTGCCAGGTATTTATTTTAGACCCTGGGTAAACGTGCTAGTCTCTGTCCTAAACAAAATATAATAACAAATTATAATTTTTGCTATGAAGGGAAAGAGCAGAGGACTTTAAGAGGGAAGGGGGCCCACTTCGGATTGGTGGTTCAGAAAGACTTCTCTGGGAAGGTGACATGGAAGCTGAAGAGGGAAGAGGAACTAAGGGAAGCAATTCCAGGCCCAAGTTCTGTGATGGGGAATAACTTGGATACTGAAAGCAACTGAAGAAGGCTTAATAAGACTAGGGTCCTAGTTCCAGGGTGTTATTTAAAAGTTGCTGCGTCAGAGAGCGAACAATAAGCCGAGCCTTGTTATATAACATATGATATAGGCAATACTTGCTGAGCCAGGATAAAACCTCCCACAAGGCAACATATGTATCAGCTCTTCAATGAGACAAGGACGCAAACGGGCCAAGTTAGCCAAGACGTACCTTTGCAAGCATGTATCTTATAATATCCAATGTTGTCTTTCACCATGCCTTCCAAAGAGGGGTCTGCCTAGCTAATGACCCTGGGACAAATCAGAAGTGAAAAACAAGCCTCGAACTGGGGCCTTTATCAAAAGGCAGATATTTATGTGGGAAGCTGGGAGTAAGCAAGAACTGATGCTCCGGGCTAGAAGCTGGTGATCAGACCACACTAGGAAGCATTCGGTCAGCCTAATATTTTCGTCCCAGAAAAATGAATGTTTACAGTATGACATGCACTGACTGCCAAAGGAAGTCTAAAAAGAATAACCACATTATTGGATATTTTTAGCTTTTCTTTTCGTAAATGTTTTGTGTCACTGCTTTCCAAATAATTCCAAATCTTGCAAGTTAGCCAGAAGAAGAAATGAGGTAGAAAGTGTATTGCTCATGTATGCAGGGGTATAAGATTGGTGACTAATTTCCTTTTGAAATTCAGTTAAAGGGATGTGTCTCTCTGAGTTCTGCTCACACAAACACAAAATTCCAATGGATTAATACTGTGCAAGGACAGAATATATTGGACACGGCAACAAAATGTGCACATGACCGTGCACCGGCAAAACTGACTGCTGGGAATGTTTATATTCAGTAATATAGGGATTCAGTGTTAGTATACAAGTTTACCTGAAATACCTTTAATGTTATAAACCATTGTTCTTTGCATCCCTACCCCCCGCGGTCTATCACCAAAACTTCTAATGGAAACACTGAATAAAACAGTGCAACTCATTACTGTTGATTCCAGCAATAAGACACAGAACCAGAGAACCACAGAAATATTTAAATTATGATAAGGAAAAAACCCAGGGGCAAACTTGAGGCCTGTTATGTGGAGTCTCACAGGCTTGCCTTATTAAACCATTCTTCAGTTTAACGTTTTTAAAAGCGTGGATGATTCAGAAGACAATTTCAAGTTCTTCAAGACTTCTTGACTATTCTACTTCTAAAGCGAACACAGTGTCATGTCTTATTCCTATTATCTACACAAGGCTCAAGCCTTAGCTTACAAAAAAAGCAGAATAAGACATGCTGACAGATTATATTAATAATTTTAGTCCATTTCTTATTTATTTATTTTATTTATTTATGGTTGTGTTGGGTCTTCGTTGCTGTGGGCGGACTTTCTCTAGTTGCAGTGAGAGGGGGCTACTCTCTCATTGCTGTGCGTGGGCTTCTCATTGCGGTGGCTTCTCTAGCTGCAGAGCACGGGCTCTAGGCGCGCACGCTTCAGTAGTTGTGGCACGCAGGCTCAGTAGTTGTGGTTTGCAGGCCCTAGAGCACAGGCTCAGTAGTTGTGGCGCGTGGGCTTAGCTGCTCCGCAGCATGTGGGAGCTTCCCAGACCAGGGCTCGAACCTATGTCCCCTGCACTGGCAAGCAGATTCTTAACCACTGTGCCACCAGGGAAGTCCAACAATTTTAGTCCGTTTCTACTCTTGGAAGCCTGAATGTGTAGAAAAGGAAAATTATGGTAACAGACTGTTGACGTTCTTGGTTCTGCACGAAACAAAATGGTGAATTCAAAAGTATGAATTATGAACACTGTAATGAAGATATATGAATGACACCTACCGGGTATCAAAGTTTTAAGAAACTCCTAAATTACAGATGTCCATTTTGCAAAAGGAAAATGGAATATTAAAATTATTTTGGGGGGACTTCCCTGGTGGCGCAGTAGTTGAGAGTCCACCTGCCGACGCAGGGGACACGGGTTCTTGCTCCGGTCTGGGAAGATCCCACATGCCGCGGAGCAGCTGGGCCCGTGAGCCATGGCCGCTGAGCCTGCGCATCCGGAGCCTGTGCTCCGCAACGGGAGAGGCCACGACAGTGAGAGGCCCGCATATTGCAAAAAAATATATATATATATTTTTGGGACTTCCCTGGCGGTCCAGTGGTTAAGACTCAGCACTTCCACTGCAGGGGGTGCAGGTTCGATCCCTGGTCAGGGAACCAAGATCTCGCATGCCGCATGGTTCGGCCAAAAATAAAAAAAACAAACAAAAATTATTTTTATAGCCGAGAAGCAGCAAAAAGGAGACCGGAATTTGAGTCAGGAAAACGAGTTCTGCCTTTCCCCCACCTAAATGGAGGTCTTTGGTGAACCACTTAACAAGGCCTAACCTTTCATTAGGTTAATGTTCAGAGGATTCTTGGAAGAATCATGAGACAGGGTACATTGAAAAGCCATAAAGAGCCAACAATTATCAAACCAGGAAAGAATCCATTCATTTCAACTAATATTTACTGATGGAGGCCCTGGGGATACAGCAGTAAGCATGACATTCAAACTACCATCAAAAAGCCACACATGTTCATTCCCTCTGTATCTTTCAGACCGGTTTTTAAGCCTTTTCCTTTCTTTTTTTTCTTTCTTAAAGAGGGCACCAATATAAAATAAGAAAGAAAATAACATTTTTGTTATTCTTGGAGAAAGAAGGAAGTTGGGCTATGTTCCTTTGCCTGGCAAGAGAAGAAATTTCTCAACCCCCTTTCTCCCCATCCTGCTTTTACCACAAACATCTCGCTTTCCCTGGATATTTTCAAGAGTTCTAGAAACACATTTTCCTGGCTTTTCCACCAGGTGGTATAGCACCAAAAAACTGACTATTATCAATAATAGATCCTTCTGACAACACTTCTCTTCCCATCTCTCTGAAGAAACGATAAATTTCACTTTTACACCATATGGCAGAAGTGCCTACCTAATTCTTACAATCACCAGCGTAAAAAATGAAAAAAGGCTTATCTAACCTCAGGTAAAAGAAATGTTCTGTATTAAGAGTGCCTTGATTTAAATTTAACTCACAAATCTTATCAGGAATTTAACAGACTCACTCTAAATAAACCCAAATGCCCACAAAAATTCAATTAGAACACCTTCTCCAACTGGCAAATAAGTCCTCTAATAAGTCCTCTAACTCAGCACCCTGTATGTGTTATGTTAGAAGGGGAAATACACAGGCAATAAAGTTTCAGAACATACTTTGAAGCTCTTTAAGCAAAGGTCTAGGTCTTACTGTCCTGATTTTCAGCACAATCTTCAAAATACATATTGATGTCAAACCAATTCTAAATACTAAATAAGTAACATTAAATGAGTATAATATATATATATACTAGATGAATATTACATAAGTTAATGAGTGTAACATAGAAACACTGTGTGTATAAATCCTGAAAAAAATATTTTTACTTTTTTTTTAAAATAAATTTATTTATTTATTTTATTTCTTTTTGGCTGTGTTGGTTCTTCGTTGCTGCACGCGGGCTTTCTCTGGTTGTGGCGAGCGGGAGCTACTCTTCGTTGTGGTGTGTGGGTTTCTTGTTGCGGAGCACGGGCTCTAGGCGTGCGGGCTTCAGTAGTTGTGGCACGTGGGCTCAGTAGTTGTGGCTCACGGGCGTAGTTGCTCCGCAGCATGTGGGATCTTCCTGGACCAGGGCTCGAACTCATGTCCCCCCTGCATTGGCAGGTGGATTCTTAACCACTGCGCCACCTATTTTTATTTTTATTTTTTTTATTTTTTTTTTTTTGCGGTATGCGGGCCTCTCACTGCTGTGGCCCCTCCCGTTGCGGAGCACAGGCTCCGGACGCGCAGGCTCAGCGGCCATGGCTCACAGGCCCAGCCGCTCCGTGGCATGCAGGATCCTCCCGGACCGGGGCACGAACCGGTATCCCCTGCATCGGCAGGCGGACTCTCAACCACTGCGCCACCAGGGAAGCCCTATTTTTACTTTTAAAGCGTTTTCATACAAGTTCAACCTGGATACTTCGTCCCTTGTCAAGGAGCGTCTCACACCTGGAGAATTCAGGACCAGCTAGTTTTTTGGAGATACTAGTCACCTCCGGAATAGACTTCAAACTACCACAACCATCTCTGACGATCTCTATTCCAAGTGTCAAATGATGACAGCAAGAAAGTAGAGAAAGGAAAGAAAGGGGAGGTCAAGAAAGAAAGAGAAAAGCAAACTGAAAAAAGAACAAGGAAATGCAATCCTTCTACGAATGATTGGAGGGCGGTTATTTCTGACTTCGAAACCTCACAGCAAACTCCTGCCCTTAAAATACACTCCACTAAAAATAAGATTTCACTTGCTATGGACCGAATGTTTCTGCCCCACCCCTGCCCAGTTCACATGATGAAGCCCTAATGTGACAGGATTTGGGATGCGGGGCCTTTGGGAGGTAACCAAGTCTTGAGGGTGCCCCCCACACAATGGGATGAGTGTCCTCTTAAGTGGGAAAGAGGCAGCCCTTTCTCTGGGTGAGGACACTGCCAGAAGTCAGCTGTCTGCAAGCCAGGAAAGGGCCCTCATCAGAACCCGACATGCTGGCACCCAGATCTCAGACTTGTAGCCTCTAGAACTGTCAGAAACACATACTTGTTGAAGTCACCTCGCTTGCGGCATTCGTTACAGCAGCCTCGGGTTAAAGTGACTAGTAAATAGTATGGCTGTAAGCCTTAGAAACAATAAAGAACAGAGACCTACTGAACCAGAACTTCACTTGGGGTTAACTGCTACTGAATAAGGGTATCCGACTTCACTCTTGCCCTTCCCTCTCCCCTCTCCCCCCTTCTTCTGGTTTGGAAGTTAAGAGGTTCAAAAAACTTCCGAATCGTAACAAGAAATTTGACCTCATAAAGTGGTTAAATAAACTTTAGAAGTCTGGCAAAGAAACCCTGACACATTACTCCGTCCTCACCCCTCCCAGAAGGCATCACCCGGCCCTGAACGATTTTCCTTGCTTCTAGTCTCTAGAAGTAAGTCTGATGGCGATGTCTGGAGCGCGCCTACTGTTTTTTAAGAGCAACCAATTTGTTCCGGTCCAGCCTTCTCTCATCTGATACGAGCACGTCAGGGTTGGCAGGGCTTCCTTGGTGTGGCTCCCAGGGCCAGGAGGCCGCGGGTTTCAAGCGCCCGACTTCGAAGTCTGCCCAAGTGTCCTGTTTCGGGGTAACCTCCCTGACACTGTCACGGTCGGCGAAACCGGCCCAAGTCTTCCCATCTTCTCCCAAGTCATGCTTCCCACACTGCACGCTTCCTCCAAAAAAGGAAGAAACCAGCCGAAGGCTCAGCTCTCGCCGGCCGATCCTACCTAGCACCGGAACTTGTTTGCAAAACATTCGAGGCACCTATACAATTGACTTTACTGGAACCGCACAACCTTGACTCCCGCTACCAAGATTTAATGAACGCCTGCTCTGGTCTGGCCAGGCGTTCCTCTCAGCGCTCCCCCACCGATACCGCCACGAGAGGCGCCTGGACCGGGAAGGCAGGGGAGGCCAGGTCCCCACGTCCTCTCCCGGGTGTTACACGGCCCCCAGGCCACTCCAGGGGCCACAGGCCAGGGAACGGACTAATAGTGGGGGCCGGCGTGAGGCCCGCGAGGGGGCGAAGGGCGTCCCCAGGCGCAGGGGAAAAGCGGGGAGTGGCCGGCGGACGCCTCCTGGCTCTCAGAACTGCCCCCCCCAGCCGCCGGCCGCCGGAGGCAGAGCAACAGAGGCCATCTGCCGCAGCAGGCGGGAGCGGGCCCTCCGCCTCCCCGCCCTCCCTCCGGCTTCCCTCCCCAGGGAGCCCCGCGCACGCCCGCACGCGCAAGCTCAAGGCACTACCCCGGCATCCGGAAAGACAGAAACCCCTTCTCGGAGGTCTCCTCCGTCTCCTCCTCCTCCTCCTCCCTCGCGAGCATCCCCCCGCGCGCCCCGCGGAGACCCGTGGACTTGGGGGTCCCGCCGCGCCGGGACTCCCCGGGAGCGACCGAGCGCCGGCTACTGCGCCTACCGGGCACGCCACTCACTTGCTGGCCGGCGCGGGGCTTGCCCTGGGGCGCTCTCCTGAAGAAGGAGGTCCTGGCGGTGAAGAAGAAGTCCTCGGCGTCCTCCTCCAGGCTGCTGTAGCCGCTGCTCATGCTGCTGGTCCCGTCGCGCGCGGGCCGCCTCCCCGGGGAGCTGGCGGCCAGGCAGGGGGTGTCGCGCCCGCCCGCCCCGCGAGGTTCCCGGCGCGCGGCCCCGAGCCGCCGGCGGGCCGTCCTGCTGCAGCTGCGGCCGCCGCTCAATTCGGCCGTCCGCGCCCCTCCTGCCGCCTCCCGGCTTCCCGGCCCGATTCTGGGCGCGGCTGGGGCCCTGAAGCTCCCTGCGACCCCGCCCCTGGGGCCCCGCCCCGAAAGGCCCGGGACGCTCCGCACGCGGCTTGGGCACTCCCAGCGCGGCCGCAGGTGGGGGCGGCGCAGCCGGCTTGTTCCAGGCGTGCTGCTCTTCCCTAGCTGTATTTGGGGAACCCCGGGAGCCCCGCCACGATGGCTGCGTCTGTGCTCCCGGCCGCTCCCTCAGCCTCCCGGATCCTGCCAATTCCTCTGAGATCAGTCCACCAGCCCCACGCCCGGCTAACTCGGGTTTGGGGGAGGGCCCAAGCAGAGCAGGGAAATTTCTCCGCTGTCCCCGCACTGCTCGCCCCTTTTCGGGGTCCAGCTGGTGGCAGTGGAGATTGCCCGGCCGAGGGACCCTCCCCACAAGACCCTCAGGCGCCCCGCAGCCGTTTCGCCCCCTCCTGAATTCCGGCAACTCGGCCCTCCAGGAGGGTTAAAAGTTAGCTGAGACGAATGGGGAGGTAACGACTGGCTTGAGTTTATTCAAATGAAAACATCCTTTCCGGAAATTCAGTTGAGCTTCGGTCTTTCCCTCTCGCCCTTCTTTCTAGTGTGGGTTCATTCCCAGATAAGGACCGCCAAGGTCATTATGATCTTTGAGGCCACTTGGTGCGAAGGGGGGTGAATTAGTTCTGCAGTTCGAGTATGTATTAATTAAACGTGCTTTTTAAATGTCCCCTTCCACAATCCTCTTTAAACCTACAAGGCATGATTTCAGCGTTGGGGTGAAGGGTTCAGGGAACTCTATTCACCCTCCTCAAAAAAAAAAAAAAATCCCTATTTTCTGAATCCTTTCTGTCAGCTAATCCTCTTTTAAAATGCAAATTTTTCCTCCAAGCCACCTGTGGATGTTAGTCATTTACACCTTGGTGTTATTGAATTGATTTAAATCATACTAATTTCCTTGCAGAGATCCTGACCGAAAGGTTGTTTTGAAGTTTCAGCCCTGCTAGAGTAAGCCGACTTTAGGAGAGGTTTCTTAGGAGGGGAAGAGACGGGTTAGAAAAAAATTTTTCAGCCATTATAGCTAAACTTTCTTGCATTATCTCCTTTAGTCCTCAAAACAACTCTATAAGGTAGTTAGGACTATTTTATGCTCATTTTACACCTAGAGCAGCTGAGGCTTAAAGAAAGGAAGGGAGCTGAAAGGTGGCAGGGCTGGGATCATTATGATCTAAAGATCTTCAGATACCCTTCTAGGTCCTCTGCTTGGTCCGTGTCAGCCATGGTCGCTTGTGGACTAGCTGGGAGGGACAGCTGGCCCAGAGATGAGAAGGAGAGAATTGGCTC
This sequence comes from Phocoena phocoena, assembly GCF_963924675.1. Lineage (NCBI taxonomy): Eukaryota > Metazoa > Chordata > Mammalia > Artiodactyla > Phocoenidae > Phocoena > Phocoena phocoena. Next base: position 51,990,681 of record NC_089229.1, read on the forward strand.
TTGAGTCATCCTATTTCAGGCAGAAAGAAGGCTTGCATACCTGCCCTATCTTCCTTCTGGCTTACATCCAGTTTGCAAAGTTGTCTATTAACCCAAGGGATTCACAGCAACCCCAGGAGGCAGGCCTTGGAGTTACAGCCCATTTTAAAGATGCTGCAACATTTAAAGCCTTCCCAGCCACACAGCTACTGAATAATTAGAAACCAGGAATTCTAATTCTATATTGTTTCACCCAGTCTAAGCTGATCCCTATGTATGCCATGTACATAACCTAATGTAAGGGAATGAGATGATATACTTACTTTATGATAGATTTTTGTCATTTGGTTTCCATTATTTCATTAACATAATCCTCATTAAATACTCCAATTTAAGAGTCATGTGTATGTTAAAGAATTTAAACCACTTGTTTTACTGTGAATGGAAAGAAGGAAATAACCCCACACAGAACAAATTATTTTACGCAGTTTCTGAATACTTTGAAGAAACATATTAAAAGAAAAAATACATTAAAGTGCTTTGTGATCCACCATACCATAAATAGGACTTTTTCCTGGTAGTGTTTTTAAGTTCCAAAGGACAGAATTAATTTTTATACCTGTCAGCACACCATTAGAATCAGGTGTAACAAAAAGGCATAATTGAATAATGAAGTAGAAGCACTGCTTTAAACAACAAAAAGCAATAAATAAATAAATAAAGGAAGGAAGAATTGGCATTCTGTTTCCTAAATCAGCATAGTAATCACATATCTATATTTTTCTCATAGTATTTTTTTTTTTAAACACTTGGGCAAACTTTAGTACCTTTTTTTTTTTTTTTGGCCACACCACGTGTCTTATGGGGTCTTAGTTCCCTGACCAGGTATTGAATCTGGTCCCTAGGCAGTGAGAGCGTGGAGTCCTAACCACTGGACAGCCAGGCAGTTCCCCTGGTAGTATTCTTGATAAAAAAATATTATGAATTTAAAACTTGGTTCATAAAATTAGTATTTGGGGCTTCCCTGGTGACGCAGTGGTTGAGAGTCCGCCTGCCGATGCAGGGCACACGGGTTCGTGCCCGGGTCCGGGAAGATCCCACATGCTGTGGAGCGGCTAGGCCGGTGAGCCATGGCCGCTGGTCCTGCGCGTCCGGAGCCTGTGCTCCGCAACGGGAGAGGCCACAACAGTGAGAGGCCCATGTAGCGCAAAAAAAAAAATATTAATATTTGTCTGTAAAAATTCAAAATGTCGGACTTCCCTGGTGGCGCAGTGGTTGAGAATCCGCCTGCAGATGCAGGGGACACGGGTTCGTGCCCCGGTCCGGGAAGATCCCACATGCCACGGAGCGGCTGGGCCCGTGAGCCATGGCCGCTGAGCCTGCGCGTCCGGAGCCTGTGCTCCACAACGGGAGAGGCCACAACAGTGAGAGGCCCGCGTACCGCAAAAAAAAAAAAATTCAGCGACTTCCCTGGTGGCGCAGTGGTTGAGAATCTGCCTGCCAATGCAGGGGACACGGGTTCGAGACCTGGTCTGGGAAGATCCCACGTGCCACGGAGCAACTGGGCCCGTGAGCCATAACTACTGAGCCTGCGCGTCTGGAGCCTGTGCTCCGCAACAAGAGAGGCCGTGATAGTGAGAGGCCCGCGCACCACGATGAAGAGTGGCCCCCGCTCGCCGCAACTAGAGAAAGCCCTCGCACAGAAACGAAGACCCAACACAGCCAAAAATAAATAAATAAATAAAATTAAAAAAAAAAAATTCAAAATGTCAGATTAAGCATTTTTTTTTTTTTTTTGCGGTACGCGGGCCTCTCCTGTTGCGGAGCACAGGCTCCGGACGCGCAGGCTCAGCGGCCATGACATTTAAAATTTTTAACATTTAAAATTCAGGGAAGGGGATGGAATAACTAAAATGTGTGCAACCAAGTTCAGCTGAATGGACTTACTGTCAAATACACAGGAGAATTTGTAAGAAGAGGCTTTAGTAACAGTTATAACCCTTTTTGCTCACCAAATAAACCACCCAGGAGAAAAATAATCCTATAAATGTGATTATAAATCACGAAGTTTAAATCAGATTCTTTAAGTACTATATATCCACAAATAGTAGAAACTCAAATATCAATATAATAAATGTAGAAAAAAATTTAGACACAGCTCACCCTTTGACTAAATATATTTAGAGGTAAAATTTTTCTTTTGTCAACTTGTCCTAATAAAACACAAGATCACAGAGGAAAAGACTTCTAGGTTTGACTATGTAAAATTTTTAATATTTTAACACACATAATGGCAAAAGACAGGGAAAAACGGGGAAATATTTTGTGCATAACTGTATCCTTAAAATACAAAGAGCTCATATAAATCAATTAGAATTTCAACACCTAATGAAAAAATAAGCAAGGGACATTACAATCAGTTTATAAAAGGAGAAATAGGGACTTCCCTGATGGTGCAGTGGTTGAGACTGTGCTCCCAATACAGGGGGACCGGCTTTGATCCCTGGTCAGGGAACTAGATCGCACATGCATGCCGCAACTAAGAGTTTGCATGCCACAACTAAGGAGGCTGCCTGCTGCAACTAAGACCCAGTGCAACCAAATAAATAAATATTTTTTAAAGTATATAAAAACTATTTTAAAAAGGAGAAATAGAAATACCTTATCAGTCACTTATAAATTAAAACATCCATTCAGTCAACAAATATTTATTGAGCACATGCTATCTGCCAAACACTAATTTCAGCACAGGATATATCACCGGACAAAAGAGACAAAAATCTTTGTTTTAGGAGAGCATGTATTTTAGTGAAGGTTAGCGGGAGATAGGCAAAATGAATAATGAAATTATATAATATGTCAGAAGGTAATAAGTACTCTCACGTAAAAATTATGGAAGAAGAAAAAAATTATGGAAGAAAGATGAAGAATGTTTTAAATAGACTGGTTGTTGACACTCGCACCAAAAAGGTCACTTTTCAGCAAAGATATAGGAGGTAAGGAGCTAGCCATGCAGATATCCTTGGGGAAAATATTTCAGGCAGACGACAGCAAGTGCAAAGGCCCTGAGGCAGGAGTGCATTGGCATGTTTGAATAAGAGCAGAGAAGTCAGTGTGTCTGACATGGGTGAGTGGAAGAGTTATAGGAATTGCGATACAAAAGGTTACAGGGACAGAAAGGTTACTGTTCCTATAGTACCTTGAAAACAATTACAGGGACTTTGATTTTGCTTTTTACTCTGAGATGAGAAACCACTGGAGGTTTTGAGCAGAGGAATGACATGATTTGACTTACCTTTTTAAAGGAATCCTTTGGTCGCTGGGCAGAAAATAAACTGTTAAGGCTTATGAAAACTCAAGCAAATGAAAACAACAAGGTACATTTTTCATTCATGAGATTAGCAAGTATTTTTTAAAACAGGTCATGAAACAGCATGTATGCTATGACTACATTTGTGTAACCATAATTGTAGGTGATATTCTTAAGTTATACTAAAAAGTGAGGTAATTTATCTGGGAGATTTATAATAAAGGTCACATTGACAGACAACTGTTGCTTTGATACCTTTGTCCTAGGGAAGAAGCGTGGCCTCAGAGGTTAGGCAGGCCTGAATTTGAATAACACTGTCACTTACTCTTGTGTGATCTTTAATAATTTAATTAGCTTCTCTGCCTCAGGTTCATCATGAGTAAAATGGAAATAACAATGTCCCTGTTTTAGCTCCTTTAGTTTACTTTAAGGATTAAACAAGAGAACCCATGAAAAGCCCTAAGCATAAAATAAGGCCAAGCAAATATTAGTCTTTCTTGACCTAAATATTAGACCCTGTTACATACTCAATATCCACTACTCACTTCCTTGTTAACCAAACAAGGACTTTAGTTCAAGAATCCTCCCTTCCCAGGGAAGGTGATCCAATCCCAGCTTGGGAGAAAAGCCTGATTTTTCAGTCAGTTGTGGTGTCCCATGGCCCTTGCCAGGGATCCCTTTAGGTGCGAGCAGGTCTCCTACAGACCTGGCCATTGAGACTTTGAGACCTGAGGGAACGTCAGCTGGGTGTCCTTTGGGAAATTTTTCCTCACCTTGAAAAGAGACTCACCAAATAAGGCTGTCTTCCACTGGATCTTGTCATGCCTAAGTGTGGTTCCCGGGAATTCTGTAGCCATTTTGTAGACAAAACTGAGAGGCTAAAGATGGCAAAGCAGAATGATGCAAAGAACTGGCATGGGTCCTTGAATTAACCAACTTTGAAGATGCCCTAATTAGGACTCCTTGTTATGTGAGATAATATATTTTTTTAAACTGTTTAGCCAGTTGAGTCAGCCCATATTATCTTGAGATAGTCCCATCATATCATTTTTTTTTTTTCCTGCTGGAAAGTCCCTCTCATCATGTTTCTGCCAAGTTCTGTTCTCCTTGACATTGGAGAGAATCAGTAGAGACACAGAGAGAATCAGAAGTAAGATTTTCAAAATGATACACTGTTCCCCTGAAAATAATTTAGAAAGGTCATTCTCTCACATTGAAACAAACAGAACGCATCCAAAGGGATTGGTCTTTAAAATGGCTTTACGGACTTCCCCGGTAGTCCAGTGGTTAAGACTCCATGCTCCCAGTGCAGGGACACGGTTTCAATCCCTGGTTGGAGAACTAAGATCCTGCATGCTGCATGGTGTGGCCTAAAATAATAATTAAAAAAAAAATTTTTTTTAAATAAAATGGCTTTAAAAAAGGAAACGAGACATGCTAAAATTTCTCTCAAAAATTCCATGATGCTCAGACTTAAAGATGATGGCAGTTCATCATCGCTTCAGGGCTGATACTTAGAGGAGATGCACCAGGGTAGCTACACTAGTACAATCAGTAACTCTTCTGTCTCAACACAAACAGGGACTGTGGCATCAACCATCACCCTTGTTACATCCATTTTGTTCATGACCACAGAAATAAACAATATAATATCTGGAAGGCTGTGTGTTTGGTGGTTAACTATATGGGCTTGGAAATCAGACTGCCTGTGTTGAAATGCAGGCCAAGATGGTGTAACCGACAGCATATTGTCTAACTTGGTTAACCTTCCATTCCATATCTGGAAAATGGGGGATAACAGTACTTATCTTGAAGAGTTCTTACAGGGAATAAATAAAATGAGGCTCATAATACACTGTGCCTGGCACATAAAAACAACTCAATTAATGTTAGCTAATATGATTACAGGTAAGGCTAATATGTCCATGTTTGGACACATCCCCAGTACACAAGAAAATGATACACTACCTATGAACCTGGAGGTTATCCAGGTGTATAGGACAAGATGAAGGAAAAAACAAACGGTCTTTCCCATCGCTAGATTTGCTAATCCAACCTAACTAGGACCTACTAGAATGAGCCAAAATATTTTACACAAAGGATACTACCTGGCATGATTATTCCCAAATTAACCCCATAGTTTGGTGTCTGTGTCCAAGTAGATTTCATCTTGGGCTTCTGCATTTCCTCATTACTCTGATAAGAACTGGCCAAGGGAAAGCACATAGCTGATGAAAAAGTCCTTTATCATTATGATACTTTATCATGTTACCTTCTTTCTGGGACCCTCAAAGCCCTTGAGTTAACACGAACTCTCAAGTGATAATTACTTGTCTCCATTAAAAGATAAACAAGACAGATGAGAAGGCTTTCCTTCAGAAGAAGAATGGGGAGCAATCTCTAACTGTAGCTGTGGCATTTTATGTATTTAAAAAGGAAAAGAGCAAAGAAAATATGTTAAAATGTTAATAAATATTTTATATAGGTATTGAAAAGAGATTTTTTATGGTATTTTCTGTATTTTTAGTATGCCTGGAATATTTCTTAATTTTAAAATCAAAAGGAAACTAAAACTGCGACTTTTTAATCAATTACATTTTAACACTACAAGGAACTTCATCCATTGATTATAGAATAAGTGGAGGGGGCCTCAGCCCTAAAACATCTGAAGACTCACTATTTTGTGAAAAATGTTTTATTTTAAAGAGGCAATAACTACTAGAATAGTTTCCATAAGGCCCAGATGGATAAAAATCTAATATGATCTTAGTTTAGGCACTCTGGGTATTTGCGATGGTGGTAAGTAAGAGAAAATTATGAAGACAGGAGAAAAAACATTTAGCACTTCAATGCCTAAACATGTCTTTTCTCATGCAAATCTCAACAGAAAACAAGCAAAAATACCGCAGAGTAAAAATTAGTTTAAGACTGAAAAACCAAATATAGCAAAAATAAAATTTTGTTTGCTATAGCTTCATAAATTGTAAAAACCCAACACCACACAAAACCACCACTGGGGTCTAAGACATTCATTGGTATTTCCCACTTACCATTAACTACATATGGGTCAGTTGAGAATTTTGATAAGCCAAGCTAAAAAGATGGACCTATACATGGACCTATGAAAATTCTAGAATGAAAACTCTAGTTGCCCTCAAATGAGCAAAAAGAACCCAAAACCCCAAACGAAACGTTAAAAACATCATTTTGAATCATTTTGGCAAAGATACTTCCAGAGGGCATTTGAAACTAAAACTTAATTAGGTGAGTTGTTCCTCAAATAGTTGGGAATTTTACTGAGTAAACATACTTTGTTTGCCTTCATTAAAGTACTAGCTTAGTCACGTTCAATGAAAGAAATCCTACAGGAAAAAACCTGAAGCAATTGGTATCTTGTCTTTTAATTCCTAAGATATTATTACCATAGAGGATCACTCAGACAAGGCAAAAATAAATATAGATAAACAACAAGGACCTACTGTATAGCACAGGAAACTATATGCAATATCTTATAATAATCTATAATGGAAAAGAATCTGAAAAATTATAGATGTATATGAATCACTTTTCTGTACACCGGAAACTAATACAACATTGTAAATCAACTGTACTTCATTAAAAATAAATAAATAAATAAAATTCACTGAACATTTATTTAGCTTTTACTATGTGCCAGGCACTATTCTGAGTGCTTGGTCTGTATTAACTCATTTAATCCCCCAAAGCCCCATCCTTATCCCCTGATGCAAAAGAAGCATGGAGTAACTGTAACAGCTACCCTGGATGAAACAGTCTTAGCTCCTATGTTTGCCCTCCTTACCACTGTACTACATTGCCTTTGGGACTTAACCAACCTACTCAGACTGCCTCAGAGAAAAACCAGGTTTCTGCCAGCCAGAATGATTTGCAGTTAATTGATTTGAAATGTGTTATAACAGAATGTATTTGTGAAGTTCAGATAGAATGTACTATCTGAAGTTTTTAAATGAGAGAAGTGATTATTCTTATTCAATTGGCTGGGACTTCGAAGTTTCCAATATTTATTTTGACCAGTCCTTCCAACTAATTTAAGTCCCCACCCTACCCCGACACTTATGCCAAGGGCTTTTAGCTCCAGATCTTTTATCTTGAATACAGGTAGGGAGAACCTGCACCCATTCCGCCATGGAATAGTCACCATTATTATGGCCCATTCACACGGGCATCATCTCTTGCAGGGGCCTCTAAAACCAGAGCTGTGACTGGGAGATTTAAAAAGAAGGAGTCACGGGCTTCCCTCGTGGCACAGTGGTTGAGAGTCCGCCTGCAGATGCAGGGGACGCGGGTTCGTGCCCCGGTCCGGGAAGATCCCACATGCCACGGAGCGGCTGGGCCCATGAGCCATGGCTGCTGGGCCTGCGCGTCTGGAGCCTGTGCTCCGCAACGGGAGAGGCCACAGCAGTGAGAAGCCCGCGTACCAAAAAAAAAAAAAAAAAAAAAGTCACTATCCATTGCTGAGCCTACTTGTCAAGCGATGTTCTCTCCACAGGCATGTTCATTTTATAACCTGTGAAGAATAAAAGGACATTTTCTGCAATTTTTGCTTAAAATGTAACTAATCTCAAGGGGCTGGGAGGTGGAGGGAAGAATGGAGAATTGGGAGAGTTCTGTGGTGAAGGGGTTCAGAGCAAGCTTCCCCAAAATGTGCCACTTTGGCATGTGGATTATTTTGAGCTAAAGGTAGTCAAAACCCTGCAGGCTCAAGAGAAACGTCTGCCTCTGCCTTAACTAGCTAGAAGAATTTAAATTGGGGGTCTTTCCCAGAATGATAATTATTACCAGAGATAAATTTATCTGCGTGACCTATCTGCATGGCAGGGCAAACATCTGATTACCAAACGTCTGCTCTTCTTTTTTTTTATTTTTATCTTTATTTAAAAAAAATTTTTTTTTTTGCTCTTCTTCTTGTCCTGTGAATTGCCCTCCTCCCCGGTGAAGACCCAGGCCCCTTTCCCATTCCTTAGCTCAGGATGGCATCTATACCTCATTTTAGCCTTCTGTCTTCGAACTTCCCATACATATGAAATTAAATTTGCTTTTCTCCTGTTAATCTGTCTGATGTCAATTTGATTATTAGACCAGCCAAAAGAACCTTTGAAGGGTAGAGGAAAATTCTCCTCAACACTGGTTGACTGTGGAACATTTATCACAAACACAAGGCAGAGATCTGAGGACTGTTTTTCAGTAAATAGTACCTATACCCAGAGCCCAAAATGTCTGACTTTGAAATCTGTGTCTTAAGGCAACTGCTTTAGCTAAATATTAATGCTTTTTTTTTTTGTCCAGGAAACGTAATGGTCAGAATTTCTATGGAGGAGGCCTTAGGGGCAGCATAAACTGGGCTACATAAATTGTCCACATAAAAGAAGAGAAGAGGGCTTCCCTGGTGGCACAGTGGTTAAGAATCCACCTGCCAATGCAGGGGTCACGGGTGCAAGCCCTGGTCTAGGAGGATCCCACATGGCACGGAGCAACTAAGCCTGTGAGCCACAACTACTGAAGCCCGTACGCCTAGAGCCCGTGCTCCGCAACAAGAGAAGCCACTGCAATGAGAGGCCCGTGCACCGCAATGAAGAGTAGCCGCCGCTCCCCGGAACCAGAGAAAGCCCGTGCAGCAACAAAGACCCAACACAGCCAAAAAAATAAAATAAATTAAATAAATTTTTAAAAAAAGTTACATAAAAAAAAAAAAGAAGAGACGAATTGCTGATGGGGCTAGATTTCTGGAGGAGGATTAAAGCTCTCCCCTGCTCTCCTCTGGTGCTCTGTAACCTCCATTCTTTTGTTACATTAAGTACCATTTCAGACCTCACTATGTGCACAGCACCAGAGAAACCAGGTAAAGTATAAAAGAAGTGTAAGGTACGTTCCCTGCTCTCCAAAAGCTCATACTTCAGTTGGTGAGAAAAACATACCCAAGGGAACCATTACATAATGGTGACAGACAGACTGTACCAAGGCCATCTATGAAGAATGTATCAAAATATAAACCAGGGCTTCCCTGGTGGCGCAGTGGTTGAGAGTCCGCCTGCCGATGCAGGGGACACGGGTTCGTGCCCCGGTTGGGGAAGATCCCACATGCTGTGGAGCCTGCGCGTCCAGAGCCTGTGCTCCGCAATGGGAGAGGCCACAACAGTGAGAGGCCCGCGTACCACAAAAAAAAAAAAAAAAAAAAAAAAAAAAATATATATATATATATATAAACCAATGATCAGAAAATGTGAAGAGATTTGATGAGACATAAAGCAGAGAGACAGGCAGAGAAGAGAGTAGGAAGTTCGGGGACGAGAGGAAAGGTCACCAGCAGAAACTTAAGCACAGCCTATTAAATGGCTGATTCAAACACTTGAAGATGAGAAAAAAAGTTGACAAGAGAGGTGAGGGGCCACGGTGTAAAAATATAAGCCAAGGAGTTAAGACTTTATCTTCCAGGCATTTGGGAACTACCAGCCCGGGTTTGACATGAAGGAGAGTGTTGGAAGGCAGGGTCAGGGGCTTGTGTTGTACACCAACCAGAGAAGAACAAACAAGCTTGACCATCTCTTGTGAAACTTCCTGTGGTTTTGTGAGGGACTCTCACAGTGCAGAGAGGATGAGTGCTGGTTTTGCATTGTGAGACATGACTCCAAATCCTTGAACTTTGTATCACTGACTGCTGCTGTCAAAAACAACCTAGCAAAATTCAATCTCCCGCTAAACTCAAAAAATGCAAGTAATAAAGACAGTTCAATGAGTTTTGACAATTGTATACAACTGTGTAACCCACCATGACCACAATCAAGATTTAGGACACTTCTCATCACGTACCTTTGACTCTGCCTATTGTATTCTATTTTACCATGATTTTGTCCTTTTTAAAAAAAAAAAACCTACTACAACCATGACTTATGTCAACGGTTTCTTTCAACAGATATGTTTCTCTTCTGGATTTTAAATGATCATTATACAGCCTGAATGTACATTTTACCTGGGGAAGTCACAGGGGGAGGAAGAAACTTTTTCCTTTATCCTCTTAGGTCCAGGTTCTAGGGCCCTACAAATTAAACTGACAAAAGACACATTTAGAGAAAAGGATTTGTTACATAGGCAGGAGGGAGCTTCCCAGAAAATGATGGAAAGCCCAAAGGGGCAGATAGACCCAGGGTTTAAATATCTTTCTATCAGTGTGAAAGGGGTCTAGGACTATGGCAAAGGAGGAGGGGCGGTTGTAGGAAGGGCACCAGGTAAATAAGGTTTGTTTAGTAGGATTAGTTAAGCAGACTTAAGTCCTCTCATATGATAAGAGTCTCTGGCCATTCTCTGCCTACAGGAGAGGAAGACACCTTTACAAATGGAGATCTCCTTTATAAAAATGGAAATTTCGTTTACAAAAGGGAAATTTATACTCTGGTTTTAGATTTTCTGGAGTTGGCTGTTTCTCAGTTGCTTTCCACTCAAAAGGATCTGTAGTATTTTGGGGTGTTGTGTCCTGATCCCCCTCAGTAGCACATTGGAAATAGCAAAACTACCAAAAGTCCTTCAAAGGCTGCCATATTCCTTTTTGCACCTTCAACCTGCTATTGGGGGAAACACCAGGCCCGATAGTAACCACTTGCACGAGTTATCTTAAACCGGAGGTCCTGGTAAGGAATACAGAACTAACAAGCCACCACCAATGGGAAGAATTCGGGAAAGGTCAAAAGGAGAGAGGAGACTTCAGTCCATATGTCCTACCAACCTCCCAGAATCCTTCTTGCTGAAATCCATCTTGGCTGAGCAATGCGTGCGCCACCAGGAAGGACCCTGAGTTAGAGTTACTGGCCAGAGACAACCCAGAAACTAACCCCATCACCATAAAGCTGGAGACTGGGAGCCATGTGGCAGAGCAGTCCTCCTGGGTTCCCTTACCCTGGTGCTCTCCACCCGGGTGCCCCTTCCCCAATGAAGTCTCTTGCTTTGTCAGCACGTGTGTCTCCTCGAACAATTCATTTCCCACTCTCGGGCCCTGGAAGGGGTCCCCCTTTCCTGCAATACTACTGCTTGTCCCACAACCCCTCAAATAAAAAAGAGCAACCCTATTCAGCTTTGCTTTAACAGAAAAAAAAAACGCACTTTATTAGTTATATGTGTCCTTACCAGTAGAATGTACATTCAGGATATGTAATGTTTGTTTAAAACCCAGAAGAGAGGGGCTTCCCTGGTGGTGCAGTGGTTGAGAATCTGCCTGCTAATGCAGGGGACATGGGTTTGTGCCCTGGTCCGGGAAGATCCCACATGCCGCTGAAGGGCTATGTTCTACTTTGGTAGAAATAGGACTGAATTGATGCCCTGCCATTAGGCCGTAGTGCTGCTAGGATTGCATCGATCTTCCTGTTTGTACTGTTTGTAACTATGGCCCCATCTTAAGTATTCCTAATTGAAAAACAAAGCCTCAGGAAACCGAAACTTAACCAGCCGCTCTTGCTTCTGTAACTATGCTTGCGGAATCCCCTTTTGCAACCATCCAACCAATCAGACGGTGACTAGTGTCTTTGTTTAAAAGTTAACCAATCAGTGACTAATGTCTTTGTTTAAAAGTTAGCCAATCAGTACCCCCCACCCCTGAAGGTCGCGAGCTTGTTTGTACCTGTCTATAAAAGAGCTGTACTAAACTCCATCGGGACCTCTTAGCGTCACCGGCAACGAGTGCGCGGAGGTCCAGGTTCGAACCTGCAATAAATGACCCTTGCCGTTTGGCTTTGACTCTTGTCTCTGGTGGTCTTGTGGAGGGGTCTCGTGACCGTGGGCATTTCACCGCGGAGCAGCTGGGCCCCTGAGCCACAACTACTGAGTCTGTGCGTCTGGAGCCTGTGCTCCGCAACAAGAGAGGCCGTGATAGTGAGAGGCCTGCGCACCGCAATGAAGAGTGGCCCCCGCTAGCTGCAACTAGAGAAAGCCCTCTCACAGAAGCGAAGACCCAACACAGCAAAAATTAATTAATTAATTAATAAACTCCTACCCCCAACATCTTCTTTAAAAAAAAAAAACAAAAAACCCAGAAAAGAATTATATTTGTTGAAAGAAACTGTTTACATTAAGTATGGTTGTAGCAGCTAAAAAAAAAAGTACAAAATCATGGCAAAATAGAATACAATGGGTAGAGTCAAAGATAAATGACAGAAACTATTCTAAATCTTGATTGTGGTCATGGTGGGTTACGCAATTGCATACATTTGTCAAAACTCATTGAACGGTGCTCTAAAAAGGGTGAGTTGGGCTGTATATAAATTATGCCCTGGGCTTCCTTGGTGGCGCAGTGGTTGAGAGTCTACCTGCCGATGCAAGGGACACGGGTTCGTGCCCCAGTCCGGGAAGATCCCACATGCCGCGGAGCAGCTAGGCCCGTGAGCCATGGCCGCTGAGCCTGTGCGTCTGGAGCCTGTGCTCCGCAATGGGAGAGGCCACAACAGTGAGAAGCCTGCATACCGCAAAAAAAAAAAAAAAAATTATGCCCTAATTTTTTAAATAAGGGGAAAGGTAATTAACAAATCAGGAAAAAATAATACAAATTTTGTAACAAACAGCAAATATCCATAATCCAAAAAATGTTCCTAAACATCAAGAAGAGCAGTAACCCAGTAGAAAAATAGGCAAAAGATAAGTTCAGATAGTTCACAGAAAAACAAAGGAAAATAGCCCTTACACCTACAAAAAAAATGTGCAACCTCACAATAGAAATGCAAAATGGGGGTGGGGGAGAGAGAATTGGCCGAAGGCAATCAAGAGGTACAAATTTCCAGCTGTAAGTACTAGGGATATAAATGTAGACGATAAATAAAATTAACACTGCTGTATATTATATGTGAAAGTTAAGAGCATAAATCCTAAGAGTTCTCATCACGAGGAAAAACATTTTTTTCTATTTCTTTAATTTTGTATCTATATGGGATGATGGATGTTCACTAAACTTATTGTGGTAATAATTTCATGATACGTGTAAGTCAAATCATTATGCTATGGACCTTAAACATATATAATGCTGTGTGTCAATTATATCTCAATAAAATTGGAAAGGGAAAAAAAGCAAACTAAAACTACTACAAGATACAACATCTTTTCTATGAAATTGGCAAAAATCCAAAAAAGTTAGACATCTTTGTTATTGAGGTTGCAGGGAAACAGGCATTCTCACATGATTGTTTTCGTTTGGCTTTTTGGTTTTTTAGGTATATAAAAAGAGATTTATTATGAAGAATTGGTTCACAAGGTTACGGAGGTTGAGAAGTCCTATGATCTGGTCTGCCAGCCAGGGGCTTAGGAAAGCCAGTGGTATAGACCCAGTCCAAGCTTGACGGTCTCAGAACCAGGACAGCCAATGATGTATGTAAGTCCCAGTCTGAGTCTGATGGCTCAAGAACCAGGAGTGCCAATGTTTGAAGGCCAGAGAAGATAAACATCCCCACTCAAGCCGAGAGAGCTAATTGACCCTTCTGTCCTATTTGTGCCCTCAACGGATTAGATAATGCCTACCCACACTGGTGAGGGGGTCTTCCTTACTCAGTGTACTAACTCAAATACTAATTTGCTCTAGAAACCTTCACTGACACATTCAGAAATAATGTTCTACCAACTACCCGGGCATCCCTCAGACCAGTCAAGTTGACGCATAAAATTAACCATCACGGGCTTCCCTGGTGGCGCAGTGGTTGAGAGTCCGCCTGTCGATGGAGGGCGCAAGGGTTCGTGCCCCAGTCCCGGGAGATCGCACATGCCGCGGAGCGGCTGGGCCCGCGAGCCATGGCCACTGAGCCTGTGCGTCCGGAGCCTGTGCTCCACAACAGGAGAGGCCACAACAGTAAGAGGCACGTGTACCGCAAAAAAAAAAAAAAAAAAAAAAATTAACCATCACAGTGACTACTTTTTCTTTTTTATCATGAAAGTATTTTGTCTTTTACTCAAGTAATTCTTGTCATTATATTACATCTTCAATTATACAATCCTCTTTGTTTCTTTTTCTAAATTGCAGTAGAGTTGATTTACAATGTTATATTAAGTTCAGGTGTGCAGCTAGGGTTTCAATACTTTTATAAATTATACTCCATTTAAAGTTATTACACGGAGTTCCCTGGCGGTCCAGTGGTTAGAGCTTGCTGCTATCACTGCCAGGGCCTGGGTTCGATCCCTGGTCGGGGAACTAAGATCCCACAAGCTGCGTGGTGTGGCCACAAAAAATAGTTATTACAAAATAACAGCTATATTTCCCTGTGCTGTACATCACATATTGTTGTTTGAATGCAAAATGGGTACAACTCTAGGGGAGGATAATCTAGCCATATCTAGCAAAATTACATATACATTTCCTCTTGCGGGAAACAATTTCAAAGACACACTGACGAAAATATAAAATGTCTCATGGTCAAGGTTATGACTGTACCATTATTTATAACAACGATTTAAAAAATGGAAAAACCCAAGTATCCATCAACTGGGCAATGGGCTAAATAATACTATGTAGCCATAAAAAGAAATGAGAACAATCTCACCCTATTGCTATGGAATGATCACCAGCATTAATCATTCCAATAGAATAGTGCAGAACAGTTTGTCACATGCTATCTATTTGGAGAATATTTTTTAGAAGAAGCAACAGGGCTTCCCTGGTGGCGCAGTGGTTGGGAATCCGCCTGCCAGTGCGGAGGACACGGGTTCGAGCCCTGGTCTGGGAAGATCCCACATGCCGCGGAGCAACTGGCCCCGTGAGTCACAGTTACTGAGCCTGTGCGTCTGGAGTCTGTGCTCCAAAACGGGAAGAGGCCACGATAGTGAGAGGCCCGCGCACCGCGATGAGGAGTGGCCCCCACTTGCCGCAACTGGAGAAAGCCTTCGCGCAGAAACGAAGAGCCAACACAGCCAAAAATAAATAAATAAATAAATAAATAAATAAGTAAGTAAAGGAAGCAACAGAAGGATAACCCAAAATAAATAATAAAAATTAGTTACTTCTAGAGGGATGGAGGGAACCAGTGGAGGCACAGGAGATAGAATCACAACTATGTGAACATATCTTGGTATATAGTTTAGATTTTGGAACTGTGTGAATGTTTACATAATTAAAATCAACGTTTTATCAAAAGGGGGAAAAAGCAACCCCCCTACAAATTGAAAACACATTAAGATAAATGAAACTAATGATATTTAGTATCGCAGACACACAAAGAAAATAATTGTTCTGAATGTCTTTAAAATAGTATTTTGACTGTATGTCCCTTAGTGAGATGTTCTAAGTATAAAATATTTACCAAGGGCTCTTAAGCTGCAAAAGTGTTATAACGGTATTATCATTTTTAAATGATTATAGGAATATTTGTAGGATAAAGTTATTAAGTGACAATGAAGGCATTGTTTTTATGTGCATAGTTTTTAGAAATATATTTTGAAGTATGTATGGATGATATGACGTCTGGGAATTGCTTGAGCAAAAGAAAGGAAAAGGGAATGGATAAAACAAGGGTGGCAAAATATTGACAGCTGTTAAATATTCCTGATGGGTACATGGGAATTCATTATACAATTCGTTCTCATGTTAAGTTTTATAATAACAATTTTTAAAAGATGCTATTTTTAGTACCTCCACTTGAATACAATCACCGACTCTCATATTATTTAAAAATAAATTCAGCTGCCACCCGATCTCCTATGAAGAAACCTCTTAGCGTCCTTTCATCTTCAAAGCTCTTTAAAAACCTCAAAGAGAGTTTTATTGTGTCATTGGGTGGTATTTCAGTTAATTGCTGCATTTCTACGTGGAGAAATTAAACAATAGGAGTATAATAATAATAGCTTGATGTATCTTGGGCCACTGTTTTTAAAATGCTCATGGTACTTTCTCACGTAGTTATCTCAGCTTCACCTAAAGGCTCTGTAATTGCTGCCACTTCACAGGTGGGAAACTGAGTCCTGGAGAATTTCAGTGATGGGCCCATGATCACAGCTGAATTGACCCTGGGAGTCAGGTTTCCTATCAGCCCGTTCAACTATTTTATACTGACTACAGAGGAAATTAACAACAAGAGATGAGATTAAAATTCACGGTATTTTAGCTTTTACTTGAGCACTCTGGTTAAATAGTATACACATTAGAAAGATCACCTTAAAACCCTAAATTTCATATGTAATGAATAGTCTAGAACTAGTTAAAAACTAAAAGCTACGCATTTGGGCTTTCCCTTTGCGCGCGCGCGTGTGTGTGTGTGTGTGTGTGTGTGTGTGTGTGTGTTTGTCCACCTGTCTTCCTTTTCAACACTACTAGGAAATCAAGGGTGTCCCTTCCCATTAATTTGAAAGTCAGGTTCATGGGCATATGTCTACAAAATAATTGTGGTAGAACACAGTGGTTATTTAATGTGTTTGTGCTATCTTGACACAAGATAGCACAAACTATCCTTTCCTTTATATAGGGAAGAATTGAGCTAGGAGGTTAATGTTCATCAAACATTTCACAGAATGCATTGTTACAGGGCAAGCCGAAGTCTTGAACACCTCCTCTTCTTTTTTCTTCTTCTTTTTTTAAATAAATTTATTTATTTATTTATTTTTGGCTGAATTGGGTTTTCGTTGCTGTGCACAGGCTTTCTCTAGTTGCAGCGAGCAGGGTCTACTCTTCATTGCGGTGAGCAGCCTTCTCATTGTGGTGGTTTCTCTTGCTGCGGAGCACAGTACCTAAGCGCATGGGCTTCAGTAGCTGTGGCTCAAAGGCTCTAGAGCGCAGGCTCAGTAGTTGTGGCACATGGGCTTAGTTGCTCTGCGGCATGTGGGATCTTCCCGGACCAGGGCTCGAACCCATGTCTCCTGCATTGGCAGGCGGATTCTTAACCACTGTGCCACCAGGGAAGCCCAACCACATTTGGTATTATTTGAATACTTTGTTTTACTATTTTTCAAAAGACAGTATAATTATTTATAATTTTTCCTTAAGTTTTTTTTTATTATTTTTATTTTAAAAATTTCTTATTGAGGTATAGTTGGTGTACAATATTATATGTTTCAGGTGTACAACATAGTGACTCACAATTTTTAAAGGTTATATTCCCTTTACAGTTATGATAAAATATCAGCTGTATTCCCTTCAGTGTTTTTTAAAATTTTGGTCACAGAAACTTTTTACAAATTAAAAGCTAAAAAGAAGTCATGGAAAAAGTTATAGAAATTAAAAGGTAAATATTTTTACCCCATTAAAAATATTCAGCCACATTAGAAGTTACATAAAAACAGGTTTTTACATGTGCATATTATATAGACATTAAAACCATCTTATTTAGTATCATGGAGAAATATTCATGATTTCATATCAAGTAAAAAATGTAGGATACAAAACTAAATACATGGCACAACGCCAATTTTGTCTAAAAATAATTTATGCACAGAAAAATGATTAAAAGCCTAGAATGTTTATATATATCATCTTAGCCTGGAGGAATTATGGGTCATTTTTATTTTCTTTTTTTATGTTTTTTTACATTCAATGGATTTTCTATAATAGATATATATTGCTTTTATCATAAGAAAAATATATTTAAAAATCTTCTATGCCAGATTTTAATCTACTTGAACGAATATTTTAAATAGTGATTATACAGAGCCCTCAACAACTCTGTGGCATGTAGAAATGCACTACAAAATGTATAATTGACTGGACAGTTCACAATTCACTTTTCCAGTTTTTTATCCATCACAGCAGCAAAAGCCCAAATGTAAAGAAATATTCCCCCGTGACATCTTCCTCTATTCCCTTTCTTTATTCTCAGTAACCATGTGAGTAAAACTTGGAATAATTTGCTCTTCCCTGATGTACTAATTTATCAAATGGATTCTGATAAATATAGAAAGCTAAAGATGCAGCCATGTTTATTTAAAGAAATAAATAAGGTCAGCCATGAAAGAACTGAATACTATGATCTTGAAAAAATACTGGGTTGAGATGCCATTGTCTGTGTTGAGGTATTTTTAACTAGAGCAAAAATAGAACAGTTACAGTTTCCATTTTCTTCACACAGTTACATGCTGTAAGTGGCTGGAACGATAAAAACCAACCAAGACCTTGTCTCTTAGTATAGAAGCCACAACTGTGCAAGCTCAAGGGCCTGGCAAATACCAACAGAATACCACCCTTCCACTAGAAGCATCTGTCCCTTATCCCACACGTGAAATGGGGGTGGAGGTCGGGTGACACCACCAAGCTCCAGGCACGTTACTCCTCTGGATGGTGACCCACCACTCTCAAAACCCAGGACTTTAAAATTAAATTATAAGCACAACATTGTAAATCAACTATACGTCAATAAAATAAATTTTTTAAAAAAGAAATAACATTAAAAACATACAACACTGTAAATTAACTATGCTTCAATAAAATACATTTTAAAAAATAAAATAAAAACTAAATTAAATTATGTATTTTACATTCCACTTAACAATACCCTGGCCAGGCAACATAGCAGTCTTGTAGATAAAACAGCTTGCTCCTACAGAATAACCAACTCTTTCCTCCTCCCCAGGGATGTGCTAAGGATTTGATCTTTCCATCAGAAAGCAATTCTCTGTAAGGACCTTTCTTTCTTTTTTAATTTTTATTTTATATTGGACTGTAGTTGATTTATAATGTGTTAGTTCCAGATGTACAGCAAAGTGATTCAGTTATACATATACATATAACTATTCTTTTTCAAATTCTTTTCCCTGTAAGGACTTTTCCTTATAACTCCTCACCTCCATCTCCCAAGGGTGACAGACTTTCTCGGACACTTTGATTGAATGTATTTATTATACGCATTCCCCCTGGAATTCATAGGAAAGGTCACAAGCATAAAGATTCAAGAATTTTGAAGGGAAAGAAAGGAGGTAAGGAGATAAGGAGTGGAACAATAACTTTCTTTTTTTTTGGACCTCATGAGTAGAAGGCAGCAAGACCTCTGAGAGTATGGAAAGCTGGCAGGAGAGGCCAAAAAAAGAGATTTGGACAACAGGGGAGACGTGAGCTCTTCACGACAAACTTTACCTCATAATTTTGTCTGACTCTGGCTTCATAAACAAAAGGTACCTCTGCCCCTCTGGGCAAAAGAGGCAATCAGAATAATTAAATGTTCAGGGTTTGTTAGACCTTAAGTACCTGCAATTCAGCTGAGAAAAGAACTGTTACATCAAGTGGGGATTTCTCTCTTTAGAACTGCCCTGCAGAAATCAAGCTGGCACCAAAGACTGCTCTGTTTCCCTCCGAGTTTTGCTGCAACCCATAAGTTATCATCAAAGGAAGGAAACGCCTGAGAGATCTGAAGGTTTTAATTGTTGCTGAGTACAGATGGCTTGGATTACTGCACAGCAACGCAGCTCAAGGTCAGGGTCTCTGGCTGTAATCAGCTGCCTGAATACATGCTTTTAGTTGGCCGACAGCGTTTCTGGGCAAGAGCTGTGCAGCTCCACTGAAGCAAGGTTAGAGCCTGGAACATTGGCTGCCGAAGATTAAAATGTACGTTTATCAGAAATTGATAGCACAGATAAGCCCACCATGTTTTTCATGCAAAATAAGACCTTGTCAGTGAGGTTCGAAAGAAAAGAGGACTCGGGGGGGGGGGGGTGGGAATAGGACAGGACTGGGGGACAAGTCAAGCAAACTCCACGAAGGAGCCTGGGTCTCTTCTAGTCTAGTACAGTGAGGGCTGCCAGGATGGAAGACCTGAGGGACAGGGGGGTGGAGAAGTGTGCCTGGTGCCAGCAAATATCGTGTGGATGACTAAAACACAAGCCTGATTTCCCCTACCTGACATGGAACACTTGAGCTCTTTACCCCATGAACAGAGAGTAAAAAAAGGGCTTCTTTTTCATTTCAGAAGGAGCCCAAACAAAGCAGCTGCATTAACTATGCCAGAGGGTGGAGACGATTTTGTTCCCACTTTGGGACAGACTAAATCCTCTGTGAGTTGTATATGTTCCTGAGTCCCTCTCATTACCTTGTGTAGAGAGTGGAGTGCAGGTGGGGTAAGGGAGATCTCTGGAGGGTTGAAAACTGCTCGTGTTGAAAGCAAAAAGAAAGTAGAGGGTTCTCTCTGAAATGTGTACTTAGGGTTTACGCCACTGTTGTACTAGTGTGGATCAACCCTTCAAAATGAGCGGTGGCTCAAAGCTCCTTCTGCGCTTTCAGCCTTCCCAGGGAGAGGTGAGAAAATACATGGTCATACAAACTGGTCAAAATGGTAGGAAAATCGCTGGCAGCGCCAAATCAAAACTCTGGCCCAACCTTCAGCATCCTTCCTGCCCTGCGATGCCCAAGGCACAACCAGGAGCCACCAAAGACCCCAGATGTAATTCTGCAGCAGGTGTGAAGGTGGGTGTTGGGAGGGAGGTTGTTTCCAAAAGAGATCTTTTCAAACTCCATACCTTCTTTTCTCTCATCCTAAGATGTACCCCCGCCACTCCCCTCTAAGTCCCACCCCTCCAAGAATCTCTGCAGGGTGATGAGTTGTCACTGATAGGACTGTTTGTAGCCTGAATGTCTTAGAGACAAAAAAATATTGTTACCTAGAGTGTTCTTCAAACCCTAAAAATGATCTCCTACGAATCAAATGGTAAAGCTTTTAATGTAAAAATAGACATAATGATTTATTTAGAAATTACCTAAGGAAAGGTCAGTCTAGGTAAACTTTTCCAGACGTAGTCTTTTCACTAGAGTGAGCAGGCCGGTGCTGGTGGCCAGGTATCTAAGTAGAGGAGGAAGATGTGGTGAATTTCAAAGGGCTGGGCAGACTGGTGGCGACACACCGGGAGATCTGTAAAGGGAAGGCTTCACGATTTTACAGCTGACCTGGATCTACTGCTTGGGGAGCCTTTGACCTTGTTTATTTTTTCTGTCTTCTACAATAAAAAGTATCTTGATCTCTGAATAATGCTTTCAGATTTGAAAAGATGATGCATCCTTCTTCAGGCTTTGGCAATGATATCCTCCTTTTATGGAACATTTAAAACTTGCCTCTAAGGCTTCCCTGGTGGCGCAGTGGTTGAGAGTCTGCCTGCTGATGCAGGGGACATGGGTTCGTGCCCCGGTCTGGGAAGATCCCCCATGCCGCGGAGCAGCTGGGCCCGTGAGCCATGGCTGCTGAGCCTGCGTGTCCAGAGCCTGTGCTCCGCAACGGGAGAGGCCACAACAGTGAAAGGCCCGTGTACCGCAAAAAAAACCAAAAAAACAAAACTTACCTCTAAAACTGATTTTTTTTTTTTTTTGGCCGTACCAGATGGCTTGTGGGATCTTAGTTCCCTGACCAGGGATTGAACCCAGGCCCACAGCAGTGAAAGCGATGAGTCCTAACCACTGGACCACAAGGGTATTCCCCAAACGGATTTTTTTTAATCTTTATTTTTTCCATTACTAGATGTGACTACTTTCTGGTATTATAATTCCATATAATAGTAATTATTATTATCATTAAATTATTAAATTTTATTATTATTTTCATATTTTACTTTGTTCTGAAAGAGCACTTTATCTGTAACCACTGCTACAAAAAAAAAAAACAAAAAACCAATCTGATGGTTTACGGTGCTCTGTTAGATCTCTTATGAGCTGTATATACAGTCCTAATAAATTCTTCCCTGGCAAAAGTCCTGCCAACAATCAGAATTTTCCACAGACCCACAGGGTATCTACTGAGATGCTCAGCCACTTTTGATGTGCTCCATGTGGCCCCAACTACCATTGTAAACTTATTACAGAAAAGTCAAGAACTGGATGACTGGTTAGATTAAACAGTGTTTATCAAGCCTCTTCTTTTTAAATCACAGCTAATATTAAGCACACTTTACAATGTGACTCAATACATAGGTTTTACATATAGATAACTGTTATAGGTTGAATTGTGTCCACCCCCCCTCCAAAGGTATATTGAAGTTGGAATCCCTGGTACCTGTAAATGTGACTTTATTTGGAAATAGGGTCTTTGCAGATGTAATCAAGTTAAGATGAAATCATTAGGGTGGGCCCTAATCCAGTATGACTGGTGTCCTTATGAGAAGAGGGAAATTTGGATAGACACACACAGAGAGAACACCATGTGACAACAGAGGCAGAGATGAGTGATGCAGCCATAAGCCAAGGAATGCCAAGGATTTCTAGCCATCATGGGGAACTAGGAGAGGAAAGGAAGAATTCCACCCAGAGTTTCAGAGGGAACGTGGTCTTACTGACATCTTGATTTTGGACTTCTAGTTTCCAGAACTGTGAAAGAATAAATTTTTATTGCTTTAAGCCACCCAGTTTGTAGTACTTTGTTATGGCAGCCCTATGCAACTAATACAATAATTAAAACAGGGTTTTTGCTAAGTGATACTTATCTTTACCATGTGCTATTTTATTATATTCTGTTGTATTTGGTGAAAATGCTGTCATAACCCAGTCCACTGATTTCACAACCCACAGTATGAAAATACTGGACTAGAAGCGCTCTTTACGCTCTTTCAAAACTTCAGTCTGTAACTCTATGAGACACAAATGGGATGTAGATCAGAAGAAGCAGAATGCAAAAAAAGACCTGGTTTTGTACCTATTCTCAGTATAACCAAACTACCTTATAATTCCTTATAAATTCTGGAAAAAATATTTTTATCTTAGAAAACACAAAGTTATAACATGAAGAAGAGATTGTTTTTTAATAACATTTGGCTATTGCTCTTAGCTCCTTCAAATAACAGCTATTAAAACACCTAATTATGGGACTTCCCTGGTGACGCAGTGGTTAGGAATCCGCCTGCCAATGCAGGGGACACGGGTTCGAGCCGTGGTCCGGGAAGAACCCACATGCCACGGAGCCACAACGACTGAGCCCGTGTGCCACAACTGCTGAAGCCCGGGTGCCTAGAGCCCCTGCTCTGCAACAGAAGCCACCGCAATGAGAAGCCTGGGCACCGCATTGAAGAGTAGCCCCCAGCTTGCCACAATTAGACAAAGGGCATCAACTTTTCTGTCAGGTTGCCCATCAGTGTTAGGTTGATTTAAGGTCACAACATTGGGTTCTTATTTAGCCTCTCTCAGCTTCAATTTACTTATCTCTTACCATGATGATAATAACCCCCACCTCCCTGGGATCAAATAAATTCATTATCTATTAATTAATATATAATACTAATGGTAACTATTACACAATTAATTAATACAGAATTTATGTGCGTAAAACATAGTGCATGTCACATTGTAAACCCTCAGTAAATATTAGGTGTTTTTACCATTATAAGGCTGTAAGCTCGGGGACTTCCCTGGTGGCGCAGTGGTTAAGAATCCACCTGCCAATGCAGGGGACACGGGTTTGATCCCTGGTCTGCGAAGATCCCACATGTGGCGGAGCAACTAAAACCGTGCGCCACAACTACTGAGCCTGCACTGTACAGCCCGCGAGCCACAACTACTGAGCTCGTGTGCCACAACTACTTAAGCCCACGCTCCTAGAGCCTGTGCTCCACAAAAAGAGAAGCCACCGCAATGAGAAGCCCACGCACTGCAACAAGAGTGGCCCCCACTCACCTCAACTAGAGGAATCCTGCACACAGTAACAAAGACCCAGTGCAGCCAAAAAAAAAAAGATTGTAAGCTCCTTGAAGGCAGAAACCATGATTTAGACATCTTTGCATCCACTGCATAACTCCGACACAGTGCCTTGCACAGGGCAGTTGTGCAATAATATTGGTTGAAGGAATTCACTTCTGAGAACACACCACCACTCCTACTGTTTCTTTCTCCTGCATAAACATCGCCAATTTCTCAAAGAAAGACTAATCTGAAATGCCACAATGAACTTCATGGGCATTAAATGTACCTCATTAATCTAAATGGCAGCAGCAAGTGGAACTGTTCTCAACTTCAAAGATGGGAAAAGCTTAAAGGACCCACGTGAGGTCCATCATCTGTCTGTCAGCAGGGCTGGAAACAGAAGGTAGAATTCCTGACAGTATGGCCCCTATGGGGTGGGCTAGTCCTTTTTAAAGAACCTCATCAGAGTAGAGCTTAATAAACTACAGCACATTTCTGGGGGAAATGGGATTTCGGAAAGGGAAGAAAGGCTTTCCCTTGTTTTAATTTGTCATGAGAAGACCACACAACGAATTTAGGAATCATTTGCAGAAAAGAAAAAAATTATCCTACCACCTATTTTTGCTTTTGCAAAATACCTTTCAGTCCTTGGTCAGAGGCATGCACACTTTACATATCTGCCATCATAGCCTGTGTACCTCTGTGCATCCTGCATCCTTTACTTTGCAAAATACAGATCATTTTCCAGGGTCCTACACTTCATCAGAAGAATTTTTTTTTTTTTTTTTTGGCTGTGCCCTGCAGCTTGTGGGATCTTAGTGCCCCAACCAGGGATTGAACCTTGGCCCTTGGCAGTGAAACACAGAGTCCTAACTGCCAGACCACCAGGGAATTCCTAGAAAAATTCTTTTTAATGGCTGCATCTTAGGCCACTGTGTGAGTATGCTATCATTTACTAAGCCATTCCCCCATTTTTTGTCATGTAAACTAGTTTTCAGGAGTTAAGTATATATTCACAAAAGCATTTGTGTCAAATTAACTCCCTTCCTCCTGTGTGCAGAAGCACATTTATGGACATTTGAGATATTAGACTAATTTGCATATAAGACTTACCAGCCCATCAGTTATTTTTCATTGACCTACTTCTCATAGTCAAAGCAATTAAATCAGTATTTTCACTAATATAACACACTATCTCCCTTGGAAGATGGAACTTCCCTCTCATTGTAATGAAAGAGAGTAGAGCAGGCAGAAAGGGGTAAAGGGTATTTTTTCGGTCCCAGTTTTTCATCAGTGTGTTGTGGCCTTTGTGGTTTTCTCCCCAAAGCCATCCGTCATTTTTTATTATGTATCAGCCTTGTGGCTTTGATAAGATTTACTCCAGCTCCAAAGGTTGGTCCTGATTAGTCTAAAGGGGTTGCCTGGGCTTCCCTGGTGGCATAATGGTTAAGAATCCGCCTGCCAATGCAGGGGACACAGGTTCGAGCCCTGGTCCGGGAAGATCCCACATGCTGCAGAGCAAGTAAGCCCGTGAGCCACAACTACTGAGCCTGTGCTCTAGAGCTCACGAGCCACAACTACTGAGTCCTGTGTGCCACAACTACTGAAGCCCGCGCATCTAGAGCCCGTGCTCTGCAACAAGAGAAGCCACCGCAATGAGAAGCCTGCACACTGTAACGAAGAGTAACCCTCGCTCACCACAACTACAGAAAGCCCGTGCACAGCAACAAAGACCCAATACAGCCAAAAATAAATAATAAATAAATAAATACCTAAATTCTTTAAAATCAATTAGTCAATAAATAAAGGGGTTGCCTTCAAACAAAGCAGAATGTGCCCTCCCCCACCCCCTACACACCAAATTGAGAAATGGGGGGATGGTGAGGCATCTACTGGCATTTACTGTTTGGGGGGCCAGGGATGCTGTGGGACAGTCTTGCACCTTGAAGACCTAACTTCTCAAAATGCCAATAGCACCCTTGTTGAAAAATACTTGTCAACAATCAGTCTAGATAGACTCATTGCCCTTGCCACAGTGATTGGTTGAGGTGTCTAGTCTTCAGCTAATCAGACCTTGCCATTCCCCTACTCAGTCCCAGAAACTCAAAACTGAAGTCTTTTAATTAAGACTGAATTAAGTAAAATTTACATACATAAAATGTGTAACGCTTAGGAGTACAGCTCAGTGAATCATCACAAAGTAAATATACCCATGTAACCACCTAGATCAAAATGTAGAACAGAAGGGCTTCCCTGGTGGCGCAGTGGTTGAGAGTCCGCCTGCCGATGCAGGGGACACAGGTTCGTGCCCCGGTCTGGGAAGATCCCACATGCCGCGGAGCGGCTGGGCCCATGAACCATGGCCGCTGGACCTGCGCGTCCGGAGCCTGTGCTCCACAATGTGAGAGGCCACAACAGTGAGAGGCCCGCGTACCGCAAAAAAAACCCAAAAAACTGTAGAACATTGGCAGCATCAAGCCCCTCAGGACCCCTCCAGTTATGATCCCATCCATCGTCCCCAAAGGAAATTACTTTCTAGACTTCTGACATCACAGATTCGTTTTGCCTGATTTTCAACTAATTTTTAAAAATTTACTCTCTTTATTTTGGCTGCATCTTTAGTAGTTACTGCCAAGTAGTTTTTCAAAGTACTTGTGCTAATTTACACTCCCACCAGCAGCATATGGGAGTTCCAGTTGCTCCATATTCTTGTCATCATTTGATATTTTCAGTCTTTTAATTTTAGTCATTCTGCGGTATAGTGCTATCTCTTTACGGTTTGGATTAATAATTTCTTTTTTTTCTTTTCTTTTTTGTGGTCATGCTGCATGGTTTGCAGTTCCCCAACCAAGGATTGAACCTGGGCCAAGGCAGTGAAAGCACAGAATCCTAACCACTAGACCACCAGGGAACTCCCTTAATTAGCAATTTCTCGATCTGCATTTCCTGACTAATGCTGTTGAGCACGTTTTAGTATATGTGTTGGCCAGGGCATTGCCTGGAGGTCCAGTGGTTCAGACCCTGTGCTTCTACTGCAGGGTGCCTGGGTTCAATCCCTGGTCGGGAAACTAAGATCCCATAAGACACGCAGTGTGGCCAAAAAAAAAAAAATGTGTTGGCCATTCTTCTATTGTGAGGTGAGTACCTATTCATCTCTTTCCCCCATTTTTCTTTTCTTGTTTTTAAAAAAATATGTATTTATTTATTTATTTTGGCTGTGCCAGGTCTTAGTTGTGACACGCGAACTCTTAGTTGTGGCATGCGTGCGCGATCTAGTTCCCCGACCAGGGACTGAACATGGACCCTCTGCATTAGGAGCACAGTGTCATACCCACTGAACCACCAGGGAAGTACCTCCCCCATTTTTCTATTGAGCTTTTTTTCTTATTAATTTATAGGGGTTCATTATATATTTTGGACAGGAAACCTTTGTCAGATATATGTTTTTCCCACTCTGAGACTTGCCTTTTCACCTTCTTAATGATGCTCTTCGATGACCTGAAATTCCTAATTTTAATTTAGTCTAATTCAGTGGTTGGCAAACTTTTTCTGAAAAGCGCGTTAGGCTTTGTGGGCCATTAGATTTCTACTCAGCTCTGCCACTGCAGCATGAAAGCAGCCATAGTTAATATGTAAATGAATGGGCATGGCTGCTTTCCAGTAAAACTTTATTTACAAAAACAAGAGGCCAGATTTGGCCTGTGGGCTGTAGTTTACCAGTCCTTAAACTATTTATCAATATCAATCATTTCCTTTACGGTTAGTGTTTTTTTGCATCCTAATTTATAAATCTTTGCCTACCCCAAGCTCATGGGGATATCTTATGATATCTTCTAGAAACATTATTGTTCTAGTTTTCACTTTTAGATCCACAATCTAACTGGAATTTATTTTTTGTGTATACAGTCGGATAGGAGTCAAGTTTCTTTTTCTCTTTTCATATAGATATCCAATTGATCCAGAAGCATTTATTTAAAAGACTGTTCAGAGCATCACACTTGTCCTAAATTAAATATCCATAAATGTGTGAGTCTGTTTCTGGGCTCTCAGTTCTGTTCCATTGGTTTATTTGCTTATCCTTGAGCCAAAAAGTCACACAGCCTTAATTATATTGATTTAATTTTTCCGAGAAGAAAAACATTTCCATATTGTTTTCTTCAAGATGGCCTTAGCTATTCTTGGCCCTTTGTGTTTCCAAATATATTTTCGAATCGATATGTAAATTTTCACAAAAGACCTGTTGAGAATTCTATTGGGATTGCACTGGGGAGATCAATTGGGGGATAACTGACATATTTACAATGTTGAGTCTTCCAATCCATGAACACAACATAGCCCTCCTTTTTTCTTTCAGTGTAGCTTCTTTAGTTTCTCTCAATAGTCTTCTGTACAGACGTGCTGAAAATCTCTGTTTTATTCCTAGGTATTTGATTCTTGTTCATGCCACTATAAATGTTGTATTTTTAAAATTGTATTTTACAATTTTTTTATTGCTGGCATATAGAAATACAATTGACTTTGAATCCAGTGACCTAAATAAATTCACTTATTAATTCTGATAATTGATCTGAAGATTCTTTAGAGTTGTTCATGTACATAGTCATGTCATCTGCAAATTAGGACAACTTTCTTTTTTTCTTTCTATCCTTCTATTGTTTTTCTCTACTTCTTGCCTTATTACACTGGTGAAAGTGTCCAGGACCAAGTTAAAAAGAAGCACCAATTGCAGTCAAATTTAACAAGTTTCCAGTCTCAGAGGAAAACTTTCAACATACCACTATTAAGTCGATATTAGTTGACAGTACTTTTGCAGATAACCTGCATAAGTTAGCTTTTGTTGCATAACGAAAGAACCACAAAAACCCAGGGGCATATAACGATAGATATTTCTTACACATTTGTGGCAATCAGCTGATCTGGGCTGGGCCTCATTGGGTTGTTCTGCTGGCCTTGGCTGGGCTCACACATGCATCTACAGGTCGCTAGGGGTTATGTTCTCACCTGGGCTTGACTGAGTACTGCAGCTGGGCCAGCTGTGTTCCACCTGTTTCTAATCCCCTTCCTGGGGCCAGTGGGCTAGCTTGAGTAGGTCCTTCTCATAATAAATGGTAGAAGAACAAAAGAGCAAGCCCCAATAGGCAGTCTCATTTCAGAACTCTGCTGGCATCACATCTGTAAATATCCTAAATATTATGGCCAAACATGGCCAAAATGAGTCATATGGCTGAGTCCAGAGTCCAGAGTAATCTTGCCCATGGTGGAAGGGCACCATAAAGTTACATGGCAAAGGGTGTGACACAGGAGGGGTGAGGAAGCCAGGTCATTAGTGCAGTCTATCACACCTTTATCAGAATAAGACCAAGCCCCTCCATTTCTAGTTTGTTGAGGGTTTCTGTCATCAGTGGTGTCACATTTTATCAAATACTTTCTTTTTTTTGCATATATTGAGGTGTTCATACTTTTCTTAACATGGTGAATTACATGGATTGTTAAACCAACCTTATTGTGGTTGGCAGTCTCTAGGACGACCTGTGATCCCTGCCTCCTGGTATACACACCCTTGTGTAATACTCTCCCACTGAGTGTGGGCTGGACCTAGTGACTCACTACTAACGAATAGAAAATGATAGTAATGATGTGACAGGAAGTCACTTCTGAGATTACGTTATAAAGACTTCAACTTCAGTCTCTCTCTGGATCTCTGTCTCTCTTGGGAAGAGCAAGGCGCCATGTTGAGAGTCTGCTACGGAGACACCCATTTGGCAAGGAGCAGTCTCTGGCCAATGGTGAGTAAAGATGTGGGTTAACAGTCACATGACCAAGTTTGGATGTGGATCCTCCCCTAGTCAAGCCTTGAGGATTAAATAGACTTATGAACGGAGGTAAAACATGTAGAAATACTTTGGCACCTAGTAAAAGCTCAAACAATTGAGCAATATTACCTCTGGGCTTGTCTTCTGTATCTATTAAATGGGAACATTAAAACCTATTTCATAAATGAAATAATGTAGTAGTAAGCACTTAATGAATAGTCACTATTGTTCTCTTAACAGATTAACTGCTGTTTCTTAAAAATAGGACTTGAATTTTAGTCGTCCTTGAGTTCCCTAACCCTCACAACAGAATACAAGTTCAATCAATACTTTGGAATTAACTGACAAATTCAATCTGTCTTCATATATGTAAAATTAAAAAAAAACAAGCTTCATAGACTCGAATAATTTAAGTTCTGTATTTTCATCTATTGAACCACGGACTAGACTTACTCTCTATGGTTTCTTCAAGCTCCATTCATTCATTCATTCATTCACTAGTTCATTAGTTTAATAAATATTTATTGGACACCAACCATGTGCTTAGTGCTGGGATTCAATCACGAGGAGAACAGATGTGACTCATGCTCTCATAAAGTTTACAGTCTAATGGGAGGAAGACATAAAATAAATAATCACATACATACACACAAATCTACAATCACAAACTGTGATGTAGGAGCCGTGAAAGAAAGGTTCAGGGAGCCATGGGAGAAATCAAAGGGGAAACTGGGCCTAATTCAGGGTAAGAGGAAGCTTATAAACGTCATAAACTATGAAGCCTGAGCTCGGTATAAGGACGTTTGCCCTTTGCCTATCACAAAAAATAGATTAAAGTGATTAATTCTAAGGCTTCCCTGGTGGCACAGTGATTAAGAATCCGCCTGCCAATGCAGAGAACACAGGTTTGAGCCCTGGTCCGGGAAGATTCCACATGCCACAGAACAACTAAGCCCGTGCGCCACAACTACTGAGCCTGTGAGTCACAACTACTGAGGCCCGCGCACCTAGAGCCCGTGCTCCGCAACAAGAGAAGCCATAGCAATGAGAAGCCCGCACACCTCAACGAAGAGTAGCCCCCACCCGCCACAACTAGAGAAAGCCCACGCACATCAAAGAAGACCCAACACAGCCAAAAATAAATAAATAACTAAAATAAAAGAACCAATACAAAAAATGTTAAAAAAAAAAAAAAACGAATAAAGCGAGTGATTCTAGCACCAACAGAAGCTCAAAACTCGCTCTATTTGTCCCCACCGTCCTCCAGCACGCCTCGGTCTGTGTATGTAGCCACTTACGGCCAGGCATGGCCAGCATCTGGGAACCTGACAAGAAGAGAGGAGAGACCATTTGAACAGAATTCATCTCCCAGTTTTTTTTTTTTTTTTTTGGTGGTACACGGGCCTCTCACTGTTGTGGCCTCTCCCGTTGCGGAGCACAGGCTCCGGACGCGCAGGCTCAGCGGCCATGGCTCACGGGCCCAGCCGCTCCGCGGCATGTGGGATCCTCCCGGACCGGGGCACGAACCCGCGTCCCCTGCATCGGCAGGTGGACTCTCAACCACTGCGCCACCAGGGAAGCCCCCATCTCCCAGTTTTAATGAATGCGTTGGAACCGTAGAAAGAAAATGTCACAAATCTCTCTACAGAACACCTGTGGTAGGAAGATAACTGCTGGAAGTGACCAGTGTGATGCCGTGAACACCAGATCGGAGGAGGCTGCCTGCCAAGAGCCCGGCTTGCTCCCCCGTCATGGTAGGCAAAATACACAGGTGTCTTAAAGACAAGAAAGTGCAAAGGGAAGTGCTGAATGATCAGGAAACTCTCGAATGCTGCAGCCTCAGCCCATCTCCAGACAGAACTCAGTGCAGGGGATTTCTCTTCTTCCTCCGGTGCCAGGGAATAGTGGGGCTTCACAGCTGCCTTCACGTTGGAGGTGGGTGCTCTCATCTCCTGTTGCCCGGTGGCTTCCCAGAACTCTGAAGCCTTTGTCTTGAAAACCTGACGGCCTTTCTACTCTACACAGGATGTCGGGGCCCAGCATCTGTGGCATGTCATTATAAAGGACAGGGCAGGGCTTCTCTGGTGGCGCAGTGGTTGAGAGTCCGCCTGCCGATGCAGGGGACACGGGTTCGTGCCCCGGTCCAGGAAGATCCCACATGCCGTGGAGCGGCTGGGCCCGGGAGCCATGGCCGCTGCGCCTGCGCGTCCGGAGCCTGTGTTCCGCAACGGGAGAGACCGCAGCAGTGAGAGGCCCGCGTACCGCAAAAAAGAAAAAAAAAAAAAGGACAAGGCAGGACAAACTGAGATGACATTCCCCAGGCGCCTCTGCCACAGGGCAGTTGACATCTGGAAGCTTGACTTTCAGGTACTGCCAGTTTCATACCCACCCTGCCTCTCTATTTCTGTAGACCTTTCCTGTTATGGGTTATTCCTGTTGCTGGAATTCAAAATTCTCTTATTGCTTAGGTAAAACTCGGTCCCTCCTCAGGCTGTCCCATGAGTCAGGCTTCACCTCCACAGCATGTACACTGGCGTAAGCTTTTCTGGAGTCGGAGAGTCCCCTGAGGTACAAATATTTACGTGTTTCAGGAAAATGGTTCCAGATGAAATCACTGCCAACTCCTTGAATCTGTCCTGAGTGGTGTCTAAGGAGTGGAGAAGCAGGCAGAGGTAAAGGGACACAACCTGGAGTGAGGTTTCTAGATGCATCTTAATCTAGGATCTGTCTTGGCAGGTGACTTGAGACCCCCTCAAGACCCTCCGCCGTGGCAGGCTTCACCGGGCTGCGATGAACCACGCTGAAATAACAGAACCTGACTCACTTCTTCGATGCTCAACAGATCCCTGTGGGCAATGCCATGACTGACATTAATACAAAAGCAGTTAGATTCCAGTGGGGTTGCTCATATAGGCGAGAGTGTGAGGGGAGGGGGAAGGCAGGCAGCTCAATGGCTCTTTAGACAGACAATTTTTCCCTTTGTTTCTGGCTACCGGCTAGAAGCATGTTTCAGTTTTCTCGTCAGCAAGTTAAGCCAGATGCGCACACGGTGCCTTGACAAAGAAAGAGGCCAGTATGAAAAGATATTAAAATTCAAAACACACTTCAGAGATTGCCTCCTCCTCAAATTGCACGGTCGTGGGGAGAATTCCTAAATCAGAAGAGAGGTCAAGTGATGGTGCTGAGTTCAGCTTTGTCTGTCCCTTGATATCAATATGATGCCCAGACGAGAACTACCCAGGAGAAAAGGCTAAGCTAAAACATCTGCTCTCCTAACCCACCAGCCACTAAACATCAGCTTTAGGATGGCACCCAAATAAACATTCTGAGAGGAGCCATGCATATCAACAGCGTCTGCCCACTTTTTAAATTAAATCAGTCATTGACAGGGGACGCCCCTGGTGGTCCAGTGGTTAAGAATCCGTCTTGCAATGCAGGGAATGCCGGTTTGATCCCTGATCGGGGAACTAAGATCCCACACGCCGCGGGGCAACTAAGCCCGCGCGCCACAACTAGAGAGCCTGAGTGCTGCAACTAATGAGCCTGCGCACTCTGCGCACAAGTAAAGAGAAGCCCACGCAGGGGTGGGATAGGGAGGGTGGGAGGGAGGGAGACGCAAGAGGGAAGAGATATGGGAACATATGTATATATATAACTGATTCATTTTGTTGTAAAGCAGAAACTAACACACCATTGTAAAGCAATTATACTCCAATAAAGATGTTAAAAAAAAAAAAGAGAAGCCCACGTGCCGCAAGGAAAGATCCTGCGTGCCGCAACTAAGACCTGACACAGCCAATAAATAAATATAAATAAAATAATTTACAAAGATACATCCCGTGCTTGGGGTTCAAGTTGCAAAGAAAATCCTACATGCAGAAGTCTATTCTCCAAAGCTTGTACAACTTGTAGGGCAGCATCTGTGAGAGCCAAGATCAAATCTGAGCCAACTAAGGCCAAAGTCAGAGTAAGCCATAGACATTCACAAGCTTGAGGATGAGGAAAAGAAAGTCGCATACACTATAGGTCCTGTGTTTTGTTCTGGTTTGGGCCGTGCCGCACAGCTTGTTGGATTTTAGTTCTCAGACCAGGGACTGAACCCAGGCCCTCAGCAGTGAAGAGTGTGGAATCCTAACCCCTGGACCTCCAGGGAATTCCCAGGCCCTGTGTTTTTCATGGGCGGACTGTCCCCTAGAGATTTTTTTTTTTTTAGAAGATGTTGGGGATAGGCGTTTATTAATTAATTAATTTTTGCTGTGTTGGGTCTTCGTTTCTATGCGAGGGCTTTCTCTAGTTGTGGCAAGCGGGGGCCACTCTTCATCTCGGTGCGCGGGCCTCTCACTATCGCAGCCTCTCGTTGCGGAGCACAGGCTCCAGACGCGCAGGCTCAGTAGTTGTGGCTCACAGGCCCAGTTGCTCCGCGGCATGTGGGATCCTCCCAGACGAGGGCTCAAACTCGTGTCCCCTGCATTAGCAGGCAGATTCTCAACCACTGCACCACCAGGGAAGCCCCTGGAGACTTATTTTTCAGCTGGTTGTTTGAAAAGACCTAGGAATACATTTCCCCAAAGGAGCAACAGTGTTACGGTAGCTGTGTTCTCTGATCAGTCCACAAAATTCTGTTTGCCGCAGTGTAATCGAAAGCACCTCTGGTCACTGTAAAGCCCCCAAGCCTGTGCCTTTGAGTCCCTGGGGGACGATGATGAGCTGGAGGAGGGGCACTGCTTATTTGTAACTCTCGGCACTGCTGCCCAGAAGACTCCGCAGCCACATGGAAGGGGCTGGCGGTGCACTGCACAAAGCGCCTGGCTGAAGGCCAGGTCGGGTCTGGGATCCAGTCCGTCCTCCACCAGCTGAACCGGGGCACCTGCGGCTGCCAGAGGAGGAGCCTTTTTCTAATTTGTGCTCAAAAGCTATGCTCCAAAGGAACTCTGGAGGCTTCAGCTGCAATAGCGAAAGACAGCTCTTCTAGAAGAGGGTGTCAAGAGTAGAAGGAAATTTGGGCACAAGAGGACATCAGTGGTGGGGAAGAGATGAAAGCCGCCACCCACATACACATTTCTGTGTCTGGGTCACTGAATGCTGGAGTGGGCACAAACACGTTCTGACCAGAACCTCTTCTGGGGGCAACACCGAGTCCCCGTCAACTGTTCTCACATTCCACCATGAGACTTCCTCTGCGACCTGGCTACTTCAGTGAGGACATGGCAGCTACCTCGGCAAAGGCTCTTTACACCTTAGGGCTGGTGCCAGGGGGTGAATGAAAATGGGACACCTTTTGGAATTTCCATAGAACGTGACCCCCAAAGAGATGAGGAAACGTACGGCTGTGGCTCCTACTCAGGTGGAGTCCAGAGGCTGTTCTGGAAACAGGGAAGGCGGAAGGAGGAATGGCCAGTATGTGCTATGCTGGGGGCTATGAGGAAAAGTACCTGGGAAAAATGACCCTATCTCAACTCCAACGGGGATAAGTGATCCTTACAAAGGCCTAGGGCCCTCTGTTGTAATAGCAAGAAGAAAAACAAGCAAGTGGTTAAAACAGCAAATTTTATATCTTGTTTCATGTTCTTTCATGAAGTGTTTAGTGACCTTATGTTATCTTAATCTAGTTAATAACCAGAGTTTCATTGTTTCATATTAGATAAAAACTAGATATTTCTGGGAAAAAACAGCAAGATTTTATGCTACACACAGACGCACACAATTAAAAAGCAAAAAAACAGGCAAACAGACACACACAGACATACGCACATGGACACAGCCCAGGGTATGCAGGGAAAGACAGGAGAGCCTGCCCAAAGACTCTTCCAGCATCGACTCAAGTTAGAGAAACAGCAGCACTTGAGCTGGCCTGTGGGAGGAAGCTGCTTCTCGCCCGCAGCGTGCCCAGGAAGCAGGCTCGGAGGCGGGGGCCGGGAAGCCCCTCAGTCCTAGCACCCCGAGAGGCAGCTCAGGCGTGTGGAGCCCCATCTCCCAGACGCGCAGTTCCCTCAATGGGACTTTGTGAAGCTCGTTCAGGGAATGGGGTTTCCAGCAGTTGCAGCTCTAGAAGGGTGCTTGCTGTTAGGAGTATGTTAGCTGTCGTAGGGAACCCCCCAGGCCGTAGTCCTTGTGGGTGGGCTGTCACTGGGGCCCCGGGCTCCCGCCACCCCTCAGCTTCCCGAAGTCGTCTCCAGTCAGCTGGTGGATGAGGAGACAGGACTGGTTGCACCTGGGGGCCGGGCCTGAGTGTGGCTGGCAGCGCTTCCACCACATTTCCTGGGCAGGAACAGCAAGTGCATGGCCATCAACGCCAGGGCGCCTGGGTAACGTAAGGCAGCTACGTGCTGGGGAAGAAGACCAGGACGTGGACACGTGAGTGCAGCCAGTCACTGCCTCTCTGCACAGAGGACATTCTAGTTCGTGTCCCACGGTGGGGGGAGAGGTCCTTCCATTTCTTTGTACTTGCACCTGCTCAAGCAAGAGAGTTGCTGCTGTCGCTGTCACTGGTAAAGGCAGGACCGAGAGCCAGGGTGTGACTCTCACCCTCTCAGCTTCAGGTGAAACGTCACCCAGGTTCCTCCCACGGGAATCGCTGTGCTCACCCAAGCCTTTATCTCCAGCCCGGCTCCTGCCACAAGCTTCTTCTCCCCAGGCCTCGTTTGAAATCGATCTGCCGCAACAGTTGCAAACCCCAGCTGTTCTTTTATTCCTTGGCGAGTAGCTAGAGAATCAATTATCCCCGCCCTCAGAGAACTGCAGCGTCTGTTGATCCGCCCAAGGATAGGATTCAAGGTCTCAGCCCCCCGCCCGTAAAGCTGTACTTAATCTGGACCTAATCACTTGAACAACTGCTTTTTACCCGTGATCCCCACCTGGCAACACCAAAACACCACCTCAGACTTTCAAGAGTCTAGGATCCCTAGCCCTCAAGGAGGATACTAATCTCCATTTTACACATGCAGCATGTACAGAAGGGTCAGAAAAGCAAAGTCTTGTTGATCTGCAGCAAACCTGCCGCCATCTTTACGTCTAAGTCTCACTATGGGCTTCTGACAGTAATAGTCTGTGGTCTATTGGTCTCGGCCTGGGAAAATTCTCGGAGTGTCTGCATACGGAACCCTCAGTTCATATTTGGTTAGAGTTCTCAGCATTGCCATCTTAGGATTTATTTACTACCACCTCAGCCTCCACATTTCCACCTACTCCCTTGGTAATTGTGGCAATGAACTCACCACTGAGCCATTGGGAATTGGGGCTCCGTCTCCTTTCAGGACCCCCTCCAACTTCTGGGTTTGGTGAATATACTTACTGAGTGTCCATTAGGTGCCAGGCACTGCTGAACGCTGGATTTTGAGGCCAGTGGCCTTACTTCCAATGAGTTCTGCTTTGGAATGTGTTTTTCAGTTGCTTTGCGACAGTGCCATGCAAATGGATTAAATGATAAAATAAAAAAATGTAACAAGATAGTTCACATTCCTCGGGGGGGGAAAAAACCCAGAAATGTCTAGGATGGCGAGCATTCTTAGAAAAGTTTCTCTCCTCTCTTATTCTGGGTAGAGTTCCATCAACAAGACTTCAGTCCTTCAGGGATCGGCGACTGGTGCAAAAAGAGGTCCCCCCAGTGCTCTCCTAGCACACACACCACAACTGAAGCAAGAAAATCTTCTCTGCTCATGAACGAGCCTTTTGTTTCTTGCTTGCAGGATAGTTGTAGTTTACCTTCTTTTACGTATGCAGAGTTTAGTTTTGAGGTTGTTAAAAATGTATGCGAGGGAATTCCCTGGCACTCCAGTGGTTAGGACTCTGGGCTTTCACTGCCCAGGGTCTGGGTTCAATCCCTGGTCAGGGAACTAAGATCCCACAAGCCACGCAGCGCAGCCAAACAAAAGAAAAAAAAAAGTATGGAAATATACGGAGAGAGAGCCAATTGTTTTCTCAAAGAACATGATTGTTTCTCTGTTAGCGATGGCAGCTTGTAGAAATGTGATGGGGGAGAGGAGGCATTTACTGAATTTAGGGGCTAACCAGGAAGAATTAGCCCCCAACCTAATAAAGGTACAATAGCAGTTATCAGAGAGCAAGGGTCCCTCACTTGTTTATAAAAAAATTCTTTTGAAATTACAGGTTCCACAGTCAAATAGCAAATATTGTCTACCAGTTGTGAGTTGAAGTCCATGTTGACAATTGGCAGTGTTTAAGACAACAACCCCAGCACTTTGGAGGCTGTATATTGAAAGCCAAAAGATCTAGTCAATTGATTGGAATCGGTGACTGTGTACATCAAAAGTATTATTCATATTTTTGAGAACCCAATCTGTGCAGGCTGGGATAGGCACTAGGGATGCAGCCTTGAACAAAACAGACAGAGCCTCTCCTCTCCTGAAACTTACGTTCTACAAGGGGGAGACAAGAAATAAACAAAATAAAGTCAGATGGTGGTAAATGACATGAAGAAGGTAAGACAGGGATATTAGAGGATAACAATGGGCGGGAGGGGTGCTTTAGTTTGAGTGGTCAAGGAAGACTTCATTGAGAAAGTGACTTTTTTGTTTGTTTGTTTGTTTGTTTTTGTGGTACGCGGGCCTCTCACTGTTGTGGCCTCTCCCGTTGCAGAGCACAGGCTCTGGACGCGCAGGCTCAGTGGCCATGGCTCACGGGCCCAGCCGCTCCGCGGCACGTGGGATCTTCCCGGACCGGGGCACGAACCTGTGTTCCCTGCATCGGCAGGTGGACTCTCAACCACTGCGCCACAAGGGAGGCCCTCTGGTCACGTTTTAAGGGAAACAGTGACCCAGAAAACAAGGAGATGGTCAGAAGTCTGAAAAGATGAGGGATATGTTCTGTATTGTTCCTCAGATCAGAGATTGGGCCAGTGTGCTAAAACCTCAGGGAGACATATCGTATTCAGTATCAAGAAGTCTGCAGCCCTGACCATGTAGAAGATGACTTCTTAAATTAATAAGCTCCCCTTCAGGGGAGTTGTTTAAGCAGAGACTGGATGGTCGGCTGTCTCAGGCTGTAAGCCCGATTGGGAAGGCTGTTAGGTGGACTGACACCCAAGGTCTCGTCTCCCCCTGAGATGTGGTGGTTCTGTGGCCTTGATGGAGCACCAAATGTTTCTGACCCCAAATGGCATATTCCTCTGTCTATTTTACTATAATTCTTGATAAAAATTCCAAATTTCCTAGCAGTAATTTACCAGCACCACAATGATCCCAAAACACTGCCCTTTTGGGTATTTAACACCCTGGTCCAGCCTCGCTGCCCAGTAGTTCCATACCCCAGAATCATTACACATACAGCTGTTTACTTCCTATTTATTGCTCAACCATTTGAGTCTACAAAAGTCTACAAAAGGACTTTACCTCTTCACTTTAGTTAATGACTGAACCTGGCGCATTATTGGGTAGCCTTGTAAGAGTACAATAATAAAGTTACTGGGGGAAAATGTGAATCACTTTCAGACCTTTAACACTGATACTGAGAATATAAAGCACTGTGTGATATCTAAAAGAGAAGGTGGAAAGATCTACAAGATAAGGGTAGAAAGAAAATATTCAAATCACAGGACTTTAGAAGTAGAATCCAAGTTGCTCACTTTGGAAAAAAAGGACAATGGAAGCCAGGGTTCAAAGTTCCTGCTCAGGGTCTTCTGAGCCTCAGTTCTTGGTGTTCCCACCACATTTTATTTCTCTCCCTCCCCGCCTTCTACCTAGTCCCCCAGCCTCCAAAGTTATATTCCCTCACATCCTTTTTCTTTTTTTTTGGCTGCACTGCATGGAAGGTGGGATCTTAGTTCCCCAATCAGGGATCGAACCCATGCCCCCTGCAGTGGTATCGCGGAGTCCTAACCACTGGACAGTCAGGGAAGTCCCCTCCCACATCCTTTTAAACACAACCAAACCATAAAGAAAATGTTAATTGTTCTGAGAGTCACATTACAATATTTAAATTAGATCAGTTTCAAGGCTCCCCTAAATTTGGGGTGTTTCTTCCCTACTGACCAATACCAGGGGTTTTCCGATGGCTGTTGGAAGACCTCTTGCACTTGCGTAAGGCACACATCTCGTGATTTATTTGAAAATGGTATCTCTCAGTCTCACCTACTGAGAAACTGAAAACGATTTTGGAAATACCTGTAGTTGTAACACTAGCTGTGGACCTTTGGCTAGTCACCTTTGGCTAGTCACTTAGCCCCTCGGAACTCAGACTTCCTCTTCTGTTAAGCACTTGCGCTCAATGAATCATGGTCTAAGTCAGGTTCTCTGCGAAATGCCTACCTTATAGGGTTGTTGGGAGAATTAAAGAAAATAATAATATTAGGCAACATTAGGTGAATCAGTTCCTGCCAAGTACTGGGCTAAGTACTTTTCGATACGTTGTCTACATCTCCACAACGACCCTAAGAATGAGATATTACTACACTGGTTACATACCATTTATAGATGAGGTTAAATGACTTGGTAACCAAGGCCACCCGGCTATCAGGGGGCTGCATGTCTTTATCTCCTTGCCCTTGGTCACTGTGGG
Organism: Phocoena phocoena; assembly: GCF_963924675.1. Taxonomy (NCBI): domain Eukaryota; kingdom Metazoa; phylum Chordata; class Mammalia; order Artiodactyla; family Phocoenidae; genus Phocoena; species Phocoena phocoena. The sequence continues at coordinate 52,030,858 of NC_089229.1, forward strand.
TAGTGGATATAATGTAAAGTGCAATAGAAGGAGAGGTGCCATCTTTGAGGGTACGGAGGTCCCTAGCACTCTCCTTTCATCGGCCCCCACCCCTCTGAATTTAAATAAGGGTGAAACCCACATCAAATAGTCTTCTAGGGCAAGCTCGAGGTGGACGGGAAGGGGGGGAGGGGGTAGGGGGGTAGGGGGGAGGGGAAGGGGGAGGGGGGAGGGGGAGGGGGAGGGGAAGGAGTCATAGAAACAGTAGCCTAAGAAATGTGTGGGAGCAGGGCCGTCCGGAGCAGGACACGGTATCCTGAAGCGGGCAGACAGGACTGCAAAGTTTACTGACCTCTTGGACACGAGCGTCCACTCTTTTCTTTTTCTTTGAAAGCAAGGATTTTTAAAACAAAGGGGGTGGGGGAAGGGAAGACAAGGGAGCTTTAGTGGAGGGCTGAGCCTCTGGATAAAGTCACTGTTTTAGTTTTCTCATTTGTAAGATCACTTACCCTCTGTAAACCTTGATCTCCTCATCTGTAAAAATGAAAATATCTTGCTGATGGAATCGTGGTAAGCATAAAATGAAATCATATGTGACAAGCACACAGAAGCTTAATTAATATTAGCAATAAACGTAATAAAGATATGTCTAAACCTTAGTTCTGTCCATACATGCTCTATAAAAACTAGCATTCTTCGTATGTCTACTGTTTTTTCCATTGGAATCCGTGGCAAACGCTCAAACATATGGTAGCTAGTGCTAGAGCGCCCTCTGGTGGCTCTGCTGTCACAAACGAAACCTACTATCCGGACCTCGGCCTGCGTGGACCCTAACATAAAGGCTCTGCCCTGCTGCTGACCCCAGTCTGCAGGCACCCAAAGGAGAGAAGCGCAGCGGAGGCCACGCTGCAGGTGCTCTCATCAGAAAATGTTACCAATAATCTGCAAAACTACTGAATCAGTCTGCTGTACACCTGAAACTGACACACTATTGTAAGTCAACTATACTTAAGTTAAAAAAAAAAGAAAATGTTACCATTGACTCACAATGATTAAGAATAATTCCCTTAGTCTGAGTTTGAGCCTTACGAAATTAGCTGCTATTCAGCCATTTTTAACCTACGAAAATGGCAATTTTGTATGGTTGCCCCTAATCATTGCTGCAAGATGGGAGTAATTCAAAATCAGAGTGTGTCATTTAAAATGCTCAAAACAACGGAAACAAAACACAATGACTGAAAGAATGACTTTGTGGCCCGTGGGATCTAGAGCTGAAAGAGGAAAAGACAACCTCTCCTCAGGGATTTTAGTAATGGGCTGTTTCCCTAATCCCCTGTAACTTTTCTAGCATCTTTAATCCTTAAAGCCCGTCCTTACCTCAGTCAGAAGCACAGGTGGTGGGGCTTCTGTACCCCCTTTTCTGCTAGTTCACTTAGCCCTTCCATTTCTTTCCCCTACTTTGAGAAAAGATCCACTCTCAGAGTCTCAAGAGGATAAATGATTGTGAAGCCCACGCCGCCTGTGTAGCCCTTCTGAGAAAGACCAGATTTCGGGGGTGGGAGGTCACAAAATCAACAACTTCTCTGAGTCCTGACTTTACTATTACAATTTTGGAAAATCGGAATAGACCCAACCATTCAATCATTTCCCAGCGTCACTCACTAGATATTAAACTTTTATGTAGTCTCCCGCATAGTGGATTGCATTCAAAATTTGTTGTTGTTTTTAAAGGCATAGTCCCTCTGCGTGGTTGGTTCTATTCCATCACCCATCTTACAAAGTCCTCACCATATCAAAAAGCAGTTGCAAAATAAGAGAGAATAATTTTCTTGGTTCTTGGCCAAACTCTACAGCTTCTAGGTGATTCTGCTTGAAATAATCTTCTTGAGGGTCTCCACAGAATTGAAACCATTCTGAAGTATATCCTTCTAGCAGTGGCCAAAGCTAATAGCACCGGGATTATAATTAGTCTGAGAGATCTTATAACACATTCAGCTGAGACATACACTTCCAAAAAGTTAATATCCTGAGTCTTGAGATACCACCAGGACTCAGAATCCTGTAAATGACTTTGGAACCATTGCATTGATCATTTTGCACCTTTAAAGCCCATGAGGAAAGATAAGTACAGCATCAAATCCCAACTCAACTCACAAGAGCGGATTGATTAGGTAGAATATTAAAACAATGTGTTATATTGGGTATGCCTTACGAAAATAAAAAATACTCCAAATTGAATTTAATTCTCATCACCCCCTCTGATCCCCTAGATGTACTTGCAGGAAATTATATGCTAGAGTGGTATTCTCAGTTGGGGGCATTCTTACCTTAAAACAGAGAAATTTTATACTCAGCCTGTTGGGAAGCCATTTTTCACATGTTCTGCTTTAGCCCTACCCAGCAAACTGAATCTGCAGCTACCCAGAACATCGACTTGTAAATCTTAAATTCTACAACTTAAAAATAATTGAATTCAAATCAATTACATATCAAATTACTTTATAATTTTCTAAAACTTTTAGAGCCACATAGGAGAGCTCAGTGTTACTTTTTAAAAAATCTGTATAAGAAAATAATATGAATTAGTCAAGCCCTGAGAGTTCAGGGGCCTTTTAAGAAACTTTCTAAAGAATTTGTTTAAACCTTACACTTGAACTCTACATTTTTTTTTCAAGCCGAACAAGCATATATTTGTTCTCCCTAGAGCTTCGCACAATACCTCTATTATTCTCTCTGCTCTCTCCAAAGTCATCCTATTAAATTACAAATTGCATCCCTAATCCAAGCTTTTCTTTCGGAGATGAAGGCATTTTCTGAAGTTAGCTTTAAAGCTGGTACAACTTTGCAGGAATTCCAATCTACTCCAGTTGTAAAATTCACATCAGTCACTAGTTAAAATGAAGCCATCAATTTGCCAGAAAAGCTATTATTTGTGCCCTTTACAGATTCCCCATTCGTTCCCTATGCCCCTGCCAAGCATAATTAGGTTAAATGGGAATTTAGCAGATGTGAGAGCCACACACGCCGAACAAACTCATCACAACAGCTATTACTGCTCTGATCAAAAGTTAACTTTGGGGACTTCCCTGGTGGTCCAGTGGTTAAGACTCCTCACTCCCAATGTAGGGGGCCCAGGTTCTATCCCCTAGATCGAACTAGAACTAGATCCCACATGCATGTCGCAACTAAGAGTTTGCATATTGCAACTAAGACCTGACACAGCCTAAATAAATAAATAAACAAACAAACAAATAAATATTTTTTTTAAAAGTTAACTTTGTTAGGGGAAAAACAAGTGGCAAAATCATGGATCTGGTCTTTTGTACTCAGCATGGGTCAGGGGGCTGTAGAGAATCAGCCTCTTGGTCTCAGACTCAATAATAACCTCATACAAAAAAATAATAATAATAATAATAATAATAACCTCATACACATGTGAAGGAAAGGTGACTATTGCTGCCGGATTTCGGTAATCCAAGTCATACACGAAAATGAGCTCCCAGAAATTGACAAGACACTCAAGGATCATTTAATGCCACTGACCCCAAACACCTGGGGGGAAAAAAGCTGACTTTTAAAGAAAAATTTTGACAGGTCAGAAGAGAAGATGCTAGAAATAGTCAAGTTTGCAGAGGAGTGGCTTTCACTGCCAGTGGTATCGCCTTCCTTCTGGAAATCTCAGCAAACCAGGGAGGAGAGTGAGGAGGGAGGTCTGGCAGAAACTAGGCTAAGGATCGATCAGAAGTAGATCACGACCAACTAGCTGGAGATCCTTTTGCCTTAGTAGAACCAGTAAAAAAAAAAAAAAGGATTTCTGAACAGAGTGTTCGCACTGAGGTTCTTTATCAGATGAAGAAACAACCAACATACTCATTCAAAGTTCAAGTCCTGTTTTCAGCTGCAGTGAGCACACCTGTCAACCAGAACTCATCCTGAACATGGATCAATAATTGTACAGATCGACGCCTTGTATCTTATCCAAAATCTGTTGGATAAACTAACGGCACATTCTATCCTGTTATTTCTAGAATCACGACCCATGGTTAAGCTTCTGATGCAACAGGCCCTGAGGAACGGAGTCATGGCAAAGAATGAACATGAGCTAGAACTTGTGAAGAAATACAGGTAAGCCATGGGCATAAGGAGCCCACTCTCCATTCTACTGGCATTCAAGTGATGGCACTGCCCCCAACCCAGAACAACCAAGCACCACGTAGCACCTACCTGAGGGTTCCTTTGGCTTGAGTGTCTTACTTCACAAGCGGGCATACAGCTTCGAAATTTGCCATTTTGTGGATAATCCAGATGTACCAGGTCTCGGCAGTAAGAATGACATATGTATTTCCCCTCTGAAAGAGTAAGTGCAAAATTTCCTGGTTAGATGTATATGGGTCTCTGTCCATCTGACAGGCAGAGGGAAATTTAAGCCCCCAAACCAAAACCCAGCATCTGACCCAGAGTAGTGGAGATGTGTCTGTGTAGGGCCCATTCTTTCATAGCAGTGTGCTGGGCCATTTATTTAAAGCTGGCCTTCTCTGAAATCCAAACATAATACCAGTGAATACATTTCAGAAAGACAGATTAGATTACTATAAATATCTTCCTTGCAATTTAAAAATTGAGATAAAATTTATATAATATAAAATTCACCATTTTAGGGCTTAAAGACTTAAATGTAAGACATGACACCATAAAACTCCTAGAAGAGAACGTAAGCAAAACATTCTCTGAACATAGGCAAAACATAAATCGTAGCAATGTTTTCTTAGGTCAGTCTCCCAAGGCAATAGAAATAAAAGCAAAAATAAACAAATGGGACCTAATTAAACTTATAAGCTTTTGCACAGCAAAGGAAACCGTAAACAAAATGAAAAGACAACCTACTGAATGGGAGAAAATATTTGCAAATGATGTAACCAACAAGGGCTTAAGTTCCAAAATATACAAACAGCTCGTATAATCCAACAACAAAAAACCAAACAACCGAGTTGAAAAATGGGCAGAAGATCTAAAGAGACATTTCTCCAAAGAAGACACACAGATGGCCAATAGGCACATGAAAAGATGCTCATCATCGCTAATTATTAGAGAAACGCAAATCAGAACTACAACACAATAAGGTATCACCTCATACTGATTAGAAGTCTACAAATAATAAATGCTAGAGAGGGTGTGGAGAAAAGGGAACTCTCTTACACTGTTGGTGGGAAGGTAAATTGGTGCAGCCACTATGGAAAACAGTATAGAGTTTCCTCGAAAAAATAAAAAATAAAGTTGCCATATGATCCAGCAATCCCACTCCTGGGCATATGCCCAGACAAAACTCGAATTTGAAAAGACACATGCACCTCTATGTTCATAGCAGCACTATTTACAATAGCCAAGACATGGAAACAATCTAAATGTCCATCAACAGATGAATGGATAAAGACGATGTGGTATATAAATACAATGGAATATTATTCAGACATAAAAAAGAATGAAATAATGCCATTTGCAGCAACATGGATGGACCTAGAGATTATCATACTAAGCAAAGTAAGTCAGAAAGAGAAAGACAAATACCATACGATATCACTTACATGTGGAATCTAAAATATGACACAAATGAACCTATCTATGAAACAGAAACAGAATCACGGACATAGAGAACAGAACTGTGGTTGCTAAGGGGGATGGGGGGTAACGGAGGGAAGGATTGGGAGTTTGGGATTAGTAGATACAAACTATTATATATAGGATGGATAAACAACAAGGTCCTACTGTATAGCACAGGGAACTATATTCAAAACTGTGATAAACTATAATGGAAAAGAATATATATATATGAATAACTGAGTCACTTTGCTGTGTGGCAGAAATTAACACAACATTGTAAATCAACTATACTTCAATAAATATTTTTAAAAATTCACCATTTTAAAGAGTAAAATTCAGGGAATTCCCTGGTGGTCCAGTGGTTAAGACTCGGCACTTTAACTGCTGAGACCTGGGTTTGGTCTCTGGGCGGGAAACTAAGATTCTGTAAACAACGCAGCCAAAAAAAAAAAAAAAAAGAAAGAAAATCCAATGATTTTTAGTATAATCATAATGTTGTACAACCATCACTATTATCTAATTCCAGAACATTTCCATCACCCCAAGAACAAGCCCTCTACCTGTTAGGAGCCACTCCCCATTTCCTTCTTCCTCTATCCCCTGGAAACCACTAATCTACTTTCTGTTCCTATGGATTTGCCTATTTTGGACATATTGTGTCAATGGAATCATACAATATGTAGCCTTTTGTGTCTGGCTCCTTTCACTTAGCATAATGTTTTTAAGGTCCATCCATGTTGTAGCATGTATTAGAATTTCATTCCTCCTTATTGTTGAATAATCTTTCATTGCCTGGAAGTGCCACATTTTGTTTATCTATCCATCACTTGATGGACATTGGGTTGTTTTCATTCCTAGGAGTGAAAATGTTGGGGCATATGGTAGCTGTGTTTAATTTTTTGACGAACTGCCAAACTGTTTTCCAATGTAAATCTCTCGAAAACAGCTCTTTCAGCCACATCACAGCGCATAGATAAGAACTTCTACAACTCTATTCACCAGCTAATAGAATTCTCTAAACAGTAGTCTAGTAATGGAACCCATTCAAGTATATATAGCTTACATTATGATATACTTAAAGGGGCTTATTATGAAATAACTTTCCGTATGAAAGTGGTGTCCCGGCAAGAAGAACCCTGAAGGAAAATTTGGAGTGGGGCTCTGCATGTAGTTCTTCTTCTAGCCAAGGGTAAAGCAGCCTACATCATCATTATTATGAAAACGTTTTGTGGGCTTCCCTGGTGGCGCAGTGGTTGAGAGTCCGCCTGCCGATCCAGGGGACAGGGGTTCGTGCCCCGGTCTGGCAAGATCCCACCTGCCGCGGAGCGGCTAGGCCCGTGAGCCATGGCCGCTGAGCCTGCGCGTCCAGAGCCTGTGCTCTGCAACGGGAGAGGCCACAACAGTGAGAGGCCCCCGTACCGCAAAAAAAAAAAAAAAAAAAAATGTTTTGCATGCTGATGCCAGGATTAAACCTATTGGAAGTTAACAGGGGCCTGGCTTTCAAAATGGCATCCAGAGGTGACCTAGAAGCCACAGTCTATAGCATCACAGCCAACTAACTTGCAGGACTAACTCTGCATGCATGCCTACATTCCTTTTTTTAAAAAATAGATTTATTTATTTATTGTTGGCTGCGTTGGCTCTTCGTTGCTGTGCGCGTGCTTTCTCTAGTTGCGGTGGGCGGGGGCTACTCTTTGTTGCACTGCGCAGGCTTCTCATTGTGGTGGCTTCTCTTTGTTGCTGAGCACGGGGTCTACGTGCGTGGGCTTCAGTTCACGGGCTCTAGAGCGCAGGCTCAGTAGTTGTGGCGCACGGTCTTAGTTGCCCCATGGCATGTGGGATCTTCCCGGACCAGGGCTCGAACCCGTGTCCCCTGCACTGGCAGACGGATTCTTAACCACTGCGCCACCAGGGAAGCCCCATGCCTACATTCTTATATCCATGCAACAAATGTTCGTGCCTACTTCATCCCCAGGAGCATTAGGCAGTTAAGTACACAGTCAGAGAGGACCCTACTCTCAGTGGGAGAAACAGATAAGAGATGCATTGCACTCACAATATAGCGTGGCAAATGCTATAACAGTACGGAGGGGGGCACAGCACAGATGCCTAAGTCAGTCTGGGAAGGCTGAGGAAGGCTCCTAGAGGAGATGACACTTAAGGTGAAGTGGTCTAGGAATTAGCTGATTGTCATTGGACGAAGTGAGGAAGGACAGCTCAAGCAGCGCAGCATCGTATGTATGCGAGTGATGGAGGCTGGACAGAGAAAGCGCTGTTGACTCAGCAACTGACCTCAGCGGGGCTGCGGGGCAGGATGGATTCAGGGGCAGGAGACCCTGAAAAGCCAAACCAGAGGACAATGGAAAACAATGGAAATATTTTAAGCAGAAGTGTGATAAAATCAGCTCTATATTGTTAAAAAAAAAAAAAAAAAGTCATTCTGGTAGCAGTACGGCGAGTGGATGGGGAATCAGAAAGATTCAAGGAAGGAGACAAATTAAAAAGTCATTTCATCAGCTTATATAATCTCTACAGTGAAGTCTCTAAACTGTTTTGAACCCACACCGCTGTCAGTAAAAAAAAAAAGAGAAAATTGAACGTATATCTCTAATGTATGTAGATATTTATTATATCTATATATTACCCATCAGCAGGCAATATATTTATTATTTTAAAGTTTTATTTATTTATTATTATTTATTTATTTATTTTGGGCTGCGTTGGGTCTTCGTTTCTGCACGCGGGCTTTCTCTAGTTGCAGCAGGTGGGGTCTACTCTTCATTGTGGTGTGCAGGCTTCTCATTCTGGGGGCTTCTCTTGTAAGCAATATATTTATAATTGTATACATGTATTAATACTGCATGTATTAATACATTAATATAACTGCAATTAATATAACTGCAATTAATATAACTGCATTAATACATTGCATATATAAGATATATAAATATAGTAAATTTTAAGGATGATACTGATAGAATGTCTAATACCTCCTCAGTCCCTAGTGGATTATCTTGCACACCTGCAGGTACACACATAGTATTGCCTAGACTCCTGTCTTGGCCTCCCTGTGGACCACACCCTCTCCACGGAGCTCCTGGGACATGCCCACCTGGAGCCAACATGGCTGCCTTCTGGGTATCAGCCTCTGGGTACCCAGGACTCAGAATTTCTCTTTCTAAATGGTCTCCAGCCTGCTCCCAGGGACCACGCAGGCCTATTGCCTGGGTCCTCCTTCAACAGGAGATGCCAGTGTGATCACCCTGAGGCCCAAGGGTTGGTCAAGAGTAATGGTGTTGGTTGGGGTAGTGGTGTTGGTTGCAGTTAAACACATTGGCTGAGGTGTCACAGGACAAGGGGCACTTGTGCAAGGCTTTTTGTGCTACAGGACAGAGCTGTGGGCTGAAGAGAAGGACTGGTGGGCTGCAGACCTGAGGTCTCAAGTTTTAGGAGCTTGAGAGTTGGCCTTGAGCACACTAGTTTGGAGACTGCTGTGCTTTAGAATGAACTCACTGTAAGGCAGCTGGCACTGTCATCATCCAGTGAGAACTAGAGAACATTTTTCACCTAGAAAATTAGCAGATACACAGCGCTGGTGAGAATGCTGAGAATTTGATACTTTCAAAGAATGCTGGCACAGATTGGTTCAAGATGGTGGAGAGAAGGACGTGTTCTCAGTCCCTCTTGTGAGAGCACTGAACCACAACTAACTGCTGAACAAACACTGACAAGAAGACACTGGAACTCAGCAAAAAAGATACCCCACATCCAAAGACAAAGGAGAAGCCACAGTGAGACGGTAGGAGGGTCGCAATTACAATAAAATCAAATCCCGTAACTACTGGGTAGGTGACTCACAAACTGGAGCACACTTATACCACAGAAGTCCACCAACTGGAGTGAAGGTTCTGAGCCCCACATCAGGCTTCCCAACCAGGATGTCTGGCAATGGGAGGAGGAATTACTAGAGAATCAGACTTTGAAGGCTAGTGGGATTTTATTGCAGGACTTTGAAAGGACTCGGGGAAACAGAGACTCCACTCTTGGAGGGCACACACAAAGTAGTGTGTGCATCGGGACCCAGGGGAAGGAACAGTGACCCCATAGGAGACTGAATCAGACCTACCTGCTAGTGTTGGAGGGTCCCCTGCAGAGGTGGGGGGTGGCTGTGTCTCACTGTGAGGACAAGGACACTGGCAGCAGAAGTTCTGGTAAGTACTCCTTAGCGTGAGTACTCCCAGAGTCCACCGTTAGCCCCACCAAAGAGCCCGGGTAGACTCCAGTGCTGGGTCGCCTCGGGCCAAACAACCAACAGGGAGGGAACCCAGCCCTACCCATCAGCAGACAAGCGGATTAAAGTTTTACTGAGCTCTGCCCACCAGAACAACAGCCAGCTCTACCCACCACCAGTCCCTCCCATCAGGAAATTTGCACAAGCCTCTCAGATAGCCTCATCCACCAGAGGGCAGACAGCAGAAGCAAGAACTACAATCCTGCAGCCTGTGGAACAAAAACCACATTCACAGATAGACAAGATGAAAAGGCAGAGGGCTATGTACCAGATGAAGGAACAAGATAAAACCCCAGAAAACAACTAAATGAAGTGGAGATAGGCAACTTTCCAGAAAAAGAATTCAGAATAATGATAGGGAAGATGATCCAGGACCTCGGAAAAAGAGTAAGGCAAAGACTAAGAAGATGCAAGAAATGTTTAACAAAGACCTAGAAGAATTAAAGAACAAAAAAACACATGAACAATACAATAACTGAAATGAAAACTACACTAGAAGGAGTCAATAGCAGAATAACTGAGGCAGAAGAACAGATAAGTGACCTGGAAGACAGAAAGGTGGAATTTACTGCTGTGGAACAGAATAAAGAAAAAAGAATGAAAAGAAATGAAGACAGCCTAAGAGACCTCTGGGACAACATTAAATGCAAGAACATTCACAGTACAGGGATCCCAGAAGGAGAAGAGAGACAGAAAGGACCTGAGAAAATATTTTAACAGATTATAGTCGAAAAATTCCCTAACATGGGAAAGGAAATAGCCATGCAAGTCCAAGAAGCACAGAGAGTCCCATACAAGATAAACCCAAGGAGAAACATGCTGAGACACACAGTAATCAAACTGGCAAAAATTGGGGCTTCCCTGGTGGTGCAGTGGTTGAGAGTCCGCCTGCCGAAGCAGGGGACGCAGGTTCGTGCTCTGGTCCGGGAGGATCCCACATGGGGTGGAGCGGCTGGGACTGTGGGCCATGGCCGCTGGGCCTGCACGTTTGGAGCCTGTGCTCTGCAGCGGTAGAGGCTGCAACGGTGAGAGGGCTGTGTACCGCAAAAAAACAAAACAAAAAAAAAACACCTGGCAAAAATTAAAGACAAGCAGCTGAAAGCAGCAAGGGAAAAATGATAAATAACATACAAGAGAACTCCCATAAGGTTAACAGCTGATTTCTCAGCAGAAACTCTGAGCCAGAAGGGAGTGGCACAATATATTTAAAGTGATGAAAGGGAAGAACCTACAACCAAGATTACTCTATCCAGCAAGGATCTCATTCAGATTCAATGGAGAAATCAAAAGCTTTACAGACAAGCAAAAGCTAAGAGAATCAGCACCAGCAAACCAGCTCTACAACAAATGCTAAAGGAACTTCTCCAAGTGGGAAACACAAGAGAAGAAAAGGACCTACAAAAACAAACGCAAAACAATTAAGAAAATGGTAATAGGAACATACATGTCGATAATTACCTTAAACGAGACCCACTTCAGACCTAGGGACACATACAGACTGAAAGTGAGGGGATGGAAAAAGATATTCCATGCAAATGGAAATCAAAAGAAAGCTGGAGTAGCAATACTCATATCGGATAAAATAGACTTTAAAATAAAGAATGTTACAAGAGACAATGAAGGATACTACATAATGATCAAGGGATCAGTCCATGAAGAAGATATAACAATTATAAATATATATGCACGCAACATAGGAGTACCTCAATACATAAGGCAACTGCTAACAGCTATAAAAGAGGAAATCAACAGTAACACAATAATAGTGGGGGACTTTAACACCTCACTTACACCAATGGACAGATCATCCAGACAAAAAATTAATAAGGAAACACAAGCTTTAAATGACACAATGGACCAGATAGATTTAATTGATATTTATAGGACATTCCATCCAAAAACAGAAGATTACATTTTCTTCTCAAGTGCACATGGAACATTCTCCAGGATAGATCACATCTTGGGTCACAAATCAAGCCTCAGTATATTTAAGAAAATTGAAATCATACCAAGCATCTTTTCTGACCACAATGCTATGGGAGTAGAAATCAATTACAGGGAAAAAACCGTAAAAAACACAAACACATGGAGGCTAAACAATACATTACTAAATAACCAAGAGATCACTGAAGAAATCAAAGAGGAAATCAAAAAATACCTAGAAACAAATGACAATGAAAACACGACAATCCAAAACCTATGGGACGCAGCAAAAGCAGTTCTAAGAGGGAAGTTTATAGCAATACAAGCCTACCTCAAGAAACAAGAAAAATCTCAAATGAACAATCTAACCTTACACCTAAAGGAACTAGAGAAAGAAGAATAAACAAAACTCAAAGTTAGTAGAAGGAAAGAAATCATAAAGATCAGAGCAGAAATAAATGAAATAGAAACAAAGAAAACAATAGCAAAGATCAATAAAACTAAAAGCTGGTTCTTTGAGAAGATAAGCAAAATTGATAAACCACTGGCCAGACTCATCAAGAAAAAGAGGGAGAGGACTCAAATCAATAAAATTAGAAATGAAGGGCTTCCCTGGTGGCGCAGTGGTTGAGAGTCTGCCTGCTGATGCAGGGGACACGGGTTCGTGCCCTGGTCTGGGAAGATCCCACATGCCACGAAGCGGCTGGACCTGTGAGCCATGGTCGCTGAGCCTGCGCGTCTGGAGCCTGTGCTTTGCAATGGGAGAGGCCACAACAGTGAGAGACCCGCGTACCGCAAAAAAAAAAAAAAAAAAAATTAGAAATGAAAAAGGAGAAGTTAAAATGGACACCGCAGAAATACAAAGCATCCTAAGAGACTACCAAAAGCAAATTTATGCCAATAAAATGGACAACCTGGAAGAAATGGACAAATTCTTAGAAAGGTATCACCTTCCAAGACTGAACCAGGAAGAAATAGAAAATATGAACAGACCAATCACAAGTAATGAAATTGAAACTGTGATTAAAAATCTTCCAACAAAATTAAAAATCTTCCAACAAACAAAAGTCCAGGACCAGATGGCTTCACAGGTGAATTCTATCAAACATTTAGAGAAGAGCTAACACCCATCCTTCTCAAACTCTTCCAAAAAATTGCAGAGGAAGGAACACTCCCAAACTCACTCTATGAGGCCACCATCACCCTGATACCAAAACCAGACAAAGATACTACAAAAAAAGAAAATTACAGACCAATATCACGATAAATATAGATGCAAAAATCCTCAAGAAAATACTACAAACAGAATCCAACAACACATTAAAAGGATCATACACCATGATCAAGTGGGATTTACCCCAGGGACAAGGATTCTTCAATACAGGCAAATCAATCAATGTGATACACCATATTAACAAAGTGAAGAATAAAAACCATATGATCATCTCAATAGATGCAAAGAAAGCTTTTGAAAAAATTCAACACCCATTTATGATAAAAACTCTCCAGAAAGTGGGCATAGGGGGAACCTACCTCATCATAATAAAGGCCATATATGACAAACCCACAGCAAACATCATTCTCAATAGTGAAAAACTGAAAGCATTTCCTCTAAGATTAGGAATAAGGCAAGGATGTCCACTCTCGCCACTATTATTCAACATGGTTTTGGAAGTCCTGGCCATGGCAATCAGAGAAGGAAAAGAAATAAAAGGAATACAAATTGGAAAAGAAGAAGTAAAACTGTCACTGTTTGCAGATGACATGATACTATACATAGAGAATCCTAAAGATGCCACCAGGAAACTACTCGAGCTAATCAATGAATTTGGTAAAGTTGCAGTATACAAAATTAATGCACAGAAATCTCTTGCATTCCTATACACTAACAACAAAAGATCAGAAAGGGAAATTAAGGAAACAATCCCATTCACCAGTGCAACAAAAAGAATAAAATACCTAGGAATAAACCTACCCAAGGAGGTAAAAGACCTGTATTCAGAAAACTATAAGACGCTGATGAAGGAAATCAAAGATGACACAAACAGATGGAGAGATATACCATGTTCTTGGATTGGAAGAATCAATACTGTGAAAATGACTATACTACCTAAAGCAATCTACAGATTCAGTGCAATCCCTATCAAATTACCAGTGGCATTTTTTACAGAACTAGAAAAAAAAATCTTAAAATTTGTATAGAGGCACAAAAGACCCCGAATATCCAAAGCAGTCTTGAGGGAAAAAAATGGAGCTGGAGGAATCAGACTCCCTGACTTCAGACTATACTACAAAGCTACAGTCATCAAGACAATATGGTACTAGCACAAAAACAGAAATATAGATCAATGGAACAGGATAGAAAGCCCAGAGATAAACCCATGCACCTATGGTCAGCTAATCTATGACAAAGGAGGCAAGGATATACAGTGGAGAAAAGACAGTCTCTTCAATAAGTGGTGCTGGGAAAACTGGACAGCTACATGTAAAAGAATGAAATTAGAACACTCCCTAACACCATACTCAAAAATAAACTCAAAATGGATTAGAGATCTAAATGTAAGACTGGATACTATAAAACTCTTAGAGGAAACCATAGGAAGAACACTGTTTGACATAAATCACAGCAAGATCTTTTTTGATCCACCTCCTAGAGTAATGGAAATAAAAACAAAAATAAACAAATGGGACCTAATAAAACTTCTAACCTTCTGCAAAGCAAAGGAAATCATAAACAAGATGAAAAGACAACCCTCAGAATGGGAGAAAATATTTGCAAACAAATCAATGGACAAAGGGTTAATCTCCAAAATATATAAACAGCTCATGCAGCTCAATACTAAAAAAAAACCCAATCCAAAAATGGGCAGAAGACCTAAACAGACATTTCTCCAAAGAAGACATACAGATGGCCAAGAAGCACATGAAAAGCTGCTCAATATCACTAATTATTAGAGAAATGCAAATCAAAACTACAATGAGGTATCACCTCACACCAGTTAGAATGGGAATCATCAGAAAATCTACAAACAACAAATGCTGGAGAGGGTGTGGAGAAAAGGGACCCTCTTGCACTGTTGGTAGGAATGTAAATTGATACAGCCACTATGGAGAACAGTATGGAGGTTCCTTAAAAAATTGAAAATAGAATTACCATATGACCCAGCAATCCTACTACTGGGCATATACCCAGAGAAAACCATAATTCAAAAAGACACGTGCACCCCAGTGTTCATTGCTGCACTATTTACAACAGCCAGGTCATGGAAGCAACCTAAATGCCCATCGACAGACAAATGGATAAAGAAGATGTGGTACATATATACAATGGAATATTACTCAGTCATAAAAAGGAACGAAATTGGGTTATTTGTAGAGACGTGGATGGATCTAGAGACTGTTATACAGAGTGAAGTAAGTCAGAAAGAGAAAAAGAAATATCGTATATTAACACATATATGTGGAACCCAGAAAAATGGTACAGATGAACCGGTTTGCAGGGCAGAAATAGAGACACAGATGTAGAGAACAAACGTATGGACACCACGTGGGGAAAGCAGCGGGGGGGGGGAGATGAATTGGGCTATTGGGATTGACATGTATACACTGATGTGTATAAAATTGATGACTAATAAGAATCTGCTGTATTAAAAAATAAATAAAATAAAATTCAAAAGAAAGAAGTGCAGGCAGGAGTACAAATTGAAACAGGCTCTTTTGGAAGGCAATTTGTGAATGTGAACATATA
The DNA here is from genome assembly GCF_963924675.1 of Phocoena phocoena. Classification (NCBI taxonomy): domain Eukaryota; kingdom Metazoa; phylum Chordata; class Mammalia; order Artiodactyla; family Phocoenidae; genus Phocoena; species Phocoena phocoena. The sequence goes on from NC_089229.1 coordinate 52,046,397, forward strand.
TCAAAAATGTTCAGACTGTACTAACACTTTGACCCAATAGCACTGCTCCTAAGAACTTACCCTAGGGAAAGAATCATGATGTGAGGAAAGACTTATGAACAGGGGTCTTCACTGTAATGGTGAAAACTCGGAAGCAAATCAAGTGTACAACAGTAGGAAGGCAGTTAATATGGTGCATCCATGTGATGCAATAACTGTGACATGATCAATAAATGATGTTGCAGAATAATATTCAATGGCATGAGAAATTGTTAAAGGAGACATTCAAATTATAAAGGAGAATATACGATATGATTCGGCGTTTAAAAATATATACATAGAAAAAGTAAGGATATATGTCAGTTATCGATTTTAGGGATTTTAGTTTTTTGTTTGTGCTTTTCTGTGTTTTATACAGAGCTCATACAATTCTGTTGTAAGCGGAAATAAATTACTTATAATATTCATAATGGTGAGAGTACCTTAATGGTGAGAAGTGGCATAGTCCTCAACTAAAAGGCTGGTATGAATGATGGAAAGTCAAATTTGAGAGATGCCTAAAAGCTAGTCATGGGGTAAATTGTGTCCTCCCCGAATTCATTTGTTGAAGACTTAACCCCTAGTAGTTCAGAATATGATCATATTTGGAGATAGTGCCTTTAAAGAAGTAATTAAGATAAAATGAGGTCGTATGGGTGGACTCTAATGCAGTATGACTGGTGTTCTTATAAGAAGAGGATATTAGGACACAGACTAAGGGGCAACCATGTGAGGACACAGTGAGCAGGCAGCCACCTACAAGTCAAGAAGAGAGGCCTCAAAAGAAACTAAACCTGCCAACACCTTGAACTTGGCCTCTTAGCCTCCAGAACTGGGAGACACTAAAGTTCTGCTGTTTAAGCCACCTAATCTGTGCCGTTTTGTTACGGCAGCCCTAGCAAACTAGGCTTGTCAGGATTTTGATAAGGGGAGAGAGGACCCTAAGATGACTCCCAGCAGATGCCTTTTGGATGGTAAGGACACCAGTAGAAAAGATGAATGGGTGTGCTCTGGGCAGTCTGAGGTTCCGGTGCCAGTGGAATATGAGGGAAGATGTCCAGTAAGCAGCTGGGTATGTGAGTCTGCAGTTCAGGAAGGAGAGCTGAGATGGGGATGGAGATGGGGAGTCATTTAGCTTATCAAGTTGTATGGGAAGATCTGGGTGTGACTGAGAGCTGCCTCAGAAGGAGTGCCCTACTGGAAAGAGTGCGGTTTGTTGGTCAGACCGTCTGGATTTGAACTCTGCCCCCACCTCTTACTAGCTGTGAGGCTTTGCACAAGTTACTAGGCCACTCTGAAGCTCAAGTTACCCTCTGTGAGCAGAGGGCATAATGGAGTCTCACCATGCTCCTGCGAGCTTTAAAATGATGTAACATGTTAAGTCCTAGAATGTTCTAGAATAGGAGCTCACACAAAGTGGCAGCTATTCCTACTATAGTGAGAACTAGGAGAAGGAAAGGTCACTGATATTGAAGGGATGCTTTGAAGAAGACTGAGAAGTAAAATACAGAGACGCAAGAGGAGAAAGGAGCAAGAGCGTGGGGAAGGAAGTCGAGATAGGAGAAAGTTTCAAGAAAACAACTGGGTCAGCCCTGGCACATGGTATAGAGCAGCCAAGTAAGACAAGCGTGGAGCAAAGTGCAGGGATGCACCCCAATCCCTTATTCCATTGTTTTCCCTTCCAAGGTTGTGCACCATCCTTTTTTTTTTTTTTTGAAAGCTCCACAGCTCTCCCTTCTCTGAGAACTAGATTGACATAAATAATAACAATTATTTACATGTGTCTATGTGGTAATAAACCCAACACAGGCAAATCAAATTAGAGAGCCGTGTGCTAGTCAGCTATTCTATGAGCCATTCTAGGAGAAAATTCACTAATGACATTAGGAAACATTTTCCCTTTTGATGTATTTTCGTTTCTCATTCATAATTAATTTTATTCTCTCTCACTATCATGTCAGGCCTACTGCAGGCCCACTGTTTCCTTTTATGAAAAGCTTACTTGAAAAAAGGGAAAGCAAAACCCAAGCATCAGGAAAGCTTTATCCACTTCTTGTAAATGGAGTTTTAATGGGATGGAAATACTCTTATGAGGAAGCACTGATTGACAAGCCTAGAAGGAACTTTGGTAGGCTAGCTACCAAATTTCATCTATACTGAAAGACACTTTTTTTTAACATGTAAACATCTCTGAAACGAGCATCTGTCTTACAATGAATGGCATATCATATAATTGACAGCATTCTCCTTTCCTAGTGGTTCATAAAACATCACGATTGATGGTGTCTTTGATATGATCAAACATGGCAATACTTTGCCTGAGGACCAGGCAAGCTATTCTAGAAATACAACTGCTTATTGGTTTTGTAAGAACCTCTAGACAATAGTAATCAAACGGTCACGTGGCAGACACACAGCCCCGGCAATGTTTTCCATAGCTTAGCATAAAGACTGGCACCTTGCTGCTCACGGCAAGAAACAGGACAGCTCATGGCTTAAAACCAGCTAGAGAATTCCCCTCTGGGTACACACACACACAGACACAGACACACAGACAGACAGACAGACACACACACACTGTGAGCCACCTCCTGCTCTCCCCTAACCTTGCAGAGGTCTTTACTAGCCTCAGGATGGGTAATCTCTCAGTCACTGGCAAGGGAAAAGTGGGAGATACCCCTCCTCTGATTATACAGGTGCCCCCCATCACCAGACATTTCCCACCATTCCCCATCTACACTGCAAGCCGGAATGCAATTTCTTTCGCTTCTCAAGAAAGACTTGGGAACTGAGGACTAATGCCTGGAGGTCCTTGAATCCTTTTAGGAAGAATCTGGCCAGCAAGACACATGTCTTTGATATTTATAACTGGTCAAAATAATGCTGGAGTTACTGTTCCATCTGGTATGGAAAATTAAACCTCCTGAACTGTCCTGTAACAGAAAGAAGCTGCAGGGGTTCGCTGTCACCACTCTTTGTTTAACTCATGCAACATTAAAGCACATTGGCCTACAAGAAATAAAGCTTACTTGTGAGCTGGCTTATAAATGAACTCAGATGACAAGAAACCCACACAACAGGCCCCGCTGAAGCTATTATCCTCAGCCCTAAAGGCCAGCTGGGTCCTCCTGTAACATCAAAGGCACAAACAACTGAACCAACGTGGAGACAATCCTCCTGGCAGCCCGGGTGCTGTCAGACTGTCAGAAGCAAGGGGAACCTACCGGGTATGTGGGTTTTCTTCACCTGAAAGTTGACTTTGCCCCAGAGCTTATAAATCGCAGTTCCCATCTCTGAGCCCCGGCTCCGTGTGCAGTACACAGAGACAGCTGAGGGTGACAGGCTGAGCGGGCCAGCCCTCCCTGACCTGTGTGACTCAGAGCCCACCAGGAGGCCAAGCCTCCCTAGCGCGCTCAGCGGCTCTGCTCATCAGGGCTGTCAAACGTTCACAACCAGGTCCATAAATCAGGTTAGACGAGGTCAAGGGAGCATCTCTCAGATGATAGTCTTGATCAGAGATGACTGTATTGCAGTTGTGAAGGCCTCTGGACACAGATGGTCTAGGCGAGCTGTGTGGCCTCTGGCAACTTATTTAACCTCTCTGTGCCTCCATTTCTTCTTCTGTAAGATAGTCCCCATTGCACTGACTTGATAAGTATGAAAAGTGCTTAGAATGATGCCCAGCATCATGGTAGGCCTCTGCAGAGAGTTAGCCGTTGCTATTATAATTGTTGATGAAGAAAGCCCTGTGCTTTTCCCGTTAAGAAAATTTGCATTTATGAGCAGGGCTGGTGATTGATTGGGTAATGGTTTCTAACTACTTCCAAGAATACTAGGAAACCCCACTTCATACAATAAATCCCAGTGTTTGGGGGATTCCCAGTGTTTGGGGGAAAGGAACCCCCTACCACAATAGTCAAGAATTAGGAGAAGTGAGGCTGCTTTCGTCAACCAGGTCCGTTAGTGGGACAGTTTTCTATTTGCACTGAAAAGCCACGGCTCCTGAGAGCACGAATTGCTTCAGGGTCGTCCTTGCCACTCATGAGAAATCTTTCTAAGCATTCTCTTCCCAGTGGCCGCCTTTCTTGGGGTTAGACATCCCGAGTAGCTGTGCTTTTCTGTCCCTGGTCGCCCCCTGTTGTCGACTTTGAAGTATTTTTATCCCTTGGTTAAACTCTCAGGTCAGATCTCTGAGGAAGGTGGCCTTGCTTCAGTTTTCTGCCCCGAGGCAGAGAGGAGAGTTCATTTCACCAAAGCCAGATCGCAGAGAGGGAGGTGGTCAGGATTTGGTACAAAACCCTCAGCAGCACAAAAATAGCCTTTCTTATTTCTCAGCTGGCTCTGTCACTTACCAGCGTGTGATCTGGGTTCTCAGTTTTCGCATCTGTAAAACGAAGGGGCGCTTCTAGGTGACCTCGGAGGTCTCTGTAAGTTCTGATTTCCTCTGAGATTCTTGAACTGGAGTTTGCACAACCTAGGGAGGGAGGGATGCCGTGGAATTCACACAAAGCTACAGGCTAAATATGGTTTATTTTTCTGAAGCATCAACATTATATTAAAACAAATCTGGGAGTGTGATGAAGTGCAATTCAAAATTTCCAAGTTTTTTTCCAAGAAGAAAGTGAGATTTTTTAAATGTTCATCTTGGAAAAAATAGTGATGATGGTTGAACATTGTGAATGTAATGCCACTTAACTGTATATGTAAAAATGGTTAAAAGAGCAACTTTTCTGTCTTATACATTTTACCACAATAAAAAAATTTAAAAAGAGTATTTCTGCATCCAGAAATAAACCCACATATACTTGGTCAACTGATTTTCGACAAAGGTACAAAATTCAGTGGAGAAAGGATAATCTTTTTTTTTTTTTTTTTTTTTTTTTGTGCGGTACACGGGCCTCTCACTGTTGTGGCCTCTCCCGTTGCGGAGCACAGGCTCCGGACGCAGGCTCAGCGGCCATGGCTCACGGGCCCAGCCGCTCTGTGGCACGTGGGATCTTCCCGGACCGGGGCATGAACCCGTGTCCCGTGCATCGGACTCTCAACCACTGCGCCACCAGGGAAGCCCAGGATAATCTTTTTAATAAATGGTGCTGGGACAATTGGACATTCATATGTTTTTTGTATATTTTAAAATAAACCTCAATTCATACCTCTCATCATATACAAGAGTTAATTCCAAATGGATCATAGATCTAAAACTGTGAAACCTAAAGCCACAAAATTTCTAGAAGAAAACATAGGAGGAAATCTTTATGACATCGGGTTAGCAACGATTTCCTAGATAAGACACCAAAAGCATAATTAATAAAAGGAAAAATCGTAAGTCAGATTTCATCAGAATTAAAAGCCTCTTCTCTTCAAAAGACACTGTCAAGAGAATGAAAAGACACATCTCAGACTGAGAGTAAATATTTGCAAATCACATATCTGATAACAGGAAAATATAAAAAATCTCAAAGCTTAATAACTAGAAAGTAAAAAGTCGATTTAAAAAATGGGCCAGGCTTCCCTGGTGGCGCAGTGGTTGAGAGTCCGCCTGCCGATGCAGGGCACACGGGTTCGTGCCCCGGTCCGGGAAGATCCCACATGCCGCAGAGCGGCTGGGCCCGTGAGCCATGGCTGCTGGGTCTGCGCGTCCAGAGCCTGTGCTCCGCAACGGGAGAGGCCACAACAGTGAGAGGCCCGCGTACCGCAAAAAAAAAAAAAAAGGGCCAAAGATTTGAACAGACTTCACCAAAAAAAGATATACAGATGGCAAATAGGTACATAAAAAGATGCTTGACATTATTAGTCATTAGAGAAATGCGAGTGAAACACAACCACAGTGCAATACTGCTGCACACCTTTTAGAACGGCTAAAATGAAAGAGTGACCATAGCACGTGCTGGGGAGGAGGAGTTACTGGAACTCTTTCTCACTCCCTGCTGATCGGATGTAAAGTGGTAGGACTATTTGGGAAGAATAGTTGGACAGTGTCTTAAAAAATTAACTACACAGCTACCATATGACCCAGCCATTCCATTCCTAAGTCTGTACCCAAGAGAAAGGGAAGACTTTGTCCATACAGAGACTTGTCCACAAATATTCACAGCAGCTTTACTTTTTAGTAGCCCCGAACCAGAAACAACTCAAATGTCCATCAGCAGATGAATGATAAACAAATGATGGTACAATGAAATACCATTCAGCAGATTTAAAAAAAGGAACTATATTGATACACACAATACAGATGAATTTCAAAATAATTATACTGAAAGAAGCCAGACAAAAAGAGTACATGTTTGTAAGATTCCATTTACATAACTTTCCAGAAAATGCAAACTAATCTACAGCAACAGAAAGCAGATTAGGGGTTACATGGTGGAGGCAAGAGGGGTTAAAGGAAGGATTATAAAGGGGCACGGGGAAGTTTTGGGGAGTGATGGATGTGTTCATTATCTTGACTGTGGTGGCTCCCAAGGTTATGGGTTAAGCTCTTCTTAGATGGGAGTAGCTTGGTAGAAGAGGGTACAGTATAGAGTCTCAGGTAGCAGGGCATATGCATAGTACTTGAGAGGAAACCTCTCACTAAGCTGGATTGCCATAAGATAGGAAGATCGAGTCCCTTGAGATTTATCTCTTCTCTTTGCTTGTCATAGCAATAATTTGGGAGAACAATCTGTTGGTTAGGCTTCCCTGTATTTTTGCAAACCAGTGATATTGCCTGTAAGTGCAAGCATATATTACATTCAGGTATGGCTGGATCTAGGAGCTCAAACCAGCTCATTGGCTCTTGATCTATCTCCATCTCTCTGCTCTCCTTCCCTCTGTGATGGCTTCATCTTCAGGAAGGTCTTCTCTCAGGGTGGTAAGATGACTGTCAGCAACTCCTGGCCTACATCTAGCAGAGTGATTCTTGATTTCTTAAGTTCCATCAAAAGATCCAGGACTGACTCTGGCTGGATGGACTTACATGTCTATGTCTAGATGTTAGAAATTGCTGACTGGCCAGGCTTGGGTCATGTATCCACCCATGGATCAACTGCAAGTAGGGAATGAATGGTTTCTCAAAGAAAATCAGAGACCCACTGTACTTCAACATGAACCCCTGCAAAGAACTACCAATTAGCCTAACGTGGTGCTTAATTGTACTTCCTGAACACCTGACTTTGGGGAAGTAATTGCATTTTGTATTAAAGACACATAGAATTATGAACTCACTTGATTAGGAAGGACATTAAAGTTCTAACCCCTCAGTGTGGCAGGTTTTCTATGCCTTATTCCTTTTTTTTTTTTTTTTTTTGCGGTACGCGGGCCTCTCACTATTGTGGCCTCTCCCATTGAGGAACACAGGCTCCGGATGTGCAGGCTCAGCGGCCATGGCTCACGGGCCCAGCCGCTCCGCGGCACGCGGGATCTTCCCGGACCGGGGCATGAACCCGTGTCCCTTGCATCGGCAGGTGGACTCTCAACCACTGCGCCACCAGGGAAGCCCCTGCCTTATTCCTTTTAAGCTCTGGCTTCAAAGCTATTGTATTTCCTTGCATATGATCATTCAATCTCTAAAATCACACAGTTAAGTAAAAGAAAACCACCCCACTCCTGCTGTACTAAGCATTTTCTCTAGATGGTACTTAACTTTTCCAACAACCCTATGACAATGTTACAGACAAGGAGGCTGATGTTCAGAAAGGTTAAGTAACTTACCTGAAGTCGAGCTTGTGAGGGGGGTTAGAACCTGCCCTCAGCTGTCCCTACACAGGTAGAGGCCTGTCTGCAGCATTACCAGGAGTCCCAGCTGAACAGAATCAGTCCTGCAGCTTAGCTTCTCAGGGGGCTCAGTTCTCAGCCTCACCTGTCCTGTGTGTTGTTATCCAGCGCCCGCTTAGGGCCTGTTAGGGATGAAATGTCTTTCAATGTCTTCTTCTGCTTAAGGCTAAAGTGAGCGTTCCTTTGTAGTCAATTTAATGTATAAGGGTTCTTTCTGTTTACTAACATCAGAGGCACGAAGGAATGTTCTCTTTTCAATACATTTCAATGTGTCTTTTAAGAACACTCTAGAACCAGCAGATTGATGTGGAGGAAGGAGCACTGCCCTAGTAAGAAGGAGACCTGAATTCCTCTAGTTCTGGCTTTGCCCACAGCTCACTGTATGACCTTGGAAAATCCACTTAACCTGAGTCTCAGTTTCCTGAACTGAAGTTGAATTCAATCAGTGCTTCCTGCTGGCCGTAGACTTACCATGGTGGTAACTAAAATCAACGCTTTAAATTTTCCATGACTATGTACTAATTTTAATGTGTAAAAAAATATAATAGTACATCAAGTCAATTATTTTCCAGGTATTATTTCTTAGGATGAGGCTAAGTAAAACAGGCGTGTTATTTAGTAAAAAATATTAAGTGAATTCTAGTAGAGGCCTATGCAAGTATGGCAAAAATTGCAACGATGGCCTGTGAATGACTGATGTTTGGGAAACCCTGGATTGGGAAATGAGAGCTACCATTTACTGAGCCAGGAACCTGGCACTTTATAAGCATTCGCTTATATAATTCTTAAAACAATCCTAAGCAATAAGTACAGTCATTATCACTCTATTTTATCAAAGAAGATGCTGGGGCAGAGAGAGGTGAAGTTTCTTTCTTACCAATATGTGGCCAAGCCAGGGTCTGACCTCAAGCCATGTTCTTGGTCCTTGTGCTCTGCTGGAGGTGGAGTGTGGAAGACGTACTGAGACACTAAGAGGGCAGGGGTGTGTAATTTAGCGGGTCGCGGACCAGGACAGCATGGGCATCACCTGGGGAGCCTGTTAAAGCTGCAGATTCATAGCCCCTCCTCCAGAAATCCTGGTCCTTAGGCTGGAGAGGTTCAGGAGGCAAAGTTTGAACAATCACCCCAGGAAGTTCTGAAGCAGGAGGACCTGTGGTCTCACGTTGAGAAGTGGCTGCAGTCCTCGGAATAATTAGAATAATGAGTAGCTGTTGGGAGATGAGCTCACTACAGACTTTTCTCCCTTGTTCACCTGGCTTGTTACTCACGCTTGCGGCTGTTTGCCGCCTATGGGGCAGAAGGAATGAGCTGAGGTCATGTCTCTTTCAGCTGTTCCTTTTACACACATCACAGTGGCAGTGAGGGATTAATCGATCTGTATTTTCAAGTTGGTTCTGACAGCAGATCTCTACGTTCCTGATCACCCTACCAGGAAGAGAAGAAACTCTAGAGCAGAGAACAGTAGAAAAGTAGACTTTGAAATAATTCAGTGCAGAGCGAAATAAATTCTGGGTCTGCAGAATCTCGCCCACACTCACCACTGCCACCTGCCAGCCTGGTTCCCCTTTCTACAGCTGAAGCTCATTATGATCACAAGTAGGCTGAGTTTTGGGGACTTAAAAAGGCTGAAAAAGAAGTGGAAGAATGTGTATGTCTCTTCCGAAAAGGGCAATGAGGACAAGAGACGTCCGTGCCCCAGGAATGGCTTCGCTAGTCAGGCCTGCCAAAAAGTGAAAGAGAAAAAAGGAGGAAAAAGAAGAGGGGGTGCTTTCAGAGCTTCTGAAAAGAAGGAAGTGACCTTCTGGTCATAGTCCCTTTCAGATGTACAATCTAGAAAATAGGTAAGAAATGTACACAAATAACTGCAATTCAAAGTACGAGATGGGAACAAGTGCCATGAGAGAAGTGCAAATATTTTGAAACAGGTGTGGAGCAAGTTTGATGAGCAGATGAATGAAAAGATTTTCAAAACTCTAAGACCTATACAAATGTCAAATCATTATGTTGTGCACCTGAAACGAATACAATGTTAGTGTCAATTATACCGTAGTTAAAAAAAAAAAGAATTGTACTGAAAAAAACCCAAACTTCTAAGACCTGATGCCCAGCAATTGGATGAAGAGGATGAAGCTGGAACATGAGCTCTTCAGGTTGCCAGAGTTCCCTCATTTCCCATTTTTCTTACACTTGACCCCTTTCCTTTTTAAGTCACGCCTGGGTTCCTACAGGCATATGAGTTTGCATATCAGCACGATATGGATGCTGATGTAGTTATTGCAGAGGATGCAATGCAGGAAGTGTGTGGAGATGGGACTGGCCATGTGGGCTGGATTGACGTGGGCCTTGAATGCCATACAAAGGAGTTGGCATTATAAAAATTCAGTGGTTCTCAAATAAAGCGTTGGCGCCCTCTTTAGACCCTGAACCTTAACATCATGGAGCGTCATGTCAGGTGTTCTGGGGGTGAGTGGTGCAGGAGAAGGCGAGAAGCAGAACATCATCTCAGAAACAAAGCTGTAAGCAACAGGGAGCCACAGAACAGTGTGTGTGACTCGGGAGTGATGGGAGCACACTTGTGCTTTAGAAACATCACTCTGGGGGAAGCTGGGAACATGAAGGAAGGTAGAATGACTGAAGCCAGAACAGCTAGCAAGTGACAACAGTAATCTGGTGGCACTTGGGACCTCCCTTCCACCACCAGCTTTCCAGTTCCTCCCTGAACTGGTCACCCGACCAGCTCAGGAACTGGGTTGTGGGCATATCAGCCTGAGGTGAAGGCCACTTTGTTAAAAACATCTGTGCTTCTTGGAGTTTGTTTCTTCCATCCCCGAATTCAGGGTCTTTGGTCTTGGTCTATAAGTGACTCTGGATCATATGCAAATTTGGGAACTCCTGCTGAAGGCTGGCAAACTTGTGGGGCAAGGAGGGAGTTTTTTGGAACCAGAGGGTACATCTTTATCCACATGGCAGTGCCTGAACAAGGAAGCCCATTCTTTCAAGCAACTGAACAGAGAAGGAACTTCAGAGGAAAAACAGGGCAACGGTTTAAAAAATGCAGGCATCTTCCTTTCCTTTGGAATGAATCATCACTCCACCCCACATCCCCCTGCCTGACACCCTGGGTTTGGAGAATGTAGCTGGTCTAGAAGCAACACCATTTTGGATTCCCAGAGAGGCTCAGCAGCCCAAAGCCGGGGGAGGGGAATGAAAGTGAGGATATCCTTGCTCTCCTTTCTTCCCCAGGGAACCAGATTATCAGGATTAGTTCTGTAAATGTTTTGTTGCAACTCCTACTGGGACAGAGAAATTGCTATATCCCCAATGTCTTTAGCTGAAACCAAGTAGGTGGATGGCTGTGGAAATCACAGCCCAAGAGGATAGTTTTGGGGGTGAGAGTGTGGGAGACTTCCAGTCTCTTAATTTCTTGGGTTGGCGCTCCTGGGACACAACTTTCACAGTCATTATCACGAATGAGTTGTCAATTCTCTTGGCGAATCATCCAAACCATGTGATGGTGTCCAATCCTAAACATGGTCTTAACAAAAGACTTGATTAGGGCTTCCCTGGTGGCGCAGTGGTTGAGAGTCCACCTGCCCATGCAGGGGACACGGGTTCATGCCCCGGTCTGGGAGGATCCCACATGCTGCGGAGCGGCTGGGCCCGTGAGCCATGGCCGCTGAGCCTGCGCGTCCGGAGCCTGTGCTCTGCAATGGGAGGGGCCTCAACAGTGAGAGGCTCACATACCGAAAAAAAAAAAAAAAAAAAAAAAAAGACTTGATTAGATGCTGTGTGTATGTGTGCATACATGTTTACATTCTTTTGTGTGCCTGCTGGGCCAGGTGAGAGGGTGGGATGAGGGGTTAAAACATTTTAACCACATATTTCATCAAAAGCACTAAGCATGGGACTTCCCTGGTGGTGCAGTGGTTAAGAATCCGCCTGCCAATGCAGGGGACATGGGTTTGATCCCTGGTCTGGGAAGATCCCGCATGCTGCGGAGCAACTAAGCCCGTGCGCCCCAACTACTGAGCCTGTGCTCTAGAGCCCTCGAGCCACAACTACTGAGCCCGTGTGCCACAACTACTGAAGCCCGTATGCCTAGAGCCCGTGCTCTGCAACAAGAGAAGCCACAGCAGTGAGAAGTCCATGCACCGCAACAAAGAGTGGCCCCTACTTGCCGCAACTAGAGAAAGCCCGCACACAGCAATGAAGACCGAATGCAGCCAAAAAATTAAATTAAAAATAAAATAAAATGTCATCAGCATGAAAAAAAAAAAAAAAAGCACTGAGCACATCCTACCATGGGTCTATCACTGTGCTGGGGCCTTGGTGACTAAAAGAGGCTGAAGGTGGGTCCCTGCCAATTTCTCCCTATGTCCCCCAGCAGGAGCTGAGATGAAAATAAATAGATTTGACATCTGGAGAACAGAAGCTGTGTTGCAATTTCTGTTTTTATTTTATATGCTCTCAAAAAAAGAGAAAGAAAGAAAGAATAGTTTTGAGCCTGGAGAAGACTCATCTTGTAACATAGGATTTTTGGTATTTTCAAAGGTGCTCTACTTTGACTGAACTTTCCAGATCTGTCTAGAAAACCATGTCACAGGAAACACAGTGCATTTCCAAAGGCATTTGTTTTCATGCCTCCTGGTGTTCCAAAAAAAGTTTGCTGTTTCTAAAGAACTTATAAGTATGAAATTAAAATTTTGAAGCTTCGGAAGTTGAGCTTTTCGTAATTTCACAGACCTCTCCTCTCTTCTGGAGATGAATCAACCCAGCAAATAGAAAGGGCTATGTTCCCACTATTTGGGGGAAGAGACCCAGGAGGGCACACTCAGGCATAGATGAAACCAAAATGCACTTCCTCTGACTATGTCACTTTTCAGCTGTGTGACCTGGGCAAGTTATTAAGCCTCTTTGAAAATTCCCACTTGTTTAAATTTGCATTTGTTCCTGGGCCCATAGACATTTAAGGTCCATCTATTCTAAGACTTTAATGTAGACTCTCCAGAGACTACAACAACACCCCCAATTTCAATCAGTCCTTTTGGTTTCTCTTTTCTTTCCGTGTCCTCTTTTCAGTAATGGCCTCAATACTTTTTAGCTAGCAGGAATAGTAACAGCAATCCAGAGGCGTGAAACACTACATTCATATTTAAAACATATATCTAGGCTCCCAGCTGGAGAACATACAACACTTTTTTTTTTTTCCTTTAAAGGATCAAAAATTAGCAGCTTTCTTGAACGCACCATTATGACTAGAAATAGAAGCTAACATCTAGTCAGTACTAGTGTGCCAGGTTTTGATCTAAATGTGTTATTCCTATCAACACACTTAATCCTCATCAATAATGCTGCAAAGGAGGTCCTGTTATTATCCTCATTTCACAAAGGGAATGAGGAACTTGACGGAGGTCACACACAGAAGGTGGTGGGGCTGGGATTATGAACCTAGGCAGTTTGGTTCCAACACTAGTGCTTTTTACCACAATGCTGCTCTGATCTTAAACCTCTTCAGTTAATATATATGTAAACAAATTTCCTTGCAGGATAGTTTACGTAGAATAAAACGCACAGATTTTCAGCTGGATGAGTTTTGACACACACACACCCCGAGGTAGCCGCCGCCCCAATGAAAATATAACACATTTCCATCAACTCTCATGGCCCTTTGCAATCAGTCTCCCTGACCTCTTGTCGAGTAAACACTCATCTGATTCTTTTGCCCTAATAGCTAATATATTTTTGAAAATAATATGAGGGAGGTGGAAGAAAGGGCTTCAAATCATATATGCATGTACAGTCAATCTTGTGACTTCTTGGGGTTTCAAGCTTCTAGCTATAGAATAAAAGTAATGAGTTGGCAAGCACTTCCCAAATTATGTTCCCTCTAGATGGTATGTTTGGTGATAAAAGTATCTCCGTCATACTACATACTATGGCATTTCTGTTATCTTTCATCATCCTCCCCTCTGGACCACATCTCCTCTTGAATATGTCCTTGGTGTCTAGCAGGTGTACTAATGAGACAAAGGCAATAAAAGTAAAGACGCTGAGGCCAAAATTAAATTCAAATAAGTTTGGAAACAGTGGTTCAATAAAGTTAACCAGTTTTCTTTGCTGTAGGAATTTAAAGTGCTAATTTATGTTGGGTGTCCCAGAGAAGGAGATAAGCTATCAAATGGATACATCAAAGACCAGTGAATGTTCTGCCAACCATAGAATGTGCTGAACTGAAATACATCCTGTGAAAATTTTGACTTACTGGTTTTTTTTTTTGGTTCTCATTAGCTATGGCTAATTAATCTTTTAGATAAAACCATAAAAACAGTAGAGAGTAAAAGGAAAAGTTCTCCATTTTTCCCTGTCCAAACTTCCAATCTCACATTCCAGAGTAACCAATATTTAGAAGTCTGATATAAACTTTATAGCTATGTTATATATGTGTGTGATATGTCTGAATGTACATCTACACACTTTTTTTTTGTGCACAAATGGCATTATACATGCATTTTGCCCTGTAACCTGGTTCCCTCTTATCTTTTTGTGTCAACACAACAATACCTCCAGATCCATTTTCACTGTAGCAGCTTTCTAGTATCTTTTAATATCTGGTAGGGTATTTTCTTTTTCATATCTTCTTGGATATTTGTCCATGTTCAATCTTCCAGATAAGATTCAGAATCATTTTATTTTACTCCTCCCCCATTTTTTTTTTTTTAAAACTTTGTCATCACAATAAGATTATAACTTAGTTCAGGGGAAATGTCTATAAATATTGAATCCTTTCATTGAGAGTAAGGGATACCTTTCCATTTACTCAAGTCATCTTTTATGTGTCTAAGTAAAACGTGTAAGTTTTCTTCTTGTAGGTCTTACATGTCTTGTTAGGTTTATTTTTTAGATATTTTGTCCCTTTATTGCCAATAGAAAATTTTTTCTTATTTTTCTCGGTTATTATTTTTATAAAGCAAAATTTAATTTTGGAATTATAGATTTGCAAATAGATTAAGATCACTTACTGTTTCTAAAATTATTTTCAATTAATTAACTCTCTTGGGTTTTCCTGATATACATAAGCACATGGGGAGCAAATAATGACAATGGTGCTTTTTCCTTTCCAAAAATATTAGGTCACATTATGTTCTCTTGTTTTTTTTATGTTTTTTGCATTTTATGGTACATTTAAAACAATACTATTATAATAGTGATAGTGAAATCCTTGTCTTATTTCTGACTTTAATGGGAATATATCATCATTGACGTTGAGAATTAGTTTGAGGGATGACCATGTCAAGGAAATGTATTTCCACCTGTTTTTATTTTACTAAGATTAAAAAAATCAGGAATAGATGTGAATTTTATTATATGGCTTTGCAGCATATACGGAAAAGATAACAGGCTTTTTCCATTTTTTTAACCTACTGATATGGTGAATTACATCAATAGTTTAATACTGAACCACATTTGCATTCTGGAATTAACACTGAAGATAATTTAGCTAACCTAAGTTATTACCAATGCATTTAGGTAGATTAGAAAAACATCGGTCTGAATAAATTTTAAAAATCTGAACTATTTCAATTTAATAAATTTCATTTCTTACTTTTATACAAATTTACATACAAAATTAGAACCAATTTTCTGATGGCCAGCTTTATGTAATAGGTAAGATTTCAGTCCCCTTTAATGAAATTGACAAGCATCATTTTAAAAATATTTTTAATCCCAGTTAAAAATAATATAATGAAGTAATACTTAGAAGAAGTTTGTTCTCTTAACCAGCGTAACATTCTTCCTTCCTACATTCTTCTCAAGTAATTTGTATAGAAAACTCTTTCTTCACAGAACGTACCAAAGCAAATAACAGCCCAGCTCAGATACTATGAGTCAGAAGAGTTTACAATGAATTGTTTCAATGTTTATACTTTTCAGTCCTTTTATTTCCTGATATTTCTGTTTTTCTAAACTAATTATACAATTAAGAGTTTTGCAAAACAGAAAAGAAAGAATTCTGGTCTCCCTGGAGTTTCTTAGTTAGGTTCATAGATAACTGCCCAGGACTTGTTTGGTCCTGGGAAGAGGCCAGATATCCCTAAAGAGAACAGAAGAATCAGAAGAGGGTAGGGAATTATCAAAGGAATAATGCAAGGAAATTTCTCAGAACTGAGAGACATGCATTTCCAGTTTGAAATCCTAGTTTCAAACCAGTGGGTGCCTAGTTAAATAAAGAATTTTTTAAAGGCCTACTCTAAAGCATTTCATTAGGAATTTTCTGAATACAAAATCTGAAATGCCTTTCAAGAAGCCTTTTTACAGAAAGCTACTAGATGTTCTCCACTGAAGTGAGGGAGTAAACAAAGAGTGAAGAAGAAATAGGATATGAGAAGTGGGTGATCCAACTCAAGAAAGAGGTAAAAGGAATTCCCAGGATAAAGGCTCAGCCGAGTGTTGAATAACAACCTGCCCACACTGGCACAAGAGTGCTCTGGGGTAGGGGGTGCTTTGGGGATGTGGAGGTGACAGGCTGTCTAAACTGTCTCATTATATGTAAAATTGTGTTGAAAGGCTGTTGAAAAACATGGGAAGAATTAGAGATAGGTACCACCAAAAAACAGAAAGCAAAAACCCAACCCAAGTAAATGAAAAAACAAAACAAAACCAAACAGCAATTACTAATGAGATAGTGCAAATTAGCTAGGACTGAAGAAGTTAAACTCTCTCCCTATTATTCATCAGTCTGGGAAGATAAACAGATAATGTTAATGTTTCTCCTATACTGCAGCTGTAACAGGTCATAAAGACCCCCAAGAAATCCCCCAAGCCATGCCTATGAGAAGCTGTGCTGACTGAAATATCAGGAAGAATGAAACATCACACTCTTGCTTAGAGAATCCAAGTCGCTTTGACCCAGAAAGGCAGCTTTGGTTTCTCATCTAGGTGCACAACTTCAGAGAAGGCTTTTCTGAACATGACATTCCACATTCACCTTAATTTTGTGGTTTCCCAGGAAACGGGAGCCTAGGTCCTCTCTGCAGTCCGGACCGGATGCTGATCCCTTTATACACAGTCTTGCTCTGCACGTATCAAAACACTGCTTGGTTCACATTTGTCCTGAAATCCACCCTTCCCTCCAGTTCTATACCACCTCTATCATTTCTTTGGCGAGACACTCATGATTGCTCTGGTGTGAGGTCTCCCTTGTTGTGGGATTTACAGGTTTGTCTCCAGGAGGCTAAGGTTGATCAATCTAGGACAACCTGGAGGTTTTTGAGATTTGCTGAGACCATTGCTGCTTCAACTGCGAATAACACGCAGCCCTGAGGCCCCGGCGGTCCTGTCTGCTGAAGGCCTCTCTTTCACTGATGCATTGGATTTGCACTGAATCTGCACTCTGATCAGTGCTAGGTTTATCGTTTGTCTCCTGAGATTTGAGGGTTCTAACCCTCAAGAAGGTTAGATAACAAGGTCTAGACCTTATCTTCTGGTGAAACCTGGCTATTAATACCCTCTTGTCTCCTGTCTGCTTGTCCAACATCTTAAACATTGTGTGTCTCTGGGAACGTTCCTTAGCCTCATCTGTGTCTGAGAAATTTGCTTTGGGAGAGAGCTTCTCTTTATGCAGTCCACCTGCCAGGAGGCTACTGATTCTTGGGTCAGCAGTTGGGGCAGCTTCTTAAGGCTGAGGGCTGAGCCACGCAGAAGCAGTATCTTTACCTTTGACCAACAATCAGCCAGTTTCTCATGGGCTTATCTTTCAATAATATAACACAACCTCCTGATATAACTTCACTGAGGACAATTTGGAATTATGGGCCACTTTGAGGAAACTCGACATGAATCATTGTTCATTTGAGAGACTTTTTTTGTTAAATGAATTTATCTACCTATTTATGGCTGTGTTGGGTTTTCGTTGCTGTGTGCGGGCTTTTCTCTGGTTGTGGTGAGCGGGGGCTGCTCTTCATTGTGGTGTGCAGGCCTCTCATTGCGGTGGCCTCTCGCTGCAGAGCACGGGCTCTAGGCTCAGTAGTTGTGGCTCGCGGACTCTAGAGCACAGGCTCAGTAGTTGTGGCACACAGGCTTAGTTGCTCCGCGGTGTGTTGGATCTTCCCGGGCCAGGGCTTGAACCCGTGTCCCCTGCATTGGCAGGCAGCTTCTTAACAACTGTGCCACCACGGAAGTCACGAGACGCTCTAGAACACAAGGGGGAGAGTGTTTCATCCGTCTAAAGGAGAGAGAACTTCACTGAATGTGGGAGACTCCCATTCTTTGCTTCCATTTCTCAGAGATGAACAAGTATTGACTTCTCTTTATTAGCGTGGCTTGATAATATTGTTAAGGGCCTGAGTTACTATTTAAACCATCCGTAAAAACTCTTCTTCTGTGTGTGTGCAAATATATTTTGTTCTGCATCTAAACTTTCTCCTCTCTCCTGGCAGAGGGAAGAAAAGCAGCTTAATATTTGTGCTAAGCTTCTCCCTCTCACATATAGTCAGAGAAGAGCTCGCTGTTAGCGTACACCAAGCACAGATAGGCCTTAGCGATTCTGTGAAGTTGTCTAGTCCATTAGCCTGCCTGTTGCCCTATTGATAGAGAATACATTCTACTAGAAGGTTATACCCTACCCTCTATTCTCCTACCTCCAAGGGGGATCGTCCTCATCAGGGCTCCTCCTCTAACGAGCTATCCTTGAAAGAGCCCTGCAATATTGGGAACAAATGCGATGCTGTCTGGTGAGCAGCTGCCCCTTTTGTCTTCTTCTCCATGGGAGGGAGGTGGTTTTATGTGTATCCCAGTTGTGCTCACATCTGCCTTCTTATATGAAGCAATAGACTTTCACTAGGCCATCAAGTCTCATTGAGCTAACTGCTAAAATCTGGGGTAAAAAGGGGGCAAGAGGGAGAACCCACCTTCAGTGTAAAAAAGCCCCCCTGGTATCTCCTCTCCCCCAGAGACCCACCTAAAAATAGTTAGGTCTTCTAGATCTGATTTTCTGACCATCCTGAGGGAGAGTTTGGTTGTCTCATGACACATGATGAAAAGGAATTAAAGAGAAAAAAAAAATTTTTTTTCAGCCACGCTGTGCAGCTTGTGGGATCTTAGTTCCCTGACCAGGGATTGAACCCACGCCCTTGTCAGCGAAAGCATGGAGTCCTAACCACTGGACCACCAGGGAATTCCCAAGAGGAAATATTAAAAAAAATTAATTAATAGAACAGGCTTTTGTCTCCAAAGAGGTGTCTGGGAAGCAATGTTTAATTGGAGATTTGTAATGATTTGGAAAATGGAATGAAGAGCTGGGCTGTGAAAGCGATTGCTTTGCCATCAAAATTAAATGACCAGGTTTACTAATGGGAACACCAAAGTGCCCTGGAGAAAGTTACACATAAAACAAGGTCAATTTCGATGTGTAGGAGCCTAAAATTTAAGGCTCATCCCTACATATGGAGAGTCTAGATATTTATTTTTAAAAAGAGCATGCATACATTTGGTATGTAAGTTCCTTAAACAGGATTTAACACAAGGATTTAAACAGGATTTAACATAATGAAAATTAACAATGCCAGTCCCGTTCCTGCAGATGAATAACACGGTGACCTGCTATTCAGCTTCAAGAAAACTCCCACCTCTCTGCTCTTGTCAGCAACCACGTAGCTGATTTTGTCTATATCGCTCCATCTCAGGTTCATGATATTCATGGGACTGGAAGGAAACTTTAAGATCAAGTCTAATCCATACATTTTACAGATGAGAAAGCTCAAGTCCGGGAGATTTAAGTTACTTCCTTAGAGTCACGCAGCTCTTGGTAGCAAAAGCAAGGCCTGACGCCCAAGTCCTGTGCTCTTGCCACCGGACTACCATACACTAGAGCTCTGGATGTTTTCATACACAGCTGCGGTTCTTCAATTTAATTAGAAATGGTTCCAGACCACCAAATGTGGATTTTCTCATACACCTCTCCCCATTTTTTCCCTTCAAGACAACAGATTAGTGACATGCTTAAAATATGTATTGAATTCAGATTTGTTGACTTTCTATATTTCTTCCTAATTCATGCCTTGGTGGAGATGGGGAGATAAGAGAAGAAATGAAGGAGAGTGAGCTAAGCTGTGTTAAATTACATGGTGATAAAGCTATTTGGGAGCCTTCACTTCATTAGTGGTATTAAAGTTATCAATCACTGGTCTTGTCTTGAGACCATTTAAGTTTTCAAGTGGGATTCATTGGGATAGAGGTACTTAGGAAACCCCTGGCACATTTCTGTGGGAACTTTAGATAACTGTAGGATACTGATGAATGACAGAAAGTTTAATTCCGAAGAGGTGACCAGATGCTGAGCTATCTTTTGTAGGTGGCCGCAATCCATCAATCTACACAGAAGGTTGGAGCAAGGGTCTCCAGGGATTAGCAGATTGCTAAAACCAAATTCATTCTTTCAGCTCATTCAACTCAAATCCAATACGGCTGTCCTCATAAACCAATTCAGTAAGACAAATAGGCACTAACTGCCCACTATACACAACACTGTATTAAATATTGGAGAAAGGATGAAAGACAGTTCTTGCTCTTGAGGAGCTATAATTCTGTAAGTCATGTATTTTAATAATCTCATTAGAATGGGGTATTCTAATTCTCATTAGAATATCTCAACAAAAGACTTTACTTCATCAGACGGTAAGTAAAAAGATTGTAGGAAACAGGCTCCAAACTAGTAAGAATACCAGCAAGCATTGCTTTGGAAAAATAAATGACCAGACTTTCTAGGTACAGATTATCCACCAATGAAGGCTATCTGTAAAATACAGCAGACCCCCCCTTGTCAGGGAGCAGAGGGGAGATATGTTCCAAGAGCCCCAGTGGATGCCTGAAACCACAGATAGCATGGAACGCTATGTTTTTTCCTATATGTACACACATATGATAAAGTTTAATTTATAAATTAGACATAGTAAGAGGTTAACAATAATAACAAAATAGAACAATTATACTGTAATCAAAATTATGTGAATGGGGTCTCTCTCAAAATATCTTACTGTACCAATTCTTTTTTTTTTTTGTGATACACGGGCCTCTCACTGTTGTGGCCTCTCCCGTTGCAGAGTACAGGCTCCGGACGCGCATGCTCGGCGGCCATGGCTCACGGGCCCAGCCGCTCCGCGGCATGTGGGATCTTCCCGGACCGGGGCACGAACCCGTGTCCCCTGCATCGGCAGGTGGACTCCCAACCACTGTGCCACCAGGGAAGACCCAGTGGCTTATCTTGTTGCAAAGCACAGGCTCTAGCCGCGTGGGCTTCAGTAGTTGCAGCACGCGGGCTTAGTTGCTCCGCGGCATGTGGGATCTTCCTGGACCAGGGATCGAACCTGTCTCCCCTGCATTGGCAGGCGGATTCTTAACCACTGCACCACCAGAGGAAGCCCCTTACTGTACAAATTTAATACCTTTTTTATCTCAACTAAGCACTTATACACTGTGGCTGTAACTTTCGCAGTTTGAGGTGTGACAGCAAAACTAGCATAAATTTCTTTTTCCTTCTTCACAATTTCTGGGATAGATTTGTTCTTACTGTAGATCTTAGCAACCTCAGCATATATTTTTTCTTATTGAGAACTTCCACTTTTCACTTAAAGGAAGCACTTTACAGCTTCTCTTTGGCATATTTGAATTGTTAGCATCACTATTCTTGCACTTTGGGGCTGTTATTAAAATAAGAGTGACTTGAACACAAACACTGTGATACTGTGACAGTTGATCTGATAATGCAGATGGCTACTGAGTGACTAACAGGTGGGATACACCCGACAAAGGAACGATTCACATCCCAGGTGGAAGGAGCGGGACACTGCAAGATTTCATCATGCTACTCAGAATGGCGCACAATTTAAAACTTATGGATTGTTGGTTTCTGGGATGTTCCATTTAATATTTTTTGACTGAGGTTGACTGTGGGTAACTGAAACCAGAGAAAGTGAAACTGAGGATATGGCGGTTGGGGGGGGAAACTACTGAGTTCAGTGAGGGTTTATATATTCACATCCTCTGATGTTTACAAACCGCACTGTGGAGTGGTAAAAATAGCACTGGACAAATAATCAGATGATTCAGGATAAAGTTCTAGTTCTTCCCATGTAATAGTGTTGGAAGTTAAGATATTTAACCTTTTGGGGGCAGTTTACTCATCTTTAAAATGAAGGGATCAGAGAAGATGATTTTTCTAAGTTCCCTTGAAGCTCTAACATCCCAAATTATGCTATTCCATATATGAGGGATCACACACACACACACACACACACACAACCCCTGAGGGAGTTTTAAACTATTAAGTTAGATAATACATATTTTGATAGTCAAAAAGAAATGAAAGAAAATATCAGTTTAAGGAAAAAGAGATGATTGAAATGTACTAGGCCCTACATTTTGTAGTTTTTAATCAGATACCTTCCTTGGTGAACACAGATCACAGTCATTTCTGTGTTAATTAAAGGAGGCTCTGGTGCTGAGTCATCTATCAAATCATCAGATTATGTTTGATTATCTATCAGACAAGGGGTAAATGTTAAGCGCTTACATAAGATGCAGAGCTACATGGGTATCAAAAAGCCATAACTATAATTTTAAGTCAGTTGCAAGATGAAACTTGTGAGGGAAGAGAAGGTGCTTACCTTGGTCCAAGGTGGCGTGTCCAGCCCTCCTCCCACGTGCAAAGTCGGAAGGTGAGAGCTGGGCTCTGCAGAAGGTGCATCAGGTACCTTCTTCCCTCAACCCCCTCTCCCCTGACCCTCTCACATTCCAGCCAGGCAGGAATGGACAGAAATGCAGAGCTTTACGCAGCAGCATATTTAAGGTGCTTTAAAATCTTACATTAATACTTGACTAAGATATGCCGTAGAGACTGACCCAAAGAAATACCCAAAGAAATATGAGGTCCATTAACATTTTTAGTTTTCTAGGAAAAGGAGGGGAATGCACTTGATTATTCTTTTCTTGTTTATTCTAAGGTATTTTAATTCCACAAGCAAACTGAGATTCATTGAAAATAAGTTATTTTTTAATTTGCTTTTTAAAGCTAAACATTCTCCATCTCTCTCTAGAAAACTTCTTCAAACCCAAATGCCTAAAAAGCATAAATTGGATTATAAAATGTTCATGGCTTTTAATATCTCACCTTCAAATTGCTTTCTCTTAATTTTCTCTCAGATAACCATGTTAAATAACACGTTTTAAAGGCTTTAAGAGCTTTATTCTTTTCCCCCCCCTACTTGAGGGAGGCTCCATTTTAGTAACAAAAAAATGTATTTCAAATGAAGCATTAGCCTCAGATAACTTACCTCCACCTTGGCTCCAGAGCAACTTGGATTTCCGATTCTTCGAGCAGGTCAGTGACTTGGGGAACCAGTAAAAGAGCTGGGCTATTCTTCTGAATGTCTTGTTAAAGTCACTTCTTATGGCCATAGCTAGAACTGTAAGTGTTCCAGAACAACACTCCACAGAGAGCACGGATGGGGAAAACACAGTAATACCCACATGACACTTTAGCTGTGAACTCTCTTTCAGCCAATATGTCTGGGGACCACCTGTTAGCCCTAAATCCCCTTCCCCTGTCATTCCTTTGGTGTCCTTAGCCCTCATAACTAGACACTGTATTAATAGATGTTCTTTCTAAAGAAAGAGTTTTAAGCTTCACAAACTCTAACCTAAGGCAACACTTGATAATTTTTAAGTACAGACCCCACCCCTGCCCCACCTCCTCTGTAGAAATACGATTACTTTCACAGAGGAGCAAAGTAACCAGTATCCACTAACAGCATCCAACAGAATTGTCAATGGCAATTCGTAGGACTTGCTGGTGATTAACACGCTGCCTCCTAAAGCCAGAGGCTTGATTCCATTTGTTTTGTACATCTTTTACTGGAAAAATGATACGTATTTTAAACCTTGTCAGGAATCTATCCCAGAAAAAAAGAATCTGACTGATTCTTACAAGTCAAGAAGTGTATAAAAGATTATTTCCAGGATACTGTTTTGGTTTTTGACCCTTTGAACACTTCTCCTGACCCTTCTTTAACTTTAGTGTGTGATTTCAGCAGACACCAGCATTTGGCTGCCTGCTCTGCCAGTGGGACTGGGGTTCCCCATCATCACCCCTGGAACTACATCTAACAACTGGTCTTTGTGCATTCTGTTTATGTCAAAAGAAATAAACTTACTCAGAGACTAGTCCTTATAAGAGCCTGATGTGATAGTTGGACAGTGCTTTTTTATATGACACACTAAATTTCTGGAGCTGATTTATAGACACACATAAAAGGATATTATCATATTACCAGTTTCCGTTTCCAGGTCAGATGTTTTTGATTTCTGTTCCATTTTCATGAGTTCTTAGAAATATGCCTAGGGGTCTGCTTATAAGTGACAAGTGGGGAGAAAGTTCAACTAAAACAATAGTGTAAGACTTTCTGATACTTTCATCTTCCTAAAAATAGGATGTGGGCTGGTGGATCCTGCCCAAAACAATAGCGTTAAGACTTCTTTATGTTTTCCTTTCAACAGTGTCTGTCCCAGCACTTCTCAGTTTTGAAAGTTTGAGTAACTATAAATTTTCTGCAGCACTTCCTCAAAGACAAAGCACAATGCGAAAAATGCCCTTCTGAGTGGACTGAAGTCAGAGATAAAAGCTCTGGTTGTGGCTGTGATTCTCAAGGGACAATAAAGTTTAGACATTTCAGTCAAGATTGTCAAGATTGCTTATTCCTACTGATAGTCCCTTTCTTAATTCCAAACAACAAATCTCTTATTTTTAGCACAGAACACCACAAAAAGCAAACTTCATCGCTTAAAAAAATAACAGAAAAACAAACTAAAACACGTTCTGGATAACTTATTGATGCAGGTATTATATTTTTAAGGAGGTATTTTGAGGAAAAGATCTTTGTTTTTTAATAGAGACTTCTTTGTTTTATGTATTTGGTTGCACTAGGTATTAGTTGTGGCAGGAGGCCTCCTTAGTTGTGGCTCACCGGCTCCTTAGTTGTGGCTCCAGGGGTCCTTAGTTGCGGCTTCATGGGTCCTTAGTTGCGGCTTGCCGGCTCCTTAGTTGTGGCATGCATGTGGGATCTAGTTCCCTGACCAGGGATCGAACCCAGCCCCCTGCATCGGGAGCGTAGAGTCTTATGCACTGCGCCACCAGGGAAGTCCCTGAGGAAAAGATCTTTACATCTAAGAAGAGACACTCTGCTTCGACACAGTGCAACGAGGTCTGTAAGCCACTTACACAGTATTTGTTAATTTCCAAAATAATCAAAATGGGACATTTAGAAGATGTGATGGGATTATTTTCCTCATTTCTTCCCTAACCTCTAATTCCTTTTTTATTTACTCAGAGATATCCCTTTTTTTCACATAATTTACGTTCACTTATTTCATTTTTGATTATTCCTTCTGCTGTTAGACCTATAATCTCTTTTTTACATTGACTTAAATCCTAGCTCACACCTGTCAGAATAGCTATCATCAAAAAGAACACAAATAACAAATGTTGGTGAGGATGCAGAGAAAAGGGAACCCTTGTACACTGTTGGTGGGAGTGCAAATTGATGCAGCCACTTTGGAAAACTAAAAACAGAACTAAAAGTAGAAGTACCATATGACCCAGCAACCCACTCCTGGGTATATATCCGAGAAAAACGAAAACACTAATTTGAAAAGATACATGCACCCCAATGCTCAGAGCAGAATTATTTACAATTGCCAAGATACAGAAGCAACCTAAGTGTCAACTGACAGATGAATGGATAAAGAAGATATGGTGTGTGTGTGTATATATATATATATATATATATATATATATATATATATAAATATAAATAATGGAATAGTACTCGGCCATAAAAAAAACATGAAATTTTACCGTTTGCAACAATGTGGATGGACTTAGAGGGTATCATGCTAACTGAAAGAAGTCAGACAGAGAAAGACAAATACAGTATGGTATCACTTTTATGTGGAATCTAAAAAATACAACAAATTAGTAAATACAGTAAAAAAGAAACAGACTCACAGATAGAACACACTAGTGATTACCAGTGGGGAAAGGAAAGCAGGGAGGGGCAAGATACGGGTGGGGGATTAAGAGGTATAAACTACTATGTATAAAATAAGCTACAAGGATATACTGTATAACACAAGGAATATACGATATTTTATAACAACTGTAAATGGAGTATAACCTTTAAAAATTGTGAATCACTATATTGTACACCTGTAACTTATATAATATTTTACATCAACTTTATATCAATTAAAAAAGAAGAGACAGTATCAAAAAAAAGAGTTAAATCCATTAACTCTTCTACTTGTTACATATAATATTTTTAATCCCTGTCTTTTGGAAATATATCCCAATATTGAAAAAAAAGAAGCTAGTAAACTAGAGATGCAACTTATTTTAAAGCTAATTTCACTTACATAGTAACTCTGAAAATTCGGTTAGCAGACCAATGTCACCATGTATTTACTGACATAAGGTGTTTTGAATGAGGATGCATTCTTCAGGGTAAAATATGAAAGCAAGAGTGCTTGATTTACATGTTGCTGTAATGGGGAATAGAACAGTTAGTCTTAATTAATACTAGTGTGGAACAGAATTGTTCTTACCAGTATAACTTACACATATACAATCCCCACAGCAAGGGTTTGTTTACTGGTGTTCTTTTCTAGAGGTGCTTAAATAAAAACGAAATCTGCAAATATATTAACTGATCACAAAATTTAAGTAAAATTTTACCTAGTGTTCCGTGATATAAACATTTAAATTACACAATTAGACACTGATGTTAGATCGTCAAATAGAAAATTAAAATTAAAAGGGATTAAATACCCGCTTGCTCCATACCCTCTCAGACTAAACAGTTTTTGACAGGGGATAACTGTATTTATAAAAGTAACGTCATTGACCCATGCATTTATTTCTATAATGTATACATGTGACACTTAAAATTCCCTACTACAATGATGCATCAATTTGAGATTTCAAATGACATCCTAATCCGTTTTCAGTTTTCCAATGTTCATGACAGCCAAATTTATTTACTACTTAGGACATGATCTGTTTATGATATACAGGTTGTACGTGATCATACTTCAGTCATCTAAGAAGTCAGAAACCAAAACTAAAACCAAATCCTTCTTGGGCAAAATAATTTCTCATTGAGCACAATCCTTTAGTCTAGAACTCTGCAAATATTTTTCAAAGAGAAGGCTCCTTTTGGATTTGTATAGCATACATTTATGAATTTACGAAAGAACTTCTACTAAACTTGGAATCAGTGGGTTTAGAAGAGTCACAAAATTGCCCCTCGTGTAATTTCTAAGGATAATTTACCATTACCACCCATATTATTTTTCAAAAGATAACTTTTGTTTCTCAAACTGTTGTACACAGAAAAATACAAACTCTTTACATTACAACTGAGAAATTTATTGATACTCCTTCATAAACTAGTAAGCAGAATTAAAGTAAAGAAGAAATATACAGCTTAAAACAGTTGAAATGATCCTAAAATTTTTATGACAATTATACATTTATGGCCAAAATAAAAATGAACAGTTTTTAATAATTAAATCACTTTAAAAATTTTGCTCAATAATTTACCTGAAATTAAACAGATACAAGGATAACTAGGATAATGCCACTTTATCCTTCTCAAAAAAACTGTGATCCTAGTAAAACAGTGGTTCGGTTCTGCTCCCCACTCACAAAAGCTACCTCTCCATTCTATCACTTATAAACGTGTTAACAATCAGCCTTTACTGATTTGTAAGGATGCCAATTTTGTTTCCACTTAAAAATGTTTCCAGTAGGCAGTCAGAGATATATGACTTAGCTGGCCTTACTCAGAAGAGTCGAGGATCAGTAAGTATCTCAACGTATCGGTCATGGCTTTCTTCTCAGTGCTCACTGAGGTCAAATGTCCTCATATAATTATAAATGTTAAAAAGTAAAATTACATCTTAGCAGCCAAAAATTTATATATTTTTTATGTATTTACAGTATTGTACATATTTACATGACCACATCCAATAGTGAAATGTAGAAACGAGACCACCTACAGAGGCATTCATTTAATGCCGCAACATTATTTTCTTGTGCAAACTGAAACTTGCCTCAAACTTCTTATAAAGCTATAGACAGTCAACATTGCGAAGGCCACCGTCCATGGTTAAAGAGCCAAACCTAAAACACAAAAGAAAAAAGGCAATCTCAAAAGATTCATTTATTTGGCCTCCAACATTTTAAAGAATATCAAATACTTTTCAGAGGAATAAACTATTATTTTTAAAGAGTTAACCAACTATAATTTGCTCTATTTCTTACTGAAACACAGTGCCACTATCATAAATATGTGAAGAAATACAACTCAGTGGCTTGGGAAGACTTCTTAAGAGAAAATGGGGGAGTAATGTAATCTAGAAAGTGATAGAAAGAGCTGGATAATTTCTTTTGGTGGGGTGGCATTTATAAGCAAAGATGTGGAGTTGGGAGTCAGGGACAGTAAGGAATGGAATCTTGCTAAAACAGAATGTTACTTGGAGGAACAGTGGAAAATAAAGTTGGGTGATTAGGCTGGGGCCAGACTATTATATTCTTTTAATTCAAGTATGAATTTAGACTTGACTTTTTAGGTAACAGGAATTTAGAAATTTTTGAGCCAAGGGAGTGGTATGATTAGATCAGTATTTGGGAATATTACTTTGGCTGTAAAACCCATGACAGATGGGAAGAACTGGTTAGGGAAATAGGTAGTAGATTATTATCATGGCTCACAAGGTAGGGGGAAAGGAGATCTAAATGAGGTTGATGAGGGGGAACACAGAAACGTTTGAAGGAAGATTACCAAACTTGATGAAAGGGAGTAAAGAAGAGTGAGTGTCTAAAATAATTTATGGGGACTTGCCTGGTGGCACAGTGGTTAAGAATCTGCCTGCCAACGCAGGGGTTTGATCACAGTCTGGGAAGATCCCACATGCTGCAGAGCAACTAAGCCCATGCGCCACAACTACTGAGCCTGTGCTCTAAAGCCCGTGAGCCACAACTACAGAGCCCGCATGCCTAGAGCCTGTGCTCTGCAACAAGAGAAGCCACAGCAATAAGAAGCCCGCGCACCGCAATGAAGAGTAGCCCCAACTCGCCGCAGCTAGAGACAGCCCATGCAGCAATGAAGACCCAACGCAGTCAAAAATAAATAAATTCATTAAAAAAATAAATAATAAAATAAAATAATCTATGTTCATGGTAGGAGGAGAAAGGGGAAGAAGATGAGTAAATTACAGGGGAGACTGAGTTGGGAAGGATGATGTTAAGTTATTTTAGATACAAAAAAATCTGAAGTGATAGATATCCATATGGAGACAGTGCACAAGACCTGGCTTCTATTACTAGTTCTGGCACAAATCCTTAAGTGGTCATTTAAGTTATGATTCTGCCATGTCTGATTACCCATGTATTGTCAAGCCTCCAAATAAGACATGACTTATTGCACATGCTTTGGGAAGTGGGGATTTTATTCCACAAAACATGTGATTCAATATAAAATTTTGTTAAAACACATTTTAATAGTCTTTTCTACTTGCTAATCTTTAGCCTTTCAGAATAAATTTAGGATTTAGCTAAAGTTGTGAAGAAACTATAAACTGCATAAATTTATAAAAAGTTAGATAATTACTATGTGGATGCTATAGACCAATAGGAAACCAAAAGGAAAAATACTTTAAAACCTAATAGGCAATTCACCGAAAAAAAATTGAATAAACCTATAAAAAGATGTTTGACATCACTATTAACCAAAGATATGCATATTAAAACAAGATTAAAACAAGATGTTGGTTTCTACTTAAACAAATTGGCAAACATCTAAAAAACTGATAACATTCAGTGTTGACAATGGGACTGTAACAAGCCTTTTAGAGGACAAACTAACAATGCCTATCAAAATTCAAATGTGCGGGGTCTTCCCTGGTGGTGCAGTGGTTAAGAATCCGCCTGCCAATGCAGGGAACACGGGTTTGAGCCCTGGTCTGGGAAGATCCCACGTGCTGCAGAACAACTAAGTCCATGCACCACAACTACTGAGCCTGCACGCCACAACTACTGAAGCCCATGTGCCTAGAGCCCGTGCTCCAAAAGAGAAGCCATCACAATGAGAAGCCTGCGCACCGCAATGAAGACTAGCCCCCACCCACTGAAACTAGAGAAAGCCCAGGCGCAGCAACAAAGACCCAATGCAGCCCTAAAAAAATAAATAAATAAATTTATATATATATAAAAAAATTTCAAATGTGCATACCCTTTGACCCAACAACTCCACATCTAGAAACATCAAGAAGGCAACCTTTCAAAAATTCTTACACAAGCAAATGAAAGTATATATACAAGTATGTTCACTGAAGCATGTTTTGTAATTGTGAAAAATTAGAAACAACTTAAATGCCCAACAAATAGGGATGCACAAATTGATATGGCAGATCCATACACTAGGATATCAGGCAGCTGCTGAAAATGAGAAAAATAGAGCTATATGTATGGATATGAAAAAGTACCCTTGATATACAGCCTTAAGTGAAAAAAGTGAGACTGAACTAGTATGAACAGAATGATTCCATTCTTATAAAACACATATGCACAACAAACTATTAATAGTCATCACTTCTGTGGGAGTGGGGAGGTATGAGAAAGAGGAGGTGGGGTCTTTTATTTCAATTTTTACAATTATATATTGTTTAAACATTTTTTTTACCAATTCAATAAATTCATTTAAAAAAATCGATAATACTGTAGAAGCGCCCGATAACTTTCTGCATGTAGCTCAAATATCATGTGATTTCCTGACATTTAATCTTTCCAAGCCTTATGAACATGTTTGGTCTTTTATTTGAGAGAACAGGGCTAGTGGGGAGATAGGAGGCTGGGTTCCAGCTCCAGTTCATCTTTTCAGGTATGAACGTCAACACCTGTGGAACATGGAGAAGGACTATCTGCTGTGCCCTGGAATGCAAGGCTGGAATGCACGCTTAGTGAGGCCATGCAGCGTGAAAGTGCCCTTCAAGTGTACAAACCACCACATAAATGTGAAATCCTTGCGTTAATATCTTGCGGGTGAGAGGACCTGTGGAGAAGCACCTAAGGGCTGGAAAGAGAAGGCTCCCATTCATGGGCCAAATAGGACTTAACTTCTCTGAGGAACCCAGACAAGGAAACAGCCACCAAAGTGGCTTTATTGGCTCTGTACATTTTCCAACTCTCTTTCTCCTTGATCTATTAGGATTCTGGAGATAAGCAGACACTCAGCTCCTCAAAGAACTCCATGAACAGACGGCGCTCACGTGCAAGGAGGGATTCAGAGGGCTCTGAGTTACACAGCACTGATCAGAGTGCTGGCATCTCCTAAGCAACTCTGAATCCAGAATTGAAAATGATAATTCTTTATGAGAAAATGTTTTGAAAAATGTGCAAAAGATTGTCGTTTTCACAGACTGATTCAAAGAATTCTATTAACCAGTGCTTCTATAAAATGGAATCAATCACAGTTGACTTGTCTTTATCGAAAGAACCCCAAACACATTAAAAGGCACCATGAAATTCACAAAACCTAAGGGTTCTGACTTAATATTCCTTTCCCATTGCTTAATCTACTGATACAGGAAGACAGACAGATACAAGTATAGATGTATGTTTATGTACTCAATTGCATGTATAATTACAGGGCAGAATGATCTTTTTATTACTCACCTTTCTAAAATATGATTATTTTCAGCAAGTTCTTTAACTACCCCTTCCATTTCTTCCTTTAATTTCTTCATACTATATTCAAAATAAAGATAAAAGTACCTGTGCTCAAAAAAAGTATTCAAGTGTTTTACAGTTATATTTATATATAGTATGTTTAGTTCTCTAGATTGATCTAAGTCATTAAATAATATTAGCAAATGTATTCATAACAAATATAAAACATTTCAAAATAAAAGAGCAAGATCACAAAATGAAATAAAAACAAATGGAAACACTACAGTTACCAAATAATAAATTTCTTACCCAAGAGTCATTTCTACTAATGTGTTAGAACATGGATAAATTGGGGTCATGGTATGTTTGATTCCACTGGAGGCTGCAAACATTTTCTGTGGCAAAGTTTCTTGTAACTAAAACATCAAAAACAAACAAACAAAAAAACCATATCAATCACAGAACAGAATACTTACTACAGATCTTATATCAAATGTTACAGGTTTTAATAAGTCCTTTAAAGCTTTAAGTTTTAATTTCAAAACCATCAATGAGATAATACTTAAAACTTTTTAAGAAAAACTTTGCTTATAGATGATTTAAAAAAATGGTCTATCAGATGTTTTTCACTGTAAAACATCTTAAAACTTGGCTCAAAATACATACCACAAGTGGGCAAGCAGAGCTGAATATAGGCATATTATACCCTATTTCCCTCTTCTCAATCATTATCAGATATAAACTTAGAAGAATTTTATTTTTCCTAGTAGGAAAAAGCCTTTTTTTTCTAGATAATTTTGAAGCTATACCTCATTAG
Source organism: Phocoena phocoena (assembly GCF_963924675.1). Classification (NCBI taxonomy): domain Eukaryota; kingdom Metazoa; phylum Chordata; class Mammalia; order Artiodactyla; family Phocoenidae; genus Phocoena; species Phocoena phocoena. Next base: position 52,078,760 of record NC_089229.1, read on the forward strand.
TATAGTCTTGATACTTTGATACTTCTTCTTCAATATCAAAACACTGATTAGTTAGGGATAATAACTGTTTCCTAAGATGAAGCATCTTTCTGAAAACCAAAAAGAACCAATTAATAAGCAGTCTAATATTATTTTTACTTAAAATATATAATATACATTAAATTATATATTGTGCAGACAACCACTAATCACCCCCCAGAAAGTTTACTTACCTCATCCAGTCTTCTGACTTATCCAAAAAAGCCTCATACTTTTTAACACATTCATCTGTAAAGTGGGTCATAGCTTTTGTTGCATGATAATACAGTTTTTGCCTGTAATTTAGAAATAATCAGAGGCTTAAACCAATGTCACTGTTTCTATTTCCAATATTAAAGAATTTTCAAATATATGAAATTTATTTCCTCTAATGACTGTTGTGGGTTTAGAATATTTACGGTAGAAAGCCTAAGGTTTCCAAGACAGACATTATAGCAGCAAGAGGAGAAAAAGAAAGTTGATAGTAGAGAATGGTCAAAAACTATTTATCAAATGAGGTTAAGGTTAAGGAGGTGGTTAAGTCTGCCCTTGCCTATGTTCTCCATTATCTGTCCTTCTGCAATCAGAGCACAGAAGGCAGAAGAAGACTGCCCTCTTACTCTCCCATCTCAGTAACCTCTCAACCAGGGGCCAGATGAGTGGGCCTCAAATATGTGCACATACAGTAACAATTCTATAAAGCCAAGACTAAAATGTATTTTTTATTATGATTAATTCCAACGTTAAGAAGAAACATAACCAAAAATAATTATTAAACATAATCTGGACACTTACTTATCAAATTTGTGGATTTGTTCTTCATTATAAGCTAGTCCTAAAAATAAGAATATGTATTACTCTTGTAAATGTAGAATCATAAAATCACATGCAATTTTTTTTTGAGATTATTACTTCATAAAGGCTAAGAGTTTAAAGCAGATGTCACAAACTTCTGACCCATGGGTAGATACTGCCCACAAATGCTTTTATTTGGTCTGTACAGTGCTAATGTTAAAAAAAAAATTAACTGCCAACATTTTAAAATCAGGATATTTCTAATAAAGTCTATTTCTAGCTTCTCTTGAGGCCTAGGAACACTGGAAAAACAATCAGGTGAATCTGACTAGTGGCTCTCCCCTTCACATGGGGGTGGGGGTCCTCCTCTCTAGTCCCCCTCAGTTTCCACGGGCCAATCTCATTCCTTTCCATTACGTGCGTGTACTCTAGAGGTTTCAGAGTTCTGATCCCTGATTTGAAATACTCAAAAGGTTGGTTTTAAGGATAATTTTTAATACATTCAACCTCTTCCCTGACAGAACCAAGTCTCTGAAATAAATAACTTATGTAGACACCCATACAAATATACCAAATTAATTCAACCGAATTACAACTAGTAGGGCTGACTCAGATTAACAAATGGAAAATTTTACTCACTACGTTCTGCTTTGTCTTTTTTGAACTGATAGTAAATCTCTGTGATGCAGTTTAACAGGACTTGTAGCTTTTCTACACTATTTAAGAAAGAAAAATCCAAATAAATTAACTGGGTCAATGTGAAAAAGGACATTTAATAGTAAGAGCAGAAACTGCCAATGCAGTTATAACCTACTGTCTATCTTTTGGATGAGTGCCTTCTTGATGGGTCCATGTATCTGCCAGCAATCCACCTGGAGATAATTTGCTTTCAATATCCTGAAGACTGGTTTCTATTGTTCCCTGAGAACTGGAAAGCTAAATAAAACCAATTTCAGATCCAGATTACCAAAAATCAGAAATGATCATCACAATGCCAATGGAGCCTAAAGTTTGAATAACATTTCTTTTGTAGATTACTTCAGTTCAAAGTCAGAATAATTATTTTTATCTTTAAATGCAAGGGCAGTTGCTTAGGTTATATTCCACCAAGAGTACAATATGATAAAAAAACATGACTATTAATATATTTTATAGGGCTTCCCTGGTGGCACAGTGGTTAAGAATCTGCCTGCCAATGCAGGAGAAATGGGTTCATGCCCTGGTCTGGGAAGATCCCACATGCTGTGGAGCAACTAAGCCCGTGCGCCACAACTACCAAGCCCTGCGCTCTAGAGCCCACGAGCCATAACTACTGAGTCCGCATGCCACAACTACTGACGCACGTGCACCTAGAGCCTGGGATCTGCAACAAGAGAAGCCACTGCAATGAGAAGCCCATGCACTGCAGTGAAGAGTGGCCCCCACTTGCCGCAACTAGAGAAAGCCCACACACAGCAATGAAGACCCAATGCAGCCAAAAATAAATTAATTTAAAAAAATCTTATATAAAATATATTTTATAATCTAATCTAATTTTTTTTTAAAAACATAGAAAATACTTTTTTTTTTTTGCAGTACGCGGGCCTCTCACTGTTGTGGCCTCTCCCGTTGTGGAGCACAGGCTCCGGACACGCAGGCTCAGTGGCCATGGCTCACGGGCCCAGCCGCTCCGCGGCATGTGGGATCTTCCTGGACTGGGGCATGAACCCGTGTCCCCTGCATCTGCAGGCGGACTCTCAACCACTGCGCCACCAGGGAAGCCCTCAAATTAAGTTTTAAGTGGTGGATTATGCTGCTACTAGCAACAAACAAGAGCGCCCTTTGCATTCCGCTCGTGTTAGCACTGGCATTATATATAATTCTTAAAGCCTTGCTAATTTGAAAGACAAAATGGTATCTTACTGTTATAATACGCAATTTTCTATTACTCTTGTGGTTGAACTTTTTTTTCCAAGAGTTTCACTTAGATCTATTCATTTTTAAATCATTTCTAAATGTTCTCTATTTACTGCAGATTTAATGTTTTCCTTATGCATTTGTATGAGCTATTTTCATATATATAAAAAAATCCTTTATCTCATTTTCTCAATTTATTTGTTTTTTAATATTATTTTTTTTAACATAAGACATCTTGGGAATTCCCTGGTGGTCCAGTGGTTAGGACTCCACACTTTCACTGCCAAGGGCCCAGGTTCAATCCCTGGCTGGGGAACTCAGATCCTACAAGCCGCGTGGTGCGGCCAAAAAGGAAAAAAAAAAAAAGAAAAAACCAAACCAAAACAAAAAACATATAGAGATCTTAAATTCTTTTTTTTAAATTTATTTTTAAAATTTATTTTATTTATTTTTGGCTGCATTGGATCTTCGTTGCTGCACGCGGGCTTTCTCTACTTGCGGCGAGCGAGGGCTAATCTTCGTTGCAGTATGTGGACTTCTTATTGTGGTGGAGCACGGGCTCTAGGCGCACGGGCTTCAGTAGCTGTGGCACGCAGGCTCAGCAGTTGTGGCTGGTGGGCTCTAGAGCACAGGCTCAGTAGTTGTGTGCACGGGCTTAGCTGTTCCACAGCATGTGGGATCTTCTTGGACCAGGCCTCAAACCTGTGTCCCCTGTATTGGCAGGTGGATTCTTAACCACTGTGTCACCAAGGGAAGCCCCTTAAATTCTTATATAGTCAAATACATATCTTGCTTTTCATGCTTTATGTCTTCTTTAACATTAATGTTAAGAATGTGCTACCTTACACTTCTAAAATATGGAAAATATTTTATGGACAAAGTTATTTTTTACAGCATTACATAAAAGTGTGAGAAGTAGCAAGCAACCTGAAGGACCAACATTAAGGGGGTAATAAGTAAAACTATTAATAAATCAATTGGCTGCAATATCATGTCTATTTAAAAAGTAGTGTTCCTTAAGTTGGGAAAAGGCTGTTCTTTCTCTGGAGATCTTTAGGTATATCATGTTTCTAGGAAAGTTCGGATCTAATCTTGCCAGCAAAGGAACAGATTATGAGCTCACGATTGTCAAAATTTTGTAAATACTCACTCTCAACAGTTTGGTGTGTATGTCTGAAATTTCACCTAACTCTGCTGCTTCTAGGTTGATCTTCATCAACTTTTCATATCTGTATGAAAAACAAGTACAGAAAAATTAAATGAGCATAAAATTTTACATGAGCATAGATTTTAAAAGATGTTTTATAAATTATATTTGAGTTATTATCATAACTATTTAACAATAGAATATTGAATGCAAAGCCTATAAGCAACAGATCCCAAGAAAACTTGATGTCTCCGTAAAGAAGGGATTTTATACACTTCTGCTTATAAATTTGCATATTAAGAGATAAACTATAAAAGACAACTTTATTTCAGTCTTATGTCAGGATAATAGTCGAAATACTAGATTTCGGAAATAATGGAGGTCAAGAGTATATACTAGTTTCACTTATTATATTTCCTGTGCAGTACCAATAGTATAGCCTAGGAACAAGGCAGTTTAAAATATCATTGTTTCAAAAAGGCATTCTCAGGGGTAAGATTAATAAGGAAGAGTAAACTAAAAGTAATCTCCAAATTCTAAAAATACTACCCAAATAGGGTTCTAGAATACCTCTTCCTGCTTCCTTTGATCACAGGTTTTATATTTTCCTATGCAGAGTTGTCTGCTTTGCAAGGTAAAAAAAATGAGATGTTTCTATTTCAGATTCCTTTTCCTTTTCAAAGGGAAGGAGAAAATGCCACCAAAAAGATGGTACTCATTTCTTACTGAAATGACTGAGTATTTTTGCCCTTATGAGGAAGTGACTTAATCTAAGGTTGTCCCTTAATAGAAAGACTTGCAGAGTATGCTATATCATGCCAAGGATAACTAAACAAACTAAACAGAAATGGAAAATCATTGACATTTTAACCACTATTAGTAAGGAAGTAGTCTACTTACACTTTCACAGTCTTTTCAATGTTTCTGATGCAGAAATCTAATGTGATCACAACTTCCGTCTTTTTGTGAACAGTTTCATTATAATCATCTTTAACTAATTCTCTAAAAAATAATAATATTCCCATTAGTTTATCTAAAGAATTATTTGTTTTCTCTTGCCTTTCACTAATTACACTGCTGTGCTACTTTCTGTTCAGACAAACTTCTTAACAGTCTTGACTCATTATGAAAGCCAATTCACTTTTTACTACTGAAAGCATCTCTGTGACGCTTTATACCTAACCAGGGTACAAAACCATTACCACTTATCAGGGTAACAGTTTAGAAATCTAAGGCATTAAAATTATATTAAGGAATAAAACTAATCTACAAGCACACAAATAAGCTGAACAGCATTACATTTTATACCACCAGAATTAATTTTTAATGCTCATAGTAGACTACTGTCTGATTTATACTTAAGCAGGATGACACAGTATATAATATAATTGAAGACCTTCTGATCTATATCAAGGGCCAACAAACTAAGGACTGATGCCTGTTTCTGCTAAGAAAGGTATTTACATTTTTAAAGGTTGTAAAAACAAAATGAAAACAGAATTTGCAGTCCACAAAGTCTAAAATATTTACTAACTAAAAAAGTTTGCCAACAGTGGTCTACGTGAAAAACTATTTTCTCATGACTTATTGAACTAAAAGCTAATAAGTAAAAGAAACAAAAGCTTCATGGAGCAGCGACTGGAGTAGATAGCAGCAGCAAGAGAAAACAAGAACTATTAGCAACAATGCTATGAAAATAAATGGAGTCAACACTTAGATTTTTCCAAAAACCATTTAGTAAAAACAAAAAGGCTTCTTAATGGAAAGAGAAAAGCACAGGCTTACAAACTGGATATGTGAACACATAAAAAAAATTATAAGCATAAATTTATGGGTTTAACATAAACGTGATAGAAAAAAAAAGAGCCTTATACTTTTTTCTTCTTAGAAGCAGCAGCAGAACAACAAGAATGATGAAATGCTTCATATCTGTTTGTTCGAGAACGGAAGGACAGGTGTGAGGTGGGTAACCGTAAACTGTCACAAGCCTAAGGGCACTGTTGAGTCCATTATTATGTGTGTATAAAACTGAAACACTTCAAATGATGTTGTATAGAACTAGAGGCACGATTCTTAAGAGACCATTCATTCTCCATTTCTATCAGACGGAAAGATGACATATTATATATTCATCCACAAAACGTTTCTTAGGGCCACGGGAGTGAAAGCGCCAAATGCTAACCACTGGACAACCTGGGAAATCCTATATTTTTCTAATTTTTTTTTCTTAATTTTAAAATTCAGATACTATTTGTCCTATCTGTCTCATAAGGTTTTTGTAGGAATCAAATGAAAAAAAAAAAAAAAAAAAACAGCTGCTAAACGTTTTGCAAACTGTGAAACAAATGTATTATAATAAAAATCATACACGTGACCCTACCTAGTCTGAAGAGGTAAAGCATCAATGATGGGATGATTACCAGTTATTTAATGAGGCCTATGCGAAGATCAATTTTCAAATTTCAATCCATTACTTACATCAACCATCGTATCCCCTTTCGCATTAATTCCTGATAAAGCAGCAAGGTACTGGCAATTCTACAGGCATAACACACAACTCCTGTTACTGCCTAATGAAGAAATACAAGTCAATATTTGGTGCTAACTGTGGTACAGGGTAAGAAAAACTTTCACATAAAATTTTCAAGCTTTTGTGTTTTTATCATTAAAAACACAGTAAGCTACTAATTTCTAAAAGCTAAAGACAGATATAACTGCAATAAAAATTTTAAATAAACATAATGGTAAAAATGCACTGTCTCAATGGAGAAAATTTTCGTATGAGTTCAAGAAAGGATACAAAGAAGAAAGAACACAAAAATTTGTCATGGGTAAAAATCTAAATGAATAATTTCCTAAATTACATAGGTGTATATAAAGATACACCTTTTATTGCTTTACTATTAATAAGATAATTTTAATTCAAATGTTTATATAGTCATTTAATTAAATACTAACCTTAGCCATGCTGGCATCCCCATCTAAATCATAACGTGGATGTACTTTAGGGAGGGAAACTGAAATAATTAAAATCAGAAATAAAAAATTATGAATTATTTCATCCTTCATACATCAACCTCCAAATTAAACATTAACCTCTAAATTACCTCTAAATTAAATGTTAGTGGTAAAACTCTTTAATGTTCTTTTCCTGGTTAAAGAAAACCACTTGAACAAAATGCTCATTCCTTAACAAATTTCCTGCACTATTTCTAAGGAGTTTCATTTCTTTTTCTTAAATATATTCCAACATAACAAGCTCAATGCTTTTCTTTAAATCTAAATCAAATCCCAAGATCTAAACAGAAATATAAAACTCCAGGTAATTTTTTTTCACCACTAGAATTAGTAATTTAAAAGATTCCAAAATGCAGATCTAATTTTTCTTAAACTTCAAAGCCTGGAAAAGTGTCCTACTCACCCTGGAAACAATAAATATTTGTTGAGATTTATGATACAAAAGGTTATTTTGAGTGTTAGTAAAATACTAAAAGCAGAGAGCTACAGTAAAACATATATGACGAACTATTTTACCATTTTATAAACAAAATATTTAACGTCAAATTTTGTTGCACACAGGGTTTTAAATTTTACTACTACTCTAATTAACTTACAAAATTTTAATATTTATAAAAGTTGTACATTAATGTCATCATCAGTCGACTTTTTGAAGATGACAATCATTTTTACAGTTTTTTTTTTTTTTTTTTTCCTTTTGGCCATGCCGCATGGCTTGTGGGATCTTAGTTCCCTGACCAGGGATTGAACCTGGGCCCTCAGCAGTGAGAGTGTGGAATCCTACCCCTGTACCGCCAGGGAATTCTCAGGGTTTTTTTTTTTTTTTTTTAAATGGCTAGTAAGAACAATACGAAAAATCCCAACTTACTTTTTTCATATATCAATCCTATTGTACTCAGAGGTTCCCGGCTTACTACAAAGATGGGATTTTCATCAGCAGTTTTAGGGAAATGTTGTGCCAGTCTTCCAGGTTCTAGAACTAAACGTCGTCCTTCATATATAAGTTCTTGATTTGAAGAAATAATTTTGGTCTGTTTATACACCAGTTCATGAAATACAGTAGCACTATGTGAGAAAAATCCAAAAGGACAACATAATTGGGATAAAAAAAGAGGTAAAAAAAATTTTTTTAACGAGGGCCACATCATCTATTTCTCAGTGATACTTTAGATCATGACCAGTCCACAGAAATGCTGCTTTGTTGATGTGGATACTATAAAGTCTATTAAATTCCACATAATCTGCCTATACAGCAATCAATTCTAAAATATTTTTATGTTTGATACCTATATTGGATATGTGCAATACACAGGAGTTTTAATATTTAATAATAGGGAGCCAATGTAGCAGAGAGTTTAAGGGCACAGACTCTGGAATCAGAACAGCCAGATTCAAATTCCAGTTCTTCCACTTACCACTTAATTGTTGTATTACCTTCAGTTACTTAACTCCTCTGTGCTGAGGTTCTTCATCTATAAAATGGGAGTAACAGTCTCCACCTCACAGAATTGTTGTGAGGACTAAATGATTTAAATATATAAAGAACTGAGAACAATACTTACAACATGACTATGTAATGTTTGTTAAATGAATTAATAAAATCAGGCATTTTCAAAATGATGTTTTGGGGAAAAAGGTAGATTCTCCCTGAACAGATTCATGAAATCAAATAAACATTCCAGCAGCAATGTTGTGATTCCAAACAAAAAAAAAGCCACTTTCAAAAAGACTCTGCTGTGATTTTTGGCTCAGGCTTGGGTGGGCTTTTTATGTTCATGCACACTCTTAAGATGAAATAGTGGCCAACACCTATGGTACATATCTATTCAGGCTATTAAGCACCAAAATAAAGATGAAAAATATATTTTAACCTAACGTTATATGAATATTATTTTATTCATTATATTTACATTATATTTAATGTTTATAATATTGTTAGATATAGATTAGACAAAAATGTATAAAATATTATTCCATCTAATTGATTTTATTCCTTAATAAATTATCAGAGAAAGTCTCTTTTTGAGTTTTATGAGGCATCAAAACTGCTGAGTCTTGTCAAACAGCAATCAAAGCATATAGAAAGGGTGTAATGTTTTTTTGCCTTTCATTTTAAAAAACATTTTTTTTGAGATCTTTGTAGATTCATGTGCAGTTGAAAGAAATTATAGGGAGAGACACTATATACCTTTTACTCAGTTTTCCCCAATGGTAACATCTTGCATAAGTATAGTACAATATTACAATCAGGATCTTGACACTGGTATAATCCACCTATTTTATTCAGATTTCCCTAGTTCCACATGTAAGGATGTGTGTGATTTAATTATGTAGTTTTATCACATGGGTAGATTTTTATCACATGGGTGTAATGTGTTTTTTAAGATAAAACAAATGGTTATTTCCCTAGTACTCAATAAGGGCTTTATGCCACATATGCAAATAATAACTACACTAACTATCTTTAAGACTTACACTTTAATATTTTTTAAGTGACAGGACAATATTCTTAATAAAACCTGGCCCATTTATTAGTAAATGCTATTTGTAGTTATGTGATTATGTAATTTGAGAGAAAGCACAGAAAGGAAAATAGTCCTGCAAAACTTGCAATGTAAGAACAAGCTAATTTACCTGTAAATTTTAGAAAATAGAAAACTAATCCTTTTACTCCAAAGATAAGTGAAAAGGAATTTACTCAGCACTCAAACGTTTTCTAAGCAGAAAGTGGGTACCTCTTGTGAAGCTGGGACATCTTTTCTACTTCCTCTCCTGATTTATGAAGATACGTAATTATTATATAACAAGACATTATACAGTACAGGAAAAAATATAAAGAGGTACTTACGTATTATAGCTATGAATATAAATTTTATGAGCTGTCATTTGTTGTAGCGAAAAAACATGAATTATCATCCGGTGAAGTATATCACTTGTTTCTGCAAAAAACTGGTCAAAACCCCAACACTTTTCCTGATCTGCCTCAAGGATGTTTGCAAGAACAGGGGTAAGTAGAACTTGAAGACCCCTAAAATAGTATTGAAAAAAGTTACATGAAGAGTGAATGTGTTATATTCTGTCTAGGTACAAAATCATAATATTTACCAACAAATCAAAGGAACTATTATTAGATTAGATTAATTTAAAATTGTAAAAAATCTGCCAACTTTTCAGAAAGCCAGGTAACCTTGATTTAATATTGCCTGTCAATGAACCAGGGGTTACGGTATTTTTATGTTAGCTTTTACAGATTATTTTCTTTGATTCTCTCCTTCCCAAGTTTCCTCACTTTTCCAAACATATTCTAACATTGTATATACATGCTATCCAGGTGAGATAAGTTGATTGGAACCCTGTGGTCATGAGGATAAGGTAATGGTTTAATTACAGGGTCATTAATGTCCTTTTAATACGTCACTCCAATATGTAATTTTTTATGTTGAATTCATATGACTTTTGTAATACACTTCTTTAGGAAGGAAAATTACAATCATTTAGCAACCAATGAATGCCAATTCAACTAGGAATAATCTTTGACTAATAAACTTAAACATTAAAAAAGAAAAGAATGGAAGGACCTTTATTCTTTCTCATGCTTTCACTGAATTTTAAAATCTGCTTAAATAGACTCAATTATGGAATTTCAAGTAGTCTTGAAAATATATTCTTGACTACACGACACTGGAATAATTCCTTGCCTGTTAACAGTTTTTAAGGTATGCAGTGGACATTAAAATTTTTGCCTAACAAGTATCTATTCTCCCTCATTTTGTAAGAGAATCCATACCTCTCCACTCTCTAACTCTACTCCCTGTGCATAGATGGGCATGACAGTCAGGTTTGGTGATTATGATTAGTCAGAAGTGGCCAGGTGGTAGCATGTAAGTTGTTAAATAAGAATCAACCCAGAAATCTTTGCTAAACTATCGGGAAAGAAAGTCTGTCTTTCCACTGAGCTTCCAAAGCTGTGAGAATGTGAATCTGGGAATGCCAGCAGCCATCTTGTGGCTGCCAGGAAAGAGCCTGGCTGAAAGTAAACAGAAATCAGAGAAAAGCAGAACTGAGAGACCAAGTCTTGATGACAGTCTGAATCTGAGGATTCCACTGGGCTCTGAGTTACATACACATGTGAACTTTGAATTATAATGTCAATCTATTTTTCACTTAAATCTTGTTTCACTTTAACGAACTGAGTTAGGTTTTTCTCATTGGCTATCCAGTCTTGACTAATTAATGCATATAAGAAAGAGGATGGTTATCTTTTTTCTGTGGTTGTTACATTTTTGGTAGTTGATTTTATTGCTGATTGGTAGTACTTAAAGTCCTTACTATTAAAAAAAATCATATAATATACTTTCTGATACCTGAGCAATTTTTGTCAAAAAATTTATAACATGGTGTGCTAAAGAATAATTAGATAAATAAGGCCTGTTACCCTCCTGAAATATGCAATATATAGTTCAGATTGTCAAAGTATTGAGTCTGAGTGTCAGCAATATAGTTATTAAACAGCAGGTGCTCATTTCCTGACCCCTTTAAATGTTATGTTTTGCCTGAGATCTCCAAAATGAGTATTTTCCAAATCAAAATTTAACACAGATCACTATTATAATATTAAATTTCTGCTCTCCAATAAAGTGACCTTCTCTTGGTAATTCTAGCTGCATGACACAATTTTATTTTGGAGAGTTTTTTTTTTTTTTTTTTAATTTATTTTATTTATATTTGGCTGCATTGGGTCTTCTTTGCTGTGCGCAGGCTTTCTCTAGTCATGGCAAGCGGGGGCTGCTATTTGTTGCAGCTGTGTGGGCTTCTCATTGCAGTGGCTTTGCTTGTTGTGGAGCACGGGGTCTAGGTGCTTGGGCTTCAGTAGTTGTGACTCGTGGGCTCTAGGGCACAGGCTCAGTAGTTGAGGCGCACGGGCTTAGCTGTTCCGTGGCACGTGGGATCTTCCAGGACCAGGGATCGAACCCGTGTCCCCTACATTGGCAGGCAGATTCTTAACCACAGCGCCACCAGGGAAGCCCTGGAGACTTTTCTTTAAGTAACACACAAAAATGAAACTGTCAGTGTAGTGGTTTTCAAAAATGATTTCAGCACTGGAACTACCAGTTTAAATGAGTTTTCACAGCAATATATAAAATGGTAGGACATATTTTATTAGCTTGTGATATATATATAGTTTAAATAAATATTTTGAATTAATATATTTATTTACTTATATGTTGAAAGTAATACAAAGAGCACCCACAGATTATAAAAGGCATTAAGCCAGTAAATCATAACCTGTGTGTTTTCACTTGTGGATTATACAATTCCTACACTCAGGAAAAATAGAAGTTAATTCAGTAATTACAAATTCTAAATATTGATGAGTGTCTTGGCTTTATTTCTAGAGTAAAATCTAATAATTTACTCTCAAATTAACACAACTTTGTAAATCAAATATACTTCAAAAAAAAAGATATAGCAACAGAAAAAAAAATTTACTCTCTACTTTTAATTTCTTCTACCTTAAATCTCTCTTTGTGATAACAGGATTCATATATAATTTGAGTTCTGGCTGCCATAATAAGTAAGACCTATATGAACATTTGAAATGCTAGAAAAAGTAGTAGAAAACTGTTTTTCTTTCTTTTTTTAAAATTTAATTAATTAATCAATTAATTAATTTATGGCTGCATTGGGTCTTTGTTGCTGTGTGTGGGCTTTCTCTAACTGCGGCTCACGGGGGCTACTCTTCGTTGCAGTGCACGGGCTTCTCATTGCGGTGGCTTCTCTTGTTGTGGAGCATGGGCTGGCTCTAGGTGCGCGGGCTTCAGTAGTTGTGGTGCATGGGCTTAGTTGCTCCGCAGCATGTGGGATCTTCCCAGACCAGGGCTCAAACCCGTGTCCCCTGCATTGGCAGGTGGATTCTTAACCACTGTGCCACTAGGGAAGTCCCGAAAACTGTTATTTCTCACCTTCTGAACAATATGATTACTTTTTGAAAATGAGGATAATATTAAACTTCTTGAGTGTTTGTTTTTTAGAACTCTGGTTATTCCTATCTGTGCCACTATTTGTGCTACGTCATTATGAAGGTCAGCACAAGAGATACCAAGGTCCTTAGCTGGATCCCCACATAGCACACAATTCCAAGACCAGTGATTAGCAATCTCAAAGATGTATGTACACTCTATGTCCTAAAAGAGATCTGGCAAAATTATTTACATAGACCCAAATCGATCTTTATATTGCCGAAGATGAAAATCACGAAATCAAGGCATATGGTTTAATAATATCTACTGAAACATTAAACAAAACAAAACAAAACTACGCTTAAGTATTTGTGACTTCAGTCAACAAAGATTTCAAACACCAAAGTGCAAAAGAGAACTGGGTACACTATATTTACCGAGAAAGACTACAAGAAACAGGCATGTCTCCACTCCAGTCAATTGGTCCATTTTCTGCTTTCTGTACTCCAGATATTGCACCAGAAGGCTTTCCAGTAATTATTTTATACCTTGGGGGGAATAAAAGCAGATTAAAATAAGTAGTTTGTTACTGCATAGCCTATCAATGGGCTTTGCAAAAATATTTCCTCAGTTGCACCTACAATTATCTACTAGACGAAACTTTGTGATTGATGTTCACAGGATCCATAAAACAATCAAAATACTTTGAATCTGACTGACTGAAGTAGAATAGTGGCTGTACGATTACTTTACTTATGCCATAATTAATTTTCATTTGGGTTCTCACAGTGCCATAAAACAGCATCTTGATGTTCACAACAAAAATATTAATTTTTCCATCTGAAAAAATTGAGCAAACACAAAAAAAGTTATGTTACAGAATATCTCTAGACCATAAAAAAAAGCATCTAATCCCTCTTACCCAGATTATCCAAAGGCACAGTCAACTGGACCATGAAATTACTGGAGAATGAACAATAGCTTTCTTTAAAAAAAAGATAAAACTACACATAGCACAGTAACAGAAAATTTTTGCATATCGAAAACATATATACACATATAGGAATAGATGTGTGTACCAAAATTAAAAGTCAAAACTTAATCTGCTTCTTGAGGAAGGTGACAAAAATAAAGATGACTTAAAGAAAGAGATGGATGGGGAAGCTAGAGAATACTAATAATGATAGAGGCAAGGCAGCCTTTCAGGTGTCAGCACTTTCCAAAACAAAACCTTAAAGTAGGAGAGGAAAACAAGGTTCATGCCTTCCAGATGAAAATGTAAATCATAACACAGCAGAATCTTACATAAATTTATAAATATTATTTCTGGCATAATTTTTTTGGTTTGTTTAATGTCTACATAAATGTGCCCTGAGCAAATTAATATATTCTTTAAAACAGCAGAAGAAACCAGTACAACTGATTTGGACCACTTGCTGCTTCTTCAGTAGAGGCAGCCAGGACTTCTGCCTTAAGAGATTTTTCAGAGAAGAAGGAAATTAATGTGAAAAATAAGTTGCATTCATGTGAGAACCATGTGACTGTGGAGAAATAAGCAGAGATATGTGAGATTAATGCAAGAAAAGAGAAGTGAATAGAATGAATGACAGAATTCTTAATCAAGGTAACGCTTATAAATTCTTGAAAAAACTGAACTAATTTTGTTAAGATCCATATACAAATACATTTAGTAACATGTAAATGAGATGCTGAGGGATCATCATGGCTATAATGTGAGATGAATACATCACTCAATAGTAAAGTAAAACAGTCATTATTACTTCTTTAAGCACTTCTGAACATTCATTAGCATCAGTATTCATAAACAGTTGAGTTTCTGTGCAAATAAAGAAAAAAATTCTTCTAATGGTATTATCTGCCCACATGGTGGTCAGATAAAATCATCAGGTATTCCTAGTTGCTTATAAGTCATGTTTCCTTTATTTAGGGAGCATCACACTTTTATTTAATCCATTTTTAGGGCAGCAAGACATACTGATACTGCTTTAAAACACCTATGACAATAAAAACATGATTAACTGTTGGACACACTTTATGTTTCATGAGGAAAAACAGAAATTGACTCTTAGCCTTCATTAATGAGGAGATTTTATAAAAACGACACTGCTGTAAAGCAGTCTCAAGATGATGCTATACCAAAATCATCAGTACAGTAATGGATAACTTCTTCCCATGAATTTGTACACTGTCCTTGCTGGAAAACATTTAGATATCCAGGTTTTAGCAAAAGTCATCGTTACCAGTTGAACTGGTTTACTTCCGCAAACAAACAAAACAGAAAATATGCTTCTACTAATTTTCTGAGATGAGATTAGATAAAAGATTGTATTTTTACAGTTGTGATTATTACTTTATCATGTTTGCTTATAAAGGGCAGGGTCAAACATATATATAAAGTTCTGAGAGAAATGTTAAGATCTAAAAGAATGGTTGAACATGTTAGGCTGTCAAGTGAGTTACTTCACTAAACCAAACAATCATAACCTCATAAGTTTTATGTGTACATAGGTTGGCTGTTTCTCATAAGGCAAGGTCATTCACTAATTTCTTTTAAAATAAAAAGTGTGGCCAATGTATGGATGAATTTTATAATAGATTTCACATCTAAAAATCCATCCCTCTTTTCTTCCATTATTTGGTTTACAGTAGTGACTCTGTACACAGTAATTATTTCCTAATAATTATGTCAGTACATAAATGTATAATGTACTAGTAATATGCATTCAGGCTTTGGACTGAAACTGCAACACGAAAAAAATGTAATATTACATTAAACGTTATTTTTGAAATGGTTAAAGAAATCAGGTCAGCTCAGGGTAAGAACCGTATTTCTTTTTTTTTTTTTTTGCGGTACGCAGACCCCTCACTGCTGCGGCCCCTCCCGCCACGGAGCACAGGCTCCGGACGCGCAGGCCCAGCAGCCATGGCCCACGGGCCCAGCCACTCCGCGGGCATGTGGGATCTTCCCGGACCGGGGCACGAACCCACGTCCCCCTCATCGGCAGGTGGACTCCCAACCACTGCGCCACCAGGGAAGTCCCTGTATTTCTTTTTGATCCGCTAATGGTTCTAGTACTCCACAGAAGTTCTATTTTTTTTTTTTTTTTTTGGTTACATGGAGGAAAAAGCCTGATAAGGACACAGAAAACTAAATATACAGTGCATTGAAATAAACTCCAGAAAGCAGTGTATTTTTAATACGAATCAAAGACTGGATGCCATTTATGCTTTGTACATAAGATAGTTAAACATGGTATGAAACGGTATGCCTATACACTTTGATAAGGCTGCATTCTTATTAAAAAACCAAATAGCTTAAAATATCAGAAATGATGGCTAGATCAATTTTCAGTAGCGTACCCCTCTAACATGATGAAACAAAATAAGATAGAGATACATTTAAAAAATTATTTATAATTTTAGATGGAGAAACCACTTACATCACTTCCTTATTCCTACGTGGCCCTTCAAATGGTCTAAATGGCAGTGATCCAGTAGCTGCATGGTAAAATGTTACCCCAATGCTCCAAAGATCAACAGTCGCTCCATATTTCTTCTGATGATCTTTTCTCAGCACTGCTCTCTCATACATATCAGGATGCTTTAAAAAGAAAAAAAAAGCTACTAACTTGTGTTCTATAATACATTACACAAAAATGGGTATTCAATGATGCTTGGAAATTCTATTATATTTTCCTAATTATTTCACTTTCCCAATCTGAAGAGGCTATTTCACATCCTGCCCGTTCTCCTCAAACCTCCAACACCGTCTCCTTCGACCCTCAATTTTCATGACCTCACTTCATAATTCAATGAAGAAATGGAAGAAATCAGAGATCAACTCTCCCTTATGTCTGTTTCCAAATACCAACCTACCTGAATCTGTGTCCAGAGCTAAGCCTACTTTCCAGTTATAATGGAACTGCTCCTATCAAAGGCTAACTTTTCCATCTGTATTATGGGGCCCATCATATCATCTCACCAATTCTAGAAATCAATTCCTGTAACTACCACTTTTATTTTATGCATCAATTTCCCTTCGTATGGATCATTCCTTTCAGCTTACACACATGCTTTAATAGCTCCCATTAAAAAAAAAAAACCTAAATAGACCCTACATCCCCTTGTAGCTATCACCCAAATCTCTGCTTCCCTCCATAGCAAAACTCAAAATAGCTGTCCACACTTACAACTGCCTTATTTCCTCATCTCCCATTCAAGCCAATGGCATTAAATATTACCTATATCCTTTAACTCCCCAAACTATCTCTTGTCCTGGGCTCTGGATTCATATATCCTACTGTTTTCTTGAATGTCTAAAAGGTAGCTTAAATTTAAGGTATCCAAAATAGATCCTTGGTCTTCCGACTCAAACCTGTTTCCTTCTAATCTTTATCCTTTAAGTAAATGGTACCATCATCTACCCAGTCGCTCATACCCAAAACATATCAGGCAGCCTTGACTCCTCTCCCTCATCTCTCACATGCAATCCAGCTGAGCAAGTCATATAGGCTCTGAGATGAAAATTTAATTTTCTAGAATTAATTCAGAGGACTAGCCTGACTAGGTACACTGGGGGATACAGCAACTGAGACAAGTAGCTGGTCTGATGTTAAACACACGTCCTTAAGCACAGAATACACTATGATACAGTTGTGGAGAACAGGTGGAACTTAGAGGGCATGGCTTAGGAGCTTACAGATCCAGACAGAGACTGTGATGGACATTAAGCTCTGCAGAGGACAACCAGTGGTCATACATGCTTAGCCTCGTGACATTTGTCTTTATGTTAGTTATGCGCTGGAACTTAAAAGATTTTTCGAAGATAAAGCTACAAGAGTGTACTCTCGATCAAAGTAGAGTCATCTCCCAAATGATGCCAAACGAAAACAATGCCTTACGACATTGTGGTATTTGGCAGTGACCCAAGGGACTGGGAACCCATGCAGATAACAGTGCTGGGAAGGTGTTTCTAAATGATGCAGTTTATGAATCTGACTCTCAAAGGGTCACAAGCCCTGGATTATTATTTTTTGGGGGGATGGGTGGCCTCTTTTGGGAAATACATTTTAATGAGAAATCAGAAGAGGTGATAAGCATGAGGAGCTTAAGTGAGTGTCCCAACATGCCTACCAGACACACGGGGGCTGAGTGGTCTTGCTGGTTCTGTGGCAGAGCACCTAAAGCAACTACTGGCCAAAGAAGCGCTGGCCAGACCTTTGACCCAGCAGCCAGTACTTAGTGTATCAAGGTGCTGTGAAGAGGCCAAGAGTACCTGGACATGCCTGATATCTTCTGGAACATGAGGCCGCCAACCTGGGAAGAGGAGATACAGCGATTCTAGAAGGAGACAAAGGGGGATCTCCTCAAACGGTGCAATAATACACTGCCTAATTGGTACAGCTGGAAGGCCTTCCCTGGGCAGTGACGGACTGATTGTGGCCTGACACAGGCTGGTCTGACGTATCTATGCCCAGTGGCTCTCTCGCAAATGTGCTACTTGTACTTGTGTAGGGACCAGTATTACTGGGCCTGGGTGTCTGCATCTGAGATAGGAGCATAAGGACAAACCTACTGCAAGTTCTCAGATATTATTAAGATAGCCATCATATTAAAAATGGCAGAAGAAAAAATGCTGGTGTTTCCTTTGGTCTTTAACACACAAAAAGGAGAAGATTCAACATCTGGTCTGGGAATTCCAAAATGAGCAAAGTTTTCATTTAAATACAGAAATATTTCTAGATTGCTGAGCTTCAGGCCATTACGTGTCTCATTTTATAACTGTGGTGTACTGTATTAGAAAACAGGGCTGGGCATAATCTGAAATAGGAAAAATAGATCCGAGTAAAATTTTAGCCAAGAGAACAGCATGGACTTGGAGTAAATTTATTTAATAATTTAAATAATGTTTAAATGTTTCGTTCTTTCCATTTTAAAAGTCTGTTAGAGGCAAAAGCTGACCTGCGGTCCTAGGAGAATATGTGAAAGACTGACAGTTGGTAATAGGGATCAACCTCCTGAACGCTAGTACTGTACTGCTGTTTGGTTTTTTTGGTTATCACAGTAACTGGGAAGGGCTACTGGTATTTAGTGGGCAGAGACCAGAGATGAGAGACATCCTGTCAAATATGAAACAGTTCTGAAAAATAAGCTTCTGACATCTTGCATGACTTTTGAATATCTTGCCGGATATTTGTGCAGGAAAGAATAATGATCTCAGTTTGTTTTATATATAAACAATGTATTTTTGTACATAAAGTAAACAAAGTATTTTTGCAGCTACAGGAATGCAGTACATGTAAATCTACTTTGTTTAGTTAGAAACTTTATCAAGAATTATTCACTGCTTTGGAAAATCATGTCAGTGACAACACAACACCTGTGATATGTGACTCACCAATACAACATACAAGTTATCACTGCACGTGCACTGGAGGTGTTATTACATACAGGTGAAAGCGTCCGATTACTTACGTTTTCTGCCAGTGAAGGTGCTCCTAAACTTTTACATATTAACTATCTATGATTTTATTATATTTTCCTTTATATTATTATTAAGATACTATGCTATTCTTTTAATTAGGTATGCAGGTGATTATATTATCTAAGAATTTCATTTTAAGATACTGAAAAGAACATTGTAAAACATTTATTATAAAAAGGGGGCGATCATACACGGTAAAACCACTAGCCTGTATGCCCTGGCTGCCTTCTGCTTACTTCTCCAATTCCAACTCCTACCACCTGCCTCTTCACTCACTAAACTGCAGCTATTCTGTCATCCTCTCTGTTTCTCAAACATCCAAGGTCATTCTTATTTCTAGGCCTTTGCAGTTGCTTGTAATGCTTTTCCCCCAAATCTCTGCATGGCTTGCTTCTTTTTATCATTTAAGTGTCAGTTCACTTAGGACTGAAAGGAGGCTTCCCCCAGCTATCTTCTTCCTGCTAGTCACTATTTTATTACCTAATATTGTCTTTCCAACACTTTAATTATCTGAATTTATCTTATTTACTTGTCTGTTGTCCTCACTAGATTGTGGGTTCCATAAGAGCAGAAATCATGTACATTTGGTTCATCACAGAAGTCCCAGTTCCTAGAACAGTGCCTGGTACCTAAATAACTGTTGGATGAATGTAATCCATTTTTAGGTATTCTTAATAAAGACTACCAAAATATAATTGATTAATTTGGGGAGATATATTGATAGAACAAGACATCTTAATTCATGCCAGACTTAGTATAATCTGAATAAAGCTATGGGGCCAGGTAGACTTTATTCATGTTATAAGATTACAATGGCAGAATCCAGTTGGAAAAAAAGTCACAGATTCTAAGACTTTTAAAACAAAACCCAGAGCCATGAGCAATTAGTGATAGCTGTATATTATAAACTTCCTGATTACATGTTAAATATACTTATTTTTCAGTGTCTTTTCTTAAGTGTTTCAAATGTTTACTAACTTCACACAAACACACTTACATAATCTGTTTCAACCACAGAGCTTTTCTAGTTTTCTAGCATCTCAAATTAGTTCTTTTAGAGGCATTCAATTTTATGTGTGTTTCTAACAACTATTCTTTTTGTCTTTCAATAACCAACCTCCCTGAAGAGAATCTTCTGCTTCAGAATTATAATGAAGTTTCCTCTACAGGGAAGAGTACTATAACAAGTTTGTAATGTATTAACTGCTCTGTTCCAAATAAGGAAGCCTTTACTAGTTAGATGTTTCTGGAGTGTACAGACAGTTCTTTCTTTTAATATAGATGAATAACATTAGTAAAATTATTTAAGATTATTATAAAACTTGTAAGAATTTTTAACAGAAATAACCCCCTGAGAAACCGATATTTAATACCTCATTACAAACCATATTCATTAGAATAGAAAATTTAATTTTTGCCATAAAAGTTGACATTTCATAGTGAACTGGTTGACCAATTATCCATATTTACAATATATCCAACTTCTTTAAATAAAATTATTAGTGATACGACTTACCAAATATTCTTCTGTGCCATACAGAGAAACAAACTGCTCATCATCTTCTAATTCTCTAGCTGCACCAAAATCTGTGAGTTTGTACACAGACTGTCCGTCTTCCCCTATTACACGCATGATATTTCCTGGCTTAATATCACGGTGAACTATGCCATTTTCTCGGAGATGATTCATTCCACCCACTTCAACAATAAATATAAAACACAGGAAATCATAATGTAGGTATCTATGCATATGTATGCGTGCATCAGACTCACTAATATTAATATTAATATTAATTTATATTCACTCAGTGTAAGTTTTTACATAAGTTGGTCCAAAGTCATTTTAATCAAAGAAGTAACAGATTATACTTATATTTTGTATTCCATGTTTGAGTAATGAGGAGTTTTAGAATGATAAGGACCAATATGGTCTAAGGAAGAGTCCAATCTCTCTTAAACACTATCAAGAAAATGGAACACAACAGTCTTAAGCCTATGACCTCCAGAATTACTTTTGGTTATATACCTGTGGGCCATCTGCTTAAACTTAAGAATGAAGATTCCCAAGAAAGATAATCTTTCACCACAATTATACATTTTTACCTTGGGAAAAAATTCCACAAAAGAGTAAACTGGACTCGATACATAATATAGTAAAAAAAAAAGTAATAGAAGGAGGCAAAGTGTCAGACTTGTTTCCACAAAAATATATTTCTCATATGCTTAGTGCTCTTCTAAAAATGCCATTTTCTTTTCTTTCTTTTTTTTTTAAGGACAAAGGTGGCAAAACTGCTGAAATTAAGCTGTTTGGGCTAACTGACATGCAATGTCACAGAGTGATAGTCTGAAACATTTGTTTGACAGCTGATAGATGAGTGCCCAAGCATGACATATAAAAATAAGTTTAGGGGTATCAACATTCAATTACGAAAGCTCAGAACTACCAGTACACTTAGGAAGGCATCAATCATCTATAACTTCTATTTGATTTTCTAGGCTGTAGCACATATTGCTTCTTTTTCATTTTACCCTCACCTAAGTAGTCTCTACTGCTTCCAGTGTCAAGTTCAAGAATTCCCACTAACCTCATACTTTATCACTGGGCTTTTCCTATTCTTCAAATATTGATTCATTTCCTTCCAAGAAGATATTATTCCCTTTGGTTGCCATATATATTTTTTAATAACAGCTTTGTTGAGATAAAATTTACATATCATAAAACTCATTTTTTAAAGTAGTTAAGAGTCACGGAGTGTACAACCATCACCACCAATTTCAGAACATTTCCATTACGCCAAAAAGAACCCCACGTCTATTAGCAGTCACTCCTCGACTCCACCCTCCCCTCAAGGCCCTGACCACCATTACTCTGCTTTCTGTCTCTATGGATCTGCCTATTCCGGACATTTCACGTAAATGGAATCATACAAATATTGTGGCCTTTTGTGTCTGGCATTTTTCAAGTTATATCCATATTATAGCATGTATCACTACTTCACTCTTGTAATGAACAAATAATATTCCATTGTATGGATATACCACATTTTGTTTACCTATTCATCAGTTGATGGATACTGGGCTACTTCCTTTTTTTGGTTGTTGTTATACATACTGGTGTACAAGTTTTTGTGTGGATTTTAAATTCTTTTAGATAAATACCTACTAGCGGAATTGCTAAGTCATATGGTAATTCTGTTTATTAACCTTTTGAGGAACTGTCAGACTGTTGTCCAAAGAGGCTGCACATTTTTACACCACCACCAACGGTATATGAGGGGTTCAATTTCTCCACAGCCTCGCCAACACTTGGTTCTGTTTTGTCTTCTTGATTTTAGCCATCCTAGTGGGTGTGTAGTGGCAGCTCTTAATTGTTTTGACTGGTATTTCTCTAACGACTAATGACCTTTCTATATACTTGCTGGCCATTTGTATATCTTGTTTGGAGAAATGTCTATCAAATCCTTTGCCCATTTTTAAACTGGGTTGTCTTTTTATTGTTTTGTTGGGATAAAAATTCCTCATCAGACGTACGGTTTGCAAATATTTTCTCTCATTTTATGGGTTGTCTTTTTACTTGATGTTGTCCTTTGAAACACAAAAGTTTTTAATGTTGATTAAACTTATCTTTTTTCTTTTTGTACTTGCGCTTTTGGTGTCATATCTAAGAAAGCACTCCATAAAGGTCTTTGGCTTTGAATGTAAGAAATTTATTTTAAAAAATTCTTATGTCATTAAGTTATATATACACATATATAATCATATAAATAAACAAACATACCCACATCTCGCAAAACAATTAAAAATTCAGACTCTGGTAGTCCATAGGCATTACATGGTTCTTCTAAAACAGTGTATAAACTTCCACATGGACAAAATTCCATAATAAGTACTTTATGTCTCGTTGTTACCTGAAAAAAAAAAAATCACTGATTGGGGCTCAATATAAAAAATAAATTTTTATTATATGCCAATACTTACCTGATTTCATTTAAAAGTTGGATTTACTACAATAATGAAGGCACTTTCAATTGCTTTTTACCTGGGGTTTGTTAAATATTTGTTGACTGTACAGATGAGAATTAACATCTTCTAAATTCGTATTAAAATTGGATTTGTCAGGCTTCCCTGGTGGTGCAGTGGTTAAGAATCTGCCAATGCAGGGGACACGGGTTCGAGCCCTGGTCCGGGAAGATCCCACATGCCACAGAGCAACTAAGACCGTGCACCACAACTACTGAGCCTGTGCTCTACAGCCCACAAGCCACAACTACTGAGGCTGCATGCCACAACTACTGAAGCCCGTGCTCCTACAGCCTGTGCTCTGCAACAAGAAAAGCCACCGCAATGAGAAGCCCACGCACCGCAACACAAGGTAGCCCCTGATCGCCGCAACTAGAGAAAGCCCGCACACAGCAACAAAGACCCAACGCAGCCAAAAATAAATAAATTAAAAAAAAAAAAACTGGGTTTGTCTTTGAAGACAAACCACAGCAAGTCTAATTAGAAAATCACTGCTACAATGTTATAATGATTCTTTCAAAATTATGTTTAATTTCTAATACATAACGTACATTTATTTAGGATATTTGTTCTTCTAACAAATCTCTTAAACTTGAAATTCTTCCTGTGACAAGCACTTTTACTTCAAAGAATGGAGTTCTAGACCTTTTTTTGGCCACGCCTTGAAGCCTGCAGGATCTTAGTTCCCCAACCAGAGATCGAACCCGTGCCCCCTACAGTGGAAGCGTGAAGCCCTAACCACTGCACTGCCAAGGAGTTCCCAGAGTTCTAGCCTTAAAAATAAATAGGTGGCAGAATAGTTGAGTCGTCCTCTTGCAGCAAAGTTCTAGTCTGCTCATATGAATCTGAGCTGCTGATTTGTTTTAAACCTTAATTTTAATGTACCACTGAATATAAGATACATCATCAATTTAATAACAGCTTTATAAAGAAAAAGAAGTATTACCAAATTACAAATACACATTAATTATAAGATACATGCTCATTTCAGAAACTCAAAAATATGAATGAGACTTAAATCCAGTATTCATCTCCAACTTTCAATTCTTCCTTCCTTTTATAATTCTTTCTACATATCCCCAATATATACCCGTAAAATATTTTAAATTTCTCTACGATTGAGTAGTATAAAAGAAATATTTTTTTAAAAAACTGTTGTTTTGAAAAAATGAAATAACTGAATGCTGATGAATTGTAAATTTGAGAAATACCCATAATCCCATCACCCAGAGATAATTATGTTAATATTTTGGTATGTTTCCTCTCAGTCTTTTTTCTATGCATCAAATCATATTACAGACACATTAACACTTTGTATACCATACTGTATATATCAAGATCACACTGCAGGGCTTCCCTGGTGGTGCAGTGGTTGAGAATCTGCCTGCTAATGCAGGGGACACGGGTTCGAGCCCTGGTCTGGGAAGATCCCACCTGCCGCGGAGCAACTGGGCCCGTGGGCCACAACTACTGAGCCTGCGCATCTGGAGCCTGTGCTCCGCAACAAGAGAGGCCCCAATAGTGAGAGGCCTGCACACCGCGATGAAGAGTGGCCCCTGCTTGCCACAACTAGAGAAAGCCCTTGCACAGAAACACAGACCCAACACAGCCCAAGATAAATAAATTAATTTAAAAAATTAAAAAAAGAAAAAGATCACACTGCATATATATTTTTAATACTGATTTTCTCACAGAACATTATACACAAGCATGCTCCCAGGTGATTGAAATTTGTTAAATATCTCTCTTTATTACTGCTTAACTACTGTGTAGTAAAGAATTAATTTTAGCCAGAGAGGTCCGGTCATTGCCCTTGGCTACTGGGAGGTGATTTGCTAGGCTTCTAGAATGTCCTATCTGCTAGAAGTGTCTTTGTCTGTGGGTTTTGGCCATGTGACAGTCTAACAATGTGATTTATGATGGGGATTTTGGACATGCACATCCGTTCCAACTTCCAGAGGAAATGGAGGCTAAAAGTATCATCAGAACCTATGGGAAGGGCTGACTACAGGTCAGCCATGCAGGCAGTATGTGATTGAGCCCCAATAAAAACTTTGCACACCAAAGGCTCAGGTGAGCTTCCAGGGTTGGCAATACTCTGTGTGTACTGCCATACATCAATGTCAAGAGGATAATGTATCCCTGAGGATAAGGAAGATTCATGTTTAGAACCCTCCTATATTCTGCCCTATGGCCCTATGGATCTCTTCCTTTGGCTAGTTCTGATTTATATCTTTTTGCTATACTAAAATATAAATTATAATGTAAGTACAGTTGACCCTTGAACAAAGCAGGGGTTGGGGCGCTGACCCTCTGCACAGTCGAAAATCTACACATAACTTTACTGTATCTGTGGTTCCGTACCTACAGATTCAATCAACCTTGGATTGTGTAGTACTGTAGTACAGATTTAGTGGAAAAAACGCCCATTTTTAAGTGGACCCAGGCAGCTCAAACCTGTGCTGTTCAAGAATCAACTGTACAGTGCTTACCTGAGTTCTGTGAGTCATTCAACATTCTAGCAAATTATCAAATCTGAGGGCAGTCGTGGGAAGCCCCGACTGGGTAGCCAGTTGGTCTTAAGGGAAGATAGCCCTGGTGACTCCTGAACCTGCAGCTCGTGTCTCAATGTGCAGTCTGGTGGGGACTTCTCTATCTACCTGCATGGTTTGCCAAACTCCTCTGCAGCTTGCATCAGAAGTTTTGAACAGACTTGGCAGTCTGGAGGGCTATGCTCTTAACCTCGAGTGTAGCTAACACTGGGTGACTAGCCAAACATTCTAACTTATTTACCCATTCTTTATTATAAAGAGGGCAGCAACGAACATTTTTGTGCATAAAATTATAATTTACACTTCTGATTACTTCCTAAGAAGTAATCACTAAAAATGAAATCAGTGGGGCTTCCCTGGTGACGCAGTGGTTGAGAGTCCGCCTGCTGATGCAGGGGACACGGGTTCGTGCCCCGGTCCGGGAAGATCCCACATGCCGCGGAGTGGCTGGGCCCGTGAGCCATGGCCGCTGAGCCTGCGCGTCCGGAGCCTGTGCTCCGCAACGGGAGAGGCCACAGCAGTGAGAGGCCCGCGTACCGCAAAAAAAAAAAAAAAAGAAATCACTGGTATGAGGAGTATAAGCTGCCAAACTGTTTTTCAAAAGGTGTAATTTTATCGATTACCCACGCTAACAGAATTTATATTTTTCTAATGACATTTTTATTTTCACTGTTTCCCACTAAAATCAATTCTGTCTTTTACAACTGGACTTCATATATCACTCTCTGGATTCCAAGGATTTTTATTCTTTATAAAGCCTTCTTTTTACTGTTTGACTTTCTTCTTGATCCTTATATAATTATTTCAATTTAACTTTAGCTTTTGTTTTTAGTAATAATACCAGTAACCATGTTCTATAGTCTTTTATTTCTTATACTACTTTTTCTGATTCCATGAGACTTCATTTCCATTGTTATAGCTATTCAAGAATCTTTGAGAATAAATATTTGGTGGTAAAAAAAAAAAAAAAAAAAAATATTTGGTGGTGTAAGCCCTAATTTTCACCATTAAAAAGCCCACTGTTTATAGGACAATTTTTATATTAGATTATTTCTCCTGAATCGTAATAACTACAATAAACATGACACCGTTAATTAAAGCTTGACTACTTACCTCCTCTTCAATAGCAAATAATTTGACAATATTTTTGTGATTGAGTTTTTTTAACACTTCAAATTCTCTCATTTGAACATCCACTGGACGAAGAAAGCTTATGTTATTAAATACTTTGATAGCAAATAAGTCACCAGTTTTCTAAGAAAAAGAGAGAAAGGTTTTATTTATTTATAATATTATAAAGAAGATACAAAAGGTAGCATTAGCACTAGATACGGCAATTTATCTTTTTTATAGAACACCCTGAATATTTTTAAGCATTAGGCAATTTGTACTAGGACTCCTGACCTTTTTATTTTAAGCTGAAATAAATCAATCAACTGTTCAGTATTTCTTTCAAATTGAATGCTCTGGAATGTAGAAAAGGCTATTTTTTTTCATATTATAAATAAAGCTTCCTCTCTCTATGTATATTTATATATATATAAATAAAGCTTCCTTTATTTATATATTTCATATCATAAAGCTTCCTTATGATACACGTGGCAAAGATAGTCATTTACATATCAGAAGAGCTCTAACAGTACCAAATGTGAATGTGTATTTTGAATAAGAAATAGAAAGTGAAACTCACAAGGGTTTCTCCAGGGCCTAACAATTTTAAACTAATCAATGTAGGAAATGAAACATTAAAAATTATATTCCACATATGCAATTTTTAGTAAGAATCTCAAAGTAAGGCAACTAACTTTAAGATCCCCTAGCTGGGGGCTTCCCTGGTGGCGCAGTGGTTGAGGGTCCGCCTGCCGATGCAGGAGACACGGGTTCGTGCCCCGGTCCGGGAAGATCCCACATGCCGCGGAGCGGCTGGGCCCGTGAGCCATGGCCGCTGAGCCTGCGCGTCCGGAGCCTGTGCTCCGCAACGGGAGAGGCCACAACAGTGAGAGGCCTGCGTACCACAAAAAAAAAAAAAAAAAAAAAAAAGATTCCCTAGCTGGACAGAATGTGTATGTATGTGTTGGGGGGCTGGGATTTGAGAATAAGGTTAAAGCAGACCATCCTCATTGGACTGCACCACTGCTGCCTCGGGTAACCTTCTGCAACTTCACCTAGAGGACTAGGGCAGATTGTTGCTTAGCAGATCATTTCTAAAGGATCAAAGACACTTCCTTTCCTCTACCAAAGCTCCGGCAGCACCCCAACTCTCACTCTCTCATGGCATACTGAAGTAGATTAAACACAGAATTACAATGCAGCCATAGTTGGGAGGGAATCCTAGAGGTACAAAATACATGCTAAATTTCAGGTAAACATTACATTGTCATGGTCTTCATTTAATTAACCTTTCTTTGAGGCTCTCTTCCAGACCCTCCCACCTCTTTCCAACCACTCAGGCCAGATTCTCTGAATTTAACCTTACTTTTCACACAATCCAAGGTTGAACTTGCCTGGAGTTAGTGGAGAGACTATTCGTTTCTCCTATGAGCTCGGGGTTCAAGCATGCCCTGCCTAAAGATGTTTCATGGGTCTCTGTCTTTTAGGACCTCTGTGCTCTTCCTGCTTTGAAGCCCTCTCTACAGCTTCTCACACAGATTCACCACCTACAGCCATCACCCTCTTGCCCTCACCTCAGAATTTCATAATCTTCTTCTTAAAACCATTTAGCTACATCACAGTCTCACTCTTCAAGATCCCTCTTTGGAGACCACCACCTGTGTTATGTGATCACTCCCCACTCTCTCCCCTGCTCCCCCCACACCAAGTACCCATATATTCTTTCCAGAGGAGAAGACCCATTGACTGTTTTCAGACAGTATGAAAATGGAACAACTTAACTAGAGCTCAACTACACTGTTTTCCCATTTGATCAGCCAGGGTAAGGACACTGCCAAATCTATACCACGCAACAGAGAGATTTTTCTTGAGGACACCTGTCTCAAACTTAGTCTGAAATTAGGAGAATCCTAACAGAGGAGCAAGCAGGGAAAAGAACACAATGTTGCAATGTACCCACTATGACCCAGGCCAGTATTTTCCCGCCTTTTGTAGTCTACATCATACCTGTGAGATCACTGGGATATGTGTGGGAATGTCCCATTGTCCCTCTATTCAACTGCACAGTCACCTATCGGTCACTGTCTCTAAGTCAAAGCATGATGAATAATATTTAGAGATGCACGTGTACATATATATACAACGTGCAGGTCAACATGTCCTTCCTACAGCTCTCTCCCCTTTAACTGCACCTCAGTCATCACACACGTATACACCCGTCCACACACAGTAGCAGCTCAAGGCAAATTAATGAAAAAGAGACAGATTAAGTAAGTAATATACTTTGAATAACAAATAGTAAACTTAGGGACCGGGTCACTCTGAGCAGTAACATAAAAGGGTTTAGCTAATATAGTTAAAGATGTTTGAACAGTTATTAAGGGCAAGTAGGATTTGGGGGGTATAGTCCTAAACCCTTGAAATTGATGTCACTGAGAACAAACATGGTTTCTCAAAACACATCCCAGGAAAGACTGCTAGGGACTGAAAACTAAACTGGGTGTTAGCAATATTTTAAGTCAGTTCTTATGCCTCTCAAATCCTTATTTGAAGCTTTCAAACTATATTGGATAAAGAACAGTTTTACTTCCTTTGAAGAAGAACTTCAGGACAGTAGTCTACTCTGTCCTCATTCATTCATTTATTCTTTCAGTCAACAAGCATTTACAGAGTGCCTGCTAAGTGTAGGCACTTACATGAAGGACACTGGATATCTACGTAAGGAAAGAGGATCAGAAAATGTGAGATATTTACTAGTGGCAGGCACTTTATGCCTCCCTCAATTCCTACCACTACTGACTACCTGTCACTCCATCAGTTTCTAATTTACGTTCCTTCCAATACCACCTTGCTACTAAACCCAACACTCTTCGTGGGCAGGTACAGCACATTATCTGTAGCTCAAATCACTAGGTCCATCATAGTGTCTGACACATACCAAGTGATTACTAAAGTCTGTTAAGTTAACCAGGGTCACAGGAACACAGACGGTCAGGTGCGTCTCACTGCTAAACCCAGAGGTGCCACGCCACCCGTTTTCTCTTCTTGGCACAGTGCACAAAACAAAAACAATTTCTAGGACAGGAATGTCCAAGGCTGATCACTATGAATCTGACCAAGGACTGGAACCTGCGGACAATGCTAGAATTGGAGGTGAAAAAAAGCTAAAAACTGTACGACACTACTTCCGATTCACTCTCTAAGAGCCAGAGGAAACAGCATGCATCTATGAATGTTCATCTCATTGCCACAGACAGAACTGACTGGTGGCCTCAAGGTTACAGAAAAATATAAGGAAACTCCTCCTTCCTAAAATGTTTAGAGCTCCTGTGCTGAATTCACAGTGCTGAGAAACTAGTGAATGATTATTTGCATTATAAAAGGATGTTTTTGTTCCATTATTTTTCCAGCTTCCTTCCCAGAATAGAAACTTGAATGATCTTAAATTTCTTCATTTTAAATGACTTTAATTACCTTTCACTTCATCCTCCAATACAGAACCTGACACAAAGTCCTTTTGATTCTTGAAATGCCTCTGGGATTTAGCCCTTTTATTTTATTCTCACTTGCACTAACAAGTTCTGACTACCGGGATATATAGTCTTTTAAATCTGGGCTCCTTGATGATAACCTCACTTTACTCCCATCTACTCTGTAGAATGTTTTACTCTGGGGGCATGAAGCCTTACTACAGCACAGCAGAATCATCTGTGGGTTTCCCTCAAAAATGCCCATCTGCTCCTCACCATGCCTCCCTCTATTACCTCCTATCCCAAATCACTGCTGCACTGAACTCGGTCAGTGAGATCACTCACTCACGTAGGAGGATTAGGTCGAGGAAAAAACCAAACGGCACAACACTAATCTTCCCCAGTTCCTTTTTTCAAACAACCTTCTGTTTTTCTCCATTCCCCAACACATGACCTCTGCCACCACTGGGTAGATATTACTGCCTCTGACACAAGCTATACCTTAAGCAACCACAAAAACACATACTCTCTCTAGACAAATTAATCAAAACCACCAAGTCTCACTTTAGTACAAGTGTGCGTCTCAGAAAACTACATATATGGTGCTTTCACAGTATTCTCTGTACCAACCTTATGTCTTCCACGAAAGACATTTGCAGTAGCTCCTTGGCCTAAAATATCAGATAAAAGCCATAGATGATTAGAAGTGCTCTGCATCTCGGCGTGGTTAGGTGATCCTCTCGTTATACTAAGAGAAAAGAAAAAAAAATTGCATGTTTGTTTTAAGGGAATAATACATGTAAGAAACAAATGTTAGCTATTTTTACTCTCAAGAAAGATCACCTATTATTTATTACTAAATCAAAGTGCATAAACAGTCCCAAAAAATCTAACTTTCCAGAAATATTAAAGACTAAAATGCTGCATGGGCTCTGAAAAAACATCAACCAATAACATCTTATATATTCAATTTAATTCACTTATTCACAGGGCTGAAAAAACATCAACTTCCCTTCTAATTTTGTCTCTGTCAATGAGAGTGATATTGGCCATTTACCTCCTTAAAATGTTTTGAAAGATTAATCAATGATAAATCATATTATAAAGTGTTTTAAAATAAAGTAATAAGGTAAAATACAACAGAAATATAGAAAAAAATTACTTTGTTTCCTTCCAGGGCAGGGCAACACTAATGAAAACAACTGTTGCCACAGCCTAACACTTCTATAACTTAAAATTTCACCTACACAAAGCCTGACAATCAGGAAGCAAAGGTGACCTTTCAGCAATAAATTTTGAAATTAACTTAAGGATAGTTTCTTCGACCTCCAAGTATATAAATATACACATACTGAATGTGTATTAGCAAGTCTTAAAAAATAAGCAAGGGGAGGCTCAGCATGTATGGGGGGGCAGGAGGTATATGGAAAACCTCTGCACCTTCTGCTCAATTTTGCTGTGAACTTGAAACTGCTCTAAAAAATAAAGTCTATTAAAAAAAAGCACCACCCCTAGCCTTGTCCTTCAATATTGAAAAGCTGTAAAAGTATATTGTAAATATTTGAGCTCCATGTTGGAATAAAAATGAGGTATGCTAAATAGCATAAACACTTGTCCCACCATGCCACCTTAAACCTGATGTAATATCAGGTTGAATCAAAACAGATCTTGCTCTCCCTTCACAGTAAGTTAGAATGGACTAGGTATTCAGTGATGAATTAACGACTGCCAATATTCCAAGTAGGGTTAAGTACACAAAGAATGGCCAGGGGTCCAAATTTCACCAATCTTTGATATACTCAGAGAGATGTATATAATTTTACCACCCATCTAATTCAGATAAGGGAATTTTACATACAGCAACTTACTGGAAATAAGCAATAAAAATACGATTCCTTTTTCAAAATATGAAATACACATTTGTCAGCTACTGAGATAATAATAAACTTCTCAAATATCTTTTCAATAATATTTTCAAATACTTCTCAATATGAAAAGCTTTGCTCATTAATGTAACTGTTGCTTGAGATAACTATAATTGGCAAATAATATCATTAAGTATCTATCTATACCTAGTGGGTAATATAAAACACATTTATCAGCTAAGATATCTGCTCTCTATACGCAGAAATTAAACTATGGTGTCACAATGATCTGGGAAATGTCTTTTAAAATTATCTTCCAATAACCCCACAATAACCGCATACTAAAACGTGACTCAGCACACCCAGAAGGTACTTGCTATATAAATCGTTCCAAAATTTGGACACAATATAGGCAGGCACTCAACAAGTATGAGACTGATAACCCTGCCTTAAGTCTACTTCCTTATGCTGTCCAAAATGAAAGTTACCATCTGTCCATAGATGAAAACAGGCTTGGTGACGCTGCATATGGACAAAGTTCCAGGATTTCCAAACCCTACCACTAAGTGAATCTTTATTAAACAGATATTATATTCAGCGTTCCTCAGGGAAAAAAGTCGGTCTTTGGTTATGCATTTGACAATTACTGGGTAGAACTTGTTCTGAGGCCACCTACTAAAAATGCCTGGGAAACGGATTGGAAATTACACTCATAAGCCACGTCCCAAAGGAAAGGTTTGGGCATTTGCATTATACGTGTGTACATTAAAAACGCCTTTGGCTTCTGGCTCCCGGCGAGTCAACCCCCGCTTCACTAAAACACGTCTCTTTTTAATCGTCTGAAAAAAAAATCAAACGATTTAAACACTGCCAATAGCGTCAACGCTCGGAAAGAGGGGTAGAAAGCGGCCAGCCTAACTCCAAGGAAAAGGGGCATCCGCCTGTCCCGGCGGCCAGGGCCCAACCCCGGTAACAGACACATCCTCTTTCTCGGCTGCCCAGCGCCACCAGACCAGGGAGGGTCCGGGTCAGACAGCCGGCCGTAGGACGAGGAGTCCAGACGCAGGGGACGGGCCCGCGCGACCATTCCGGCCGGCTTCGCACGCCCCGGACACCCGGGAGGCGGTGTCAGCCCAACCAGAGTCGGGGAGGGCTCGGCCTGGGGTCCCGCTGTGCTCCTCCGGTTGCCCGCCCCGCCCCCGCCCTGACTCAGCATCCCAGTTTCCCACTGGGGGTGGGAGCGCTCCGTGAGGGCCGTGCCCGGCTCGGCAGCCCGTACCCCACGCGCCTTCGGCCTCTCCGCCCCCGCCCGCACCGCTTACCTCGCCCGGTCTCCGCCGCGCCACCGCCAGCGGGCTCCGGCGGCCTCCTTGTGCCTCAGGCCACTTCCGGCTTCGCGAGCACGGGCCGGGGGTCACGTGACCGACGGCCGGCGTGCGGGTGCGGATGCGCGTGCGCACTTCCGGCACACCGACCTGGGCCTCTGCCTCAGTTGCCAACGCTCCTCCCTCGCCCGGCTCTCCGAGGCCTCTGTGGCGAGGGGCCGAGAGGCTGTGGGGCGTTTGGACCTCGTCCACACCCTCTGCCTGTCCCCCTCTTACTCTGAGGGTGAAGCCGGAGAGCCCTGCGCAGTGAGCGCAAGGATTCAGATTCCAACTGCGAATCCCGCCCCGTCCCCGACAGCCAAAGGCGGAGTGAGGTGATAGTGGGACAGACGGTGGACGGGTGATTACAAACATGCAAATAATCACGGGTGTGCAGAATGCTGGACACATGAGGGGACATCGCTGGAGGATCATACTCTGCAGGGATAGATTCGTATGTATCTTAAAGACCACATTGGCTGCAGGGGAGCCAGATTATCGGCTGCGAGTAATTCGGACGTGAGATTCTTAATGTAAATAAGCTCATTTAATTCCCTCTTTTTAGACGGTATTTTGGAAAATGGCAATACTGGAGAATCTAGGGACTAAAATCAGGTCCCCTGCAGTATTCGTGCCGCTAGGATCTCAAGCAGCTATTCCCGAGTGATCCTTGTTGCCCACTGACAGAACTGCAGCCTTTCTCAGCTTAACGAGAGGCCGAGAGGCCGAAGAGACCTCTGCAGATAAGGGCTAAATTTCTGAGTGAGGGAGGCGGAAGCAGGGAGTTCTTCCCAGAGAACTATAGGAAATAGGAAGCTATGGCAGAGTGGTTAAGAGCAGAGGCTTTTGAATGGAATAGACCTAGGGTTGCAGTCCCAGCTCTCCCTGCCAAATACTGACTTTGTCATTTTTAAAAAAACCTCTGTAAGCCTGTTTAATCACATATCATATATACAGTGGAGATAAGACCACTGTAATGCTTGTTACAAAGGAATTTATTAAACCTTTAAACAATGTTTAAGTGATGGAATCATTCTACTGTAACAACAATCTATTCACTGCTTACATTCCCACCAATTTTAGTTGTCCCCTATCTAATGCCAAGAAGAGAACCTGTCCAAGTTCCTTATAACTCACATCTCAAAGGTGAATGGGAGAAAATGTGATTAGCTGAAGGCCTTGATTCACATGTTTACCACATGAGTGAGGAACACTGAAATACATTTTCTTAAAGATCAAGCCGTTTGTGAACCAATTAATATTAGTATTTAAGATTTAAATAAACTGTTAGGCACAGAACTATACCAGGCCTCATAAAACTCTCGTAGTTCCATAGTTAAGTCATACAAATCGCTCAGTCTTACTGCCTCAATGAGGCTGTTAACAGATGAGATTCACCCTTGAGACAATTATTTGGGTGTTTGCTTTTGGAGACTAAACAATACAGAAAAGGTAATTCATGGTGGAACAGTTTCCTAATTGCTATGGTACTCCCTAAGTAAAGTGCGCTAGGCAACTTCGGGGAAGGAAGGTGGGAATTATTACACATGATTAGATAACATGAAGTTTTAATTTCTGTTACAGACTCTTAATTCCCATGTTTTGATTTCTCTTAGCTCTGAAAACTTGTTAATCTCCTGAAGGGCTTTAAAGAACCAGGGGAAAAGGAGGTGTTGCCTTTACATATTCGGAATAAACAGTACAATAACAATAGCTATTATCAAGCCTTCATTTGCAGATGCTGTAGTAAGCTCTTTTCATGTTTAACTTACTGAATTCTTAGTTATGAGGTAGTTATCATTATTTCCCCCACTTTACAGATGGGGAAACTGGGGCAGGGAGAAGTTATTTAACCTGCTCAAGGTTCTGAAACCAATTACTGGCAGCACTGCTATTTGAACCTACTTAATCTGGATCCTGAGCCTGTCTAAGCTCTGCAATTCAGTATACTTTGGACAATTAGTTCAAAGATCACTGCAATAGATGCAATGATCTCTCCCACTGTAAAAGAAACAATTAGCTCTCACTCATCTATTTTTAAAACCATTTTTATTTAAGTACAGTCATCCCTCAGTATCCACAGGGAACTGGTTCCAGGACCTCCACAGATACCAAAATCCTTGGATGCTCGTTTCTTATATAAAATAGCATAGTATTTGCATGTAATCCACGCACATCCTCCCATATACTTTAAATTATCTCTAGAATACTTATAATACCTAACACAACGTAAATGCTATGTAAATGGTTCCCAAGTGCAACAAATTCAAGTTTTGCTTTTTGGAGCTTTCTGGAAGTTTTTTTTTTTTTTGCGGTACGCGGGCCTCTCACTGTTGTGGCCTCTCCCGTTGCGAAGTACAGGCTCCGGACGCGCAGGCTCAACGGCCATGGCTCACGGGCCCAACCGCTCCGCGGCATGTGGGATCTTCCCGCACCGGGGCACGAACCCGTGTCCCCTGCATCGGCAGGCGGACTCTCAACCACTGCGCCACCAGGGAAGCCCTGGAAGTTTTTTTTCCCAAGTATTTTTGATCTAAGGTTGGTTGAAACTATGGATGTGGAACCTGCACCTACAGAGGGCTGACTGTATAATATACATTCCACTGATCTATTTTTATAATTAACTGTCAACTTAGTTTAGTACCTTTATTCTATGATGTAAGGAAAATATTTATAATCTCTTCTGGAATTAACGCCAGGAAAAGATTTATGTGCAAAATTTTGAATACAATTTTAGGGAATTTAGAAGACCACTGAAGCCCATCCATGAAACCTCTAGGGACCACATGGGCCAAAGGTTAAAAAAAAACCCTCAACCACCCTAAAACCTTACTTGGGCTTTTAAAATTTAAACTTAAATGATGGCTACAGTAAGTGTGCTGCTCAGTTTTGTCCACCGTTTCTTAATTTTCCAATACTACTACTGATATTATTTGTCTTCTTGGTTTCCTGCATAGTCATGAATAAAAATGGGGGAAGGCAGGGGAACTAAACGGGCAGCTACTACTTACAAGCATCATAAACACATAGGTATATTGTGCCCTAAGTAAATCTAGTAAGATGGAAAATATTAGATTTTTAATTCTATCAACATACTGACACAGGCTTTTTCTAGTTCATTTAAAAAAAGGATTCTGAATTATTTAATAGAACTAAGTCACATGTAATCTTTTAGGAGCATAATTAAATAAATCATCCATACAGTTATATGTGCAATCCTTTAAATGGGAAATCAGGGAGAGATGAGAAAATAAGACTCCAGTATTTATAATAATTCTAAAGAAGACTCAGTAGATTTCACTACGTAAAATTTATTTCTTTTTTTTTATAAAAAATGTATAACACCAGCACCTACTCTTCAATCAGTTAATTTATGAAACCATTCTCTTTTGTAGAATACACATTGGCATTGAAACGGTTTAAAGAAATGTAATGGCTATCTACAAAAAATTAGTTTTGATTTGTTGTATTTCCCCCATATTTGATGAGTCTGCACACATAAAAGAAAATTAAAATTTTCAAACATTTTATATTCAGCAATTAAAAAAAAAGTACACTGTTTTCCTGCTATGGTCTTTATAAAGGACTTAAATTTTCAAGTTAAAAAAAAAGGTACTAGGATAACTGCTGTATCTTATAACAGCATTTTTATATAGAACGATTTGAATTGGCATGCAAGCAACTTCTCTAGTTGTCACATACCAGTAATTTAGGGAAAATTACACCCATTTTACAGAAAAATCCCAATGCATATACTGCAATAAGCTCAAAGCAGTGTTAAAAAGACCAGTGTGAATGGCACACAACAATTGTTTCTTTATAAATTATTAACTGGAATTCTGATCATGAAGTAGGCACAGGGAGATCCAGTCCTTAGGGCTTTGCTCTCTGGAAAAACACCTGTAAATAAAGTATTAGTACAATTAGTACTGATGTCAGAAGATTATCACCTTTACCTGAAGAATGGCTCCAGGTTACTGGGTGCTAGTCACTCTTTTGTAAAATACAATAGATTATGTAAAACATTTAATATACTCCATAAATCCACACATAATGCAAGTCAGGAACTTTCTCTTCTGGACAACTTGATAAGGTCTAGAGATAACTTACGTTGCCATTTACTAGTGAAAATATGGTATCACCTCCAATGCCGTGAGATTCAAGCAGTCAGAGGAAAAGACGCTCTTGACACCTTTTTGCTGATTGGCACTACTGTCAAAGTTAATGCTAGGAAATTAAATTTTGAGGAAGAAACAAGTCAAAGCTAAAGACAGCAGTTGCTATCTCTTAACTATTTATTTATTTGATTATGAAAAAATACTTCCAATTCAACACTTGAGACTATGAACGAGTAGGCTAGAGGCTGTGCTAGGCACTGGCTCAGTATTACTACCTTCCATAGTTGGGTACATGTTAAGTTAGTATTCGAAAGAATAAATAGTAGGCAGTAAGCTCATTATGGATAAGGACCACATTCGTCATTATATCGCTAACACCTAGTAGGTCAGACGTTCACTTAACAATTATTAACTGTCTATTGACTAAGTGGAGAGAAAAGAATCATCAATATATGAGCAAAAAATAGCCCTACAAAGAGGCCATGCTTGAGATAAGCCTAGAAGAACGGGCAGAATTCATAAAGACGAAGCATGCTAATAAGGCAGAATTCTTGAAGAACAGCAAGAATAGTAAAGACTGTTCCTGCAAGAGAAACCGGAAAGGTAGTCTGAGATCAGAATCTGAAAAAAAAAAAAACACCTAAACTAAGAAATATGTACTTTTTAGTCAATAAGTTATGAAGATTATGAGGAAGAGGAAGGAATTTCAGAGGACTGTTCAATGTTTTCAAACAGATCAGCTTGGATAGAACAATGGAAGGGAAATCAGAGTGAGATAAGAAGCCTACACCAGAGTGGCAGCAGTAGAGACAGAAAGGAAGTTAGCAAGGAGGAAACAATCAGCAAGATCTAAGGATCAATCAGATAGGAACAGAGTAGGCACAAAAGAAGGAACTTCATTTTTTCCAACTAGAAGAATAACGCTATCACTGAAGAGAAGCTGGGCTGGGGAGGAAGACTTTATAAATGCTGTTTGGATGAATATGTTTGGGGCACAAGCCTGCTACAATGTACGCACATCTGCTATAACAGATACCTCTAACAGAGAGTTACAATGTTTTTAGTCCTTTAATCCAGTGTGATTGATCTCTTACTTAACAGAGGTTACCTCCACAGGCACTTTGCTTTTATGGGGAAATGGGAGAGGGGAGGGTTCTCAATGACAGACAGTAACTCTATCTTCTCACAAACTCTTTTGTCAGTTTAAGCTGACAAACTACTACTAGAGGAAAAACTTGCAAGGGAAGATGTTAGCACCAAAGTCAAAGGATAGCACATTTATTTATCAGCAAAGCCCCTTGACTTGAATGCCATGGGCAAAAGAACGAGGGAGCCATTAAGTTACCTGCCCCTAAGAAATTTAACACAGTGCTTTACCCTCAAATTTGCTGAATGAAGATAATAAATAAAAATAAAGAATAGTTCCTCATCCTGTCACACTGTAACTTTATTTCTAGACCATGAGCTCCTTGAGGGCAAGGAAAGTCACTCATACTGGTATTTGCAGCAGTTAGCATAGTCTGTGTTACATAAAAAGCAGTAATGGAGTACTGAATGACTGACTACCCAGGTGAAAGCAAGATACCTGCTTCATGGATTTAACTGTAAAAATGAATACCGAATACATATTTGGTACTTCTTGCCAACTTGGAGGTTGATTGGTTGGTTTGTTTTAATTTGGTGATTTTATGAATGTAAAAATAGCCTTAATGGCCAAATCTGAGGATTCTACTTTTTGTCCATTTTGCAATTCAAAAGTTTCAAGATAGGGTATAACCAAGTAATTCATACTTGTTTCTTTATTTTTAGCTCCTTCCTTTCCACTCAATATGGGCAGCTGTTCATAAAGATTACTTGTTCTCCCAGTCCTCTAGTTCCTGTTTAATTACATCACAAAACTTAAAGGAAACTTACATTTTCATACCAACATGCTCAGGCACATACACATTCGGTTTGCTTATCTAACTTTCTATATCTTTTGTAGGAGCTCAGTTGAAAGGGGCTTCACAGAAAACTCTGAAGTGTAACATCTGTTAACCATGGATTCTTAGAAGCAGGTTTTAGAGCAAAGAGATCCCCAAATATGTAACTGTTGATCAAACTACAGTATGACACAGTATCCTGTAATATGTATTCTCTCTTGGCTCTGAAACATCACCTAATTGTATGAAGATATATAAGTTTTTCCAAATACCTACCTTTAAGTAGTTTTTAAAAACTTTAGCATCAGGCTGCTGAAGCGCTTGGCAAAACTCCTGGGGGGGCCAGGAGGGGAGGAGAGAGAAAAGAATGAGTCTATTTGTATTAAATTCATCATAATTCAAAACCACAGTATTCTTTTTAAATTATGATTAAAAAAATAAAATCGACCATCTTAACCATTTTTATGTGTATAGTACCAGCAGTGTTAACTATAGGCAACTGTCATGCAATAGATCTCTAGAATTTTTTCATCTTGCAAAACTGAAACTCTATACCCATTGAACAACGCCCCCTCTTCCCCTTTTTCCAGCCCCCATCCCCTGGCCACCACCACTCTGCTTTCTGTTTCTATGAGTGTGACCACTTTAGATACTTCATAGTAAGTGGAGTCATGCAGCATCTCTTTTTGTGACTGGCTTATTTCATTTAGCATAACATCCTCAAGGTTCATCCATGTTGTAGCATATGACAGAATTTCCTTTTTTTTTTTTTAAGACCCAGTTGTATTCCATTGTATGTATATACCACATTTTACTCATCCATTCACCCATCAATGAGCATTTAGGCTGCTTCAAATCTCTAGGATTCATATTATAATTTATCAATTAATTAACCTGAACAGTTCTCCTCACCAAAAAGGTTATATGACATTTTCAAATGTAATACTTGTCAGACAGGCTGCTTTCACTTTTGAGAACATGGCCTCCTGGGCAAGATTGACTCTTGCCTCAGAAGGGTGGGTGGGACAAAAACCACATGGCTATGGCTGTTTTCATCTAGTAAGAGGGTAACTGAGCGAAGCCAGACTGAGAGAAAAAGAGAAAATTCTCTTCAATAGAGTTGTGCAGGGACTTCCCTGGTGGTCCAGTGGCCAAGACTCCCTCCTCCCAATGCAGGGGGCCTGGGTTCGATCCCTGGTCAGGGAACTAGATTCCACATGCTGCAACTAAGAGTTTGCATGCTGCAACCAAAGATCCCACAGGTGGCAGCTAAAAGATCCTGCATGCCACAACTAAGACCTGGCACAGCCAAAAAAAAAAAAAAGGATTGTGCAAATAGTGCTGTCAGAAGGCATATGAAAAAGGGAAAACTGGGAACCATTATCTTTTATAAGCAAATTATTAGATAGAAATATAATACGCAGAAAGACAAATATCATATATTGCTTATATATGGAGTCTAAAAAGAGGGTACAAATGAACACATTTACAAAACAGAAACAGACTCCAAAAACAAACTTATGGTTACCAAAGGGGAAATGTGTATGTGTGTGGGAGGGATAAATTGGGAGATTGGGACTGACATATACACACTACTATATATAAAATAGATAACTCATAAGAACCTACTGTATAGCACAGGGAACTCTACTCAATACTTTATAATAGCCTATATGGGAAAAGAATCTAAAAAAGAGTGGATATACGTATACGTATAACTGATTCACTTTGCTGTACATCTGAAACTAACACAACACTGTAGTCAACTAAACTCCAATAAAAAGAAAAAAAGAAAAAATGATTTTGCTTCATTTAGCAATCTGGGAAACTACTGATATTCAAAATTGAATGGTATATTTCTATTTTTGAGGTGCACTAAGATCATACGAGTAATTAATAATGTATTGTTTTCATAAAATACTAATTTACTTGTGTAACAAATGATAACTGAGAAAATTAATACCAAGTTAAAGATATGTCATAAAATAAGAGATCATAAATTCACTAAAAATGTTTTATGATTACTCTTATGTGAGATCTGTTTCTACCTCATTAGAATTATGTGCTATTGGACAACAGGTCTGGATAACTATGCATCCAGAAAACAATCGAATGCCATCATAAAAATCACTCTGAAAGAGTGCAAAAATGTAAGATAGCTTTCCAGGCACTTACCTCAAAATACAGTTTCTGATTCACAAATTAAGCACTGGTGAGCTTGGCCTGTGTAAAATGAACTACCTGGCACAAACTTTCAGAGCAGAGGTTCGTGTGCCACAGCCCCCTCTGGCAGTCTGGGGGAGCCTGCTGGACTTCTTGCAGAATGTTTTAAAAAACATACTTGTGACACATGGGGTTACAAAGGAAGCTAATTCAATGAATTATGGTTATCAAATGTATTTGTGACATGTGGTAGAAGAAGAAGACTTATTGATTTAGATAACAAGGTCTAGTGGCATATTCTAATAACTCATAATTTCAAAAAGATGAATATAAATAATATTTCGAGATCTGTGGAACAACTAATGCGATATAAAAATATCTGTGATTTCTACGGGTGACAACATCACAGGCAATGCAAATACTACTGTGATTTGTCCCCTACACAATGGTAGGAAATTAAATTTCTGTTAAAGGTAGTGAAAATAAAAAGTTTTTTTCTCATTCAATTTCATAGGCCCCCTGACATTTGGACTTTTGCTGTCCTATACATAGTAAATCAAGGAGAATGTAGTTTGGCTTCCTTGAATCAAAATTTAGATTGAATTACATAGCTCTATTTCTTTAATTAAGAGGAAAATCCACTAGGACAGATCTTACCTGAATTATCTCTGGAGCTACTTGCAAGGAAGGCAGGTATTCTTGTTGAAGATACTGAACACATTCTGGGCCCTGAAAATTAAATTGGAACAACATATGTATACTTTAAACACAAAATGGTATTGTGATTAAGAACACAGACTCGGGAGCCAGATTGCTTTGGTTTGAATCCTGGCTCTGGCAAATTTCTAGTAACTTGTGCAAGTTATTTAACCTCTCTGAGCCTCAGCTTCCCCACCTGAAAAATGGAGTTATTGTGAGGCTTGGATGAGTTAAGAAACCTAAAGCTGTTAGAATAGCACTTAGCACTGAGGACACGTTCACATTACTTAGTGCTAGTTATGCAGTGCTAAAGATTAAACAAATACTCTTCTAAATGCAGGAAGTCACAATGCCAAAGCCTGGTTCCATGCACTGAAAGGAGAAAGCAAAGAGAGGGGCTTCTGGTTCAATCTACCATTGGGTGGACTATAGGGTGTCTATGGGTGTGCAAGGGGAAGCCTGTGGGTAGTGCCAGGATAATGAACATCTTTAGAAACTAAAATACAAGCAAGAAAGAACAAAATGCTATGTCGGGAGATAACAGCAATAAAAGTACACCCCTCTCCCTTCCAGTTCAATAAACTAGGAAACAGGAATTTAGTAGCCAGGTAAGGAAACCAATACCCAGAAAGATAGGGTGATTTGGCTAATTTGCTGTTAATTAAGTCTGTACTAAGTAAAAAGCAGGTCACCTGACTTCTAAAACCATTGCTCTTCATTGCCAACTGCTGGTACTGCTAGATGCTAAAACTCTAATAGTTTTCTGGGTTTTTAAGGGTAAACTTGGTAGAGGGAAGGGAGAATTCCACAAACTAACCCCTAAGCCCTACACCTTCTCAACAGCTACAAAGGAACTTAAGATGCAATTTGAAAACGGTTTTCCTATAGCAATTTGTTTCTGAGACGGTG
Organism: Phocoena phocoena; assembly: GCF_963924675.1. Classification (NCBI taxonomy): domain Eukaryota; kingdom Metazoa; phylum Chordata; class Mammalia; order Artiodactyla; family Phocoenidae; genus Phocoena; species Phocoena phocoena. Next base: position 52,122,291 of record NC_089229.1, read on the forward strand.
GCCTCGACCAAATGCAATAAATCCAATACTTAAAAAAAAAAAAAAAGAAGGAAAAACAAAAAACCCAGCTAATTTCACTTTCAAACTTGAATCTGACTTAAAGGCTTTAATACGTTAATGACTCCAATCTAGTCCAACTGAAAGTAACAGTTATCAAAATGAAATCAATCCAACTCTCCTCAATGTACTTCCCCCTGCATTAATATCTCACCTTTTTCTTTAGTCTACTCTCCCTACACTTACTGCCCATTCACTGCTCATCATTGCATATAACCCCCCTGTTACCACTTAAAAATGGAGTATACTTTTTTTTTTTAATGAGGAAAAGTAAATTTAGACCTCAAGAGGAAGTCAGTCAGGTAGATAAATGAGAAAACAGAACAAGGAAGTAAAACGTTTTCTAATATGTTCCATTTGATTCAATTCTCTGTGTGTCTAAATAACAGCTCTAAGGACAAGATAAATACTTCTGCATTGTAAACATCATTCTTACTGTTTGTTATTCCTCATCCTCCTTGACTCTCTAGCATCCAAAATGTCAACTAGTCTCCTCTTTCATGACTCTCTTCCCTTAACTTTCATTCCTTTGATTCTACTTCTAGCTTTCTCTTGACTCTTGCTTTAGCCAAAGTTCTTTCTATCCTGGTCTTAGAAAGGCTCATTCATTCCTACTACTTCATCTTAGCAAACTACAACCTGAGGACTCCAATATCAGTATTTAGTTCTAACTGCTCTAGACCCGTATATCAAAGTGCCCTGTGAACATTTTTTCCACTTAGCTCTCCTAAATTCAACCCCACTGACTACTGACTTACCAACTTTTCACATGTAACACACACCTAGTTCCGTTTTGGTTTTTAGCTATTCTACCTCCATGCTTTAGCTAAACGGGATAACACTATTTTCTACCAAGTCTACCATGTGACATCTGATCTGTCTTCATACACCCACCGCATAACTTTGCCCAGAGTGCCAGCTCCTCCTGGTCAGCCCGATGAATGTACATTTGTTTCAAGGTCTATCAGAAAAACAGAAAAATACCCCCTCTTTTCAATGGCTGTCTTAGACTGCCCTCATAGGCAAAGCTGCTCATTCATCTTTAGTCCCACCATGTTACATTTAATACAAATGTATTAGTTTAATATACCTCTGTTAAAGTACGTACTTAACCCATCCAATTGAGTTTTTAGGTACTGGTCTCCCCTGATTCTAAGCTCCAAAAATATTGGGGCACTTTTTATTCATCTTTATACAGGTCTCCTGCAGCCCCAAAATGCATACCCCTCACCCTAGCACATAGAGAAAATGTCTGATTGAAAACTCTTCAAATCTCTTTTGGAATCAAAAATTCAAGTTCAAACGAAGAGGGGGCTATACGGAGACTCTGAAGAAGACGTCATGCTTTTATTTTAGGCAACTGAGGGAAGACTCATTAGATGACTGCAACTGTGTGGGAATGCTAGTCCTGTGTTGGCATCCTAGCTTTGTGAAGTTGGAGACAGAAATTTTTGTTTAAAAAAAAAAAAAAGCTACCTGATTTTCAAATATTGGCAGTCAACTCATTATTATTTAAAATACTGTATAAAGCAAACAACACACCAGATAGATTCAACCCAGAATTGCTTATAATTTATACAAATGGTTAAACTGACAAGGACAGTACAACATTCTGAAGTAGTAAAGTGTTCTAACCAATCTGTAATACTAAGAAGTTGGACAAATCTGTGAAGAACCACGAGGTAGTGAAATCTAGATTGTGAAATTCTGGTTAAAATTTTTCTCACTCTTTGTCAAACCAAACAAACATACATTTTAACCTTCCTGTTACCCCAAACATGAAAGACAATAAAGGATACTACTATTTTCATTCGACCCGCCCCTCACATCCAAAAAAGTCAGAACTGAAGTTAACTTTTATAAAAGATATAGCTTTCAAGAACAAGACATACTCAAAGCTACAAAAAATAAGGGACTTCCCTGGTGGCGCAGTGGTTAAGAATCCGGCTGCCAATGCAGGGGACATGGGTTTGAGACCAGGTCTAGGAAGATCCCACATGCTGCAGAACAACAAAGCCCGTGCGCCACAACTACCGAAGCCCATGCGCCTAGAGCCTGTGCTCCACAACAAGAGAAGCCACCGCAATGAGAAGCCCACCAAAATAAATAAATAATTAATTAAGGAAAAAAACCTATAACAATAAGCATGTGAGCTGAAAACGAAGGGGCAGGGAATACAAAGCTTACCCGTTTGAGATGAATTGTTTTCAGCGTCACTGCACACTCAGATAAAGCCTGTGAGAAACAAGTTTAAGAATTTTAATATAGTCAATTCTTGGTTACTGTTACAACTTTTCTTTTTATTTCCCTGGCCACTGCTCATTAACATTTACCTCCAAAGAAGGGATGGAATGATTTCCTGGGTGGCTCAGTGGTTAAGTATCCACCTGCCAATACAGGGGACATGGGTTCAATCCCTGGTCCAGGAAGGTCCCACATGCCACGGAGCAACTAAGCCTGTGTGCCACAACTACTGAGCCTGCGCTCTAGAGCCCGCAAGCTGCAACTACAGAGCCAGTGTGCCACAACTACTGAAGCTTGCATGCCTAGAGCCTGTGCTCTGCAATGAGAAGCCACCACAATAAGAAGCCCACGCACTGCAACAAAGAGTAGCCCCCGCTCGCCTCAACTAGAGAAAGCCTGTGTGCAGCAACAAAGACCCAATGCAGCCAAAAATAAATAAAAAAAAATAAAACAAATTTACAAAAAAAAAAAGTGATGGAGAAAGGAAAGGTAACAGGCAGGCAGATGGAACAAATGGGTTAGATAGAAAATTTTAAAAATAGAAAAATACAAAAATGCTGTCTTAATGCAGTACATGATAATTAAGAAATCTAGCTTTTACTAGGTCCTGGGTAAGTGAGTAAAGGGCAACTGCTTGACATTAAGCATTCTGAAGATGAGATTTGGGGAAACTATCAAATGAGGAAGAGAAAGTTACTCTTAATAATTAGGAAAAAAACCATTAAGCCAAGTTTTAGAATGAAAGTAGAGGCAGGAAACTAATAACTCAATCAAGCTTTAAAAAATGTTTGTATCATGTACCCTTTCATGGTCCTAGAAAAAGAGTTATGGCTGTTAAAGTTGGAGGAGTTGGATTTTATACATTCAACTTTAACATCAAGATTTAGTTAAGAATCAAAAGGTCCAAAAGGTATCAATTTTTAAAAAATGAATTCTAATTTGAAAATTTTTTGTTTTAAAAAGGCATTGAAATCTAATATAACCAACCTGGCATTAAAAAAGAAATTGTGAGTTAGAACACATGAGATGTACACAAAGTAAATAGAAACTCCTAGGTGCTTACCAATACTGTTTGTGCATCTGCCAGGTCAAAGGTTTGTTTTAAAGGTGCTAAGAAACATGCGGGGACAATGTGCTTATAAACAAAATCAGCAAATCCCACTGGTCCGTCTTTACCTCCTGTCAAGAGAATTCAGATTTTCATCTTGTATAAAAAGAAAGTCATTTAATTTATCACTGGTGAAAATCAACTCCCAGCTCCTGTCTATGTTAGGGCCAGGATCCCATTTCATCTCTCTTGTCTTAGGAAACAGGTTGGGGAATAAAGTTTTTTTTTTTTCTCTAAATCATCTTACCCCAGAGTTCTACCAACTTGGAAAGGATGATAAAACACGTTTTCTGGGCAATTGGATCTGGATATTCGACTGCTCCTTGAATAACAGTTACCAACACTCGTTCTACATTCTCTGCACCTGAAAAGAAAAAAAAAAAACTGAGTTCAATCTCATAAAGAACTAGAAAGGCAACCTGAAGCTCTTACTTCATATACAGTAACATAACAAAAACAATTACAGAGTTGCTAAGATCCTCAGTTTTTATTAACGTGGCTCCTAAATTTTAAGCATAAAACATTGAAAAATTACTATTCCCTTATTATCTTGCCCTCTGGATTTCCATATAGCAAAATATTCTATGTTGATCTATATAGTCTCATTTATTTTAAATTTCAAAACAGCAAAGTGGCCAGTAAGATTTAATTGTCAGGTCAATTCTAGCAAGTAGCTATCACACTATTTATACTATGAAGGAACCAATTAATACAGCTTTAGGCACGCATGGATCATTCTCTAGGATAGACCACATACTAGAACACAAAACAAGCCTCAACAAATTTAAGAGGATAGAAATTATTTCAAGCATCTTTTCTGACCACAACGGCATGAAACTAGAAATCAACCACAGAAGAAAAACAAAAAACCCCCAACTACATGCAGACTAAACAACATGCTACTAAAAAAAAAAGGAGGAAATCAAAAAATACCAAAATGCTAATGAAAACACAACCATATGAAAATCTATAGAATGCAGCAAAAGTAGTCATAGGAGGGAAGTTTATAGAGATTCAGGCCTTCCTCAAAAAACAACTTAACCTACCAGCTAAAAGAATTAGAAAAAGAACACGCAAAATCTGAAGTCAACAGAAGGAAGGAAATAAAGATCAGAGAGGAACTAAACAGAGATTTTTAAAAAAAAACAGAAAAAGTCAATAAAACCAAGAGCTGGGGGACTTCCCTGGTGGCACAGTGGTTAAGAAACTGCCTGCCAATGCAGGGGACATGGGTTCAATCCCTAGTCTAGGAAGATCCCACATACTGCAGAGCAACTAAGCCTGCACACCACAACTACTGAGCCTGTGCTCTAGAGCCTGCGCGCCACAACTACTGAGCCCGTGGGCCACAACTACTGAAGCCTGTGTGCCCTAGAGCCTGTGCGCTGCAACTACTGAGCCCACGCACTCTAGGGCACACATGCTGCAACTACTGAAGCCCGTGTGCCTAGAGCCCGTGCTCCACAAGAGAAGCCACTGCAATGAGAAGCTCGTGTACTACAACGAAGAGTAGCCCCCACTCACCACACCTAGAGAAAGCCTGTGCGCAGCAACGAAGCAGCCAAAAAAAAAAGTGCTTTATTTAAATAAATGAACAAACAAGTAAGTAAATCATAGCAATATTTTCTTATATCAGTCTCCCAAGGCAAAAGAAATAAAAGCAAAAATAAACAAATGGGACCTAGTCAAACTTATAAGCTTTTGCACCGCAAAGGAAACCATAAATGAAACGAAAAGACAACCTATGGACTGGAAGAAAATATTTGCAAGTGATGAGACCGACAAAGGCTTAATTTCCAAAATATACAAATAGCTCATACTACTCAATAACAACAACAAAAAAGCCAACCCTGTCAAAAAACGGGCAGAAAACCTAAATAGACATTTCTCCAAAGACAGACGGCCAACATGCACATGGAAAGATGCTCAACATTGCTAATTATTAGAGAAATGCAAAACTATGAGGAGGTATCACCTCACACTGGTCAGAATGGCCCTCATCAAAAACTATCCAAATAATAAATGCTGGAGAGGGTGTAGAGAAAAGGAAACCCTCCTACACTGTTGGTGGCAATGTAGATTGGTGCACCCGCTATGGAGGACAGTTCCTTAAAAAACTGGCGGTTCCTTAAAAAAACTAAAAGTGGAGTTACCATATGATCCAGCAATCCCACTCCTGGGTATATACCCGGAAAACATGAAAACTCTAATTATAAAAGATACATGCACACCAATGTTCACAGCAGCACTATTTACAACAGCCGAAACATGGAAGCAACCTAAATGTCCATCAGCAAATGAATGGATAAAGAAGACGTGGGGTATATATACAATGGAATATTACTCAGCTATAAAAAAGAATGAAATATTTCAATTTGCAGCAACATGGATGGACCTAGAAATTATCATACTAAGTGAAGTAAGTCAGACAAAGACAAATATTGTATGATATCATTTATACGTGGAATCTAAAACATGACACAAGTGAACTTATTTATAAAACAGAAACAGACTCACAGACATAGAAAACAAACTTATGGTTACAAAGGGGAAGGTAGGGAGGGATAAATTAGGAGTATGAAATTAACACATACACACTACTATATATAAAACTGATAAACAACAAGGATTTACTTATAACACAGGGAACTGTATTCAATATGCTGTAATAACCTATAACAGAAAAGAATCTGAAAAAGGATATGTATATACATGTATAATTGAATCACTTCACTGTATACCTGAAACTAACACAAAATTGTAAATCAACTTGAAAAAAAAAAAAGGAATACTGCTTTAGGAAAATGGGAACTGAATACAAGTTAATTTTAAGGTCCTCTATGTGAAAATGATTCCCACCCTGATGGTAATAAAATGTCATCTTTGGGGCCAACATAGAACTACTTCAAAAGTTTAGTGTTTACTCCAGCTAGCTCTTGCTCATATAGATATACAACTGTGACAAGTACTTAGACAATTTAGGCACTGCATGCATCCCCACCTTGATTTGCTATGACTTCGCTCATTCCACTGCCTGTGACTGTTTGCAGGAAAGCAAAGTAACTCCTGCGCAACATCTGCTTCTCTAAAGCAGCAGACTGGTCGTTTTCTTCTGCTGGTCGGAGCAAAACTTCAAAAATTGCATGAAGAAGAGGCATAAACATTTGTTGTAAAAATGGGGATACCTGTATCTGAAGAGATGAAACAACTATTACTATTTCAGAAATAAGAAAATTAGTAATACGAAACTTAGAAAAAACATGTTTTACATAAAGCCTTTTTCTAGAGATTCTAGTTAGGACACATATTTACATAATTTGGTTAGCAAATATCAATGTTAAAACAAAAATCTATAGAGCATAACAGTATTGAAAGCCTCAAGATCGTTAAGTTCAACCCTTTTCCTACAGTTCAAGATTCAGGTTCAAATAACATGGAGTCAGACTTATTTCACAATCAAATATTGCCATGGATTATTTTCAAATTTAAATTCTCAATAAATGAATTCTACTGCTAAATTATAAATGAATTTATATGATTGACTCTCAGGCTTTACATGCCCTTGAGCAAATTGCTTGACTTCTGTGTCTCAGTCTCTTCATCCTTAAAACAACAATACTTAACTTCTAGGGTTGTTACAAAGATCAAATGAATGTATAAGAAAATGCTCTGAACAGATTCTGAACACAGAAAACACTATGTAAGTGTTAGTAATTTTTATTAGCCAACTTATGCTTAGGTTACATTTCCTTGTACATAAAACTGACACTGAATTATTTTTAAACTACTTGGGCACCCAAATTACAGGGCTTAAAATTTATTCTTTAGGCATTTATTATTCAATGCTGTTTTATTTGCTTTTCTAAAATACCAGACTAATAGCTTTCTTCTGCTGCATAGAACAGAAAAGGTCTGTTCTTATTAAAACATCTTTTAAGCATTTCCTATGTGTCAGACAGGGTTGCAGACATTGGGGATGATAAAAATACCTATGATCCATGCCCCCAAGAAACTCATAAAAAAAAAAAAAAAGAGCAAGGGTCAAATGCTAAAATATACCTAAAGATGAATACATCTAATCTTGAAGTCAGGAGATCTTAAAGTCAGGAAATTCTCTGAGCTCTGAAGGTTTGTGGTACCTTAAATTTGGCTGTAATCTGGTTGATAAGAGGAATGAATTCCTGGAGGTCTTTTGCTTCACAATCTTTGAGCATGTGTTCTGAAGCAGATGGAATGAACGGAAGGACTTCTTCCTCCAGGCAAATAATCATGCGATGAAGGAACGTGCGAACCCCACTTCTGAGAATATCCTTTTGTAAGGGACAACTAAGGGCTGGCAAGAACGTCTGTAAACAGTCCAGATAAACTTCGGAACAGCCACACTGTTTCACAGTCTGCTTGTTGCTGAAAGCTTTGCTGGTTCGACTATATAAACAATTATCAGGTAACTAGTTTTAAGTTTATTCTTCAAATGTTTTATGGAGTAGTCAAAAACAACACACAACAAATTACAAAACTGGCAAAACAAAGAAGCCATTTCTTTATTTTCCATGTCACAGCTACGTCTATCTTTAGCTGATATGGTTATTTGTAAACTATTGCTTCCAGTTACCATTCCAGAAAGAGCTCAAGTTAAATGAATGAATGAAATGTAATTAATACAATCTCTCAAATGTGAGTCCACCTAAATGTTTTACTAAAATCCTGCTGACAACTTATGCAGAAAAGAGAAAAAAATCTATTTATTATGAATAGGCTATACTACACAATCTGTAAACTACCAATTTATATTTAAAACAATCTTAGAATCAAGTTATTTATACAACATCTTTAACATAAGCTTTTGCACTAAAGTCTTCTGCAGAGCAATTTCTCTGTGTAGCTTCTAATTAGCAATCACTATAACTTTCATGCTGTTATTATTTGCCAATAAACAGAGAGAAAGAAAGGGCAGCTTGGGTGGTCTTCAGGACACAATGTAACAACTAAAAAGAAGCCTCAGCACCTTCTCTTTAAGGTTCCAAAACTGATCCCCTGATGTCATTGGTATATAAACACTTAAGACTAATCTCCTTAAATACGTAATCAATTTATAACAAAGAAATCAGAGGAGTTAAGGATTTAGATAACTGTCAAGTCAGAAATGCAGAATGTTACATGACCTAATTCCTTCTTCAGTTAAATCTAATTCAATGAATTTAGAAAAGAAACAATTTAGACAATTCTCTGGACGATCTAGTTTTGGAAACATAGATATGCATGCCCAATTAGAAAAATCCAAGCAAATGATTCTGTGTATGTTGAAAAAATCACTTCACAAATTTAAATGCAGTCACTCACCTGGCAAATCCAACAGCGTGGTTGAGACAGTCTGCAAGAGATGCCTGCCTTTCTTCGTCCTGCGCCAGCATCAATTTTTCTAACAGAATTTTAAACTTCTCCATGAGTGGAGTCAACAGATTCCTCATTAATGCCTGCTTCCGTTCTGCTGGGTACTCACTATTAACAATCAGCACTCCAGCTGTCTCATAAATAAATAATTGATCATCGCTGCTCAACAAAGACTGGTAACCATTCTCCTAAAATGAAATTTAGTCTTATTGAAGTTTTTCTTTGTTCAGTTCCTCTCATTTAAATGAGAATAAGTACAAGAGGGACAGGAGATTTAATCTATCACATCAACTCATTATTAAAAAGAAGACTGAGTACTTATAAAATTTTTCCCAGGATCATATAATGGAAAACAAATGGAATTAGAGGTCAAAAGATCATGGGTCTAATTCTACCCCTAACAAGTCTTCATAAATGGTCATATAATGTAACTGTTCGTTTTCTAACTTGTTTTCTTTTGTAAAACGTATTTATTATTAGGAGGCTAACAATCAGGTATACAACGTGCTTTGAATGTTAGGACAAAGGCCACACAAGTTAATACTTTCAAGAGTGTTTAAGAGTTAAATAACAATAAACACCACACAATAAACACACACATACACAACATTTGTTACTTTAGAACATCTGAAAATAAGACTGCAAGTGAAAAAAAAAGATCTCATTCAAGCATAAGCAAACATCTATATATTGATTCATTTTTATTAATGAGTTTGTTATTTATTTTTATTTATTTATTTTTTTTGTGGTACACGGGCCTCTCACTGTTGTGGCCTCTCCCGTTGCGGAGCACAGGCTCCGGACGCGCAGGCTCAGCAGCCATGGCTCACGGGCCCAGCCGCTCTGCGGCCTGTGGGATCTTCCCAGACCGGGGCATGAACCCGTGTCCCCTGCATTGGCAGGCAGACTCTCAACCACTGCGCCACCAGGGAAGCCCGAGTTTGTTATTTTTCACATTTATGCAGTTTGAGAGGCCAGGAGGAGGGGGAAAATATCAGAGGCCTCTCTAGCTCTAACATTAAAGCTCCCTGTTAAGAAATTATTTAAAAGCCTAGTCTTGAAACAGATAAATTATGTGGCAGTCTTATTAAAAAAAAAGACCTCATCTTTTAAAAGAGAATGTCCCTATTTATTTATTTATTTATTTTTGTGGTACGTGGGCGTCTCACTGTTGTGGCCTCTCCTGTTGTGGAGCACAGGCTCTGGACGCGCAGGCTCAGCGGCCATGGCTCACGGGCCCAGCCGCTCTGCGGCATGTGGGATCTTCCTGGACCGGGGCACGAACCCGCGTCCCCTGCATCGGCAGGTGGACTCTCAACCACTGCGCCACCAGGGAAGCCCCCTATTTATTTTTTATATAAATTTATTTATTTAGGCTGCACTGGGTCTTAGTTGTGGCACACGGGATCTTTTAGTTGCGGCATGCAGACTTGTAGTTGCAGTTTGCGGACTCTTAGATGCAGCATGTGGACTCTTAGTTGCAGCATGCATGCAGGATCTAGTTCCCCAACCAGGGATTGAAACTGGGCCCCCTGCAATGGGAGTGTGGAGTCTTACGTACTGGACCACCAGGGGAAGTCCCATGAAGTATTTTAATATATATGTTTCTCTAATACGTAGGCAAAGATAATTTAACCATATAATGTACTAGTAACCTTTCATGCAATGAAATTATATACCTTTGTACCCTGAATACTGGTATTTATTTTTTAAAAACCCAAAATATTATTTTATGTTTAACACTTTTCAAATGGCAGCTCTAGTAATAATTTTCATCAAAATGAAAAAAAAATGTCAAGGTCAGTATTTTGCTTTACACAAAAACATGTATCAGTCAAAATGTGCTTACAAAGTATCTCAACTTAAATCTGTCTAGTGAAATAAACACCGAAATATACAGATCAACCAGCATTTAAATTTTACCCCAAGCCAGAAGTTTCACAGAAAAACTTCAGTCTACCAGTAGCAGTCACTGAGAATGGCTAATGTGATCATAGTACTAAACAGAGAATAATTTAGAAACCGAATTTTCCTTCTCCAAAAAACACTTCACTGGCATTTAACAGTACAGAGAGCAGACCATATCTCACACTGCTAAATCTATCAGTCAAATTTTGATTCCTTTCTATTTCTATTACTATGTTTTGTTTATTGTATCTCAACAGAGTTTTGGTAAACAAAACTAACCCTTGCACACCCTCCATCCACACTTTAAAAAACAAAAACAAAAACAAAACAAAACAAAAAAACACCCAAAGGCATTAACACTAAAGGCTAAAGGGATATGTAGCCTCAATATTGGGGAAAACATCACTCAGAAGGATAGATACTTACAGGTGGAGAAAGTTCTAATAAATCTTGTATTCTATTCAGAATATCCTCAATGAAAGGATTCATTTGTTTACTGAATAAAGGCAAAAAGGAAAACCACAATTACATAAATAACAGTGCTTGGCAAAGTGCGGAAATGCCAAATCCCTCTTTAAGGCAGAACTAAAAAAAAAGTTCAGTGCTAAGGTAGTCACATGTGATCATTCAGACTAGCTATGATTTTTTTAAATTACAATTTTATAAGCCTAAGAATAAGTAGTTTTCATACCAAAAGCTGGTACTAGTAAAGAACAATACAATATAAAACAGGTTAAGTTCAAAATGTATTTCCAAGGAATATCATCTTTAGAATTTCACAGAAGCCATAGAGTTATCTACAGCAGTAAAACTGTTAAGTAACTAATGTCACTAGTGATGACAGGTGTTACATACAAAAATATTCAAACAAATCACTGTTTAATGATGAACAAAGTACCTGGCTAAAGAGAAGGAAAAGAAATCGTAACATCATGATACAAAAAGGAACACCAAAATTTTACAAAAGCCTTAGGACGAAAAGACCAAATCTACCACAGGCTCTTAGAAAATAATTTACATCTTACTTAACAATCTTAAAAACAAGAATTAAACATTATAGATGAAATCTTGTACTTACTTCAGAGATTTGACAAATCTAGAAAACAGGTAAGCAGTTCTGCTCCGTACTTTTGCACTAGAGTGCCGCAGACCCCTGTGATCTAAGAAAGCCATCTAAAGAAAGAGAGACACTTTTACTATTTCTGTACTTATTTAAGGCTTTTATTGCTATTGTCATGACACATTTTTGTTCATACCAAATTCTACTTTTTAGCTCTAGAAGGGAAGAACTAGGTACATATAAAAAGTAAGCCTACACTACACACAAACAGGCCCTTGAGTATTTGTTTTAAATAACTGACTAGACACAAACTCCATTTTAAAGGAATGGAGGAGGGGTTAGTGTCAGTGTGTTGAAGAGTTTTGGAGAGCTTCTGGCTCTGGAAAAAGTAATAAAAGAAAGATAGAATACTATCTGCTCATTAGCTGAAACACACGGAAAATAAAAGTTGAGAGTAAAGTGTATACTTACTAGTACACATGGAATGTGTTGAGGTTCAACTGTGAAAAACTTTTCGTATCTAACAACAGTTTCGAAGAACTCCAATGTCACAGATGTGTGCTGGTAGGAACTAACTCCTGATGTTACCAACTGGAGCAGGAAAAAGTTAAGAAATCTATCCTTATTTACTGCAACATCAAAATGTCCCAGTATTAACATATATTAAGCTCTAACAATTAAGGAACTCACATTAGCTTATATGAAAACAGAAAATTAAGTTCAAAATAAATTATCTTTAGTATACTTACAGTTCGCATCATATCCTGCAAAGCACTAGCTTTTGAAACATCACCTGAGAAGTGAGCACCATGAGATACTGGAAGAGCTTCTGCCAACATATACAGCAATCTTATTGCCACTTCAACTTCCATAAACCTTGTAGTCTGCCAATTCCTACCAAGGTATATAATATGTCAGTGAAATCTGAATATAAACTTTCTATACAACTAGTGATGCACGGGATAAAAAGACACCAACCAAAGCCTCTTTAATTATTAAACAGTCACAGCAATTGTTAATTTTGCCAGGCAACATAATTCATATCACAAAAGTATACAAAACTAATGAAATCCATTTTATTGACATTCCAAAGAGCAGTATTTCCCCCCAAGAATCAAGATAAATCAGAGGCAAGTGCATTGTTTCAGAGATACACGTAAGATCTTCATAAGTAACATAAATTAATAAGTCACGTGAATCACTTATGGTAGACCATCATCAGGGAGAAAAGGAAAGAGGTGACTTGTTAGAAACAGCATAACAAACTTACTGCAGGGTAGAACTAAAAACTCTGCGAACAGAAGCCAGCAGTAACTCGGGTGAAACTTGAGCAAGCCTGTCCAACAATAACTTCAGTTGTTTTCTGTATTCTACAAACATGGCTTCGTCTTCACCCTATGATATTTTAAAAATTCCATTAAAAGACATAAAAGATCTTAAAACACATAAAATGGTGAGTTCTCACTAGTTTTTGTATTTACAAATTTAATACACTTTTATTTTTTCATTAATATTTATTTATGTAGGAAAATGTACTATGCTCAATAGCCTTTCCCCTCCTGCTCACAAATAATTATTTCTGAACACAGCCCTAGACCATGAAAGCCTAGAGCCAGAAATAGCATAGGGAGGACGTTAAAAACAAAAGTCTAACAGGAAAGAGTTATTGAGGGACAATTAAGCAAAGGACAGATAATGCAAGGCTTTGGGGAAAAAACAAAAACAAGTCTAAGCCAGGATGGGTTCATGTAGGGCTCTGTGAGAACTCTGGCACCTTATTTATACTCCTTGTATCTCACTGTCCACTTTAAGAACTGCAATAATATCACATGATTGAAGACATTATATGTAACGAGCCTAGCACTTCATAAGTGCATGGTGTGTTAGTGATCATCACCATTATTCTTTTACAGTTAGAAGTTTTTGAATGCCTGAAGTGGGTAACAGAACACGTTAGCACACAACTAGACAGTACACGCCATCATTGAGTTGCTAGAAAGCACCGATGACCCTTGTGATTGATGAGAAGCTGACTCACTGACAACCCTGGACAAGCCTTTAACCAGAACAAGTCCAGAGACGGTTAAGTACCTCATTCCTACTCTCCCACAGACAATTATGATCTGATGTCCATCAACTGGGCTTCAATTGATCACTCTTACTAAATATAAAGTGAAATATGATCACCAATAATACTGTCAATATTTATGAAGTTCAATGCTACAAAGTGTTTTTAAAAGGGTCATTTTAAAGAGGGACAAAATACAAAAAAATGAAGGAATATGAAAGTTTCCATTAATTTCACCTAAGTAGAGGTCAATATAAACAAGACTAGGGACTTCCCTGGTGGTGCAGTGGTTAAGAATCCACCTGCCAATGCAGGGGACACGGGTTTAAGCCCTGGTCCGGGAAGATCCCACATGCCGTGGAGCAACTAAGCCCATGCGCCACAGCTACTGAGCCTGTGCTCTAGAGCTCGTGAACCACAACTACTGAGCCTGTGTGCTGCAACTACTGAAGCCTGCACGCCTAGAGCCTGTGCTCCGCAACAAGAGAAGCCACCGCAATGAGAAGCCCATGCACCGCAAAGAAGAGTAGCCCCCACTCGCCACAACTAGAGAGAAAGCCCGTGAGCTGCAATGAAGACCCAATGCAGTCAAAAAACAAAAACAAAACCCCAAGACTAATTTTTTAAGATAATCAAAACTCGGAATATTAATTTGATGTAAGTAAACAAAATTAAAACTGATTTCTCCTCAATGCAAAATTCTTACCTCATTTTCAAAGTTATATTCTTCATCATAGGTTAATTTTTTCATAACGGCCAACATGATTGCCTAAAATTAAGAACAAAATACCTTTTGTCAGTCTCCTTAATTTCATATAATTTGAAATTAAGCTACATTTCAAGGCAGACTGCAGATGTAGATTCTATTATTGGTTTAAAAGAAACAAAAAGAAGTCAATTACCTCTACATTAGCTTTTTGCTGATCAGAGAGCACTGTAAGCTGTTGAAAGAAAGCAATCATTTATTAGCTTTCCTAAAGTTATACTTGCTTATCAGAATATTTTTCTGATCAGTTAAGATCTTTTCAAACATGCACACAGCTTTTCTGGAGGGCAGTTTGACAGTACATTTCTATATATGAAATGTACCTAACCTAAGATCTATCAATTTCACTTCTAGTAAGTAACTTGACATGTAGGCAAAGACATGTAGATGAATTTGATTTTAAAAGACACTTATAAATGTATTCAGCAAAGAAGCAGATTATAGAACAGCAAAGTATGATCTCACTTTGTTTTTAAACACGGCCAAAAAAGCCTAGAAATCCATTATGAGATACACAGTGGGACTATCAATACTGATACCAATTTTAACTTTCTTCATACCTTTCCACATTGCCTAAAATTTCTTATAATATGCATGTAGAAACATATTAGATTTATAACAGAAGCTAAACTCAGTTTGGAAAAAAATTATTTTAAGCTTGACTCAATTCAACTAATTCAATGTAAATATCAATAAAATAGGAATGGCTCTCACCTAATGTCATAATGAGAAATCACTAATTCTTTAAAAGGCTACATGCTATCAATATAATATGGGAGATTCATACCTTCTACATTTTAAGGTCTATTATTGGAAGCAACTCTCTAGGGGGAAACTTTTCATCGTAAAAAAAAATTGTTTATAAGAAATGATGCATATGTAATTAAAATAACGAACCACGGGGACTTCCCTGGTGGTGCAGTGGTTAAGAATCCGCCTGCCAATGAAGGGGACACGGGTGTGAACCCTGGTCCAGGAAGATCCCACATGCCATGGAGCAACTAAGCCCGCTCGCCACAACTACTGACCCCGCATGCTGCAACTACTGAAGCCTGCATGCCTAGAGCCTGGGCTCCACAACAAGAGAAGCCACCAGAATGAGAAGCCCACGCACTGCAACGAAGAGTAGTCCCGCTCGCCACAACTAAAGAAAGCCCGCATACAGCAACGAAGACCCAACGCAGCCAAAAATAAATAAATTAAATAATTAAATTAAAAAAAAAAAGAACCATATTTAACAAAATTTCTACTGTATTTAGAAATAAACAGAGGGGGCTTCCCTAGCGGTCCAGTGGTTAAGACTCTGCGCTCCCAATGCAGGGGGCATGGATTCAATCCCTGGTCAGGGAACTGAGACCATACATGCCACACAGCCAAAAAAATAAATAAATAAAAATAAACATTCATGGAGTTCCCTGGTGGTCTAGTGATTAGGATTTGGCACTTTCACTGCTGGGGCCCAGGTTCAACCCCTGGTCGGGGAACTGAGATCCCGTAAGCCGTGCAAAGCAGCCAAGATTTAAAAAAAGAAAAAGAAATAAACACAGATTCAAAATAAAAGAAACCCCTAAACCTATAACTAATTCTGAAGCTTTTTAGTCTAGTGAATTTTAGAACCTGGCCATTTCTGTTTTTTGGCTAAGAAGTTTAAAGAAAAAAAAAAAAGATGAAAATACATTAATAATTAACAGTAAATGTCATTAGAGTGTAGAATTATGAGTATTTTCTTGTTTTCATTTTTCCTGTATTTTCCAATTCTCTATTGCTTTTCTATATTATCTAGTGGACAAAAAGATTAAAATAAGGACTTACCTGTTTCAAAATATGAAGATAATCATAACAAAATCCAATAATGTTAGAAGAGATGTCATCATCCTCATGAACTAGGAGTTGCAACATCAGTGCCACCTTTGTTTCAATAGCTTGTAGTGCCTCTTGAGCATTCTTGATATCCCCATTCTTAATTAATTTAGTCCAGCTAACTATCAATGACTGTCCCATTCCATTTACCAGTTTAGAAAATCTGGCCAGGAAGTCAACATCTTCTTCCTACAAATGATCAATACTTCAATTTAAAACCAACCACCTAAGAGGGAAAACTCTAAACTTAGGTATGGGTCAAATACCAATCATAGGAGTCATTTTTATTTTATTTATTTATTTTTTATTTTTGGCTGCGTTGGGTCTTCGTTGCCGCGCACCAGCTTTCTCTAGCTGCAGCGAGCTGGGGCTACTCTTCGTTGCGGTGCGTGGGCTTCTCACTGCAGTGCTCTAGGCACGCGGGCTTCAGCAGTTGTGGCGTTGTGGCTCATGGGCTCTAGAGCACAGGCTCAGTAGTTGTGGCGCATGGGCTTAGCTGCTCCGCAGCATGTGGGATCTTCCCGGACCACGGCTTGAACCCATGTCCCCTGCATTGGCAGGCGGATTCTTAACCACTGTGCCACCAGGGAAGCCCCAGGAGTCATTTTTAAACTAACATTAGACACTAACAATTCTACCATTTTGACTGGGAAATCTTAAGAATTTGAATTCTTCTACTATTATTATCCATTAGTACTAACTCTTCAAAGCAACTTTTTTTAATGATTATAGTCATGTAGACATTGCCAACTTATAAAAGCTTAAAAAAAAGAGATCTGGGCTTCCCTGGTGGTGCAGTGGTTGAGAGTCCGCCTGCCGATGCAGGGGACACGGGTTCGTGCCCCGATCCAGGAGGATCACACATGCTGCGGAGCAGCTGGGCCCGTGAGCCATGGCCGCTGATCCCGCACGTCTGGAGCCTGTGCTCCGCAACGGGAGAGGCCACAACAGTGAGAGGCCCGCGTACCACAAAAAGAAAAAAAGAGATCTGTGGTTTCAAAACCTTCTCTCTAAACCACTGAATTTAGTAAATATGCTCTAATAAATTTAATGCTGCCATATTATACTATGTATAAGAATTTACAACAGCCCTTTCTGATACTATTTAATTTGAACCTCAACTGCACTACAGAGAGATAAAACTGCTATTATAATAATCTGCCTAAGGTCACATCAGCACTAACTCTAGAACTTAAAATTAGGTTATTTTCATTAATTATCCTTATGATGTTTCCTACAGAAAGAGATTTTTACCTTCACCATTTTAAATCTTTTACCAGGGACTAAATAAGACAATTATCAGCAGTGTAAGAAAACACTACTATTTGTCAGCTAGGAAAATACCAGAGGTGTTGTACTCCTGACATATCAACAATACAAAGACTTCTCAGTAATTCTTTACCAATATCACAGGTAAAATTAAAAATAAAAACCTTCAAATTCAGTTTCTAAATTACTAATTTACCACACTCAGCCCTAATTCTGCTGAGGCTAAACTTTAACAGCTCAAATGAATGTGATGAAAATATAACATTTATAATTAAGTCTAATTTAGGTCAAAATGCATTGCCATGCTTCTTAAAGTGTGGTCCATGAATCAGCAGTATCACAGTATCACCTGAGAGTTTGTTAGAAACGCACAATTGTAAGTACCATCCCAGATCTTCAAGTTGAAGTCTGGTATAATCTATTGTTCAAGGCAAACATTACAGATAACGTTATGGCTTTCTAGATACAATGTTTCATTATTATAATGTCAAGGAAGTTTCCAGCATTTAAAGACAAAACAAAAAGAAAAGAAAAGCATATTTAAATTACTGCCTATCCTAATTTTTTCTAACATTTTCAAAACCTTATACATAAATTTACTGACCTGGTCAATGCTGAAAAACCCAGCAGACTGTAATACTCGACACAAAGATTCTACTAGTTTCATTTTATCAACAGGATCCATTCCTTTATTTACAATTTCAAATAAACAATCACATGCTTCTTCCCGTAGAACTTCTATTGACATATGACCTAGCAGCATATTTATAAACCTGGCAATGGTGAAATAAAATTGTTACAATATTTTCAAATTCATGAGTTTTACATACTGTATTTTGTAGGTTTATATTTTTAAAATATAGGTTAACTTACCTATCATTGGCTATAAGGGATAAGTCTATCCAAGAGACATAAGCCCCAACTACTTCAAGGCACTGACATGTTACTTCTGAATTAGTATACTGATAGTTTTGTAGGATTTGGTACCATGATTCCACCAAGTTTGGAATGCACTGTTCCCTCATGGTATCTTTTATGAGAGTATTCCTACGAGCCTCCTAAAAGACAAAACAAAGTACCATATACACAATTAAAGTAGATTACCTCCCAAAATAATGTTTAACATCTGAATAATAGTTGCACACAGTAATTTCCTCACCACTAAACTTCCAGACTTGTTAACACATTCGCTGCCGCTATTTCCTATTTATCTGCTCTAAAATCATAACCCGTGATTCTAATTCCTCCTTCCATTCTACTCATTTCCTCAGACACAATTTCTTATTAAACACAAACTATAAATAAACATTGCTTAGAAATCTTAACCATGTGATAAAAGTTATTTCTCAATATTATACAAATACTTAAAATTACTTAAGAGAATAGCAATTACTTAAATGTTACAAACATATTTGACATACAATGACCTCAAATTATCATACACATTTGAATTAAGCTATTTCCATTGTGTTCTTTAAGAAAAAGGAGAAAGTTATATTGGGTAATACAGAAATAGAGAAAGACTAAGGTGATGGGCTATGCGACTAACTGAGAATACAGAAGAACCCAGCACTGATTCATAAGCAATGCTTTTTCCTCACTCGGTGACTATAAAGCAGTAGTAAATATAGGCCACATTTGTCTACAGATTCATAGGAAAAAATCAGTTTGTGTATTTCTCTAGAGAAAGTTCTTGCCTGGTTAAAAAAAAATCTGAATACTCTTAATTTCACCCTACACCTGGAAAAAAACCCCAAGTTTAAATTCCTTTGTAAAACAAAATTCAAAATGTTGAGTAAATTTATAAGTATTCTTAATAAAGTTTTATCTCAAAAAAAAATAAAAAACTCTTCTTGATCCTTTTATTATATGCCCACCACCTCCTACAATATCTACATTAAAAACTTAAAATTAATAGGAAGTTACTTGCCTCTGATGTATGCACCACATCACGATCCACCAACTCTGAATCAATAGCCATGAGAATTCGGAGGTACAGATCTACTCCCCTTGGATTTAGGTCCACTACTGAGAGAATGTCAAAAAAAAACTTGGGCCATTTAGTGAGATATTCTGTAACAAAAAGCAAGGCGAAGACTTGGGCTGCTTTATTTCGTATAAAGGTCTTCTCTGGTTGGGGATTCAGCATCTGACAAACAGGGAAATAGTTCATAAAATCAAATGTAAATGGAAAAGACTCAAACGTTGTTTTCCTATTTATCATTAATAGGCTAAACCCCACCAAACTTCACTAGGCTCTAGAACAGCTGTGCAACAAATATGCTTGAGAATTACCAAAGTTCTGAGGTGACTAGCCAGATGGAGAACAATCAAATGAACAAAGGTGCTAACCGTTACACCTCTCTCACACTTTCAGAGAAAAGTTTCATGGGCAGAGCGTTAGTAGTTCCTATAATTTTTTCTAAGAAGAAAAAAAATTCAATGATTTTTCTTCTAGCTGCTTGCTCTTTAAGGAAAATAAACATCCTAGCTACACAACTGCTTTAATACGTTAAGATTAGCTAAAATTAATGAAAAAGAATGTAGTGAATAAAGAACTCTATTGGCTCCTTTGAAAAGGGCTCTTTGGTAAGAGGCTGTCCAGGAGAGCTCACCTTAAGCGTGAACAGCAAAGCCACTCTTGTCAAATAGTTAAAAAAATATTACATTTTAAAACCAAAGTTTCCACCATGTGTCATGGACAGAATGACAGCTTCAATTATCAATATAATTTAAAGTTATTGCTAAGTTTTCATCTACCCATGAGCTTCAAAAACAACTTTCTAAAAGAGCTACATGATGAAATGGAGGATAAATGAGTGACATTTTTGAGGTGAAGCTGCAAACTCTTGCAAAAATAAAAATTTAAATATCTGGCAATTTGAGGCACTAAATATAACAACTACTATTTTACCTGAGCTTGAAGCCAAGATATGAGTGTCTCCCTAATCAGCTGTTGTTGAACAGTAGTTAGTTCTGAATATCTGTTCAAAATAGGGAAGAAAAATAACAATGATAATGTTTAGTGTCTGTGGTTTTAAAAAAGTAACAGCCTCTTATAAATTTGAATGAGAAAATTTGTACAGCACTTGACTATCTAAAATTCCCTAAAACAAATTGGTAATACCTCTCATTACTGCTTTAAAGACAAGGGTGGGAGAGGCAGGTGGGGTATCAATACTGATCTCTGTTTTGTGGTTCAGTTCATGTTAAAACAAAATGGCAGCCACACAATTTTTCAGGCGAAAATACACCCATGGTCTCAGGTCTGTGGTTTACAGAATAAATCAGTAGGCAAACTAAGGATCCCGAGAGCAGCAATTCACTGTTTTTACTTAAATTAGGCAGGGGTTCTAAATGCAAGTGCCCACACTGCCACTCAACTCTAACAGAGAGTCATCGTTCAGAGAAACAGGCTCAGTATTGCTAGATTTTCTAATTTTTTCCAGAGAAGCTGGAAATCTACTTTTTTCCTGTGAAATGACTGGATTTTTATGCGTAACCAATGAACTCAGTATTTTTAAAACACTTTTTGGGATAAATCAAAATACATCTATGAGCTGGATATGACATATACCATCAATTTACAACCTATGTTATGGTGTCCCCAAAGAGGGAAAAACTAATTTAAAAAATGGCCTCTCGGGACTGCCCTGGTGGCGCAGCGGTTAAGAATCCGCCTCCCAATGCAGGGGTCACGGGTTCAATCTCTGGTGCAGGAAGATCCCACAAGTCACAGAGCAACTAAACCCATACACAACTACTGAAGCCCGTGCGTCTAGAGCCTGTGCTCTGCAACGAGAAGCCATCGCAATGAAAAGCCCAGGCACCACAACGAAGAGTAGCCCCTGCTCGCTGCAACTAGAGAAAGCCTGACTGCAGCAACAAAGACCCAACGTAGTCAAAAAGAAATTAATTAATTAATTATTTTAAAAGTTAAAAAAAAAAAAAGCCCTCTCCCCACAAATCTCAGGGAGAAAAGCCTTACTTGTATTTAACTTGATGTTCTAGTACTTGAAAGCAGAAAAATTTAATGTGATCATCACTGAAAAAGAAAAAAAAAAATTAGATAAGCAGAATATGAATTAGGGAAAACAAATCAAAGGTAAAATAGTAATGAATAAACTACAGTTGAAAAGTTTCTCAAACTAGACCTTTGGCTCATTGATCTCAAGTTTTACATTCACATCCATTTGTTTAAAAAGCTAAGAGAACTTTTTATGTTATACAATATTCAATGGAAATCTGGCAAACGGAATAAGCAAAAAAATTTAAGCCGCACTTTAAGTACATACAGTGCTTTTGCAAACAGAAGGCACTCCCCCTAAATTCCAGAGGTTAGGATTCCCAGGACAACTCCTCCGTTTTACAGTAGAAAGGCAAATGGTAGGACAGCCAGAGACTGAGTCAAACCAGAAATGGTCATCAAAGTCATACTTAAAAGTTCTACTGCAGTCAAATCCAAAGCAAGCAGAGTCACCTGGACTGGCAGTCCAGCCCCCAAGATTCATACAGAAAACCAGGTTACCAATATATTGCCCTTATAAAAGGGGAGTAAAAACCAACACCCACCCATCATCCACTTCCAACTGTGTCTCTAGGGGTGACGGCAGAGCTGCAGTGAACCAGCGACAAACTCTGACCAAGTCCCGTTAGTGAACAACCATCTGTTCATCTTAATACAGTTGGTCGAGGCCAGGCTTAGTCATGGGACAATTTTTCATATACAAAGCTAACTAGTCAATACAAGAATGGAGATGTTATCTTCATTTAGACTACATCAATTAACCAAAAAATAATAAAAATTTCACACTTAAGAAAATGAAACTTAATTTTTTAAAGTTTTTAAAAAAGTTACGTTTAATTTGCATCTCTTCTAAGACCCTAGGGTTTCTAATCTTATCATGGATGGCACTGAAGCTTTAACTAATTATGTGACTTAGATCTTCCACTCAAAATATAAACTATAGGGAGCCTTTAATTAAAAGCCAGCCCTTATTTACTCTAAGACATCTAGATATTCTCAAAACCAACTTTCACTAAACTGGAGCACTTCCTTTTGGCTATAAAATGTAGTGACTGATATCCACAGCATGCCAAGAACTCTAGCTAGGAGTCATCACTGACCCCTATAAACTTCTACTCCCACTAGTAGAGTTGTTTATTTACAACTAGTCAGCTGTGTTTCCCCAAGCCTCACTATGTGCGTTGTACTTCTTTTGTATGTAAGTAACTTAATTATTATATAAACTAATGAAATGAGTATGATGACAGTTTATATTTTCATAAAAATTAAGTTGAATACTTTAGAAAGAGTTCATAGGAAGTCACACTGCACGGGGAAAACCTTGGACCTATGTGATGTGAGACAGATAACTTGGAGAGATAGGAACAAATAAATAAAAAGTTTAGAAATCTGTACTCACTGTTCCTCAATCCACTACAGGGACCCAAAGTGGAAATTACAGAGGATCAATTATGGGTGTGATCAACGTTGAGAATGATGAAGTGAATGTTAGTGGCATATACGCAAAGAAAAGTCCTTGGTCCAATATCAAAAGATTAGTAACTAAGTGTTTATATACTTTAAATTAAAATTAAAAATTAAGATATATACAATTTTTGATTACCTCCTTTACCAACTTTTTAGAAAACCAACTATCCCTTCCCATCATAAGAAGATAAGGAAGTTTCTACTGTATAGAAACCATATGCCGCTTGGGATCTACTGCCAGGTACTCAGAATAAGGCAAAGGATATTTTAATGAGAAGTCAATTCTGGAATGGCCAAATTATTAGTTTACTATTTTTCTCATTTCTACACTGAATAGTTTTCCGAAATATAAGTCATAAAATGTTTTTATGAAAACATTTTCCAAACAGGTAAATGTAACAATCCTGTCAAGTTCACAAAAATTTAAATTCTCCTACAAATCACGCAAATTTTGTTTTAGTCACCTGTACGTCCTCTGGGCCAGAGCTTCTGCACACACCTGCCAGGCATCTGGGGAAATCTTTAACTGCTCAAAATAGGCCAGGGCCTGTAAGATTGCAAAGCAGAAAATGCATTTGGAATAGTCAATCTCAATTCTCTGCCAATACTCGATAAAGTTTTCTGGGAGTAGCAAACTAACAACAAAAAAGTGACTAAATAAAAAATAGCTAAACATTGAATTCAGGCTTCTGAGTATGTGCAACTTAGTGATCATTCCTAGGAAAAAAGGTTAAGTAAAAACCAAATTCCATCAGTTGGATACTCCAACCTGTTTCTTTACAGGAAAGGAGACAACACAAAAATGCCCTGCAGGTATCTATGAATTATTAGGAAGATCAAAGAGCAAACATGCTATTAAAGAGGTGATTATAAAAGATGAAACATACTCTGTATGTCATTTGATCTACTGTTTAACAGAAAAGGAGAGTTATTTAAAATCTTCAGCTATATCATGTAAGTTTCCTAAAAAGTGAGATTAAAGTTGGAGTTCAAGTGCTTGATATGAAGTTTGCAGAAGTACCAAATAACTGAAATGGTCAAAGTTTTAGGAAATGTGTTTCTCATCCCTGTATTCACGAATTCTGGGGCCTGTCATAAGAACAAGTATACTCTAGACTGGATGCAGCACCAAGTCCATATGCTCTCTACCACTGTTGGGAAAATGGGAGTGACTTCTGCCACTTTTCCATTAGTATGTTGCAACTGGAATCAATGACAGATGCAGGTTTCACACATGACAATGGACAAGCAGTAATCTCACCAACTTGTAAAAAATATCTCAGTCAGGAAAATAACACATAATCTCTAGAAACACTGCTAAATGATTTTAAAGCAATTACATACTGATATAAACCCTGAAATTAGTTAGAAACAATATTAAGCCTTAGAGGAACCTAATTTCAATTAGCCAGTATATATTTTTTAAATGTGGTTTGTGCCCCATCCATGATGAAGACAATTTTATTGGTCTTGATCAGCAATTTTTAAAATGAAACAATACAGATATCAGACTGCACTGCACCTAGCAAGAATAACTATTATTTTGTGTAACTTGTCTTAGTCATGTGTGTATACGTCATATATTCATGTGTATATGTGTCTATGTTTACATATATATATATATACATACACACACACATATACTGTCAAGATATAAAATTATTTTTTCCTTTCAGATAGAGGTTAAAAAATAATAAGCAGCAAAAAATCCACTGTAGTTAGGTGATAGTTTCCTGTGTTATGTAACTGTATGAATGAGGGAATGGGTTTTCAGACGTGGTCTCAGTGGCTGCTCCCACTGACAGAGGACCAGATAAATGAACGTGAGCAGATGAAGAAGATCACCAAATACTATCTTAAGTGTAAGTAACAGCTACCTTTAGAAATTAAGAATATAGGAACCCAAGCAGCTGCAAAATAATCTAGTTCAGGTGTCTAACAACATCTATTCCATGAAACCTAGAGTTTCCTTTAGGAATACCCCAGGGGCCAGGGCAGGGGACAATGCTGAAGTCAATCGTATACTGCATTACCACCTAATATTTCACTTACCAAACGAGGTGGGGGAGGTGTGATTCAGCTGCTAGAATTGTCACTGACATACCATTTTCTTTCCTTTTTTTTTTTTTTTGTGGTACGAGGGCCTCTCACTGTTGTGGCCTCTCCCGTTGCAGAGCACAGGCTCCGGACGCGCAGGCTCAGCGGCCATGGCTCACGGGCCCAGCCGCTCCGTGGCATGTGGGATCTTCCCGGACTGGGGCATGAACCCGTGTCCCCTGCATCGACAGGCAGACTCTCAACCACTGCGCCACCAGGGAAGCCCCATTTTCTTTAAATAATGGCAAGTTTTAAACCAAAGACAGATATTCTATTTTTTTAAGTGATAATAACTTGAAAATTTTCAGTTTTAGCTAGTCTTTGCATTCTGAATCCATGTGATACTAGCATCAAAAAAAGACTGGGGCAATGACGAACAAGTCAAAGCTTTTATCACCCAGTTCTCTCTCGTACCTTCTTTCTAACGCTCCACTGTCTCTAAGTGGCAACAGAGTCAGTTCAGCTACTTACTGCCCATGTAGAAAACAGAGAACTACAGACAGACAATTGGGAACCAGGGTTAGGTAGTCATTTATCTTACTACGAAACTGAATTAAGTTCCCACTACTCCTGAATTCCAATATCAGGACTATCAGAACTCAGTTTTCCTTAAGATTCCTTGTTTTTCATCCTAATTGTTATGCAGGCTGGCCTAATGGGATATCAAATTAAGCCTGCACTAGGATGCCTAACATAAGCCTGTGACTGATAGAACCCATTTTTATTGATTAAAAACCTAACTTCTATATTAAAACCACTGCCAGTGTACTAGTTTTACTTATCTGAAAAAGAAAATCATGGCACATTTTAAAAAAAAAACCTGTCGGATGGTGGAATTTAATTATAAAACAAAGGATTTCAAAAAAGGAACGTAAAAAATAACAGAAGTTTATTTAATAACTAAACAAATAGTCAAAGATTTTAGTTATAATAACTATGTAGTACCAAGCCAGACTAAAGGTACAGGTCTGTGATGCTTCGACTATGTGACTAAGGGTTTGAAGGCAGGTAGCTTACACTCCCATGAAAAGAAATATTTGTCCATACACAGAAGACATGGACTTTCAATGACTTTTCATGTCCTAATCAGTTTGATAGGTATCTTGTAAATAGCTATTTAAATCTCAATTCTTATTATTTACCTCCATCTGGAGGGCTGGTTACTTCTTTTAACAGCAGAGACATGCACATGATACTATGCTGGAAACCCCTGGAAATTTTTTACTACTTAAAAGCAGAAAAATTGCTATTTTTTGTGAAATTGTTAAATTGCTATTTTTTGTGAAACTGTTAACCTCGTTTAGCTTATTTATAAAAAACATTCTTTGGGGTTTCCCTGGTGGCGCAGTGGTTGAGAGTCCGCCTGCCGATGCAGGAGACACGGGTTCGTGCCCCGGTCTGGGAAGATCCCGCATGCCATGGAGCAGCTGGGCCCGTGAGCCATGGCCTCTGAGCCTGCGCGTCCAGAGCCTGTGCTCCGCAGCAGGAGAGGCCACAGCAGTGGGAGGCCTGCGTACCACTAAAAAAAAATAAAATAAAATAAATTCTTTGTTATGAGAAGTAGAAAGAAGAAAATGACTCTCCATCCACTTACCTTATACTTCAAACCACCCATGCATCTTTAAAAAATTTAATTATAGGCTTGTTCTTTAGATTCTTCTATCATTCAGCCATAGTCATGATTACAGGTGTAGGCTAAATTACGTTTAATTGTTTATACTTACCCAAATATCCCAGCACCTCATAATGGATTCTTTGTCATGTGATCATTTTACATAACCTGATGGCATATCATAACTGCTTACTTACATGTCTAAATAACAAGGATGTTAACTATCACTAACATGAGGGTTAAGCAACTTGTTTAGACCAAACCAAGCGATGGGAAAATATAATATGCACACCGGCTACTATGGAAAGTCCCTTGAACAATCCTTTGCATTACAACTTTTAAATAATTAGAAATAGTGATGTGACATAAAGACCTGCCTTGAATTACATGAGATTTTAATACTTTTAAGCCAACTTAAGAGAAAATAAATCACAATCACTCACTGTTTCTGTATTCAGAATATAGTCAAATACCTCAAATTTGTTTCTCTATTCACTTCCACCCAAATTAGACCTTTATCAGATGTATATTTTTGATTCAAGTCCTCTAATGCAAATCTTTCCGTAACATGCTTTAAAAAATAATTAAGCCGACTTAACTTACCCTTTGCCTGAAGTCTGAATCAGCATTTGGATTTAGCCCTAAAAGAGCCTGTTCATCCATCCCTGCTGCTATACTTGGAGTTTTCTGATTACAATAGGCGTGCCCTCTGATCCCACAGAAGAATCCACAAACATCTGCACACACACACACACAAAGTTGAAAGAAAACAATACTTGATAAACAAAATAGATGCTTATCCAGAATATCATAACAAGCGGTAACATTATGCAAAGAAGTTTAAGAGTTAAAAGAACTTCTTTTGAACCTATCCAAATTACAACTAAAGGAGCCTAAGTCTCAGAAGATTGGGTCTGCTAAATACTCCGCTAATGTGTAATTTCTAAAAATCTAAGGTATGCCATTAAGGTTCTCAAATGTTTTTCTTCAAGATCATCAATAAAGTACAGAAAGTCATTCTTTTTCTTGAAATAGAAGTATCTAATTTATGTTATTACCATCTCCAGTAAAGTGCAATTGTGCAACTACATTAAGTTAAAAAAAAGACAAATCCAGATCATCTTATTACACTAATACTTGCTTACTGCCATTTATCAATATCACAATCCTTTAAAAAAAAATTAGAATGGCTGACTAAATACGGATCTCAGAGTGCCTTTCTGGAGAGTCTACCAAGTACTTCAGGAGAAGTCAAATGAAAAAGGAGCTAAAGAGTGAAAAACAAGTCATTTAGCTTTTGAAAAATGGGCTAGCTCTGCCTTTTACAGATCTCTGCTCTTGCCAGCCCAATTCCAGAAATGTATTTCAAAAACTGTTTTCTAACAGTAGCTATAAAAATTGACAACACTGATTTTTCTTATTTAAGAACTTCTTTTAGTCTCCGGAAAATACTGCATTTTTTCACAATATAGGGTCTAACATTCTCCAGTAAGAACATGACCAGCCCTAAAGGCAACTTGGTTTCTGATAAACTGTTTATTTATCTGCAGAAACAAAGAACAAACTCTACCTGAGGTAGGGAGACCAGATCTTACTACTCCTATTAAAAGGTTGTAAGGCTTTTTAAAAAAAAATTATCATAACCAATTAGACCATAACTGATCTAACCAAAGAGAAGATCAGAGCCTAAAGGGGTCAAGTACCTAAATGGGGGATGTGGTGTGGAAGGGGGTCACAGCCTTTCGGGAATGGTAAGACCAGGATCAGATCCAGGTTAGAAGACTCCTACTACAACATGCTTTTCTGTCTCCCTGGCTCTGCCTGAATCAAATGATAAATCAGGATATGTGCTGAGAGCCTTGGAGAAGAAAGCTTGACCCCTTCTCTTACTATTACCATCATACTTGCAGACTACAGAGGGGCAGTGTAACTCCCCACTGCCCTCAGGATTAAGATCCAAACACTTTTCAACGACTCCTCACCATTCTGTACCCTAACCCAGCAAGGCCAGTGGTATTCTGCCTTTCATCTTCTTCGGACACATTGCTCTTTCCTTGTTACTTAGTTAACCTCTGCTTGTTCTTCAGAATTCAGCCTAGAGGCCACCTCTTTCAAAAACGCTTCTTTGACCTCTATTGTTCAACTCTCCCAAACTGGATTAGATGCCCCACCTAAATGCTGATACATTGTCACTGTCTGCTTACTACTTTTCTCTCATTAACCTTAAAGGGAAGGAGGGACTGTCTGAGTATTTGTCATTGTGTCCCTAGGACATAATATAACATACATTTTGGATTTGGAAAGACCTGTATTGGTACTCTGATCTTGTCATTTTCAAACTAGGGCCACATAGACAACTACCAAACCTGAGAGAGAGAGCCCTTTCTATGAAATGGGAAAAAGAGCATCTGACTCATAAAGTTGCAAAGACTTCAATGAGATAAGGTATGTAAAAGCGTGCCTGGCACCTAGTGGGTCCTCAATAGCTTATCTATCATTCAGAGCTAGGCACACGGGGGAATGGGAACTACTTGGAGTAACCTAGATTTCTTTCTTTCTTTCTTTTTTTTTTTTGCCGTACGCGGGCCTCTCACTGCTGTGGCCTCTCCCGCTGCGGAGCACAGGCTCCGGACGCACAGGCTCCGGACGCACATGCTCAGCGGCCATGGCTCACGGACCCAGCCGCTCCGCGGCATGTGGGATCTTCCCGGACCGGGGCACGAACTTGTGTCTCCTGTATCGGCAGGCGGACCCCCAACCATTGCGCCACCAGGGAAGCCCTAGATTTCTTATACTAGTAAACTGGCATTTTGAACAGATGGAAAACCAAAAAGGTACTGTTGAAAATTTGACGACAATTCCCCTGAAAAATGCACACACAGAAAGAAAAGACAATCTGAATTTCTATGAATCCCAGATTAAGTCCTATAAAAAGATTCCTTGAATTTGGCATGGCTTTAGGGAAAATTGCGTAAACTTGGTCACTCCGATTCTACCAAGGGAAACAGCAAGTGGTCCTAAGTAAAAACATCGGAAACAAAACAACTTAAGGAAACAAAACTTGTTACAGTTGTCAGCACAGAAAGAATCCCCCACGGAGAAGGCACTTGGATAATAATCAACATGCAATGGTAAATTACTTACATGTATGCAAAAAACGGAAAAGTTACAACCTCTGCAAAAAGGTGACAATTTTCCCAGTAAAAGGTTGCGCATAATGTTCTAACACCGCATAGCGGTGCAGGCTTAAACATTTGTTACAATGTGATAAACACTTCAATTACGCATCTAGCAAATGTTCCGGGGGAAGGCGAGCAACATACTCGAAATATCCAGCCCTAACTCTCCCATGTATAGCCATTAAATCAAGAATCAAAACAATCTGGAAAAATTCCTCTATACCTACTGAAGACTGATCAAAGACCAGGACTGAATCTTTCCAGCCTTTTAACACCACTCTGACAAGTCGCTTTAATAAAACGTAACTTCCCTCAGTAACAACTAGCACTTTCAAACAGTGTTACAATTAGCACTTTCAAAAGGTACTCCTTTTTTCGGGTTACAGGGAAACATCACGCTTCTCTACTCCGGCAGAATTGTGAGGAAGGGAAAAGCAAAAATGGCGTGCCGTGCTGGCAAATTACTACACAGAAATAATACTTTTTTTTGTCCTGGGACGGGGGTCGGGGGTGGGGTGGGAGGAATCAAGTCTGAGGTCTCTGCAGTTGAAACTGGTGGGACACGCTACAAGTATTACAAACGGGATCGGCCACTTTTACTATATCGGGGGCCACAGGCAATGGGGGCCCTCCTCGACCGGCCTTGGCCCCTTCCTTCCCCCGATCCCTCCCCTAAAGGGAGCCTCGTGGCAATTCGGGTGATGAAACACCCGGCAACGAGCGGCCACGCACTGGGGACGCGCTCAGTCTCGGCGGCCGCAGCTTGTACCCACCCCCACCCAGTCCGCCTAGCCTCTGGGAGCATCGCCATGCAGGGCCCGACCCGCACCACTCCCCGACATGGGGGATCCCCGGGCCAGTCCTCCCGGCCAACTTCCCCGCAGCCTCGCGTGGACCGAGTCGGGTCCGAGTCCCGCCCCGAGCCCCGAGTCACCTTCCCTATCACTCCATCCCGCCTCCCAGCCTGCACTCCCGAGGGCCGGTCAGCAGAGCGGAGCGGCGCCGCAAGCAGGGAGCAGGGAGAGCGGCCCTCGCCCTTGTCACCGTCGTCCTCCGCCACGGCCGCAGCGCTAACCCCGGAGACAGAGCTGGCCGGGGCCGCGCGCCTCTCGCCGCTCCGCGTCCCCTGGCGCCTTCTATTGCGTGGCGCCGGGCAGGCAAGCTAGCAAGCTGGCAGGCGGGATCGGCGCCCCAGGAAGGGAAAGAGCGCGAGGGCCAGCTAACGCTGCCGCCGCCGTCGCCGCTGAGTCAGCGCGAAGCGCGCTCCCCGCGTCGGAGCCGCGCGGACCAAAGCCTGCAGCCTCACGGAGAGTGCGGACTACGGCCCGCGAACCTGGACCGAGAGCCTACAACTCCCAGCATGCAATGTGCAGGGCGACACTTCCGGGCAATGGGGCGCACGCGCTCGCCGGGCGCTCGCCAGGGGACGTGGTCGCCGGGGTCTCTGGTGCGTGCTGGGGTGGGGGTTCGTGGGAATCTCTCCCGGCTGTAGAGTCACTTGCTGTTTCTGCGCCAGGACAGAGACCCAGGGTTGGGTTTGCTTAGCACGTTCCATAAAGGCTTTGGTAGGTAGTCGGCAGGTTAGAGTATGGAGCCCCGGAGAGCCTCACCACGTGGTCCAAACCACGTGTGAGTCAGTTGTTTAATTATTCTCTTTTGTGGTCCCACGTGTTCCCCCGCGTGAGGATCCTCCGAGGAAAGCTGAAAATTAAAAATTTTCTTTTTAAACGTACCAGTATTTGTCATTCGTGAAAAGAAGGAGCGCTTTCTTAGGAAGTCCTATTCGTAGGTTCCTTCTATGATACTGTTACTTCGTTTATTCATTCACCGATTAGTTTGTTAATACTGAGTAGAGGTAGTGTGGGCACAAGCTGCGTAGATTTGGATCACAGCTCGCCCTACTTCCGTCACCAACCACCCCGCTCACTAGTTGTTAACCTCAGTTTCAGGCGCGTTACATAATCTATCTGTACTTAAGTTTACTCATCAGTGAAACGGTGGATGATAATCATATTGACCTCAAAGTGTTGTTGGCAGGATTAAATTAATACATGTGTTTGGCATACAATAAGTGCTCGTTATTTAGGTTTCATTGTTGATTGTTAAGTATGTACTGAATACAGACTAGGTTGCCCTCACTGGAACTACAGTGAAAAACAAAACTTGGGGGAGGGGAATGGAAGGAAAAGTAGAATAAAATTAATGTAACCATTTAACAGCTACATTTATTTAGTGACCGGCCATGTGCGAGACACTGCACCAGGCATTTCATATATAAAGAATCTCGAATCACTTTTGCATCACGCTTGTAATTTACTCGTTTAAAATGTCAGGCTAGGATTCCTGTGCTATTACAGTGTATCCCTAGCGTCTAATACCATGCCAGCCTGTAGTTACAATTCAATAAGTGAACAATATGGAGGCCTAATGCTAATCGTGGTCTAAGTGGCTCCAAAGTCTGTCATATGTTCAGTGTATTCCACTGTATCATCCTAAAGACCCTCAAAATACAGTCTATTGTATTGTTACCATCTATATTTGCCTTTTTCATTTGTAAATTTATTTTGTGGATACTTCATATGGGGAAGTTTATCTACAGCTTATCTAGTATCTATAGCTTATCTACAGTTTATCTAATAACACTGGCCCTTTATGGTAGTTCAAATGCCTAGGATTGTAAAAAACCTCTGAATTTTGTAAATTCATGTTATTTCGTAACAAATAAGGAAACTACTTGGAATCTACCTGAAGAGGATCTGAGAGGGATATTAAATTTGACCATTCCGTATTCTGGTTCCCCCATCCATAAAGGGATGGACAGTTTCCCATCTCAGACTAACATAAAATGCCAGTTATCAAAATGTTGACAAAGAGCTGTGATTATTTTAACTTAAAGCATGTGTGCTTGCATATGGCAATGCTTGTATGTACTAATTGGCAACATTTTGGAGCATTTATTATGTGCCAGAAACAGTCCTGAATGTTCAGATGTTAATCCACACAACAAGGTACTATCATTACGCCCATTTTATAGATGAGGAAACAGCAGTGCATAAAAGTTAAGTAGCAGAACTGGGATTCAAACGCGCATAGTCCGGCCCTAGAGTCTGTGCTTCTAACCCCTGTCTCTCAAATGAAGGTCCACTAAACGGTGATGACACTGTAGAACTATTGTGCTAAGTCAATTTTTCTTCCTATAAATATGGTGAGGCACCTCTCTTATAAAAATAAAACATTGTTCCTGTCCCATATTTCCCTTTTTTTTCAATTGCCAGAGTACTTGAAAGAATTAGGGTAGATAACATTTATATATTTCATTATGGTTTACAATATGTCTCCATATAACTTTTCTAATTTGTTCCTCTTAACCTTGTAGGGATGGAGCAGATATCATGATCATGATCATCATTTTTAATTTACAGAAAAGGAAACAGGGGCTTCCTTGGTGGCGCAGTGGTTAAGAATCCGCCTGCCAGTGCAGGGGACATGGGTTCGAGCCCTGGTCTCGGAAAATCCCACATGCCGCGGAGCAACTAAGCCCGTGCGCCACAACTACTGAGCCTGTGCTCTAGAGCCAATGAGCCACAACTACTGAGCTCGCGCGCCACAACTACTGAAGCCCGTGCACCTAGAGCCTGTGCTCTGCAACAAGAAAAGCCACCGGAATGAGAAGCCCGCGCACCAAAACAGAGTAGCCCCCACTCGCCGCAACTAGAGAAAGCCCATGCGCAGCAACGAAGACCCAATGCAGCCAAAAATAAATAAATAAATAAATAAATAAATAAAAAACAGGTGGATCTATTTTAAGTAACTTATCCACATAGCTAGTAAATGGTGGGCTAGAACCCTAGATTCTTGATTCTAGATTTCCTGTCTTCAGGACACCATATATGTTGCCTACACTTAATCTTCCAGTCTCTCACTTATTGTAATCTGTTTTCTGTTCCCAAATCACTCTACTAAAACTCTTACAAATGTTCCAACCCTGTGACCATATTTA
Organism: Phocoena phocoena; assembly: GCF_963924675.1. Lineage (NCBI taxonomy): Eukaryota > Metazoa > Chordata > Mammalia > Artiodactyla > Phocoenidae > Phocoena > Phocoena phocoena. The sequence goes on from NC_089229.1 coordinate 52,156,404, forward strand.
TTAATTTATTTCAACTTTTCTGTTGACTATCTCCTTCCTCCTTGAAATTCCTCTCTTGACTCTGACCCTGTGTTATCCTCAAAATCCTTTTATTTTTTTTGATGACTACTCTGTCTTCACTGCACTCCTACTTTTGTTCTCTTTACCATGTCTTCCCCAAAGTTGCCTTCTTAGCCACCTGGCTTTCTGTTTTCTGCACTTGCTCTCAGTAATTATTTCCATGGCTTCAACACTCATTTCTATGAAGATAATCTCCCATTCTCTACTTCTGGTTCTAAGATTCTCTACTCCTAACGTGTTACAAGACACCTACACATCTCACCAGTATGTCAACTCTTAACATGTCCAGAACCAAAGTCGTGATCTTACCCACAAAATACATCTCCCTCCTGAAGTGGCTATTTCTACCAATGCATTCAACTCCTCAACATAACTCAGTGCTCTTAGGGTCAGTTTGTTGCTTTCATGTTCAGTGATCCAGTTCAATTCCAGCATAGTGCTGTCACATCTATCTTTTCTGTTCCTTTCCTTATTTCCTCTACCTTACATTAGGCTTTCAAAGCTTCTCTCATGGACTTACTGAAGGAAACATCCATTTCTTGAAAGTTATCTTTAGGTTGTGAGACTACAGGTGATTTTTGTTATCTTCCTTGTACCTTTTTGGATTTAAAAAAAATTCACAGTGAACATGTAGTCCATTCATTAAAAAAAATTTTTTTAAACTGACTATAATAAAAGGAAAAAAAGAAAGTTTCATTCACTCTTTGAGAATTTATTGAATGCTACCTCCCTCAAGAAGTGTTTCCACATTTCCATAACCAGGCTTATTTGATCATTTCTTTGATGTTGTGCTTTTTTTCTCATACCTCTCATGTCATTAATATATTTTAATATGTTTTTGTTTTGTATTAAATTTGTGTGGTTGTCTTACCTATTAATCAATTCTTGAAGACTGAAAATAAGTTTTATCCTGATTCTGTTTATGGGTAATAATTTCTCTGTAAATATCTGTGAAATGTATTGAATTGAACCCAAATAATATAATATGAGCTGATAACCACTGAGTTCTGTGTCAGATTCTCTTATTTGTCTCAAAGCTTATTAAGCCTAGTGTCATTGTCACCAAAAGCTCATTCATGATGGGTTTCCTGGCCGAGAAAGAAGTCGGAAAATAGGTCAGGTGAGCTGTCTTTATTGGGTTCTAGTCCAATCATTGGTTTCTTTTAGAGTAAGTGGGTGTGAAGCAGGAAGCCTGAGGCAGAACAGAGCACTGGGGCATTATTTAGTAAAAGAAAAAGTTGTTTGTTTTAATCCAAGGCATTTGCGTGTTTCCTTAGACTTTATCATAATGATACCTCCTCTTCTCTATATGTCAGTTGACTGCTAATGTTGTAGATATTAAATGGTCAGTATCCATTAATACTAAGTAGAAATACCAAGGGATTCCTAATTCAGACACCTTTAAAAGTGCAGGTTCTATTTACCTACTACAGGCTTCAAGTATCTCTCTATACATACTGTCTTTAGTTTCACGCTGGGAGATGGGAACACTTGGGATCCCTAGACCCACTGAAGGGTACTTCTAGTTTGAAATCCTTACAGGATTCTTACGACCTATGGCCCACTGCTCATTTCTCCACCAAAAATGCAACTAAAAAAAAAAAAAAGGTAAAAATGCCATTCTTTTGTTTGTATATTTGTGCATGTAGATTAGATGTTGTCTTGAGCCTTAATCTAAAGTTTAAAAAGTTAGGCTAGCACCCAACAAGGAAGAGTTTAATATTACTACTTTGTATATGGGGAACTAAATGACCATATATGTACCAGGAAATCACATACTTGTTCAATTTATTTTTAAAACACTTACACATTGTCGCTCTGTTCTAGGTACCTGTTCTAAGTACTTAGAAACATTGCTAATCCTCATAATAACTCTATGGGGTTGGTACTATTACCCCATTTCACAGATCAGGAAACTGGGGCACTGAGCAATTAAGGTAAGTTGTCCAGGAACTCCCTGGCAGTCCAGTGGTTAAGACTCCATACTCTCCCTGCCGAGGGCCCAGGTTTGATCACTGGTTGGGGAACTAGGATCCCGCATGCCGTGCAGTGTGGCCAAATAAATAAAGTTGTACAATGTAATTTTTTAAACTACTGAGTGGGACCTGGAATTTGAACCACGTCATCTGGCTCAACACTACTGTCCTCTCATCCTTAGACCTAAGGCTATTCTGTTCTTCTGGTTAAGGAGAGTGCCTTTGGGTATTAGTTCCAGGTAAGTAATGTTCCATTCCTTTGGATAGTTTTATCAAGAAACATCCCTTAAGTGCTTGATTGCATAGGATCTGTACCAAATGCTTCCTGAGTTTGGATGGATTTAGAAGATAAGGAATAAATGCTTATGTAGGGTGTATTTATGTTAACTATCCTCATAAAGCTTACCAAAAGATAAGGGAATATGGATACTTTGCATGTCTGTAGTGCTTTCAGAACTCATAAGTCATTGCCTTTGCTCCTCACATCAGCTCTTTGGTTAGTAGGGCATAAATTAGTACTAGTTTCATTTTACGAATGGTCAAATGAGGCTCAAAAAGGTGAAGTGACTTTCCAAAAATCTCAGATACTGAGCAACAGGATTAGTGCTCTAATCCAGTTCTCCTGACTCCAAATCCAGGGATCTTTCTCCTATATGAAACCCCTTTCCTGTGATCCGAACTTTGCTGTTACACTGGCAACAGTATAGAAAAACAAGTGACTGGAAACCAAGATACTGCCTTCTCTGTGTGCCACAAAGTTAAAAATTTAACTGAGCTCACCTTAACCACCAGACCCTTTGTTAAATTCCCTTCTTCATGTGCAACATTTGTTCAGCCTAGTACCCTTATCACCAAAAGCTCATTTATGGTGGGATTCCTGACAGAGCAGATATGCTGTCTTTTCCGGTCCTGATCCAGTAATTCTGTTTCTTAGTCCCAGGAAGTGGGTATGGAACAGGGAGCCCAAGAGACACGAAATAGCAGTCTGGACTGATGCCTTTCCCCACTTTGCTCACATTCCACCTCTGCAGTAGCCATTTACTTTTCTTTTTTTTTTTTTTAACATCTTTATTGGGGTAAAATTGCTTTACAAATGGTGTGTTAGTTTCTGCTTTATAACAAAGTGAATCAGTTATACATATACATATGTTCCCATATCTCTTCCCTCTTGCGTCTCCCTCCCTCCCACCCTCCCTATCCCACCCCTCCAGGCGGTCACAAAGCACTAAGCGATATCCCTGTGCCACGAGGCTGCTTCCCACTAGCTATCTACCTTACGTTTGTTAGTGTATATATGTCCATGCCTCTCTCTCGCCCTGTCACAGTTCACGCTTCCCCCTCCCCATATCCTCAAGTCTGTTCTCCAGTAGGTCTGCGTCTTTATTCCTGTCTTACCCCTAGGTTCTTTTCAACCACTCTTGTGAGGTGTGGCTATTTGGCAAAGCTGAAGGGCCTTTGCCTTCTGTTGGTTTGAGGCAACAAATTCTAGAATGGGTTACATAGCGAATAGTCTTTATTTCAGAGGAAATAGCCATGCCTCTGGGGCTCCAGGTATGAAGTTATGAAGAGTCAGATGTATGATCAGATTCCAAGAAAACTTGAAATGCTAGGTCATTTAAAATTTTGTCAGCAGGTGGCTCTTCTCTCCTTATTCACCAAATACATTCTCGCCAAAAAAAGAAATATTGTTTCTACTTCTTTGCTGCTATCGAGTTCCTCAGACTTCTTTAGTCACATCCAAACATTTCTTCTCAGTTCCCTTTTGCAGCGATTTAGTCTACAATAAGTTTATGCATTTTAATTTATTTATACTCTCCACAAAGGATTTGAAATTGCTTACAACATACAGTATGCCATAGTAAAATATGAGGAAAAGGAGAATATAAAATGCAATAAAGAATATGTAATTCGATTCTGGGTTGCAGGTAGCTGGAGCAAATCAAACAAAATATAAATATATGGTTTGCATTACCAGGTCTCTGGGTGAGTGAGCAGGAAGGGAGAATGACTTTTCTAGGATTTGAAATTAAAATGAAAGTTCTCACCTAGAGTTATTGGAGGCAAGTTTCTGTTGCTGTGTCCTTCTCATCTCTCTAACCTAATTTATAATAAGTTATTCATGGTCTGTAAAAACTAAGCAGTACTTTTACTACCCTGCAGTCTCAAGGCTGCACGATCAGCATTTCTCAACCTCTAAGCTTCAATTTGTTCAAGATGCAGGCTTCACCCATTCATTCATCCTACACAGATTGAGTTCCGACTGCCTACAGGGCATTGTCCTGGGCACTGGGAACAGAAACATATCCATTAGGTAGGCTTGGGTGTGCTCAAAACAATTTATAAGATTTTCTTCTGTCTGATTTTATGTCGTTGGAGAAAGAAAAGCTACGTTTCTACTCATAAAAATTAGAGAGCTATGCCATGCAGTGTTATAATCGAATGATAAACCTGTGTGATTGATCTTAATAGGGCTCTAGGATTGTTCTGTTTAAAAATAAATATATTTTAAAATATTTAATAAATAAATCGGTAAATTACATGTCATTCAAGTTTCTAATAGAAAACCTGACTAAAACCGAGGCTTCCACACGGTTTGTAAGAAATGGCTTGGTCTGCAACAGCTGGAGTAGGCGAGGGTAGGGGGCCAGGGTGAGAGGAGGGCCCAGGATGCTTGCCAGCAAGGAACCTGGGGGACCGGCGTCGCGGCCCGCCCACTGTTGTCTGGGGTTGAGACCAGGATTGGGGGGGAGCGGGGGCGGGGCCGGGAGGGGGGTTGGTGATGCTCCAAGAAGACGGACCCAGGATTTGGTCTCCGAATCCCGGGGCCCGGCCCCCAGCGCCCGGGGGTGGCGACGGCTTCGTGGCGCGCGTGGGTTCTACCGCGGGTGGCGCGGAGGCGGGGCTGCGCGGAGGCGTCCACCACTCTCAGCCCTCGGCCCTGCAGCGGGCGCCCCGCATGGCCAGCCCCGCGCGGGCCGGTTTCCCCGCGCGTAAGAACAGCCGCCTGGACGCGTTCCTGCGGAGGCATCTGCCGGCCCGAGGTCTACGACGCCATCCGCGCCTACGAGCAGTGCATCGTGGTGTCCGACACGGGGAAACACACCTTAAAGTACGTGCTGCTCAGTGACCGGCTCATCTACCTGACCGAGAACCCGCTCCAGTCCATCCGGCGAGTCGTGGCGCTCCGGAACATCGCGGCCATTGACCTGGTGAGGCGCGCGGACGGGCTCGCGAGAATCCCCCTTCTTGGGGGGGTTCTGTATGCACTCTGAATAAAGATGCTTTTACCGTTCTCATCTTGTGTACCGGTCATCCCCTGTCCCCTCAAATACAGATTTGGAGAACATAGCCCCCTATCAGAAGTACGCTTTGAGGTCATTCCTAAGTTCATTAAGCATCTAGCCTTGCCAAGCACTGTCTAGACACTGAGGATGCAAAAGTGAAATAGGGCGCCATCCCAGAAGCTGCTATGGGAGAGACAGAAAGCCAACACCAGGACAAATAAATGCCATGTGATAAATGCTATTATGCCTTGTTTATTTTTTTATTTTTAGGGCTTAGAGCGTGTTAGGTGCTCAATATGAGTTGTGAATAAATGAATTAATGAATGAATGCATGCATGCATTAATGAGATGCGCATGGGATGCCTGGCAATCTCAGGCGGATCATTCATCCAAACTGGGCTCAGGCCATGCTGGGAAAACTTCCTGGAAGGAGTGTCATAAGAGCGGAGCCTTGAAGGAGATACAATCTGTCCCAGTTTTTAGTGTGCTGCTACTGTATCCCTTTCGTCCAGGAATAGATTTACCTTATAAATCAGCAACAGCTTGAAGCAGTCTCTCTCCAATTACTGTTTTTCCCCCTTGGCTCCCTTTGTCTGAGCTGCTCTTCAGGTGTGTTCTTCCTTTTTCCATTGGGGACAGGTGTCTAGCCTCGTTTTTCTTTCCTTTGCCCTAGTCTCTGTGTCCCACAAGGGAGAGGTTGGCGAGACTCTTGATAGAGCTGTTTTTTTATTTTTATTTATTTATTTATTTATTTTATTTTTGCGGTACGCGGACCTCTCACTGCTGTGGCCTCTCCCGTTGCGGAGCACAGGCTCCGGACGCGCAGGCTCAGCGGCCATGGCTCACGGGCCCAGCTGCTCCGCGGCATGTGGGATCTTCCCGGACCGGGGCACAAACCCGTGTCCCCTGCATCGGCAGGCGGACTCTTAACCACTGCGGCACCAGGGAAGCCCTGATAGAGCTGTTTTGCCAAGAAAATCATAGCTTGTTTGGAACATGTCTGTAAGAAAATAATAAAATTAAATGAAAAAAGTAGGGCTTCCCTGGTGGCACAGTAGTTAAGAATCCGCCTGCTAATGCAGGGGACATGGGTTTGAGCCCTGGTCCGGGAAGATCCCACATGCCGCGGAGCAGCTAAGCCCATGCACCACAACTACGGAGCCTGTGCTCTAGAACCTGCGAGCCACAACTACTGAAACTCGCGTGCCTAGAGCCCGTGCTCCGCAACAAGCCACTGCAATGAGAAGCCCGTGCACTGCACCGCGGCTAGAGAAAGCCTGCACGCAGCAATGAAGACCCAATGTAGAGAAAAATAAAAGAATGAATAAAATAAATACATTAAAAATAAATAAATAAATGAAAAAAGTAAATGCTTTCTTTTTCTACTTAAAATACTGCCGTGGGCTGATATCACTATGCTAATTTCTTTGCTTTATTTGAGCCAAAGCTGGAAGTAAAACTGCCTTTTCCTCACTGCTACTGTTTGCATTCTCTTGAACTAAAATTAAAAAAAATTAAATTTCTGACCAAATGTTTTAGAAAATATTAAACACTTAACTTCTTCTAGTGTCTGCAGTGTAAACATGTATTCTTTTAACAGAAAATAGTGATTTTAGGATATTGTTACTCTCCCCAAAAAGAGACAGTATACATATTTCAGTAGTTGTTATATGTATTTCTTTCTAAGCTGTCAGAATCTGAAAAGTACAGTAAAGCTCCCTAGGCCTCCCAAGCCAAGAATATTACAAAAAGGCATACCAATTTATTTATTTATATGAAATACTACATATTTCAGTAGTTGTTATATATATTTCTTTCTAAGCTGTCAGAATCTGCAAAGTACAGTAAAGCTCCCTAGGCCTCCCAAGCCAAGAATATTACAAAAAGACATACCAATTTATTTAGTTTACAAGGTAAACTCTGTACTCGATTTACAGAGTTTACCTTTCAGGCATATAGAAGAATGTGTAATGTCTCTAAAGGTGCCAAACAAATCTAAGATTTCAGCATTGTTGATAGATTTAAAGTCCATCTTACACAATATAGTTTAACTTTGTTTAAAGTTGTGGTAGGCAGAATAATGGCTCCCAAAAGATATCTCCAGAACCTGTTTTACGTTACATGGCAAAGGGGAATTACAGTTGCAGATAGAATTAAGGTTGCTAGCTAATCAGCTGACCTTAAAATAGGGAGATTATCTTGGATTATCTGCATAGGGCGAATGTAATCACAAAATCCTTAAAAGTGGAAAAGGGAGGCAGAAGAAGAGTCAGCAGCAGAGTGATGCAGCATAAGAAAGACTACTGGTTTTGAAGTTGGAAGGGGGCCACGAACCAAGGAATGTGCGCAGCCTCTAAAAGCTGGAAAAGGCACAGAAACAGGTTTTTCCCTAGAGCCTCCAGAAAGAATGCAGTCTTGCTGATACCTTGGTTTTAGACCAGTGAAACCCATATCAGATTTCTGACCCCAGAACCGTAAGAAAATAAGTTTGCGTTGTTTAATACCACAAGTTTATGGTAATGTGTTACAACAGCAATAGGAATTCAATAAAGAAGTGTTTTCTCTTATGTTGTTTTAAAATGGGTATTTGTTAAAATGTATTGTTTCAGTGAGAAATAAGTATAATCATGCCAAGCACAAATGCCTTAATCTCTTTTTCTGGGTTTTTATTATAGTTATTGTTACATTTCAGTGGCTTGTGCTAAGCTCCATAGGGTGTGTGAAAAATGGGTGTCCCCAGATTGCTTTATCTAGTGTCAATTAATAACGAATTAATAACACTATGTCTCTCCTTGGTACCACATAGAGAATTTTGCTGATTTCTATGTTATGTCATATATAGTTGTCCTGCTATCTATTACATTGGAGTATATCATCTCAGTGCCGGGCAGCTTTGTTTTTTAGAACTGGTTCCTCCTTTCTTGAAAGATAAACTGTTTAATCTCCTTTTCTACTAGGGTGCTGTCCTCTTTCTAAGGCTACCTCTTTAGACATACTTTTCCGTTCTCAAAGGTCTTCTCATTTTACTGTGCAAGTTTGTCTCTTGTTATTTAACTTTCAGTTGGCTCAGGTTCCCACTTGGCCTTTGTTTTTACTGTCCTGTCAATAAAGCCCCTAAGCAAACTAGTCCTTTATGCCTCTGGGCCTCTACCCTTCTTGTTCCACATTTGGCCAGATTTCTCCACATAGTTCATGTCTCATATTCCAGTTACACTTAGGATAAAATTTGCAAATATACAGATAAAATTCTGTTCTCTCCCCTAAGGAAAAAAATTGAAAGAACAGCAACAAAACGTTAGACCCAGAGTATAGATGTGAGATTTCTGTTCTAGCAAAGACAAGTTCCACGTGCACTTGGAGGTCTCAGTAGGTGATTTGTTTTTGTTTTTTCAAAACAAATTAATGTCAGTTTTATTTAAATAATTTTTTTTTTTTTTTTTTTTTTTTTTGCGGTACACGGGCCTCTCACTGTTGTGGCCTCTCCCGTTGCGGAGCACAGGCTCCGGACGCGCAGGCTCAGCGGCCATGACTCACGGGCCCAGCCGCTCCGCGGCATGTGGGATCTTCCCGGACCGGGGCACGAACCCGTGTCTCCTGCATCGGCAGGCGGACTCTCAACCACTGCGCCACCAGGGAAGCCCTAAATAATTTTATGTCAGTTTTTTAATCATTTATATTTAAAAATTAATTATTTTAAAAGTTGATATATAATTGACTTATAACACTATGTTAGTTTCTGGCGTACAACATAGTGGTTTGATATTTCTATACATTACAAAATGATCACCACTCAGTAGGTGTTTGTTATGGTTCATATCCTAAAAGAAAGGGTTTCCAAGGTTGTTTGGGCAGAGCTTTTGTGAAAGGCAGATGTTTTCTTTCAAAGTTCCTTTTGAAAGCTCTAGAGTTCTGCTCTTGTCCTGTACATCACAATACTATTCTTTAAGCCCTTCTAAGATTAGACACATTTTTCAAGTGTGAGAACCAGCTCTCCTGAACAGTGATTTCCTATGGATTCACTCTCCTTCAATGCCATCCCATCACCTACAAAGAAAAAAAACCTGTCAACTTCAGCAGCCCTTGTTTCTACTTCTTGCCTTTCTTTGTCCTTGTCCTTTCACCACTTTCCTCAGTGAATATCTCCTCTCCAGCCATCCTGGGGTCCATGTGGCTTCTTGAACAGGCAGCAAATGCACCTTTATAGCCGGGCCTGTTTGCTTGCAGCGTTTGCTTCCTCCTCCTTCAAGGATGTTCAGAACGTCGTATCTATAATCTTCCTCCTTTTAAAAATGTAAAAAATATTCTCGGCTCGGACAGAAACAGGTCACAGGCTGTGCCGAAGGGGCCACTATAGTTTGCTAACGGATTCCTGCTTTCCCCTTCCCGTATTCAAATCCTACACAGTTTCCAGGCTAAGTCCAAGTTGTTCTTTCTCCAAATCACTTTTCCTTGATTGAGCCCATGAGAGCAGGTCTTTTGGTCTGTTTTGCTCATTGCTCTATCTGGTTCCTAGAACATTGCCTGATACAGGTGAGATGGCCAATAAATATTTGTTAAATATTCAACATAATCTGTCTCTTTGTTTCTCAGTTTATTATCTGCAATATACATTGGGGCATTTAGTAATACATTTTTATTCAGCTTTTGCTTTCTACCTGTGTGGACTTGGTCAAGTATATATATTCATCCTCTACTTTGTGCCTCCATTTCTTCATCTGTGAAATGGAGATAACAGCGCCTTCCTTATAGAGCTGTTGGGAGGATTAACTTCATTAATAGATGAAACACACTTAAAATAGTACTTGGCACATGGGAAGAGCTACATACACGTTTCATTATTATCAATAACCTTTATTCACATATATTAAGTCAACTAAGTTTCCTGAATCTGTAAGATTGATATTATCTCTTTAGGAGATTTAGTAAATTTGGGGAAAAAATAACTGGTTTTTGAGCATTGATTATGTATTAGGTGTTTTATTTATTTATTTAGGCTGCGCCAGGTCTTATTTGCGGCATGAGGACTCTTAGTTGCAGCATACATGCGGGATCTAGTTGCCCCACCAGGGATTGAACCCAGGCCCCCTGCATTGGCAGCATGGAGTCTTACCCACTGGACCACCAGGGAAGTCCCTATATATTAGCTGTTTTTAAATCTCATTTATTCTTTTTGAAAATTTGTGCACTGGGTTTGTCAAGTTTAATATGTTCAAAAACAGAATTCCTCATCTCCACCCCCAAACGTGTTCCTCTCTCAGCTTTTCCTATTTTAGGAAGTAACATCATCTTCCATTATCTTTAATTCTATCTTTCCTTCACCCTCCTCATCCTACACATCAGTATGTCATCTTGACTTGTGTAGAAGAGGAAAACGTTTTTCTAGGTCTGAAAATTTTATATGACATGGGAGCCTTTATAAGGAAATGAAATCTCAAAGAAGAAACAGTTAAACCTATGTGTGTTTAGTACTAGGTTTAATGAAGAATGGAGAGTCATAGAAAAATGTGATAGTTCAAAGAAGTTCAAAAAAGCTAAGGGTAATAGACTGGGGAAATTTTAGAAAGGCCTGCTTGTTTGGATTTGTCTTAACATCCTTGTCTTGGAGATAAGGATGTTCCTTTCCTCTGGGTATAGGGAGGGCACCTCTCTCACGAGGGCCTTAAGACCTGATTCAGGGGAGGAGGGCTGGGGAAGGTCAGAAGGACTTTCCTGCATCTGTGTTTTCTTGAATTCCTTCAGCTCAAAGTATTCAGTATGCCAAGGCACCATATTTTGGGGTAGTGTGTTCTGAACCCCATCACTTGTCTTCCAAAATATATCTAACTATGACCTTTCCCATTTTTCTTATTCCTTTTTCTAGCACCACTTGTCCAGTCCCTTATCTAGACTACTGAAATTGCCTCCAAATTGATTCCTCTCCACATAGCAGCTGGGATGATCCTTTTAAATAATAATTATAAATTAAATTATATCACTCTTCTGTTTCAAAGTCTGCATGAACTTGCAAACTCCTTATTCCCTATAGGAGCCTCCATGGTTTGACCCATCTCTGACTTACCTCCTACCACTCTTCCCAGAGCTCTTTCTGCTCTTCTTCCTGCCTCAGGGCCTTTGCACCTGTCATCCTATCTGGAACACATTTCCTCAGATCTTCAGAGGGTTGATCCCTTCTTGTCAGTCATGTTTCTGAATTCAGCATCACCTCCACAGGGATGCCTTCTGTGTTCACCCAATCTAAAGTACCATTCCCCCAACACACTTAGCACATCTCTTTGTTTCAAAACACTTACCACTATTTGCAGTATAAGATTAATGTGTTTAGTGATTTATTATTGTCTATGTCCCATAGTAAATGTAAGCTCCATGAGAGCAGGACCTTGTTTGTCTTTTCATCCCTGTATCACTGTGCGTTATATTCCCAGACACATAGCAGATAGTCAATAACTACTTGTAAAACTGGAAGAATGAATAAGTGAATGAATGGATGCTCAGATCCATCATACAGTTTACCTCTTAGAAAGGGACATATTTCCTTATTTCCAAATATTGAGGGACTTGGGAGACTGACAACTCATCACACTGGCCAGAGTTAACACAGCCAGTTAGTGGCAGAGTCAAGAGTAAATTCCCACGGGTCTCCTGCTGCTCAGATTCAGCTCTCTTCATGCTTCTTTTGTGTTTGTATGGGATGACCCCTGTGTTGTTTATCTGTGTCATGCATTTTGAGAGATAGTGAGAGTTATATGAGACCATGTTATGCATACTTCTTTTTATCTTGAGCTTTTTTCCCCTCTATTTTGACTCACTTGTTGCATTTCAAAGATCTCACTGTGGGAGGAAGAAAGAAGTGATAAACTCTTTATCAGTCATTGTGGCTGTTTCTTTTTTTTTTTAAGTTTTTAAAAAATTAATTAATTTTATTCATTTTTGGCTGCATTGGGTCTTTGTTGCTTCGAGCAGGCTTTCTCTAGTTGCGGTGAGCCGGGGCTACTCCTCATTGCGATGCACAGGCTTCTCATTGCGGTGGCTTCTCTTGTTGCAGAGCCTGGGCCCTAGGCGTGCGGGCTTTGGTAGTTGTGGCATGTGGGCTCAGTAGTTGCAGCATGCAGTCTCAGTAGTTGTGGCTCATCGGCTCTAGAGCACAGGCTCAGTAGCTGTGGTGCACAGGCTTAGCTACACTGTGGCATGTGGGATCTTTCCAGACCAGGGCTTGAACCCATGTTCCCTGCATTGGCAGGCAGATTCTTAACCACTGCGCCACCAGGGAAGCCCAGGTCAGTGCTTGTTTGATTTTATTTATTTATTTATTTATTTATTTATTTTTTGGCTGTGTCGGGTCTTCATTGTGGCATGCAGGCTTTTCGTTGTAGTGCATGGGCTTCTCTCTAGTTGTGACGTGCAGGTTTTTCTCTCTCTAGTTGTGGCGCAGGCTCCAGAGCACGTGGGCTCTGTAGTTTGCAGCACGTGGACTCTCCAGTTGAGGCTCACCAGCTCAGTAGTTGTGGTGTGTGGGTTTAGTTGCTCCATGGCACGTGGGATCTTAGTTCCCTGACCAGGGATCGAACCCGTGTCCCCGGCGTTGGAAGGCAGATTCTTTACCACTGGACCACCAGGGAAGTCCCAGTGCTTGTTTGATTTTAATAACCTTATTAACAGCCAGAGATTTTAATGAAAACCCTCGTGAAGAAGTGCAAGGGGGTAACTGGAAAGATTGTGAACACTTGGCTTTAGGAAAGTTCCTGGTAGTCATCTCTGTGAAACTTGGGCCTCCCACTACAGAGGGAACCACAAGTCCTGCCCTGATAATTGTGGTTTTATTATGGTTATTAACAGCATTCACTCTCCATTCAAAAATATTGGCTGGGGGGCTTCCCTGGTGGTGCAGTGGTAAAAAGAACTTTGGCTCTTTGCCCAGTTTATAATTTTGAATTTGCAAGTTTTTGTGAGGATTTATAGAGTCGTCAATTCAGAACAGTAACTCTATCTTCTTCATAAACTCAATCAAATCATGTGACTAATGACCAACTAACTTTTTTTTTTTTTAAGTCAAAGAAGAGAATAATGGCCCTAAAAGTTTGAATGAATCCCTTTTCAGGTGAGATTGTTGTTTTATGTTTTTAACTTGCTGTCCAAAACTTATTTTACACTTCAATTGGCTTTTTAAAAAAAAATTATTTATGTTATTTATTTATTTTTGGCTGCTTTGGTTCTTTGTTGCTGTGCGTGGCTTTCTCTAGTTGCGGCGAGCAGGGACTACTCTTCATTGCAGTGCACGGGCTTCTCATTGCGGTAGCTTCTCTTGTTGCGGAGCACAGGCTCTAGGAGTGTGGGCTTCAGTAGTTGTGGCACGTGGGCTCAGTAGTTGTGGCGCGTGGGCCTAGTTGCTCCACAGCATGTGGGATCTTCCCGGACCAGGGCTCGAACTCGTGTCCCCTGAATTGGCAGGCGGATTCTTAACCACTGCGCCACCAGGGAAGCCCTCAACTGGCTTTTTAAAATGCTTTTTCTCTACTAATGTCTTTGAACTGAATTCTGTTTATCTCATGTACGTAATAATGAAGAAGGTATTTTGTGAGATTTTCTTCTAAATTCAAATCCAGTTAGTTATAAACTATAATTTTTCTCATTTCAATTGAATATACAGATGTCTCAGTATAAATAAATGATTAAAATCAAACTCAAATCATTTATTGAACTCTGGTTCTGTGTAGTGGTATGCTGGGCCCTGTAATAGATACAAAGATGAGTAAGACATAGTTCCTGTCCTTGAGAGGCCGATTCTCACCAGGACATATGACATTTGTGTAAATAAAGATACTGCAAAGTATGCATGCTAAGTGTCATGATTGAGTTTGAGCAAATTGTCAAAGAGATTTAATGAGGGGAAAGGTCTTATTCGGTTGTGGGGAGAAGTCAAGATGCCAGATGACGGTGAAGGAATGGTGCACATGGTGATAGAGATATTGCAGTTGGAGGGAACAGTAGAAGCTACGGTAGAGGCAGGAAAAAATGGAACATGTATAAATTGAAAAAGGAGTTTCCTAAGCTGCATAACTCAAAGTATGATTCTATTACACACTTTAAGTATCTAGACATTAGGAGGAAGGGAGCATAGGATTCTAAGAGCTCTGAGTCAGGGGATTATAGGCATGGGGAAAATTAAGGTGCATTGGGGCCCTGAAAGTCAGGTCATGACATGGGGGAAACAGCCCCCAGGAAAACATTGCAAAATGTGGAAAGAAAAAGTGAACGCCTACTTGGAGAGTATTCACCCCCAAGACCTGTGGTGTACCATGCTGTGCAATGGGTTACTGGGGAGGGGCCTTTTCCCACTGTACTTATTCTCATACCTTCTCTCACTGAACAATGACATACAAAGGTCTTTTAAACTAAATTTTATTAACTTTTTTTGTCACCAAAAGAAAAAAAAATTGTTTTAGGAAGCCTGGCTTGTATCATTAGGCTTAGAGGGTCATGATTTGTTCTAAATCCATGTAATAACAAGCTATGTTTTAAGGGGTTGATACACTTCCATTGTTACCCTGAGCGCCATAAATTACTAGCTTCTGGGAGGAGGGTCTCTGCCTTCTTGTCTCAGGGCACTAAGTGAAGTTCCTAACGTGGCCCTTGTAACTGGAAGTACTGAGGGAGAGGCACTGCCATTTGGCATATAATGCCCCAATTTTTCTAGATCACTCTGATAGCCTCATTGTTTTCTTCCAGTTTAGAAAAATAAAAGAGATTTCTAAGTAATGTGTGCAGTAGCTGTTTTAGGTTATTGTGGAGGTCAGAACTCTTTTAAAAGTGGCAGAGGTCCAACTTAGGTTAAAAGGGGAATTTATTGGAATTACAGGGCAATATTGGAATTAGAGGGCAACTCATGTTATTCAACATTCATTCAGCAGATATGTACAGATACAGACATAAATATAGATGCAAATGTAGATCTATCTATTTTACCTGTTAAATCTGGCATATTCTGTTTGCTGGGCTCTTCAATTTTAGATGTACAATGGTGAGCAAAATCCGCAAAAGTTAGAAACCACAACTTAGGAAAGTAGGAATGCTAAGAATGAAGCTGGACTTAGGCATAGCTGGAACTTGGGACTTGAATGCCATAGAACTTTGTCTCTGTCTTCTCTGATGTTTGTGGATCAGCTTCATTTTCTCTCACTGAATACCACGTCTTCTGTGGGACAGCAAAGTCACCAACTGTCTTAAATTCACTTTTTACTTCTCCCACCACCACACAAAGGCTAACTCACACACTTTCTCGTACCAAATTAAAAAATCCTGGGAAGGTCTCTGATGCCTAGCTTGAATAAATGATTGACTGCTAAAAAAATATCCACCATAGCCAAGAGGTTTAAAAACATGGCAGCTTCTGCGTGCTCCATGTGTGGAGAGGAGGACTGATTTCCAAATAAAGTGGGGGTGGTGGAGTTAGGTCTGCTATCCCATAGTTTTCTAGTACTGTCATCTTCATAATTAAACATCTGAGTCAAAAGTGTAAACAAAAGGCAGGCTACCATAAACACTAATTAGAGGGCTAAAGAATGTTAGCATGTACAGAGCTTTGTGACACCTCTGAGGTGTAAAGTTTTAGGCCTAATTATGAGAAGCTGCAGGTCATAAGAAGGATGCAGTTATCTTGGGACATCACACTTACATAAATATGATTACTTTTCAAGGTAATAGTAAACAACAGGCCTTTTAACACCTGAGGGATAGAAAACAGACTGCTGATGATCTCTGATAATGAGATTCAGTACTTTGGTTTCTCTGTCTTTAGTATAGCTCTTCATTAGTGCATAGTTCCATGTAGTCATGCATTTTACAGGAGAAAACCCAAGCAGATATCTAACCAAAATGTTCTCTAAGGAAAAGTTTATTGTGACTTACTTAAGAATCCCCTAAAGCTGGGAGGAAAAAGACTGCCTATTGCTTGCATGTATAAAAAAAACATACAGATCAATAGAACATTTTTACAGTGCTGGCATAGAGTAAGATTTATGTAAATTTAATTGCATTCACCTTGAATAATCCAAAGGAAGAGTGAAAATGCTTAGCCCTCAGTCCAGATCTGCTAAGCTCATACCCACCAGGGTGGATTTCAATTGAGTTTACATCTATTTATAGCCTCTACTGATATTTAGCTAATGGAAACTTAAAATTAAGCAGATTTTCTAACCATAGTGCATGGCAAGTAGTGGGATGAACTTTTGGAGAAACCGATCTGTTTAATTAACAGAATCAGAGCTGACCACCTTGGCATCCTTATGAAATGAGAATGTATTGCATTTAATTGTATATCATTAGCAAAATAGAAGGGAAAAAAAACAATAAAGAAGGTGAACCTTATATTTTTCTCTAAGAAGAAGCACTTCTTGGCAGAAAGTAGAAAAAGCTGTTTCATTCTTCTCTGCATAGTAGATAAAAACATAAAGCCTCTGTAGCCACACTGGCTGACTTCAAATCTGGACTCTACCTTGGACTATTTAACCTTCCCAGACTTCACTCCTCATGGGTAGGATGGGGCTCACAATGGTACATATCCCACAGGGATGATATGTAAAGGGCTAAGTCATGTACAGTTGACCCTTGAACAACACAGGTTTGGACTTTGAGGGTCCACTTATATGCAGACTTTCTCCAATAGATACATACTACAGTCCTACACAATCCTTGGATATGGAACCTTGGATACAGAGGGGTGAACTGTAAAGTGTTATATGCTGATTTTCAACTGTGCAGAGGATCAGTACCCCTAACCCCACATTGTTCAAGGGTCAACTGTACATGTAAAGTGCTTAAACTGTGTGTGGCACTTAGTGAGTCCCTATTAAACTTAGCTCTTTCGTTTTTGCAGTCAGTCACTGAGCTATAATCTATTTAGCATCCTCAGAATCCTTGATCAAGCCTTGAAACAGAATAACTTTCCTCTTTTCTCTTCTCCCTAATAAATACTACAGTATGTAAAAAATAAAAATGCTCTTGTGCAGTAATTTGGCACGAGGCACCATCTATATTAATTTCCTAAGGATTTCTTATGCAGTAGGTTGCTGTACTTCTATTAGAGGACCAAGTCCTGTGTTTATGTAAATATACTTTGTGTGTAAGTATATGAATTCAGAATGTTTAGAAACTCAAGAGAAGGATTCAAGGCCTCCAGTAGCTGTTCTTATAATAAGCCCTTATTTCTTGATATTTCTCAAAATTGACACTGCAATTATTAAATAGATATATTCGCTTGCACACAGATCATAGTTTATAATTATTAACAAATATTCATTGATCAGTTACAGATTTATAAAAATACAAAAAATATTGAGGGTTGGGGTAGAATCAGTATTCATTTTTCTCCCCCTTACTCTCTTCCATCCTGTTTGAAAACTTTCCTGGGACATATACTCAGGAGCAGAATTGCTTTGTACATTCTACTAATATACATTATACTAATCAGCTTATTGGTTTTAGAGATTAAAAATACCTCATCCCATATTGTCAACTACCTATTAGCTTATTCTATGTGGTGTCTTCTACTGAGTAGAATTTTAATTTTGATGTAATAAAATTAATTAAGTTTTTAATTCTGGTCGAGGTGGAGTAAGCACACTTTGCCCTACCTCTCCCTCTGAATGGAAATAAAAATCCTGAACAGAATGCACACAGCAGTTGATTGCCCGATTTAAAAAAAAAATAATAACATCCTACATGGAATTTAAATAAGACCCAGAGTCAACAACAGCTATAAACTAAAATCTGTTTTAGCTGAATCACATGTATTTGATGTATATTTGCCATTCGGTTCTAAATATCTCTTAATTTCCTTTATCACTTACAGCAGTTTGATTATGATCTGTCTGGTGTGGAATTCTTTGAGTTTATCTTACTTGGGATTCACTCAGTTTCTTGAATCAATAAGTTTGTGTCTTTTGCCTAATTTGGAGAGTTTTCAACCATTATTCCTTCAAATATTTTTTCTGTACCACTCTTTTTCCTCTCCTTCTGGGACTCTGAAGACATGAATATTAGGTCTTTTTCATATTGTCACACAATCCCTTGAGAATGTGTTCATTTTTCTCTTCAATCTCTATTCTCTCTGGATTGTTCAAATTGGATAATTTCTATTCCTCTATCTTCAAAATTCAGTGACTCTTTTCTCTGTTATCTCTACTCTGCTCACTGAGTCCATTCAGAGAATTTAAAAATTTTTAGTTATTGTAGTGTATTTTTTCCTCCTAAAATTTCCATTTGGTTCCTTTTTATATTTGCTATTTCTCTGCTGAGACTTTCTATCTTTCCATTTGTTTCAAAGGGGTTCACTCTCATTTATTGGAGCATGGTTATGATGGTTACCTTAAAGCTTTTGTCTGATAATTCCAACATCTTTTTCATCTCAAGATTGATATCTGTTAATTTTCTTTTTCCTCATAAGGTATTGAGATTTTCCTGGCTTTTCAAATGTCAAATAATTTTGGATTGTGTCTGGGACATTTTGAATATTATGTGACTCTGGGTCACATGAAGAGTTTGGTACTGGTCTCTGCCAGCCTCTTGATTACACTTAAATATCTGAGAATTATTTTCTAGCTTTGAATTATTTTACATAGAATTGCTTATATTTCACCAATTCTGCTTTAGTAGAGTCTTCATGGGGAATTTTTTATTCAGGAGAGCTCAAATTCTACATCTTGAGATCTAGATCTATATTTTTTTTTATGGAAGAATCATTGTTCCTTATTGTTCTGCTTGTTTCTTATATTTTAGCACATTAATCTGACAATTTCGGTCTGATAGGTGTTTTACTTTCCATGAACACTAAACTCCCCGTTTTCATATTTACTTAACTTCTTTCTCATCCTTTTTAAGTTTTAAAAATCGATGATTTTTTTCTATTCCATTTTAAAACTCTTAAAAAGGATGAGAAAGAAGTTAAGTAAATTCTATTTACCATTTTTCTTCATTTCTTGATAGAGTCAATATGCTAGTATATATGTACTTTGCATTCTTAGCTGACTTTGCATTTTTCTGAAGCTGTTTAATGTTGCCTGCTGCTTTTTGGACTCTGGCTTTTAACCTGACAGTTTCAGCCTCAAGGAGTTTATCTGTGTTTGATGCAGAGGGAGAAAGGAGAAAAAGGATTTGTGCATACTTTTGATTCTGGAGTTCTCTTTCCCAGTTCTCCCATTGTTTTCTCCTTTGCGGTGGCTCTCTCTAGAGATATGTAATCAGCTCATTAGAAAAACACTTGACTTTTAGCAACTTAGTTGTATAAATGTGAAGTTGACACATGTTGAAACTCAAGGTTCTAGAACTCTTGCTTAGTAATGAACTACTCTTTAATCAGACTACTAAAAGTGGGTATTATTGAATTTCATGTGAAAAATACAGTTCAACTTTATGAGTTGGCTTGCTTCACTGGTGAAACTATAATGTCCATGACATTTTAACTTATGCTGTCAAAAAGGTAATCCTTTTTAGAAGCTCTTTTAGCTCTTTAAAATAATAAATTTTTCATACAACTAAGTAAGTAAATAACAGTCACTTCAAGTGTGCCTTTCTGTAACTACCTGAAATCATTTTGCTGACCTTTCACATGAAACATATGTTGTGCCTAAAATGAACATTTTAACATAATTTCATAACATTACCTAACATAACCTGTGCACTGGTTATTTAACTCTCTTAATTTCCATAGAGAAAATTTTAGAAAATATCATCTACAAGAATAAAGAAAAGCTACCACTTTCAAGAGGATTGGAGTATGTATCATCCATTTCTGGGCTACACATATTCATTGACCTGAAAATCCTATATGAGCATCTTATATTCTTAGATACTTCGATATCATTGTTACATAGTACTAGAATCCTATAAAGAAATAGGGCAAGGTAAGATAATCAGTAAGTGGCATTCAGAGATTATGGGTCATATACATTAATTTGTTTAGTTGTGTGTTTAAAATCTGGCCATGTCATGTGCCACTCCCCAGGGCAAGAAGAGTGCAGGAAGGAGGGGGTGCTCGTACACTCTCTTTCCTGATCATGCTCTGGGACCACAATGCCAGTGTGCACATCCTTAAGCCTGAGGGTTTGGCAAGGATGGCTGTTTAAGGGGGATGGAACTTGGATAAATGAACTGAGGTGAGCACTTGTGTATGTGTGTGTGTGTGTGCATGCATGCGTGTACACGTATGTAAGGTCAGTGGAAGAGGGAGCTGAGGGCTGGAACTCAGCACAGTTCATAGCATTGTACAGATGATGAATGAATTTTATACCTGTTTAAAGTTAAGAACTAATAAAAACAAAGTGGTTTTCCACTTTCATGGAGGTGCCAGTCTCATAAGGAAGATAAGATATCTTAATGTAAAATGATAAACCAGCAATTCAAGGCAATATAGGATAATATTAATCCCTAGCACCTACCGAGTGTTTCCAGTGTTAAAAAACACTGCATGTATTTTCTTACTTAATCCTCACACAAACTCAATGAAATTGGTTCTATTATTGTTCCTATTTTAAAATTAGGAAATTGAGGCTTAGGTCAATCTAAGTCACATAACCACTGAGTGGCAGAGCCTGGATTAGAACTTAGATCTCATACTCTGCAACTTCTTAGCCTCTACCACTTGCTTCCTTGTGTTGCAGAGAAAAGAAATGAGTCATGGCGAGCTGGAGAGAATAGAGAAGGTAAAAGATGGGACCCAGAATTGGTTCTGAAAAAAAGTGCTGCTGCTATTGGGATGATATTGGAAAAATCAGAGAGTGTTAGCAAAATATGAGTCAAAGAAAACACCATTTAAAAAAAATCTCTCTCCCCCCACCAAAAATAAATAAAAATTTAAAGAATCTCTCTTCATCTCTCCATATGAATAGTTCTTTTTTCTTTATAGGATCCATTAGAAATGCAAGATGAAAGAACAAGTTTCAAAACTAGAATGAAAAGTCCTTTCACCGGGAATGTTGGGCTCTGTGAAGGCCAGGCATAAGGCTTTAGATATAAAAAATCCTTCTTTAAATGACATAGCATAGAGTTTTATTTCTGAAAGCGGGAGTATATACTGAAGAATTGTGCCATACCTCCTCTAGGTCAATGGTCAACAGCAGGTGAGAGTAAATCACTCCTTTCTCTTACAAGCATTTCTTTTATGTGAAGACTTTTACTTTCAGACTCTTAAACTGCTGCAATGGGGCCATTGGGTTCTCTTTGTTCCTTACTGTTAAATTCTGAATATTATGTTTAACTCTAAATTCTACCTGACAGGTACCACCAAGAGAGCAGCACACCACCATCCAAGGACTCAACTCTTGGCCCTCCTTCGGACCTCAAGAAGCTGTCCCTTCATGGCCAAAGTGCCTGTCGACCCTTACCTACCCCCTCCAGGAGGAGCTGTCAGCCCACATCAGCCACTAGCAAGGCTGTCGGTGTGCCATTTTGCACTACAAACACAAAAGAACCCCAGGGACTTTCAGATCACAAAGACTCTCTAAGTGAAATCCCTTTCAAGTGCAGTGGGAACGGAAATGAGTTTTACTTAGGAAATTCCTCCCTGGCCTCCCCTTTACAGAGTAACCCAAACCTAGAGAAAAAGGAGTCAGAACTTCATTAGTACATTATTTCCACAACTTCATCAATATTTCTGCACTTAAAACGTTCATGGAACAATTATGTTATAGTAAGTGTCCTCCTAAGTTAACCTTGACTTGAATATTGTTTTTTTTGCGGTACGCGGGCCTCTCACTGCTGTGGCCTCTCCCGTTGCGGGGCACAGGCTCCGGACGCGCAGGCTCAGCGACCATGGCTCGCGGGCTCAGCCGCTCCGCGGCATGTGGGATCTTCCCAGACCGGGGCACGAACCCACGTCCCCTGCATCGGCAGGCGGACTCTCAACCACTGCGCCACCAGGGAAGCCCTTGAGTATTGTTTTTTAGGGTAGGCTTCCCTGCTCTTCCTCCCCATTTTGGAAGTTTAACCTTCGAATTTAGTAATATTGTGCAAGACATAATGCACTGGACAATTAAGGATATGATTTTACCAGGCTATTGCAATAGGGAAAATGCTCATTAATGAGACATGTCTTCAAGAAAAGGAGATGGATCTGAGGTTTTATAGAGGCAGGTAATAAACAAGGGAGTCAGCAGTGAGTCTCATGGGAATCGATGAGGAAGGTTGGAGACAAGTCTTATCTTGGCTTATCTTGGAATATTTGTGAGCAGGGTGGTCTTTCGCAGTTAGCTGGGGTGATTTCTCAACCATTCTGCTTTCAGAGACCAGGGAGCTCAGATAAAGTTCAACAGTATCAATATGTTTCTGTATTTCTTAGTTGTGTTATTGAAAGTAGGTTAGTGGGAGTTTTTGACTTAAAAAAAAAAAAAGCACAACATGAGATTTGTGAGTGAAGTTTTATTTGGGCAAAACGATGACTATAGCTCGGGAGACAGCATCGCAAATAGCTCTGAGAGGGCTTCCCTGGTGGCGCAGTGGTTGAGAGTCCGCCTGCCGATGCAGAGGACGCGGGTTCGTGCCCCGGTCCGGGAAGATCCCACATGCCGCGGAGCAGCTGGGCCCGTGAGCCATGGCCGCCGAGCCTGCGCGTCCGGAGCCTGTGCTCCGCAACGAGAGAGGCCACAACAGTGAGAGGCCCGCGTACCGCAAAAAAAAAAAAAAACCCAAAAAACAAAACAAATAGCTCTGAGAAACTGCTCCAAACAGGTAGGGGGGAAGGTCAGTATATATATGATTTTGGTGAAAGGGGAGTACATGCAATCAAGCACTTATTTTTTGCAGAAGGTTTCTGCTAGTCTTGTGAAGGTTACTGCTCGTCACGAGGCACAGACGTTATGAAGGATTTTAGTAGTGCTTTTCTAGATATGAGGAGATACAAGAACTGGGCTCATAAAATTGGCTCCTGAAAATATCTAACTATCTGAAGACCTGTTCTGCCAGTTTTTCCCAGAGCGCAGCGTGCCTCATTTCTGCTCTCCACCCTGAACTCCTTTCAGGGGGTGTTGAAAAGTTAGCAGCTGCAGCAGCTCATGATTTAATCCTTGTAGAGGCAGATGGCAAGTGCCAGTGGCAAGTGCCAATTTGTAGTTGACACTCATTGTCATAAGATCAGATAATTTTATAGAGATCACCTGGTCTATGTCCCTTATTTTATAAATGAGGAGACTGAAGCACAAAAATTCTAAGTGACTTACTCAACATTATATAATAAGTGTAGGGGCCAAGTCAGAACTCCCATTTAGGGATCTTCTTATAACACCAGAATCAGTTTTAAAATAAGCAATTTATTAAAAGAATAGTATGACCCTTTTTACTTATCTTCAGTGATACATAATTTTTATTATTGATCTTCCCACATAATAATATTAAGAAGTATGAAAGACTCTTTTCACTCGGAAGAAGCTAGGAAGGAGGGGGTTTTATAAGTGGCCAAAAACTGTGGAAGATTGCAAGACAACTCTCATTTTTTTCTCATAGCACAGTTTAGAATGTTATTGTTTAAATTAAATGTTAAATGTTTAAAATTCCTCTCTAAAATTTTAAACCGCTTTCTCCAAATTAAGAATGTAAGTGAATCATGAATAGAGGGAAAATCCTGATCTATTAAAAGAAGGCTTCATATGTTCTAATAGAAAACCACAATTTAATTGACTTCTAAAAATCTACCTAAATATTTCAAAATAACTGTTTAACTAACTCCCAGTTTTAAGTACTACTTTTAAATTCTGCAGCAAAGGCATGGATGGGGTAAGTCAGATAGGCCAATTCATAGCCCTTCTGATACTACAAGCAATAACAAACAACTAACGTGTAGTGTTATTATTGGTAGGAACTGTTCTGATGCTTTCTGTATATTAACTCATTTAATCTGTACAACAGTCCTACGAGGTAGGACTGTTATTCTCATCTCATAGATGAGGAAATTGAGGCACAGGGAAATTAAATGATATATTCAAGGTTGTACAACTAATATAGAGCTGGGATTTGAACCCAGACAGTCTGCTTTTTTTTTTTTTTCTATGACCACTGAAATAATGTGGATGGAGGGGGGTTATCTTTATGAGTTGTCAGATATTATCATTGAAAACAATGTTCTGGGAATTCCCTGGCGGTCCAGCAGTTAAGACTCCGTGCTTCCACTGCAGGGGGTGTGGGTTCTATCCCTGGTCAGGGAACTAAGATACTGCATGCCTCGCAGTGCAGGCAAAAAAACCCCAATGTTCTATCCCTTGAAGGATGAAAAATGAGTAAGCAAATATTTCATATATAAATGATGAATCTATCAGGTTAGCATTCATTCTAGTGAGAATAAGATATTAACAATATAAACATTTTAAAAGTTGTGACTTTTTTGTGACATTGTTGAAGTCTTTCATTAGGTTGGTCACCTTTGGTTAGTCTTGGCTATCTTCATAAATTTTAGGAAATGGACAAAAATAATCTCCTAAATCTGTCAGAATTATCTTGGGTAATTGCTCTCTTGTGCCTTGAGATTTCTTTCATTTTGAGGTATGGATAAATGCTCCCGGGAAAAGGAATTAGACATCTTAACTCTCTGTATACTTTCAGGTAAAATTAACGTAAACCATCCAGTTAGAAATTAGCACTCATTCTGATTTTAAAGGTTTCCAAAGAGTTGTCCTTGTCAGTAACCCATTTTATCTGTAACTTTCACCAAAAGTAATTACATCTGCATTGTTTAGCATCTCAAATTCTACAAAGACAAAATATGGCAATTCTTTGCCCTTCATACATTGTGGAATAACTGCTAGAAAGCTAAATAACGAATATCCTCAAATTAAAATTCTAGATTTAAGGCAAGCATAAACATTTGGAGAGAAAAAAAAGGCAGCTTTTTTTTTTTAAACATAAAGCAATGACAAAAATAGTAAGAAAAAGTACATAATTCCCCCCTACACACACACCCACCACCCTACTCTTATTAAGGAATAAGACAGGAGTTGTTTGGAGTTGTAAATCAGCAACATTTCAGAAATTCCTTCTGACCTGTCTGTTAAGCCTCAACATAAATAAAAAATTATTACACTACATGCCAATTTGTTTCAAGACCCAGTATGAGCGGGAAGCGGCAGCACTAAAGATTTAAGGAAAAAATAACCCCATTAATGGGGGAATAGTTAACAAAATTATTGTATATCTCGGCTATGTAATACTGGGTAATCATTATTAAAAAGACTGAAGTAAATCTATATACATAGACATGAAAAACTGTCCACCATATATTAAGTGAAAAATAATCCAGATTAATATGTGATATGATGTAGCTAGTATTAAATACATATTATAAAAATATATCATCTAACATGTAAATATTATAAATGTATATGTTATAATTAACATGTTTTTATATGCCTGAAAGAATATAAACCAAACCAACAACAGTAAGGTGTTTTGAATATTGAGACAGAAAGGGTAGGGAGAGATAGGGAACTTTTATCATTTACTTTTCATTTCTGTACTGTTTGATTTTGATAGATTATTCTATTTTATAATGAACAAATGCTATGTTTAAAACTTTAAAAAAACTATATAAGGAAAAAATTCCCTGTAGTATTATCAAATACTGGAATGAGTTACAAATCATGTACTGTAGAAGGGATTAAAGAATAGATATATGATATTGACTAAAAGTAGTGGGAATTGATTTTTCAGTAAACAAAAATTCTAACTATTCCCACTTTTTTTCCTCTTTCAGAAAGCTACTCTTTTACAAGATCCCCTATATGTTAGTGAGCTCAGTCCTGCTACTGGAAGTCAAAAGCCATATAGGTAAGGAGTGATGACAGGACAGAGTTGCACTGGGGGGGCGCGGTGTTCGCCCTCTTTGCCTCTCCTAACTCTATGTGATGCTGAGCATCACATTTATGTCTACATCTCTTCTTGCCCTGAATTGCAAAGACAATTACCCACTGGATATCACTTCTTGTATGTTTCACAGGAGCCATAACGTCAGCATATTCAAAACAGAACTCAGCCTCTTCCTTCTGTGACCTGACCTTCCATCTATGTTTCCTAAACAGGGCATGATGTCATTATCTCTAGACAGCCTAAGCCGGAGTCCTGGATCCCAAGATCCCCATCCCCTAACCCAGTCATCACCACATGATTTACTGTACTTGTTGAATATATCTGGATAACACCCACTTCTTTCTACTGCCACGTGCTCAGATCCAATTATCTGTTCTGGGCTCTGACAGTATTTTCCTGGCTGGCCTCTGCTTTCACTCTTGCCCCTCTCTAGACCATTCTTCAATACAACAGAGGAATCTTTCAGAAGTACAAACGTGATCGTGGAACTCCTCCCTTAAAGTCTTTCCATAGCTCCCCATTGCCCTTAGAAGGTGTACACTCTATAACAGCTTTTTACAAATCTTCCTGATGTCTCTATTTTTCTATTGTGTCCTCCACACTCCTGCCCTAAGCTCCTGATCCAAATGAACTCATAGCTCTCAAAGAGCTCCCTGTTAATCTGGGCCCTAACGTGATGGCCTCTATTCTAGAACCCTACTCTCTTCTCTTCTTCCCCTTCATAGAAACTTCAACTCCTCAAGTTTTACCTCACTATCCCTTTGTCTAAAAATCATTTC
The DNA here is from genome assembly GCF_963924675.1 of Phocoena phocoena. Lineage (NCBI taxonomy): Eukaryota > Metazoa > Chordata > Mammalia > Artiodactyla > Phocoenidae > Phocoena > Phocoena phocoena. The sequence continues at coordinate 52,183,341 of NC_089229.1, forward strand.
TCAAGACTAAGTTAAGAGGGACCCTCCATAACGTCCTGTGCTTACGTATCTGTAGCACTGTCCACTCTGTATTATGGATTGCTTGTTTATGTGCTGCCCTATTATGCAATATGCTCCTTAAGGGCAGGGACTCTTCCTTGGTCACTGGCACATAGTAGGCTGCCAATAAGCCTTTATACAATGAATGAATGAATGAAATAAGATAGAGGATGGGACCTTATATGCAAGGCAAAGGAGTTTGGATTTTATCCAGACTTCATAGTTCTATTATGTTCTTATCATAGTCAGCCTTACATTGAAGTAGTTACTTGTGATGTGACGATTACTTCCAATAGATTGTGAGCCCCTGGAAGGCAAGGAGTATGTCTTATTAATTTTTGTATTTTTCTTACTTAAAACAGTGCTTTGTACTTAGAGAGCACTCTGTCAATTGATGGTGCCAATAATTTTGATATTAAGTAAGTCATGAGTGACTTTTGAGAGGTTTACGATAGTGACGTATATTAGAGGTGATGTAAGTGAACTAAGGGAAAGTTTAATTTTAAAAGATACAATTCATTCCCCATTAAAGGGAACCACAGTTCCTTGGAAGAATGACTGATTCTAGGTCTGGGGTAGGAAATATACAAATGAGTCTGAAACAGCTTGTGGCAGAATGCAAAGAGTAACAGGGCTCAAACTAAAGGACACAGGAGCCCACATGAAGGGCCTCCTGATAGCCAAAGATGGAACAAATCAAGAATCAGAAAAAATAATGAATGAGATGGTTAAAACATAACGAATATATAAAAATTCCAAAGTGTATAATGATGCATCATAGAGAGAAAGTCCTCCCTCCTACCCTCCCCCACCCGGTTAAGAAATAAAAATGTACTGAACTCCATTAGAAGTAAATAGGGCACTAATTCATTTTTCTGCAAGTCAGCAAACAAATGGAAAGAATTAAGCATTTATCCTGCCTTTCCTGCATAAACTGTAATTAGTTCAGGGTAACCAAGTAGCCCAAGTTGATGAGAGCAAATTCCATTTTACAGAATTCCAGCTAATGAATGTGGGAGGTTTAACAGAATTAGAAAGTTACCATTTTTTTAACCTCTGATGAAATAATAGATTCATGCAAAGATCCTCAGTGGACGGAACCATCAGACAGAAACGTGAAGTGGAATTTCAAAATGGAGGGATCATGTAAATAACCAAACACTGATCAGTCTTAGAATCACTTAAGTGGGATGCTATAATGGAGCACTTAAAAATTATACAATGCCTCATTATTTGATGTAACATGAAACACATAGCACCACCTATGACATATCTTTGTTCAAACAATTAAACTGGAATCTGACTTAAAAGTGTGGGTGTGTCAGCCTTGAGAAGGAATGAAATTCTGATACATGTGACAACATGGATGAGGCTTGAAGAAATTATGCTAAGTTAAATAAGCCAGTAGTAGAAGGACAAATATGGTTCCACTTATATGAGACACCTAGAATAGGCAAATTCACAGAAACAGAAAGCAGAATATAGGTTACCAGGAGCCATGGAGAGACAGGAATGGAGACATTGTTTAATGGATGCAGAGTCTGGGAAGATGAAAAAGCTCTGGAAATGGATAGTAGTGATGATTGCACAACACTGTGAATGCACTTAATGCCATTGAATTGTACACCTGAAAATGGTTAAAATGGTAAATTTTAGGTTATGTATATTTTATCTCAAAATTTTAAAAGGTGTGTGTGTGTGTGTGTGCGTGTGTGTGTAAGGGAATAGATAAAACAAGACTGGCAAAATGTTGAAAATTACTGAAGCTAAGTGATGGGTATGTGAGGGTTTCTTATAAGACTTTCTCCATTTTTGTGTATGTTTGAAAACTTCCGTAGTAGAAGTTTTTAAAAGATCTAAGAAACATAGCAAGCAAATATAGCAATTATCTTATTTAGATCTTGGTTTTAATGAACCAAATATAAAAAGGCATTTTTAAGACAAGAGAGAACATTTGAATATGGACTAGGTATTAGACAATACCATAGAATTATTGATAGGTTTGTTGGTGTGATAATGATGATTTTGCAAGGAAATGTTCCAGTTATTTCGAGATACGTTCTGAGTTATGTAGGGGTTAAATAACATAATGTTTGGGATTTCCTTTTTTAAAATTAATTAATTTGGCTGTGCCGGGTCTTAGCTGCGGCACTCGGGATCTTCGTTGCAGCATGCAGGCTCTAGTTCCCCAACCAGGGATGGAACCGGGGCCCCCTGCATTGGGAGTGTGGAGTCTTAACCACTGGACCACCAGGGAAGTCCTGGGATTTCTTTTTTTTTCTTTCTTTTTTTAAAAGTTATTTTATTTTTGGCTGCGTTGGGTCTTCGTTGCCGCATGAGGGCTTTCTCTAGGTGCGGTGAGTCGGGGCTACTCTTTGTTGCGATGCACGAGCTTCTCATTGCAGTGGCTTCTCTTGTTGCGGAGCACAGGCTCTAGGTGCACAGGCTTCAGTAGTTGAGGCTCGCGGGTTCTAGAGCGCAGGCTCAGTAGTTGTGGCGCACAGGCTTAGTCGCTCCGCGGCATGTGGGATCTTCCCGGACCAGGGTTTGAACCTGTGTCCCCTGCATTGGCAGGCGGATTCTTAACCACTGCACCACCAGGGAAGCCCAGTCCCGGGATTTCTTTTTTTAAAAGATGATTATACAGATAGCTTAGAATTTCTACATGTTTTCTTATGTTTATTCTAAAAAAAAGTATCAGTTTTAATTTTGGTACTATATTATATAAAGTGATTTTAAAGCTAATTGTATAATAAAAACAGGCTCTTACTTTGCGTGGCTTGAAATTTATCCCTGAAGGCAAGGAGAGTTCTGCCACTGTCCTGACTCAGGAAAAGCATATTTCTTGTAAAGTTAATTTCTGAAGGCAACATATTTAAAGTGTAGTAATTTAATGCACCATGAAGGATGCAAATATATGCACAAGATACATAGGAAATAGTCTGTGCCTACAAGGCACCTTCAGTTTATTAATTAATTAATTTATTTTTGCTGTGTTGTGTCTTCGTTTCTGTGCGAGGGCTTTCTCTAGTTGTGGCAAGCGGGAGCCACTCTTCATCGCAGTGCCCGGGCCTCTCACTGTCGCGGCCTTTCTTGTTGCGGAGCACAGGCTCCAGACGCGCGGGCTCAGTAGTTGTGGCTCACGGGCCCAGCCACTCTGCGGCATGTGGGATCCTCCCAGACCAGGGCTCAAACCCGTGTCCCCTGCATAAGCAGGCAGATTCTCAAGCACTGCGCCACCAGGGAAGTCCTTCAGTTTAAAAGAAGTAAGTATTCTTTGGGTTTTCAAATTAGGATTTTGTCACAGTTGTGAGTTCTATAATCTGACCATTGTGAACATATACACAGAGCTTCTGAGATAATGTATGAAAAACCATACCAGCTGTAAAGCATTATTCAAATGTAAGGTATTACTGATATTAAATGTCTGGAAAAATGAAAAAAATAGTAAAAATAGAGCTTATCATTAAATCAGTAATCCTCCTGCTACTTTATTTGCATGAATTTATGTTTTCTAGCTCATGAAAATACAGAATATCTATTAACATTAATGTAAAATTTCCTCTTATTCCTAAGTTGAATAATGGATTCTTCTGGCCTAGACTTTTTCTTTTTCTTTTTCTTTTTTTTTTTATGCGGTACGCGGGCCTCTCACTGTTGTGGCCTTTCCCGTTGCGGAGCACAGGCTCTGGACGCGCAGGCTCAGCGGCCGTGGATCACGAGCCCAGCCGCACCGCGGCATGTGGGATCTTCCCGGACCGGGGCACGAACCCGCGTGCCCTGCATCGGCAGGCGGACTCTCAACCACTGCACCACCAGGGAAGCCCTAGACTTTTTCTTATTTAAATTAGTCAAAGAACGTTTGTCATCTGTGTAAAAGCAAATATTCTCTGAATGTTCAGAGAAACTGTGATTATCCATAACTTCTCTGTAGAAATATAGGCTACTGAATCTAACTTGAATTTATGAGGTATATGAGACCTCAATTTATATATTAATTGATTTTTCGTATGAAGAGATTTGTGTGCTTTCTCTTATGAAATTTGTTTTGAACTTTTTGAAAAAAATATAGTTTGATATTATTATAATCTTTTGGCACCTATGATATCATAGGTGCCAAAAGATAAAAACAGTTCCTTTCTACATGGATCTTAGCAAATTGCTGACTCCTAACGGAAAAAACTGGAAAATCAATTTCAAAATAATTGTGCTGATATTGTATTTTTTCTGGGCTTTTGCTTTTCTAAGCTCATTTCTTCGTGAAAACTACATTTCTGTTGTTTTTTGGAATTCTCAGAGAATAGAGGGATTTTATGGGTTTTTTTTTTAACATCTTTATTGGAGTATGATTGCTTTACAATAGTGTGTTAGTTTCTGCTTTATAACAAAGTGAATCCGCTATACATATACATATATTCCCATTTCTCCTCCCTCTGGCGTCTCCCTCCCACCCTCCCTATCCCACCCCTCTAGGTGATCACAAAGCACCGAGCTGATCTCCCTGTGCTATGCGGCTGCTTCCCACTAGCTAGCTATTTTACATTTGGTAGTGTATATATGTCCATGCCACTCTCTCACTTAGTCCCAGCTTACCCTTCCCACTCCCCTATGGTTATTTTTCAAATGAAATGTGGCAGTAGTTAGAAATGGATGTATAGGGAAGCAAGATCTCAAAGCTTACTCCTCTGTTACTTAGATAACATTGATTAAACACTTACTGTGTGCTAAGCACATGAAGTAACTAAAGTATCAAAAGAGCACAATGGGATAGGTACTATCATCATCCCCATTTTACACATGAGGAAACTGAGGCACAGAAAGACTAAGAAACTTGCCCATGGTAGTTACTCAGAGGAGCAGGGGCAGATCTAGGATATTGATCAGCCTGTCTGACACTGCCCCTATGCTCATAATCATGTTCTTCTGCCTTCATGACTGTTATCACTGAATTCTTGCATTTTTTTAACTCAAGTTCAGCTGATTTACAATATTATATGTTTCAGGTGTACAACATAGTGATTCATAATTTTTAATGATTATACTCCATTTATAGTTATTATAAAAATTGGCTATATTCCCTGGGCTGTACAATATATCCTTGTAGCTTATTTATTTTTAATATTTTATGTATTTATTTATTTATCTATTTATTTATTTTGGCTGCACTGGGTCTTAGTTGAGGCACGTGGGATCTTTTAGTTGCAGCATGCAGGCTTCTTAGTCGCGGCATGCGGACTCTTAGTTGCGGCATGCATGCGGGATCTAGTTCCCCGACCAGGGATCGAGCCCAGGCCCCCTGCATTGGGAGCATGGAGTCTTACCCACTGGACCACCAGGGAAGTCCCTATTTATTTTATTTTATTTTTTATAAATTTATTTATTGATTGATTGATTTTTGGCTGCGTTGGGTCTTTGTTGCTGTGTGCGGGCTTTCTCTAGCTGCGGCGAGCGGGGGCTACTCTTCATTGCGGTGTGCGGGCTTCTCATTGCGGTGGCTTCTCTTGTTGCAGAGCATGGGCTCCAGGCGCGCAGGCTTCAGTAGCTGTGGCACTTGGGCTCAGCAGTTGTGGCTCGCAGGCTCTAGAGCGCAGGCTCAGTAGTTGTGGCACATGGGCTTAGTTGCTCCATGGCATGTGGGATCTTCCCAGGCCAGTGCTTAAACCCATGTCCTCTGCATTGGCAGGTGGATTCTTAACCACTGCACCACCAGGGAAGTCCCCCTATTTATTTTATATATAGTAGTTTGTACCTCTTAATGCTCTACCTCCAGCTTGCCCCTCTCCCCTTCCCTCTCGTCACTGGTAACCACTAGTTTGTTTTCTAGATCTGTGAGTCTGTTTCTTTTTTGTTATATTCACTAGTTTGTTGTATTTTTTAGATTCCACATATATGTGATATCATACATTATTTGCCTTTTTCTATCTGACTTATTTCAATTAGCATAATGCCCTCCAAGTCCATCCATGTTGTTGCAAATGGCAAAATTTCATTTTTTTTTATGGCTGAGTAGTATTCCATTGTGTATGTATACCACACCTTCTTTATCCATTCATCTGCTGATGGGTACTTAGGTTGCTTACATATGTTGGCCATTGTAAATAATGCTGTTATGTACATTGGGGTGCATGTCTCTTTTCGAATTAGTATTTTCATTTTTTTTCAGATAGGTACCCAGAAGTGGAATTGCTGGGTCATATGGTAGTTCTATTTTTAGTTTTTTGAGAAACCTCTATACTGTTTTCCATAGCGGCTGTCCCAATTTACAGTCCCACTAACAGTGTACAGAGGTTCCCTTTTTTTCCACATCCTTGCCAACAGTCTTTTTGATGGCTAAGACTGAATTCCTAACGATCATCTCCTCCAGTATCTCCACTAGAAAAGAGACTTTTTTTCAGGAAGTTTTAATTTTTGCGTTAATAAGAGAGGTTCATTGATTGCAGAGAGGAGAGCATCTTAGAATTTTTTTAAATAAAGGGGGAAGGAGTGGGCAAGAACCAAGATTCCATGTAGCATTATTGGAATAAATGGCTGGTATCAAGATTTGTGGAATAAGTGGTAAAAATATTTTTACTTCAAGTCAGAAATTCTAAGACATTTCCATCAACCCACATATGTTCTGTTACTGTTACTTTGCACCCTGCTTCTCTGAATCACTGGTTGTGTTAGCTTGGACAGGCTACTTAACATCCTATAAATGCGATAGCAATTCCCAGCTCAGCCCTCCTAGTGACGCTGAATGAGCTAGCCCATGAAGAGAACCCAGGCCAGACCCCGCCATAGAGTCAGTGCTCAATTAAGTACAGGTTGTTATTATTGAGCACAGTGGGAGATGGAGACAATATCTAACCTGATAATGTGTTTTCAAGTTGCTGCGAAGCTGAGGGGCCAGGACAAGTACACAAATAACTGCGATGGAGTGAAGTAGGATTAGTGTGGTGTAAGAAGTATGGAAAAAGTGCTATGGGAGAGGGTTCCCCATCATTGGTGGAATTAGGGAAAGCTCTGAGAAGAAGGTGTTAACTCATTTCAGCTAAGCCAGCTTTTCCTGAAGTGTGGAACGCACATGGGGCAGTAATGGAAGATGACTTCATGTGGTATTCTGACATGGCATGAAATAACTTTGAATTCCATGGTAAAAAATGATTCCCTTTTCCAATTCGTCTGACCTCATTAGGGAGAACCTCTTGGCTTGGTGCCAGTAGTGGCAGCTCTCAAACACATGCTCATATGCCTTTTTGTCAAAGGGAGAGCAGACTTCAGGCTCAAAATAGGGAGCATCTACTTAGAATTTTGTTGCTATTTTTAGTTACGTGCTATTTATAGCAAATGGTACTGGTTTTCCCATGTGAAGTAGTGATACAAAATTTTCTGTATAAAAAAATTTCTCTAAGAAAAAATGAGTTGATTTAAAGAATACTAAGCAAATAATATTACATATGATTCGTGGGTTATGGTAAATGGTATGTGAACAAACTCTGTGCTGGACTATGAAAGAGGGACAGAAGTTTACCAGGAACAATGAGAGTATTCATGATATGTACAGCTTGAGTAAAGGGGCATGGCAAAAAAGTATGTTTGGAGATTACTAAATAGTTCAGTTTGGGAGGAGCAAGTTTCATTACTGATAAGTAACAAAGCTAGAAGTACAAAACTATATTAAAATTCAGTTAGTAACAAAGTTTTACAGACCTAGCAATAATCGTTGATATTCCTCAACTGCTGTTTATTATTTTTTCCATGGAAAATTTTCTTTTCTTTTTATATATCTGAGGAGAAAATTAAGCACTTCAGTCAACTTAAATCTGAACTTTTTCTTAAAGACAATACTTTGAGGAAGATACTTTGTTTAATTACAGAACTTAAAGTAGCAGCCCCGAAAAACTTCATTCTGAAAAGGCTTTTCTGGAAAGTAGTTGTTTTGTCTTATTTTTAATCTTTAAAGCTTGTTTTACCTGTTTATCAAATGCAGCATATTCAATCTTAAAGTAAAATATAAATAAATGTTGTATACTGATGCTGCATTTTAAAATGCTGATTAAGTTTAATGCAATCATCTTGATGCCTGAAATCTTGTGATGGAATCATTGTATATGGTGTGTTGGGGCCAGGGAGACAGAAGAGGGGAGAGAGCAGTTGGGAAAAGACAGTAGGTCACATGGGTTGGGTTAGCAGACACAAAGAAAGAGAGATCGAGGGGAAGCTCCTGGCATGCAAGAAGTATGAGTATGGACAGTGAGATGAGAAAGTACATTTCAAGAAGTCTTATGTGTATGTTCCCTTACAATAAAAATATAATTAAAAAGTTACTTTTGAATGTAGGATTGCTATTTATTAAAAGGTGACTCCTGGGAAGTCAAAGCAGTCTAGCTCCCACTTGGCAAGTTACACACTTACTCTGTAAGACTGACCTGTAGTCTCAGGTTTAGGTGAAGGTATTGAGAAGCCCAGGTGAGTACTGGTGCCGTGCTAACGAGACTCATTCTGGTTAGTGGTCTTATACATAGTTGCCACCTTTTTATTGCACAGTTGGGAAGTGCACAGCTTCCCCAGCCATACCTGACAGTCTTGGCCATTTCTTAGATTCTTAGTGCTTGACACATCTGATGACCAACCATCCTGGTTTACCTAGACTAGGATAACAAACTGTCCCAGTTTGCCTGGGACCGAGGAGGTTCATGGCACTTGGGACTTTTAGTGCAAAAGGTAGACCAGTCCCAAGCAAATTGGGATGGTTGATCACCCTAATTAGAGGGCAGAGTAGCTACAGAGAATAGAGTATCAGGTGTCCCCAACATTGAGGCAGGTAAGGATGATGTAGTGCTGTATAATCAAAAATGCTTGAGCTAGATAGACACTGTTAGGAATACACCATCCAAGTTTTAACTAAAAAACTTCAGAGAATTATGGAAAATACAGGGACAGGCATCAACGTGACTTACATATGGTTATGAAGAGTCCACATGGAAAGGCTAAAGAAATTGGTATTATCTCCCACCCAAATAAACCTCTCCAGTCCAACCTACATGGTGTTTACTCATCTATAACACTGACTGTGAGGACTTTGCTTCCTGAAAAACTTCTTGAGGTTCTCCTTATTAAGTACAAGCACTTTGGCTTTGGCATTTAAGGCTCTCCACTACTGACCTCTTGTCACAGATTCCAAGTTTGGACAGGCATGGCCTTTATTTTAGCAGGGTGGGTTATCAGGAAGGGGCCAACATCTGCATAGGGCAGCCACTGGGAAAACGAATCCAGCTGTAGATGCTAAGGGAGAAGGCACAGTGCCCAAGGACGAGAGTGATCTCTACGAAGAGAATGTGCAAAATGAGAAATATCAGGGCATTATAGCATGTGAGTGGATTACACCCAGATGTCTGCATAAACATTTGGCACCAGGAAGATCTGCATGTTCAGGATTTGGGAACAGGGCCTTCATGGAATGTGGGGTTGGGGGGAGTAGCAACGATACAAAGTCAAGAGTAAAGTCAGTAGCTGGGAAAGGACTGGCAAAGGACTTAGCTCAGGGCCCAAAGAAGAGGTCCACCTAGACAACCTGGACACAATCAGGGGATTGATTTAAAGCAGATGTCTAGGCAGGAGAACGGAGCTACCACCTAAGGGTTAGACTCGGAAGAAGGGTGTTGATTGCTGAATACCAGAATGTTGGTCTTAAGCGTCTCCGATCTTAAAACAGGCCTGAAGCAGGTGCCCTCGGCTGTGGAGGAAAAGAGGGATGCAGAGAAAGGGAATAAAACCAGGTCTAGCCCACTCAACCCACCACTTCACCACTCTCACCTCTTTTCTGTAAAAGCTTGAGCCATGGGAAATGATTGGAACACCCTGCCCTTCCCAGCCCCTCCACGTTTTCCCCTACTATTGCTCTCTAGGATACTCTTTCCATTTTCTCCTGTTAAAATCCTACCCATTCATTCTCCAAGGCTCATCTCAAATGCTGTTCTTTGCCTTTCCTCAATGGAGAACTTTGGTACCTTCCTCGTTTTGATCTGTTATGGCAGTTCTGTGCCTTAGAACTCTCCTTGATATTTTATAATCTGCACTGTTCAGTAAAGCAGCCACCTAGCCACATGCGGCTATTAAGCACTTGAACATGGCTAGTGACCAAGGAAGTGAAACATTAATTTTATTCAGTTTTAGTCAATTTAAATGTAAATAACCACATGTGGCTAGCGGCTTCTGTATTGGACAATGCAGTTCTACAGCATCTCCCATAGCACTTTCTCTTTAATGATTCAATAAACATTTATCGCATGCCTATTCTGTGCTTGTAGTAACAGGCACTAGAAAGGCAACCATGGCTAAGACACAGTCCCTACCCTCAAGAATTAGCACAGACATTCTCCCTTTTGCTTGGTATATATTTGTTATTTACCATAGTATTCTATAAGCTTCTTCAGGACAGGCACGTGTCACACTCATCTTTGTATTCTCCCTAAGGCGTAACATAATGCCTGCATATATCAGGTTGCACAGTCAATTCATAATAAATTGAAATTTTATTCTCTTGTGAAAAATTAAACTGATTGGAAGTCTAGGAGCAAAGCATTCATGTTCTGCTTCTTACTTGAAAATTCTGCAGCCGTTCTTTAATGTAATATCCTTAGATGGACTACAATAGAAGATCTTCTAATTTAGTTGTCAAAAATGAAAGGTCAAAGTGAATAGAGAGGGAAATAAAAGGCACATGGGTAGTCTCCCTGTTTGGGGTCTTTCCCTACTTCAGTGGAGGATGTTGTGTCCCTCAGAGCTGGTAGCCTTATGTTCTCTCTCTAATCTGCAACCAAAATCTAGTCTCATATTCATTTACACAGAGTTAACAAATATGACTAGTAAAACTCAACATTTTAATCTTCTTTTAGGAGCTCTTTTATTTAAATGGTTATCATAGCCTTAAGCTAAAGCAGTGTTTTTTTCCAACTTTGTGCTGGGCTCCCTGCAGAATGTAAGTTTATGTGAAGCTCCCTTAAGAACCCACACTGGGGTGGGGAAATTAGAGGCAGCTTTAATTTTTGGTTCTTGGGTAAGAGGATGGGAAATTATACATATATATTTAAAAATTATAATAGGGGCTTCCCTGGTGGCGCAGTGGTTGAGAGTCCGCCTGCCGATGCAGGGGATGTGGGTTCGTGCCCCGGTCCGGGAGGATCCCACATGCTGCGGAGCGGCTGGGCCCGTGAGCCATGGCCGCTGAGCCTGTGCGTCCAGAGCCTGTGCTCCGCAATGGGAGAGGCCACAACAGTGAGAGGCCCGCGTATGCAAAAATAAATAAATAAATAAAGTTAATATAATGAATAACTATAGGCATATTCTTATAATTAATAATACAATTATTATAATCATATAATAAACAATATAATATTATATAATCACAATATATACAGTTGACCCTTGAACAACATTAGTTTGAACTGCTTGGGTCCACTTATATGTTGATTTTTTCAATAGTAAATACTAAACTACTACACGATCATGGTTAGTTAAATCCAAGGTGTGGAACCGCAGATATGGAGGGCTGACTGTAAGTTATACTCACAGCCCATGTTGTTCAAGGGTCAAATGTTTATCATTTTCCCTTTTAAAAATCAACTTCATTGAGGTATAATTTTCCTCTGTAGGTAATTTTTATTCTTCAATTTTATTACAAGAAAAAATTTAAATTACGAGAACACTTTTGTACAGGTTGACTAAACTGCAAGCTTTAGGAGTACAGACACCATGTCCAGTTTGTCAGTTTTGCTTAAGATGTTATTCTCATTACTTAGCACAGTGCCTGCCACATGGCTGCAATCAATAGTTACATGTTCAATGAATGAATGAAAGAGTTCTCTAGACATGTTATTTCCCAACCATTCTTTTTTTCTTCATGAAGTTTTTTTTCCCTTCAGTTTTTAAAAACTATGGTGAAATACATATAACATAAAATTTACCATCTTAACCATTTTTAAGTGTCTAGTTCAGTGTTAGGCACTCATGTTGTATATCTATCACCACCATCCTTCTGCAGAACTCTTTCCATCTTACAAAACTGAAACTATATTCATTAAACAACAACACCTCATTTCCCCTTCCCCCCAGCCCCTGGCAACCACCATTCCTCTTTGTGCTTCTATGAGTTTGACTATTCTAAATATCTCATGTAAGAGGAATTATACAGCATTTGTCATTTTGTGACTGGCTTATCTCACTTGGCATGATGTCTTCCAGATTCATTGATGTTATAGTATACGTCAGAATTTCCTTCATTTTAAGGTTGAATAATATTCCAGGTATGTAATACCACATTTTATTTATCCATTCATCCATTGATTAGCACTTGGGTTGCTTCTACATTTTAGCTACTGTGAATAACGCTGTTATGAACATGGGTGTGTAAGTATCTCTTTGAGACCCTGCTTTCAATTCTTTTGGGAGTATAGTTGGAAGCAGAATTGCTAAATCATATGGTAATTCTATTTTTAATTTTTTGAGGCACCGCCATACTGCTTTTCACAGCAGCTATACCATTTTAAATTCCCACCAACAGTGCATAAGGGCTCCAGTTTTTCCACATCCTTGTTATTTACTGATGTGTGTGTGTGTGTGTGTGTGTGTGTGTGTTACGCGGGCCTCTCACTGTTGCGGCCTCTCCCGTTGCGGAGCACAGGCTCCGAACGCGCAGGCTCAGCGGCCATGGCTCACGGGCCCAGCTGCTCCGCGGCATGTGGGATCTTCCCAGAACGGGGCACGAACCCGTGTCCCCTGCATCGGCAGGCGGACTCTCAACCACTGCGCCACCAGGGAAGCCCTTTACTGATTTTTTGATAGTAGCCATTCTAATGAGTGTTGGGGGTACCTAACTAAGTATGCCCCACAACATGTTAGGTACCTACCTAATAGTTTTGATTTGCATTTCCCTAATGATTAGTGATGTTGAGCATTTTTTCCCATGCTATTGGCAATTTGTATATCTTCTATGGAGAAATATTGGCGTCCAATTTACATATAATAAAGTGCACATATTTTTGAGTGCATTGTAAAGAGTTTTAACAAATGTATATATCTGTATAAACACCACCCCAGTCAAGACTGAGAACATTTCTATCACCCCTTAGGGCTACCTCGTGCCCCCTGGCAGTCAGTTTCCTCTGACCCCTGGCCTCAGGCAACTATTGTACTTTCTGTCCTCATAGATTAGTTTTGCCTGTCCTAGAATTCCACTTACATGGAATTGTGCACTATGTACACTTTTGTGTTTGGCTTCTTTTGACATAATGTTTTTGAGACTCTTTCATGTTGTTGCTGGTAGGCGGAAGATATTTTATAAGTGAAAATTCCTGAACCACTGAGCGGTGGGAGATCACAATAATAACTGACATTTTTTAAGCATGTACAAGATGTTGAGTACTGTTCAGGCTTTACAAATAATATCTTACTTAATCCTAACACCAACCTCATGAGGTGATTCTATTAATCCCATTTTAGAGATGAAAAGTCACAGAATGTATAAGTAATCTGGCAAATGTCCTACAGCTACCCAGTGGCAGAGCTGGTATTTGAACTCAAAGAACCTGGCTCCAGAGTCAGCGTGTAAAGTTACCACCCTCTGCAACCCCAGCACTCCTGAGAGGGCCAAGGTGTACATCCTGCTCCTTTTGTCCTTCCCTCTCTCCACTTGCCGTCCTCAGCCTCTTCTGAGCACACATATACCTGTCTAAACGAAAAGTCTTAAGTTGCCACTAGTAAACGAAAGTGCTGGGAAAAAAATGAACAGTAGAGGAATAGAAAAGAGAAGCAATTATATCCTATTCTCATTAGTACCGACTTGCCTGATTTCATGGGCCTGTGCTTATTTTCATGCTCAATTATCTCATGAGACTGGAAAGGAACACAGAAAAACTGGTTCCCACACTCTTAAGTCAGTGTTTATTTTGGCAGAAGTGGCAATCTACATTTCCACTGTATTAACAGAAGTATTAAAATCATTCTGTACCATCTTCATAGGCTATACCAGTGCTGTACATTTGTTCCTGAATTAGTAAACAGTTTTAAATGAGTGCTTTTCTAGCCATTATTTCCTTATGTCCTCACAAAGGCCAAATTACTTTGGAAAGGCAGGAAATATAGTGGCCCCCATTTAATATTATTATTCCAAGGTGACTGAATGACTGGCCTAACGTTATACACCTACTTCTGGATGATCTTCACTATTAATGGTGAAGCTGGGCCTAGAAGGCATCTCTCAGCATCACCCGCTAGGTTTTAGCTCTGGCTCTGTTCACCAGGACAATGGTCTCCTGGTTGTAAGTAAAAGTATATTTTCAATTTGGGTTATGCTAGTGTTAATGAGAGAGAATGTAAATCACTTTCTCCCTAATTGAAGAACAAATCATTTCTTCTTATTTTTATTATGTAAGAATTGAGAGTTTTGCCAACAGGTACCTTAATTACTGTCTTCTTTCCTGCTTGCTTTCACAGACCAGTGACCTTTTTTATTTCCTAGTAAACAAACTTCATGAGTACTTGCCAGAGTCTAGGGATAAGAATGCACATCAAAATAAAAGCCAAAGTGTTGGTGAGCTGGTGTAAGTACTAACTGGTTAATCATAGATACTTTTTCCCTAGGATGTTCAAGATAAATGGAAGGCACTGGGCAAAATATATACTGTATTAATGATTAATAGGGCAGCAAGTTTTGCTTCACATAGATTTTTTAAAAACAGCATTTGTTTTGTTCTAATTGTATAGTTAAAGAAAAACTACACAAGAAACTAGTAATACTGGCTGTCCCAAAAGGGAAAAAAATGAGTGTATGAATAAAAGACACCTTTCACTGTATTCCCTTTTTTACCTTTGAAATTTTGAGCCAGAAATGACTACTTGAAACAGTTAAAATTATTAAATGTAGTTTAAAAATAGTGTGATTATCATTAAAACTTTGCAAAAAATAAGTGCAAAAATCAATATGTAAACGACTTTTAATCCTGACATGCACCTATTAATTCATTCATTCAACAAATATTTTTGAGTGCATACTATGTAGCAGTCACAGAGTAGACACTCAGCCAATGTTGGCAATTTAATATACAGAATTTCCTTCCTATACTTTTTTCTACATGGCTATCTGAATGCAGTTCTATTTTTTTTTCTTTTTTTTTTTTTTTTTAATTTATTTTATTTATTTTTACTTTTTTGGTTGCACTGGGTCTTTGTTGCAGCGCACGGGCTTTCTCTAGTTGCAGCAAGCGGGGGCTACTCTTTGTTGCGGTGCGCGGGCTTCTCATTGAGGTGGCTTCTGTTGCGGAGCACGGGCTCTAGGCGCGCGGGCTCAGTAGTTGTGGCTCACAGGCTTAATTGCTCTGCGGCATGTGGGATCTTCCCAGACCAGGGCTCGAACCCGTGTCCCCTGCATTGGCAGGCGGATTCCCAACCACTGCGCCACCAGGGAAGCCCTGAATGCAGTTCTATTGAGCATTACTGATTTTGTGGAATTCTTAACTTACAATGAAATCATGCCATTTCCGTGATGTTTTTTCTCTTTGTTTTCTAGGGCATGCATTGAAATTATACAGACTCTGGGACTGATGTTCAGAGAAACAGAAACTGAGGCATCACCCCTGAACACATTGGCAGCTAAGAAGTAAGGCCTTTTAAAAATTGAGACCTTGTAGTTGCAACCCATTAACTATTCTACTGAGTGTCTTCCAGAACTCAACTCTCTTGACTTCTCTGTTCAATCCCCTTGTAAATATATTAAACTCTTTTGTCTCACTTCCTTCTTTGATGAATAGATTAATTAACATACTGAGTTCTCTCTGATTACTGGGGGCACAAACATTTTGTTAGCATAAGTTTATCTTTTGTCATTGCCTGAAAAAGACCAAATGACCCATCATACGTTAAAAACGAGGGGGTCTCTATTAGAATTTTCTAGAGTACACTTTTATCCACATTGCAAAGGCAGGAACTATAGTAGCTCCCTTTAGTATATAATTGTGTGACCTTGGAGTGAATGACATTGGAGGGAAAGCTGTTGTAAGATACTCCAAGATATGTGGCCCAAAGAAGATAAAAATTTACATCATTCTTACATAACAGTCCCGAGTTAATAGCCACGCTTTTCCTCTATGAGATCAGCCAGAGACTTAGGTTCCCTCCTTTTTGTTGCTCTGCTATCTTCTATCATGCTATCTTTGTCCTCATGGTTAGCTGGCTAAATTGCTTGCTTTCATAACTCCCTGTGGGAATCGGGAAGAGAAGTAAAGGGCGAGCAACTTTCCTTTTTAAGCAAGGCGTATAAGACTTTTGCTTACCTTCTGTTGGTGAGAACTTTAGGCACATGGTGTTTCTAGGTGCAGAAGAGGCTGCAAAATGCGTCTGTAGTTGGACAGCTGTGTGCCTAGCTAAACTATAGATGGCAATGGGACATCTGTAATTTAAAGGAATAATGGAAGAACGTATAGTGAGGGACAACAGCATTCTTTGCCACAGAAAGTATGTGTTCGCATGTCTTCCATATTATCTGCTTGACCTTTTTATGAGATTTATAGGCTATGAATTACACCCTTGGGCAATGGTCTGACTAAAATCTTAATTTTTTTCTACCCATATCAATTGTTTATCTACATTTCTTGTACTAGAAGGTGGAAGAAGGATGAGAGCCATGGACTCTGAAACATTTAAACCAGAGGGAAGAATAAGAACTTTTAGTAATATTTGTCCAGGCTATTTATTAGAGACCTTTACAAATAAATTTTAATGATAATACTCATTAACATAGCTTAAGCAACTTGCTCTGTGCCAGGGACTATGGGCATACTGTGCATTATAGCAGGGATGGTCAAACATTTCTGCAAAAGGCCATATAGTATGGGCTTCCCTGGTGGCTCAATGGTTAAGAATCCACCTGCCAATGCAGTGGACACGGGTTCAAGCCCCGGTCCGGGAAGATCCCACATACCACAGAGCAACTGAACCTGTGTGCCACAACTACTGAGCCTGCGCTCTAGAGCCCGTGAGCCACAACTACTGAAGCCTGTGCACCTGGAGCCCATGCTCCGCAACAAGAGAAGCCACCGCAATGAGAAGCCCACGCACCGGAACAAACAGTAGCCCCCGGAGGGCCCCCACAAGCTTCTGGGATCCGCAGGGAGCAGGTGTCTCAGTGATGACTATACTCTTGACTAAATCCTGAGTTTGTCTTGTTCGTCAAAGGATTAACATCAAAAGCAGCTCCAAGAGACTGGCTCAAGATGGCGGAGTAGAAGGACATGTCCTCACTCCCTCTTTCAAGAGCACCGGAATCACAACTAACTGCTGAACAATCATTGACAAGAAGACACGGGAACTCACCAAAAAAGATACCCCACATCCAAAGACAAAGGAGAAGCCGCAGTGAGATGGTAGGAGGGGCACAATCACAATAAAATCAAACCCCATAACTGCTGGGTGGGTGACTCACAAACTGGAGAACACATACCACACAATGGAGTGAAGGTTGCGAGCCCCACGTCGGGCACCCAAACACGGAGGTCCAGCAACGGGAGGAGGAATTTGTAGAGAATCAGACTTTGAAGGCTAGTGGGATTTGATTGCAGGACTTCGACAGGACTGTGGGAAACAGAGACTCCACTCTTGGAGGGCACACACAAAGTAGTGTGCACATCGGGACCCAGGGGAAGGAGCAGTGACCCCAGGGGAGACTGAACCAGACCTACCTGCTAGTGTTGGAGGGTCTCCTGCAGAGGCGGGGGGTAGCTGTGTCTCACCGTGAGGACATGGACACTGGCAGCAGAAGTTCTGGGAAGTACTCCTTGGTGTGAGCCCTCCCAGAGTCCACCATTAGCCCCACAAAACAGCCCAGGTAGGCTCCAGTGCTGGGTTGCCTCAGGCCAAACAACCAACAGGGAGGGAACCCAGCCCCACCCATGAGCAGACAAGCAGATTAAAGTTTTACTGACCTCTGCCCATCAGAGCGACACCCAGCTCTACCCACCACCAGTCCCTCCCATCAGGAAGCTTGCACAAGCCTCTTAGATAGCCTCATCCACCAGAGGGCAGACAACAGAAGCAAGAAGAACTACAATTCTGCAGCCTGTTGAAGGAAAACCACATTCACAGAAAGACAGACAAAATGAAAAGGCAAAGGACTTTGTACCAGATGAAGCAACAAGATAAAACCCCAGAAAAACAAAATGAAGTGGAGATAGGCAACCTTCCAGAAAAAGATTTCAGAATAATGATAGTGAAGATGATCTAGGACCTCGGAAAAAGAATGAAGGCAAAGATTGAGAAGATGCAAGAAATGTTTAACAAACACCCAGAAGAATTAAAGAACAAACACCTAGAAGAATTAAAGAACAAACAAACAGAGATGAACAATACAATAACTGAAATGAAAAATACACTAGAAGGAATCAATAGCAGAATAACTGAGGCAGAAGAAAGGATAAGTGACCTGGAGGACAGAATGGTGGAATTCACTGCCACGGAACAAAATAAAGAAAAAAGAATGAAAAGAAATGAAGACAGCCCAGGAGACCTCTGGGACAACATTAAACACAACAATATTCACATTATAGGGGTTCCAGAAGGAGAAGAGAGAAAGGACGTGAGAAAATATTTGGAGAGATTATAGCCGAAAACTTCCCTAACATGGGAAAGGAAATAGCCATCCAAGTCCCAGAACTGCAGAGAGTCCCAGGCAGGATAAACCCAAGGAGAAACACGCCAAGACACATAGTAATCAAATTGGCAAAAATTAAAGACAAAGAAAAATTATTGAAAGCAGCAAGGGAAAAATGCCAAATAACATACAAGGAACTCCCATAAGGTTAACAGCTGATTTCTCAGCAGAAACTCTACAAGCCAGAAGGGAGTGGCACAATATATTTAAAGTGATGAAAGGGAAGAACCTACAACAAATATTACTCTACCCAGCAAGGATCTCATTCAGATTCAACAGAGAAATCAAAAACTTTAAGACAAGCAAAAGCTAAGAGAATTCAGCACCACCAAACCAACTCTACAACAAATGCTAAACGAACCTCTCTAACTGGGAAACACAAGAGAAGAAAAGGACCTACAAAAACACACCCATAACAATTAATAAAACGGTAATAGGAACATACATATCGATAATTACCTTAAACGTGAATGGATTAAATGCTCCAACCAAGACACAGGCTCGCTGAATGGATACAAGAATAAGACCCATATACATGCTGTCTACAAGAGACCCACTTCAGACCTAGGGACACATACAGACTGAAAGTGAGGGGATGGAAAAAGATATTCAATGCAAATGGAAATCAAAAGAAAGCTGGAGTAGCAATACTCATATCAGATAAAATAGACTTTAAAATAAAGAATGTCACAAGAGGCAAGGAAGGACACTACATAACGATCAAGGGATCAAACCAAGAGGAAGATATAACAATTATAAATATATATGCACCCAACATAGGAGCACCTCAATACATAAGGCAACTGCTAACAGCTATAAAAGAGGAAATTGACAATAACACAATAATAGTGGGGGACTTTAACACCTCATTTACACCAATGGACAGATCATCCAAACATAAAATTAACAAGGAAACACAAGCTTTAAATGACACAATAGACCAGATACATTTAATTGATATTTATAGGACATTCCATCCAAAAACAGCAGATTACACTTTCTTCTCAAGTGTGCATGGAACATTCTCCAGGATAGATCATATCTTGGGTCACAAATCAAGCCTCGGTAAATTTAAGAAAATTGAAATCATATCAAGCATCTTTTCTGACCATGATGCTATGAGATTAGAAATCAATTACAGGGAAAAAAACGTAAAAAACACATGGAGACTAAACAATACGTTATAAATAACCAAGAGATCACTGAGGAAATCAAAAAATACGTAGAGACAAATTACAAAAACACGACGATCCAAAACCTATGGGATGCAGCAAAAGCAGTTCTAAAAGGGAAGTTTATAGCAATACAAGCCTAACTCAAGAAGCAAGAAAAATCTCAAATAAACAATCTAACCTTACACCTGAAAGAACTAGAAAAAGAACAAACAAAACCCAAAGTTAGTAGAAGGAAAGAAATCATAAAGATCAGAGCAGAAATAAATGAAATAGAAACAAAGAAAACAATAGCAAAGATCAATAAAACTAAAGGCTGGTTCTTTGAGAAGATAAACAAAATTGATAAACCTTTAGCCAGACTCATCAAGAAAAAGAGGGAGAGGACTCAAATCAATAAAGTTAGAAATGAAAAAGGAGAAGTTACAACGGACACCACAGAAATACAAAGCATCCTAAGAGAACACTACAAGCAACTCTATGCCAATAAAATGGACAACCTGGAAGAAATGGACAAATTCTTAGAAAGGTATAATCTTCCAAGACTGAACCAGGAAGAAATAGAAAATATGAACAGACCAATCACAAGTAATGATATTGAAACTGTGATTAAAAATCTTCCAACAAACAGAAGTCCAGGACCAGATGGCTTCACAGGTGAATTCTATCAAACATTTAGAAAAGAGCTAACACCTATCCTTCTCAAACTCTTCCAAAATATAGCAGAGGGAGGAACACCCCAAACTCATTCTACGAGGCCACCATCACCCTGATACCAAAACCAGGCAAGGATGTCACAAAGAAAGAAAACTACAGGCCCATATCACTGATGAACATACATGTAAAAATCCTCAACAAAATACTAGCAAACAGAATCCAACAACACATTAAAAGGATCATGTACCATGATCAAGTGGGATTTATCCCAGGGATGCAAGGATTCTTCAATATACGCAAATCCATCAATGTGACACACCATATTAACAAAGTGAAGAATAAAAACAATATGATCATCTCAATAGATGCAGAAAAAGCTTTTGACAAAATTCAACACCCATTTATGATAAAAATTCTCCAGAAAGTGGGCATAGAGGGAACCTACCTCATCATAATAAAGGCCATATACGACAAACCCACAGCGAACATCATTCTCAGTGGTGAAAAACTGAAAGCATTTCCTCTAAGATCAGGAAGAAGACAAGGATGTCCACTCTCGCCACAATTATTCAACATAGTTTTGGAAGTCCTAGCCACGGCGGTCAGAGAAGAAAAAGAAACACAAGGAATACAAATTGGAAAAGAAAAAGCAAAACTGTCACTGTTTGCAGATGACATAGTACTATACATAGAGAATCCTAAAGATGCCACCAGAAAACTACTCGAGCTAATCAATGAATTTGGTAAAGTTGCAGGATACAAAATTAATGCACAGAAATCTCTTGCATTCTTATACACTAACAACGAAAGATCAGAAAGGGAAATTAAGGAAACAATCCCATTCACCACTGCAACAAAAAGAATAAAATACCTAGGAATAAACCTACCTAAGGAGGTAAAAGACCTGTACTCAGAAAACTATAAGATGCTGATGAAAGAAATCAAAGATGTCACAAACAGATGGAGAGATATACCATGTTCTTGGATTGGAAGAATCAATACTGTGAAAATGACTGTACTATCCAAAGCAATCTACAGATTCAATGCAATCCCTATCAAACTACCAATGGCGTTTTTTATGGAACTAGAACAAAAAATCTTAAAATTTGTATGGAGACACAAAAGACCCTGAATAGTCAAAGCAGTCTTGAGGGGAAAAAATGGAGCTGGAGGAATCAGACTCCCTGACTTCAGACTATACTAAAAAGCTACAGTAATCAAGACAATATGGTATTGGCACAAAAACAGAAATATAGATCAATGGAACAGGATAGAAAGCCCAGAGATAAACCCACGCACCTATGGTCAACTAATCTATGACAAAGGAGGCGAGGATATACAATGGAGAAAAGACAGTCTCTTCAATGAGTGGTGCTGGGTCAATATTTAAAAAACAAACAACCCAATCAAAAAATGGGCAGAAGACCTAAACAGACATTTCTCCAAAGTAGACATACAGATGACCAAGAAGTACATGAAAAGCTTCTCAACATCACCAGTTATTAGAGAAATGCAAATCAAAACTACAATGAAGTATTACCTCACACCAGTTAGAGTGGGCATCATTAGAAAATCTACAAACAACAAATGCTGGAGAGGGTGTGGAGAAAAGGGAACGCTCTTGCACCATTGGTGGGAATGTAAATTGATACAGCCACTATGGAGAACAGTATGGAGGTTCCTTAAAAAACTACAAATAGAACTACCATATGACCCAGCAATCCCACTACTGGGCATATGCCCAGAGAAATCCATAATTCAAAAAGACACATGCACCCCAATGTTCATTGCAGCACTATTTACAATAGACAGGTCACGGAAGCAACCTAAATGCACATTGACAGATGAATGGATAAAGAAGGTGTGGTACATATATACAATGGAATAGTACTTGGTCATAAAAAGGAACGAAATTGGGTTATTTGTAGAGACGTGGATGGATCTAGAGACTGTTATACAGAGTGAAGTAAGTCAGAAAGAGAAAAACAAATATTGTATGTTAACACATATATGTGGAACCTAGAAAAATGATACAGATTAACTGGTTTGCAGGGCAAAAATAGACACAGATGTAGAGAACAAACGTATGGACACCAAAGGGGAAAGTGTTGGGTGCGGTGGTGGCTGTGGAATAAATTGGGACATTGGGATTGACATATACACGCTAATATGTATAAAATATATAATTAATAAGAACCTGCTATATAAAAAGTAAGTACAATAAAATTCAAAAAAAAAAAAAAAAAGAGTAGCCCCCACTCACCACAATTAGAGAAAGCCTGCATACAGCAACGGAGACCCAATGCAGCCAAAAATTAAAAAAAAAAAGGCCATATAGTAAATTTTTTTGGCTTTTCAGGCCATACATTCTCTGTTGAAACTACTTAATGCTGCCATTGTCACAAAAGCACCCACAGACAATATGCAAAGGAATGGGCACAACTGTGTTCCAATAAAGCTTTATTTACAAAAACAGGTTCTAGGCTATTTGGACTGCAGGCCATAGTTTGTTGACCCCTGCTTTACAGCATACAAGGAAAATATACTCTGTTATTTTCTCTGCATACTTCTTTATACAGTTGATGGTACTGCCATTTTCCCAATCTCCAAGGGGGAGATTCAAAATTATGAATGATATTTACATTTTCTCCCACACTGAAAGTATTGCTAAGTCATGTTACCCTTTTTGTCCACCTTTTGGTCCTTATGTTTCTTTATCCAAGATGGAGAAAATCATTCTTACCAATCTCTGTTGTAAAGTGTCGCATTTTAACTGTTCTGTCTTAACTTGGTTCAACCACATCAGCCCTACTACATCAAGCCTCTTTCCTGATATGTCTAATTCTTTTCATGTCCTTTGATATTTATATTATATTGCTATAGTAGAGTCTGGTTGTAACACTAACTTTTCAGTCAATTTTGATATTCATAGGGGTCAAATCATGTTACCTATACCATTAACTACCACCATAAATGTTTAATACAACTAATAATCTTCTATTGCCATGTAACAAATTACCACAAATTTAGTGGCTTCAAACAACATACACTTATTATGTCACAGTTTCTGTAGATCAGGAAATTTGGGCACAGCTTAGCTGGATCCTCTGCTCAGGGTCTCACAAGGCTTCAATCAAGGTGTTGGCTAGGGCTGCAGTCTCATCTGAGGCTTGGGGCCCTCTTCCAAGCTCATTTGGGTAGTTGTTAGCAGAATTAATTTCCTTATAGCTGTAAAACTCATGACAACTTGCTTCTTGGCAGGAATATCTCTGAGCTCAGGAAAGGCCTAAACTCTCCTTTAAAGGGCTCGCCTCATTAGATCAGGCCCACTCAGGATAATCTCTTTTGATTAACTCAAAAGTCAACTAATTGGGGATCTTAATTATATTCGCAAAATCTCTTCACCTTTCTCATCTAACATAACATAATGACAAGAGTGATAGCCTAATAGATTCACAGGTCCTGACCATACTTTAGGGGAAGGGATCATATAGTGTATATACCATAGGATGAAAATCTTGGAAGCCATATTAAAATTCTGCCTACCACAATATCATAAGATGACTTATGAGACCATGAGTTTGCCCTTCAAAGTCTGTATTTTAAGATACTTTAATACATTAAAAATTCTTATATTAGAAATAATAACAATCTAAACAATGAAAGTATCAAACTGTTGGTACCATTTTTAAGGGTGTGATGTCAACCCTATTATAAGTCTATTATAATAAGTCAGGATGAAACTACCATTTTAGATTAAAATTCTTTTATCTATTATTGGCTTAATGGATTTTAAATTGAGTTGGCAGAAGGGATAGATTTCAAATTAAATTCCATTTGAGCAAATAAAAAAGCATTTATTCATTTCAGCATTTTTCTCTTTATTTTTTTCATAAGTAGAAATTTTATTTGTTCAACCCACTTCATTGTATTCTTGAAATATGCCATAATCCTTTCTTTTTTTTTCAGTATCCTTATGGTTGAATTCATGTATTACCACAGCAAGTGACTCAGAATTTGAGAGTTCCTTCCCGTAGCCTAGGATATATGATACTTTGAAATGAAGCTGTTGCTGAAAATAAAGGACTATAATTAAATATAACAGTGAATGGAATGTCAATTCAAACTTAATATCAGGAAAAGCTTCTAAATGGAGTGCTTTGTTGATTTTGGAAGTGTCTTCTGAAAATAGACTGGCTGTTTTATAAAACAGCCTGAATCAAACATTAGCAAATATCCTGTAGGACATATCCTGCTGTTTTGAGCGATGTGCTAACTGACAATGTTCTAACTTCTTTTGCAGATATGAGAACTAGACTTGTTTTGTTTTTTTTTAAATTAATTAATTTATTTAGTTAGTTATTTTTGGCTGTGTTGGGTCTTTGTTGCTGCAGGCAGGCTTTCTTTTTTCTGGTTGCAGTGAGCGGGGGCTACTCTTCCTTGCAGTGCACAGGCCTCTCATTGTGTTGGCTTCTCTTGTTGCAGAGCATGGGCTCTAGGCGTGCGGGCTTCATTAGTTGTGGCACATGGGCTCAGTAGTTGTGGCTCACGGACTCTAGAGCGCAGGCTCAGTAGTTGTGGCGCACGGGCTTAGTTGCTCTGCGGCATGTGGGATCTTCCCGGACCAGGGCTTGAACCCGTGTCCCCTGAATTGGCAGGCGGATTCTTAACCACTGAGCCACCAGGGAAGCCCTAGACTTGTTTTTTGAGTTGGAGAAACGAGGGGAATTATATTTCTAGTAGAATTTTGGTAAACTTCTAATCATGGTAATGATTTAAATGATTGTAAAAAGATTAGGAAGCCTCAAATATTACTAAACAAGGATTGTTTATATTCTTCTTTATTCCATTATGAAAGGAATGCTTAAGGTTATAGAGAATTTTTATACAGTCCTGTATGTAAATTCCTTTATTGCTCTTATCTGTCAAAGCTACTCTGATACTGACTTCAATTAGGCAACTGATATTTTCAGTGGCCTGCCTTCAGCTCCTTTTCAACCATACATGAGTTGTACTATACATATGAAAATAGGGTTACTAACCCAGCTTCTCAGGATGCACGTTTTGAATTGTGATTTTGTGTGTGTGTGCCTTTTTATTTTCAAATACTGTGATATATTATTCAAATATATAGTAACATTTAAGTGAGTTATTAGTGTACGTTAGTGGACTGTACTAACAGTCCACATTTTTGTTTGAAATCAAAAGGCTTCAAGTTTAATACTAGTTTTATTCACTAATAGCTAGTGATCTTTAGTGGAACAGTAAACCTCTGAAATGCTTTGTTAAAAAAAGGTTTCTCGAGTCAAAAAACTTAAGAGATAAGCGTTTTAAGAAATGCTTCATACTGTTTCTTTGTCCCAGAGATAAACAGATATAAAATCTCTGAGAAGTCCTGTAGTAAAGCTATCCAGTGAACTTGGCTTACCCAAGTATTTCCCATACTTCCTTTGACCACAGAACCTATTTTGACTATAATATTGCCTGGAATTAGTAATCCATAAAAAGCCTTTTGGGAAATAACTGCTATAATTTAAATCACTCAAATTTCCCTTAAATCCAGATTCCCTAAGCTTTCCAAGCTAAGTGAACTTCTAGAACTATATTTTTTCTGAACCAAAAGACCAAGAAATTATATTTTCACTTAAATGTTTTATCACTAGACATTTGTCTGCATGTCTAGGGATACAAAAGTTCAGTCAAGAATGATCTGCAATCGCCACTAAAAACTACTAGAGCTCATCAATGAATTTGGTAAAGTTGCAGGATTCAAAGTTAATACACGGAAATCTGTTGCATTTCTATACACTAACAATGAACTATCAGAAAGAGAAATTAAGAAAACAATCCTGGGAGGGGCAATATAGGGGTAGGGATTAAGAGGTACGAACTATTATGTATAAAATAAGCTACAAGGATATATTATACAACATGGGGAATATGGCCAATATTTTATAATAACTATAAATGGAGTAGAACCTTTAAAAATTGTGAATCAATTGTACACCTGTAACTTACATAATATTGTACATCAACTATATGTCAATTTAAAAAACCATGATGAATTACCACTTCATAAAAAACAAAACAAAACAATCTCATGTACAATCGCATCAAGAAGATAAAATACCTAGGAATAAACTTACCTAAGGAGGAATAAACCTACCTAAGGGAGGTAAATCTACCTTATAGTTTTCTGAGGTGAAACCTACCTCAGAAAACTGTAAGACACTGATGAAAGAAATTGAAGACGATGCAAACAGATGGAAAGATATACTGTGTTCATGGATTGGAAGACTTAATATCCTTAAAATGACCATATTACCCAAGGCAATCTACAGATTCAATATAATCACTATCAAAATACCAATGGCATTTTTCACAGAACTAGAGCAAACAATTAAAAAACTTGTATGGAAACACAAAAGACCCTATATAGCCAAAACAATCTTGAGAAAAAACAGCTAGAGGTATCGTGCTCCCTGACTTCAGACTGTACTACAAACCTACAATAATCAAAACAATATGGTACTGGCACAAAAACAGACACATAGATCAATGGAACAGAATAGAGAGCTCAGAAATAAACCCATGCACTTATGGTCAGTTAATCTACAACAATGGACGCAAGAATATACAATGGAGAAAAGACAGCCTCTTCAGTAAGTGGTGCCGGGAAAACTGCACAGCTATATGTAAAACAATGAAATTAGAACATTTTCTCATACCATATACAAAAATAAACTCAAAATGGATTAGAGACCTAAATGTAAGACCATAAACCATAAAACTCCTAGAAGAAAACATAGGCAGAACACTCTTTGACATGAATTGTAGCAATGCTGTTTTGGATTTGTCTCCTAAGGCAAAGGAAACAAAAGCAAAAATGAACAAATGGGACCTAATTAAACTTAAAAGCTTTTGCACAGCAAAGGAAACCATTGACAAGACGAAAAGACAACCTACTGAATGGGAGAAAATGTTTGCAAATGATATGACTGATAAAAGATTAATATCCAAAATATATAACAACTCATACAACTCAATGCAAAAAAACCCCCAAACATCCCAATTAAAAAATGGGCAGAAGACCTGAAAAGACATTTATTCGAAGAAGACATACAGATGGCAAACAGGCACATGAAAAGATGCTCGACATCACTAGTCATCAGAGAAATGCAAATCAAAACCACAATGAGATAGCACCTCACATCTGCCAGAATGACTATCATCAAAAAGACCACAAATACAAATGTTGGTGAGGATGTGGAAAAAAGGGAACTCTTGTACACTGTTGGTAGGAATGTAAATTGGTGCAGCCACTATGGAAAACAGTATGGAGGTTTCTCAAAAAATTAAACATAGAATTACAATATGATCCAGCAATTCCAACTGGAATTGCCCAACTCCTGGGTATATATCTAAACAAAATGAGAAACACTAATTCGAAAAGATACATGCACTCCAATGTTCATAGCAGCATTATTTATAATTGCCAAAATATGGATGCAACCTTAGTGTCCATTAACAGATGAATGGATAAAGAAGATGTAGTGTGTGTGTATATATGTGTGTGTGTGTGTGTGTGTATATACACACACATATACACACAGTGGAATAGTACTCAGCTCTAAAAAAGAATAAAATTTTGCCATTTGCAACAACATGAATGGACCTGGAGGGTGTTACACTTAGTGAAATAAGTCAAACAGTGAAAGCCAAACACTGTGATATCACTTATATGTGGAATCTAAAAAATAAAACTAATGAATCTGACAAAAAAGGAACAGACTCACAGATATAGAGAACAAACTAGTGCTTACCAGTGGGCAGAGGGAAGGGAAAGGGGCAAGACAGACATAGGGAATTAAGAGGGCAAACTACTACATATAAAACAAATAAGCAGGCTTCCCTGGTGGCGCAGTGGTTGAGAGTCCGCCTGCCGATGCAGGGGACACGGGTTCGTGCCCCAGTCCGGGAAGATCCCACATGCCGCGGAGCGGCTGGGCCGTGAGCCATGGCCGCTGAGCCTGCGCATCCGGAGCCTGTGCTCCGCAACGGGAGAGGCCACAACAGTGAGAGGCCCGCGTACCGCAAAAATAAATAAATAAATAAATAAATAAATAAATAAATAAGCTACAAGGATATATTGTACAAAATGGGGAATACAGCCAATATTTTATAATAACTATAAATGGAGTATAATCTATAAAATTTTTGAATCACTATATTGTATACCTGAAACAAATATAATATTGTAAATCAACTATACCTCAATTAAAAAAAAAAGAATGGTCTGCAATGCTTCATACTTGTAAGTATAATTACACTCAGTTTCTGCAAACTTAGTGTCACTGCTATTTTTTTTTAACTTTTCCCATTAACTGCCTTTTTTTTTTTTTTCAGGGTAACACTATTTAACCTCTTGGTAATTTTAATTAGCGAGCCTCAGATTCCAAAATCTTGTCCTGTGTTTGATATCCAGTTGGTGGCTGATTCAGCTTTAGTTGAGATGTCTTTTGATGCTGAGGTGAGCTGAGAATTTTGGAATAGACTAACTACAATATATAGGGGTCCTTGGGCTTCCCTGGTGGCGCAGTGGTTGAGAGTCCGCCTGCCGATGCAGGGGACACGGGTTTGTGCCCTGGTCCGGGAAGATCCCACATGCCGCGGAGCGGCTGGGCCCGTGAGCCATGGCCGCTGAGCCTGCGCGTCCGGAGCCTGTGCTCCGCAGTGGGAGAGGCCACAACAGTGAGAGGCCTGCATACCGCAAAAAAAAAAAAAAAAAGAATATATAGGGGTCCTGGGTTCTTCTATGTGGACCATGACATCGTATAGAAAGATAATTAAATCAAGGAGTAAATACGTTGTTATTAATCTCAAAATTTAGATAGGTATTCTGTCAATATTACTATTATATCCATTTTATATGTTTTAAAGTATGCATACAAAGAAAAATTATTATTCTTTATACATTAGATAAATCTATTTATATTTGTCTCTATATAAAATATTTACATATATAATTCCACAGCAAGGGTCTAACGGGTAAAAAAGCACTGTCTTAGAGATTTTAGGATTAACGTTCTTGCCTTAGTTTACCATGTCCTTACCTATCTAAGTAGTGCAAACTTACAGTTACTTATTTTTCTAAAGTTTTACTAAAACATTAGACATATCAAAGTGCCTATAATGCACTTATTCTGAGAGAATAAATCAGGTTATTATTAGTTTATTTTGAGTAGGCCAACACAGAATTTCTTTAAAGGATGGGACATGATTTCATAGTTGTTGAACATACAATCAGAGTTATGTTTTAGAAAACTCTTAAATTCACTCATTCATTCAATAAATATTTATTGAGCATCTGTTATGAGCTAAACAGTGTGCTAGGCAGTGGGGTCCAAACGAGAAGCAAAATAGACACAATCTCTGCCCTCATTAGTTGAGAGTCGAGTTGGATAGACAGATGTTAGTCAAATATAACGTCAATGTGTTATAGCAGACTGTATACAGAGTGTCTATGATACCAACAGTGGAGTGAGGGAATTAGGGATGAAAGAGGAGGATGGAAGCAAGACTGACAGACAGAGGTGTTAAGAAGCTAGTGCTGTAGTTCAGGTGAGGGATGATATGGGCAAGAAGGAAGCCTTCCTTGACCCCTAAACAAAACTAGGCTTTCTTTTTAGAGCTCTCCTACCTTCTTGTGTTTTTTTTTCAGAGCCCTTGTCTCAGTTTGTAACTATGCAATTTATGTGATTATTAGACTGATGTCTGTTCCCCGCTAGACTGTATGTTCCATGAGGGCAGGAACCATGTCTCTTGTTACTCTCCATTAGTACAGTACAGCACTCCAACTAGTACAGTGTCTGATGCATGTTTGTTGAATAAATAAATGAAAAAAAGGGGTAGTAGTTGTGAAGAGGAAAGATTCCAGAAATTTTTAGGAAACTGAGTTGATAAGTTGATGGGAAGATAAAGAGTTAAGATTAGATGACTTCTAGATTCTGACCTGGGTGACAGATAAGAATTACAACAAGAAGAGTAGGTTTAAAGGGGAAATAATGAGCTGGGTTTTGGATCAGTTTATTTGATTTGCCTTTGATATTTCCATATGAAAATATTTAGTGGGCAGTATAGATAGGTCTGAATTTCCTGTTTTTGGATCTGCTGACCTTTTGCACCTGGGCTATTAGTGAAGCCATGAGCAAATCATATAAATTCTGGTTCCAAGGTCTAATAGAGTGGGAGATTTCAAAATAGAGCTCTTCCTTGCAAAGAATACCACCAGGGAAAATGTGTTGGCCTGTAGCATGCCTACAGACACAGTTCTTTCTCATGCACCAAGTGGCCTATGGGCTGGAAGACAGCTTCACCAACTGTTTGGATTTCTTGAGAACAACAGCAACAAAATGTCTCTAACCCTATATTTACCCATACCACAGAAGGAGTTATCCTTCAAGTTGGGCATAAGACTAAATTCCCCAGAGAATCTCCCACTTTAATTCTGGGGAGCAAATTTCTACATTCTTGAAAGGAAGCAGGGTTGCTGATCTGAATGATTCTGTGAATTAAGTGTGCAATTTTTTGTGTGTTAGTATTCTGTAGGACCTTGTATCTTCTTTCCCTGACCTACTTTCTTAGCCATTATTAAATGTGCACTCATTTTATGAGAGCCACTTTTTTGAGAATGACTGAATCAAACAGAACAAGAAAATTAACCACACTAATATTTTCTGTTGATCATAAATTCTTTTATAAATACTTAAAGAGAACCAGGAGAAATGATCATTTTCTGGCTTTGCCAATGATATTGCATTGATTACTATTTAAAATTCTAGTTACAGAAGCTTATCCTGGAATATACAGATACAGCTACAGCACTTTTATATGAGATACTTCTTGTCTTTCAGCAGGTACGTTTTTATTATACATACTGTATTGTGTGATTATTAAATATGTCATGACTATCATATGATATATATATTATATGATTAATAATATACCTTAAAAATATTTGTATTAGAGATAATCTCCAAAATTGGTTGATTTAAATGATAGTACTGCTTTTGCTCTTAAGTGTTCATCTAGCTTATTTTCCTAAATACTGACTTTAAAGATTTGATTAATCAGGATAAAATGTATTTGAGAATGAGTATCTTTTTAGGTATCTTTTTACAACTTGAACTTCATGAATATAACTTGTTTATTTCCTTGAATCTTTTAGGGAAATCTTGGATTGGGGTCATCAAAGTTTGCTATTAGCTGGATGGTGCCCTTTCTACAAAGTCGTCCTCCCATAGTAAGTACCTAGAAGCAGAAACAAAACTACCACTCAAGGCTAATGAAACAGATGCTCTCGTGCTTAATTAATAAAACAAAATTTCTCTGTACGCAGTCATTTATAAAACAGAAGAAAATGTAAATTTGATGATTTTATTAACCAAAATAAAATGTTTTCATATTTGGGGCCTGAATGTTTAAGGTACTGAAATGACATCTTAAATGTGATCTTTATTTAATGAAAAGCCCTAAGATATATGCAGAAAACAGAATATTAAAATACTGGCTGTATAATTAAGTGGAAAAAATGAACATTTATCTTAAACACTGAGTGTGAGTTGGCAAGTACGAATATAACACTTTTAATACTCTGGCCACTCTGCCCTGGCAGCCACCATCCTGGTCTGTAATATCACCATCTCTCTCCTTGGCACTATAATTGCATCTACATGGTCTGTCCTATCTTCCCACCGGACTACAGTCAGAGGAACCTATTCAAAATAAAAATCTGATTATGTCATCCCTTGCTTTAAATCTCTCGTAATAAAGAAAGATATAACAGATAAAGACTAAACTTCTTAATATGGCCGACAAGGCTGTACATATTATGACCCTACAGCCTCATCAGTTGCCTCACTCTTCCATGTCGGTCTCATACCCACTGCTCACCCCCAACACCCCCAACTCCGCCACAGGATCTTTACCACTCCCTCGGTCTGCCCTCCTCAAACACTTTCCCCTCCCTTTTCCACCTAGTTAACCCCTACTTGTCCTTCAGGCCTCAGTGCTCCTTCCTGGTGCAGGGTTGGGGGGATGATTCTCTCACCTCTGACTAAGTAAGATTCCCCCATTATGGGCACACAATCGTAGCATGGCGTCTTCTTCCTTTTCTTCATAGGACTTGTCACTGTTGCAGTCACATGTGTTTGTGTTATTATTTGGTTCTTTCTTGTGGTAGCCATTAGTGTCCGCACATATTCTGGCTCTCTCTCCTTCCAGGCACGTAGTAGGAGCGTACATCCTTCCCCACTTGAAATTAGGTGGCTCTCTGTTTTTGCTTTGGCCAATGGAATCTGAGCAGAAGTAACCCACGTCACTTCTTGCGCAAAGGTTTAGGAGCCAGTGCATGCTTCCCTGCCTTCTTTTTTCCTTCTGGCATGGTGACTGGCAACACTCCGTATGGTCCTGAGTGACTACAATGAGCAGAACCCTCTACTGACCCTTAAGGGACATACAGTGTGAGCAAATAATAAACCTTTGTTGTATTAAGCAAATCATTGACGTTTTGTGAGATTTATTACCACAGCATAACTTAGTCTATCACGATTGATACAATGTCTTTCTCCCCAGACTCCAGGTGCCGTAAGGGTAGGAGCTATGTCTGTTGTGCTAGGCACGCAATAGATGCTAAATAAAATATCTGCTGAATTAATTCTAATAAATGCTTTATCCCCTAATCTCTTTTCATGTCCCCAAACTTACTTTCCCTTTATTCATTCATGTATTTGTCTATTCAATCAACATAGATTTAAATGGAATTTAAATGGAACTTTTCAAAAGGTAGTAACCCAAACTAAATTTTCGTTGCTAATGGAGGATTTGACATGTGGTATTATGTTCTCTTTCCACATATGAAGATGCCTCTCTTAACCATCAGTGATTTTCTGCTTTGAGGTATTTTTCTAGAGTGATGTTGAGTCTGTCCTAGGGAATCTAGATTCTCCTGCCAGATCTCTGTGACATATGTTTCCAAAAACTTGGCTGAAGGCAGAGGGTACACTTGTCAGTAGTACAGCCAATTAGCTTATACAGAGACTGAACTCAAGAACTTGGCTCCTTTAGCAGCACATAGACCCCAACCAATCTCAGGCCCACTTCAGAGTGTTGTACAGTTATAGTCATTCCCAGCCCAGAAGCTCTTATGTGCAAGATGCAAAACCCTTCCTTTTTCTGTGTGGTGGTTCCAGACAAGGTCCTAAAAACTACAAGCAACAGGAAAGTTTCCTTATCAACCTCTAGGGTTGGTTCACCAAAGGAACTGAGTTGATTATGAGCCCAGACTGTGACCATAAAGCATGTCAGGATGAAAGATGGCAAAAGGACCACTAACACTGTTTAAAGGTATTAACCCATTTCTAAAGAGTCTGGATAGAAACAGACCATTTGAGAGAAATTTGCAAGCAAGGAACCTGTTGGGATCATTGAATACACCATCCCAGTCAGCGCTGGCTGATTCTCTTACTTGGTCGGAGCAAGATGCTAAAGAAATTAAAAATTTAATCCCCATATGGCCATTGCTTTGTTTCCCTGCTCCAGACTCTCTGACCTCAATCTGCGTTTGCCCGACACAATACCTAGTCAATATGTGTAAATGGATCTGAATTGGGGAAACCTCACTTCTAATCACCTGCCCTACTTGGGAATGGTCTGTAGCAACATCAATAGAAAAGGCCACATTTATTGGTACTAATTTAAGGGGCATCCAGAATGACCTGCTTACTAGAGCCTGAAAGAGCACTAGCTTTCCTTTCTGTTTTTTTTTTTTTTTTTTGCGGTACGCAGGCCTCTCACCGCTGTGGCCTCTCTCGTTGCGGAGCACAGGCTCCGGACGCGCAGGCTCAGCGGCCACGGCCCACGGGCCCAGCCGCTCCGCGGCATGTGGGATCCTCCCGAACAGGGGCACGAACCCGCGTCCCCTGCATCGGCAGGTGGACTCCCAACCACTGCGCCACCAGAGAAGCCCCCCTTTCTGTTTTTAACAGTGGCCTAAATTTATACTTCCAATGCTCTCCTTCCACTTTGGAGCCAAACTTCTTTGACAGTCAGTACTAGTTCTGACCCTGCCTGTAGGGGGGCAATTGGTAAACCCAATTGGTCTATGGTCTGGTGCTCTCTGAGTACCATTTCAATAAGAAATAGCACAATGCAAGGGCATTGGTGTAAGGGTGGTGAGGGCCTCAGCCTAGATTTGTAGTTGAGATTCCAGCTGAAGTAGGTGCTCTTACAGGTGTCATGCAGCCTACGCGTAACTGCATTCTCCTTGTCTAGATTACTTTTGTGGCCAGAATTGTGAAACGAGTGGTGAAGGGGCTTTCAGCTTCATTTCAGCTGCTAAGTCCCGGCCAAGCAGTTCTGTTATACCAGCAGTTTTACATCCTCAAGAGTTGCCTGCAGTACAGGGAGACTTTAGCTGAGTATATTAGGAATGACTACAGAGAAGAATTCAGGTAAGAAAAAGTTGGAATCTTATCTGCAGTAAAATCCACTCATTTCTGATTTTCATGCAAAACTACAACACTGCCCAATATTTAGAAGATTAAGTGACAAAGGGAAATTCTAATTTTTGTTTTTAATAATATTTTACTTTGATAAAATAGTTACCTTACTGTGGTAAGGTAGGATTTGGGGGAGGGGGGCGGGTGGTGCTCTAAGAACCATTGCCACTTGAAGCACATTCCCAGGCCAAAAAAGGCTAGTTCACTAGTCTTTTCATCAAAGCTCTCTCTGAAGAACTGTTTCTCCCTCATTGTCTTGATTTCAACCAGCATCTATCTCACAGAATCATGTTAATGATTTTAACATGCTGAGTAATGGAAAGTAACCGACCCTACTAAAGCAGACAATATATTATGGGTTGTGAATTCACTGAGTCACTGGGAAAGAAAAACAATTGATAAAGGAGGAACGATGAATGCAGTTATTAGGGGGTTTTTTTGTTTGTTTGTTTCATTTACCCCTCTCTTACTCTCCATAACAAAATAGTAAGAAAGAACATTAGCAAGCCTTTGTTTCATTAGTCAGCTTGTCCTGCACCTCGGGGGTTCCTACTTCTATTTATAGGCTGCCAAAGCCAAATGCACTTAGCCATACACCCCTGCATTAGCACCTATCAAGGAAAAAAACCCTAGGTTGTGTCTAACTTAAGATGAAAAGGGTGCAGCAGGCATAGCTTTGCTACCAGTTTGGATGGAGACATACAAGGATGTGGAGGCATATATTATGGCCTGAAGATTTGCTTTAAAAAATGTTACAGTCCAACTGTGGATCCTGTTTTTCCTCCATGTGGTATTATACCATAGGTTCCACTCTGGCTCCCATAAAAGAGTTTTGTTGGGCCCACTCTGAGGTGGTGCACGCAACCCAATATTTTCCTCACTTTTTTTGAGGTAAAATTCATATAGCATGAAATTCACCATTTTCAACATTTTAAAGTGTGCAACTCAGTGGCTTTTAATACATTTCACAATGCTGTGCAACCATCACCCCTATCTAATTGCCAAACATTTTCATCACTCTCAAAGAAACCTGTTACCCATGAAGCAGTCACACCCCAGGCCCTGGCAACCACTAATCTACTTTCTGTCTCTGTGGATTTGCCTATTCTAGACATTTCATACAAATATAATCATACAACATATGGCCTTTGTGTCTGGCTTCTTTCACTTAGCATGATGTTTTCAAGGTTCATCCATGTTGTAGCATGGATCACACAAATTTTTAAAAAATAGCTATGCACATTTAAAAATCAGAACAATGGCAAAAATAGTGTCACATGCCTACATGACAATAGTTGGTCAGGGCTCAAAAGCAGCTACCTTCTTAGGTAGATCATGCACTGTTTAGTTTGCCACTGTCTCCTCTCTCTGTCCTTACTCGTACCGTTCCTCCTACTATGTCATCTGTGGGCATTTAGGTTTGTGATCCTTGTTTTTACACAAGTGACTTTCAACCTGCCCTGCATAGAATCAGTAGAGGGACTATTAAAAAATACTGATACCCAGGTCTCACATGTAGAAGTTCTGTTCAGTTTGTCTGGGTTTGCGCCTCGGCATTGACATTTAAAATGAACTGTCCGGGTGATTCCAATGTGCATCCAGGGTTGACAACTAATATTTTAAGCCATCCGAGAGGCTGGCTAAAGATTTTCTTACTTTTGTCTCTTCCCTGGCCTTTGCTATACAGTTGCCCCTCGAACAATGTTGTGGTTAGGGGCGCCAACCCCCATGCAGTTGAAAATCCACATATAACTTTTGACTCCACCCAAATTTAACTACTAATAGCCTATTGCTGACCAGAAGCTATTCCGATAACATGAAGTTTATTAACACATATTACTAACACATATTAACATATTTCTATAAGTCTTGCTCACGATGTTCTAGACATATATTTTTGTATACTTATTGAAAAAAATCCAAGTATAAGTGGACCCATGCAGATCAAACCCATGTTGTTCAAGGGTCAACTGTACTTTTACTGAGGCCGTGGGGACGAACTCTCCTCTTCCCTCTTGATTTGGCCCTAGTGGTCACCCCAGCTTGACTCATTTCAACTCCCTGCTATGTACAGCCTGAGAAAACAAGAGGCAGGATCCTCAGCTCACCCTGTGGTGAGGACAGTCCTGGCTTCCTTATTAATGCTTCGATAACTGATACATTATTAATGCAATTCGCTTTGCTGAAGCAAAGTGCTTCAATGAGCTGAAAGGTATACATATCAGAGGTCTTCTAGGTCACAAATGGGGGAGATTGGAGGGCTAAAAATGCTGCAGGTTAGACTCCCACACCCAACAACGCTACACCAGTAAGTGTGTACGTACTGATGTGACCAGTGTGAAAAGTCTTGCTTTTAAAGCTCTCTATTTTGTTTCATTTTATGATTTGCAGGTACTTTATTCACATGCCAGCCTTGGAAAAAAGGCTCCCATTATGTTACCCTATTACCCAACCTACCACTCAACTTTTTCATGAAGTTCTGAAATTGGTTGAACAGAAACAATGTGTGAAATGTTAATAAGAGTATAAAATGTGAATTGGGAGTCAACTTAATATTTATGAGAAACATTTTTTGATTTAATATCCAGCTATTCCTGTGTTCTATAAACAAAGGTTTTATTTGAAGGTTCCATCAATACCTCTCTAAGAGAAATGTTTAAAGTTTTTAATCTGCTACAAAAAAGAAACTGTTTAAATACACTGACATACATAAAGTGGGGTGAAAGACTAGCATTCTTCTAAAAGAAAAAGTTTCTAAAGACATAAAGGAAACAGAAACCCAGGAAGAGCAAATGTAGAAAGTGCAGGCTGATGAGTTTTGTTGTCTAATAATGGTGAGTGGCATGAAGCCACTGAAATATCCAAAGATAAATTGTTGTGGGGAGTATAAATTACAAAGTGATCACATTAGAGAAATGCTGGGCAATAGGATGCTACCCTCCTTTTCCACCTGTAAAAATTCTAGTGACATAAGTATTCATGGAAGAACAAGCAGAAGAATACAGGCATAGCTATAAGGAAGGTCAGTTCCTCATTTATCATGGGGAAAGAAGCTTGGATTTTCTTCAACAGCACTGAATGCATTCTGCCACTCTGTTTCAGGCACCTGGGGGCTAATGTGAACAGTGTTGTACAGTTTCTATGAAAGAGAAACTGTCTATTAGCAGTTAAGGCTTTTCCAGTTTTTAAAAAATGTCTTCACTATATCTTATGGTAACAAGCTAATTTAATCCAACAAAAACCTTAACTTTGGCATCCCTGTGGAGCTACTGAATTTGGCCTTTTAAGAACTTAGGAACTGGGTCCTCCATTCAACTTACAACTTAAGGGAGGATCAGAGAAAAATCCACCACCAAAGAAAGAGCTCCCAAGCCAGATCTGCCTGTGCTGTTCAGTGGAGAGAGAATTAAACGCACTCAGGACATCTTATTTCTGGTTCTGGCTAAGCCACTAATCTGCTGTTTGACCTGGAAAAAGTCAGGTCTCCTTTCAGGGCCTCCTCTGCTATGTGGAAGGGTAAGGCTAGATGTTCTCCAAGTTCTCTTCCAACTCTAACATTCTCTGCCTGTGATGAGACACTTCTTAACACTCTGTAATGGGGTAGTGCATTCCTGTGCACCCTGGCTCAGTGGATGATTTCACATTGATTTCAACAATCCTGCTTTCTTTGGACTAAACATTACCCTCTGGCTGTCATCAGCATTGCTCTAGAAAGTGTCCAAGGCTTCTGCACTGTTACCCATCCAGGACTATAAGTCTTCTACTTTCTAATCTGGGGACAGAAAGGGGAGCAAAATGGTGTTTATGAGTGTCCTGGGCTGTTAGATGAGGGATTATTCCCAAGGGATGGTTAATCAGAAGAAGATTCTCAAGACAAAGGCAAGCAGCACTTGAAACTGGACAAACGATGGACAGTGGGCTGACTACTGGTGAATGTGGAGCCTGCAGAATGACGAGAGGACCAACTCAGCTCTGCCTCAGCTTCTAGGCAGTGCCCTGGCTTTGAGCAAGTAGCAGTGAGGCTTTGGAGAGAACTTGGGGTCTCTTTCCCATGGGCCTTCTTGTCCACGTTGCTTCTCCTCTCCCACTGTTCCCTTCACTCTGAAAGCATACTTTATCTCATCTCTGGGAGCAAAAGATCTATCCGAATGTACCTCAATCTTTCCATGTAGGGCTTAGTCAGTAGCTTTTTTGAAAGCTAATGGTTGAATATTTGTTGTCTTGATTTTGTTATGACACATGGCTAATCATTTACACAGTCTGGGAGAAGAGGGAAAACCCAGAAATTAATACTTTGAAGGGGTATCCTGCCACAATTCTTTCCTACTATGTGTTTTTTGCATTATTGCCAAAGCCAAGAAAATTACTAAATAATCCATCTCTATTAGTGATCAGACACATTTGATTGACTAAATATTGATTTAGACCACAAAATAATTATTTTTCAGGGAAACTAATTGTAGAAAAACTTTGAATATGAAAATCACATATGTAACTTTTTTTTTTTTTTTTTTGCGGTACGTGGGCCTCTCACTGTTGTGGCCTCTCCCGTTGCAGAGCACAGGCTCCAGACGCGCAGGCTCAGCGGCCATGGCTCACGGGCCTAGCTGCTCCACGGCATGTGGGATCTTCCCGGACGGGGGCATGAAACCGTGTCTCCTGCATTGGCAGGCGGACTCTCAACCACTGTGCCACCAGGGAAGCCCACATATGTAACTTCTGAAGAATAAAAAGGATCACCAAAAGGACCACACACAGCCAGTTCTCAGGTTGGGTTCAAGATTCTGGACTCTCTGGCCACCTTTATAATACAAGGATTGCCATTGACCACTCCCACTAAGAGTGAAGTCATAGTAATTAGCTCTATCATTATATATACAGGGGTTTTGAGGTCAAAGAGCTGAGTTTAAATCCCAACTCTGCACTACTGGACCTTGGGAAGTTACTTAACATCTCTAAGTTTTGGTCAAAACAAGGGTATAACGTATCTCATAGGGTTGTTAGATTTAAATGAAAAGATATTGATAAAGCACATAGCATGGCATGTGGAAGTAGTAAGGATGCAGTACTTATTATTATTAAAATACTATCAAAGCTGGCTGAGAACTTAGAGATTTATAAGTACTACCCTTATTTTTTGGACCAATTTGGGGAATAGCTACTATACTCGGCCCCTAATCCATACATTACTGAAGAACAGATTCATTTCACTATTAAACTGAAAATTCAATTTTATATTAGCAGGAGTGTGATTTAATTAAGTGACTATTTCTACTGCTCACCACCAAGGACCACTGACTCTAACTGACATTCTCAATGCAAGAGCTATGTGGGAAATATTCTTCCCACGAGTGGACAGAAATCTTTTCAGTCCTGTAAACTTTTTTTTCACCTTAGATTTAAATAGCTAATTACTAACTAATCAAACAGACGTAGCCATTCTGTCCTTATAGAGTTCCTAATTGATTCACAGGTACTGTTAGAATAAATATATGAAGAGTTTCTTCATTTTACTGAAATATAGGTAACCTAGAAACTATGTAAAGAGGGAAAAGCTTGAAGTCCCTATAATTGATAACATATTTTACTTATTTCCATACTGACTCTCCCTCACTGGTAGTACCACTTTTCATACTGTACAGAGATGCTTGAGAGTATGGTATTAAATGTGCTATAAGGCAGTTGATAAAAGTGGTCACAGCTTGTTGACTGGTAATATGCTCCAGCTAGCGGCATTAGATTTTTTCTGAGGTTAGAATCACTTGTTTTATATTTAATGTTTTTGTATAGTAGAGACATTAGGTGATAAATGTGGAAGAGAAGCTGGAAATTTCTTGAAGAAATGAATTTGATGGGAATTTTTGAGCAACCTTTAATAGTGTTAACTCACTGTCTGATTTCTCTTTGTTCATTGTATTTACTTCTAAAATGCAATACTGACTTGTAAGGTCCACTTGGATTTGGCTCTCTATAGGAGGGCGACAGTCAGCAATTTTTCATCCCATCAGACCAAGCACTCTGTGTCTGTATATCTGTCTTTTGGATCTGAATCTTTTCACATTTAGGGGAAGGCAGCATGCCTCTGGCTGAAAATCTGGGTGGTGTAACTTTGTGACCAAGAGTCCAGATGCTATGTCAGAAAGACCTTGTTTTGATTCTTGCCTGCCTACTTACTTGTCATCAGACTTTTGGCAGGTTATGTAACTCAGAACTTCCATTTTATCAATCATATGTTAATAAAAGCCTATCTTAAGGGTTTTGTGAATATTCTTTCACTTATATATAAATAAATAGTTCTATGGCCAGTAAATACAGAGACGAACCATATGGCATTGCCATTTTCAAGTTCAAAATTGTCAATATCTGTAATTTCATATGGTTCAAACAAATAAAATCCCCTCAATAAATGGTAGCAATTATCCTAACAGAAACACTAACTTGCTTTAAGAACTTATACTTTAAATACACGTCATTAATTCTAATTTCCCAGATAGCATGGCACTTTTGTTATAATGTGGCTTATTCTTGCACAGATTTGGGTGAACCTTAAATCATATAGTTCAATTACAAATTATTGAGTGGGCATAATATAATTAAACATGCTCAAATGTAATTTAAAATTTTCTTCCTTGCCTTCCCCCAAAATAAAGAAATCTGTTCTTCCACCAGTCTCCTCCTCCTCAGTGAACTGTACTTCATTCACGCTACTACTCAAAAGAGACAGTTGGGAGACCTCTGTGCTTTCTCCATTCTCTTCATTCTCCAAACACAATCCATCAACAGTGATTACTGGAAATTCCTTCAAAATATATGAGTAATCTACTGACTTCCCATAGTTACTACTACTCATGTCCAAACCTCCATCACCTACTACAATAAACTATTTAGTCACCCTGCTTTCACCCTTGACCCCTACAATCGTTTCTCAAAAAGGAGAGTGGACTGTTCTTTTGAACA
This sequence comes from Phocoena phocoena, assembly GCF_963924675.1. Classification (NCBI taxonomy): domain Eukaryota; kingdom Metazoa; phylum Chordata; class Mammalia; order Artiodactyla; family Phocoenidae; genus Phocoena; species Phocoena phocoena. Next base: position 52,225,403 of record NC_089229.1, read on the forward strand.
AGGAAATCAATACAGCTGATGACTTAAAACCTTCCCTTTTCTTCCCATTACCCAAGATGAAATCCAAAGTCCTTACCATGGCTTTCAGGGACCTTCATGACCTGGCCTCTGACTACCTCTGTGACCTAATCCAATCACCCTTCTCACTTGCTGCTCCCTAAACACACCGGCCTTTGTGGTTTTCCTTCAAATCTCCAAGTTGTTCAAGCCCTGGACATTTGACTAGCAAATGCTTTTCCCCCACATCTTCAAATGTCACTTCAGGGCTTCCCTGGTGGCGCAGTGGTTGAGAGTCTGCCTGCCGATGCAGCGGACACGGGTTCGTGCCCCGGTCCGGGAAGATCCCACATGCCGCGGAGCGGCTGGGCCCGTGAGCCATGGCCGCTGAGCCTGCGCGTCCGGAGCCTGTGCTCCGCATCGGGAGAGGCCACAACAGAGAGAGGCCCGCGTACCGCAAAACAAACAAACAAAAACAATGTGATGATTTGATATTCTTATACTTTGTGAATGGATTCCCCCCCTCAAGTAAATCCATCCCTCACATCATATATTTATCTTTTTTTTTGGAGGGGGGGACCATTTAAGTTCAACTCTCTGAGCAAATTTCAATTATATAATACAGTGTTATCAACTATGGTCACCATGTTATACATTAGATCCTCAGACCTTATTCACCTTATAATTGAAACTCTGTACCCTTCAAAGTTTGGAGAAGTACCAACCTCTCCCTATTTTCCCTACCCCACAGCCCCTGGCAACTACTTTCTATTCTCTGTTTCTATGAGCTTGACTTTTTATAAAGTGTTGTTTTAAGCCTCTAAGTTTTGGAGTGGTTTATTATATAGCAACAGATAAAACATGAACATTTTCATTTATTTTAAATAAAATTTTACAACATTATATCAATGTTAAGGTAATTCCAAATTAAATAATTCACCACAATCAGGCACTTTAACCAGCATAAGTATTTTACTTGTCTATATGTTCTTCTAGCTTTTTTCGACATTGTTAAAATCATATAAATTTTCCCTTTTGTCACTTTAAATGGATTCGATAGCATCTACAGAGTTCTCCTAGTCTCTTTAAAATGGGATTTATATCTGTATAGACACAACAGGGTCCACACTGTCACTGTCCCTTACTGGGAAGGGGCCTTTGGAATCACACAGCGCAAATAACGGCTGAGCACTTAGGTGCTGATAGTGTATGATGAACACCAAGCAGACTCAGCTTGCTTCTGCCCTCAACCCTTCCCCTTTCAGTCGGTCCCTAGTTACAAAGGAAAAGTTACAAAGATCGGAAGAGATAAGGCTTTGAAGGTGTATTCATTACATATCTTGAGAAAGTTCTGGCTTCTGGGTTTGGAGAAACCATGGGGCAAAGGGTTTTCTTCCATTATTTTTCTGGTCTTCTTTTCTTTCTTGTTGTCTTCTACTTGGAAGGTGACTTTGACCCTGAAGAACTAAGAGGGGCTACAGATGGGACAAAAGAAAAGGAAGCAAGATTAATATTTGCCCCAAGATTCTGAGAGGCAAAGAAACCTTTGTTTCCTTCTAGGTGGTCCACTCCTTTGACGATCCCAGGAGGGGTGTAGGATTTCAGGGCGTAAGTTGTCGCCTATAAATAAAGATGATGGATTTGCTCAAGGCACTAACCCCCTCCTCTTTCTACTTTTGGTGGTGATGGGGACAGAGTAGTTAGTGGTGGTGGCAGTGGATATGGTGATTTGTATGTTTTGCCAGCAAGGAGGTCAGTGGAGGAGGGTAGAGGGTGTAGATCAAGTGGCATAGGGCCACTGTGGGTTTTTGTGGGCTATCCTGCAATAGTGGCCATTATTTATAACACTGTTGCTACAGGGAAATTATTCTGTCTTCTGCACAGCTGACCGACAAATGAATTTGGAAAGGACACATTTATAAAGGAAGTATTCTACTTCTAGTAGCAACTATAACCACCAGGGGGCATAATTGGACTAGGAAGACAGAAAGAAAAGCAAAACTTTGCTCTAGGAGTATTGATTCTTAAACTTCTAAAATTCCTGCTGACCTTCAAAATTAAATTAATTCTTGTCGTCAGGTGTCTTTAATATGTACTAACATAAATCTAGGTGTGAGAAAGCTCCATATGCTCTTATAAGATCAACACAAATATGTAATTTAAAAGTTTACAAAATTAAATGCAAATTAATATCATTAACATAATGCGTGATATTTTGCTCAAACTCTATCTCCTCTGCCAAATGAAGACAGTAGAATGTACCACACAGGCTCTTGAGTTCAGTATGCTGCTACCACATTTCACTCTTCTCTTTCAGAACTACTACACATCTTTATGTACGGGCCATGCTGACATCTGACTGTCCCTTAGCTTGAACATTTCACTATGTATGAAGTCTGTTTCTGTTCTGTTTTTTTGGCCAAGGACAATTAAAGTTCTCCCACTCAGGGACAAACAATGGATCAACATAGACAACGCAAACACGGGCATTTTGTTGAAATGAAAACAAAACTTTAGATTTCCTAAGAAACCCCACAGACTTTCAAGCTGAAATCTAGACCCCAATTTGAGAGGCTCTGCTACAGAGGACAAGGGGCTCAAAATGTTGTCAGTATGATGACTTGTCCTCACGACTTCCCTGGGTGGTTTATGCCTTTATTTCCCCAGCACCCTCTGCTTTATTTTCAATAGTGTCCTCATTTGGATGATAAAGTAATAAGGTTGTATCTGCTTAGAAACCAGTCCCAGCATGGAGTTTTAAGATCAGGAAAGACCTGTGCCTTAGCAGTGGGAGTTAGGAAACAAAAGTTAAAGCCACTTACAGAAGCTTCTTAGGTTTCTTTGAGAAGCATATCTAGTCCAATATGAGTCAAGCTTTGGGGGTTAAACCCAAACTTTTGACAAGTTCTGATCTTCTTTTTTGAAGAAGAGGCCTCAGGGATTCCCCTGACTCCCCATATTCCCAAAACGCCACCTCAAAACACAGGCTATATAAGAAAGGAAATACATAAAGTGAAAGATTTCATCAGAATGAGGATTCTCTGATATTTGAGAGCATATAAGGTCATTTTAGGTTAAGAGAAGCGAAACTTCTGAAAGGGCCACATTTACTCAGAAAAGCTGGAAGACAGGACAGCAGTTTTGTAACTGTATGACATAATTTGGCTAATATCATGCTTTGGGCTTGCTACACAACAAAATGATTCCTTGCTGCCGAGTCTCAAGACCAAATTCAGTTGCCAATGTGACTTCAGATGGTTCAATGTTAATAATAATGAAAAGATGCCATAAAATATGATTTTTAAGGAGACTGAGAAATATTTCTCTAAAAATGTCCCCCAAACAGATATTTGCTGAGATTGGTCTGTTGAAGTGATACTAATGAGAGCATTCTAGCAACTTGGAGTCCTCTTTCCTTCAGATGATGAATATTATTAGCATTATTTCATATTTACCAAGTCCCAACTGGGGCAACTTGTCATAATGGACAGTGAAGGGAGAGGGAGAAAAGCACCACCTCTCCCTGGCATATGTGCCGAGGACACTCAATGTGGGGACAATGTCTTAAACGTGGTCTGCCGTTTAGGAGGCTTCATATGATTTTCAAGGATCTCACTGTCCCAGAGAGAATTCAATTCAACTCAGTAAGCATCTATTCGGAGCTAGTTGGATACTTAGGGTATACAAAAATAAATAAAACTGGGTTCTTGTTCTAATAAGCTAAATTCTCTAAGCTGAATTATTTGAGTAGAACCTACAAAATTTTTGCCATATCATCTGTATTTTTATTTACTCCATATTTTCCTAACATCATTATTTATTCAGTACTTTTCTAGTATCTCTACCTACTTTAGCCATGTCTTAAAGAATATCTTGGGAAATCATGGAGTTGATGTTCCAGATATATACTTTTAAATACTTGTGTTTACATTTTTTTTTACATATTTCTAATGTGCACTTTAAAATGTGCATTGAAAAATAAACACAATTAAAAAAATTTTAATTGTGGGACTTCCCTGGTGGTCCAGTGGTTAAGACATTGCCTTCCAATGCAGGGGGTGCGGGTTCAGCCCCTGGTCAGGGAGCTAAGATCCCACATGCCTTGGGGCCAAAAAAAAAAAAAAACCAAAACATAAAACAGAAGCAACATTGTAACAAATTCAGTAAAGATTAAAAAAAATTTATTTAAATTAATTAATTAATTTAGTTTTGGCTGCGTTGGGTCTTAGTTGCTGCTCATGGGCTTTCTCTAGTTGCAGCTAGTGGGAGCTACTCCTCTTTGCGGTGCGGGCTCTTCTCATTGCAGTGGCTTCTCTTGTTGCAGAGCACGGGCTCTAGGCGTGCGGGCTTCAGTAGTTGTGGCTCGTGGGCTCTAGAGCCCAGGCTCAGTAGTTGTGGCGCACGGGCTTAGTTGCTCTGCAGCATGTGGGATCTTCCCGGACCAGGGCTTGAACTTGTGTCCCCTACATTGGCAGGCGGGTTCTTAACCACTGTGCCACCAGGGAAGCCCTAAAAAATTTTTTTTAAATCTCTTTTCCTTGGACTAACTAAAACCATCTTTGTACTACTCTATGGGAATGATAATAGTAAGGAATACTTAAAATATTTTACAAGGGTAGAATAAGTCAGATGATAGAGGTATAAAGAGGGTTACAGGAAATCACAGAAAGAAGAGTTTAATTCTGTTTGGGTGCATCAAGGAGGCCTAACTTAGAAGATTTTGTATTTGAGGAGGTTTTAAAAATATCTAAGCGTGTAATATTTTTTTCAAACTAAAAAGAACATGGCAAAATGGTAAGATTTGACAAAGCTTGGTGGTGAGTGCACAGATATTCCTATATTATGCTCTTCTCTGTATGCTTGAGATATTTCATGATAACAATTATAAAATGTGTCTAAGGTTTGGAGAAGAGAAAAGCATTCCAAGCAGAAAAGAAAGTATGAGTGAAAGCACAGAATCCTGAAATTCAGGCTAGGTGTCTTCGATAGAAAGTAAGCACCGGAAAATTAGGATGTGGCAGATCATGCAGGACCTTGCCTAAGTAGTCCTGAATAAGAGGTCTGGGGGTGTGGGAAATTCCTGGAGGTTTCTGATGAACAATATATAACCAGAGCAGTAGATGAGGAATAGAACTCTGGGAGAGAACTGCAAGAAGGGGAGAGCCCAGATTTGGAAGGATCTTATAATAATGATTCGAGTGACAATACTGTAGTCTCCCTAAGCTCTATAACATGCTGATTTGCTCCCTTGTTCTGCCCACTTGCATCCTGTTTTTATTTTTAAAAAATCCATTTCTAGGACTTCCCTGGTGGCACAGTGGTTAAGAGTCCACCTGCCAATGCAGGGGACACGGGTTCGAGCCCTGGTCCGGGAAGATCCCACATGCTGCAGAGCAACTAAGCCCATGCGCCACAACTACTGAGCCTGCGCTCTAGAGCCCGCGTGCCACAACTACTGAGCCCGCGTGCCACAACTAGGGGAGACCGTGCATTAGAGCCCATGCTCCGCAACAACAGCAGCCACTGCAATGAGAAGCCTACGCATTGTGACGAACAGTAGCCCCCACTCGCCGCAACTAGAGAAAGCCCGTGTGCAGCAATGAAGACCCAGTGCAGCCAAAAAATATATATATATAAAAAAATCCATTTCTATTGGGTAGTCATATTTCCTCCTTCCTACCCTAGATCCTTTGCAGTCTCGTCCAACTATATTATAGACAAGGGTCTGCTAAACTTTTCCTGTAAATGGCCAGATAGTAAATATTTTAGGCCTTGCAGGCCATACAGTCTCTGTTGCAACTATTCAACTCTGTTGTAGGGAGAAAAGCAGCCACAGACAATACATAATGAATGGGTGTGGCTGTGTTCCCCTAAAACTTTATTTATAGACCCTGAAATTGAAATTTCAGATAAGTACCCTTCTTTTGAATTTTTCAACATTAAAAACGTAAAAACCAGTCTTAGTTTTCAGGCTGTGTAAAAATAGGCTGCAGATTACAGAAATGCAAAACAAAACCATAATTCCTCACCCCCTGATGGCTGTAATCAAAAAGACAAATAATAACAAGCGTTGGCAAGAACATGGAGAAACTGGAACCCTCTTACATTACTGTGGGGATGTAAAATGTCACAGTAGCCTTGGAAAACACTTTGGCAGTTTCTCAAATGGCTAAGCATAGAGTTACATATGATCCAGCAATTCCACTCCTAGGTATATACCCAAGAGAAATGAAAATATATGTCCACACAAAACATAATACACAAATGCTCATGGCAGCATTATTCATCATAACCATAATGTGGAAACAGTGATACAATGGATCATTTGGCAGTAAAAAAAGAAGGAAGTGTTACTGTGCTCAACCTGGATAAATCCTGAAAATGTGCTAAGTGAAGGAAGCCAGTCACAGAAGACCACCTGCTGTATGATTCCACTTATAAGAAATGTCCAGAATAGGCAGATCTATAGACAAAAAGTAGATTAGTGGTTACCTAGGGCTGGGCGCGTTTTGGAGACAGGGGGATTAACTTGCTCACGAGTGACGGTTTTTTGGGGGGTGTGATGAAAATGTTATAAAAGTGACTGGGGTGATGATAGCACAACTCAATAAATATACCAGACAACCATTGAACTGTACACTTTAAAAGGGTAACTGTATGGTATGTAAATTATATCTCAATAAAGCTGTTAAAAAATAAATAACGGGCTGCAGTCTAACTGGTCACGCAGGTGGCAGTTTGCCAGCTTCTGCTGTAGACACCAAATGAACTGGCTCCTTTCAGAAGCTTACTAGTAGATTCAGCTATTTAAGCTTGGAAAATTCAATTTAGAAGAGCTGCAAGACAACTGTAGTCAGACAGGCCTTTGTTCGTGGGTCTTGCTGGTGAGGGGATCTGTACGTCTCATAGATGTACAATCTAAGCAATGATGAATTCCTGTTTTTAATTAAAGCCAGGAATTCAGCCCCCTTACTCAGATATACTCAGATTCACGGTAGTTTCCAGCAGTGAGGTCTTGCAGAGCCACTAGGCTGCAAGGACCTTCACTTTGTCCCAGCCAAGCTTCCCAGGCAAGCAATCATTTTGTCCATCTTTCTTCTTCTAGACCAGCTGGCTGGTTACCTTAGATTCCTCAACTTCCCATGATTAAAAAACAAAGCTTTGGGGACTTCCCTGGTGGCGCAGTGGTTAAGAATCCACCTCCCAATGCAGGCGACATGGGTTCGAGCCCTGGTCTGGGAAGATCCCACATGCCGCGGAGCAACTAAACCCCTGCGCCACAACTGCTGAAGCCTGGGGGCCTAGAGCCTGTGCTCCACAACGAGAAAGCCCGTGCTGCACAACAACGAAGAACCAATGCAGCCAAAAAAAAAAAAAAAGCTTTATCTCATTGCCTCTTTGGAGAGGTAATGCAAGGGGGTGATGGTAAAACTTAACCTAAATTTTTCTTCTTGTAATCAGTCTTGGCCAAGGCAAGACTACCTCCAGTAGACTATAAGCTCCATGAAGTCAGGGCCTTATATGATTTGTTTATGACTATATCTCCTTACCTAGCCCAGGATCTGGCTGATCAGATGCTCAACAGATGTTTTCAATAAGAAATAGATGTTTTGAAAAACATCAGTTACGACAGGAAGACTATGAAATTACCTTAAAAATGTAAAAGTAGTTTATGACCAATATTATGATATAAATTAGAATAAAGAGAATGAAAAGAAGGACAGAAATATGATTAGAAAAGTAGGAAAGGAGATGGGGAGAGAGTGTTAAAAAGAGAGGACACGGTCAGAGTCACCATTATAAGCAAGAGAAGGAGCGTGGTAAAAAGAGAATTTAATTTAAAATAAAAACTGATGAGGGTTTGACTGAAGGAGCATTTATTTTGGGAATAATCCTTTTAGGAGACTTGGCGAGTTGTAAGCCAGGACTGCTACCCATACACTGGTCAGAATAAAGACCATCCCAAATTTTGAAAAGGACAGTTTTGTCCACCACTTCATACCTTTTGTCTTAAATCCTTAGAATCTCCTGAATGAGATATTACATACCTTCCCCAGGAGGACTAGAAGTTTTAGGAAATAAAGCACATAGCAGTGTTTTTGCTTTTAAGAGGGAAGCTTTTCAGTTCACTTCCAGCCTTAATTCTTAGATAATTTGTGCCTCATCTCCTCTCTCTTTAGGCTTTGCATGTGGTGATAGCTAATTTTTAAAAATTGGAAGAGAATCTTTGGTTTTATCATTAAGTGTCAAGAAGAGGTCATGTGTAGAAAAAAATGTTTAATAAGATGCAGAAAGCACAGCCCCAACGGTCTCCATGAAGACCTTTGCCTTACATGTAAATGGATAAATGGATGGAAATGCCACCTTTTAGTAACGTGGGTGAGAACGACAAGAATGAATGATCAGAGGAGTTAAGAATTTAATGATACATAAATACTTAAGAAAAAATACTCAAACGACCTTCTCCGAGGAACACAAGATATGAATTTTAATGATGTCACTAAAAGACCTAAACAAGTCCATGATCATTTAAAACACAAAGGGAGGATCCCTTTGTCTTAATGAGTGTTCCAATCTCCTAGAATTAACTAGAAAGAACATGTTGACAAAGATACAACTCCAATCTATTTGGGAGTTTAAATAGTGTCGATTTATGAGAACATTTATATTTTATTAAGAAAAATGATTAGGGCTTCCCTGGTGGCGCAGTGGTTGAGAGTCCGCCTGCCAATGCAGGGGACACCGGTTCCTGCCCCGGTCCGGGAAGATCCCACATGCCGCGGAGCGGCTGGGCCCGTGAGCCATGGCCGCTGAGCCTGCGCGTCCGGAGCCTGCGCGTCCAGAGCCTGCGCGTCCAGAGCCTGCGCGTCCGGAGGCTGGGCCCGTGAGCCATGGCCGCTGAGCCTGCGCGTCCGGAGCCTGCGCGTCCGGAGCCTGCGCGTCCAGAGCCTGCGCGTCCGGAGGCTGGGCCCGTGAGCCATGGCCGCTGAGCCTGCGCGTCCGGAGCCTGTGCTCCGCAACGGGAGAGGCCACAACAGTGAGAGGCCCGCATACCGCAAAAAAAAAAAAAAGAAATGATTAAAAAAATTTGCTGGGGTTCATAGTACAGCATTAGTAAAAGTGAATACCATGATTATTTCAACAACTAATTATTGACTATCAACTATGTGCTAGTCACTGTAAAGATTAATAAGACCCAGTGTGCCTATCTTCAAGAAGCTTACTATACAGCAAGCTTATAGTAAGTTAACTACAGAAATAATTATATGATAAAGTAGTTGATAATAAATAAACAGGAGGTACAGAGCTTTATGCGAGTTACAAGGCAAAAAGGCTTGTATATTATTGAGATAATCAGTAAAATTTTCATGAAGGAAGTAGCATTTGAGATGAGCAACTTTTTCATAGTCTGAGATATGAGAGATGAGCATTCCAGGTAGTGGGTACAGTAACAGCAAAGGTACAGAAGTGGGAAAGCAGGAGAGATTTTTAGGAAACTCAACAGCTATTTTGCCAAAGTGTAAACTATATGTTTTGGGGAGGGGGCAGTAGGAAATACCACAACTGGACAGTTACGTAGGAGTCAGATTGTGGGGAGCTTTTCAAATTCATTCCCTCACTCATTCAACATTCCCTGAGCCCCCGTGCCTGCCACTGTGCTGAACACAGCAGCAAAAAAATAGGAGACGTGAGTACTGTAACCACATCAGCTGTGTCTCCACAGACGTTCACAACTAGAGGCCTAAACATTCTTTTCATAAAATGAAGTCACACTATTTGTCTGCTCCCTAAATTTCATATTGAATCACTCAAGCTTATTAACGGCCGTGACCTGAGTCCAGGCGATTGCTGTCTCACAGGGGTTCAAAAGTAATTTTGAGGAAGAAAGAAACACATTTGCAACCAATTATACTTTCCAGTTACACTCTAATTTCAAGGAACTAGGTCAAATTCCTTAGCAGGTTCGGAAGGATTTAACCTGTTCCTTTCTGGGAACAGTGACCTCTGCAGCTTGCTCCTTAAGAGGCTGGTGCCACTCAGTTTGTCCCAGTGGGGTGATATCATGATGATAATCACACCCCAGTAGCTGATCCACCAGACTGGCCAAATTTGGGATTTATCAAGGTACTGCTAAAGAATTCTAAGGACAAATTCTTGCAGCTGTCTTCAGCCTTGAACATGACTGGAATATCAATCTATAAGCTGGAGGTGGCACATGTTGGAGATTTATTGAAACTACAGTAACCCAGATTTTACTGTGGCAAATTTGGGCACCCTGGCTATTAAAATAAAGAGGCTATGCCTACGTTTAAACCTTTTAAAAAAGAAATGTGAAATAACCAAACATTAAAAATAGAAATGAAAGTCATTGAAATGCAGAGCAATTATATAGATGACAAATTGAAATGTAAAAATGTATTCACGAAAAGGCTATGATAAAAGATTATCATTCACTCAAGGTGTTATAATAAGGAGGCTTCCCAGGCTGTTAATTGAATATAAGGTGGGGGGAGGGGCCTAAAAAGCTTTCTCAGTTTGAAGTTCAAATCTGTGGAACTCCCTGTCCTCCTGGCTTTAACTCAGACCTGACATTACTCACTTGAGGAACTGCTACCAAGCTTGTCTTTGCATCCAGGCAGAAAACAGCACTGCAAGTCTTTACAAAAAGCCTCTGGGCCTTGAGTGGCCTCACTGATGAAAGTTAATTTACTAGTCTACTTGCCACTTACATGTTAGTCTTCTAATAAGATAGTGTTTCTCAGAGTACCTAATCTCCGTCCTTTCACCCCCTCAACCTGAAATCCATGTTGGACCAGCCCAGTCAGGAAAATGGCCTAGTTTTGATCCCCTAGATAATTATATGAGTCTTTTTTCTTTTTGGCTCTGTTGTGTGGCTTATGGGATCTGAGTTCCCCGACCAGGGACTGAACCTGGCAGTGAAAGCGCAGAGTCCTAACCACTGGACCAACAGGGAATTCCCAGGGGTCATTTTTTAAACCAAATTTCTGCTGGGTGACTCTCTCTACAGCTTAGAAAGGAAGACATAGCAGAAATATTTATTCAATTCAGTCAATCAGTACATATGTTTTAGTGCCTAATATATTCCTAGCGCTGTGTATGATGCCACTAGGGAGAGAAGTGTCAGAGGCTAACAGTCAGAGATATAGGATCAACACAAATAAAGAAGGTATAAGACAGTACTCCTTTGTATGGACTGTGCTAAGAAGGCACCCTGTCCAACTGCCTTGCTACCATGGTGACAGTTACTAAGAAATGCACAGATCCACATACGAACAGGTTACAGAGTTCTGTTTTGCTGTTATTGTTTTTAAATATGCAGTTTCTCCAGTGAGATGAATGGTTCTTAATATCAGTCTCCAATTTTCTCTATGAACTCTGTATTCAAGTCCTTAAAGAGCATGTCGACCAATCCATGCTGACCCTGCACAATTTGGGGGTTTTCCTGTTGCTTGGGGATCAGGCTTTAACCCTTCATGTGTAGTGTGGAATAACCTCAAGTGTTCCAGGCGTCTAAGTTTACCTGACTCTAATACACAAGTATGATTTCCCAAGGATACCCCAAGGTTAAGAAGGAATTCTTTTTTTTTTTTTGCAATAATAATTAAAGATGTTTATTATAGCATTATTTATACCATATTTTATCCAACTATAAGAAGGAATTCTTGATCATCCCTAAATTCCTGCTTTTTAGTGGCTGCTATCTCCTCTTTGCCCCACCTCATCCTAGCTGTGCCCACTGTCCCCTCCTCATTTATCCCCCAAGCACCATTACATACAAGTGGTTCTTTATAAAAGACTTTGACTGAAAGTCTGGGAATTATAAGAGTAAGTAGTATTCTATATCACAGGATAGGAAATATAAGTATACAAAAGTTCTACGGCCATTTTCAACACAGGGAATTTCTCCCCATATTTTCCTCTCAGGCTCTGCCTGCTGCCACTTTACTCAGATTTCCTTCTCCTTCATCTCTTTTCTGAGTTCTGCAGGTCCAAATCGCTGTAATTTCATTACTCCAAGCAATGTGATTCTCATAGTCAAACCGTCCCCCATATAGACTAACTCACAATCCCCAAAGGCCCATCTTTTTTTTTTCTCTCCTCAAACAAAATCTCCATTTACCCCAGAGGTGGATTTTGCTGTTCCCCTGGAATGTAAAATAGCAGCTAAACATAACTGTTTTTAAAAGGTACTTATTTTCTTTCCCTGCTTGCACACTTTTTGGCTGAATTCTTCCGTTTACTCTGTACTCATGGTAACTTTTTTCTTGAGACTGTCTGAACTACAGATGTAAAGTCAAAGTGTCAGAAACATTTTGCATCGTGCATAGGTCATTCATATGTTTAGAGAGAAGTTTAGTTCCTTTTTTTTCTTTTTAAAATTCATTTTCTAAAAAAGTGATTCCTCAAAGATTGAGAAAAACTATGGAATGATTTGTGATTTTCTGATTGCCCTATAGGAGATACATAGGGAGCAGAATAAAAACTGGTCCCCTGTAGAAAACTCCCTACTGTGTCTGGCATTATCCACAGGCCAAGACCCCTTTATATGCATGCAACACGATTTTCATAAAAGAAACCTTTTCACATTCAGTCACAGGAGTAGACGCTTGGGCAGTGACCACAGCTCTGCTTTAAGGATAAGAATCTTAACTTTGACTACAGAAATGTTTCCGGAAGTGCTGAGTACTGATTTCTTGGAGGCAGCCCTCAATTACATTTGAATGTCATCCCCAAAAGAAAGTAACATATGACAGTAAGTACAGCCTCTTGTGAAGATGGATATTTCCCCTTAGAAAGATCTCAATCTTTCTATCTATATATACACCACTGGACTAGGTACCATGGAAGATGTGAGAAAACAATAAAACAAAATTGAAATCCCATAGGAGCTTAGAATTCAGAGGGTGAGAAAAGTTTCACTATACAGAAGTAATAGTTATTGAATGAAAAACAAAGTAGAATTTATTCACAGAGTTCTGGAATTTTAGAACTAGAAGTATTTTAAAGATTATTCACTGATATACAGAGGAGAAAACTGGAGCCCAGAAGGGTTACCTGAGGTCACACAGTGCATTAGTGGCAGAGCCAGGAAGAGACCACAGATATCAAGAGCTTTGTCTACTTTACCACACTGTAACAACTATTAAGCATCAATTCTATGCAAGGAAATATACAGCTTGAGATAATAAATGCAAAATGCCTAGCACAATGTGTGGGACCATCAGCTGTCATCATTATCATAATCGTCATCACAATTATAATGGTTAAGAGTACAAATTTTGTGGGCAGAAGACCTAAATAGATATTTCTCCAAAGAAGACATATAGATGGCCAAGAGGCACATGAAAAGATGCTCAACATGGCTAATTATTACAGGAATGCAAATCAAAACTACAATGAGGTATCATCTCACACCAGTCAGAACGGCTATCATTTAAAAAGTCTACAAATAACAAATGCTGGAGAGGGTGTAGAGAAAAGAGAACCCTCCTGTTGGTGGGAATGTAAATTGGTGCGGCCACTGTGGAAAACAGTATGGAGGCTCCTCAAAAAACTAAAAACAGAGTTGCCATATGATCCTGCAATCCCATTCCTGGGCATATATCCAGAGAAAACTATAATTCAAAAAGATACGTGCACCCCAATGTTCATTACAGCACTATTTACAATAGCCAAGACATGGAAGCAACCTAAGTATCCATTGACAGATGAATAGATAAAGAAGATGTGGTACATATATACTGTGGAATACTACTCAGCCATAAAAAGAATGAAATAATGCCATTTGCAGCAACATGGATGGACCCAGAGATTATCACACTAAATGAAGTCAGAAAGAGAAAGACAAATACCGTATGATATCACTTACATGTGGAATCTAAAATACAACACAAATGAACTTAGCTACGAAACAGAAACAGACTCCCAAACATAGAGAAAAGACTTGTGGTTGCCAAGGGGGAGGGGGCTGGAGGAGGGATGGATTGGGAGTTTAGGATTAGCAGATGCAAACTAGTATATACAGAATGGATAAACAACAAGGTCCTACTGTGTAGCACAGGAAACTATATTCAGTATCCTGTGATAAACCATAATGAAAAAGAATGCATATATATGTATAACTTAATCACTTTGCTGTAGAGTAGAAATTAACACAACATTGTAAATCAACTATACTTCAACAAAATTAAGTTTTTTAGTACAAATTTTGGTATTGGAACTGGAGGGTTGCAGTTCTACCACTTATTGTGTAACTGTAGATGAGCTACTTATCTTCTCCAAACCCTAGCTTCTTCATCTATAGAATGGGAATAAAAATAATATCTACCTAATAGGATGGTTATGAGGATTATATATACTTCTCACTTGAGTGTGTTCAAACATTAGCTGTTCCATTTATTAACCTATATAGGTATACAGAGAGACAGACAAAGATACACACATACAGAGTATTGGTGGAACTTCTCTTTGCTCTGCCAAAAAGACAGCCAGAAAGTTAACACTTTTTTAGCTTTTACTATATAGATATCAGTACACAAAAGTATGGAGCAAAGAAAATAGGAAAAGAAATGCTATTTGGGATACTACAATATAGAAACTGCTTACTATTCTCAACAAATATACACCAAGTTTCTGTTTTCAAGGAGCTTGTAACCTAGTGGAGGAAGAAACCAGGCTGTTAAGATATGGAGTGATATACACGTTGCAAAGCCAGAGTTAAGAGCTGTGAAAGCTCACAAAAGGGCATCCTATTCAGTAAGAGTGGAGGCAGAGAAGTGAGTCTCAGAGAAGGTTTCTCAAATAAAGGAATAAAGAGCTGGCCAAAGATGAGAAGAGCTGGCAAGTGCCTAAAGCTACAATCCAGGTGGGTCCTCAGGATCCGTGCCAAACCTCCAGTGTGCCTTCTTACACTGCAGGTGTTAAAGAAGGAAAAACCACACCTCCCCCATCTCCCTGCAGTTAGGGTTCTGCTTCTGCCAATTAGAAGGTGGATCACAGGCTGAAGCCACCTGCTTTGTTTCTGCTGGCGAACTCAGCTGTGAACACGTTGGGCTTTTCTGCTACATTATTTCAGTGTCTAGGTACTAACTTCACAGGCGTTGAGAGGTAGTCACAGGAGCAGCAGTGGCTTCCTGATCCTTGGATTAACAGCTACAGTGGTATGTCTTTGAACTCAACAGTTCCAGTGGAGTCCCCTGATTCCCCGTCTCTCTGATTATTGCAGAGGTGGCAGCTACCCTGGTAAACCAGCCCAGCAGTCTTGTCCTAGTAATCATTCCTGGAGGCCCCACTTTATCCCTTCACCCTTTCCAATAACTTTGTAAGCTCCTGATTCCCCGAATTAAATCCTTCTTGCTTAAAATGATGTGAATGGCTCCTATTGCTTGAATCGAATACACCAAAAGAATATAAAAATGCAAAATGTGCCATGAATAATATTATTTGCAGGGGTCAGCAAATAATGGGCGGAACATGGGTGTGTAAATATCTCTTTGAGATCCTTTCTTTTGGATATATACCTAGAAGAGGGATTACTGGATCATACGGTATTTCTGTTTTTAGTTTTTTGAGGAACCACCACACTGTTTTCCATAGGGGCTGCACCATTTTATGTTCTTACCAACAGGGGACAAGGGTTCCAATTTCTCCACATCCTCGCCAACACTTGTGATTTTCTGTTTTGTTTTTTTGATGGTAGCCATTCTAATGAGCATGAGTGATATGTCACTGTGGTCTTGATTTGCATTTTCCTAATCATTAGTGATGTTGAGCATCTTTTTATATGCTTTTTGGCCATTTGTATATCTTCTTTGCCCATTTTTAAATTGGATTCTATTTGTTGTTGTTGAATTGTAAGAGTTCCTTATATATTCTGAATATTATCCCCTTTTTTCACTCTGTTGCTTCTGCCAGTCCAGTTTTAGTCCATGCTCATGAATGGAAGTCTAGTCTGGAGCAACTTGCTGGCAGTCTGGCCAGATCTGGAGCCATCTTCCATCCTAAAGACACCAGTGGGAATAAGCCAGAGAATCCCTATCTTGGACACTTCAGGTCTTAGATACTCTGATTTCCTGGGATATCGAAAAGTATCCCCATGCTTTACTTTGAACCAGAACAAGCCAACCTAAGGTTTCTGGGGCTGCCAAATTAGAAAGAGCCTCAAGACTGGGTATGGGAGTCATGGAGGTAGACTCACCAGATTCAGGTTTTCCACTGTCAAGTACCTGCCACTAGAAAGTTGAAATCAAACACAATTTTCACATCTGTTTTGTAATTTAGCGCTGCTCCTTTTACTTCAAACAGTAGTTCAGTTCATCTTCTTTGATTCTGTTTATCCTGAGGGGATAAAATATCCCAACCCTAGAGACCTTAACGATTTCCAGTAGAATACATAGAGAGTTAATGCATGACTTAGTCTAAAATACAACCCAGTTCACACAGTACTTGCTCCAAAAAATCCTTGCTGATTCTGTATTAGTGGGTATGAACTCCAAGGCATGCTACATTTGCTAAAATATCCTATTTGAAGAGAGACAATTCTGATTTATAGAAGGTCTATTTCCTTTTCTAACTACTACTGCCTTTTGGAAGACTTTAGGAAGCCTTAATGTGCATTATTTTTATGGTCCCCACAAGAAAAGGAAAATGGGATGGTTAAGAGAGCTGCATAAGGTCAAGAAGAAGAAACACTGGAAATAAAAGATCCTAATTCTCTTCTTCCCTGACTTTTATGTTAAGTTGTTGCTATTCAAGGGCCTACATTCAAGTGTTTATCACTGCATTACCTTTAATCATGAGTATCAGGGATAGTGACATTTATAAATGATTTCAGCTGTAAGTAACAGAAAACCCAAACATAAGTAGGTTAAAAAAATAGTTTTTTCCTCATCATAACAAGAAATCCGGAGATAGGTAGTTGCTGGCACTGGTTTAAATGTTCAGCAATCTCAAGGCTAAAAGTCGTTCATTTTCTCAACTTTTCGCTCACAGATGAAAGATGGCTATCACAGCTCCAGACATCCTATTCTTTACAAAGTAGAGAGAACAGAGAAGAGATGATACCAGTTCTGGCTGTGCCATTTTATTTGGAAGGCATAAGGTTTCCTGGAACTTCCTCCTCAACCTTAGAAATCTTCAGCTTACTTCTCGAAGGCTGAAACACCACTCCCAGGTGTAAGCAAGGCTAGGAAAACAAAATACATGGGAATATTTGGTTTTCCCACCCCAGAAGCAGGCAAGTGAGAGGGAAGTTGGCAATGAGTGTTGGTCTGCCAAGTTTTAGGGTTTGCCACAGTGAAAACCAGGAAACACCAAAATATTCAAGAATGCAAGACTAAGTGTAATGTGCCATATGAATCCCAGGTAGCTGTTAAAAATTGTGGTACAGAAAAATACTTAGTGGCATCATGCAAAATTATTCATAAAATGTTATCAACTAAAAAATTAACATAAAACAATAGATGAGAAAACATCAAATTTGTTGGGGTGACCTAAGTTTAGATAGATTTTTAAAAATAAATTTATTTATTTATTCATTTATTTATTTATGGCTGGGTTGGGTCTTCCTTGCTGCACGCGGGCTTTCTCTAGTTGCGGCGCGTGGGGGCTACTCTTCATTGCGGTGCGCGGGTTCTAGGCACGCGGGCTTCAGTAGTTGTGGCATGCAGGCTCAGTAGTTGTGGCTCGTGGGCTCTAGAGCGCAGGCTCAGTAGTTGTGGCACATGGCCTTAGTTGCTCCGTGGCACGTGGGATCTTCCTGGACCAGGGCTTGAACCTGTGTCCCCTGCATTGGCAGGCAGATTCTTAACCACTGCGCCACCAGGGAAGCCCTAGATAGATTTTTAAAAGTTAAATATATATATGCAAAAAGAAAAAAACTGGAACTTATACTCTGAAAATGTTGACTTAGGTTGGGTTTTCCAGGAAACAGACTCTGAGGCAGAGATTTGCTTGCAGCTGGTTTAGTGGAGAGTGCTCTGAGGAGCAGCACCTGTTGTGGGGGCAGGACTGGGCAGAGGGAGAAAGTGAACTGCAGGACAGATGCCACAGAGGCTTTAATTGGTTCCATTGGAAGTTCTGAAGCTGAAGTCCCAGACTGTCCCAACTGAGGGTCTGTGCCTTGTACCTCCACAAGTGACCCGTCGTGGGATTTGGACTGTCCCCAGGGAGGGGATATAACTTAGCGTGAGGCAGTTTCCTTCACAGAGGCAATTTTGGAGAAGAATTCAACTGTGAGTCATTAGCAGCCAACATTCTTGGCAGCTGTATCTTGAGATCCGGGCAGCACACCGCAGCGTCCACCAGAAATGTCAACAGTGATTTATCTCTGGGTTTGGGGATTAAGGTTGGTTTTCTCTCTTTTTAAAAATATTTTCCAAATTTTCCATAATGAATATAACATTGTTCTAAGCATTAAATGAGTTAATTCATAGAAGGCAGTTAGCACAGTTCCTGGAATTTATTAAACACTCAATAAATTTAGCTATAATTATTTTGTATTTATATATATGTATATATGTGTTCATGTAACATTTTTAAGGGAAAACATAAATATGGATATTGTCAAGAAGAACGTATGAAATAGGATTAAAATAATAACAGAACTTGCTGTTCCTTTTGGCTTATTATTTTTTAAAATATTTATTTATTTATTTGGCTGCATTGGGTCTTAGCTGCAGCATAGGGATCTTCGTTGCAGTGTGCGGGATCTTTAGTTGCGGCATGTGGGATCCTTAGTTGGGGCATGCAGGATCTAGTTCGCTGACCAGGGATTGAACCTGGGCCCCCCACATTGGGAGCTTGGAGTTTTAACTGCTGGACCACCAGGGAAGCCCCTGGCTTATTATTTTTTTAATCTGTGTTTTAATCTGTGAAATTCTTTCTTATGACATTGTTTCTTTCCGGCATGTCCAACAGAACTTTATGTAATGACAGAAATTTCAGGGACTTCCGTGGCAGTCCAGTGGTTAACACCCCACGCTCCCAATGCAGGGGGCATGGGTTCGACCCCTGGTCAGGGAACTAAGATTCTGTATGCCGCACGGTCAGTGTCTGTGCTGCCCAATATGGTAGCCATTAGGCACAGGTGGCTGCTAGGCGCTGGAAATGTAGTAGAGCAAATGAAAAGCCAAGTTTTAAATTTTATTTAGTTCCAATTCATTCAAATGTAAATAGCCACATATTGCTAGTGGCTACCATATTGGACAACGCAGCTCTATACCAATATTAGGCAATGGTTATGTAGAGAATAGACCTAAAATATTCTTTCTCTAAGTTTGGATTCGTTCCTCAACTCACTACCCTGTATAATCTCCTACTTGTGATTTCAAAATCACATTTTATTTACATGTGTAGAAAAACAAAATGCAAAGAGTTAATTAAGTGTACAAAAAAGGGTTGTTGTTGGTGGTGGTCAGACTTTTAAAATATACAACAGGGAAAGTAATTTAGTTGAAAGGTGCTAAAGAGCTACATAATGTATTGCTAACTGTATGGTATCTTTTAGTAAATAATCCAAAGAGAAAATGAAAGAGGTTGTTCCATATCATATATCTGGTTCCTCTTCGTAAGCTAAAAGAGACTTCTCACCAAAATCATACTTTTCAACCATACTGTCCATATAAAAAGGGAGATAACTGCAGAAACAATTTGAAAATGCCTAAATAACAATGTGGAAGTCTCTTACCTCTTAGATGGGAGGCATATGTATATGGTAGGAGACATATGTATATGGGGATAACTCACTAACAGCAGCCAAGTTTGTGGAGAAAAGAGACACAGATCTTGGTTTGCATCTCACCCTGCGAGTTACTGGCTGTGCGTACTTTGAACAAATTACTTAACTTCTCCATAATCAAATGGTGATAGCTATACCTGCCTTGAAGATGAGTTGAAAGATTAGTGATATGTAAAGCACCTGGCATATAGTAAGTGCTAAATCAATGACAGTTTTATTATGATGTTAGTATAATGTGAAGAAAACAGATCAGCAAAAAGGAAGTAAGCCCAAATACTTAAAAACTGGGGTAGGAATTAACTGGAATAATCATTAAATTGTAAAATTATTTTTGGTATATTTTGTTTTATGTGTATTTCAACCACACAAAATTTAGTCAACTGTTTATCAAATGAATGAAAAAAATGGATGCTTGAATAAATGAATGAATAAATGCCTTGCCTGTTTTTAATATCATTTTGCCTCCCAAATGGGTTGTTATCACTAAAATGGTTTTGTCACTGGCATTGTCACTAGGGATATGTTCAAAGACTGTAAAGAGCAGTATCAAATCAATGGTCTTTTCTAGACTTAACAGGAGGGATTAGGGCTGATATTAAGAAACAACTTCTTGAGCAATATTACTAATGGAGCAGTTAAGAGCTTCCATCCTTAGATATTTTTAAGAAGACAGATAAATACTCCATGCTGGAAATGTCATCATCTTCTGTGGTAGTTAGCTTCCAGGGTAGCCTCCATTGAACCTTACTTCCTAAGTCAATCAAGGATGGTGCTGAATATGGCTGAGGTGATGTGTGACTTCCAAGGCTATGTCGTAAAAAGCATTGCAGCTTCGGCTCCGGTCAATCAGATTGATCACATGCTCCATGATAAGCCAGTAGCCATGCTGTGAGGAGGACACTCAAGCCATCCCATGGAGAGGCCCATGTGGCCAACAGCCTGTGCCAATCCACTGGACATGTAAGAGAGCCACCTTGAAAGCAGACTCTCCAGCTTCAAACAAGTCTTCAGATGACCACAGCCCTAGCCAACATCTGACTGCAACCTTATGAAACACTGAAACATAAATGCCCAGTTGAGCCACTCTTGAATTCCTGACTCACAGAAATTGTGAGAGGGAATATATGACTTTTATTGTTTTAAGTCACTAAGTTTTGGGGTTATTTGATATGCAGCCAACATATCATCAATGGCAAACATTTATTGCTACTGTCCAAAATGTCCTGCTAATGGGCTGAACCAGATGACCATTTTTTTTTTGAACCAGATAACCATTTAAGATAACTTCTATCTTTGTAACATCAACCTTTTAACAGCTTATCATGTAATGAACTCAGTATCTTTTTCCTATAAAATTCCTATGAGACAAGGCGAATCAGCCAATCAAATATTTAACAAACATCCATTAAGTCTGTGGAATTAAAGAACATCAGCTAAAATTGGAGTCAGGACACACCTGTAGGGAGGGCTCTCACAGCTGTGCATCATCAATTACTCCAAATTGGAAGAGACATACCCCTACATCTCTCCCACAGGAAGGTACTGCCTACTTTACTATCCAGAAGGAAGAAGAAAACCATCTTTCTGGCCAACCACAGCCCAGCCAATCAGAGACTGTAGCACCCCGGCCAATGAGAAGCCTCTATACTTTGGACTGCCAGCTTCCTCCGGTGAACTCTTTAGTTATGATAGCCCCTACCAAGGCCCCCCTTTTCCCTATAAAAGCAAGCTCCCCTTCCATGTTCTCTGGATTTGCCTGTGGTCCACCACAGTTCCCATAACCTGAATTGCAATTCCTCTGTCTATTCCCAAATAAACTTGTTTTGCTGGTAAAATAACTGGCTATTATTAAAGATGATAAATTCAAGGTATTACTCTAGGTGCTCTGTTGATTAAAAGGTATGATGATGCTAATGATAAAAATTAGTAACAATAATAAGTATTACTAATATTTATTAAGCATCTACTTTAGACACTGTGCATATACTCTCATTTAACCTTAATATACATGGCCAAATGTTTTCCAGGAAGGTCATACCAAATTACACACCCATCTGCAGTGTATAAGAGCAGAGTCACTGTATGTTTACCAGCACTTAAAAACAATTTTTTTTAAATCTGATAGGTGAAAAATACAATAGTTTAATCTGCATTTCTATGATTACTAGGTCTTGACATGTTAAGCACATCAAACCTTTATCTGACATACATTACAAATATTTTCCCCCCAGGTTGGTATTGCGTTTTTTTGAAATGTTTACAGTCAAGCCAATCTCTTCCTTTGTAATTTCTTCCAATTCTTTTGTAATTAGGTTCTTCTCTATTTCTAGATCAATTAAATTTTCAACTTGTATTTCTTTCTAGTTTGTTTACGTTTTTTTCGTTTTTGTCTTTGAGTTTACACAGTAATTAACTTTGTTAGACTTTTGTTTTCTTCTCTATTCTCTTTTTTTTTAAGTGGGGTATAGTTGCTTTACATGGCTGTGTCCGTTTTATGTTTTGTTTTGTTTTGTTTTGTTTTGCAGTATGCGGGCCTCTCACTGTTGTGGCCTCTCCCGTTGCGGAGCATAGGCTCCGGACGCGCAGGCTCAGCGACCGTGGCTCATAGGCCCAGCCGCTTCGCGGCATGTGGGATCCTCCCAGACCGGGGCACGAACCCGTGTCCCCTGCATCGGCAGGCGGACTCTCAACCACTGCGCCACCAGGGAAGCCCTATGTTTTGTTTTTTACACATGTAATTATTTTTTGTTGCAGGATACAGGGCAAAAGTCTTTTTTCCCCCATAATCATGTCTCCTTCACTTATAAATTGAGTAAGTTTTCCTTTCCCCACTGATTTATGATGCCACCTTTACTATCTAAGGAATTCTTATATTACTTGAGTATGTTTACAGTCTTTATAATCCTCTTTCACTGTCTGTGGGTTTTGGTGCTAGTACTGCACTTTTTTGATTACTTACATCTACTCATTCACTAAGGACCACCACATTCTCTTCCAGGAAGCCTCCCTGATTCTCCCAAAGAGATACCATTGCTGCCTCCTTTTTCACCTTTATAACGTATAAAATTTCACCTTTACATATAAAATTTCACAGTTAACAAAGTTGATATTACCCAATTATATTCTTGAGAGCAAGCAACAGGTATGCTATATATTCATTAAAATCAAATTATGGGATTTGCATTAAAAGGTAACGATGGCAGAACCGATCTTGTTTGACAAAAAAATGAAAACAGGCAATTCCCTCATTTGTCTAACAAAAATCATTGTGCCATCCATGATGAAAAAATTATAAAGGTGAATGAAACCTAGATTGTGCTTTAGGGAATTCACTTAGTAGGGGAAAGACAGATGAAAATATACGTGTTTAAGTACACTATGACTAAAGTGTATAAAATAAAAATAACAAAGAGAAAGGTTAAAAACTAAGCGAGCAGTGGGGTAGTGTTTCAAGCAGTGGACATACCTATGAGCTGGGTTTATGGTGTTTCTTAAATGTTTGAGGATTTGTAATTCATCTGAATGACAAAGTACATCAATTCAGATTCTTAAGCAGAAGTTGCATTAACGTAGCCTTCATTCTGAGAACTTTTTAAGGAAGCCTAATATAGTGTGGGTAGTACGGCCAAGCCTAGGAGCAGCTCTGGTCCGAAGCCCTTTCGTTAGCACGAACCCGAGATGACTAGAACCTGAGAGGCGTGAATTAACTCACCGCGGGTGAAAATCAGACATGGGGGTGAGAGATAAACCTTTACCCACCTGAGGCTTCTACTCTATAAACCACTTACTGGAGTTGGTTTAAAAGCAATGAGGACTACAGACTCCCTGTTGTGAGAGCCAGCACAGTTCCAAGCCCAAGGCTCACCTCGCCGCGCGCCTCAGGCCCCAGCCGAGCCCCGGCCAGATGTTAGGACAAGAACTACTGACGTCACGGAAACGTGACGTCACCAGCACTGACGCAGTCTAACAGGGAGGGGCCTCTCAGCTCACCTCAGAACGCCGTCAGCTCCACGGAGCAGCGAGCGGGCCGCCTCGCGCTCTGCCCTGAGGGTCCGAATAGTCAGAGCTGCGGGAACCGAAGCGCCGGAGTCGCTCAGGAGCTAAGGAGCGGCCACCCCTCTCCCGCCTTGACCCTTAACCGCGTCCTCTCTAAGGCCCAGGCGCGGTCCAGGCGGCCGCGCGCTCACGAGCCCGCCGCTTGCGGCGGTCACGCGCACGCACGCTCGTGCGCCCGTTCCCTGAGAACCCGGAAGTGCGAGGGAGAGGCGAGCCACGTGGGTGGAGCTGGAGCGCAGCTCGCATGGGGGAGTCTATCCCGCTGGCAGCCCCGGTCCCGGTGGAACAGGCGGTGCTGGAGACGTTCTTCTCTCACCTGGGTATCTTCTCTTACGACAAGGCCAAGGACAATGTGGAGAAGGAACGAGAGGCCAACAAGAGCGCGGGGGGCAGCTGGCTGTCGCTGCTGGCGGCCTTGGCCCACCTGGCCGCGGCAGAGAAGGTCTATCACAGCCTCACCTACCTGGGGCAGAAACTAGGTACCTCCGCCCCGCCCCCCGTGCCCCTTGAGGAAGGAAAGGGAGTATATTCCCCCATCGGCAATGGCTTGGGTTCCCTGTCTCTGTCACTCTTAGCCGCAGGCTCAACTCCGCACTCCCAGGTCTCCTCCCACCGATCCCGTCCTTCCCTCGGCTTCCACAAACCCCGCCCACCGGCCTCCGCGGCAGATAGATTGGCCGTCCGGGTGGATGTTGTTTGCAGGGCTGTGCTTCAAACCGATGGTAGTATCCATTTTGCTTATGCATGGATTGGTGCCATAAATGAGAAGTTAAACTCTGTGTCCTCGCTCTCTAACCAGTGACACTGCGGCGAGAGGAGCAAAACTTGGCAATACAACCTAGTTAGAATTCATGAACACTATTGTCTGGCTTCTTAAGGCCCCAGAGAGTTACAGATGGTGTCCTACCCCCTCTTCGTAGACCCACAATAAATATCTAACGAATGAAGAGAAAAATGAATGCTGGACAGGAAAGGCAAGAAATATGCCTAACACTAACAAGAGGGGCCTTACAGGGAAAATGGTAAACACTCTTATCATCCCATGATAAATCTTGCCCCTGAAGATAAGATGCAGGAGCTGATTAAGCTGATTTTCACTAGTAGAAACAATTAGTATGAGTAAATCAGAAGGAAATAATATATGTGAAAGCCAAGGGCTATACATACGAAGTATTACTACTTATAATTACCAATATTATGAATCCCAGAGCTTTTAGAGTTGTTTTAGTACTTTGGCGTATTTTAGACCCTTTAATATCAGAGGCACAGGGTCTGGTATGAATGAAGGACACATAACAGTATAAAATAGAAGTGTACAATTGAGTGCAGATTCCAGTTTGAGTTTCTCCCCCCCAGTTTCCTCGTATTGCCTGAAGGTGACCATGTACATCTTGCTTTCAGTAAACACTCAAGGGGCAGGGCTTTCTGAGATCTTAACTGTGCTTTAGCTTTTCAAACAATAACTTGTTATTTAGTGTGTTGACTTACTGGCAACAACTAGTCAGATAGTTTCACCTTGTGTAATTTTTCCTCCTTTTCTTACAGTGGCACTTCTCAGAGATTTACAATTGCTCTTGCAGTGTTATAATTCCCCTTTCTACAGATTGGCAAATTGTGTGCATGCAGTTGTGCGGGTAGGTGACAGAGCCTATACCAGAATACCTACCTTTGAACTGTCAGATTGTGTTTGTGTCCAAATGATTTATAAAAATTGTAGATGTAGTATAATTTACAGTTATATATTAAATAATTTACATATTATTATGTATATATGGAAATGGGGAGGATTCTGGCTGTAAAATTGAAGGTGGGTAATTTTCTTGCAGTTTTAGTGTTTTTAGATTCCCCCGCCCCATGAAGAATGGTGATTGATCCCAGTGCCGTGTTTCTTATGTTTTTTTCTTTTAGTTCACCTATGAGGATTTGATAACCTGTGGCCTCACTCCCCAGAAAAATATCTATGTAATACAATTTTGCACGTAATCTGAAAGGGTTCACTTGGATTTCCTAAAGCCTATGTATAGACCTCAGTTAAGAAATCAACTCTAGTTTAAGTTGTATGTGCCTGGTTTTAGGTGCCTGGCTGTGCCTAAGAACATGCACAAGCCCATCACTGTCTCTGACTTGGGTTCTCTGAAGTGGCTCTTATTATGTAAAGGGATTAGTTCTGCACAGACCCCAGCTTGCATGGGTGAGCCTGAGGGCTGTGCTTTGAAATTGATCCACGGAGCAATTTACACTGTGAAACATGCTCAGGCGCTGTTTAGGCTCCCAGCTGATCTGTCACTTTGGTGTAAATGTTCTGAAAATGGCATGTTTAATGCCACATAGCTTACTCTCGTGTACAGTAAATGTAAGTTCCAGATGTAAATTTTTAGCTTTGCAATTACCTTACCGTTTTTTGATACTGGAATGTTTGTGATATCAACGTGCTTACAATATGACTTCATGATTATTGAGTTGACTCTCCGTTTTCTTAAAAACTTGGGAAAATTTTTGTGTTGCTACTTAAAACAGTCCCATGTTCGTCAACTACTTTGCTATTTAGAACATTTATATGGTTTTCTTTAAAAAGCAAAACAAAAAGTTTATGTGTATTTTTTAAACATGTAGAAAGCACGTTTTTAAAAAGTGAGTCTTTTTGACTTCACTTTTGTGACTGGTGTTTATTGGAGACCTTGGCAGTGAATCCTGATTATAGATGCAAGTGTGGGACTTTAGATAAAGAACAGACCTGACAGGGAGCCTTCTGTTCCTGTCTTGGCTCAGCTGAAAAACTTTGGGGTCAACCCTTATCTTGGAGCCCTCTGTTTACTTTGAGGGGAGAATATATCTATTTGGGGAAAGATCAGTGATTAAAGTATGCTGACTCAATACCTGCAGAGGACTTTAGAAGGTCATACTTTTCTCCGCTTTGTTTCATTGCTGGAGAGTTTCCTCAACATCTGGTGGCTGGAAGATACCATGGTAGAAAATGACTTAACTTGAGAACTGATGTTTAAAGAGTATCATTAGCAAGAAGTTGTGAAATAAAATATTCAATTAGAAGTGCAAAACTTTAATATACTCATTGCTTGAAATTTCATGATGTGAGATAGATAGACTGTTGAAATCTTGAAAAATAATGAGCATTCATAAAACGAGACTTCCATGGAAACAATTCAAAATAATCATATTTTGTAAATTCAAAAAGCTGAGACAAGAAGTCTGGTGTCTCTGATTCCTTATTTCCCAGCATGAAGGAAGGCCACTCCCCACTGGATATTCCTAACCAGGGTAGTCACCAAGTAGGCTTGTGCTCCTGAGAGCTTTGAGAAGAGAGACATGTTTAAAACAAATGCGTTGGTGGTCTCTCCCTTCCTTAAAGTGTCAGGTAACTTGGTTTCACATAGTAGTAATGGATGTTTATTGATAAGCTTTAAAAGATATTTATACGGTGTTTCCACACCCCCAGGTAAGGGTAATCTAATGAAGGAAGGTATCCATTTTTCACCCAGAGTTAAAATTTTCACCAAGTTCACCTCGTTTAACAGCAGAAGTGAGTACACAATTAAGGTCACCTAGCTATCTATCAAATAGCTAGCTATTCTTTTTACAGTACTTGAAGCTCCC
The DNA here is from genome assembly GCF_963924675.1 of Phocoena phocoena. Taxonomy (NCBI): domain Eukaryota; kingdom Metazoa; phylum Chordata; class Mammalia; order Artiodactyla; family Phocoenidae; genus Phocoena; species Phocoena phocoena. The sequence continues at coordinate 52,252,827 of NC_089229.1, forward strand.
AATTTACCACAGAGTTGCAGAAGCCAAACTCTGTAGTATTGAGAGCTTCTTTTATCAGTTATAAATGGAAGGGGAAGGAATTAGCAGTATTGATTACGTGCTTTGCTCCAGGTGTGTTACATACCAAATGTTATTTCACTGTGTCTTTTTAGTTTCATGTTAAAACAACAACTAAGGCTCAAAGTGGCTAAGGTTAAGTCCCGTGCACATCACACAGCTTGTAAATTTGGAAGCTGGGATTTGGAACCAAGTCTTTCAGACTTCCAGAGCTTTTAAATTTTACTTGGTACTCTTGCTACCTTCGTAACCTAAGAGATTTTGTCTTAGACCTGGGCACAGAGGTCCATTTATTTCATAGCAACACCTTACAAAATCTGCAAAGCTAGACTTAATATGGATGGAGAGGAAAGGCAAACCTTCCAGGATACAGTCCTGTATGGGATGTTGGTGTCAGGGTCAATCCACCTTCACCATATGGCCTTTGCTGCTATTAGTAGGAGAAATGATGTGAATGCTAGTCAGTCTGGGCAGTATATTGGAGAAAACACTTTTTCAGTATCAGTAGTTTGCCTGTGAAATCAGTAGTAGTAGGGTGACCAACCCTATAGGTTTGCCCGGAGTTGAGGCGGTTTTCAGGACATGGGACTAGGGGTTTCCTGAGAAGCTAGATTTTCAGTACTAAAACCTGGAAAGTCATGGGTAAACTGGGACAAGGTGGTTGCCATAGTGGTAAGGGATATAAGATTCATTTCTTGAAATACAAACTGGGCAATGAATTGTGAAATGTTTCATTCATTAAGAGGACATTTTACAAATGCCTTGATAAGTAATTTATACTCCTAATTGGTATGTTTAGAACAGTAACTCATTCATTAAAGCATTCTATGAATATCAACAGAAAATTTAAAATATTATTCATCTCTGAGAGTTTTATATATTCCTGAGATTTACTGTTTTAAACCTGCCCTGTTGCTTTTTGTTCTCCTAATGTTTTACCTCTGACCTTTGGTGGGGTACAGAATTGCTTAAGAAAACATCTATGAAACTGGCCCCATAATTATTAGAAGCATAGTTGATCATGTATTAATACAGAAGTAAAGAAATAATGTCTATGCCATCTGAACCTTTTTGGTTGTTGAAAAGAATGTATGTGGCCTTACTTGTTGGCTGATTTTCTTTGGAACCCCTGAGTTACAACATGAGTTACAGCAGCAGTTATTTATAATTGCTTCCTACTGGTTTTTTTTTTTTTCCTCTATTTTCTTTTCTTTCTTTCTTTATTTTTGGCTGCTTTGGATCTTCATTGCTGCGCATGGGCTTTCTCTAGTTGCGGCGAGCTGGGGCTATTCTTCCATGCGGTGTGCGGGCTTCTCATTGCAGTGGCTTCTCTTGTTGCGGAGTACGGGCTCTAGGCGCGTGGGCTTCAGTAGTTGTGGCCTGCGGGCTCTAGAGCACAGGCTCAGTAGCTGTGGCACACGGGCTTAGTTGGTCCACGGCATGTGGGATCTTCCTGGACCAGGGATAAAACCCATGTTCCCTGCGTTAGCAGGCGTATTCTTAACCACTGCGCAACCAGAGAAGTCCCACTTCCTAGTCTTAATAATTCACAATATGGTACTTATTATGACAAAAACTGTACTGTCAACCTTGTTAAGAGCACTAACAGTCCCTTTGTTCCCCTGGGATCCCAGTAGTCCGTGTTTTCCATTTTCTCATACAGCTTGAAAGGAAAACGCAACTCCAAAGCAGAAATAAAATTTTCTGATTTACCAGGAATAACAACAGTGTTTCGTAATTGGGTGTTCTCTTTTGTTTTAAATATCTTTATGTGGAAGGAGGACTTTTAGATCCAGGTTGATGTCACTTGCAAGGTTAATCATCCTCTGAATTAGATCTGAATCCTCATTGAAGTGGGCTGGGGGAATATTGGTGCATGAATAAGGAAATTTTTTATTTGAATTTTATTTGTTTTTTTATATAGCAGTTTCTTATTAGTTATTCATTTTATACATATAGTGTATATATGTCAATCCCAATCTCCCAATTCATCACACCACCACCCGACACTTTCCTCCCTTGGTGTCCATACGTTTGTTCTCTACATCTGTGACTCAATTTCTGCCCTGCAAACCGGTTCATCTGTACCATTTTTCTAGGTTCCACATATATGCGTTAATATACGATATTTGTTTTTCTCTTTCTGACTTACTTCACTCTGTATGACAGTCTCTAGATCCATCCACATCTCTACAAATGACCCAATTTTGTTCCTTTTTATGGCTGAGTAATATTCCATCGTATATATGTACCACATCTTCTTTATCCATTCATCTGTCGATGGGCATTTAGGTTGCTTCCATGTCCTGGCTATTGTAAGTAGTGCTGTAATGAACATTGGGGTGCATGTATGTTTTTGAATTATGGTTTTCTCTGGGTATATGCCCAGTAGTGGGATTGCTGGGTCATATGGTAATTCTATTTTCAATTTTTTAAGGAACCTCCATACTGTTCTCCATAGTGGCTGTATCAGTTTACATTCCCACCAGCAGTGCAAGAGGGTTCCCTTTTCTCCACACCCTCTCCAGCATTTGTTGTTTGTAGATTTTCTGATGATGCCCATTCTAACTGGTGCGAGGTGATACCTCACTGTAGTTTTGATTTGCATTTCTCTAATAATTAGTGATGCTGAGCAGCTTTTCATGTGCTTCTTGCCCATCTGTATGTCTTCTTTGGAGAAATGTCTATTTAGGTCTTCTGCCCATTTTTGGATTGGGTTGTTTGTTTTTTTCATATTGAGCTGCATGAGCTGTTTATATATTTTGGAGATTAATCCTTTGTCCATTGATTCATTTGCAAATATTTTCTCCCATTCTGAGGGTTGTCTTTTCATCTTGTTTGTAGTTTCCTTTGCTTTGCAAAAGCTTTTAAGTTTCATTAGGTCCCATTTATTATTTTTGTTTTTATTTCCATTACTCTAGGAGGTGGATCAAAGCAGATCTTGCTGTGATTTATGTCAAAGAGTGTTCTTCCTATGTTTTCCTCTAAGAGTTTTATAGTGTCCGGTCTTACATTTAGTTCTCAGATCCATTTTGAGTTTATTTTTTATTTATTTATTTATTTTGCGGTATGCGGGCCTCTCACTGCCGTGGCCTCCCCCACTGTAGAGCACAGGTTCCGGACGCGCAGGCTCAGCGGCCATGGCTCACGGGCCCAGCCGCTTCGCGGCATGTGGAATCCTCCCAGACTGGGGCACGAACCCGTGTCCCTTGCATCGGCAGGCATTCCCTCAACCACTGCGCCACCAGGGAAGCCCTGAGTTTAGTTTTGTGTATGGTGTTAGGGAGTGTTCTAATTTCATTCTTTTACATGTAGCTGTCCAGTTTTCCCAGCACCACTTATTGAAGAGACTGTCATTTCTCCATTGTGTATCCTTGCCTCCTTTGTCATAGATTAGTTGACCATAGGTGCATGGATTTATCTCTGTGCTTTCTATCCTGTTCCATTGATCTATATTTCTGTTTTTGTGCCAGTACCATATTGGCTTGATTACTGTAGCTTTGTAATATAGTCTGAAGTTAGGGAGTCTGATTCCTCCAGCTCCGTTTTTTTTCCCTCAAGACCGCTTTAGCTATTTGGGGTCTTTTGTGTCTCCATACAAATTTTAAGAATTTTTCTTGTAGTGCTGTAAAAAATGCCATTGGTAAGTTGATAAGGATTGCATTGATCTGTAGATTGCTTTGGGTAGTAGAGTCATTTTCACAATATTCTTCCAATCCAAGAACATGGTATATCTCTCCATCTGTTTGTATCATCTTTAATTTCTTTTATCAGTGTCTTATAGTTTTCTGCATACAGGTCTTTTGTCTCCCTAGGTAGGTTTATTCCTAGGTATTTTATTCTTTTTGTTGCAGTGGTAAATGGGAGTGTTTCCTTAATTTCTCTTTCAGATTTTTCACCATTAGTGTATAGGAATGCAAGAGATTTCTGTGCATTAATTTTGTATCCTGCAACTTTACAAAATTCATTGATTAGCTCGAGTAGCTTTCTGGTGGCATCTTTAGAATTCTCTATATATAGTATCATGTCATCTGCAAACAGTGACAGTTTTACTTCTTCTTTTCTGATTTGCATTACTTTTATTTCTTTTTCTTCTCTGAATGCCATGGCCAGGACTTCCAAAGCTATGTTGAATAATAGTGGCAAGAGTGAGCATCCTTGTCTTCTTCCTGATCTTAGAGGAAATGCTTTCAGTTTTTCACCATTGAGAATGATGTTTACTGTGGGTTTGTCATATATGGCCTTTATTATGTTGAGGTAGGTTCCCTCTATGCCCACTTTCTGGAGAGTTTTTATCATAAATCGGTGTTGAATTTGTCAAAAGCTTTTTCTGCATCTATTGAGATGATCATATGGTTTTTATTCTTCACTTTGTTAATATGGTGTATCACATTGATGGATTTGCGTATATTGAAGAATCCTTGCATCCTTGGGATAAATCCCACTTGATCATGGTGTATGATCCTTTTAATGTGTTGTTGGATTCTGTTTGCTAGTATTTTGTTGAGGATTTTTTTTTTTTTTTTTTTTTTTTTTCTTTTAGCTGTACGCGGGCCTCTCACTGTTGTGGCCTCTCCCGTCGCGGAGCACAGGCTCCGGATGTGCAGGCTCAGCGGCCATGGCTCACGGGCCCAGCCGCTCCACGGCACGTGGGATCTTCCCGGACCGGGGCACGAACCCGTGTCCCCTGCATCGGCAGGCGGACTCTCAACCACTGCGCCACCAGGGAAGCCCTTGTTGAGGATTTTTACGTCTATATTCATCAGTGATATTGGTCTGTAATTTTCTTTTTTTGTAGTATCTTTGTCTAGTTTTGGTATCAGGGTGATGGTGGCCTCATAGAATGAGTTTGGGAGTGTTTCTTCCTCTGCAATGTTTTGGAAGAGTTTGAGAAGGATGGGTGTTAGCTCTTCTCTAAATGTTTGATAGAATTCACCTGTGAATCCATCTGGTCCTGGACTTTTGTTTGTTGGAAGATTTTTAATCACAGTTTCAATTTCATTTTTAATCACAGTTTCAATTTCATTACTTGTTATTGGTCTGTTCATATTTTCTATTTCTTCCTGGTTCAGTCTTGGAAGGTTATACCTTTCTAAGAATTTGTCCATTTCTTCCAGGTTGTCCATTTTATTGGCATAGAGTTTCTTGTAGTAGTCTCTTAGGATGCTTTGTATTTCTGCAGTGTCTGTTGTAACTTCTCCATTTTCATTTCTAATTTTATTGATTTGAGTCCTCTCCCTCTTTTTCTTGATGAGTCTGGCTAATTGTTTATCAATTTTATTTATCTTCTTAAAGAACCAGCTTTTAGCTTTATTGATCTTTGATATTGTTTTCTTTGTTTCTATTTCATTTATTCCTGCTCTGATCTTTATGATTTCTTTCCTTCTACCAACTTTGGGTTTTGTTTGTTCTTCTTTGTCCAGTTCCTTTAGGTGTAAGGTTAGATTGTTTATTTCAGATGTTTGTTGTTTCTTGAGGTAGGATTGTATTGCTATAAACTTCCCTCTTAGAACTGCTTTTGCTGCATCCCATAGGTTTTGGATTGTCATGTTTTCATTGTCATTTGTCCCTAGGTATTTTTTCATTTCATCTTTGATTTCTTCAGTGATCTCTTTGTTATTCAGTAACATATCATTTAGCTTCCATGTGTTTGTGTTTTTTACGTTTTTTTCCCTGTAATTGATTTCTAATCTCATAGCGTTGTGGTCAGAAAAGATGCTTGATATGATTTCAATTTTCTTAAATTTACTGAGGCTTGATTTGTGACCCAAGATGTGATCTATCCTGGAGCATGTTCTGTGCGCACTTGAGAAGAAGGTGTAGTCTGCTATATTTGGATGGAATGTCCTTTAAATATCAATTAAGTCTATTTGGTCTATTGTGTCATTTACAGCTTGTGTTTCCTTATTAATTTTCTGTTTGGATGATCTGTCCATTGGTGTAAGTGAGGTGTTAAAGTCCCCCACTATTATTGTGTTACTGTCCATTTCCTCTTTTATAGCTGTTAGCAGTTGCCATATGTATTGAGGTGCTCCTATGTTGGATGCATATATATTTATAATTGTTATATCTTCTTGTTGCATTGATCCCTTGATCATTATGTAGTGTCCTTCCTTGCCTCTTGTAACATTCTTTATTTTAAAGTCTATTTTATCTGATATGAGTATTGCTACTCCAGCTTTCTTTTGATTTCCATTTGCATGGAATATTTTTTTCCATCCCCTCACTTTCAGTCTGTATGTATCCCTAGGTGTGAAGTGGGTCTCTTGTAGACAGCATATATATGGGTCTTGTTTTTGTATCCATTCAGCAAGCCTGTGTCTGTTGGTTGGACAGGCTCCAACCAAATGGCTAATCCATTCATGTTTAAGGTAATTGTCGATATGTATGTTCCTATGACCATTTTCTTAATTGTTTTGGGTTTGTTTTTGTAGGTCCTTTTCTTCTCTTGTGTTTCCTACTTAGAGAAGTTCTTTTAGCATTTGTTGTAGAGCTGGTTTGGTGGTACTGAATTCTCTTAGCTTTTGCTTGTCTGTAAAGCTTTTGATATCTGCATCAAATCTGAATGAGATCCTTGCTGGGTAGAGTAATCTTGGTTGTAGGTTCTTCCCTTTCATCACTTTTATCATGCCACTCCCTTCTGGCTTGTAGAGTTTCTGCTAGAAATCAGCTGTTAACCTTATGGGAGTTCACTTGTGTGTTATTTGTCATTTTCCCCTTGCTGCTTTCAGTAATTTTTCTTTGTCTTTAACTTTTGCCAATTTGATTACTCTGTGTCTTGGTGTGTGTCTCCTTGGGTTTATCCTGTATGGGACTCCCTGCCCTTCCCGGACTTGGGTGGCTATTTCCTTTCCCATGTTAGGGAAGTTTTCGGCTATAATCTCTTCAAATATTTTCTCGGGTTGTTTCTTTCTCTCTCGTCCTTCTGGGACCCCTATAATACAACTGTTGTTACACTTAATGTTGTCCCAGAGGTCTCTTAGGCTGTCTTCATTTCTTTTCATTCTTTTGTCTTTAGTCTGTTCCATAGCAGTGAATTCCACCATTCTGTCTTCCAGGTCACTTATCCGTTCTTCTGCCTCAGTTATTCTGCTATTGATTCCTTCTAGTGTATTTTTCATTTCAGTTATTGTATTGTTCATCTCTGTTTGTTTGTTCTTTAATTCCTCTAGGTCTTTGTTAAACATTTCTTGCATCTTCTCGATCTTTGCCTCCATTCTTTTCCAAGGTCCTGGATCATCTTCACTATCATTATTCTGAATTCTTTTTTTCTGGAAGGTTGCCTATCTGTACTTCATTTAGTCGTTTTTCTAGGGTTTTATCTTGTTCCTTCATCTGGTACATGGCCCTCTGCCTTTTCATCTTGTCTGTCTTTTCTGTGAATGTGGTTTTTGTTCCACAGGCTGCAGGATTGTAGTTCTTGTAGTCGTTATTCTGCTGTCTGCCCTCTGGTGGATGAGGCTCTCTGGGAGGGACTGGTGGTGGGTAGAGCTGGCTGTTGCTCTGGTGGGTAGAACTCAGTAAAACTTTAATCCGCTTGTCTGCTGATGGGTGGGGTTGGGTTCCCTCCCTGTTTGTTGTTTGGCCTGAGGCGACCCAACACTGGAGCCTATCCGGGCTCTTTGGTGGGGCTAATGGCGGACTCTGGGAGTGCTCACCCCAAGGAGTACTTACCAGAACTTCTGCTGCCAGTGTCCTTGTCCCTGCGGTGAGCCACAGCCACCCCCCACCTCTGCAGGAGACCCTCCGACACTAGCAGGTAGGTCTGGTTCAGTCTCCTATGGGGTCACTGCTCCTTCCCCTTGGGTCCTGATACACACACTACTTTGTGTGTGCCCTCCAAGAGTGGGGTCTCTGTTTCGCCCAGTCTTCTGTCAAAGTTCTGCAATCAAATCCCATTAGCCTTCAATGTCTGATACTCTGGGAATTCCTCCTCCTGTTGCTGGAACCCCCAGGTTGGGAATCCTGACATGGGGCTCAGAACCTTCACTCCAGTGGATGGACTTCTGTGGTATAATTGTTCTCAAATTTGTGAGTGACCCGCCCAGTAGTTACGGGATTTGATTTTATTGTGATTGCGCCCCTCCTACCGTCTCACTGTGGTTTCTCCCTTGTCTTTGGATGTGGGTGTCTTTTCTGGTGAGTTCCCGTGTCTTCCTGTCGATGACTGTTCAGCAGTTAGCTGTGATTCTGGTGCTCTCGCGAGAGGGAGTGAGCGCACGTCCTTCTAGTCCGCCATCTTGAACCAATCTCCTGGGTAAGGAAATTATACACAGGTCCACCACTACACTGAGTTGTACCAGCGTTAGTTTACAGTGAAATTATGAATCACAAGATATTTACATCCAAATCATAGAAGTCAGAGGACATGGTCGAGGAAAGCTCATTGAGTCCAGCAGCTTAGATTCTTTCCTTTTGGATGCTGAGAGTCGTGTTGTACTTGCAGTTTCTCTACCTTACCTATCATGTGCTTATGTCATTTGTCTACCAGGGGGCCAGTCTTTCTTCAGCAGGAAGGACTCCATCCGCACCATCTACACTTCCCTGCATAATGAGCTAAAGAAGGTGGTGACTGGCCGTGGTGCCCTAGGGGGGACCGCACCTCACGTGGAAGAGCTCCTTTCCCACCTGTCCGAGCAGCTCTGCTTCTTTGTTCAGGCTCGGATGGAGATCGCAGACTTCTATGAGAAGATGTACACCCTCAGCACACAGAAGTTCATCAATGCCGAAGAGCTCGTTGGCCTTTTAGACACCATCCTCAAGAAATACAGCTCCAGGTCAGTGTAGGGGAGGAGGGAGGGAGGAGTGTGGCAGCCTCACAATCCCACACAGAGTCTCAGTCTTCCCCACACCCCTGCGGAAATGTGTGATGGAATAACTGTGAAGGAGAAATAGTTGTATTACATTTTATACACATTAATTAATCAACAGGTATGCATTAGACATCTTCTTTGGGCTTAGTTAACAGCATACTGGATGGATGCTTCTCTGAGCAGTAGCAAAAGGTCGAGAATGAAGTAATCCTTAAAAGTTGTATTGTAACTGGTTTTTCTGCTTATGAAAGAATTCACACAACAACAAGAGAATTGTATATCACATAGTGTGACTTTTTAATAAACCACTATTCAAATAAATGTCCCTTTCAAAGTCATCATCTTGGTGAGTTATCCACTTGATTCTTCTGATGGAGCCATTACTTAACATGTGTAGGGAACTCCTTTAGAATTGCTTTCAGCACCTGTTGCATAGTTTTGATTTTGTCTTAAACTTCTTTGGTGCAGGCAGGCATCTGTGCTTTAGAGCAGGGCATGTTTTTTTGGTAGTCAAAAAGATATTTGTAGCCAGTTTAATTTTTTTTAAAAAGATGTTGATCAACTGGAAAAAATTTTTTGAAGGAAATTGCTGCTTATAAAGTGAGACTCGTTATAATGTATTGCTCACTGCCTGGCCCAAAAAGCAGTTCCAAAAGAATTTGAGTAGTGTTGTGAACATCATTGACTGTGAATGACTCAGTTTTATTTTTGGGTCCTTGGAGCCTGGCTTAGAGCCTTGCACATAGTAGGTGCTCAGTAATTTTATGAGGAATTAAATGGAAAGTGATGCTAATCATTAGAGAAACACAAATCAAAACTGCAGTGAGGTAGGTATCACCTCACACCAGTCAGAATGGCCATCATCAAAAAATCTACCAACAGTAAATGCTGGAGAGGGTGTGGAGAAAAGGGAACCCTCTTGCACTGTTGGTGGGAATGTAGACTGATACAGCCACTGTGGAGAACAGTATGGAGGTTCCTTAAAAAACTAAAAGTAGAACTACCATACGACCCAGCAATCCCACTACTGGGCATATACCCTGAGAAAACCATCATTCAGAAAGAGTCATGTGCCACAATGTTCATTGCAGCTCTATTTACAATAGCCAGGACATGGAAGCAACCTAAGTGTCCATCGACAGATGAATGGATAAAGAAGATGTGGCACATATATACAATGGAATATTACTCAGCCATAAAAAGAAATGAAATTGAGTTATTTATAGTGAGGTGGATGGACCTAGAGTCTGTCTTACAAAGTGAAGTAACTCAGAAAGAGAAAAACAAATACTGTATGCTAACACGTGTATATGGAATCTAAAAAAAAAAGAAAAATAAAAAGGTCATGAAGAACCTAAAGGCAGGATGGGAATAAAGATGCAGACCTACTAGAGGATGGACTTGAGGACACAGGGAGGGGGAAGGGTAAGCTGGGATGAAGTGAAAGAGTGACATGGACATATATACACTACCGAATGTAAAATAGATAGCTTGTGGGAAGCAGTCACATAGCACAGGGAGATCAGCTCGGAGCTTTGTGGCCACCTAGAGGGGTGGGATAGGGAGGGTGGGAGGGAGATGCAAGAGGGAAGAGATATGGGGATGTGTATTTATGTATAGCTGATTCACTTTGTTATAAAGCAGAAACTAACACACCATTGTAAGGCAATTATACTGCAATAAAGATGTTAAAAACAAAAAAACCCAAAAAGAGTCATGTACCACAATGTTCATTGCAGCACTATTTACAGTAGCCAGGACATGGAAGCAACCTAAGTGTCCATCGACAGATGAATGGATAAAGAAGATGTGGCACATATATACAATGGAGTATAACTCAGCCATAAAAAGAAACGAAATTGAGTTATTTGTAGTGAGGTGGATGGGCCTAGAGTCTGTCATACAGAGTGAAGTAAGTCAGAAAGAGAAAAACAAATACCGTATGCTAACACATATATATGGAATCTAAAAAAACAAATGGTTCTGATGAACCTAGGGGCAGGACAGGAATAATGACACAGATGTAGAGAATGGACTCAAGGACACAGGGAGGAGGAAGGGTAAGCTGGGACAAAGTGAGAGAGTAACATTGACATGTATACACTACCAAACGTAAAATAGATGGCTAGTGGGAAGCAGAAGCATAGCACAGGGAGATCAGCTCGGTGCTTTGTGACCACCTAGAGGGTGGGATAGGGAGGGTGGGAGGGAGACACAAGAGGGAGGAGATATGGGGACAAATGTATATGTATAGCTGATTCACTTTGTTATACAGCAGAAACTAACACAACATTGTAAAGCAATTATACTCCAATAAAGATGTTTTAAAAAATTAAAATAAATAAATAAATGGAAAGTGATGACTTTGAAGGATGCCACTCCTTTGGATGTATGAGTTCAGATATGTTTGCTTAAAAAAGAAAGGCAGATATATTCATTTATATTCCCAAATTAAGCCTAATACTCATCTGATTAATGGACTGGGGGAAGTAGGCTAAGAGAGATTAAAAGAGACTTCAGAGAGGAGGTAGAATCTGAGAAGACTTTTAAGGGCAGGTAGGATTTTGAAAGAAAAGGCAGGTAGAAAGCATAGGCTCTTCCATATCTGTGACTCCACATCCAGAGATTCAAAGTATTGAATATATTACCTACTAAAATATGTTACCTCCTAAAATATATTACATACATTTTGTAATATATTTTACATGTGTATATAAGTGGACCTGTGCCGTTCAAACCCATGTATGTCATTCAGGGGTCAGCTGTATTCTAAATTTTTATTTATTTTTAGTAGGTAATATATTAACATGGCTCAAAATTTATGAAGTACAAAAAAATGCAGTAGTGAAAAGTCTACCTTCTGCCCCTGTCCTCAGCTACTTAATTTCTTTCCTAGGAGTCAACGAATGTTAACAAGTTCTGTCATTCTCAAGAGATAGTTTATGCATATAAATACACACATTTCCTTTTTTTAAACAAATTTTACATGTTTACAGATTTTTTTTATCTTTGGAAATTTTCTTTTATTTCTCCCTCAAATCTGATTACTATATGTTTTCTTTTAATAAAATCATTTTTTTTAAACCAAAAACTACAGTACAATTGGAGCTGTGATTCTCAAGAGGAAGAGATCTTATGTGGTGATTCCCAAATGCTAACGTGAAAGTGTTTTGCTGAACCATTTTGGGAGCTTAAGAAAAATACCGTTACCTGAGCCCTTCTTCTTTCCCAAGAGAGTAACATTCAGTGATTTGGGGTTGGGTGCCTAGAAACCTGTCTGTTTTAAAAGTTCCCTGTGATACTGATACATAAGTCTGCAAGAAAAATTGGATAAATAAGGAAAAGATGCCAACATTAGGATATACTGGTTATTGAACCTTACCAATGTGTGTGCAAGTGCCTGTGTGTATGTTGTGTCATAGTAATGAATGGTTATTACTATATAATTGTTTTTATTTTATTAGATTTGTGACCTATCATCTTTGAACCTTCTTTGAAACATCCCACTTCTCAGAGGCCTGGGAATTTCTTACATTGCAGTAGCAAAAGCCCAGTTTTCATTCTTGAAGATCTTAGGGCAGTACTTGGCAGTACCCCTTATCCTGCTGAGTGGATACTGATGGAGCTGGCTGTAAATCACATATGGTCAATAGGTGTTTTCAGCTATTGTCTCCATCCTCCACCAATGCTACCTTTGTCTACTTAACAGGGAATTAATGATCACAGACACATCCTAGCCTAAAAATTATCTACAGTAGAGGCTTTGGGTTAATTTGAACAACATAAATTCTTTAGTTTAGAATTTCTGAAAAGTTGAAATTCTGTATACTATATTCATTTTCTTCGGGAAGTGAAATTATTTTAGATATAAATTAACATGATTTGCACTTTGCTTTCAGAGATGAAGGGGAGTTATATTTTGTTTTTCTCCTCTGGAAGCCAGGTGTGCTCAGAGTAGAATGGTGTTAAAGGTTTCCTCTTTTGGCAAACTTACTACATTATTAAGCAAATGTAAACTGGTTAAGAATCACAGTCATTTGTGATGCTGCATTTCAAATTGAATAATTAACATTAATCATTTGAGTTTTCATTGTGTGCCCTTTAGAAGAAAAAACATGGATTAACTCATGCAGGGTCAGGGTGTCTACTATTCCTTGAATACTTTTGAGGAGAAGTAGAACTTGGGTTTTTATTTCCAAGGAATTATCAGTGGAACATTTTGTGATTCAGTAGAATTTGTTTTGAATTTATTTACCTGTTTTGTACAGTGGACATAAAAGAAAATTCTGGCTTATCTTTCTATTTCATGGTTAAAACAAAACTCAAAGATAGATTATAAATGCAATTTAATATATACTCTCCTAAATCAAGAACATTTAATTGAAGTATAGTTGATACACAGTATTATATAAGTTTCAGGTGTACCGTATAGTGATTCACAATTTTTAAATGTTATACTCCATTTATAGTTTTTATGAAATATTGGCTGTATTCCCTGTGTTGTATCATATATCCTTTTTTTTTTTTTTTTGGCCATGCCACGCAGCACGCAGGATCCTAGTTCCTTGACCAGGGATCAAACCCATGCCCCCTGCAGTAGAAGCACAGAGTCTTAACCACTGGACTGCCAGGGAAGTCCCATATATCCTTGTAGCTTATTTTAAATATAATAGTTTGTACCTCTTAATCCTCTCCCCCTATATTGCCCCTCCCCCTTCCCTCTCCCCACTGGAAACCACTAGCTTTACAACATGATTTTTAAGAAATAATTTTTTTAAAGAGGTCAGCAATTATTCATTCTAGACAGCTTTTAAAAATCTATCTGGTGTGGCAATAATATTCTATTAAATGATTTTTATTCTTTAATCATAATTTTATAGCTAGGATTTAAAGAGCATTTTTTTAAAAACTGAGTTACATAAATTTCTGTTTGCATTTTAGGACGCACATTTTTTTTGATCTGAATGCTTCAAATGACAGAATTCTCACCAAGGGCAGAACAGTGATTTATTTAGTCTCTATGCCCTTTTTCCTTCAAAAAAAAAGATTCATGATGATAAGACTGTTAATGAAACAGTTAGTTGCATGTGTGTAGTTCAACAAGGTTAACTGTTGCCCACTGAAAATTTCATAAGCAAAACCAGCAATAGTACGATTTCTGTAGGACGCGTTCTACTCTAGGTATTTGACTCGCCTAGATCTTAACAGTGGAGACTCAAGGGTTTCTGTGATCTTGCCCCAGCCCAACTTTTCAAATTACCTAAGGCCCATCAAATGCCTTAAATTGCACTCAAACTCCTAGTAAAAAGGAAGCAGCTTCAAAGAGAAAACTTTGAGGACTTTAAGCAGAAGCCAAAAAAAACAGTCCATAATGTAATGTATTCCCCATAAGGAAATTTGCCATTTCCTACCTTGGGTCCTGTTACTTAGTTTGCTTAGAATGTCCTCCAATTTGTAGGGGAGGAAAAAATATCTTTTTCCTTTACTCTTCTAAGTATCTCAGCTGAGGGCCCTTTAACAAAAGACAGATTAACAAGAGAAAAGCATACAAATGTATTTTAATATAGGTTTTATGTGGCATGGAGCCTTCTAAGGAAATGAAGACCCAAAGAAGTTGTTAAACCTGTGTTTTTATGCTAGATGTGATGAAGAGTGAGAGTTGTGGAAAAATGTGCTAGGATGAAAAAAGGTATGAGCTAAGTGTACTAAACTGGGGGAAACAGCAAGGCCCGTTCAGATTTCTCTCTGTGACCTTATGTCTTTGGAGATAAGGATGCTCCTTTCCTCAGGGTACAGGGAGGGAACCTCTTACATGAGGGTTTTATGATCTGCTTCAGGAGAGGGTCAGAAAGTCCTTCCTGCATATGTCATTTCTCAATGTTACCTGCATATGTCATTTGTCAAATTCATTCAGCTTAAAATAGTCAATATACCAAGATGCCATATTTTGGGGTAGCGTGTTCTGAACCTCGTCAAGTTCTATCCTGTGTCAATTAGCTGTTGCCACAATTATTTTGTATAACAGACTACCCCCAAAATCACGCTTTCGGGCTTGCAGGTCAATTGGGAGTTGTCTGACGTAGGCTGGGCTTAACTGGGTAGCTCTGCTGAACACTGTTGGTCTCATTGGGCTTGGCTTATTGCTGTGAGTTTTGGGCTTGGTCAGCTACACGTGTGTTCGTTCTGAGCCCAAGGTTAGAGGGGAAGCAGCTACCCAGTGATGACGCCCAAGTGCCAAAGAACAAGCCCAGTCAAGCTCATTTCAAGCCTTTGCTTGCATCAGATCTGTTAACATCCCTTTGGCCAAAGCAAGTCACATAGCCCGATCCATGGTCCAGGGGTGGGAAAGGATGCTCTACCTCTGGTGGGAGAGGCCGCAGAATCACACAGCAAAGGGTGTGGAATCAGGGGTGGTTAAGAACTGGGGCCAGAAATTTAAGCTCTCATCTTCACGTGGCTAAATCCTACCTGTTCTTTAAGCTTTATGACTCAGTTGAAATCCTGTCTCCTCTATGACCTGCACAATCTTTCAACCAAAAGGAATTGCTCCTCTTTCTAAACTGTTAGTTGATTTGTACCCCTCGTAAGAGATGTATTACTTCCTGCTTATAGCCATTATAAATACCTCCTTCTACCAGGGGAGGTCCTGTAGGGCAAACCTTTGTCTAATTCATCTTTATATCTTCAATGTAATTATATCTAAAAACTAGTAAAGTGATTGTTTTAAATGAGATTATGGATTTTTAAAATGTGGTGAAATATACATAACATTTACTTCTTTAACCATTTTTAAGTGTAAGTTTTTGTGTGTTTCTTGGGGTTTTTTGATCTTTTTAAATTTTATTGTTCTGTTGTAATAAAACATAATATAAAATTTATCACCTTAACCGTTTTAAGTGTGCAGTTGAGTGGCATTAAGTACGTTTACGATGTTGTGCAACCATCACCACCATCCATTTCCAGAATTTTTCTTTAATCATCCAAACAGAAACTCTGTACCCATTCAGCAATAACGGCCTATTCTCCCCTCAGCCTCTGGTAACCTCCATTCTAATTTCTGTCCCTGTGAAACTGCCTCTTCAGTGTCTCTCATACAAGTGGAATCATGTGACATCAGTCCTCTTGTGTCAGGCTGATTTCACTTAGCATAAAGTTTCCAAGGTTCATCCATGTTGTAGCATGCATCAGTACTTTGTGTTTTTTGTTAATGGCTGCATAACGTTTTGTTGCTTAAGTGTACAGTTTTGTGACATTCATATATTCACATTGTACTACAGTTTTATTTTTAATTGGTCTTCTGACTTCTCACATGCATGGGACCTGCATACTTCTTTTGGAAGGAACTCCTTGATGGGGATTTGTGAAGGAGGGAGTGCGTGCTGGAGCTCCCTTCCTCTCTCTCTCTTTTTCTGTCTTTCTTTTTGGCTTTTTTTGGAGCAGATGTTCTCTGCAAATAGTTGTCAATTTATTCTGTATTCAGGCTCTTTCAAGCTGTATGTTTTTGGATTACAATTTAACAGACCCCACTACGGTGTGAGATGTGAATAGGTATGAGGCACAGAGTGGGAATGGGAGAATGATACAACATAATGCTAATCTCAGAGTCTTGGCAGAATAACATTAGCATGAATTTTTAGCTCTTCTTACGGATGAAAAGTAGCTTCGGCATTCACATTCATCCTAATAAATGTTGAACATTTAAACACTTTTCCGTATATGTATACGGAAGAGCTTGTGCAGAATTCTTTCTAAAGGTTTGTACAGAGAAGAGAATTCATATTCTTTCAAGAGAACATTGGATATAAATGATGATTTCCAGCTGGAAGCAGAAACATCACTTGGCGTATTGTTATTTGTGGTAGAATGAAACCATTTTCCTCTTATTAACAGTCTTACTATGTTCATAGCTCCTTGGCAGATTTTCGTGATATCCATGATTGTAGAATCTGGTGATACTTAAGGCTCATTAAGTGTCAAGTTGCCTAAAGGCTAAGGTGGTAGGAGCATTTCTCAGAATGCGAAGATTCTGAGACATGCTATAGTGTGTGTGTGTGTGTGTGTGTGTGTGTGTGTGTGTGTGTGTGTGAGAGAGAGAGAGATAGGCTTTCTTTTTCTTTTTTTACAAATTTATTTATTTTTGGCTATGCTGGGTCCTTGCCACTGCGCGGGCCCTCTCCAGCTGTGACGGGTGGGGTGCCACTCCTCGCTGCGGTGCGTGGGCCTCCCATTGTGGCGCCTCCCCCCACCGCGGAGCAGGGGCTCCAGGCGCACGGGCCTCAGTAGTTGTGGCTCCCGGGCTCCAGGGCGCAGGCTCATTAGCTGTGGCGCACGGGCTCAGCGGCTCCGCGGCATGTGGGATCCTCCCAAACCAGGGCTTGAACCCGTGTCCCCCGCATTGGCAGGCGGACCCCCCAACCACTGTGCCACCAGGGAAGTCCCGTGTTAGGCTTTCTTAACGTTTACTTCAAAGCATGTAATGTTTGAAGAGTCCAAATTAGTTAATTAATTGAGTACATGAGCTAGAGGATTTGAGATCTGGTTTATCTTTCTGATTCTTTGAGTGTATTATTAGACTACACCTCCCACCCATGTTTTAGCTTCTGTATCTTGAAGGATGTTGATTGTAAAATACCAGTAATAGAAAAAAAACAATGTGTTATTGTTATGTGACTAGCTACATCCTATTTATCACATGATAATCAGTTTCTATCATATAATATCCAACCTAGTTCGGGCTCTCTTAATCATAATCCCATTTGTTTAAATAGATTTTTTAAAACTCTAGATATACTTGTGATGATTTTTTTTTCCTAATTGTTTAATTGATAACCAGGATTTTCCTCTTCAACCAGGGCCAAAACAGATGTGTAAGAATCTTCTGTCTCATTGACAGTGAAGCAATTAAATTACATGGGCTCAGGCCTGTAAATCATCTCCCATGGTGCCTGGGGCATATGATATGCTTGGGAAATGCTAGATCTTGCCCACACCTTCAAAATGGGATCACTTGCTAAGATAATTCCTGAAACCTCTGCAGATGCTTTGGAACTTGAGGAAGAGTGTAAGGGCTTCATGTAGGCTCCTTGAGAAGGAGGTGCATCAGGCCAGGCAGACACTGAAACTCCCTGGGCATTTCTCAGAAGAAAAAGATGAGCAAGAAAGTTCTAAGTGGTCCATACAGAAAGGACTCTCCTCATCCAGTCCTTTGCCACACTTGATATTAGCCAAAAGGCTGAGAAGCGATAACCATTCCATCTCATTGTTACAGAACTTCATTTAGGTCATAAACAACAGAGTCAATGAGGCAGAAACTAGGATTCAAATCTTCACATAGTTACCACATTTACCGAGTTTCTACTACGTGCTGCGTGTTTGAGAGATGGAGTGAAGGAAGAACGCAGCTTTTACTTCCCCTCAGAAGGGGCTCAAAGCAAGGGTGACCCTGTGTCCCAGTTTGTCTGATAAGTTATACGATTAAGCTACAAAGGGGAAGACAGGTATTAAGAAACTAGAGGATATAATTAGAGGGCCTGACCTAGTCTGGGGGAGGACAAAGAAGACATTTTGAAGGAAGTGACTCTGAAGAGGAGACCTGAAGTAGAAGTGTTGATGGAAAAGGCTCAGGCTGTCACTGGCCTCAGGGTCTTTGCACGTGCCCGTTATCCCCTCTGCCGGGGAGAGAGGACCTTCCCACGGCCTGTCCCCTTCCCCCTCAATTTACTAGACGAGTGAAGTAAAAACTGTTTTACAAACAGCAGGTAGCAGTCCATGAGTCATAAAATTAAGTTAGTGAGCAGTAATCTAATTAAAATATATATATTGGGCTTCCCTGGTGGCGCAGTGGTTGAGAGTCTGCCTGCCGATGCAGGGGACACGGGTTCGTGCCCCGGTCCGGGAAGATCCCACATTGCCGCAGAGCAGCTGGGCCCGTGAGCCATGGCCGCTGAGCCTGCGGGTCTGGAGCCTGTGCTCTGCCAACGGGAGAGGCCACAACAGTGAGGCCCGCGTACTGCAAAAAAAAAAAAAAAAAAAAAATATATATATATATATATATATGTAGTATATATATATATAGTATATATATATATGTAGTATATATATATAGTATATATATGTATAGTATATATATGTAGTATATATATATAGTATATATATATATGTAGTATATATATATATATATATATATGTAGTTAAATATCATAGTTAAATATCATAGTTACATACTTACATAGTAAGTAACTATCATATATATATGATAGTTAAATATCATATATATATATGTAGTTAAATATCATAGTAAGTTAAATATCATTAAATATCATTAATTAAATACCATAGTAAGGGTAAATGTGAAATTTTAAAACCTTTTATCTATCGATACATGCGCTTCATCACAATATATAGTATTTCTTACTGTAAATCATGGTCAAAATTTTTAAAAAACATTTTGTCTAGAACAAATAGAAATGAAATTATGCTATTACCCTAACCTTCTCTGGTATACCATCGCATTTCTAGTTATTTAATGTACGGAGCAAGTGAGAAGAATGAGAATGTAGCTCAAGCTGAGGAGGGACCAGGTGTTTCGAGGCCTCGTAAGCCTTTTTAAGGACATTAGATTCTATCCTGAGGTAAATGGAAAGTGGTTGAAGTATAAGATTTTTTAAATTTAGCCACGATTTTGTTTTTAACTGTGATTAAATATGAAGGGAATTTGAGGACTAGAAGTGAGTAAGGGCTTTCTGATAAATGTTCTATTCCTTTATTTTTTTATTTTTTGGCTGTTCTGTTGCTGTGTGTGGGCTTTCTTTAGTTGGGGTCAGCCAGGGCTACTCTTTGTTGTGGGGTGTGGGCTTCTCACTGCGGTGGCTTCTCTTGTTGTGGAGCACGGGCTGTAAGCACGTGGGCTTCAGTAGTTGTGGCACGCAGGCTCAGTAGTTCTGACTCTTGGGCTCTAGAGCGCAGGCTCAGTAGTTGTGGTGCACGGGCTTAGTTGCTCCGCGGCATGTGGGATCTTCCCAGACCAGGGCTCGAACCTGTGTCCCCTGCATTGGCAGGTGGATTCTTAACTACTGTGCCACCAGGGAAGCCCTATTCCTTTAATAAACATTTATGGATTGTATACTGTTTCAGTTGGTTTATAGTCTCTACTCTCATCTGCAAAATAGGTTTCATAATACCTTTTGGAGTTACTGTGAACATTAAATAAGTTGATATGTGTTATGTACACATTTAAGAGATGTTTTAGTGACCTTTTATTTGCCTCTTTAGGACCACCCCCTGAAAATAGGTTGCCTTGTTTTGTCATACAATTCCCAGAATAAATAAAATAAGTTAAGAAAGACCTATAGTGGGAATTCTCTGGTGGTCCAGTGGCTAAGACTCGGTGCTTTCACTGCCGTGGGCCCGGGTTTGAACACTGGTCAGGGAACTAAGATCCCACGAGCCGTGAGGCGTGGTCAAAAACAAACAAACAAAACAAAACAAAAAACCTTGGTGTTTTTTGTAAGCTGTAAGAAAGACTTACAGCTAATTCAGTTTCTCTGTATTTGAACAGAAGGTAGTGGCTATTCTCTTTTTTTTTTTTTTTTTAATGTCAGGCTATTTCCACAGGAGACTATGGTGCTGACATAATTCTGATATGACGAAGTTATATCAGAATGACCTTTTAAATAAATCAACATGGAATCTTTCCATCTTTCCTTCCCCCGCCCCCAAACATAGTATTAGTCTGACCACACTGTGTTTTTTTGAGGATAGAAAGTGTCACTGTGGGGTCACATTTCCACTCATTTCTGTTAATTCCCCTTCCCCCTTTAGATTTCACCACCCCATCCTCAGTCCTCTGGAAAGCAGTTTCCAGCTGGAGGTCGACGTACTGAGTCATCTCCTGAAGGCCCAGGCTCAGGTCTCCGAGTGGAAGTTCCTCCCGTCTCTGGTTAACTTACACAGCGCTCACACCAAGCTGCAGACTTGGGGCCAGATCTTTGAAAAGCAACGGGAGACCAAGAAACATCTGTTTGGAGGGCAGTCCCAGAAGGCCATTCAGCCCCCACACCTTTTCCTTTGGCTGCTGAAACTCAAAAACATGCTTCTTGCCAAATTTAGCTTCTACTTTCACGAGGCACTGAGCCGACAAACGACTGCTTCAGAAATGAAAACGCTGACTGCAAAAGCCAACCCAGACCTCTTTGGAAAGATTTCCAGCTTCATCAGGAAATACGACGCTGCCAACGTGTCCTTAATCTTTGACAACCAGGGTTCCGAGAGCTTTCAGGGTCATGGCTACCACCACCCCCATTCCTACAGAGAGGCCCCAAAGGGCGTGGATCAGTATCCAGCCGTGGTATCTCTGCCCAGCGACAGGCCTGTCCTGCACTGGCCCAATGTCATCATGATCATGACAGACCGCACGTCTGACCTGAACAGCTTGGAGAAAGTGGTCCACTTCTATGACGACAAAGTTCAGAGCACCTACTTCCTTACCCGCCCAGAACCCCACTTTACCATTGTTGTCATTTTCGAGTCAAAGAAATCTGAAAGAGACTCCCACTTTATTTCCTTCCTTAGTGAGATCTCACTTGCCCTTAAGAACCCCAAGGTTTTTGCTAGTCTGAAACCTGGATCCAAAGGTTAGCAGGTGATTTGTGTGAAAGGCTTTCAAGACTGGAAATTGTGTTCTTAATTGCTCTAACGATCTACAGTGGTCTGTGATTAGAGTTTCCATCCACCTGTGCGTCTTTCAGATCTAAATTAAAGACACATTCTCCCTAATTGTGTTGCACCCTTTATAAGCAGTTAAGGCCAGCTCAGTTACATATCCAAAGAGTAAGCTAGGTGAACGTGGCTGCCGGTCTCCGTGGTACAGCAAGGTACTTTCGGCGTTTTCTCCTTTTTTCCTGTATTTCATGTAGATTAATATTTATTGGCCTTTGATTTTTCTTTCCAGATGTTTTATATTATTCTAAACGTTGTGTTCCAGTGCAATTTCAAATGCCCTCTCCTTTCTCCCTCTTTCTGGATGAGTAATTGGGATATGATATTAAACGGCTTTTTTAGTAATCAAGGACTGTTTTCTAGCTCATAAATTAGCAAATTAACATGAAACTAAGTTTTGTGATCAACAAATTAATATTTTTGATGCCAAAATTAGGGTCTTGGTGAGAAATTTCTATCAGTTTGTGAAATTGTAGGTGAATCAGAGTGGTAGCCTAGCATTTGTTTTTTAACAATTCCGAAGATACTCATGGCAACTTTAATAGCAGTGGTTTCTTTTGAGGTGATCTACACACCTAGCTGCGTTTGCTTTTCCCCTTATAAAGTTTCAATTTTTCACTCTGTTTTAAAGTTAGCGTAATCCATTAAGTGGGGTTTCTTCCTTCTTCAAAGTATAATCTGCTTGGCTCTCTATCACCTTTCTGCTGAAATGTATGTTCATGTTTGGCTCTATTCCCTGGTTATTTTTAGGCTGAAAAATCAGGCCGTCTTGGCTTTTCAGCCACTTTTACGCAACTTAGCCTACTTTTATAAAATCAAAATGGAGGTCTCGATACCTTTTACTTGCTAAAAATCAATTGTGCATTCAAAAGACCTCTTCGTAGTTGAGTCATCAACCCCGCAATTAAGCACATCTGAACTTGGGTTTCATGCCTGTCTCCTCCACATTATTTTTAGAAGCAGTGATACATCTTAACACATGCTTCCTTAACACTTTCCTTCAGTAGGTGTTCATGGGGAAGGAGATAGGTCATTAAAGCCATAATGGGCTGTGGAGACCTTCACTTCTAGGTTATTGATTCAGAATAAAAATAAGCCACAAAGCCTAATTGAGTTGTAACTGTTTGATAGTTCATTCAAAGCTTGTGTGGGTAATGATCAGAGCAGTCCTGTTTTTCATGATTGCACAGAGCCACTGTTTTTACTGGGCGGCCATAGCAGGCAAGCTGGCAGCATTGGCAGAGACCGGAGAGCCCCTTTGAGCCCATGTAGGAGGCCTGCCCACCTCAGCCTGGACTCCCTGGTGGAAGAGCCCACTGGCCTATTTTCTGGGGAGAACATGTGTTTTGCTTTTCTTTCTTTTTTTTTTTTTAAGTCATATGATTTGTAAAAAGCCAGTTTGCTTTAAATAGAAAGTAGTGATTTACCTCTGCATTTTATTCACTCAGGTTCTATGAAAATCTGGACCGATTTTACAACATTGAACTTACATAAAAAATTGAAAACAATTGGAACTAAAAAGTCAAGTCATTTTTCCTCCCTTTTGTGTTTTGCTGAGAAGCTGAAAAATATTCCTTGGTGTTCATGTATTTTTTTTCCCTAGGTAAAACCACCATTAGCCTTAATGATAGGGTCTCCTGTACCTAAAAGAAATATGCTTCAGTGGAACGTGGAGGCAAGTGTAAATAAAACATATATACGATATTTAAATAATTAGCCCTCGCCTAGAACATATTTGAATTGTATATTTATTTTTAAACATATTTTGGTTCAAGCCAAGAAACAAAGTCATTTTACTCTGAGATTTGCCCTTTAAAATCAGTAATGGGGCTTCCCTGGTGGCTCAGTGGTTGAGAGTCCGCCTGACGATGCAGGGGACATGGGTTCGTGCCCCGGTCCGGGAAGATCCCACATGCCGCGGAGCGGCTGGGCCTGTGAGCCATGGCCGCTGAGCCTGCGCGGCTGGAGCCTGTGCTCCGCAACGGGAGAGGCCACAATAGTGAGAGGCCCGCGTACCAAAAAAAAAAAAAAAAAATCAGTAATGAAATGATCTATAAAGTCTGTGCTTTGCTAATTGGAAGAGTACATCCTCATATTTTCTGCAGACTGCTTGCTTTGAAATATATTTCTATACCACAACTTGATTGATGTTTATGGGTAACCAGGAGTGTAGTGAACACTTATTTGTTTGCCAACAAGGCCATCAAGGAGTGTTCATTTCAGGATGCTGTTTGGACACCGAGTAAATTTTACGACTTTGTCCTTTGGGTCCAACCTGGTGTCTGACTATGTCATTTTAGGGAGTGTGTGACAATAAAGCTGAATTCTTAATTGAGGAGCCAATACCCTTTATATAATTGCTTTGTATGTTTGGACATACTGGAGAAAATTTACTTTCAAGAAAGAAAATAGTTGGTATTTCAACCTCACTCCCAGTAGTCAGTCAGGTGATCGTCAAAATAAGTTCACCCTTTGATCTAACAGCAAACTTGCAATTTTCTTTGGCAAGTCAGCCTCTGAGCTTGACTTCCTTATCTGTAAAATGGGGATAAGGAAACGTGGGCTTTTTCAAAGGATGTGTAAGAATGGAGTGACATCACGCATGTAAAAAAAAAAAAAAGGCTTTGCAAACTTACTTGAGTTTGAATGTTTAAATAAAAGATGGACCACTCTTTCTTTAAACTCAGCACCTCTCCTGTTCTTGTCTTTCTCTTCAGATTGGTGAGAAACCTGTGCTTAGTCGTTAAGTTTGAACGGTACTTAAAGAACTAGTTTAGCAGAGGAGGCAGATAAATGTCTAACCAACCCACCCACTCTACTTATTTTAGAATCTTTGTGGGTCTTCGTTCCCAAACTTTTATGATTGATGGTAGCATCATTTCACTTCTCCTGTTTTCTTCTGTTTTCCTACTGATATTATTTTTGTCTGATTGCTCTATCAGTTACTGAGAGGGGTGTATTAAAATCTCCAATTGTGACTGTGGATTTCTTTATTTCTGTCAGTTTTTTGCATTTTGTATGTTGAAGCCCTTTTATTAGGCCCATATACATTTATAGTCTTTCTGTCTTTCTCATGTATTAACCATTTTATCATTATGAAGTTTCCCACTTTATTTCCATTACTACTCCTTGCTTTGAAGTCCTTTTTGCCTCTTTTTTTTTTTTGCGGTACGCGGGCCTGTGACTAACGTGGCCTCGCCCGTTGTGGAGCACAGGCTCCAGACGCACAGGCTCAGCGGCCATGGCTCACGGGCCCAGCCGCTCCGCGGCATGTGGGATCTTCCCGGACCGGGGCACAAACCCGTGTCCCCTGCAGCGGCAGGCGGACTCTCAACCACTGCGCCACCAGGGAAGCCCTTGCCTCATATTTTTATGACCATTCCAGCTTGCTTATGTTTCCTGTTTGCATGGCATGTCGTTTTCCATCCTCTCACTTTTCATTTATTTGTATCTTTGTTTTTAAACTGTCTGTAGTGAGAACTAAAGAGAGAAGAGTGATTAAAAAGAGCAGTTACCAACTCTGTGCTCGCCAATCTCTGCCTTTTGATTGAAATGTTTAGTTCATTTCTCCTATGAAGTTTTCACAGTCAGGGTTTTGCTGATGGTATCCTCAAACCATCATTTAACATGTTTTCTATTCTCTTTTTTCCCCTTTATATTGGGAGTTAGATCAAGATGTTTGGTCAGATTCAGTATTGTATTTTCTTCCCTCCCTCCCTCCCTCCCTCCCTCCCTCCCTCCCTCCCTCCCTCCCTCCTTCCCTCCTTTCCTCCTTCCCTCCTTCCCGTCCTTCCCGTCCTTCCTTCCTTCCTTTTTGATAGCAAGTGTTGTGTATTTTAGTAGGCAGCTAATACCTGGCATTACTAAATCGGTTTTATCACTAGAGGTTACAAAACGGTGATATTCTAATTATTCCATTTTCATTTATTAGACAGAAACATTCTACAAAGAGGAACTTCACCTCAAATTGTTTGGTTACCTTGAAGAACAGTTCATATAGGAATGGCTGGATAAATGCTTTATTCTTTTGCCAGTTTTTAAAATAATGAGTTAGTTGTATAGTATCTTCCAGAGACACTGGGGGTTTTTAAAGAAATGTATAAGAATTTATAAGGATTTCTGCCTTCTCTGAACTCTTAGGTTAAACCCCAAATTTGAAACAAAGCAGCCATTTTTTCCCCTTATCATAGACACTTTTATATAAATATTATGACCTTCCCTTATTTCTTCCTCATGGTTGATTTTCTCTCTCGATTACTGTTAACTCTTTTCCTCTACTTTTTTCCCTCCCTCCCTCCCTTCTTTAACTTCCAGTACCTTCCAGCAATTCCACTTTAGCCACTGAAATTTTTCCCATGCCTTAGGGAGCCAGGACATACCCCAGTGGTCTCTGACCCAATTTTGGAAAGCAGCATCTGAAAGTATTTATTTTGATTGTTTTTACAACTTGTGTAAGTTTTTTTTTCAGGCAGTTGCAAAGGAATCCATAGAGGGGAAAAGTTCAGTATTGACACTAATGGGGTGACCACAAAAAGCCCAACCATTTCATGAGCACACAAGACATTTAGCCAACTATAGCCAGGCAGTGCTGTATATATCTAGTAGATTATTTGACAAGAAAAGCTACTCAACTAAAATCTTTCCGAGCGTATTTTTACTATAATTTTTTTTACTATTAAGTAGATCATTCTTAGTCTATTTTCAATAATTCATCTGTATAAAAACATTACATTAACTTCTGATTTTGTTTTTCCTTGAAGTAAATGTTTAAGAAAGTAGATTCTTTTTTTTCCCCATCTAAGTGAGAAAGAAAAAACATACCATGTGACTTCCCAAGAAAGCCCCGTAGGTAGAGTTTAGCAATTCCCCCTCTACTTTTTCTACCAATGCAATTATTTCATGGCCTTTTGCCTGAATAATTCTAAGCTGCTTCTCTAGAGGAAATGAGTCAGAAGAAATAGGCTTGACGTGCACTTCTGCCTTTGGAGACTTCTCTTGATATCTTGTAAATCCATGAGGCTTCATTAAATGCAAGTATTTTGACTTGTCTGCATATTTTTTTCAATCTGCTTTTGATAATAAAATCTGTTTCTGGGATACTTTAAATTTAAAACCCTATGGTATGTGTAAAATATCAATGCTAGAAATTGGAGAGATGCAAGTGGGTTCTGCTTTCTGTAGCCCCTACATAATGTCAGCACCTGGGGCCAGGATTCTGGGTGGTGGTAGAACTCAGGGAGGGGCATGAGGCAACTGTGTTGGGTACATTCTGAAAGAGGAGTGCTTAGCTGTGCAGTGACAACAGCAGGAGCATATAGGATGGCACTTGACATTGATCTAGCAGAGGAATATAGTCGTTGGGACTTTGGCTAACTTTGTCCCTAGGGGGCTTTTGCAGGTCTTAAAAACTGTAGAGTAATTCCAAAATTCAGTTAAATTTGAAAATCTGATGTCTTATTTGATCTGAGATTTATAAGGACTCAGCTGATCAAACCTCTAGATTAGGTCTAGACTCATTTCATTTTTGGTGTGTCAAGGTCTGGCGGCTGTAGGACACCCCTTGACTCCAGAGCCGTCCTGGTTTCAGTCACTCCAGGCTAGGCCAATAGAGCAATCGATCCCTAAAGCAGAAGCAGGTAGAGGATATGAATGACTCCTTTCTAGTATTCAACATGTATTCATTTAACAACTATTAAACATCAGCTATGCCAAGGATGGTGTTACAACAGTCAACCATGGTACACATGGGGCCTGCTCGGTTACTGCTGGTAGTGAGCTGAGCCCGCTCCGACCACCCAGGCAGGCCAAGAGCTGAGGGGGTCGTAAGCAGGAAGGCAATGAGTAGTCTTCAAACTTGTTTTACTCGTATACCTCCCTACCAATTTTAGAAAAACCATGATACCTTGATGGATTTTTCTTTTTAATCCAGAATCCTCATCATTACATTTAAATGTCTCAAATGATGCACTTTATCATGCATTGTAGTTACTGACATTTAAAATAAAATGTTAATTGTTCTTTTAAATGTATCCAGTGAAACCTTGGTATAATAGAGACTTGATAGCTACCATTTTCCATGTTTAAAAATATCTTAATATGGGCTTCCCTGGTGGCACAGTGGTTGAGAGTCCACCTGCTGATGCATGGGACGCGGGTTCGTGCCCCGGTCCAGGAAGATCCCACATGCTGCGGAGTGGCTGGGCCTGTGAGCCATGGCCGCTGAGCCTGCGTATCCGGAGCCTGTGCTCCGCAACAGGAGAGGCCACAACAGTGAGAGGCCCACGTACCACACACACAAAAATAAAAATATCTTAATAAGCTTTGTAACAGTTGGAAATATTGTATTGCTCCCTGAACTCCATTCTACTTCTCCCATAGAATCTTATTCTAATATGATTTTTTCCTTAAAAGTTTTATTGATCACCCTATTAAATACTTCTCAGCATATTATATATATAAGTGTTCTTTCTGTTACCATAAGGCTCTGAGTCTAATGACCAACTGACCTACATATGAGAAATTTTATTTGAACATTTTATTTGAAATATCTCTTTCAATGAAATGAGTAGGTACCGTGTTTATGGTGACTTGGTTAATGAAATAGATTGTCTTAATGTTCCTTTGATGGGCAGAGATCTTTACACCCTTCAGTAATACCTCATGTTAAGAACTGTGAAGGGTCTGATAGTTTACAAGTTACCCTGCCATAGTTTCATGGATGCTGGCAGAACACAGGAGAAATTACAGCAGTAGCAGTAGCCAGAATATCACCATTTTTGCACTGGTTTTCTGGGCCCCAATTCCCGCAGGGCCAATGTGGATGGGCCCAGATGGATGCCTGCTCATGCAATAGGTTGCATTTCAGGACAGAATTCTGACCTTAGGAAACCCAAGTCTTTTTAATGGTCAATAAGCATGACTTCCGCTTGCGCAAGTGAGACATTGTTATTCTGGACAGTAAATGTTTTAGTTTCCTAGGGCTGCCTTTACATAGTACCAAAAATCAGGTGGTTTAAAACAACAGAAATTTATTGTCTCTCAGTTCTGAAGGCTAGATGTCTGAAATCAAGATGGTGGCAGGGCTGCCTTCCCTCTGAAACCTGTAGGGGAATCCTTCCTTGCCTTCCTAGCTTCTGGTGGTTTGCTAGCAATCTCTAATATTCCTTAGCTTATAGCTGCACAGCTCCAGTTTCTTCCTTCATCATCACATGGCATTCTCTCTGTGTGTCTCTGTCTTCACATGGCTGTCTTCTTATAAGGACACCAGTCATGTAGGACTAGGGGCCCGCCCTACTCCAGTATGACTTCATCTTAACTAATTACATCTGCAACAACCCTGTTTCCAAATAAAGTCACATCCCGAGGTACTGGGGATAAGGACTTCAAAATCGTTTTGTGGGGAGGGACATAATTCAACCCATAACAGTAAACATGTCTGCTTTTTAGATAAAGGGAGCATTCTGTGTTCCAAGGATACTCACCAGGACACAAACATCCTTGAAAGATAGTCCAGAATTAAGGTCAGTTAGTGCCTCTCTCTCAAGAACTACAGAAACATGAAAAACTCATGGAAAATCTTCTAATGTACCACGTAAACTTATGGGTGAGAAGTGAGTTTGCTTTTACTTAGGAGAAGAGCAGTTATTAAAGGAGAAACTAGAAAGAAGCATCTTCATCTCTGTGAAGGTGCCTTATGATAGGTTATTTGGGGAAAAGAGTTTATACAGAAGTTGAGGATCTGAAATTGATTTCCTGGAAATGACCCCTATCCTCATATCTCTCGGGAAATATTCACATACCCCAAGTGGTAGAGTCCCAGTCTGTAGATCACTATTATAAGAGATGTGGAGGTGTATCTGGGCTGTGAGTAGCCACAACCAGTACAACTTTAAAGTGTTCTTGGTGTTGTAATGCCTCCTTCCATTTTCCTGAACTTTGAGAGATGCCTTTCCTAAAGGTTGCAGCTGGGTTGAGCAGTGTCATCAGAGAATTAAAAGAAGAGTCTCTGCATTTGCTTAGGGAGAAGCAGATCAGGAGTGGGCAGCAGTAGCTGGAGGGAGATTGACTCCAGAAATTGTAAGCGGTGGTTTGCAGCAGAGCAGTGGATAACCTGTGCAGATACAGCATGGATTGATGAGGGACAGACCTGTGGCTGAGGCCACAGACACCTGGGGTGGGGTCCTGATTCCCAGAAACAGCAAGGAAAGGAATTTATCAAGACCCTGGAATTCCTGCAATTAAGCAGGATGGAATGTTGAGGTTTTCTTAAAATGAGTATTAACAGGGCTTCCCTGGTGGCGCAGTGGTTGGGAGTCCGCCTACCGATGTAGGGGACGCGGGTTCGTGCCCCGGTCTGGGAGGATCCCACGTGCCGCAGAGTGGCTGGGCCCGTGAGCCATGGCCGCTGAGCCTGTGCGTCCAGAGCCTGTGCTCCGCAGCGGGAGAGGTTGCAGCGGTGAGAGGCCCGTGTACCGCAAAAAAAAAAAAAGTATTAATAAATCCATACGACCTCATTTAACACTCCTGTTGACATAGTCTGGGCGTGCCAGTTAAGCTTTCTGACCCAATTGTATATGGAGTATATGATGTGGAATCATACAATTCCTCAGTAAATCATTAATGCAGACACAGTGACTTATTTGCATAATTTTTTCAACTGTGCTTTTCAATAACAAGGCCAGTTTCTGAGACATGTGTTTGTAACCATCTGGCTTAGCAAGTACAGTTGTCCTTGGAAAGCTTGAGAAGACGATTCTTTACATATTTTTTTCAACATTAGTTTTAAAACCAGCACAAATCTCCAGGAGCAATAATGTTTCATTTTATCAAAGTTGAGTCTCTGCGGTCTTGCTTCTTTTTAAAGGGATGGATGATATTGAGGGAAAGAAAAGTTTCCATGTCTGTGTCCTCAGGGAATTAACTTCCAAGGAAATAGGACCTACAGCAGCTAAAGATACCCAGCTTCAAAAAAAATTGTACTGATTGTCAAACTGCAACTACCTGCAAGTGAGACTTGTAACAATATAGAAAAATTGTCAACCAATTAGCTGCCAATAATATACTTCTTGGGGAAAGTATTAAATGCTTGGAAGAAATAATACTACTTTGAGAAGACTGGAGTAGAATTGGTCTGGTTACCTGCAGGGTTTTCCTTTTGCTTCCATGGAGGAAGAACTGGGACGGACCAGGGAGGGGAGAAAAAGGATTGCCCTGCCTCAAAGAATCAAATACACCCTTAGATGCACCACTGCAGAGCAGCAAAAAAATGCCTAAGGGGAGGTCTTTCAGGGTGTTCGTTGAGAGGTTGCACTGTGATCCTCTCTTTACCTTATGAAAAGTTCAGTAACTTGAGTAGATTTTTTGAGGGGTTAGGAAGGAGAAGGACTTCCAAGGAAGGAAAAAGAACGTGGGACATCTGAGTTACATGTTAGTCTGGGCAATATTTTCTTTTTTTCCTCCTTCTTTTCCTTAAGTTATAGGAAGAAAGGAACAGCAAGTTGTCCTTTCCTTAACAACAAAGGTCTTTTAATTGTATATCTGATCAGGGCTTGCTGACTCATCAGATGGTGACTGACACCTGTCATCCATATATATTGATTACATAGGAAGGCGAAAATGGCAAAAAAAAAGGCAAAATGTAATCAGTCTGTTATTTTTCAGCTTTATTGAGGTATATTTGACAAAAAGTATGTTTATTAAGCTTCCTGTGAACACTGTTCCACACGTGACCTCACAAAGGTAGTTCGTTTTAATGAAGAAAACCCAACTATTTTCAAGGTTTTTATTTCCCTATTCCATTCTGCGTGCCTAATTTTTTTTTTTTTTTTTTTTTTTGCCATACGCGGGCCTCTCACTGCTGTGGCCTCTCCCGTTGCGGAGCACAGGCTCCGGACGCGCAGGCTCAGCAGCCATGGCTCACGGGCCCAGCCGCTCCGTGGCATGTGGGATCTTTCCGGACCGGGGCACGAACCCGTGTCCCCTGCATCGGCAGGCGGACTCTCAACCACTGCGCCACCAGGGAAGCCCCCTAACTCTTAAATTTCCTAATATGTTTGATCCTTCTGCTTATTTGTTATCACTTCATATACAGTACATTGAAAGCACCTTTTGTCTTCATTACCTGGAGTTAAATGTTTAGTGAGTATCAAAAAATGTGTGATATTAGTCAATTCTGTAGGTTCCTAATAACGTTGGTATTATGGGTTTTGAGGAGTTCTTGGACTTGGTAGGTTTCTCTTAAATTTTGGGGGAATCTCTTTGGTGTCTGAACTCTCTAGAAAGGCTCTATCAAACGCAGCATAATTGCAAAATCTTTCATTTGGCAGCAAAAAGACTGGGAATGAAAGTAACTTGGAACTAGCCAGTAGAGGGCAACAGCTCCTGAGCTGAGGCTTTTGTTTCTGTCCTGGCACAATCGGTGCAGTGTGGATTCTTTGGACAGTGGAAAGCTGAGCAGTGCAGGTGTTATTACAGAAATGACCATTTTTAGTGTTAAAAGTTGGGGCTTTGATGACTGCTCTTGTAGAGACAGGTATTCAGGCAAGATTTGGTTTAAGAGATGAGTCAGAAACTCTAGTGTCATCTTCATTGAATTTTGACCAAGAGATTCCAAACTCTTTTCTCATCTGGTGACTGTGCGGTGAGCATCTACTGACTCAGAACCATTCACCAATGACTGGAATCTTGCTGCTGCATCGTTACTGAGACTTTTTTGGTTTGTTCCGAGACTTGTGCCTCCTCCCAAAATCATCGGATGAGAGGGCTTCCCTTGCTTGGAGTGTTTAGAAGGATGACTAGGGAGTACTTCTTAGCATTTTTGGAGGAGGAAAGAGGGTCACATACCCTTTGAGTTTGTATTGAAAGTACATACTTCCTCCCAGAAAAATGCCCATGACCACAAACAAAATTCGCTTTTGTAATTTCAAGGGTTCACGGAAACTCCTGTGGGTCCATGTGCCCTCAGGATAAAAATCTCTGTTGGGGAAAAGCTCTTGAAAGACTTTGCAATTATGCTGCTTTTGATAGGGACTTTCTAGAGAGTTCGGACACCAAAGAGATCAAAAAAAAATTTATCTGAAACATACCAGCTCCAAATAAGTTATTCAGGAGGTGCAATATGTCTTGAAGGTTAGTACCTTTGTATTAGTACCTTAGTACCTTAAATAAATACTGTAGTGCCATTAAATAAATACTGAATGTTTTCACCTGGATATCCTGTAGGCAACTTAGCACTTTCCTTTCCCAAACTTGCTCTACTTGGCTTCCCTGATTTTCTTGGTATGACCTCTGTTCCAGTGACCCTCACTTTACACGATGGGGTCATCTTTGATTCCTCTCTGTCATACTCAATGTTAAATCTTCAGAGCACTTTCACATTCAATTCCTTTTTCCATTTTCATTCACACCCTCTTCACTTTGGGCTTTTACTAGTCAAGCCTGGATTAGAAATTTAGTCTCTCACCTCTATTTCTTTGTATTCCAGTCCATCCTTCTTACCTTTACCAGGCAATTATTTTAAAACT
Organism: Phocoena phocoena; assembly: GCF_963924675.1. Classification (NCBI taxonomy): domain Eukaryota; kingdom Metazoa; phylum Chordata; class Mammalia; order Artiodactyla; family Phocoenidae; genus Phocoena; species Phocoena phocoena. Next base: position 52,285,936 of record NC_089229.1, read on the forward strand.
CTGGTTTGATTGGGTTTCTCCTGCTCTGATCCTTGCCCCACTTTAAAAAACACCCTGATTTATGTAGCTCCCCAGAGCCTGCTGAAAAGAAGTTCTGATGATCAAGTTCAGCCTTTTTTCACTTCATTGTTTTCTCACACTTCAGTCAAAATGGAATACCAGCTCTGCCCTGTATTTTCTCACCTCTTAGCCTTTGCTCAGTTTTCTTTGCCTAGACTCCTTCTAGTCTAGGAGTTCTTAACATTTTTTTGTACAATGGAATAGATCTCTTTGGCAGTCTGTGAAGCTGATGGGCACTTTCTCAGAATGTTTTTTTTTTTTTTTTTGCGGTACGCGGGCCTTTCACTGCTGTGGCCTCTCCCGCTGCGGAGCACAGGCTCCAGATGCGCAGGCTCAGTGGCCGTGGCTCACAGGCCCAGCCGCTCCGCGGCATGTGGGATCTTCCCAGACTGGGGCACAAACCCATGTCCCCTGCATCGGCAGGCGGACTCTCAACCACTGCGCCACCAGGGAAGTCCTCTCAGAATGTTTTTAATGCCTAAAATTATATACACAGAATTACAAAGGGAACCAGTTATATTAAAAGTTATAAAAATATCTTAATCTGTGCTATGTAGTCTTTATGCATGCATTTATAAATAATGACCTTGCATTGGTCCTAATAATTATCATAGTTAATTGCCTACATCTGCATTGGAAGACGATGCTAAATATCAGCTGGAGGTTAGTGAAAATGAAGATGTATTTCTTTCCCCAATCAAGTTCATAGACTCCAGGTTCAAAGTTTTAAATCAAGATCATTGATTGTCAAAGTAGAGTATGTACCAGAATCACCTGGATACGAAACAGAATGCTAAGACTCATTTCTGATTCAATAGGGCAAGGGTAGACTCTAGAATTTGCATTTCTAACAAGTTCCCAGGTGGAGGTGGTGTTACAGGCCCAGGATCTACACTTTCAAAACCTCCAATCAAGAGTAGATCATTACCTCATGCTATCTTTACCTACCAAAATCCTATGCCTCCCCAAACCCAGGAGAAGCCCACCTTCTGTATTAGTTTTTCCCCTTATCACCCCATCAGAAGAGATCTCTTCCCCTCAAGGACTCTTGTCCCAATTTATTCTCTCTCATGGCATTTAGCTTCCTACTTTGTTTTATGGTCAGCAGGGTGCAATGTGCCTGGCCCCCATCTGGAGTTCCAGGCTCCTTAACTATTCATGCTACTGGCAATGCTATGATATTTCAAACCTCCATGAAGGAATAAGTGTCTTCTTTCACTCATTAGACTAGGAGCTCCTCTACAGTATGAAACATGTCTTATAATTTGTGGGAGGGAGGAGTGAGAAAGGGAGGGAAGGAGGGAAGCTCCAATGGAGAACTGCTCATTAGGGAAATTTAGCAGCATAGAAATTAGTAATGGAAGAGAACACCCATTTTATTTACTTAATACCCTTACTGAGTGCCACATGTTGAACTATCCTTCACCTTTATTTTAAAAGTTAAAACAGGGCTTCCCTGGTGGTGCAGTGATTAGGAATCCGCCTGCCAATGCAGGGGGCACAGGTTTGATCCCTGGTCCAGGAGGATCCCACATGCCATGGAACAACTAAGCCCGTGCGCCACAACTACTGAGCCTGTGCGCTAGAGCCCGTGAGCCACAACTACAGAGGCCGCATGCCACAACTACCGAAACCTGCGCACCGAGAGCCCGTGCTCTGCAACAAGAGAAGCCGCCGCAACGAGAACCCTGCACACCGCAACAAGGAGTAGCCCCTGCTCTCCACAACTAGAGAAAGCCCGTGCACAGCAACGAAGACCCAAAGCAGCCAAAAAAAAAAAAAAAAGTTATAACAAAGTAGGTTACATTCTGGGCCCTCCAACAAGGAGGCAAAGGCAAAATAGTATTTATTAAACAGTGATGAGGATAAACATTTGCATGTAGTGCTTTTCAGTTCTAAGTGGCTTTGAGGAGACTGAATGTAGTCTTAATATTAGTCATTTTGCTTGTGTTATTCCGTATCTTGGGTCAGAGGGTTTGTCTTGGGTGGTAAACTCTGTTCCAACTGTTTAGAAAGATGTCCATTGGCCCCTGGTAATTGCCTAGTATATGGCCCCATCTAGGTCACTGGTAAGAATGCCGTGTGGGTCAGAGCCCTGGTGTGGGTCTGGATTATCTAAAAGCTTCCAATGTAGTACTCTGGAGTTATTGTTGAAGATAGGATGAACCCATTGGGGCCTTTACTACACTATGGCTTATCTATACCTGGCCAAACCTCCTATCCAATGACTATTAGTGATTTGAAGTCAGCCTGGGAGGAGACACAGAATTAGGTAAGTGATGAGTTGCAGGATTCTGACTTCATCTCTGAACTGTTTAATTCTTGGCATTCTCTCTTTTTTTCTCCTCTCTTCCTCCCTCTATCCCTCTTCCCTTCCTTTCCCCTTTTTAATCTAGTAACCAGGATAGTGATCATGTAGATTAGAGGTTGAGCTACTGGGTCTTATAAGGTTCCTTCCAAACTGAAAATTTTGAGACTCTCTAAAACAGATCCTGAACTTCCCTGGTGGCGCAGTGGTTGAGAGTCTGCCTGCCGATGCAGGGGACACGGGTTCGTGCCCCGGTCCGGGAGGATCCCACATGCCGCGGAGCGGCTGGGCCCGTGAGCCATGGCTGCTGAGCCTGCGCGTCCGGAGCCTGTGCTCCGCAACGGGAGAGGCCACAGCAGTGAGAGGCCCGCGTATTGCAAAAAAGGAAAAAAAAAAAAAAAACAGATCCACAAAGGGTGTACTCTCTTGCAGTGAAGAAATTGAGTTTGTGGTATTGCTCGTTTCTATGCTTTGACTCTTATGCAGTTAGCAGAGACTATGCCTTTGTGAAGAAGCAGCGTGTTATGAGAATTCAGCTCAAGTCTTCTGTCTCTACCTTGCTGTGTTTGTATGAATTGTGGAATTTTAGTTATTCTGTCACATTTAAGTAATGACTATAAAGGCAAAATAGTATTTATTAAACAGTGATGAGGATAAATATTTGCATGTAGTGCTTTTCAGTTCTAAGTGGCTTTGAGGAGACTGAACATAGTCTTAATATTAGTCATTTTGCTTGTGTTATTCCGTATCTTGGGTCAGAGGGTTTGTCTTGGGTGGTAAACTCTGTTCCAACTGTTTAGAAGGGCTCATTTTAGTAGTTATTGAATTCTTTCCCTATAGGGTATAATCCTAAACTTTTTCCTCATGCTTTGTGGATGTAGTTCTCTTAAGATGTTAAGAAAGATCTGTTCTCTGTTGCTAGCTGTACATCAGTTTCTATTCTCACATACGCGTTTAAAATGAATTTCCCCTCCTGTTGTGGCTACATAGAAAACTACTGTTAGGAAATCCTTTCCCATAAGGGAAACACTGAAATTTTCTGCAGGTTTAGAACAGATCTGAGAATAAAATCTTGATCTTCATAGTGACATCCTGCCAGGCATTTCACCAGATACTTTGAACCCCTACTTCCCTAAGGCAGTGAACTAACAGTGATGGCTAACGTTTCTTGAGTGATTTATCAAAGCACTTTATCTTAATTTCCCAACCATCATATTTGGTAGGAAACTAATAAAGCCCATTTTTCAGGTAGAGAAACTGAGGCACAGAGTACTTAAGTAACTTGCCCAAAGTTATACTGCTAGTAAGGAAACAAAGCTGAGCCTGGAAACTGCCTTTATCTGACTCCACCACCTGAATTTCTAAGCACTACTTTATACTGTTAAGTACTCTGGGTTACAGGGATGAGTAAGGCAGGCCTTGCCTTGAAGTTTACAATTTGAGGTCCTCAGCTCGGCTAGATGCAAGTGTTCAGTGAATGTTGCCCCATGCATGCACCTGTCTCTTTGGTTATTTTCTGAATATCCTAGATGGATTTGTATAGTTCTTTGTGTATGAATAGACCCTGAGGACCATGTGGCTGGTCTTATATCCCTTTTCACCTAGTGCCGGGCATGTAGACGGTGTTCGAGAACTATTTATTGAATTTAAATCCTCTTTATTTTAATCCCAAACCGAACCAAATTCCCTTTATTATAATCTCTGACCAAAAGCAAAGAATTTTCTATGCATAGATTTAAAGTAGAATTGTATTAAATTAAGGAGCACAGTCTGACTTAGTACATGGTTTAAAGATCTAAGGATTTATTTTTCAGTAAATGCTGCAGTCTGGGTGTTGTCAGGGGTGTGCATCCCTGCCAGCTGCCTCAGCCGCATCTCACTCATTCTTCCTGGGCTCTCTTTCGGCCCTGGGACAGCCCACGCTGTTCTGTGTCTTGAATGCTCTTCTTTACCCTCCACCCTATGTCACGCCCTTATCCCTTTGTCCTCCAGCCCTCATCTCAATTATCACTTCCTCCAGAAGCCTCGCTCCATCTCCTTTGGCTGAGGGGTCTTTGGTTCCTTTTCTTCAGTGCCCTGATCTCTGTTATAAATGGACGGCCATTCATTCCTGAGCAACTCTGCTTCTCTGCTCGGTAAACTTCCTGAGGCCAGGGGCTGAGCTTGTTTTTGCTAATCTTTGTGTTTCCAGTACAGTGGCTGGGATCTAATATGCACTGCACTGCAGTGGCAGTGCCTAGGAAGGCTTGGGGTTGTGGCTCTCCCATAGTTTCCATCATCCGCCACAAAATAGTTCTATTCTTGGTTGGAGTCACTTGCCATTTTCGCAGTCTTAGGTAAAATGTGAATGTAACTCCACATGTGCAGGGCTCCATTGTCTGTTCACTTATGTGTCTCAAGCATCTGGAAGAGTTCTGCCAGGTGGCAGGTACTCTGAACTATTTGTTGAATTAATCAAGGCATCACGAGAAAACTATTTTCATTGATCTGTGATATTCAGTTGTACATGTTCTGCAAAACCCAGTCTGGAGCCAAGTCGCCTTCCTCCCTTCCCCAACTACCCACCTTCTAACTGCATTGCACTTTCAAGTTCCTCCCTTTAGAAACTTTAGTGTTGCCCACTGGTAGGTTGGAAAATATCAAGGAAGTTTCCCAACAGTACACACCTAGCTGAAGCATCGCCCAGCTAGAGAGAGAGGGTAGGCTGGGGGTGGAATCCGTTTCCCAAAGTATCTCTGCTTCCAAGATCATGCTAGGAAGGCTCAGGAACACATAAGCAGCTTGCTTTGAGCAAGCACCAAGCTTCTGAATATCAGCTGGAAAATGTTTTTCTCTTAAAAACAATAGCTTTTCGAAAGGACAGCGTTTTTTAAAAACCATTTTTACGGGCTTCCCTGGTGGCGCAGTGGTTGAGAGTCCGCCTGCCGATGCGGGGGACACTGGTTCGTGCCCCGGTCCGGGAAGATTCCACATGCCGCAGAGTGGCTGGGTCCGTGAGCCATGGCTGCTGAGCCTGCGCATCCGGAGCCTGTGCCCCGCAACGGGAGAGGCCACAACAGTGAGAGGCCCGCCCGCGTACAGCAAAAAAAAAAAAAAAAAATTAAAAATTTTTGCGTTGTAAATCGTAATTTATGTGCATATGTAAATGAGGGTATGGCCACATGCATGAATCTTCCCCCAGATCTGTTATTTTACAGGAGTGTTACTCCCTATCCTCCAAGTTTTCTCGCAGTTCAGCTTGTCAGTGGCCTCATCATACATACAAAGAAGGCAGCTTGTTGTCACCAGTGACCAACATCTGGTTTAGATGTGGCTGGCATGCCTTGTTGCTTCAACAGAGGGGATGTCGTATTTAAACTGTGAGGCATGGTGAAGGGAGTGGCTGTCAGATATTACCACACTTGTGGAAAATGAGAAAACACATGGTCTCAAATGTAGCAGTGACATAGGGGAATATAAGTATTATACACTTATTGAAATGGTCTCATTCCAAAAAAAAACCCATTTGGTTTAGAGAAACACATTGGAGAAGTACACCGGAAGGCTAGAAATAGGTCAACGTGATGGCAGAGCAGCTTGTTCAGCATTGTTTTGCAGCTCCTAATGGCTTCCGTTGGTCACCCAATCAGAGAGCTTGTCTTTAGACTAATGCTATTCAGCTGGTTACTATGGCAGTGATGGAATACTAGTTGTCATGACGATGGGAAATTTAGGGGACTAATTTCTGTAGCGGAGGTGGATTCATTAAGTCCTGTCTTCTCTCCTTCAAACTTGACCATATTGTATAGTACTTGTAAGAGGGGCCATTTTCAAACTCTGCACTTACATTTCAGGATTTATATTATCTTATTGTTAGATCACATGGCTTAAGTCTTTTCAACTCTGTGATGAGAATAGACACGTTTCCCCCACCCCCGCAGTATTTTATAGCTCATATTAAAGAATGACACTGCAGACGTTAGGTTTCTTTTTATCATCCTCAAAGTGTTTCTGCCAAACTCCACTGAATTCCTCCAAAGTTAATCTGGTATGAAATAGAATAGGGTCAAAATCAATATAATGGACTGTATATTATAAAGGATATTTTCCCCAGCTTTATTGGGGTATAATTGACATAAAAATGTACATAGTTAAGGTGTACAATGCCGTGTTTCATATACATATCCATTGTGAAATGATTACCGCAATCAAGCTAATTAACCCATCCATCATCTAGTTTGCTTTTTTGTGTGTGATGAGAACTCTTAAGATCTACTATCTTAGCAAATTTCAAGTACATAATACATTATTATTAACTATAGTCACCACACTGTACCTTATATCCTCAGAACTTATATTCATCTTATAACTGAAAATTTGTACCCTTTGACCAGTATCTCCACATTTCCCTGACCCCCAGCCCCTGGCAATGACCATTCTACTCTCTACTTCTATGAGTTCAAATTTTTTGATTCCACATAATATAAAGGAGGCTATTCTTCACTGATGTGTTTATTAGAATCATACATGGAAGTGAATCCTTTTGAGAAGCAGCAGAAGCCTGGCTCTCTTCCCCTCCTGGTGATCTCGGAGGATTTATTCCTCTTTGCTTAAAGTCTGCTGTATGGGATCATCAATGGGAAATATGTGTTGTTCACATGTTACAAAGATGTGGTTGACCTCTTTCTTGGATGCTTCCAAGGAACTAATTTAGACACTCATTTAGGGTTTCTGGAGAAAGTGATAATATTAACAGTTTAGATCAATTTTGCCTTCATTAGAGAATTTAGAGAAAATACGTTGGAACAAATCTGACTTCATGGACTTTTCCATTTTTCTGAAATTACTTTTGGGGTATGAACACAAACTTTCTGGACAAAGCTTTTTGGTGTATTTTTATATTGAGAGTTTGCTACTATAAAATTTTTTCATGTTATTTATGGCAGTGATTCTCAAACTATTGTACAGAAAAATCCCCTGGAGAGTGTGTGAAATGCAGGTCCTTTAAAAAAAAAATCCAGATTAAAAAAAAATTGAGATATAATTAACAATAACATATTTTCAGGTGTACAACATAATGATTCGATAGTTATATATATTGTGAAATGATCACAGTAAGCATTCGAGACCTACTGATTCAGATTTTTGGGGTGGAGCCTAGGAATTTGTATTTCCACAAATATCCCAGATGATTTTGAGGCAGGCTGTGGTCCCCACAACCATTAACTAATTGAAGTGGGAGGGAAAGTGTCTCTCAAGTGAAGGGTGTAAGTTGCTGGATGTGGAGGGACTCATCCTCCCTCTGTTGCTGCCTTCCTCAGCACACCAAGGAAGGTGAGAGGATTGCTCAGTCTGGCCTGAGGACAGCACCTGAGCTTTCACCAATACCCACAAGGGCTCCTTCCTCTAAATAATGAATCGAAGTGGTATCTTTACGTTCTTTCTTCCCTGCAGCAGGTGTTGCTGGTGATACTTTTTTTTTCTGATAGATTTGTTTCTTATAGATTGATTGGGAGCCCTGAACACACCAAGCCTGCCCAGCCAAGACGAACAGTTCTCCCCTGGTTAGTACTTCTCTGCTGGGACCTTCCAGCATGGTGTCATATAGCCACTAATGGCTTCACCTCTTTGCGCTGAAGCCCATCTGCCATACCTTCTTTTAAGGCAAAGGAAGCTATTTCGATAAAGCCCAAGGAGATTAGTTGGGATACAGATTCATCTCCTATAGCAGAGGCCAGAATAACAGTACTTCAGTCAGATGGGAATGGCTCCTCCTACTTTGCTGCTCTGCTCGCTTAACACATGGCTTCCATATTATGGTCTAAGATTCAATTCCTTCCTTCCTTCCTTCCTTCCTCCCTCCCCTCCCCTCCCCCTCCCTTCCCTTCTTCCCTCCCTCCCTCTTTTCCTCCCTCTCCTCCCTCCCTTCCCTTCCCCTGACTTGGGGGAGTCAGCCCCAAGATTAATCCCATCACTCTTCTTGGTAATAGCATCACTTCCTTGACTGAGGAGCTAGAGTTTTTCCTTAAGGTGAATAACTCCCTACAGCAGCAAGTGAAGCCTATTCCCCTTTGCTCTTACAAGTGGAACATGCTCACTATGGAGTTTCCAGCCACCAGCATCTAAAGCCTTATCGATAGCATCTTCTACTTTTTCTGTAAGTATAAGAGTACTTACAAAAAAGAAAAGAATTTCTCATGTTCCATGCTTTTCTCTTGCAAAGAAAAATACAGCACCAACAATAGCTTTAATTGGAGTACCAATTATGAGTTATGACCCATTCAGGAAAAGAAGTCATCCTGAAAATCACAGACTTGCAGAGACTTTCAGAAATCATCAATGCCATTCCCCTATCCCTGGATTTAAAAAGTAGATTATGCAAGTAATATGAGTGAGGAGTGGACACACAAAAGAACCCTAGAATTGGCGTAGGGATTGGAGATTTCCAAGAAGGGTCCAAAGCCCTTTCTTTGATTGGGCATCTGTTGGTTCACTAACCTCAATGACATTCTAGCTCTTCCCTCCATGGATTAAATAATACTTTAATTTTTCTTTTATTGAAAAATTAGTAAATTTGTTGTCAATACTAAAAAACAAACAAAACCCATATAAACAGAAAAGGAAAATAAACAATCACCTGTAATCTCACCACTGAAGACAACTATTGTTAATAATTTGGTATCGGTACTAATCTGAACTCTTGCTAGTGACAGAAACCCAACTCTAACTACACTGAGTTTTTATTTATTTATTTATTTATGGCTGCATTGGGTCTTCATTGCTGTGCATGGGCTTTCTCTAGTTGTGGCGAGCCGGGGCTACTCTTTGTTACGGTGTGCAGGCTTCTCATTGCTGTGCCTTCTCTTGTTGCAGAGCACGAACTCTAGGTGCGTGGGCTCAGTAGTTGTGGCTCATGGGCTTAGCTGCTCCACAGCAGGTGGGATCTTCCCCGATCAGGGCTTGAACCCGTGTCGCCTGAGTTGGCAGGCAGATTCTTAACCGCTGTGCCACCAGGGAAGCCCCCCACGTTGAGTTTTTTAAAAAGGAAATGTATTGCCTTCTAAAGCTGGTACGTCTAGGGTTATGTTTTATTTTAGGCTCATCTGCATTCAAGGGCTCACACAATGTCATTAAAATTTGGTTCTTCTGTCACTTTTTCTTTCCCTTCTGGTGTCCTCCTCTGTGTTGGCATCGCTCTCAAGGAGGTCTCCCTGAGGATGGAGGCCCCCCACAGTTCCAGGCTTACATCCTATTGGCTTAGCAACCTCAGGGGAAAGAGGGAAACTATTTTCTAAAAGTGAAACACAAGTCCCAGAATTGATCCTAATTTGGCCCAGTTTGGGCAATGCACCCACCCTCAAATCATTTAATCTGATAAGAGGGATAGACTATGGTGACTGGGCAGGATTAGGTCCTGTACCATGGACACATTCAACTCATGTTAGGTCAACTCTCCATGCCCTCTATAATAATCTTCCATCCCTCTTAGAAGAAAATCCAGACTCCTCGCTGTGGTCTGCAGGGCCCCCCACGGTCTGGCCCTTGGCTCGCTTTCCTGCTCCATCATCTCCCCTCTTGCCTTCTCATTCTGTCCAGTCAAGTTGGGTTCTTGGTGTTTCTCAAACCTTTCAAGCATCCTCGCTGTTCAGGCAACTCTGTACTTGTTCTCTCTGCTTCAGAAAATCTTGGAAATCGCTTAGATGTCAGTGTGGTTTGTCTTCTCACCTCACTAAAGTCATTTATTCAAAGGAGTTTCCCCTGATCCCCCACCTAAAACAGTGCCCCTTGCCACCTGCTTTTTTCTCTGTCATGGCAATTATTCTGGCTATTATAAGGCAATACAAATCCTACGGTCATTTTCACAGTCATGATCACAGTCATGATTCAGTCATTTCTAGTGTTTAGTCCCTGGTGAATAATATCACCTTCAAATTTAATTTGAATTAACATTCTCCTTTCCAACTCCACCTGGTGTCAGCTGCAGAGGGGAAGCTAGATCAGGGAGATGAGTCAGGGAAGAGGGGAAAGGGATCAGGAAAGTTCTTACTTGATGGGTGCTGTCTGCTTAAAGTGGCTTTGTGCTTAAGCCAGAGTGGAAAATAAACTTCCTTAGAGAAGTGCTTTGGTGAGTTTTCAGAGACTCTGAACCCATCAGTCTCTGCAGGATCTCTCCCAGCAGTCCCCTTAATACATCTCTCTTTTAGCTGTTTGCTTACTACTTCCTTAGCACTTAGGAATCCAGTTCCATTCAGCTACATTCTATCCTTCTCTCCAGGCAATCTTTTGACCAAGACATAAGATACCACTAACACAGCCTCCTTCTGCATAGAGCTTGGCCCACGTCCTGTATTCCTTGGCCTGACACACTCTGGAAGTGCAGGCAGCCCACGCTTCCACCTCTCCTTCATCTCCTCCATCAGCACATGGCTAGCCTGCTATGTCTCACCATGAAGATCTCATAGGAGAAGTCAGACCCCAGTCCACTCTGTCCCTCAACTTCAGGAGATATACATCAGACTTTCTTGGGTGTTCCCGTTGATGCCTTTCTCATTAGAGTTGAGGTGAAGACCAGGCAACCCCCGCTCTTCTCCTTTGAGGGGAGCTCACAGCACACGCATGCTTCTCTCTAAAAATCTTCATAAATCATTCTCCTAGTATCCATAGTCTCTAAATCACTAGAGGAGAGTGAGGCATTCACGAGCTCTTAGTGAAATCCTTTGAAATTTTGCATGTTGATTTGGTCTCGTGCAATAGAATATGATATTTTGGTCCCTCGATGGAACTTCCATTTTTATATCCTGTTACATAGTAGTAAATGCTATGAAGAAAAGAAAGGATAATTTGTGACAACATGGATGGATCTCGAGGGCATTCTGCTAAGTGAAATAAGTCAGACAGAAAAAGATAAATACCATATGATCTCACTTATACATAGAATCTAAAAACAAACAAAACCAGAAAACCGAGCACATGGATATAGAGAAGAGATTGGTGGTTGCCTGAGGTGGGGATGGCAGGTAGGGGGTGGGCAAAATGGGTGAAGGGGGTCAAAATGTATAAAGTTCCAGTTGTGAAATAAGTCCTGGGGATGTAATGTACAGCATGGCAACTATAGCTAATAATACTGTATTGCATATTTGAAAGTAGCTAGGAAAGTAGATCTTGAAAGTTCTCATTACAAGAAAATAATTTTGTAACTATGTATGGGGGTGGATGTTAACTGTACTTGTTGTGATCATTTTGCGATATATACAAATATCAAATCATTATGTTCCACACCTGAAACTAATGTTATGTCGATTATACCTCAATTTTTTCAAAAAAGGAAATAAAGGATAGTAGAATGAAGGGGATTGGGAACTGCTATTTTATTGCAGGGTAAAAACCATTTAAAATTAATTTGGAAAGATCACAGGAATCAGAATACAGTCACATGAATCAGACATAAAAATGTATAAAATAATTCAGTGAAAGTCTTCTTCACATCTCTGTCCACCATCCGCCTATTTTTCCCCACTCATTCCACCTAGGTAACCTCTGTAAATACTTTGTGTGTGTTCTTAGAATTTTTTTTTATATAAACAAGCAAATACAAGCATATATTGTTATTTTAGCTGCTCTTAGCACAAATGGTAGCATATACCACATACACCGTTTTGCACTTTGCTTTTTTTTTTTTTTTTTTTTTTTACAAAATCATGTTTTGGAGAGCTTCCCATGTCAGTACTTGGAGATCTTCCTCTTTCTCCTTTATAGCGACAAAGTGAGTAAGTAATCCATTGTATAAATGTTCTAAAATTTATTTAACCTGTGCCCTATTTTTTAAAAAATTAATTTATTTACTTTTTGGCTATGTTGGGTCTTCGTTGATGCACACGGACTTTCTCTAGTTGCAGAGATCGGGGTATACTCTTCGTTGCAGTGGGCGGGCTTCTCATTGCAGTGGCGTCTCTTGCGGAGCATGGGCTCTAGGCATGTGGGCTTCAGTAGTTGTGGCACGCAGGCTCAGGAGTCGTGGCTCGCGAGCTCTAGAGTGCAGGCTCAGTAGTTGTGGCGCACGGGCTTAGTTGCTCCGCAGCATGTGGGATCTTCCCGGACCAGGGTTCGAACCCGTGTCCCCTGCATTGGCAGGTGGATTCTTAACCACTGCGCCACCAGGGAAGCCCCTAACCTGTGCCCTATTGATGAGCATTCAGGTTGTTTGCAATCTGTTGTTGTTCCAGATAATGTTGCAGTGAATAACCTTATACATATGTAACTTCCCGTGTGTATAAATTTGTCTGTAGGATAAATTTCTAGAGCTGGAATTACTGGGGCAAAGGGAATATGTGTTTGTGATTTTTTTTTTTTTTTTTGCGGTATGCGGGTCTCTCACCTCTGCGGCCTCTCCCACTGTGGAGCACAGGCTTCGGACGTGCAGGCCCAGCGGCCATGGCCCACGGGCCCAGCCACTCTGCGGCACGCGGGATCCGCCCAGACCGGGGCACGAACCCGTGTCCCCTGCATCAGCAGGCAGACTCTCAACCACTGCGCCACCAGGGAAGCCCTGTGTTTGTGATTTTGATCATTGTTGCCAAATTGCCCTGCAAAGGGGCAGAACAAATGTACATCCATCAGCCTGTACCTAGGCTGTTAATTTAGCAGGGTTGTTGCAGTGGCTTCTATGTAGAGTTAACATTTGAGCAATAATCTGATTATCAAGAAGGAGGCATCTGTGTGAAAAATCTAAGGGAAGATCATTCTAGGTAGAGGCAGCTAGAGTAAAGGTTTGAGGCAGAAACAAGCTGAGCATGTTGGAGGAACAGCAGAACTGCCGGTGTGGCAGGTGTGTCACGAATGTGGGGCACCTTGCACAACACAGGGTGAAAGGGTGCAGCAGAAGCTGGAGCACGTGGACCCAGGTTGGGAGTTTAGATTTTATTCCAAGTGGCATGGGAAGTCATCATAAGGCGCTTAAGTGGGGAATGAGGTGATGTGCTTTCCATTTTAGAAAACGATTGACTGCTTTTTTTTTTTTTTTTAAATGTCTTTAACTGTTCATCTTGCTTGTCAGAGGAGACCGAATTCTTAAGTGCAACATAAACGTCCATCCTAAAAGCCTCTTCTCAGCAAAGATCTAAGAAAAGTGTAGATGCACAGATGATTAAAGACAAGCAGACTTTGGTGAGGTGCTAAGAGCAAAGTCACACTATAGATTCATACTGTGTAACTTAAAAAAAAAAAAAAAAAGGAAAAGGATGCAACTATAAATAGTGAAGGCCTAGAACCATTATGAACCAGTCTTGCCTCCAGCTGCATGTAGAAATGTAACATGAATGTTTTTATGTTACCCAGGTAATCATTTATTCCTTGGGTACTCAATTCCTTAAACTGAAGGCAGAGATTCTCTAGTTCAGGGGAGGGCTTGACTTGGGCATACCTGATTCTTTCTTTTGTTTTCCATATCTATAATGCAATGACAAAAGGACAAACAGAAAACTTCCGTACTAACAAGTTAACTTTATATGTCTTGCATCATTTAAAACAACACTAAGGGGGCTTCCCGGGCTTCCCTGGTGGTGCAGTGGTTAAGAATCTGCCTGCCAATGCAGGGGACACGGGTTTGAGCCCTGGTCCAGGAAGATTCCACATGCCGCAGAGCAACTAAGCCCGTGTGCCACAACTACTGAGCCTGCGCTCTAGAGCCCATGAGCCACAACTACTGAGCCTGCGTGCCACAACCACTGAAGCCTGCATGCCTAGAGCCCGTGCTCCACAACAAGAGAAGTCACCGCAGTGAGAAGCCCTTGCACCGCAACGAAGAGTAGGCCCCGCTCGCTGCAACTAGAGAAAGCCGGCGCACAGCAATGAAGACCAAAAAAAAAAAAATTAAGTTTTAGTCTAGGACTTTTCCCTAGAATGGCTGGAAATAAGAAAATGATTTCTTCTGTCCTGATGTTTGGACAAATTAGCAAATAATCACCACCAAATAACTGCTGAGGGGAAAGGTACTTCCTTCACCCACTAGGCCCAGTTATGGGATGTGTATTAATGCACACTGCCTTTAGCATCGCTTTTTATTGAAGTGCTTATTTACTCATTCAGTGAAATTGTTTGGACATCTCAGTCATGTGCCAACATGTGCCTCTGTTTGTTTGTGTCAGTGTTGCCCATTTTAGATTTGCTACTTTGGAGGATACTGCTGCCCTAGCACCTGTGCCTGCTCTGAGATAAGGGACTTTGTCCAGTGCTGTGCTTTGGGCATAACTCTCAAAGGCCAGCAACTGCTCAGCTGTTGGGGCCTCTCTGCTATACATCCAGTGTATTGATGCCTGACGGAGCCAGACAACTTCTGCATCCCCCGAGATACTAGGAAACAAACAAGGACATCCGGAGGGAGGAATGAGAGCCTGGAAGGGAATAGATGGACTTTGGGAAATTTTACTTTCCCTGGCAGTTGGGGGTTGGGGCTCAGGCAGTTTAACTCTAAAAACATAAGGATGAATTGCATCATCAAATTGAGTGACTTACAGTTGCCTTCTCTCCTCACTGTGACCACTATTTTCAGGTGTAGAACTTCCTGGTAATTATAGTTTCCCTTCATCCGGCATGGTCAAAACTCAATTATATCTTCATTCTAAATATATTTCTCAATTCCAGTAGACTTTTAAAACTCGTGACCTGCATTTGACCTACATAGGAATTCCTATTTTGAAATTTCCTCTATTCAATGTAAATTATATCCAGAGCCCATAGGTGATTTTTTTCAGTACACAATCAGATATATCTGAATCTCTTTTCCCCACATAGATCACTGGGGACACTTGGTTCTCTGGCCGTGAAGCTTACTATTTTTTTTGTCATTAACACACTCTCATTCCAATATAACCTTTCTTTTTCCAAGTGGAAATTTCTGAGTTCTAATGCGTCGTCAACTTACTCATTTTCGTGAGCTATTTTATTTATTCAATAAGCACTTGTGTATTTTGCTTCACACCACACGAAACAAGTTTCCTCATTTCTGATCATCTGTATTATTTTTCATTTTTGTTTAAAAAAGAAAAACTAAAATACTTCCAAGATGAAATGAAACACTTCTCCCACTGTTTTGTTCCTAAATGCTAAAGTATTAAATCAAGTAAAGCAAAAGTAAGTTCTGGCTGTGTCTTTGCCAAGCCATCTTCTCTGGAGGTAGCACATGGGATGCTCACATCCCCCTGATGGAAATAGGTACCATTTTGCAAGTGTTGTGGTCTGCAGAATTTGGCAAATTCTCCCTGGTTAAACAGTAGCTTGGTCTGGACTAGCACTTAACTCTTTAATATTCAGGCTTCTGTTTACCCTCAAGAATAACTATTTTACCTTTATTAGGAAGAAAATTCTTTCTGAATGTGTGTTAGTCAGGGCTAAGCACGCAGCAGAAACCAATTCTGGCTGAGTTAAGCAGAAAGGATTTTAAGAGGCCAGAAAACGAGTTTCTGTTTAAAGGTTGTGATTTGAAGACAGACATTTACCTCTACTGCTTCCTAACACCTCTCAAAATGACAATGAAGAACATTAAAAAATGACATAAACCCATGATTAAAGAGACTAAGAAAGGTAACAACAGTAACAAAATTTTGGAAGACAGAAAGGAGGCAAAGTAACATATTTAGCATCTGGAAAAAGTTGAATCCTAAGCTGGAAAACTGACTTGCACTGAAGAAACTTGTTGATTCCACTTGGTATTTCTCTGAGGTAAGGCTGAAACAGGGAGATTTGTAGATATAAGAAGCAGTTAGGTCCTAATATTTTCCCCAGCTCCACGTGGCCAGGGAAGTATGCCCCTTCCTGCCTCAGCAGAAGATTGGAGGTTACTCTCCTGAGGGAGCAAAGCAGAGTGCATTTGTCAGAACAGAGTAAGGCTGCTGTGACAGAGCTGAGAATGATTCAGTGGCTTAAAGGAGCTACCGGTTTATTTCTTCTTATGAAACAGAATTTTCAATTGGCTTTTGGGGGTAGCAGTTTAATTGAGATATAATTCACATGTCATACAAGTCACCACTTTAATGGGTACCATTCAGTGGTTTTTGGTATATTCAATGAGTTGTGCAACCATCACCAAAATCAATTTTAGAACATTTAATCACCTCCCCAAAATATCCCACATCCCTTAGTAGTCATTCTTCTCCCCCA
This sequence comes from Phocoena phocoena, assembly GCF_963924675.1. NCBI lineage: Eukaryota > Metazoa > Chordata > Mammalia > Artiodactyla > Phocoenidae > Phocoena > Phocoena phocoena. The sequence continues at coordinate 52,302,437 of NC_089229.1, forward strand.
GTTCCTTTCCTCTAGCCCTAGGCAACTGTGAATCTACTTTCTGTCTCTATAAATTTGCCTGTGCTGGATTTTTATGTTTTAAAAGTTCATCCATGTTGTAATAAGTATCAGTACTTCAGTTCTTTTTGTTGCTGAATACTACTCTATCATATGGCTATATCACATTATTTTAAACTAAAAAAAATTTTTTTTTAATTTTATTGAAGTAGAGTTGATTTACAATGTGTTAGTTTCTGCTTTACAGCAAAGTGACTCAATTATACATACATATGTTTATTTTTCATATTCTTTTCCATTATGGTTTATCACAGAATATTGAATATGGTTCCCTGTGCTATGCAGTAGGACCTTGTTGTTTATCCATCCTATATATGATAGTTTGCATCTGCTAATCACAAACTCTGAATCCTTCCCTCTCCCCCCACCCTTGGCAACCACAAGTTTGTTCTCTGTTTCTGTGAGTCTGGTTCTGTTTTGTAGATAGGTTCATTTGTGTTGTCTTTTAGATTCCACATGTAAGTGATATCATATGGTGTTTGTCTTTCTCTTTCTGACTTACTTCGCTTAGTGTGATAAACTCTAGGTCCATCCATGTTGCTGCAAATGGCATATTTTCATTTTCTTTAATGGCTGAGAAATATTCCATTGTATATATATATGCCGCATCTTCTTTATCCATTCATCTGTCGATGAACATTTTTGTTTCCATGTCTTGTCTATTGTAAATAGTGCTGCTATGAACATAGGGGTGCATGTATATTTTCACATTATAGATTTGTCTGGGTATATGCCCAGGAGTGGGATTGTTGGCTTATATGGCAACTCTGTTTTCAGTTTTTTGAGGAACCTCCATACTGTTTTCCATAATGGCTGCACCAATTTATGTTCCCACCAACAGTGTAGGAGGGTTCCCTTTTCTCCACACCCTTTCCAGCATTTATTATTTGTAGACTTTTTAATGATGGCCACTCTGACTGGTGTGAGGTGGAACCTCGTAGTTTTGATTTGCATTTCTCTAATAATTAGCAATGACGAGCATCTTTTCATGTGCTTATTGGCCATCTGTATGTCTTCTTTGGAGAAGTTTTTTTTTTTTTTTTGCGGTACGTGGACCTCTCACTGTTGTGGTCTTTCCTGTTGCGGAGCACAGGCTCCGGATGTGCAGGCCCAGTGGCCATGGCTCACAGGCCCAGCCGCTCTGCGGCATGTGGGATCTTCCGGACTGGGGCACGAACCCGTGTCTCCTGCATCGGCAGGCAGACTCTCAAACACTGCACCACCAGGGAAGCCCTGGAGAAGTATCTATTTATGTCTTCTGCCCATTTTTCGATTGGGTTGTTTGTTTTTTTGTTATTGAATTCTATGAGCTGTATGTATATTTTGGAAATTAAGCCCTTATCCGTTGCATTGTTTGCAAATATTTTCTCCCAGTCTGTAGGTTGTCTTTTCATTTTGTTTATGGTTTCCTTTGCTGTGCAAAAGCTTATAAGCTTGATTAAGTCCCATTTGTTTATTTTTGCTTTTATTTCTATTGCTTTGGGAGACTGATCTAAGAAAATATTGGTACTATTTATGTCAAAGAATGTTTTGCCTATATTCTCTTCTAGCAGTTTTATGGTGTCTGGTCTTATATTTACATCTTTAAGCCATTCTGAGTTTCTTTTTGTGTACAGTGTGGCGGTGTGTTCTAACTTCATTGATTTACATGCAGCTGTCCAAGTTTCTCAACACCACTTGCTGAAGAGACTATCTTTTCCCCATTGTATATACTTGCCTCCTTTGTCAAAGATGAATTATCCATAGGTATATGGGTTTATTTCTGGGCTCTCTGTTCCATTGATCTATGTCTGCTTTTGTACCAGTACCATGATGTTATGATCAGTGTAGCTTTGTAGTATTGTCTGAAGTCTGGGAGGGTTATGCCTCCCGCATTGTTCTTTTTCCTCAGGATTGCTTTGGCAATTCTGGATCTTTCACATTTCCATATAAATTTTAGGATTATCTGTTCTAGTTCTATAAAAAATGTCATGGGTAATTTGATAGGGATTGCATTAAACCTGTAAATTTCTTTGGGTAGTATGGCCATTTTAACAATATTAATTCTTCCAATCCAAGAGCATGGGATATCTTTCCATTTCTTTGAATCATCTTCAGTTTCCTTTATTAATGTTTTGTAGTTCTCAGCATATAAGTCTTTCACCTCATGGTGAGGTTTATTCCTAAGTTTTTTTAATATAATTTTTATTTTATATTAGATTATAGTTGATTTACAGTGTTGTGTTAATTTCAGATGTGTACAGCAAACTGATTCAGTTATATATATATCCATTTTTTTTCAGATTCTTTCCCATATAGGTTGTTACAGATTATTGAGTAGAGTTCCCTGTGTTATACAGTAGGTCCTTGTTGATTATCTATTTTATATATAGTAGTGTGTATATGTTAATCCCAAACTCCTAATTTATCCTTTCCCCCACCTTTCACCTTTGATAACCACAAGTTTGTTTCCAAAGTCTGCGAGTCTGGTTTGTAAATAAGTTCATTTGTATCACCTTTTTAGATTCCTCATATAAGTGATATCATATGACATTTGTCTTTCTCTGTCTGACTTACTTCACTTAGTATGATAATCTCTAGGTCCATCCATGTAGCTGCAAATGGCATTATTTCATTCTTTTTTTTTTTATGGCTGAGTAATATTCCATTGTATATATGTGCCACATCTTCTTTATCCATTCCTCTGTTGATGGACATTTAGGTTGCTTCCATGACCTGGCTATTGTAAATAGTGCTGCAATGAACATTGGGGTGCATGTGTCTTTTCGACTTACGGTTTTCTCTGGATATATGCACAGGAGTAGGATTGCTGGATCATATGGTAGTTCTATGTTTAGTTTTTTAAGGAACCTACATACTGTTTTCCATAATAGTTGTACCAATTTACACTCCCACTAACAGTGTAGGAGGGTTCCCATTTCTCCACACCCTCTCCGGCATTTATTATTTGTAGACTTTTTAATGATGGCCATTCTGACTGGTGTGAGGTGATACCTCATTGTGTTTTTTAAAAATTTTATTTATTTATTTATTTTTGGCCACGTTGGGTCTTCATTGCTGCATGCAAGCTTTCTCTAGTTGTGGCAAGTGGGGGCTACTCTTCGTTGCATTGCACATGCTTCTCATTGCAGTGGCTTCTTGTTGCGGAGCACAGGCTCTAGGTGCGTGGGCTCAGTAGTTGTGGTGTATGGGCTTAGTTGCTCCACGGCACGTGGGATCTTCCTGGACCAGGGATCAAACCCATGTCCTCTGCATTGGCAGGCAGATTCTTAACCACTGAACCACCTGGGAAATCCCCCTCATTGTGGTTTTGATTTGCATGTCTCTAATAATTAACGATATTGAGCATCTTTTCATGTGCTTCACAGCCATCTGTATGTCTTCTTTGGAGAAATATCTATTTAGACCTTTGGCCCATTTTTTGATTGGCTTGGTTTTTTTTTTTAACATAGAGCTGCAGGAACTGTTTGTCTATTTTGGAGATTAATCCCTTGTCAGTCGCATCATTTGCAAATATTTTCTCCTATTCTGTGGGTTGTCTTTTCGTCTTGTTTATGGTTTCCTTTGCTTTGCAAAAGCTTTTAAGTTTCATTAGGTTCCATTTGTTTATTTTTGTTTTTATTTTCATTACTCTAGGAGGTGGAACCAAAAAGATATTGCTGCAATTTATGTCAAAGAGTGTTTTCCTCTAAGAGTTTTATGGTATCTGGTCTTACATTTAGGTCTTTAATCCATTTTGAGTTTATTTTTGTGTATGGTGTTAGAGAATGTTCTAGTTTCATTCTTTTACATGTAGCTGTCCAGTTTTCCCAGCCCCATTTATTGAAGACACTATCTTTTCTCCATTGTATATTATTGCCTCCTTTTTGTAAATTAATTGACCATAGGAGTGTGGCTTTATTTCTGGGCTTTCTATCCTGTTCCATTGATCTGTATGTCTGTTTTTATGCCAGTACCACACTGTTTTGATGATTGTAGCTTTGTAGTATAGTCTGAAGCCAGGGAGCCTGATTCCTCTAGCTCCATTTTTCTTTCTCCAGATTGCTTTGTCTATTCAGGGTCTTTTGTGTTTCCATACATATTTAAAATGTTTTTGTTCTAGTTCTGTGAAAAATGCTATTGGTAATTTAAAACAGATTGCATTCAATCTGTAGATTGCCTTGGGTAGTATAGTCATTTTGACAATATTGATATGGTATATCTTTCCATCTGTTTGTGTCATCTTCAGTTTCTTTCATCAACATCTTATAGTTTTCTGAATATAAGTCTTTTACCTCCTTACGTAGATTTATTCCTAGTTATTTTATTTTTTTGATGCAGTGGTAAATGGGATCATTTCCTTAATTTCTCTTTCTGATCTTTCATTGTTAGTGTATAGAAATGCAAGAGATTTCTGTGTGTTAATTTTGTATAGTGCAACTTGATGCAGTTTTTTTTTTTTTTTTTTTTGCGGTATGCAGGCCTCTCACTGTTGTGGCTTCTCCCGTTGCGGAGCACAGGCTCTGGACGCGCAGGCTCAGTGGCCATGGTTCACGGGCCCAGCCGCTCCACGGCATGTGGGATCCTCCCGGACTGGGGCACGAACCCGTGTCCCCTGCATCGGCAGGCGGACTCTCAACCACTGCGCCACCAGGGGAGCCCTTGATGCAGTTTTTTTTGCTGTACACAGGCCTCTCACTGCTGTGGCCTCTCCCGTTGAGGAGCACAGACTCCGGATGCACAGGCTCAGCGGCCATGGCTCACAGGCCCAGTTGCTCCGCGGCATGTGGGATCTTCCCGGACCGGGGCACGAACCCGCATCTCCTGCATCGGCAGGCGGACTCTCAACCACTGTGCCACCAGGGAAGCCCTTGATGCAGTTTTGAAAGGGATTGTTTACATTCCTTTCTGATATTTCATTGTTAGTGTAAAGAAACTCAACCAATTTCTGTATGTTAATAGTCATTGTTGTATCCTGCTACCTTGCTGAATTTGATCAGTTCTAGCAGTTTTTGTGTGGAATCTTTAGGGTTCTCTTTATATAGTATCATGTCATCTGCATATAATGACAATTTTACCTCTTCCCTACCAATTTGAATACATTTTATTTCTTTTTCTTGTCTGATTGGTGTGACTAGGACTTCCAATACTGTGTTGAAGAGAAGTGGTAAGAGTGGGTATCCTTGTCTTGTTCCAGATTCAGCAGGAAGGCTTTCAGCTTTTCACTGTGTATTATGTTGGCTGTGGGTTTGTCATAGATAGCTTTTGTTATATTGAGATATGTTCTCTCTATACCCATTTTCATAGGGGTTTTTATCATGAATGGATGTTGAATTTTATCAAATGCTTGTTCTGCATCTGAGATGATCATGTGGTTTTTGTCCTTTCTTTGGTTGTTGTGGTGTATTACATTGATTGATTTGAGTATGATGAACCATCCTTATGACCCTGGCATGATTCCAACGTGGTCATGGTGTATGATCTTTTTTATGTGTTGTTGGATTCAGTTTGCTAATATTTTGTTGAGAGTTTTTGCATCTATATTCAGCAAAGATATTGAACTGTAATTTTCTTTTTTGGTAGTGTCTTTGGGGTTTTTTTTTTTTAACTTTAAAAATAGTTATTTATTTATTTTTGGCTGTGTTGAGTATTTGTTGTTGCGTGCAGGCCTTCTCTAGCTGTGGCAAGCAGGGGCTACTCTTTGTTGTGGTGAGCAGCCTCTCGTTGCTGTGGCTTCTCTTGTTGCAGAGCACAGGCTCTAGGCACGTGGGCTTCATTATCTGTGGTGCGCGGGCTCAGTAGTTGTGGCTCGCAGGCTCTAGAGTGCAGGCTCAGTAATTGTGGCACATGGGCTTAGTTGCTCCGTGGCATGTGGGCACTTCCCGGACCAGGGATTGAACCTGTGTCCCCTGCATTGGTAGGCAGATTCTTAACCACTGCACCACGAGGGAAGTCCCTCTTTGTTTGATTTTGGTATCAGGGTGATGGTGGCTTCATAGAATGTCTTTGAGAGTGTTCCTTCCTCTTCAGTCTTTTGGAAGAGTCTAGAAAGATGGGTGTAAGTTCTTCTTGGTATGTTTGGTAGAATTTACCTGTGAAGCTATCTGGTCCTGGAATTTTGTTTGTAGGGATTTTTTTTAAATTTCATCATCTATTTCACTTCTAGTGATCAGTCTATTTAAGTTATCTCTTTCTTCTTGATTCTGTTTTGGTGGGCTGTATGTTTCTAGAAAGTTGTCAATTTCTTCTAGGTTGTCAAATTTGTTGGCATATAATTGCTCAGAATAGTCTCTTATGTTTTTTTTAAATTTCTTCAGTATCAGTTGTAATTTCTCCTCTTTCATTTCTTACTTTGTTTATTTAGGTCTTCTCTCTTTTCTTTTTGGTGAGCTTGGCCAGAGGTTTGTCAATTTTGCTTACCCTTTCAAAGAACTAACTTTTGATTTTATTGATTTTTTTCTATTTTTAAAAAATCTCTATTTTATTTATTTCCTCCCTGTTCTTTATTATCTCCTTCCTTCTGCTGACTTTAGGTTTTTCTCATTCTTTTAGGTAGTGGGTTAGGTTGTTTATTTGAGGTTTTTCTTGTTTCTTAAAGAAGGCCTGTATTGCTATGCACTTCCCTCTAAGAACTGCTTTTGCTGCATCTCATAGAATTTGTATTGTTGTGTTTTCATTGTCATTTCCCTCAATGTATTTTTAAATTTCTTGTTTGATTTCATCTTTGACCCCCTGGATTTTTTAGTATTGTGTTGTTTAGGCTCCATATAATTATTTTTCTTCTTGCTTCTTTTTCTGTGGTTGATTTCTAGTTTCATGCCGTTGTAGTCAGAAAAGATGGCTGAACTAATTTCTATTACGTTTGTTGAGGCTTGTTTTGTGCCCTAGTACATGGTTAGTCCTAGAGAATATTCCATGTGCACTTGAAAAGAATGTACATTCTGCTTTTGGGGGGACGTAATGTCCTGAAAATATCAATTAGGTCTAACAGTTCTATCATTTATGATCTCTGTTGCATTAGGATCTTGTCTCGAAGATCTGTCCATTGATATGAGTGGAGTGTTAAAGTCTCCTACTGTTATTGTATTTCTGTCAGTTTCTCCTTTTATGTCTGTCAGTATTTGTTTTATGTATTTGGGTACTCCTATATTGGGTGCATATGTGTTGACAAGTGTAATATCTTCTCCTTGTATTGATCCTTTTATCATTATATAATGTCCTTCTTTATCTTTCTTTATAGCCTTTGTTTTAAAGTCTGTTTTGTCTGATGAATATTGCCACCTCTGCTTTCTTATGATTTCCATTTGCATGAAATATCTTTTTCCATCCCCTCACTTTCAATCTATGTGTGTCCTTTGCCCTATAGTGTGTCTCTTGTAGGCAGCATGTTGTAGGCTCTTGTGTTTTTTTAATCCAATCTGCTGCTCTGTGTCTGATTGGAGCATTTAGTCCATTGACATTTAAGGTAATTATTGACAGATATATATTTATTGCCATTTTAAACTTTGTTTTCCCATTGATTTTATACTTCTTCTTTGTCCCTTTCTTTTTCTGTTTTTCCTTTTGTGGTTGGATGATTTTCTTTTGTATTATGCTTATGTTCTCTTCTTTTTGGTTTTTGTGTATCTATTGTATGTTTTTTATTTGTGGTTGCCCTCTTTTTCAAGTATATTAACCCCTTTCTATATCTACTTGCTTTAGACTGGTAGTCATATTTCTATAAGCTCAAACATATTCTAGAAAAAAATTTACATTTTTTTACTCTCCTCCCCCACATTTTATTATTTTGATGTTTTCTTTTACATCTTCATGTTCATCCTTTTGCTGTTCATTGTAGTTACCATTGCTTCCACAGAATTTTTTTTATTTTTTGAAAAATCTGTGCACTGGATTATTTAAGTGATTTAGTTTCCAATTGTTATTTTCTCTTTCTTATAGATTCATACTTCTTTTCTATTTAGAGAAGACCTTTCAATATTTCCTTTAGGATAGATTTAGTATTGCTGTATTCTTTTAGTTTGTGCTTGTCTGAGAAATATTTTATGGCTCCTTCTAAATGATAATCTTTCTAGGTAGAGTATCCTAGGTTTCAGATTTTTCCATTTCAGGACTTTGAATATATCTTGCCACTCTCTTCTGGCCTGCAACCTTTCTGTAAAGGAATCAGCTGATAGCCTTATGGAGGTTCCCTTGTAATGAACTCTTTGTTTTTCTCTTGCTGCCTTTAGAATCTTCTCTTTAACTTTTGCCATTGTAATTAAAATATGTCTTGGTTTAGTTTTGTTTGGATTTATCTTGTTTGGAACCCTCTGTGCTTCCTATACCTGAATATCTGTTTCCCTCTTTAGGTTTGGGAAGTTTTCAGCCATAATTTCTTCAAATACATTTTCAATCCCCTTTTCTCTTTCTTCTCCTTCTGGGATCCCTATTACGTACACATTGTCATGCTTTATATTATCCCATAGGTCTCTTATATTGCTTTCATTTTTTTTCCATCTGGGTTTCTGTGTGCTCTTCTAATTTGGTGATTTCCATTATTCTATCTTCCAGATCACTTATTTGTTCTTCTGCATTATTCATTCTGCTATTCATTGCCTTTAATTCAGCTTTTGTCTCTGCAATTGAGTTTTCTAATTTTTCTTGGCTATTCCTTATAGTTTTTAGTTCCTTTTTACAGTTATCTACATTTCTGTTGATAGCCTTTCTTAATTCCTTGAGTATTTTCATTATCTCTTTTTCAACTCTATTAGACTGAAAAGGTCTGTTTCATTTTTGTTCTCTCAGGGAAATTCTCTTGATCTTTTAATTGGGAGTGGTTCCTCTGCTTCTTCATTTTACTTATATTTCTCTTGCTCTGGGAGTTCAGGAGAAACAATTATCTATTGTGGTCTTGGAGGGCTATTTTTTTTTTTTCGGTATGCGGGCCTCTCACTGTTGTGGCTTCTCCCGCTGCAGAGCACAAGCTCCGGACGCGCAAGCTCAGCGGCCATGGCTCACGGGCCCAGCTGCTCCGCGGCACGTGGGATCTTCCCAGACCAGGACACGAACCCATGTCCCCTGCATTGTCAGGCGGACTCTCAACCACTGCGCCACCAGGGAAGCCCTGGAGGGCTATTTTTATGTGGGAGTGTCCCTGTATAGCCTGCGTGGGTTTAATATTTTTGGTGTGAAGGCTGTTTTTAGTATGGATGCCTGCCGCCTCTTTCCTCTGTGTATGCTGGCCATTATCCCCTTGCTAGGAAGTGTAACTTGTTTTGTGGTGACCAGAGCCTGCACTGGATATTGAGTGGGGCTTCCTCTTTGCTCTGTGGTTGTCACTGCTCTGTCAGGGGCAGGGCCTGCTCCCTAGTTGTTGGAGTAGAGGCCCCCCAATCCATTTCTCAGCTGCATTTCTGAGCTGTGGTGTGAGGTAGGTGGGATTGGAGTGCTCCAACTGGGAGAGGAGCCACTGAGTATTCCTCTGCTGGAGATGTTCACTGGTGAGTGTGCTCTGTTGTGTCACCTGTCACCTGCTGTGTGGGCTCACAAAGTACACTGTTGTTGGCACTGCCCTCAGCCCCACCTCAACCATGGGAATGCTGGCATTTGGCCCTGGTGTCCCTCAGACATTGTGTTCACAAGGCCACCAGTACAGATGCAGTGAAGTCAGGTCCCAGGACTGCAGTAGTCATGTACCTGGACCCACTGTTGGAGCTATGGAGGCAGCTCAGACCCTGGCCTGGCCACCCTCAATGTGTATTTGCCCACAGATCCCACAGCTGCTAAGGCCAGACCCCTCCCAGCTGTGGGAGCACCTGTTGTCCATTTGGATGTCCTGCAGTTACTGAGCTTACAAAGCCAGTGGTGGAGAAGTAAATCTGTGGCTCACACAGCCAAGGGGAGAGATTTCAGCCCTGCTTCCTAAGTTGTGTGGCTCCTGGGACTCAGCTTTGGTTTCAGCTTGGCCTCTGTGCATGGGCAACCTGCTGGCATCTGCTCCTGGGGCCCGCTGAGGTGGTGGCTGGGGCATAGGAGCCTGCTGAGGTGGGAGCTCCCCGAGGTGGTGACTGGAACGTTTCTCTCCTGGAGCCCTCAGAGGCTGGGGCGACATGTGGAGAAAGAGGTTACAATGGCAGCCCCACCCCTCCCTTTTCATGCCACTTAACAGTGGTGCTTCACATTCATGGCAGCCCCGAGCCTATTCCATTAATGCTCCTGGTTGCAGCCCTACCACGCTCCAGCCCCTTCAGGCTGTTTCTGTGCAGCCAGCAGCAGTCCTCTCCCCAGGGCGGTCCTCTAAACCCCTAGGTTTTTTTTTGTTGTTGTTGTTTGTTTGTTTTTAACATCTTTATTGGGGTATAATTGCTTTACAATGGTGTGTTAGTTTCTGCTTTATAACAAAGTGACTCAGTTATACGTATACATATGTTCCCATATCTCTTCCCTCTTGAGTCTCCCTCTCCCCCACCCTCCCTATCCCACCCCTCCAGGTGGTCACAAAGCACCGAGCTGATATCCCTGTGCTATGCGGCTGCTTCCCACTAGCTATCTACCTTATGTTTGGTAGTGTATATATGTCCATGCCTCTCTCTCGCTTTGTCAGAGTTCACCCTTCCCCCTCCCCATATCCTCAAGTCCGTTCTTCAGTAGGTCTGTGTCTTTATTCCTGTCTTACCCCTAGGTTCTTCATGACATTTTTTTTCTTAGATTCCATATATATGTGTTAGCATATGGTATTTGTCTTTCTCTTTCTGACTTACTTCACTGTGTATGACAGACTCTAGGTCTATCCACCTCATTACAAATAGCTCAATTTCATTTCTTTTTATGGCTGAGTAATATTCCATTGTGTATATGTGCCACATCTTCTTTATCTATTCATCCGATGATGGGCGCTTAGGTTGTTTCCATCTCCGGGCTATTGTAAATAGAGCTGCAATGAACATTTTGGTACATGACTCTTTTTGAATTTTGGTCTTCTCAGGGTATATGCCCAGTAGTGGGATTGCTGGATAGTGGGATAGTTCTATTTGTAGTTTTTTAAAGAACCTCCATACTGTTCTCCATAGTGGCTGTACCAATTCACATTCCCACCAGCAGTGCAAGAGTGTTCCCTTTTCTCCACACCCTCTCCAGCATTTATTGTTTCTAGATTTTTTGATGATGGCCATTCTGACTGGTGTGAGATGATATCTCATTGTAGTTTTGATTTGCATTTCTCTAATGATTAATGATGTTGAGCATTCTTTCATGTATTTGTTGGCAGTCTGTATATCTTCTTTGGAGAAATGTCTATTTAGGTCTTCTGCCCATTTTTGGATTGGATTGTTTGTTTTTTTGTTATTGAGTTGCATGAGTTGCTTATAAATTTTGGAGATTAATCCTTTGTCAGTTGCTTCATTTGCAGATATTTTCTCCCATTCTGAGGGTTGTCTTTTGGTTTTGTTTATGGTTTTCTTTGCTGTGCAAAAGCTTTGAAGTTTCATTAGGTCCCATATGTTTATTTTTGTTTTTATTTCCATTTCTCTAGGAGGTGGGTCAAAAAGGATCTTGCTGTGATTTATGTCATAGAGTGTTCTGCCTATGTTTTCCTCTAAGAGTTTGATAGTTTCTGGCCTTATATTTAGGTCTTTAATCCATTTTGAGCTTATGTTTTTTTGTATGGTGTTAGGGAGTGATCTAATCTCATACTTTTACATGTAGCTGTCCAGTTTTCCCAGCACCACTTATTGAAGAGGCTGTCCTTTCTCCACTGTACATTCCTGCTTCCTTTATCAAAGATAAAGTGACCATATGTGCGTGGTAAACCCCTAGTTTTAGCACCCACCCCACACCCATACCAGCAGACAGGTGCCTGTGCGTCTCAGGCTGGGGTGAGCAGGGCAGTGGCATGAACCATCTGTGTAGATCTCTCTCTGTTCTGCCTGCACAAACTGGTTGTTGCACTCTCCTCTGAGCCTCTGAAGCTCCGTTCCTGTCCTGGCTGATCTCCCTGCCTGTGATGGGGCTTCCAAGGGAACCTTTCCTTTTCTTCAGCTCCTTTCCAGGGGCGCAGGTACCATCCACTTCCTGCTTTTTTTCTTCCCTCTTGTCCTACCCAGTTACATGGAGATCTTTCTTGTCCTTTCAGGTGTTTGAGGTCTTCTGCTAGTGTTCAGTAGGTGTTCTGTGAGAACTGTATCATTTGTAGGTGTATTTTTAATGTATTTGTGGGAGGGGGTGAGTTCCACGTCCTTCTACTCTGCCATCTTGATTGGAGCCTCTGTATACCACATTTTATTTAACCATTTACCCATCAGTTGATGGACATTTGGGTTGTTTCAACCATTTGGCTATTAAGAATAATGTTTCTATGACAATCAGTTTTTTAGTGCTGCTCTTTAGTGTTTATTTTTATTTACTTTTTTTTTTTTTGCGGTACGCGGGCCTCTCACTGTTGTGGCCTCTCCCATTGCAGAGCACGGGCTCTGGACGCGCAGGCTTAGCGGCCATGGCTCACGGGCCTAGCCGCTCCGCGGCATGTGGGATTTTCCCAGACTGGGGCATGAACCTGTGTCCCCTGCATCAGCAGGCAGACTCTCAACCACTGCGCCACCAGGGAAGCCCTACTTATTATTTTTTATTGAGGTATAGTTGATGTACAATATTACATAAGTTACAGATGTATAACATACCGATTCACAATTAAAAGTTATACTTTAATTATAGTTATTATAAAATATTGGCTATATTCCCCAATACATCCTTGTAGCTTATTTATTTTATACATAATACCTCTTAATACCCTATGCCTATCTTCCCCTCCCCCCTTCACTCTCCCTACTGGTAACCACTATTTTGTTCTCTATATCTGTGAGTCTTTTTTGTTATATTCACTAGTTTGTTTTATTTTTTAGATCCCACATATAAGTGATATCACGTAGTATTTGTCTTTCTCTGTCTTATTTCACTTAGCATAATAGACAGCCAAGGATTACTAGGCATTTTAAGTCAGAGAATTTCATGCCTTATGATCTTGACACTTCTTCAGAGGAGGTATTCTTTATCAGAGAACTGCCTTCTTTCTCCATTGATCCCTGACATTTGGTAACACCTTATCCAGCTTTTCTCCTGTTAAATTGCAGTGATGCTGCAGTCCAAAGGTATGGAGGCAAATGACATGTATCAGATTTTCCATGTGTAGTAATACTTGTGGCTTGAGCCTATTTCCTTCAAGCCCCAACCACTCATGTTAATGATGATGGCTTATTCTCTGGTTAGCATGATTGCATTTGGTGTAATAAGGCCAGGTGAACAGATCGATCCTCTATAAAAATATGTTTGTTTCATCATTTCCTTTTAGCTTAGCTTCTAATCCTGGGCACCCAGGAATCTGACAACATTAATAAAGTTCTGAAACTGCTCATACCCTTTGACCTCGCAGATAGTTCTACCCTTGGGTACCCACTGCAAGTAATAGGGTGATAGAAAATAAGTAATATATGCAGAGATCCAGAGTATTGCTACTAAAAGAACAAAAACATTGGAGACTCAATGGAATATTATGTAGTTGAAAATTACAAATAAGAAAATAAAATCTACAAATTAATTGAAACTACTTATTCAATGCTTCCTCTTTGCCTGAAATTTTTCTTCCTGCAAATGAGTCTACTAAATAAACATTCATCATTCAGTTAAATTCTGGAGAATACAAAAACGAATAAGAAATCTCTTTTAAAATTTATATGTTAGTCATGGAAAAAAAGCGGGAAGATGACAGTTAAATATGGGATTCTGTAGGCAATAGCTCTAGGTCCAGATGCTGGCTCAACATGCATTAACTGTGATTTCAGAAGAGATCATTTCTTTAAGTCTTAGAATTTGTTTTGAATATGAAAAATGAGGATAATGATGATTCCCACCTTATAAGATTAAATCAGATCATATGAAAGTAGTAAACACAGTGCTTGGCACATAGCAAGTATTTAACAAATGTTAGTATTCTTATTATTTCATATTTCTGTTAATGAAGACATTCTACAAATGCCACTGATTTCTTCTCTTGGCACTGATAATGTTACGCTTTCCTGGTTTTCTTCCTCCTCCTCTCTGGCTGTTGCTTCTGAGTCTCCTCTGCTAAGTCCTCATCCCACCAAAGCTCTACAAGCTAGAGCTCTCCTGGACATGGTTCTTGGCTCTCTTCCTTCCTATTTCTAGGAGATCTCCTCCAGTCCCATAGCTTTAAATTCCAAATTTCCATCTTCTGGCCAGAAACACCCCCCTGATCTTCAAATCCAAATGCCTTCTAGATTTCTCCACTTGGAAATCTAACAGGCATCTTAAGTTCAAACCTGAATTCTTGGTTGTACCCCTGTTTGCCAACCTCTTTGTCTCCCCAGTCTTTCCTTCCTAAGTAAATGTCAATATCGTCCACCCTGTTGCTCATAAAAAAGAAAAACAACCTAGAAGCTATTCTCGATACCTTACTCCTTTTTTTAAAACCCCCATATATAATTCATCTGCAAATCCTGTTGACTTTAACTCTAAAATATACTCCCAATCCATCCTTTCCGCTCCAACTACAAGGCCATCTAGTCCAAGCCACCCTCATCTCTTGCTGTTGCTTCTTTTTGTGGTCTCTCACTTCACTATTGCCATTGCCTCCCAACTTCTCCACCCCACCCCCCACATAACTCTTACAGCATCTAGAGTGATTCTTTTTCCTTATTGTGTTAAAAAAGCACACAACATAAAATTTGCCATCATATTACCATTTTTAAATGTATGGTAGTGTTATCTATGTGCACATTGTCATACAACAGATCTCTACAGCTTTTCCATCTTGCAAAAGTGAAACCCTGTATCAATGAGTAACAACTCCCATTTTCCCTCCCCGCCCCCAGCCTTTGGTAACTACCATTCTACTTTCTAAGAGTCTGACTACTTTAAATACCTCATATAAGTGGCATCATATGGTATTTGTCTTTTTGTGACTGACTTGTATCACTTACCAAAATGTCCTCAACTTTCATCCATGTAATAGCATATGTCAAGAACTTCTTTCTTTTTTAAGGCTGAATAATAATGTATGTATATAACACATTTTATTTTTCATGTTTTTTCAAATTGAAGTATAGTTGATATAAAATATTATATGTTATAGGTGTACAATATAGTGATTCACAATTTATAAAGGTTATACTCCATTTATAGTTATTATAACATATTTGCTATATTCCCCCTGTTGTACAATATATCCTGTTGTACAATATATGTAGCTTATTTTATACCTAATGTTTGTACCTCTTAATCCCCTCCCCCCATATTGTCCCTCGTCCCTTCCCTGTCCCTACTGGGAATCACGAGTTTGTTTCTGTATCTATGAGTCTGCTTCTTTTTTGTTTCATTCACTACTTTGTTGTAGTTTTTAGATTCCACATATAAGTGATATCATACAGTATGTATCTTTCTGTGTCTGACTTATTTCACTTGTCATAATGCCCTCCAAGTCCATCCATGTTGCTGCAAATGGCAAAATTTCATTTTTATGATTGAGTAGTATTCCATTGTATATATATAACCACATCTTTTTATCCATTCATCTGTTGCTGGACACTTAGTTTGCTTCCATAGCTTGGTGATTGTAAATAATGCTGCTATGACCATTGGGGTGAGTGTATCTTTTCAAATTAGTGTTCTTGTTATTTTCAAATATATACTCAGGTGTAGAATTGCTGCATCATATGGTAGTTATATTTTTAGTTTTTTGAGGAACCTCCATACTGTTTTCCAGAGTGTTTGCACCAATTCACATTCCCCCCAACAGTGTATTATGGTTCCCTTTTCTCCACATCCTTGACAACATTTGTTATTTGTGGTCTTTTTGATGATAATCATTCTGACAGGTGTGAGATGCTATCTCACGGAAGTTTTGATTTGCATTTCCCTGATGATTAGCAATGTTGAGCATCTTTTCATGTGCCTGTTTGCTGTTTACATGTCCTCTTTGGAAAAATGTCTATTCAGTTCTTCCCATTTTTTAATCTAGTTTTTTTTTTGATATTGTGTTGTATGAGCTGTTTATATATGTTGGATATTAACCCCTTATCGGTCATATCATTTACAAATATTTTCTCCCATTCAGTAGGTTGTCTTTTCATTTTGTCAATGGTTTCTTTTGCTGTGCAAAAGCTTTTAAGTTTAATTAGATCCCATTTGTTTATTTTTGCTTTTATTGTCTTTGCTTTAGGAGATGGATCCAAAACAACATTGCTACGATTTATGTCAAAGGGTGTTCTGCCTGTGTTTTCCTCTAGGAATTTTATGGTATCTGGTCTTACATTTAGGTCTTTCATCCATTTTGAGTTTATTTTTGTATATGGTGTTAGAGAATGTTCCAATTTCATTATTTTACATGTAGCTGTTCAGTATTCCCAGAACCACTTATTGAAGACATTGTCTTTTCTCCATTGTATATTCTTGCCACCATTGTCATAGATTAATTGACCATAAATACATGGGTTTATTTCTGGGCTCTCTAATCTGTTCCACTGATCTATGTGTCTCTTCTTGTGCTAATACCATACTGTTTTGATTACTGTAGATTTATAGTATAGTCTGAAGTCAGGGAGCATGATACCTCTAGCTCTGTTCTTCTTTCTAAAGATTGCTTTGGCTATTCGAGGTCTTTTTTGTTTTCATACAAATTTCAGAATTATTTGTTCTAGTTCTGTGATAAATGCCATTGGTATTTTGATAGGGATTGCACTGAATCTGCAGATTGCCTTGGATAGTATGGTCATTTTAACAATATTAATTCTTCCATTTTAAGAACATGGTATATCTTTCCAGCTGTTTGTGTTGTCTTCAATTTCTGTCATCAGTGTCTTATAGTTTTCTGAGTATAGATCTTTTACCTCCTTAGGTAGGTTTAAGCCTAGCTATTCTTTTTGATGAGATGGTAAATGGGATTGTTTTCTTAATTTCTCTTTCTGATAGTTTATTGTTAGTGTATAGAAATACAACAGGTTTCTATACATTAATTTCATATCTTGTAATTTTACCAAATTCAATGATGAGCTCTAGTTTTCTGGTGGTGTCTTTAGGATTTTCTATGTATAGTATCATGTCATCTGCAAACGGTGGCAGTTTTACTTCTTCCTTTGCAGTTTGGATTCCTTTTATTTATTTATTTATTTTTTCTCTGATTGCTGTGGCTAGGACTTCCAAAACTATTCAATAAAAATGGTCAATAGGGCTTCCCTGGTGGCACAGTGGTTAAGAATCTGCCTGCCAACACAGGGAACGCAGGTTTGAGCCCTGGTCTGGGAAAGTCCCACATGCCTTGGAGCAATTAAGCCCATGTGCCACAGCTACTAAGCCTGCGCTCTAGAGCCTGCGAGCCACAACTACTGAAGTCCATGTACTTAGAGCCCGTGCTTCACAACAAAAGAAGCCACCACAGTGAGAAGCCCTGCACACCACAACAAAGAGTAGCCCCTGCTCGCCGCAACTAGAGAAAGCCCGTGCGCAGCAACAAAGACCCAATGCAGCCAAAAATAAATAAATATATGAAAAAAAATCGTGAATAAAAGGTGGGCATCCTTGTCTTGTTCCTGATCTTAGAGGAAATTCTTGCAGCTTTTCACTGTTGAGTATGATGTTAGCTGTGGTTTTGTCATATATGGCCTTTATTATGTTGAGGTATATTCCCTCTATGCCCACTTTCTGGAGAGTTTTTATCATAAATGGATGTTGAACTTTATCAAAAGATTTTCCTGCATCTATTGAGATGAACATAGTTTTTATTCCTCAACTTATTAATGTGGTGTGTCACATTGATTGATTTGCAAATATTAAAATATCTTTGCATCACTGGGATAATCCCACTTGATCATGGTGTATGATCCTTTTATTGTATTGTTGGATTCAGTTTGCTGATATTGAAGATTTTTACATTTATGTTCATCAGTGATATTGGCCTGTAATTCTCTCTTTTGTGATATCTTTGTCTGGTTTTGGTATCAGGATGATAGTCTTCAGATAAGCAACCTAAGGTGTAAGTTTTGGTTGCTTTTCTTGTTTCCTGGGGAAAGCTTGTATTGCTCTAAATTTTCCTCATAGAACTGTTTTTGCTGCCATCCCTTAGGTTTTGGATCATTGTGTTTTTGTTTTCATTTATCTCTAGGTATTTTTTGATGTCCTCTTTGATTTCTTCAGTTATTCATTTGTTGTTTAGTAGCATATTGTTCAGCCTTCACTGTTTGTGTTTTTTTTGCAGTTTTTTTCTTGCAGTTGATTTCTAGTCTCATATGGTTGTGGTTGGAAAAGATGCTTGATATGATTTCAATTTTAAAAAATTGACTTAGGCTTGTTTTGTGGCCCAGCATGTGATCTATCCTGGGCAGTGCTCCATGTGCACTTGAAAAGAATGTGTATTCTGCTGCTTTTGGATGGAATGCTCTCTATATGTTAAGTCCATTTGGTATAATGTGTCATTTAAGGCCAGTGTTTCCTTATTGATCTTTCTGTCTAGATGATCCGTCCATTGGTGTAAGTGGGGTGTTAAAATCCTCTACTATTATTGTGTTACTGTTGATTTCTCCTTTTATGTCTGTTAATATTTGCTTTATATATTTAGGTGCTCCCATGTTGGGTGCATACATGTTTACAATTGTTATATCTTCTTCTTGGATTGATCCCCTGATCACTATGTAGTGTCGTTCTTTGTCTCTTGTAATAGTCTTTATTTTAAAGTCTATTTAGTCTGATAGAAGTATTACTACTCTGGCTTTCTTTTGATTTCCATTTGCAAGGAATACATTTTTTGATCCCCTCACTTTCAGTCTGTGTGTGTGTCTCTAGATCTGAAGTGAATCTATTATAGGCATCATATATATGGGTCTTGTTTTTGTATCCATTCAGCCACTCTGTGTCTTTTGGTTGGAGCATTTAGTCCATTTACAGTTAAGGTAATTATTGATATGTATGGTCTTATTGCCATTATGTATGGCCTTATTGCCATTTTGTTAATTGTTTTGAGTTTATTTTTATAGATCTTTTTTCCTTCTTTTCTTCTCATGTAATTTAATGACTATCTTTATTTTTTATTTTAATTTTTGAAAATTTTATTGAAGTATAGTTGATTTACAATGCTGTGTTAATTTCTGCTGTAGAGCAAAGTGACTCAGTTATATATATATATATATATATATATATATATATATACTCTTTTTCATATTCTTTTTCATTATGGTTTATCACAGGATATTGAACATGGTTCCCTGTGATATAAAGTAGGACCTTGTTGTTTATCCATCCTATATATGATAGTTTGCATCTGCTAATCACAAACTCAAATCCTTCCCTCCCCCACCCCCCCTCCCTTGGCAACCACAAGTCTGTTCTCTGTTTCTGTGAGTCTGTTTCTCTTTTGTAGATAAGTTCATTTGTGTCATATTTTAGATTCCACATGTAAGTGATATCATATGGTATTTGACTTTCTCTTTTTGACTTATTTCACTTAGTATGATAAACTCTAGGTCCATCCGTGTTGCTGCAAATGGCATATTTTCATTCTTTTTTATGGCTGAGTAGTATTCCACTGCATATAGGTACCACATCTTCTTTATTCATTCATCTGTTGATGGACATTTAGGTTGATTCCATGTCTTGGCTTTTGTAAATAGTGCTGCTATGAACATAGGATGCAAGCATCTTTTTGAATTATAGTTTTATCTGGGTATATGCCCAGGAGTGGGACTGCTGGATCATATGGTAATTCTATTTTTAGTGTTTTGAGGAACTTCTATACTGTTTTCCATAATGGCTGCACCAGTTTACATTCCTACCAACAGTGTAAGAGGGTTCACTTTTCTCCACACCCTCTCCAGCATTTATTATTTGTAGACTTTTTAATGATGGCCATTTTGACTGGTTTGAAGTAGTACCTCATTATAGTTTTGATTTGCATTTCTCTAATAATTAGCAATGGTGAGCATATTTTCATGTGCCCATTGGCCGTATGTATGTCTTCTTTGGAGAAGTGTCTGTTTAGGTCTTCTGCCCGTTTTTCAATTGGATTTTTTTGTTGTTGTTATTGAATTGTATATTTGTATATTTTGGAAATTAATCCCTTGTTGGTTGCATCATTTGCAAATATTTTCTCCCAGTCCATAGGTTGTCTTTTTGTTTTCTTTATGGTTCCCTTTGCTCTGCAAAGGCATATAAGCTTAATTAGGTCCCATTTTTTCATTTTTGCTTTAATTTCTATTGACTTGGGAAGCTGACCTAAGAAAACATTGGTACGATTTATGTCAGAGAATGTTTTGCCTATGTTCTCTTCTAGGCATTTTATGGTGTCTTGTCTTATATTTAAGTCTTTAAGCCATTTTGAGTTTATTTTTGTGTATGGTGTGAGGGTGTGTTCTAACTTCATTGATTTGCGTGCAGCTGTCCAACTTTCCCAGCACCACTTGTTGAAGATACTGTCTTTTCCTTGTTGTATATTCTTGCCTTCTTTGTCGAAGATTAATTGACCATAGGTGTGTGTGCTTACTTCTGAGCTCTCTATTCTGTTCCATTGATCCGTGTCTGTTTTTGTGCCAGTACCATGCTGTTTTGATTACTGTAGCTTTGTAGTTTTGTCTGAAGTATGGGAAGGTTATGCCTCCTACTTTGTTCTTTTTCCTCACGATTGCTTTGGCAATTCTGGGGATGACTATCTTTAGTGTTATGTTTGGATTTCCTTTCCTTTTCTGTGTGTGTATTATAGATTTTTGTTTTGTAGTTACCATCAGGTTTTTATTCATTCTATATATATGTGTGTATGATTGTTTAAAGTTGCTGATCTCTTAATTTCAAGTACATTTTAAAAAACCTACATTTGTACTCTTCCCCTCATAAATACTGTTTTTGATATCATATTTTACAGCTAATTGTTTTGTGTATCCCTTTACTGTTTATTGTGGATGTAGGTGACTTTATTACTTTTGTCTTTTAACCTGACTACTAGCTTTGTGTGTAGATGATTTCCTACCTTTTTTGTATGTTTGCCTTTACTGGTGAACTTTTCCATAATTTTCTTATTTCTAGTTGTGGTCTTTTCTTTTCCACCTAGAGTGTTCCTTTAATATTTCTTGTAAATCTGGTTTTGTGCTATTGAACTCTTTTAGCTTTTGCTTGTCTGTAAAGCTCTTCATTTCTCCATGAGATCTGAACAAGATCCTTATTGGGTAGACTATACTTGGTTCTAGGTTTTTCCTTTTCATCATTTAAAATATATATATATTATTTATTTAGGCTGTGCCAGGTCTTAGTTGTGGCATGTGGGATCTTTAGTCGCAGCAACTCAGACTTCTTAGTTGCGGCATGCAGACTTAGTTGCAGCATGCATGTGGGATCTAGTTCCCTGACTAGGGATTGAACCTGGGCCCCTGCACTGGGAGTGTGGAGTCTTACCCATTGGACCACAAGTGAAGTCCCCTTTTCATAATTTTAAATATATCATGCCACTCCCTTCTGGCCTGCAGAGTTTCTGCTGAAAAATCATCTGATAGCCTTATGGGAGTCCCTTTTTATGTTACTTGTTGCTTTTCCCTTGCTGCTTTTAATATTCTCTCTTTATCTTTAAGTTTTGTCATTTTAATTGCAATGCGTCTTTGTGTGTTCCTCTTTGGGTTCATATTGTATGAGACTCTCTGCACTTCACTATACTAGGGTGACTGTTTCTCTTCCCAGGTTAGGTAAGTTTTCAGCTATTATGTTTTCAACTATGTTCTCAATTCCTTTCTCTCTTCTCCTTCTGGGACCCCTCTAATGTGAATACAGTAAGTCCCCTACATACAAACCAGTTCCATTCCAAGAGCGCATTCATAAGTCCAATTTGTAAGTCCAACACAAAGTTAGCCTAGGTACTCAACTAACAAAGTCGGTTACATAGTACTGTACTGTAATAGGTTTATAATACTTTTCACACAAATGATACATAAAAAACAAACATAAAAAATAAAGAAAATATATTTTTAATAATTTTTATCGGAGTGTAGTTGGTTTACAATGTCGTGTTAGTTTCTACTGTACAGCAAAGTGAATCAGCTATATATATATCCCCTCTTTTTTGGATTTCCTTCCCATTTAGGTCACCGCAGAGCATTGAGTAGAGTTCCCTGTGCAGTGGCTTCTCATTAGTTATTAAAGAAAACATTTTTAAGCTTACAGCACAGTACCTTGAAGAGTACAGTAGTACAGTACAACAGCTGGCATACAGGGGCTGGCACTGAATGAACAGGCAAGAAGAGTTACTGATTAGAGGAGGGAGAGAAGGTGGGAGATTGTAGAGCTGAAGGATCATCAGCAATAGGAAATGGAGGGCAAGCTGCAATGTCACTCACGCCTGACGTTGATGGCACAGGTTCTGGTTCCTTGCTGGATTCAATTCTATCTACCCTCTTGAAAAATTGATACTGTGATGTCTGGGTAGTAGCTCTTTTTTTCTTGTCATAGATGACATGGTAGCACTGGATTGCTACCTTGCTGCTGCAACCTTCGTGTATCATTCTATGTTAGGGTCCTGTGCCTCAAAAACTAACAGTGCCCCCTCACATAAAGAAAATCCCCTTGCCATTTCTTGCATCGTGAATCTCTTTGGTTCTTCAGTTACTTCTTCTTTCTTTTGTCTTTGTTCATCCTTTCTCTGGGCCTCCAATTCCATCAGGTCTTCATTAGATAAGTTCAGTGAAGTTGTCCTCTTGCAGATGTAGCTCCAGCTTCTTGCTGAGGGTCACTGAGTTGCTGAAGACCTCTTTGGACTCCTCATCCACCTTCTCAAATCCACGAAAATTGTGAACAAACTCTATGGGCAAAGTTTCTTCCAAACCCCATTTGTGGTGGCGGCCGTAACCTCACGCCAAGCAAAGTCAATGTTTTTTATGGCCTTGTAGATGTTATAGTCCTTCCAAAATTGTTGCAAGGTTGTTCCTGGCTCATCACTTGTCCTTACTGCCTGATGAAAAGTGTGACGTAAATAATATTTCTTGAAAGTCGCTATAACTCCCTGGTCTGTAGGTTGGATGAGCAATGTAGTATTCGGGGCAGATGCAGTACTTTGATGTTGGGATGAAAGTTGTCCATGAATGGGGGCTGGCCCGGAGCATTGTGGATCAGCGAAAGAATGTTGAATGGGATGTCCTTCTTGAAGCAATATTCTCTACCTCTGGGAAAAATTGGTGGAAAAACCAGTCCTGGAAAATGGCCTGTGTAACCCAGGCTTTGGGGTTAGTCTTCCACATAACAGGAAGAGAGCCCTTGGCTGTGTTTTTAAGGGCTTTTGGGTTCTCTGAATGATAAACTAAGACAGGCTTCAGCTTCATATCGCCGGAAGCATTGCCACCAAACAACAGTTAGCCTATCCTTTGCTACTTTATAGCCTGGCATCAACTTTTACTCCTTACTTATATAACTTTGGTCTGACATCCTCTTCCAGTACAGTCCTGTCTCATCCACATTAAAAACCTGCTTGGGTAAATATATGCCTTCATCAATAATTTCTTGAAATATTTCAGGAAATTCCCGGGCAGCTACTGAATCTTCACTTGCTGCCTTGCCACTTCCTTTTAAATTGTGAAAGCTGGCTGTAGCCTTGAACTGGTGAAACCAGCCATGGCTGGCATTAAAAGATGCACCTCTGATTCTTCGCCGTGCTTCTTCTTCAAGTCTTCATAAAGGCTTTTAGCTTTCTCTTGAATCAGCGTTAAGGTGAGCAGGACTCATTGCTGATGCTGATCTCGATCCTGCATCCACACACTGAGAAGTTTCTCCATCTCCTCCATCACTTTTCCATGCTTCTCTTTTCAACTTATTTTACTTATTTATTTATTCTTGGCTGTGCTGGGTCTTCGCTGCTGCACGCGGGCTTCCTCTAGTTGTGGCGAGCAGGGGCTACTCTTTGTTGCAGTTCGTGGGCTTCTCATTGCAGTGGCTTCTTATTGAAGTGCAGGGCTCTAGGCGCATGGGCTTCAGTAGTTATGGCATGCGGGCTCAGTAGCTGTGGCTCGTGGGCCCTAGAGCGCAGGCTCAGTAGTTGTGGTGCATGGGATTAGTTCTGTGGCATGTGGGATCTTCCCGGACCAGGGCTCGAACCCGTGTCCCCTGCATTGGCAGGCAGATTCTTAACCACCGCGCCACAAGGGGAGCCCCCATGCTTCTTTAAAATTATTGTCAACATCATCAGCACAGCAGACTTCACATGTTCCATGATCTTGTCCTTATTCTTTAGACTTGTGCTATGGTTGAACAATTCATGTTATGAGAAGGAGCGACGTCTACCATCTTTTTGCCTCACTCCACTCTCTCAATTATTTTCACTTTTGTTTCCATCGTTATCACTTGGCACTTCTTAGCAGTACCAGCTACACCACTGCTGCTTTTACACTTGCTTCTGGACATCTGGGGCTTGAAATAAAGATACTGTACTACTGTACTCTATACAGTACTGTACAGTAACGTACACAAAAGCACAACCACTTGTAGAAGATGGACACATGTGACAGGTACACCAGACATGTGAACTAACTTATGTGACTGGACATGCGAATGCATGTTTGCATCTTCGAAAGTTTGCAACTTGAAGGTTCATATGTAGGGCACTTACTATATTAGTACACTTGGTATTGTCCCAGAGGTCTCTTAAACTGTCCTCATTTTGTTTTATTCTTTTTTTTTTAATTCAAACAAAGTCACAAAAATTATAATCATCCTCATCAGTTCACTCAGTCCCATGTAATTAATTTTTTTTCATCTTGATCTTTTGTTAGCACTTTTATGAGTTCATCAGTTTTCCATTAGAGTTTTGAAAATGCTTAGTCATTCAGTTCAGCAGTACAGTTACCAGAAACCTGTACTTGTCAGAGTCTTTTCCATGAATTCCTTGAAGATGAAACCCTTTTATAGGAACATATTTGCAAAAACATCAGAGAACACCCAGAACTGTCTGTAAATGACAAAAGACTTAAAAATGACCACGGTTAAAGATTTGATGAAAGTTCATAATAATGCAATTGACAAGGAAATTTAGTTATTTCTGAGATATACATTTTAAAGTAAAAACTAGAATTATGACTTATAACATTATACCAGAACATATAAGATTTTTAGAAATTTCATGTAATGTCTGAAACATTTATATTGACATATTTCCATACAAATAACCCAATGAATGTTTAGTATTAGTTGTTTTGTTTTTTTATACTGCAGGTTCTTATCAGTCAACAATTTTATACACATCAGTATATACATGTCAATCCCAATTGCCCAGTTCAGCACACCACCATCCCCACCCCACTACAGTTTTCCCCCCTTGGTGTCCATATGTCTGTTCTCTACATCTGTGTCTCAACTTCTGCCCTGCAAACTGGCTCATCTGTACCATTTTTCTAGGTTCCACATACATGTGTTAATATACAATATTTGTTTTTCTCTTTCTGACTTACTTCACTCTGTATGACAGTCTCTAGGTCCATCCACGTCTCAACAAATGACTCAATTTCGTTCCTTTTTATGGCTGAGTAATATTCCATTGTATATATGTACCACATCTTCTTTATCCATTCGTCTGTCGATGGGCATTTAGGTTGCTTCCATGACCTGGCTATTGTAAATAGTGCTGCAATGAACATTGGCGTGCCTGTGTCTTTTTGAATTATGGTTTTCTCTGGGTATATGCCCAGTAGTGAGATTGCTGGATCATATGATAAATCTATTTTTAGTTTTTTAAGGAACCTCCATACCGTTCTCCATAGTGGCTGTATCAATTTACATTCCCACCAACAGTGCAAGACGGTTCCCTTTTCTCCACACCCTCTCCAGCATTTGTTGTTTGTAGATTTTCTGATGATGCCCATTCTAACTGGTGTGAGGTGATAACCTCATGGTAGTTTTGATTTGCATTTCTCTAATAATTAGTGATGTTGAGCAGCTTTTCATGTGCTTCTTGGCCATGTGTATGTCTTCTTTGGAGAAATGTCTATTTAGGTCTTCTGCCCATTTTTGGATTGGGTTGTTTGTTTCTTTAATACTGAGCTGCATGAGCTGTTTATATATTTGGAGATTAATCCTTTGTCCGTTGATTCGTCTGCAAATATTTTCTCCCATTCTGAGGGTTGTCTTTTCGTCTTGTTTATGGTTTCCTTTGCTGTGCAAAAGCTTCGAAGTTTCATTAGGTCCCATTTGTTTATTTTTGTTTTTATTTCCATTACTGTAGGAGGTGGATCAAAACAGATCTTGCTGTGATTTATGTCAAAGAGTGTTGTTCCTATGTTTTCCTCTAAGAGTTTTATAGTGTCCGGTCTTACATTTAGGTCTCGAATCCATTTTGAGTTTATTTTTGTGTATGGTGTTAGGGAGTGTTCTAATTTCATTCTTTTACATGTAGCTGTCCAGTTTTCCCAGCACCACTTATTGAAGAGACTGTCTTTTCTCCATTGTACATCTTTGTCTCCTTTGTCATAGATTAGTTGACCATAGGTGCATGGGTTTATCTCTGGGCTTTCTATCTTGTTCCATTGATCTATGTTTCTGTTTTTGTGCCAGTACCATATTGTCTTGATTACTGTAGCTTTGTAGTATAGTCTGAAGTCAGGGAGTCTGATTTCTCCAGCTCCGTTTTTTTCCCTCAAGACTGCTTTGGCTATTCGGGGTCTTTGTGTGTCCCTACAAATTTTAAGATGATTTGTTCTAGTTCCGTAAAAAATGCCATTGGTAATTTGATAGGGATTGCATTGAATCTGTAGATTGCTTTGGGTAGTAGAGTCATTTTAACAATACTGATTCTTCCAATCCAAGAACATGGTATATCTCTCCATCTGTTGGTATCATCTTTAATTTCTTTCACGAGTGTCTTATACTTTTCTGCATACAGGTCTTTTGTCTCCCTAGGTAGGTTTATTCCTAGGTATTTTATTCTTTTTGTTGCAATGGTAAATGGGAGTGTTTCCAAAATTTCTCTTTCAGATTTTTCATCATTAGTGTATAGGAATGCAAGAGATTTCTGTGCATTAATTTCGTATCCTGCAACTTTACCAGATTCATTGATCAGCTCTAGTAGCTTTCTGGTGGCATTTTTAGGATTCTCTATGTATAGTATCATGTCATCTGCAAACAGTGACAGTTTTACTTCTTCTTTTCCAATATGTATTCCTTTTATTTCTTTTTCTTCTCTGATTGCCATGGCTAGGACTTCCAAAACTATGTTGAATAATTGTGGCGAGAGTGGACATCCTTGTCTTGTTCCTGATCTTAGAGGAAATGCTTTCAGTTTTTCACCATTGAGAATGATGTTTGCTGTGGATTTGTCGTATATGGCCTTTATTATGATGAGGTAGGTTCCCTCTATGCCCACTTTCTGGAGAGTTTTTATCATAAATGGGTGTTGAATTTTGTCAAAAGCTTTTTCTGCATCCTTTGAGATGATCATATGGTTTTTATTCTTCAATTTGTTAATATGGTGTATCACATTGATTGACTTGTGTATTGAAGAATCCTTCCATCCCTGGGATAAATCCCACTTGATCGTGATGTATGATCCTTTTAATGTGCTTGTCCCCATGGTGAACGAGAGCCACCCCCTGCCTCTTCAGGAGACTCTCCAACACTAGCAGGTAGGTCTGGTTCAGTCTCCTATGGGGTCACTGCTCCTTCCCCTGGGTCCCGATGCGCACACTACTTTGTGTGTGTCCTCCAAGAGTGGGAGTCTCTGTTTTCCCCAGTCCTGTGGAAGTCCTGCAATCAATTCCCACTAGGCTTCAAAGTCTGATTCTGTAGGAATTCCTCCTCCTGTTGCCAGACCCCCAGGTTGGGAAGCCTGACGTGGGGCTCAGAACCTTCACTCCAGTGGGTGGACTTCTGTGGTATAAGTGTTTGCCAGTCTGTGAGTCACACACCCAGTAGTTATGGGATTTGATTTTACTGTGATTGCTCCCCTCCTACCGCTTCATTGCGGCTTCTCCTTTGTCTTTGGATGTGAGGTATCTTTTTGGTGAGTTCCAGTGTCTTCCTGTTGATGATTGTCCAGCAGCTAGTTGTGATTCTGGTGTTCTTGCAAGAGGGAGTGAGAGCACTTCCTTCTACTCCATCTTGGTTCCTCCTCTCGTTTCATTCTTTTTTCTGTTCTGCAGCAGTGATTTCCACTACTCTGTCTTCCAGCTCATCGATCCACTCCTCTGTATCACTTAGTCTACTAATGATTGATTCCTTCTTGTGTATTTTTCATTTCAGTTATTGTATTCTGTATCTCTGCTTGGTTGTTCTTTATCCTTTCTGTTTGTTTAAAAACTTCCATCTCTGTGCATCCATTCTTTTCCTGAGTTCTGCCATCATCTTTACGATCATTACTCTGAACTCTTTCTCGGGTAGATGGCCTATCTCCACTTCACTTAGTTCTTCTGGGATTTTATCTTGTTCCTTTGTTTGAAGATGGTCCTTTGTTGCCTCATTTTGTCTAAGTTGCTACTTTTATTTTTATGTACGTGTTAGTTATGTTCCTTGACCTTGGAGAAGTGACCTTCTGGAGGAAAAGTCCTGACAGTGCACTTTCCTCTTGTTACCCAAGCTGTATGCTCTAGGGACTCCCCCCTAAGGGGGCCGCGTGGGTCCTTCTGTTGTGGCAGACTATGTGGGTGATCTGGTAGACTTTGTTAGCCCCTGGCCCAACTGGTTGCCAGGCCTACCTTCTGTAGATGCTGCTTGCTGCTGGTTAGTGGGGCCTGGTCACAAGGTGGCTGACTGCAGAAACCCAGGGGGCCCTGGGGCTAGTGCTGGCTCACTGGTGTGTGGCATCAGGGTCCGGAAGACTCTGGGGCTGTTGCCCCACTACTGGCGGGTGAAGCCAGTTCCTGGGGTTAGTGCTGGAGTATTGGCAGGCAGTGCCACGTCCTGGAATCTGGCTGAAGGGCCCAGGGATCCCAGAGCTGGTGTCAGATAGCTGAGGGGCAGGGGGGTTGGGGGGAGCTGGCTCCTGACACAGTTGGGTGTGGGTTCCGGGGTGTCCTGAAGCTTGTGTTGGCCTGCCAGTGGGCAGGGCTGGGACCCAGCTGGTCCCAGGGTAGGGTCTGGCCTGATGTGGGCAGGCTGGGTGTGCAACTTGTGGAAGGTGGTTTTCTTGGGTCTTATACCACATCTTCTTTATCCATTCAAATATCGATTGACATTTAGGTTGCTTCCACACCTTAGCTATTGTGAGTAACACTGCAACGAATGTGATGCACAGATATCTCTTTGAGATTCTGTTATCAGTTCTTTTGGATACATACTCAGAATTGGGAGTGCTGGATGATATAATAATTCTACATTTAATTTTTTAAAGGAAATGCCATACTGTTTTCCATAGCAGCTGTACCATTTTACATTCCTGCCAACAGTGCACAAAGATTCCAATTTCTCCACACCCTCACCAACATTTGTTATTTTCTTTCTTCCTTCCTTCTTTCCTTTTTTTTATTCCCCCCGACAATGGCCATCCTAACAGGTATGATGTGATGTCTCACTGTACTTGTGTAGAACAATTTCTTAAAACATTGATGATGTCATATTCCTGCTTGGAACCTTCCAGTGACTCTCCTTGCACTTAGAATGACATCTAAATATGCTGTTTTGGCCTCTAAGCTCCTCCAAAGTCTGGTCTCTATCCACTCTTTAGCCTTCAGCTCCATCTCCATCTCCAGTTTTTCTCGCTTACACGGCTCCAGTCATTGTGACCTTCTTTAACTCCCTAACAACTCTGCATGGCCTTTTCACAGGGCAGTGGCCCATGCAGTTCCCTCTGCCTGGCCAAGTCTTCTTCTCTCTTTTCACCTGCCTGTTTCCTTCTCATCACTCAGATCTTAGCTCAAATTCTACCACCTCAGAGGTGACATTCAAACTGTCCCATCTAAAGTCCCCCTCCCAGACATTGTAAATCACCCTGTTCTGTTTCACTTTTACTTTCCATAGCAGTTATCAGCACCTGAAATTGTTTTGCCAGAATAGTTGTTGGCTTGTTTGGTTGTTATCCAACTGAGAACCATACTTCATGAGACCAGGAAGCCTGTATGTCTTGTTCACAGCTACATGCCCAGAAGAGAGCCTGACTGAATGAGAGTGAAGTGCAGTGGAAGCATGGAAGACGGCGGAGCAGTGAACACCAGCTGAGAGATTTTGGGAACTTTTTGTGTAAGATGTAACACTTCTGCTGGGCTTTTAAGTTTAAATGATTGCATCAGGCGGATATCAGTGAGGCAGGGGACATGTTGGGTTGAGGAACGGCCTGAGCTGCGGTGACGAAGCTTATAGCGCAGCCCATTCAGGGCAAGGTAACCCGATAGGGCTGAGCGTAAAGGCTCTTGAGAGGGAAGTGGTGGGCAGGAAGGCTGAAGTGGCAGACCGCCAATGTGGCAGATACTGCATTCATTTCAGTTTTGTTAGTTAATGATATGTTAGGTTTGAAGGTGCAAAGATGAATGAGACATAGTTCTGGGTCTGTAGTGGGGAGCCACATATGGTTTTTGAGCAGGGGAGTGATGTGAGCATCTTACAGGGGTCAGAATGCAGCAGTAATTACAAGCACAACCTCTGGGACCAGGTGGCTTAAGAATCAAATCCTGGCTCTACCACTGGCTAGCTCTGTGACCACAGCAAGTTCTTAACCCCTCCTGGCTTAGTTTTCTCGTTTGTAAGGATAATAGTTGTAGCTTTTTCTCTTGGCTTTCTTGTAAGGATTAAATTAATGTTTGTATAATGGTGTCTGGCACTCAATACAAATTAGCTATTTTTATGTAACATGTCTAAAACAATGCCTAGTAGATAGTAAGTTGTCGATGCTTGCTTGTTGGGTTTTTTACTCACTAGTTTGTTAGATTGTTTTTGTTTTTGTTTTTTTAAAGAAAGATGATTAGCGTGAGTATAGAGAATCCTTGCAAAGGGAAGACAGTGGACCCAGGAA
Organism: Phocoena phocoena; assembly: GCF_963924675.1. NCBI lineage: Eukaryota > Metazoa > Chordata > Mammalia > Artiodactyla > Phocoenidae > Phocoena > Phocoena phocoena. The sequence continues at coordinate 52,333,401 of NC_089229.1, forward strand.
AACTATGTGGGAAGATAGTGCAATAGTTGAGGCAAAAAGAAATGAAGCACACAGAACTAGGTTAAATCAGAGAGAAAAATCAGTAAAACACTGGATGTTGGTGGAGGGGAATGGAATATGTTTTGGAATGCAAGAAAGTGGATTTAGTTTTTGGGTCTCTTGAGTTTAAGGTGCCTAAGGGAAAATCTCTGCTGATATTCAGCTGAATTGATAGGGAGGAAGACATCTGAGATTGAGGACAAAGAGGTGAGTAAAACAGGGATTTCTACTCTGAAAATGAGGATATGCACTTTAACAAAAGACTGGAGAATTTGGATCAAAACTCTCATTTACCTATTACATTGGCAAAGAAACAAAATGACAGTATTGTAAGCTTGCGTTCTGTACTCATACTTTGCCGGCAGTAGTGTAAATTTGTGCAAACTTTCTGGAAAACATGTTGGCAACATTTATCATGAAATTTAGAGATGCTTATACCCACTGACCCAGTTATTTCATTTTTTGGATTCAATGCTAAATTAATGATCCAAAATGCAGACAGTGATTATGTACAGAGCTGCTTACTACAGCTCTGTAGAACATTCAGTTGAAAAAAACCCTGCAAACAGGCTCACTCAGTGAGAGGAAAATGATTAAATAAATTATGGTATGTTCATATGCTAGAATATTAATGCAGTCCTTAAAAAATCATGTTTACTGAGACTTGTAATATGAACTGATACGAGGGAGAAAAACCTGACAAGGATACACAATTATATGCACAGTATAAATTCAACTCCACTAAAAAGAAGCATAGTGTAAGGGTTAGAAGACAATATAGTAAAATGCTGCTGTGGATTATTTCTGTCTGGGAAATTAAGGCATTGGTTGATGATTTGTAGAAGTCTAGTAACTGAGTTTGAATTAGGATCAGATAATAGATTTTTGTCGTATTGGAAAATTTTCCCTCCTTTCCCAACGCATCTGCTAATATTCAGTTACTAATGCAATAATCATCCTTCGCTCACGGTCCGTACCTTCTATTTGAAATCCTGACCATGTGGCCTTTAAAAAAAAAAAAAAAAAGGATGCAGTCCATCCATCAAAGGCTTAGAAAGCCAAATCTCATTTTCAAATTAGTTAATATCATATCATTGTATAATTTCGAATATGCCACCAGACTACTGATGACGCCTCCCTCTCCCCTAGCTTACAGACATGATCGAGGATAATTCATCAGTAGTCCTCCCTTCAGCTGCACACCCAAGCAGCTAAAAGAAAGGCAATCATCCCAGGAGTGCACTTGACAGAGAGCGCACTCTGATGCGTAGGAAGGGGGCACCCACTATTCGCCAGAACTGGACTGCAAATATCTTAACTTCCTTCAGGTTGTTCATGTCGAGTAAAGAATGTTGTCTTGGGGCTACAGGAGGACCAATCTCTCTCTCTTAAACACACAGACACACATTTTGATATCCAACCTGGTTCCAGCTCTCTGGCCACTCTTGCGAAGGACCCATCTTGATAAAATCACCATTTTTCCCTGTAGAAGGCAAGTTTTCTATCTGCTATATAGATAAAAGTCTACTGAAGAATGAAGAACCTCACCATGATTACTTCTCAAAGGTCTCTTAACCCTATTTTCCAAAATCCAAAAGGGGATATATGGCCCATGGCATAGAATGTGCCATCATTTTTGGCTTCCAGGACCTGTTGGGCATTTTAGATCAAGTTTGGGAATTTTCTGCTTGAGTCCCAACTACTCAAGATAGAAGCCGGAAAACTCCCTTTCCCTGCCTTCCTAATATTCTTACAGGGTGCTGGCCTATGAACAGTGGGAGCTGACAACCATACTCACGTGGGACTCTAATTCAGGCGTGAGGGATACAGGCGCATGTGGGGAGGGTTGTGGCAGAGGCTGAGGCTCGTGGATTTGTGGATAGAAGTGAGGGAGATGCAGGACAGTGGGGCTTTCCTGGAACAATCCTATAGTCTGACTTGGGCATTTGTTCCCATGCGGCAGCCTCTAAATCCAACTCTCAGGTCCTAAAATGGTACCTACCTGCTTTTAGATAGGCGTTCCAGTCAATGGCTTAGTTCAAAGTCATTCCATCGTGTTTGGGGAAAAGATTTCCTTTAACAGGTGGGTCTTTTTTTTTTTTCTTCCCATTAATTTGCCCATGTTTAAAGATTTCTGCATATAATACCCAAAGTATAATCAGGAAATACTAAAATAAAACACCAAGCACATTCATATAGAATTCTATACAGCCATGCATACAATACCTAAAGTTTAATTAGGAAATACTAAACTGTACATATTCATATAGAATTCTATACAGCCCTGAAAAATGTAGAAAACTACCATTATATTTAACAACATGGACTCTCCCAAACGTAAATTTCAAGAAAAGAAGCCAGACAGAAAATCTACACACCGCGAGTCTGTTTGTAGAAAGTTAAAATGACAGGCAAAACCAAACTATGGTGTTATTCGTCAGGATGTTGATAATTTTGAAAGCCTAGCTTCTAGGAGGCTGTTAATGTGCTATTTCTTGATCTGGGGGGTGGATAAATTAGCGTATCACTTTGTGAAAGCTCTTACACTAATGATTTGTGTACTTTTCTCTATGTATTTTATGCTTCAATAAGTTTTTTCCCCTCAATTTATGTCATTTTTTTTTTTTTTTTTTTTTTTACAGCTCATCAATATTCAGTCTGGTATATTGCTGATACAATCTGCACATTGCTGATACAGTTTTACAAAACTATATTATGTATTGCTAGTCCTCAAGAGTTAGGAAAAAAAGCTAAATTTGAAGATAAAATATCCATACATGGGGGAATTCTAAACATAGTCTATACCTAAGGATTGCATTTCAGTGGATTCAAATGAAACCAAAAATCAGCTTGACAAGGTTTACTACGTCAGAAACTCCTCAAAGGAAAGATTTCAGCCTGGAGTGTTTAGGAGGACTGTGCTCTCTCAGCCTCTTAGTTAAGACTCTCCCAGCCCCGTCTCTCTTACTACAGAGGGGTCTCCAAACTATGCCTCTAAAAAACCCTGGCTTCATGGACAAGGCCCTGTGCGTGAGGCCTCATTTTCAAATTCACAAACCAAAATCAAAGATGAAAACTTTTTTTTTTTTTTTTAAAAAAGGTAGTTTCATATGATTTAACGATTTAAGGCAACTCAGCTCTGGTGGGGGGTGTGTGCGCTAAATAGTGATTAGAAATAGAAAGGAATGAAAACACGGCAGAGAATCAGACCATCGGAAGCCGACAAAGGCAGCCAGAACTATCTTATTTATTATAAAGATACACCATGAAGAACAGACCTGACTGTATACTGAAGCCTGGAATGGTACATGCCAAAATGTACAGTACTTATACATAAAAGTGCATTGTCACAACAGATTAACAAAACTTTTCTTTTTTTTTCTCTTCCAGAACTAGAAAAGCATCCCCCTTTACTTTCACCTCAGAGAGGAGGGAATGTCACGGGAAGAGGCAGTACAGAGCAGAGGCGAACAGGATGGCCGTCAGCAGCACGTGAGCAGGGGAGGGGAGGGGGGCGATTTGCGGGGGACCCGGAGAGTGACTGTGGGAAACGAAAGGCACAGTCACGGCTAAGAGGAAAACAACACGTCTGATGACCATGACCTGACCATGACCGACAAGGATGCAAGACAGGACAAGGCTGAGCACCGAGGCATGAAAAGGTGCGGGGATGGAGAAGCAGCTGGGAGAGAGGGAAGGAAATTTCAAAACAGTCAAGTGGATGCAGGAATTGGGGTGGCACTTGGGGGAGGAGGTGGGCGGGGCAACAGTAAAGAACAAGGCTAAAACTCCTCTAAAATAGAAAGGCACTTTCACATGTACATACTACGGATGTACATTGACACGATCAGGTAACAGTCACAAGCAGGAAGCCACCAATACTGCAATTAATCAAACCGACAGGAAAGGACAATACTGATTTAATTACGTGGGCAGGAGTTACCCTTAAGTCAGTAGGTAAATAGCAGTCTCTCCTGTCACACAGCCACTTACTATACTTCAAACATCTATAATAACCATCACACTATACATTGAACTTGGATGAATGTTCTAAGGGGGGGGCATTCACAAATGCACGGTTTATATATTTTCTTTTACTAAACAGTTTCTAAGATAAGCATTATGGAGCCCAGAACAATTATTTAAGCATACAAAATTCCCTACGTAATTTTAAGATACAGGTACCATTTTGATTATACTACGAAGACTTTTTTTTTTGTAAAGTATACTAGGGTGGGTGAGTGAAAGCTCAATTTCCAGTTTATTTTTACTGATTTGAACAAAGCTGTACCAGTCACCCTGCCCCATGCCTGACACCCCAGCCCAGCTGGAGGTTGGCTTTTAGCTCAGGGGCCAGTCTCCAGTCGTGAGCTCATTCATACATGGGAAGAGACTTCACTTCTAAGCTGCCTGTGCCTTGGGGCCTATGTGGCAGGTAACTCAGAGCAAGACTCAGCCCCAAGCGCATTTCCTGAATTCATGGCCCCTCACTACTGTGGTCAGGAATAAATGTCATCCCAAATCCGTAGTCTTGTAAACCCAATAGAACCACAGGCTCTTTAACTTTGGATTTCAGAGGCTGTGATTACTAAAGTTTCTTCAGTTTACAGACCCCAGAGGCTATGCTTCATTCCCAAACGCTAAGGAGACCACCATGTCCCCCCACTTTTTTCTTAATTAAATTATAAACCCATTTTTGGGAATGGCAAAAGTACACAGACAGAAAACTCATACAATTTGACCCTTGGCGCTCTATATCCATTGATCACTGTTCATGTTCGTTGCTGTAGATTAAGTGGGACCCCGCTGTACATTATTCTATGGATTGCTCAAGGGGCACCAAAGTCGGATTACATTGTGTGAAAATGTGAAGAACTGTTGAACAACGTCGTTTACGCCACACTTGAACATGGAGCTCTACAAAGGGCCATTCAATGGATTGAAATAATTTACAGAACACTCATCAGGAAACAGGTACTAAGAACCGTTCACTCTATCCTAACGACCCACTCCAAGCATCCCCACCCAAACAGAAAGGCCAATTTGGTAAATCTACTTCAGTGAGTTCTGTGGATGGGACGTGAACACTGTTATATCAGCCGTGAATACATATTCTTGTGTAAGTGGAGTCAGGTAATCTTTGTAGAACCATAATTTACTCATCATCAAAATGACCCACTTCCCAAACTGCACATGAGCCGTTAAGATCCTTGAAACTGGGGCATAACATCTCAGGGACTTATTTTCTTTCTTCTCTCCCCATTCCTTGTGACTTCCCACCTCCCCACTGTGGGCTACACCTGTGGCGGTAAAGAGAACCACATACAGGTGAACCCTCTCAGCTGCTGAAACTTTTAAGGAACTTACTGGGTGTTATTCTGGATCCTTTGTGAAGTGGCCACTCTGTCTTATCCTTGGAATCTGAAGGCTTTTACTAAACAAAGTAAGGATTAGTGAGTCCTTACTCACTCTGAGGTCACATCCTTCCCTGGGAATTGGAAAAAAAAAAAAAAAAAGCCTCAGGGTGACAACAGAGTTATAGAGAGAAAAGACAGAGACAGGTAAAGAAAGGGAGCGATGGGAGGGTATTCGGAAATGTTTCCTCTGAGGTCTGGAGCAGCATGTCCTCTGCCGTGCGAGGCAGCAGAGTCCTGATCTGGAGGGTGGAAAGGCAGTCCTCGTTCCATCGCAGGTGTCAACAGCAAAGTGAGGAGACACCGGGGAGGATTACCAGGGAGAAGTCTGAAGAAATGAGTTTGCAGGAGTAAGATCTGAAAAGCTAAAGTTAAAGCTTGTAAAAGAACCCTTCAAAAATTAGTAAGTTCAAAACACCTCTGCCCTTTTGACGCCCTCTGTTAACATCTTACTCATCCATCAAATAAGGAAGTGGTTTTTTAAGAATCCTCTTTAATTTCTAAAAGATTTAAAGTCTCCTCCCCCATTACTTCCACCCTTTTCACTGTTTCTGTTTCCCCGTTAACAACAGAGAATTGGAGACCACAGTGGAATCTAGAAAGAACTGGGAGATGATCTTAAAAGTTTCAATTTCCTAGAAGTTTGGGAAGGTTGTTTAAAAGGGTTCGTGCTATTCAGAGCTCAGTCCTGGCTGGGTTTCCATGGTGCCCAAAGGTGCTGAAGGACCACTAAAGCTCAAGGGGGAGAGGGTGGGGGGGGGTGTTGCAAAAGATGCTGAGCTGGGTCTCTCTTTCAAAATGGGCAAGAAGGATGTTGTAAAAATTCAGAGGTTTACAATACCTGGAAATATTATATTTGAAATAATTTTTTTCACTACTTAATCCATTTGTGAAATCAGGCTGCAGGCAAGCCACCAGCAGTGTGACTTGGAAAGGTAACAGTATCTCATAAATGTCATCTCTCTTTGCATTAGAATGATTAGACTGGCGAACTGAGGTAGAGATCAAAGTGATGTCTGGATTTTAATACAGATCCCCATTTTTTCCACATTGATGCATTCGCCAATGAGCTGAGAAATCAAAGCCCATACTGTAACTCTTAGGTGGGCACGCAGTTGGCTGCCAGTTTGAAATCAAAGTGGTCCAGAGGGGTTAGTTCTGGCCACCCATTTTTCTGAAAACAAAACAACACCCCCAAACCAAAAAACAAACAAAAAAACTCTTCCTCAGTAAGTTCAACGACAGAGTAGATAAAACGCTCATAGGTTTACAGATGGTATAAGCTGCTGCTGTTAGGACAGTGGTGATCTGTACCTTAGTAAAAACAAATGAATTCAAAGCAACCCTTTTTAAGATAGAGGAGAAACAGCATAAATATGGGCTAAAGAAAAACTGTCTGTGGGTGAGGATGTTAGAGAAAGAGGGAGTCAGTGGAGTTCAGCTGACTGTGTGAGTGATGTAGTAGAGACCGCACGGAGAAAACAAAAAAAGCCATGGTTCCAGGATGCACAACTGGGAGGAAGTCGTCCTGGAAGCATGAGGTCATCGTCCCACCTTGGCTGCTCTGGCTCTTACGCCAGTACCGTAGCTCAAAGAGACAAATGCCGAGGGGAGCTGGGGATTCAATTTAGGATCCTCAGGCCTCTGTAGCACGTTTAAAGGAACCCAGGTCATCTTGTCAGGGGAAGGGAAGGCCGGCGAACCAAGGACTTGTGCGCTGTCTGCTTTCTCCGTTGGCACAGAGGAAGACACGGGGGCTTAGGGGAGCTAGAAGTTGTTTTCTAGGCAACAACAGACCTCTGAAGGGGTTCATGGAGTAGTGTAACCAGAAAGTCTTTAAAATTAGACTGTTCTAGTCTGCAGTGAACGTAGGGGATGGACTTGGAAACCCTCCGGGGCCTGATCAGGCTTGGGGAAAGAGTCACAGCGATAGCTCTGGAGGACTGTCCCTTCCCAGGTTCAGTTCAAGCAGTGACTGCAGAGGTTCTACCCGCTTCTGCTGAGACTTTCACCGGGACCCAGGGAAACGACTGTTACGAAAGTCAGCCGGTGGGCTGCAGCTCGCGCTGGGAACACCCCACTGTGACAACAGCAAGTCTGTAGCAAGAGCCAGCCCCCTGCCACACTGCATGGAATAAGAGGTACTCACTGTCAGCTACCAAACAATCCATTGTCACCTTTTAGCCTTACCCCGAGTGCCAGAGACCAACACTGGTTACATTCCAAGGCCTGGAACTCAGATCCTCCTGCCTTTGGATTCAGACGCTTCTGACTCATCCAGGCTACACTAAGCCTGAAGCACCGTGCAACGTGCGGGGCAGAGCGGTGGTGCCTTCATTACAAATGGTGCAGCATTGGATTTTCAAGTAAGTCTAAGTGTTTCTATTGTCTTTAAAATGACACAGGATATGTCCAGTTATTAAAAAAAAGGATGAAATTACAAAATACAAATGCCCGTGTTAATTTAGCTAGTCTCAGACATTACATTCGAGAACACAGAAAAGCCGAAGGGTCTCCAGTTGTAAGCACACGACTAAGGAAAGTTAAGGATTGTTGACTTTTGTCACTAATCCGTTTTCTCTTTCTAATCACCTCCCCGTATGCTCGCTCAGTTGGTTTTTACATTGTGCAAGACTTGTCTGCTGGACCCTGGGAAGGAGGGGTGGGCCCTACTGTAGGGTTTGTTTTTGGAAGAACAGCAGGTTTCGGCCGAAGGGCTGGGGGCTTCAGCTGCATGCCCATTCTGGGCGCCACCATAGGCTTGAAAGTACTCATTGTGTCACTGGAGGAGCTAGTGCTACGTCGAATCTGAGGCTCCGAGCTCCTGAGGGCAACGTTGTGCAAAGGGCTGAGAGATTCCGTGGACGTGGCAGGGGTGGGAGAGTTTTTCACTTGTTCTAAGGTATCCAGCACCACATCGGGGGCGTGCTTTGCTGTACTCTGTCTCTCCAGTTCTCGGAGTTCATTCAAAGCAGTGTTCATCGTCTCTTCAATATCCTGTTGAAGAATAACCAGAAGTGAGAGACGGTAACTAAACTTATTGCGGCGATCATTTTGAAATGTATAGAAATATCGAATCACTACGTCATGTGACAGGAATTAGCAGTGTTGTAGGTCAAGCATACTTCAAAAACAAACTCATAGCAAGAGAGATCAGATTTGTGGTTCCCAGAGGCGGGGGGTTGCGGGGATGGGCAACTGGATGAAGGCAGTCTAAAGGGACGAACTCCAGTCATAAGATGAATTAAGTGCTAGGGATGTGATGTACAACGTGATAAACGTAACGAGCACCACTGTAGGTTACGTGTGAAGGTTAAGAGAGTAAATCCTGAGTTCTCATCGCAAGGAGAAACATTTTTTCTTCTCTTTCTTTAATTTTGTATCTCTGTGAGCTGCTGGATGTTCACTAAACCCACGGTGGTAATCATTTCATGATGCGTGCAAGTCAAATCATTAAGGTGTACCGCATAAACTTATATGGTGCTGTGTGTCAATGATAACTCGATGATTAGCTGAAAAAAAAAATAACCAGCAAGAGAGACAGAGTAGGCTGGTCATGAACACTAATGTAGAGAAACCATATACTTCACTTGAAAGCAAGCAGACCAGCAAAAGCATGACAGTTTTAACACCAGCCTGCGGAGTGTGTAAACCTAATGCCATCTCCCACGACTACCGTGACTCAATGTGCAGGAGACAAGAGATGCGATGGCGCCAGTGGCTCAAAGAGCCACAGGACAAGCACTGGCCGCCATTCTGAGGCCCGTGGCAGCCCTCTGGTGGGTTTGACCTTACATGCTGACATCTGCGATGGAATTCTATTTCGATCTGTGGTAAAAGATGGCTTAAATTTAGATACTGCAACGATTTTTAAGAAATAAAAGCGTATAGGCATGAGAAATCAGGCTTCTTTCATTCATTCAACAGATAATAATTTTTGAGCACTTACTATATACTTGACTAACTCCTAGCAGTTCTTCAGAATTCATTGTAAGACTCCCCCTGACGCTTTTGTCCAGTGGATCTCAATGGAAGTGGTACTGCCCCATAGAGGGCATTTCTGTAATATGGTGTATGTGTATGTGTAGTTTTAAATGTCAAAATAACCAGGTGGCATTATTGGCGTTTGGTGCGCAGGGGCCAGAGATACTGGAGACCTTACAAGTGTCCTGGATAATTAACATGCAATGAATTGTCCCATATCCCGTTCAACTTTTAAATGTCCTCCAGACATTGATGTAGGTGAAAATTTTTTTATAATAGTCTGAGTCTAGAACCTAACTTTCTTATATATAAACACAAAATATTTTTTTCATGGTGTCTTCTAGGAATGAAACTATCATGTAAATTATACCCTGCTTTGGTTAGAACTGTATGACCGAGGGTGGTCCACCATTTTAGAAAAATCATAATTTTTTTCCATAATGGGAACACCATTATGGAAACTGAGTCGAAACTAATTAACTTAATAATACTCTTATATCAACGTACATTTTTAATTGTATTTATGGTAAGTCTACATGTAGGTGAAAGCATCTCACTACTTCATTTGTCTTCTAATGTAGTTAAGCATTCTGAAATACATTTCTTTTAATACTAATCTTTTGTTTTTCCTTTACATTGTATTTAGGGCTTTATATGTTTAAAAAAAATCGGCACATCATCAGTTTCTCAGATAATAAAGGGGGAATTACAAAATATTTGTTTTAAAAAGGTGAGGTGTGCACCATCGACAGATGAATGGATAAGTGAAATGTGCTGTATACGTCCAATGGATTATTACTGGGCCTTAAAATGGAAATCCTGCCACGTGCTACATTAAAGGCATTATGTTAAGTGAAATAAGCCTGTCACAAAAAGAAAAATACTGCATGATGCCACTTATATGAGGTGGGCACATTCACAGTACCAAAAAGTATTTAGAATAGTGGTGGCCAGGGCATGGTGGGGAGAGGAAAAAGGGAGCTGTTCTTAGATGAGTACAGAGTTTTAGTTTTGCAGGATGAAAAATTCTGGAGATCTGTTACACAGCCATGTGAATACACTTTACTGACCTATACACTTAGAAATGGTAAAGAGGGTCAGTTTTACATTATGTTGCTTTTTTTAGAATTAATTTATTTTTGGCTGGGTTGGGTCTTCGTTGCTGCACGCAGGCTTTTCTCTAGTTGCGGCGAACGGGGGCTACTCTTCATTGTGGTGCGCGGGCTTCTCATTGCTGTGGCTTCTCTTGTTGCGGAGCACAGGCTCTAGGCATGCCAGCTTCAGTAGTTGTGGCGCACTGGGCTTAGCTGCTCCACAGACTGTGGGATCTTCCCAGACCAGGGATCGAACCTGTGTCCCCTGCATTGGCAGGCGGATTCTTAACCACTGTACCACCAGGGCAGTCCCTTATTATGTTTTGTATACACTGCCCCCCCCCTCCCCCCCCCGCACCAACACACACACATGGTGGAGTACTGTGTGAGATAGGGTGGGTGGAGAACCACTGCCCTGGTCTGATGGAAATGCCTCTTCTCCATATTCCCAGGGCTTCTTCCACTCACCTGGAGCATTAGCCTGTGGCCCTGCACAGCAGCAACTGATTTCCATATCTGCTTCCTCCACTGAATTATAAGCACCTTCAGGCAGCGGCTGACTGACCATTGATTTAACCCTGAGTCCATAACACCTAGCATGGGAGCTGCCATACAGTAAGTGCTCAATAAAGATTTGCTAAATGAATAAACGAAGATCCAGTGATCACATATGGATGTCAATTTTTTTTTAAAAAGCTCTATCAGGGATTCCACTGATTTGTTTACTAAAAGAAATTGCATGTTTTTGGTATGAACACCATGATGGCAGGCTTACTTGTCCTCATGGGAAAATCTGAAGATGAGAGATGGAAAGATAAATAAAGGACACAGCTGGAAGCCATATTGTGAGGATGACATCACTTTTCAAGTAATTATTTTCATATGTGATTTCCATTTGACGCTAAATATATGGATTTGTTTTTTACAAGTATTTGCCCCAGAGAGAACGTGTAGAGCCTGGTTTATCGGTCGAGTTTTTGTTTTTACAAATGAAAGGATTTACAATGAAAGGATTTGGGTTCTAGAAGCAAAAGGGTTAAAACAGACCTTATTATACCTTCCCACCACTAAACTCCTACTCCCTGTCTCTCTAACCTAAATGCTGTTTCACCTGCTTATTACAAGGAATGATGTGGTGGATTCCAGCCAAATATCACTGGTTCTAAAGAGACCTCAGAGGACTCTGCATTGCACTTCAAATAAAAAAAAAACCAAGAAGGTCAAGTCTTTTTGGTTTTTGCTGAAAAACTGTTGTGCACTTAAAATTGGTTTAATTTTGTAAAAACACATTAAACTCTCCACACAATCTAATTTGCTATCCAAAATCCTTTTTAGTTAGGACAATGAAAATAGCTTGGAAATTTGTCATATCAAATGCAGGTTTCCTTGAGCACTTTTTATTAAAAATAATCCATCTTTAATACTTTCCCATGTTTGTTTCATTAATTTCTCACTTCCTTTTTTGATCTATTCCATTTTTAAGCTTCAGTGATACCTGGAAGACACTTTACTGAAATGGTGAACCCTGAACCTATTCACCTCCTTTTTCACTGGCCATACACATATTTTCTTCTTTTTTTTTTCCATTGAAGTATACTCGATTTACAATATTGTGTTGGTTTCAGGTGTACAGCATAGTGATTCAGTTTTTTTTTCCTGTCATACATATATTTTCTGATGGTCTGTGTTGTAAAAAGACCCAGAGGGAAATAAATGGTAGAATGAATGATGGAAAAATCCATTAATACTGTTTTACTTTGTCAATTCTTTTTATTTCTAAATTAATTAATTTTATTTATGTATTTTTGGCTGCGTTGGGTCTTCGTTGCTGTGCGTGGGCTTTCTCTAGTTGCAGCGAGCGGGGGCTACTCTTCATTGTGGTGCGCAGGCTTCTCATTGCGGTGGCTTCTCTTGTTGCAGAGCACGGGCTCTACGTGCGCGGGCTTCAGTAGTTGTGGCGCATGGGCTTAGTTGCTCCGCGGCATGTGGGATCTTCCTGGACCAGGGCTTGAACCCGTGTCCCCTGCATTGGCAGGCGGATTCTTAACCACTGCGCCACCGGGGAAGCCCTACTTTGTCAATTCTGATCATTAGAAAAAACTACAAGGTCCTTCTCTGCAGTCACTATTGGGAAGTAAAGACACACATCCATTCAGGAGTGACAGAGGAGCCAAACTTGCTGTTCTTCGAACAGCCAACCATCATTTTCTCACTTCATTTACTGAGTAATTCACCATGTCCTAAGATGAAAGTGTCACTTTCATCATACACTACAAATGTTGTGTTTCAGGGCTCTCCATTCCGTTCCATCAGTTTGTCTGTTTTACTAGCTCTGGCATGCACTTAGGATCTGGTAGGGCTAGTCCTTCCTCATTCTTCTTTTTTAGAATTTTCCTGGCCATTCAGCAAGGATGTGTTTGACTGTCCTGGGTCCTAAGTTTCTGCCGTGTCTTTGTTTAAATCACTATGAACCTAATACACTTGGGCCCTTCCAGTATCACATGGACTTAAATTGAAGAATGGGTTAATTTCTTTTCTGTTTTCTTTAGTTGATTCTATACAAAAGACATGGCTCCAGAAAGTAACTCCTGTACGCCTCCTTCATCACACACCGGTACTTACCATGCGATATTCTATTCAAAGCAGCCTACCTGAGCGATTGTCTCTGGGTCCAGTGGCTTGTGGTCGTTGAAGCCTGTGTATTGCCCTGATGATGTGGACCTTCTAATAGGAGGGCTGTCAATCTTCTTGAGGGAGTCGTGGCGGCTGATGTTGGTCAAGCTGCCGTGACCCGGCCGACGCCTCCTCTCGGGACTGTCATTATTGAGGCCACGGTTCTGTAGCAGGCCCCGGGGGTGACTGCCCAGGCTTGGGGACCCCAGGTCAATTGAGGAGTTGGAAAGACCATGTGGGGGATGGAGAGGGCAATGGCCATCACTGGTCCTGCCAGGACGCCTTACTGGAGGGGGTGGCTCTCCTCTTTTTCTTTGCCTAGACAGAGACAGAGAGCGAGAGAATAGGAGAGGTTATCACACAGGGTAATTCTGCAAGGCTGTGGATGCCATGGCCCCTCAGAGCCCCTGGAGAAGTGGAGGTTCAGGAGCCTGGTGACCCACTCCACCTACCTGGCTAAGTAGCCATCAGGATGACGGTCTGTTGGGGAGTTCATGTCCTTGGATGAAGACTTGTCTTCAGTCACTGGCCCACTGCTGGCCTCACTGTCGGCTTTTTGGCTTAGAGTGTCTGAAAACGTATCATCCCTGAAACGATGAGAATCAAGAGTGAAGGTCTTTTGCTAGACGAATGGGGACAAAAAAATAAGTGATGGCATTTATGTATGTAAGTCTTTCTCTTACTAATGTAACTTTTTTCTTTTCACTATAAGAATAATAACGTTTCATGGCAGATAAATTGGAAAATTCTGAAATTCCAATAAAAATCGCCCATAATATAACGTAACATCCAGAGACAACTACTGTTCGAATTGTAGAAAATATCCTTCTATGCTTTTCTTCTCTGCCTGGGATACGTTTCTACAAGGATGTCCACAGGTATGTACAGTATTTATACTATAGATATTTATATGTTTATGTACTTTAGATATACATGACTGTATGTCTGCATGCATACATACACATATTTCTTGCATTCTGAGAGACACATTTTAAAACTTAGGCTGAATCAGTCACTGTATACATTTTAGGTGGTATTTTTCTCTTTTCCTTGAAGAGCTGTTCATAAATTGGTGCTGCATTGTGAAATACCGCAGTCACAAAATTAAAATCACACTGTACATGGTATTTTGTAACTTGTTTCTTTCACTTAAAATTATGACCAGACGGGAAGATGTCTCTTTAAGTATTTTTTTGAAAGTAGAGCTTTCTCATCAGCAAAATTAATAAATAAGCCTGAAGATGATTCTCTTTAGACTTGAAGTCAACATCCTCTCTCTTGGGAATCTGGAATTGAAACAGTAGACAGGCACCAAGAGAAGAGCCACCACTGTTCTTGGAATCAGCAGTGCCACTTTAGCTCCTAAAGCCATCCTCCGCACAGGGTATTTTCCTAAGAACCTGAACTTCAGAAGGTGTGTCTCTCACTAGTCCTTGGCTCCAGACCTTCTAGGAGAGTTTGGGAAATGGGAAGCTGTTGGCCCTGAAGTGCTGTTAGCAAAGACCCAGTAGCAAGGTGAAGAACTGTGCCCAGCTCAGAAATTTTTGCTCTGTAATCCCTTCTGCTCTCTTCTCACGAGACCAAAGTCATTTTGAGAACAATAGCTGCTGGGCTTCCCTGGTGGCTCAGTGGTTAAGAGTCCGCCTGCCAACGCAGGGGACAAGGGTTTGAGCCCCGGTCCGGGAAGATCCCGGAAGATCCCACATGCCGCAGAGCAGCTAAGCCTGTGTGCCACAACTACTGAGCCTGCTCTCCAGAGCCTGTGAGCCACAACTACTGAGCCCGTGTGCTAGAACTACTGAAGCCCGCGCACCTAGAGCCCATGCTCCGCAGCAAGAGAAGCCACCACAGCGAGGAGCCTGCACACTGCAACTTCTGAATAACCCCTGCGCGCCGAAACTAGAGAAAACCCGCACGCAGCAACGAAGTCCCAATGCAGCCAATAAATAAGTAACTAAGCAAACAAATAAATTTATATATATAAAAACAGTGGCTGGAGGCTTCTCTTGGGAGCGTCGGGTGATGGAAGTTGGGACTACTTACATGTCCTGCACCACTATGTACTGGTGGGGCACAAGCCCGTCGATCCCGTTGTGTCTTCCTTCCCACCAGTCCTCGGATGCGCGGTGATACAGCAGCAGGGAAGCACCCTTCTTGAAGGACAGTTCTCTGGCAGACCGCCCAACATAGTCAAACTTGGCTATTGCTTCTATAGGCTCATTTTCTACAAAGAACACACCAAAAGATGGTGAGGGCCAGGGTTCTCAGGAAGGCATGCTACACTAACTGAAAGGTCTATATGAGGCTTTAGAAATAAACAAGGTCATTTTAATACCCAGACTGAACAAGGTAATAAATAAATCATCAAGACAATGAGAAAATGATGCTGTTAAAAGAGATACAGAAAAATATTCTCTTGCTGTCATCAGTTTTTCAGGCAAAGAAAAACTGAACATTAGATCTTAGTTTCCACAGCCTCTTACTAGAGATACCATGACAGTCTAATAAAAAAATATTTGAAGCTTTGCAATATGATATATAAAATCTCTCCTTGGGTTGTAATATCCTCTTCAAGAGCTCCAGTATTATTTTGACCAATATTATTTGATCAAGTTCCCTGGCAACATGTTAATACCATTTAGAACATGGGAGAATCACTATCTCAGAACATTAAGAAGTTTATGCTTTATTTGCTTATTTAAAAAAAATCAAGTTTACAGAAATCACCACATTAAATACTATTTGAATACATTTAATTTCCTTATGTATTTTTTTTGGCACTCTCAAATCTTGAAACTACTACCAACAGTAAAGACAACTTTATTTTTTCTAGTATCAAAACCAAATTCTGGATATCACCTGTGAAACAAGCATACCTACTCAAACGACCAGATTCAAAAATTATATCTTCTAGAGATCAAAAAATATTCAAGGGAACAATGGTGAGTGAAAAAAGCCAACCTCAAAAAGTTACATATTGCCTGATTCCATTTATATGGCATGCTTGAAATGACATAATAATTGAGATGGAGAATAGATTAGTGGTTGCCAGAGGCTGGGGTGGGGTGGGAAGTGACGGAAGGAAACAGCTAAGGCTATTAAAGGGTAGCACGAAGGATCCTTGTGATGGAACTGTTCTTGATCTTGACTGTGGTTGTGATCACACAAATCTACACGTGTGATAAAACTGTACAGAACTAAGTAAACACATACACGAGTGAGTGCATGTGAAACTGGTGAAATGTGAAAATGGTGGAGGGAGTATATCAATATCAGTTTCCTACTTGTAATATTATACTACAGTTATGTAAAATGTTACCACCGGGGCAAACTGTGAGTAGGGGGTATGGCATCTCTCTGTTGCTTTTCTTACAACTGCATGTGAATCTGCAATGACCTCAAAATTAAAAGTTGAAAAAAGCTATCA
The DNA here is from genome assembly GCF_963924675.1 of Phocoena phocoena. Lineage (NCBI taxonomy): Eukaryota > Metazoa > Chordata > Mammalia > Artiodactyla > Phocoenidae > Phocoena > Phocoena phocoena. The sequence goes on from NC_089229.1 coordinate 52,350,032, forward strand.
AGCTCTGGGCCTAGAATTGGAATTTCAGCTCTATTCTAATTCTGACCACAAATATTAAAGGCAAATAAGAGGACAAACTACTCAAAACTACAAGAGTTGCTTTTTGTGATCCAGCTTATTGCAAAAAGCCCTGAATCGGGGGCTTTATGATCCTATCTCCCCTCTCCCACCATCACCCCATCCTCATCCCTGCTACCAACAATAGGTGAGGAGGGCTTCCCTGGTGGCGCAGTGGTTAACAATCTGCCTGCCAATGCAGGAGACACAGGTTCGAGCCCTGGTCCGGGAAGATCCCACATGACGCGGAGCAACTAAGCCCGTGTGCCACGACTACTGAGCCCACGTGCCACAACTACTGAAGCCCGTGAACCTAGAGCCCGTGCTCCGCAACAAGAAAAGCCACCACCATAAGCATGTGCACCACGACGAAGAGTAGCCCACACTCTCCACAACTAGAGAAGGCCCGTGCGCACCAACGAAGACCCAACGCAGCCAAAAATAAATACAATTATAATAGGTGAGTAAACTGCTAATTAATAAGAAACAGAACAAAAAAGGGTCAGTACAATTGGCGTATGCTTAGAGAAATCTGTCTATGCAATGAACAATACCTCATTTGCTAAAAACTGAGCATGTATCACTTTCCAAATACTCTAGAATATATGCACACATAATAGATTAAAACCTGCCTGTCAAATATTTTGTAAGGAACTTTTATCTTCTATTTCCCTTGGTAACAAACCTTTCCATTTAAGAGTTTATTGCTTCCCAAAGTTTACTGCAATATCTTCAATATCTGTTGTACTTATACGAAATAACTGCACAAGAAATCCTTGGATAGCCAGCTAAACTTTCTCACCTGATAAATTCAAACATCCTCTGGGATGGCAAGAGCATGAAAATCAACAAACATACTGAAAGAGCTTAGGGTTTACCTTATATGCAGGGCCTGGGTGAATTTCAGCTCTATGTTTAAAATAAAGACACACCAAAAGGCCCCATCTTTTTGCCGGTGGATAATGTTTAAGGTGAATAATATTTCATATGGCAGGACCACAACATGATGATCTGCACATGGTATACTTCTCAGCAAAGTAGGTGTAAAAATCATTTTAAAACAATAGTTTAAGTCCTTTAATAATTGATAACTTTTAGATCGTATGTTAACACTCCGATATTCCATCCTAAAATTATATTTTAATAAAACAATAAATAGCAGCTTTATTAAATAGCCATAAGTCTGCTCACAGAGGAGGAAACAGAACTTTTATTCAAGGAGACTGACTATAGTCTGTTCTAAACTTGCACGTAAAGAATAAATCCTACTTGAACTGAAATGACAGATGCCAATTTTTTTACCCCAGTTCTCCCTGGGGAAGGGGTCTACAGCCCCCGGGCCACGGACCAGTACCTGTTAGGAACTGGGCGGCACAGTGGGAGGTGAGCGAGCAAAGCTTCATCTGTACTTACATCTTCATCGCTCGTACCACCACCTGAGCTCCGCCTCCTGTCAGCATTAATGATTTCATTATGTATTATAATGTAGTAATAATAGAAATAAAGGGCACAATAAATGTAATGTGCTTGAATCATCCTGAAACTATTCCCCCGCCCCTGGTCTGTGGAAAAATTGTCTTCCACGAAACCGGTCCCTGGTGCCAAAAAGGTTGGGAACCACTGCCCTGGGGGACAGAAATCAACCTGTCTGTGGTACAGGGGACACAAACATCCATAGAGGAGTGAAGTCATGCCAATGAACTCATGCCAAAAAGAGCTTCATGATATGTAGTTTGCAAATTCTTTTTATGTGACACACCCATATGTTTAAATTGTCTTACTGAAAAAAAGTGGAAAGATAACAGCATAACATAGCATACAATCTATGTACCTGTCAAAGGGAAAAGAAGAGAGAACTGTTAATATTCTTTAATGCCATTCAGTCTTACGCTGTCAACACTGGCCAAGGGCGATTTAAGACTATTTAATAGATACATACATATTTCATCATAATTTCATCATCATGCCCTCTATGCTCATTATCTCTTTCTGTTTTTTGAAACAGCTAGCCACAAGATTATCAGACTCTGCTTATATATTCAAATGTAAAGACGTTATAAAAGAATGACCAGATGAATCAGAAGTATACTTTACTGGTAATCCTACTACATCAACTAGTAATTCTGAGCAATTTCATTATTTTGACTCTTTCTATTCCCATGAGAGAAATTTCACAGTCAGGTGTCAATAAGCTATTTATACACATCTGAGTTTCATCATTGCAGAGGAAATCGATCTCAGGGCATGGAGACACACCATACCCCTTTCATATAGGGTCACACAGTCCTTTAAGGTCCTGCAGAGACTTTGTGGAATGCTACTGCTACCAATAACAACATTAATAAGGGTGAACACGATAACTTCATTTTCCTACAAGGCAATTATAATTTTGTGCAAGGGGAAAGAAAATTCAACAAAGCTGATTTTCTGACTGCCTGGTGCTATCAAGTCTTATATTTCCATTTCTTGTAATTTTATACAAAGTGCTAGTACAGCACACTACCCCTTTGGGACCTTGCTGTCCCTGACACTTTCTCTCCTAGATCTGTTACCCACTGCCCTTGTGGATGATGATTCTGTTCTGTGACAGCCTGTCTTTTGGAAACAAAAGCTACTCTCTCTAGTGATACCATGACAGAGAAAAGAAAATACAATACCTAGATGATCAAAAAGACAATCAATACTCTAGTTAATTTAGTTACAGGACTTTAGAGTCTGGCTGCGGGCAAGGGTATCTGTCCTTTGTAAGCAATGCTTTTCTTTCCAGCAAAATCAGGCAAACATGATCAAAATATTATCTCAAACACAGAGCCCTCAGCAAAGCTGCTCTTTTGTAGCCAAGAGGTAAGAACAACTGACAGATGGTGCGGTGGTGAGACAGATGCTTGGAAAGAGAGATGGCTGGGGCTTTGTCTTGGGCTTTTCCTGCCACTGGGGCAAGCAAGGAAACACTCACAGAAGTCATCAGTGAAAAAGGGATGAATCACAAAGAAACACAGAAACTCAAGACAAAAGAATGGAGAGTGGCAGAGGGAGGGCTCAGAGACTTTCAAAAGCAATACCACAGAAATAGAAGCTCTCACTTTAGTTTCTTCTAACTTAAGTTCTAAAAATGTCAATTTATCCTACTTTTAAAAACACAGGCGCTTCCCCGGTGGCGCAGTTGAGAATCCGCCTGCCAATGCAGGGGACACGGGTTCAAGCCCTGGTCCGGGAAGATCCCACGTGCCGCGGAGCAACTAAGCCCGTGCGCCACGACTACTGAGCCTGTGCTCTAGACCCTGTGAGCCACAACTACTGAGCCTGCGTGCTGCAACTACTGAAGCCCGCGCACCTAGAGCCCGTGCTCCGCAGCAAGAGCAGCCACTGCAATGAGAAGCCCAGGCACCGCAACGAAGAGTAGCCCCGCTCTCCACAACTAGAGAAAGCCCGTGTGCAGCAACGAAGACCCAACACAGCCAAAAGTAAATAAATAAAATTAATATATATATTAAAAAAACACACAAACTTTTTTTTTTTAAAGCAGAGGGTGGACCTAGACACCCTGATAACCCTCCTGCTGAAATCAACTAAAAATGCTGGATTAAAAAAAAATCTTTGTAATCACATTAATTATGACTGTGAGGAATACTAAAGACCAAAAACCTGACGAATGTGGGAACCCACCAAGGTAAACAGAACACTAGAATATGTTAAGGCAGAGTTTGCCTGGAGGGAATTTTCCCTGCCTGGTTAACTTAAAACTTTATTCTGCACAAAAGACTAGGTCCAGGGGCTGCCCAGTGTGGAGAATCTAAGCCCCACCAAAGGATCAAACTCTCTGTGTCACAGTGGACTTCTAGTTCTGAAATCTTCCTCCCTTCTCACTCTCCATACTTCTCCATAGACGTAACCACTCCAACTTTGGACTTAAGGAAATAATCTATCTCAAGCCTTGGGAAACAAATCACCTTAGAGAATCCCAACCACATTTCAGTCCTCTGGCAGGTTTGCAGTTTAAGTTCACACTACCTGGGTGGCCTGAAAAAATCTCAGACTAAAAATCTAATGTGGTCCCAAGCTGGTTATGCACCAGGCAGAAGTATGTGAAAACCCTCTCTGGAGGGGACATACCTTCAACTCAACATGACGGAATTCCATGAAGTTCTAAGGAATATGTAAAAAATTTATAAAACACACTGGAAATAAGATTCAATGAGCAAAAGCCGACAAAAACAAATCCAGGAAGATTTCAGCTATTAGCATGATTAGACACAAAATCTAAAACAATGGAAAGGATTAATATTATAAGAGCAAATGACCAAGCAGATATGAAAGTAAACTGAACAGAGCTTGTAGAAAAAAAATTAAAAACACAGTGAATGGGTTTAAAGCAGATTAGTCACAGCTAAAGAGAGAATAAAAGGCTTATGCATACAGCTACAGAGGTACTAAGAAAAAACCGACAGCTTTATATGTTCACATTAAAAAAGTGTCAAAAAGTCATGTTAAATATTAAAGTTAAGAAGTTAGAAAGAGAAAAAAATGATCACTACAGAGAAAAGTATAAAAGTTTATTGGGAGACATTAAGTAACTAGAAAGGTGTTTGTGGATTAGGAGACTGAATATTATAAAAATATCAATTTTTTTCATATTAATAAATGTAGATCAGTGCAATTGCAGTCCAAACCTCAACAGGTTTTTAGGTTTCTTTTCCTTGTTTGTTTCAAGAACTTGAAAAAATGAGTTTAAAATTTAAGTGAAAAAGGCCAAGAATTGTTGAGAGGAACAAATTCAGAGGTCTTGATTTGCCAAATGTTAAGATTTATTAAAAGGTATCAAAATTAAGACAGGGGTGTAGGGATAGACAAGTGGACCCATGGAAAAGAACAGAGCCCAGAAACGGATTCATGCAGAGATGACACTTGATTTATGATAAAGGTGTGGAGCAGTAGAGAAAGGACAATTAAGGCTGGGGCAGTGGGGACAACTGTGCATCCATATGGAGAAAAAAAGGAACAAATCCCTACCTCACACCATACCTCCAGATAAATTCCTGGTAGAATTAAGACCTGTGTGTGAAAAAACAAAACCTGAAAGGTTTTAGCAGAGAATATGGAAGAACTTCTTCATTAACCTCAGGGCACAGGATTTCTTAAAGGAGATGCAAAGTGAAACAACCACGAAGGAAAAGATTGGTAAATTCAGCGCCTTTAAAATTAAGATTCTCTGTTTGGCAAAAGATACAATAAGCACATGAGAGACAAGCTACAGAGCAGAATATATTTGCAAATCATATCATATATCCAATAAAAGACCTGATCCAGACTCACAAAGAGCTCTTATAAATAAGAAAACACCAAAGCCAAACTAAACTAAACTAAGCAAAAAAAGCCCAGAGAAAATGATAGTGGGCAAGTAGGCCCTAAATGGGCAAAAGAAGAAATCTAAACATACAAAAATTAGTATATGTGCATTAACCATGTGTTTCATTTTCTGTAGTGTGACCTCTGAGGCCTTGCTGCCCCTGGAGGGACTGTCCCTCCCAGGGTTAGCCAATTCCTAGGGACGGTAAACAACTCACCTGGAATGTGCTTTTCAAATACAAACCAACCAATCCAGAGCCTATATCCCAACCACCTCCTCTCTGGGGCTCTCACACTTTGGGCCACTATCTGTCTGACCCAATCACTTCAGAGCCAGGTACCAGACAACCAGAGACAGCCCCAGAGCCCACTGAAATTATTCAAACTAGGCAATCCTAACCCTGCTTACCCTGCCTCTCATGTTCCTTTCTGTGGAAACCACAATAAAAGCTCTTACCCAGTTGTTCCTCTCCCTCTGCCTCCTGACTGACCCTGGTGCTTTCCTTGGCCCCCTGAGGTGTGATGTGTCCCCTCCTCTTAGGAACTGTATCAAATTATCTTTTCAATGGCGATCATCTCCCAATCTGCTGGCCTTACCATACCTCAAATTTTCTATTAATACACTATATTTTAAAACAACATCTTCATCAGTAATCAGAGAAATGTAAATTAAAATCACAATGAGATGCCATTACACACTGACAATACTGGCAAAGATTATAATATTTTATAAAGTGTTGGTACTTCCCTGGTGGTCCAGTGGTAGAGTCCGCCTTCCAATGCAGGGGACACAGGTTTGATCCCTGGTCAGAGAACTAAGATCCCACATGCTGCGGGGCAACTAAGCCCATGGGCTACAACTACTGAGCTCACGTGCCTCAATGAGACAGCCCGTGTGCCGCAAACTACAGAGCCCACGTGCCACAACTGGAGAGAGAAAACCTGCACGCCACAACTAGAGAGAAGCCCATGCGCCGCAACGAAGAGACCACACACCGCAATGAAAGATCCCGCGTGCCTCAACGAAGATCCCGTGTGCCACAACTAGGACCCGACACAGCAAAAAAAAATAAAGGAAAAAAAAAATCAAGTGTTGATGACTATGTACAACTGAAAGGCTGCAACACTGCTGGTGGGAGTGGATAGCCGTACAACCATTTTCAAAAATAGTTCGGCAGTATGTAGTAAAGTTGAAGACATGCTATTCCTATGTGTGTATATCCTAGAGAAACTCTACATTTGCAGTAGGATACATGTTTGAAATATTCATAGGTGCACTGTTTTTGATGGCAAAAAAATAGAAAACAACTCACATATTCATCAATAATAAAATAAATACAATGGAATATAGGTAAATAAATGATTATAACTGCATGCAACAATGGATTAATTTCAGAAATAGTAGAAAAAAATCATGCAAAGTATATACATGTGATTCCATTTATGAAACGTTCAAGAAAATAGAAAATGAAACAATAAATCACTTAAAAGTACAAACATATAGTGGTTACCCTGGAGGGGTAAAGAAGGCAATGGGTTCAGGAAAGCGCAAAGGTAATGATACCTTTCTCTTAAACTTGGTGGTGGTTCCACAAGTGTTCATTGTAATGTTATTCTTCGCACTTTACACATATTTAGTAAGTATTCTTTTGTATCTACTGAATTCTTATTATAAGCAATTCTTAAAAAATGGATATAAAGACTAATTTTATAGTAGCATGGGCACAAATGCATACCGTCTTCACTGGTGTGGGGCTCTGTACCAGCGTCCTGATCCACTTCCTCCAATGTACCGTGCTCACTGTATGGGCTGTCGCTGAGGAGCGGAAATAGAAATTCATATGAAGCCAAAGTGGAAAGCATTTCAAAGATGAACAATTGCTACTGTAAAAAAAAAAAAAATAAGACTTTGGAATGGCAAAGGAGTTACTGGACAGCCTTTCAGTGGAATGCTGGAGCCTCTAGGATTCTCTAATCCTATGGGAGTGTATGTACCTTCATCTTTGACACATTACAAATCTGTAAAGACAAAATTAACTTATAGGAAATTGATAGTATGACAAATAATTCTTATCCATAAAAATGAAAATTTGTTGAATTCTAGTGGAATATGATTATTGCCCCATGGATACACCAGTTTTTGCAAATTCATTTCAATATTCCCTACTGCAAAGAAATGGATGGCTCTTCGGTTTCTGCTTTGAATTGATTGTAGTATCTTTTTTATCTTTTCTAGACACATGTTCATTTTTGTATCTGAGAGTCAAATTTTATCCTTTAACATTACCACTATCTCTTCTCAAATGTATGCTGATAAATGGAATGCAATGGTTACAAATACAAACCTGACATTACTGTAAAAGCCCATTTATATTGCTGGCATTGGGGAACAGGGATGACTACTATATTACTGACTTTCTGTTTAAAATGAGCGATACCCATAAAAAACACTATGTATGGGAGAAGGACATAATCAAGCACATGTTACTGGCTGCAAGGCTCTTTATTATGGGGCTTTTACCCTGTTTGTAAAAATGGAGCAACCACAAAAGTTCTAGAATACAACGCATCAAATAATATCGACCAGACATCCACATACTTGCTCTGTGATAAAATGAACAAGACAACAGAACTTACTGACATAGCTCTGAATGTTCTGAAACACTAAATATGACTGACACTGGCCTTGAAACAAGTACAACTAGGAAAATAAAATTCTGAATCTCACCAGGGCTGAGTTTTATTCATTTATCTTCCCAGAGCCAAGCTTAGTCAATATGTGCATGTAGTAAGTGCTCAAGTAAATATTTTAAAATTGAATTTCACATAAAATTGCTAGATATACTATAAAACTAGAATCTGTCATGCTTTATTGTTAATTTAGCAGTACTTGTGGAAATAGTCAACTCTCAATTTTCTTAAGGCATAGGATCATCTGTGATTTAAGAATATACTGTGGTTTAAGTAAAAAATAAGTGTACTCTGAGTTATTTAGATCTTTCAGTTACTTATTCTACTTCTACTTCATCTCCAGGAAGGCAGTGGGAAACAAAGTGTCCCGAGGAGGGTCCAGAAGGAAGGACTTAGACAAATTTATTTCCAGCTTCTCCTTAGTCTGAGCCGCACAAAGCAGTTTCCGAGGTAGGCTGGGAGGCAGCTGCGTCCAGTAACCACTAGCCATTGGACAGGCTCCTCGGCCTCTCTTAACTTGGTGGAGTGGTTGTGAGGAATAAAAAAGATCATATGCACTGAGAAGCTGGCACGCGGTAGGGGCTCAAGGAGTCAAAACCACTTTGACTGTATATGATTTCTTAGAAGCTAGCACTCATATATCAAACAGTGAACGTAAACATTTTAGGGTTCCTTACCTTTGGGATTGTTCAATGGACTATACCCCTCATTTTTATACTTCATTGGGAGGTGACTACAATGCCATGTTAAAACATTTTTATCCCAACAATATAATAATAAATTTGCTCAAAGTGACCATAACTGGTTAGGATAACATTTATTGGTAAGAATGAAAATAAGGAAGAATGAAAACACGTTTGGTTGACGGCGCTCCTTTTAGATGAGAATTTTGAAATACTTTATATAGAATCAAAACTATTTAGGAATAAAAATGAAATCTGTCAATTCAATCAGTTATCTTTTCTTGATATAATAGTAAAAATTAACACAGCTCTATACATCAAAATCATTCCCTACAAAAGTCATGATAGGATGGATATATCTATATAGATGTCATGCTTGGGGAAAAGAGAGGGATGAATATGAAAGTCCATAATAAGAAGCCAGTGTTGTCATGGATTTTAGTATTCTGATGTATCTCAAGTGTTCTTGCTGCTGCTTCTTTTGTTTTTAAATTGGAAGCACTGGCAGCCTATAGTCAGTGTTCTTTTTCTTAATTAAGTTGATATCTGTACTTCCGTAATTCTTCCAGGGGGAGAAGGACTAAAATTCTTGGACTTACCAATAGTCATCTCCAGCCATACATTTCTCATAAACAGGGCCATCCAGCTCTTTAGCATCTGGGAAAATAGTCTCATGGTGGACGATGATGGTTTTGACAATCTCATTCACATGAGCCTGGCAGGACACTTGATCCTGTATTTCTGGGACAGGCATCAACGTGGGTCCAAAGCAAATGGCCAGGTTATAAGGGTCCATCATGTTCTCATCACTGTACTGTGAAAGACTACGAAAAGAGGCAAGAAAGGAGTCAACATGAGAAAAAAAGAAAGTCAATGTTTAATTAAGATGCTTCCTATTCTAAAAATACCGATCTAAAAGATTTTATTTGGTTTTTATTATCAGAATAAAATGATATTCCATCCTGCTTTAAGGTGGCTCCGCAAACTCCAAAGAAAGTAAAGCGACTTACAACCTTTCAACTTGGTAGAAACTGAAAGGGGAACATAAATCCTGTTTGCTTAAGTGGTATTTTTTAAAGCCACAAGGGAGTTTAAGATAATCTCTACTACAATGGAGACAAGGATCAAGTAAATGAGTTTCATTTGTAAACATTATGGTCAGGCTGGAAATGCTGCTCAAGTAAATCTGGGAGGGGCAGCAGTGATCTCTATACAGCTTTATGGAGATCTTTAAAATTGTTCTCCAACGAACCAAAAACATCTCAGATTTCAGTTTTTTCCCATAAATCTTGAGGAGAGTCTGGAGGAAAACAAATCACCTTTTCTTTGTACCCGCTGAGAGAAAGCAAGCAACTCCAGGCTTTGTAATTTGCCTTTGGGTAAGACTACCAACACAAGGTGACAACCAGTGTCATAAAACACACAAGTGCAAGAGAAGGGGAAAAGAATCCTCAATTCTTGCATTCCACTTAAAGCTGGTAAACTACAAACTCTGAGATTTCCAGTTGCCTAGTACTAATTTCTAAATTCAATCCAATGGCTATTTGTGAGATATTTTCCACAGGTGACTGAAAATAAGCCAGCTCTTTACTGCTATGCCTCGTAACACATGGGCAAGATTCTGCTCCAGGGAGAATTCAGAGAATCTATCTTTCAGTATATAGAATGTCAACATTGAAAGGAAATGTAAGATCCAGGTGAACAGATGACAAATGGAAGGAGAAAAAAAGAGACTCTATATTTGTGAGATGTTGACAGACACAAAGAAACTGAGATACCATGTGACATGATACTTTACCCTGTTTTGGAAATAAGATAGCCTAGAAAGTGGAAAATACAAAAGCATGATTTCCACAGGTAACATATGTCTTTCTGTTCTGCCATTTCTCAAACATAAAATCTTAAAAACAGGTCACAAATAACAGCCAATGATCATGTTACAGATCATCTTGAAAATGAATGCAGGAAGGAAAAGTGGGATTCAGAATAAGAATGGTCTAATTTTCAAAAGATCCACTTAAGCTCAATGGGGAGAGTCACAGTCTTTCTGGGTCTTTAATTTTGTGCTGGCTTGAAGAGCAAAAACTTGACATAAAAATGTTACATACATGTTTTGATTTTACAATTGAAAGAGAATAGTTTCTTTTCCCAAAATTCCTGTCCCAAGCATCCTATCCTAGAGGCTGGGCCTTGCCTCTGCATGAAGGCAGATGCAGGGGACCAAGGGGCATCTTTGGGCAGAAAGGCTGGAAGCAATGCCAATCGTCTGACGAATGGCACGGTGGCCATTCTGTTGAGATACACGGTGAATTAAATTCAGGTTTTGAGAACTTTCCTCGTTCATGGTCAGTCTGCTTTCCTAATCCATTGTGGTTTATTCGTTCACAGTTGGTTTCGCTCAGGTGTATCAGGAAAATTTGGTAGGGACAGCATGGAGAGGACCAGCAGGGATGCAAGGTGCTCCATGTTGGGGAAGGAGAGGCACATGCAATCTTCAGATTTTTACAATCGCCTGGGTGACTTGGCTTATTTAAAGGTAAAAATTTACAGGATGTATTTAACCTAAAATAGATTATACCCATCTCTCTAGATACTGCTAATTTCCAGGGGTGACTTCTGTACAAATGTCATTTGTGAATGCTTTAGCTCCATTCTGTATGGTTCCTTGCCAGCATTTCCCTATTTTAGGATACTTGGCTTGCAGGGGGTCAGCCTGAATGCGTATGACTTCAGGAAGAGTTAGCAGGGTTGTAATAAATCCCCATGGCTTTTAAGAACTTAAAACTTCCAGTGAAACAGAGAAGAGAAAATATCCTAAGAAGGGAGAATTCATGCTGGAGTGAGAAAGCATTTCCCCAAGCTTACTCTGCCTGGATTTTAAATTTCCAGTTATTTAACGGAAACACTGAAGTGCAAGGGGGCTCTTAGATAGGACCTGGGGAAGATGTTCTTATAACGGAGCCCATGTATCTACAAGAGGCACAACTGAAAATCAAGTTGCCTAAATTAAAAGAGTAAAGTTTCCTTGAAAATAATGCAGTGATTTTTAAGATTTCTGTTACATTGTTTTAGAGAATGTTTTAGGAATATCATCTTTTTGACAAGGTCTCATTATACTGAATTTGCAGAACATTCTTTTTTGGATTTGTGTATAAATCTCGCCTACACTTTCCCTCCTTCCCTGACTACAACTTTAAAAATCACAGAAATTCTCTGCAGTGAGCAGGTGGTTTGCATCATTTTAACGAAGCATTTATGACACTGGCTTTGGCTGGAAGTTGGAAAAACACGTAATGCACTGAAAAGTGCTCTTTTTAGTAATACTTGTATATTTTTGCAATTATGGCCACAGTTTCTGCATCTGGCGACAAGGCTTATTTAAGGGAGGTCACACAATGACTTTGATCTGCTGAGGAAAAATGCACCTTCAGTCTCTGTTCGATCATTTCCTCTTCAACTCTGCTGGTAAATGGAACCCAACGTACATGTTACAGAATCCAAGAACAAAGAACTCAGAGGGGTGCAAACGGAATTAAGATGAGCATTTTGGCAGATAATTATGGTACTTACTGATTGAGGAAGGCAAAGAGGTACCTCATCACTATAAGGACCGACCTGGGCAAGGTCAGGAGGAGTTTGCGGATGTGAAGCGCCCTCTCATAGAGATTATCTATTCCTATAGACAGAAGAGCACACGATCAGGATGCTTTCGCTGGCCACATGTAAAGCAGAACACTCTAGCACCCAAATTTCAGGTACATGTCTGAACATAAGCAATACTTTGCCGTTGGGTGAGATGCAGTCGTAACCGATAAAGCAAATAAGTGATCAGCTTGGGTGTACCACCATTTCCGAGGGTGTCTCCTCTGACCCATCACTGTTTTCTGATTTCCATGGTCTTGGCCTTTAGCAACTTAGAGTCTTCTGAATTTAAAAATCATTTTTCGCCTGCTGCTATTTCTACATTTTGCATCTGATATGGTTTAAACTCCTTTTTGCTGCATATTAACTCAGGTGACTTTTTTGGGACATGACACTTCTCCCTCTCCATGATTCATTAATTCATCATATATTTGTCTTTTACTATTATTCACGCAATGTGCCAGGTTTTGAATCTCCTCTTCCTCAAAACTATCTGAATATTTTATTTATATGACCTTTTACCTTGTATTATTTCATCACATTTTAAAAATAAACATTTTAGGGGAGCCTACTAGGTTTCAAGCACTAAGTTAGGCATTGGAAATACCTTAGTGATATGATTCCTGCTCTCACAGAACTTTTGCCCTGGTGTTTATAGTTATGTATTTCCTTATCCTGTTTTCCCTGTGGGATGGTGAGTTCCCTGAACAGAAGGTGACCTTGGACTTCCTAGTATTATTTTACCTCTTTATTAGGAATATAAATTGTCCAAAGCTTCTCAATACTAAAGTGTTGTGAATAACAGCAAAAAGGTTAGTGCTAATAATCCATTTTCTGTATACTGGTCTACATTTTACAACGCATTTTCACATTTGTTATCTAATTTAATGCAAAAAACAATACAGTGGAGTAGGCAGGGCAAGCACTTAGCATCGCCATTCAATGGGCTAGCAAAATGAGCACTGGGTAAGTGGCTTACCCAAGGTCAGCTGGCTAGAAAGGTGGAACTAGAATTAGAAACTGTTTCCTATTTCATAAGTCTGGCTATCTTTCTTGGATTTCAAAGTACCTTTATAAAGTATAACTTTTTAAAAAAATTAATTATTTATTTTTGGCTGTGTTGTGTCTTAGCTGCTGCGCGGGCTTTCTCTAGTTGCAGCGAGCAGGGGCTACTCTTCGTTGCGGTGCACAGGCTTCTCATTGCAGTGGCTCCTCTTGCTGTGGAGCACGGGCTCTAGGTGCACAGGCTTCAGTAGTTGTGGCTCCCGGGGTCTAGAGCACAGCCTCGGTAGTTGTGGCACACGGGCTTAGTTGCTCCGTGGCATGTGGGATCTTCCTGGACCAGGGATCGAACCTGTGTCCCCTGCACTGGCAGGTGGATTCTCAACCACTGTGCCACCAGGGAAGTCCCTATAAAGTATAACTTCGAAGATATCCAATAAACATACATTTGAGGAAAATATTTCAGAGACTATTTCAAAAACATTCTGAAGCTTACTATGATTTAATGTTACTACACTGTTCTTAATTGCTCTTGAGATAATCATATATCCTACTTGAAAATCTCAGGCCTCAGCTTCTACCACTACAGCCAATTGATTCTCCTCCCACTTCTCAGGTTTTTGGACCCTCTCCCATCCATGAATGTGGTTATCCTTTAAGGATCTCTACTTGGTTCTCTTCCATGGCAACCTCATCCAGTCTCAAGGTTAGGACCATCACGTCTATGAAGATGGTATCTTTGCTTCATTTTTCTCCCTTGTCTGGGACATAAGTCCTGTTGTTTTTACCACCGAATATCTCACTGCTAACTTCCTAACTGAAGTCTTTATTATTTCTAACTTGGACCATCATAATACTCTCCTGACTCAAGTTTCCCTTTCTAATTCCTCTTAAACCAGAAGTTCTTAACCTTGACTTGGAATCACTTAGGAAGATTTTATTAAAAGGCTGATGCCTGAGATTCTTTTATGCGGCCAAGGTTGAGAACCACTGCCTGAATTACTCATGCCAAGCCTCATTTCCCTGGAATCTTGAGTGCTGACTCCAGCTGCCTTCCACTTATTATCAAACCACCACGTTAATAAGGTATTTTATTTTTTCATTTATTTTCCACGGGTAAAAAGATGGGGGAAAAATATTAGGAATATTCTCACTTAACCACTGAGGAGTTTGCAAAACAACAAATAGTTTATCAGGATTCCTGGGAAAAATCACTTTCATTCCCAACTTTGAGTATGCTGTAGCTGGAACTGTAGCTAACACCTTTGAGAAAATGGATTTCAGAAACTGTCAAAAAGAATGTAAGTCAACACACTATGACATAAATCACAGTAAGATCCTTTCTGACTCACCTTCTAGAGGAATGGAAATAAAAACAAAAATGGGACCTAATGAAACTTAAAAAAGCTTCTGCACAGCAAAGGAAACCATAAACAAGATGAAAAGACAACCCTCAGAATGGGAGAAAATATTTGCAAACGAAGCAACTGACAAAGAATTAATCTCCAAAAGATACAAGCAGCTCATGCAGCTCAATATCAAAAAAACAACCCAATCCAAAAATGGGCAGAAGACCTAAACAGACATTTCTCCAAAGAAGATATACAGATTGCCAACAAACACATCAGAGTATGCTCAACATCACTAATCATTAGAGAAATGCAAATCAAAACTACAATGAGGTATCACCTCACAACAGTCAGAATGGCCATCATCAAAAAATCTACAAACAATAAATGCCTCAGAGGGTGTGGAGAAAAGGGAACACTCTTGCACTGTTGGTAGGAATGTCAATTGATACAGCCACTATGGAGAACAGTATGGAGGTTCCTTAAAAAACTAAAAATAGAACTACCATATGACCCAGCAATCCCACTACTGGGCATATACCCTGAGAAAACCATAATTCAAAAGGAGTCAGGTACCACAATGTTCATTGCAGCTCTATTTGCAATAGCCAGGACATGGAAGCAACCTAAGTGTCCATCGACAGATGAATGGATAAAGAAGATGTGGCACATATATACAATGGAATATTACTCAACCATAAAAAGAAATGAAATTGAGTTATTTGTAGTGAGGTGGATGGACATAGAGTCTGTCATACAGAGTGAAGTAAGTCAGAAAGAGGAAAGCAAATACCGTATGCTAACACATATATATGGAATCTAAAGAAAAAAAATGGTTCTGAAGAACTTAGGGGCAGAACAGGAATAAAGACGCAGACATAGAGAATGGACTTGAGGACACAGGGCTGGGGAAGGGTAAGCTGGGACGAAGTGAGAGAGTGGCATGGACATATATACACTACCAAATGTAAAACAGATAGCTAGTGGGAAACAGCCGCATAGCACAGAGAGATCAGCTCGGTGCTTTGTGACCACTTAGAGGGGTGGGATAGGGAGGGTGGGAGAGAGATGAAAGAGGGAGGGGATATGGGGATATATGTATATGTATAGCTGATTCACTTTGTTATACAGCAGAAACTAACGCAACATTGTAAAGATATTATACTCCAATAAAGATGTTAAAAAAAAAAGCATAAAAAAAAAAGAATGTAAGTCAAACACAAGGACCTACTGTAGAGCATAGGGAACTATATTCAATATCTTGTAATAAACCATAATGGAAAAGAACCTGAAAAAGAAATAACCGAATCACTTTGCTGTACACCTGAAACTAATGCAATATTGTAAATCAACTATACTTCGATAAAAAATAAAAAATAAAGAGAAAAAAGAATGTAAGTCAAACATTATCATCCAATGAACATTTTTGTAACACAAGTTTTCAACATAAATCTATAACTAATAATAGTGTAATTTCAGTAATATTGAAGTAAAACATTCATATTCTGTTTTATTTGTAAAGTATTTCAAAATGGACAAAATTACAATACTACGAACAAGGCCAGTGTCACATCTATCAAGTATAAGCACTGTGTTTAATATACTTTCCAGACAATGGTCTTGACTCTTTTCTGAAAAAGGGGAATGAGACTTTAAAAGAAGTTGTTAAACAGGTGCATAAGTTTACTAAGGTCACAAAAACTCAGTAAAGTTATCAACATTTCCACCTAATTCAGTCTCAAGAGTGTCAGTAGGACCAAAACATGTCCCAGGGAAATTGGTTTATCTTTCATGACAACTTCATGGGACACCTGAAGAACCCACATTGTACGGAGAGGGAAGATGAAATACCCACAGATGATTTGCAAGGCATTGAGAGTTTGGTGGAGTGAATTTTGCATCTATAAATGCTATACAGGTTTAGGCATAATTGGATTATTGTTTCATATCTGAAATTAACTGGTTAAAAGTTTATTATCTAAGATAACTGACTTTTTAAAGTATGACTATTGTTGCTGCTTTAAGTTAAAGATAAAAAGATGATTTAGCATGCTTGTATATAGAGGACCTACTGTAGAGCATAGGGAACTATATTCAATATCTTGTAATAAGCATGATTTAGCATGCTTGTATATAGAAAGACTATCTCAAAAAACAAAAGAAAACTCTCAAAGGTGAAATTATACAGATTATGACCCATTATTAAAAGTAAACATTGAGATTATCATCTATTCCTTTGGTCATTAAAAAAAATTTGAATAATTTTATATCATACTTCAAGCCAAACAATTACAATGTTTAATATATATCTGTAAATATTAAATTTGTAAAAAGGAACTGTCCCATTAATGGGCCCCCTGATTGACAAATACCCTTTACTCTCTTCCAACCACATATAAAGTCATATAGGGGTTATGATTAAGAACAAAGTAGCAAAAAAGTTTTACTATTGTTTACAGAAGATCTGGAGTGTTTCAAGAGTTAAGTCTACTGATTCTCCAACTAACCCTCAGTTTAAGGTGAAGGTCAACTATCAGGGAGAGGGTTTTAGCATCTTAAAGCTAGTTTTGGGGTCCTAGAGTTAAAGCACAAAAGGAAAGGAAAGAATGCAAAAGGAACCACTCAATGTAGTATTCATCTCTAATATGTGTCAAATTCCATAGGGGGCCTGTCCTTTTTAGGCTAGAAGAGAATACAGGTATTACTTCCAAGAGGCTTCATCTTAATTCAAGATCCTATTGTTTCTATTTCTGAGTTCTAAACTCAGTTCCCCTGCTCCTTAAAGGCAGTTTTTTGTTTTTTTTTAAATTTATTTATTTTTATTTATATTTGGCTGTGTTGGGTCTTTGTTGCTGTGTGCAGGCTTTCTCTACTTGTGGCTCGCGGGCTCTAGAGCGCAGGCTCAGCAGTTGTGGCGCACGGGCTCAGCCACTCCGCGGCATGTGGGATCCTCCCTGACCAGGGCTCGAACCCATGCCCCCTGCATTGGCGGGCGGACTCTCAACCACTGCGCCACCAGGGAAGTCCCTGTTGTTTTTTTTTTACTTAAAAAGAATTGGGGAACAGATATTTACATACCAATTTCATAGTATAGCATTATTCATAACAATCAAGAGGTGGAAATAACCCAAATGTCCACTGATGGATGAGTGGATAAACAAAACGTGGTATGTACACACAATGAAATATTGTTCAGCCTTATAAAGGAAGGAAATTCTAATATATGCTACAACAAGGATAAACCTTGAAGATGCTATGCTAAGTGAAGTGAAGTCAGACACAAAAAGCCGTACATAAATACTGTATAATTCCACTTATATGAGGTCCCTAGAGTAGTCAAATTCCTAGAGACAGAAAGTAGAATGGTGGTTGTCAGAAGCTAGAGGGAGGGAGGAGTTTAATGGGTAGAGTCTCAGTACAGCATGATAAGAAAAATTCTGGAGATGGATGGTGGTAACAGTTGCAAAACAATGTGAATGTATTTAATGCCACTGAACTGTACATTTAACAATGATTAAAATGGTAAATTTTACATTATGTCTCTTTTACTGCAATAAAAAAAAGAATGGCAGAGGGGTGCTCTGTGAGATGCAAAGGAAGATTTCAGGAGCGAAAAGCAATAGGAATATAAGAAAGTGACACCAAGAAGACGAAATAAAATCATGTGAGGCAGGCATTCATAAACGAAAGCAAAGCAGAATTGCTGGCATTGGGCTTCCCTGGTGGCGCAGTGGTTGGGAGTCTGCCTGCCGATGCAGGGGACACGGGTTCGTGCCCCGGTCCGGGAAGATCCCACATGCCGTGGAGCGGCTGGGCCCGTGGGCCATGGCCGCTGGGCCTGCGCGTCCGGAGCCTGTGCTCCGCAGCGGGAGAGGCCACAACAGTGAGAGGCCCGCATACTGCAAAAAAAAAAAAAAAAGAATTGCTGGCATTCCTGAAGTAGGAGCGAATCAATGTCTCCCAAAGGCCAGACCACGACGGCTGTGAGCAGGACTCAGATGTTACCTGGCTGGCTGCTCAACAGGCTTGCAGCATGCATCCTACAGGAATCGCACTCTTGTGTAAATGACTCATTAACTTTCCTGAGTCCAGTTAGCGGGTCAAAATTTATGGTTGCTACAGATACTCTGATTAACGTGCATTCCCCCCCTGGCTCTGAGTGTGGCAGTACATGGTTTTTCACAATTTTATGCTGCATGAAAAGATGGGTCTTTTCTTCTCCTCAGAAAAGTCATCAGTGAGGAAAATCAGTATTTCATCTGGATTTCTTTTATGATGGCCTTTGTTTCCACGTTTCAGCATCTCATGTAATTAGGTAAAAGTGGCATTCATCCAATTTCGGTCACATGCTCAAAGCTCCCTAGGCTAATTTATGTTCTTTCCCTAGCATTGCAAGGTTCCCATGTCAGGATGCCAACTTCACAGCATGGGGGTTTGACACGTCTATGTAAACGTGTGTGGAAAATTCACCACCAAACACAAGTGGATTCAGAAAACGACAAAAAGTTCAAATGGCCATTCCTCTGAAAATATCAGTTCTTCTGTGGCACTCTCTGTAAAAGTGTTTGTCAAAAAACAAGTAAGATAACACAAGATGCAAATTTATCCTTAAGTATAAAGACAGGGAAGGAAATTCCTTGATGGCCATATTTAGAAATGGCTTATGTAAGAGCAGGTACACAAATATTTCTGAGCTCCATAGCCCAACAAGCAGTAATCAAGGGGAATTTAACAGTTCCAGGGTATTTTTAGGTTCAGTGTTAGATTCTAATAATGTCAGGGTATCAATCGGTTGTGTGTAATAGTGTATGTGTGCGAATGAAAGGAAAAGAAAAACAGATGTTCTCGTACATTTGGATGGATCTTAGCTTAGCCTTGAGATGAGTTACCAGCTGTTCTTCTAGGTAAGAAATGAACTGCTTGTAAATCTCTCTAATTAACCATTAATAGATTTGGATTCTGTGAATTAAGCCATTGTGCTCTTTCCTAGTTAACTAGCAACACTGTAGATATAAATATATAATGTCTCTCCTTCTGCTGAATTACCATATTGAAGTTAGTAAAGAAACTGAGACTTAGCCTAGGAAACCTTACCTGTTCAGTTCCAATACTAAGCCTATTAAACATTTTTAAGGAGAAAAGGAATCTTTGAGAAAATCATTATAACGCATGAAACAAATTTATAGAGTTCAGAGAGAGAACTACCATGTATGGCAGTAAAGCCAAAAGAAATTTTAGCAACAAAAACACACACTGGAGCGCCAGGAAAAGAGTTCAAAAGATTTTTACATAAAACGATCAGATATGGGCAAACAAATTTATGTACCAAGAGGTTCATCATGGTATTTTTGTATAATTACAAAATCACTGGAAACAACCTAAATTTCTAAAACTAGGGGATTTGTTAAATAAAAACCATTATATGGACACTAAAAACTATGTTTTAAAAAATACTTAGTGATGTGGGAAAATGTTAATAACATCATTAAATTTAAAAAGTTTAAAAAAGCAAATATGTTATAATTTTTAATAACAGATTTATTGAGATACAATTCACGTATTTGAAGTGTATAATTCAATGGTCTTTAGTACACTCAGAATTGAGCAACCATAACTTCAGTCAACACTTTCATCATCTCTAAAAGAAATCTTACATTCACTAGCAGTCATTTGGTATAATACAGTTTTTATCAAAAGTATGTAGTTATGGTATATCTACATAATGGAATATTATCTGACAATTTAAAAAAGTGCTGACACATGCTACAACATGGCTGAACCTTGAAAACATGCTCAATGAATTAATCCAGTCACAAAAGACCACGTATTGTATAATTCCATTTATATGAAATGGCCAGAATAGGTAAATATAGAGAAAGTAGATTAGTGGTTGCCTAGGGCTGAGGTTGGTGGTGGTTTTGAGTAAATGGGAAGTGTCTGCTAATTGGGATTCCTTTTTGGAGTCAGGAAAGTGTTCTAAAATTGATTGTGGTGATTTTCATAATCCTGTGAATATACTAAAACCACTGAATTGCAAACGTTAATGGATAAATTGTATGGTATGAGAATTGTGTCTCAATAAGCTGCTTTAAAAAGTACATATATATATATATATATATATATAGAAAAAAATCTGGGGAGATATTAAAAAGGTTAATATTATCTTTGTGCAGAAGAATTATAGATGATTTGTTTTACTTAGTTTCTAATTTTCTATAGTAATCACATATTAGTTGCATATTAAACAATTATTTTTAAAAAGCACTGATTGGCTATTTGATGATTTTAAGGAATTACTGTTATTTTTTTAAGGTATGAGAATAGTATTGTGGCTATGTTGTATAAAAAAAGAAAAGAACTGTCATTTCCCAGAGACACACACACAGATGAAATGATCGATGTCAGAGGGATGATATAAGGGGTATACGTGGGACAAGACTGGCTAAGAAATGGACATTGTTAAAGCGGGGTGATTATATTATTTATACATAAATATATCTTTCTGTATCCTTTTGTAGATGTTTGAAATTTTCTACAATAAATAAGTCAAAAAGAAGGTAGGTTACAAATAGGAGAGCACAGTTCCACTTTGTTTTTTGTTTTTTTTTAAAGTGGTAAAAACAGATTTTATTTAGAAGCTATTGCAATATGGGAAAAGAGACCTCAGTCTAGAACTGGGGTCAATTCCAAAGACAGCATGGGCAAGTGGGGATTTATACCACTTTGGCTTTTAAAAACAGTTGTGACCTAAATGTCCATGGACAGATGAATGGATAAAGAAGAGGTGGTACATATACACAATGGAACACTACTCAACCATAAAAAAGAACGAAATAATGCCATTTACAGCAACATGGATGCAACTAGAGATTATCATACTAAGTGAAGTAAGTCCGAAAGAGAAAGACAAATACCATATTTTATCACTTATATGTGGAATCTAAAATATGACACAAATGAACCTATTTATGAAACAGAAACAAAATCAGGGACATAGATGATAGACTGGTGATTGCCAAGGGGGAGGGAGGTGGGAGAGGGTAGGAGTGGGAGTCTGGGATTAGGAGATGTAAACTGTTATATACAGAATGGATAAACAACAAGGTCCTACTGTATAGCACAGGCAACTATATTCAATATCCTGTGATAAACCCTAAGGGAAAAGAATATGAAAAAGAATGCATATATATGTATAACTGAGTCACTTTGCTGTACAGCAGTAATTAACACAACAGTGTAAATCAGCTATACTTCAATAAAGAAATAAATTAAAATAACAGTTGTGTGTGTATATGAATATAAACGATCAGAATGCGTACACACTATTGATTCTCTTTGGGTAGTGGCATTATGTATGACAGTATTTTGTTCTATGTGCTCTTTAAATATTTTTCAAGTTTTCTACAATGACTACGTGTTGGTTTGGTGATAGGTTAAAAAAAATCTACCCTCCTAAAAAAAGTTTGCTTGTGTCCAAACAGTCCCCTAAATAATAACACATAATGATAACACATAATGAAGTGCAAATGTTTCCTCTGGGTTCACAGCCCCAAGGCAGTCAGGAAAAACCATGAATTGCTTGAGCATGTCTACTAGAGCAAGTCACTTGGATCTATGCCCTAGGGAACCTCAGAGCCACAGTACACGGACATTTCAGTAGCTGCCCAGACTGTGTGGGTATGATCTGGAGCATTCACAAAACCATTCACAAAGTGGATGGTTTACAAAAAAAACAAAAACAAAATCCTTGGGTAAGAAATGGAGATACTATCAAGCTTATTTCAAATTTAGACTGCCTTTGATGTCTTCATCCAGATAAGTAATTTTTAAAAAGAAATTTATAGTGAATTGGGGATGAATAGTGCACACTGAAAAAAAAGAAAGAGAGAGAGAATGCTAAGACAAATTCCCTTTTACTACACTTGCAAGCAAGCTTCCAAAGAACATGGTATTTAGGGGCATAAAAATGGCACAATAATAACTCACCACACACACACACAAATCTTTCCCCAAACAATTCAAAAGTAGGTAAGCAAAAGGTAGTAGGCGTTCCAGAGACTTATGTAAACTCTTAGAAAAGATGAAAAGGAAAGTTTTTCTATACGATATAACTATCACATGAAATTACCTTAATAGGGAAAATCAAATCCAATTATGGTGATGCTAGAAGATGACATGGACAAAGCAATCAATCTCCATGAAACCTCTCTCTCTCTCTGCTAACATTTCTAAATCTTTTGCTTCTATCACATACTTAGATTGCATTTATTTGTAAATGTCTTATCTCCTCTAGTAGATTTTAAACCTCCTGAATGCAAAAATCAAGTCTTTGAATCCTGAGAAAGTTTTGCAACATTGCAGGCGATTAATCAACGGTCCAAATCATTAGAAGTCTGTAATATCAATGAAAGGATATAATCACGAACGACATATACCATTTTCAAATAATTCACAGACAATCCAAGAAAAAAGATATATCATGGTCACATGGTAAGAGAAAATGCACGCCTAAAGACAAATCAATAATAGCCAGGAACCCCCTTTTAAATAGATTAGATGTTGGAAGAAAGGGGGTTGTTATATATAGTGCCAGTAAGTGTTCTTGAAAAACATCCCATTCTGCAAAATTACGCACTAAAAATAATAGGACTTATAATAATGTAGGGTTGGGACAGACTATTCAACATCTACTAAACTCTGTAATTAGAGCACTAACAAAAACATTAAAAATACTACTTAAAGGGCTTCCCTGGTGGCGCAGTGGTTGAGAGTCCGCCTGCTGATGCAGGGGACACGGGTTCGTGCCCCGGTCCGGGAAGATCCCACATGTCACGGAGCGGCTAGGCCCGTGAGCCATGGCCGCTGAGCCTGCGCGTCTGGAGCCTGCGCTCCGCAACGGGAGAGGCCACAACAGTGAGAGGCCTGTGTACCACAAAAACAAAAACAAAAACAAAAAAAACTACTTAAATTACTAGCAAGTTAAATCTCTACTGGTGTGTGCACCTAGCATCCTTAGTGGCCTTAATCCCCGGGGGACTCCTGCTTCTATGAGATGTCGGTCCTGGAGGGTATTCATTTCCACTAGAGACTATTTTCATAAAAATTAGCCCAAGGATATTAACCCATTTTTTCCCATTAATCCATTGTTTAAATACAGGGGGAAATGTCTCTGCAGCTTCTTTATTTGCACCTGCAGCATTTCATATAAGGCACTCCTCGCATAAAAGAAAGATATTTCGAGAGTTTAGAAGGATGGGACTGGAGTCGGAAGACAACTGCTCAGACTGCCAGAACACCCTGTTCACTGTTCGACATTAGATGCTTAGAGGGCTAAATCAAGAGTGTTGGAGGAGGAACTGTAGAGCTGGGCTTCTTCCTGGACCTGGACTTACCTCTTCAATGGCTAGGTGGCTGACAGAGTCTTGGTGCTCCAGCCGGGTGTCAGGCCTGAGCCTCTGAGGTGGGAGAGCCAAGTTCACGACATTGGTCCACCAGAGACCTCCCGGCCCCACGTAATATCAAAGGCAAAAGCTCTCTGAGATCTCCAACTCAACGCTAAGACCCAGCTCCACTCAACGACCAGAAAGCTACAGTGCTGGACACCCTATACCAAACAACTAGCAAGACAGGAATACAGCCTCATCCATTAGCAGAGAGGCTGCCTAAAATCATATTAAGTTCACAGACACCCACAAACACACCAACCGGACGTGGTTCTGCCCACTCATCCACCAGAACACAGGCACTAGTCCCCTCCACCAGGAAGCCTACACAACACACTGAACCAACCTTACCCACTGGGGGCAGACACCAAAAACAATGGGAACTATGAACCTGCAGTCTGCAGAAAGGAGACCCCAAACACAGTAAGATAAGCAAAATGAGAAGACAGAGAAACACACAGCAGATGAAGGAGCAAGGTAAAAACCCACCGGACCAAACAAATGAAGAGAAAATAGGCAGCACTCCTGGAAAAGAATTCAGAGTAATGATAGTAGAGATGGTCCAAAATCTTGGAAACAGAATGGAGAAAATACAAGAAACATTTAACAAGGACCTAGAAGAACTAAAGAGCAAACAAACAATGATGAGCAACAGAATAAATGAAATTAAAAATTCTCTAGATGTGATCAATAGCAGAGTAACTGAGGCAGAAGAACGGGTAAGTGAGCTGGAAGATAAAATAGTAGAAATAACTACCACAGAGCAGAATAAAGAAAAAAGAATGAAAAGAATTGAGGACAGTCTCAGAGACCTCTGGGACAACATTAAATGCACCAACATTCGAATTATAGGGGTCCCAGAAGAAGAGAAAAAGAAATGGACTGAGAAAATATTTGAAGAGATTATAGTTGAAACTTCCCTAATATGGGAAAGGAAGTAGTCAATCAAGTCCAGGAAGCACAGAGAGTCCCATACAGGATAAATCCAAGGAGAAACATGCCAAGACACATATTAATCAAGCTATCAAAAATTAAATACAAAGAAAAAATATTAAAAGCAGCAAGGGAAAAGCAACAAATAACATACAAGGGAACCCCCATAGGATTAATAGCTGATCTTTCAGCAGAAACTCTGCAAGCCAGAAGGGAGTGGCAGGACATATTTAAAGCGATGGAAGAGAAAAATCTACAACCAACATTACTCCACTCAGCAAGGATCTCATTCAGATTCGACAGAGAAATTAAAACCTTCACAGACAAGCAAAAGCTAAGAGAATTTAGCACCACCAAACCAGCTTTACAACAAATCCTAAAGGAACTTCTCTAGGCAGGAAACACAGGAGAAGGAAAAGACCTACAATAACAAACCCAAAATGATTAAGAAAATGGTAATAGGAACACACATATTGATAACTACCTTAAATGTAAATGTATTAAATGTTCCAACCATAAGACAGACTGGCTGAATGGATACAAAAACAAGACCCATACATATGCTGTCTACAAGAGACCCACTTCAGACCTAGGGACACGTACAGACTGAAAGTGAGGGGATGGAAAAAGATATTCCATGCAAATGGAAATCAAAAGAAAGTTGGAGTAGCACTTCTCATATCAGACAAAATAGACTTTAAAAATAAAGGCTATTACAAGAGACAAAGAAGGACACTACATAATGATCAAGGGATCGATCCAAGAAGAAGATATAACAATTGTAAATATTTATGCACCCAACATAGGAGCACCTCAATACTTAAGGCAAATACTAACAGCCATAAAAGGGGAAATCGACAGTAACACAATCATAGTAGGGGACTTTAACAGCCCACTTTCACCAATGGGCAGATCATCCAAAATGAAAATAAATAAGGAAACACAAGCTTTAAATGATACATTAAACAAGATGGACTTAATTGATATTTATAGGACATTCCATCCCAAAACGACACAATACACTTTCTTCTCAAGTGCTCATGGAACATTCTCCAAGACAGATCATATCATGGGTCACAAATCAAGCCTTGGTAAATTTAAGAAAACTGAAATCATATGAAGTATCTTTTCTGACCTCAATGCTATTAGACTAGTTATCAATTACAGGAAAAAATCTGTAAAAAACACAAACACATGGAGGCTAAACAATACACTACTAAATAACCAAGAGCTCACTGAAGAAATCAAAGAGGAAATCAAAAAATACCTAGAAACAAATGACAATGAAAACACGACAACCCAAAACCTACAGCATGCAGCAAAAGCAGTTCTAAGAGGGAAGTTTATAGCAATACAATCCTACCTTAAGAAACAAGAAACATCTCAAATAAACAACCTAACCTTACACGTAAAGCAATTAGAGAAAGAACAACAAAAACACCCCAAAGTTAGCAGAAGGAAAGAAGTCATAAAGATCAGATCAGAAATAAATGAAAAAGAAATGAAGGAAATGATAGCAAAATCAATAAAACTAAAAGCTGGTTCTTTGAGAAGATAAACAAAATTGATAAACCATTAGCCAGACTCATCAAGAAAAAAAGGGAGAAGACTCAAATCAATAGAATTAGAAAGGAAAAAGGAGAAGTAACAACGGACACTGCAGAAATACAAAGGATCGTGAGAGATTACTAAAAGCAACTCTATGCCAATAAAATGGACAACCTGGAAGAAATGGATAAATTCTTAGAAATGCACAACCTTCTGAGACTGAACCAGGAAGAAATAGAAAATATAAACAGACCAATCACAAGTAATGAAATTGAAACTGTGATTAAAAATCTTCCAACAAACAAAAGCCCAGGACCAGGTGGCTTCACAGGTGAATTCTGTCAAACATTTAGAGAAGAGCTAACACCTATCCTTCTCAAACTCTTACAAAATATAGCAGAGGGAGGAACACTCCCAAACTCATTCTATGAGGCCACCATCACCCTGATACCAAAACCAAAGATGTCACAAAAAAAGAAAACTACAGACCAATATCACTGATGAACATAGATGCAAAAATCCTCCACAAAATAGTAGCAAACAGAATCCAACAGCACATTAAAAGGATCATACACCATGATCAAGTGGGGTTTATCCCAGGCATGCAAGGGTTCTTCAATATACGCAAATCAATCAATGTGATAAACCGTATTAACAAACTGAAGGAGAAAAACCATATGATCATCTCAATAGATGCAGAAAAATCTTTAAACAAAATTGAACACCCATTTATGATAAAAACCCTCCAGAAAGTAGGCACAGAGGGAATCTACCTCAACATAATAAAGGCCATATATGACAAACCCACAGCCAACATTGTTCTCAATGGTGAAAAACTGAAACCATTTCCACTAAGATGAGGAAACAAGACAAGGTTGCCCACTCTCACCACTCTTATTCAACATAGTTTTGGAAGTTTTAGCCACTGCAATCAGAGAAGAAAAAGAAATAAAGGGAATACAAATCGGAAAAGAAGAAGTAAAACTGTCACTGTTTGCAGATGACATGATACTATACATAGAGAATCCCAAAGATGCTACCAGAAAACTACTAGAGCTAATCAATGAACGTGGTAAAGTAGCATGATATAAAATTAATGCACAGATATCTCTTGCATTCCTGTACACTAATGGTGAAAAATCTGAAAGAGAAAGTAAGGAAACACTCCCATTTACCACTGCAGCAAAAGGAATAAAATACCTAGGAATAAACCTACCTAAGGAGACAAAAGACCTGTACTCAGAGAATTATAAGACACTGATGAAAGAAATTAAAGATGATACAAACAGATGGAGAGATATACCATGTTCTTGGATTGGAAGAATCAACATTGTGAAAATGACTCTACTACCCGAAGCAATCTACAGATTCAATGCAATCCCTATCAAACTACCACTGGCATTTTTCACAGAGCTAGAACAAAAAATTTCACGATTTGTATGGAAACACAAAAGACCCCGAATAGCCAAAGCAGTCTGGAGAAATAAAACCGAGCTGGAGGAATCAGGCTCCTGGACTTCAGAGTATACTACAAATCTGCAGTAATCAAGACAGTATGGTACTGGCACAAAAACAGAAATACAGATCAATGGAACAGGATAGAAAGCCCAGAGATAAACCCACGCACAGATGGTCACCTTATCTTTGATAAAGGAGGCAAGAATATACAATGGAGAAAAGACAGCCTCTTCAATAAGTGGTGTTGGGAAAACTGGACAGCTACCTGTAAAAGAATGAAATTAGAACACTCCCTAACACCATACACAAAAATAAACTCAAAATGGATTAGAGACCTAAATGTAAGAGAATGAGAAACCTAAATGTAAGGCCAGACACTTAGAGGAAAACATAGGCAGAACACTCCATGACATACATCACAGCAAGATCCTTTCAGACCCACCTCCTAGAGAAATGGAAATAACAAAAATAAGCAAATGGGACCTAATGAAACTTCAAAGCTTTTGCACAGCAAAGGAAACCAAAAGCAAGACGAAAAGACAACCCTCGGAATGGGAGAAAATATCTGCAAACAAATCAACGGACAAAGGATTAATCTCCAAAATATACAGGCAGCTCAATATCAAAAAAACAAACAACCCAATCCAAAAATGGGCAGAAGACCTAAACAGACATTTCTCCAAAGAAGATATACAGATTGTCAACAAACACATGAAAGGATGCTCAACATAACTAATCATTAGAGAAATGCAAATCAGAACTACAATGAGTATCGCCTCACACCGGTCAGAATGGCCATCATTAAAAAATCTACAAACAATAAATGCTGGAGAGGGTGTGGAGAAAAGGGAACCCTCTTGCGCTGTTGGTGGGAATGTAAATTGATACAGCCACTATGGAGAATAGTATGGAGGTTCCTTAAAAAACTAAAAATAGAACTATCATACGACCCAGCAATTCTACTACGCGGCATATACCCTGAGAAAACCATACATCAAAAAGAGTCATGTACCACAATGTTCACTGTAGCTCTATTTACAATAGCCAGGACATGGAAGCAACCTAAGTGTCCAATCGACAGATGAATGGATAAAGAAGATGTAGCACATATACACAATGGAATATTACTCAGCCATAAAAGGAAATGAAATTGAGTTATTTGTAGTGAGGTGGATGGACCTAGAGTCTGTCATACAGAGTGAAGTCAGTCAGAAAGAGGAAAGCAAATACCGTATGCTAACACATATATATGGAATCTAAAAAAAAGAAAGAAAAAAAAAAATGGTTCTGAAGAACCTAGGGGCAGGACAGGTATAAAGACACAGATGTAGAGAATGGACTTGAGGACACGGAGAGGGGGAAAGGTAAGCTGGGAAGAAGTCAGAGAGTGGTATGGACATATATACACTACCAAAGTAGATAGCTAGTGGGAAGCAGCCACATAGCACTGGGAAATCAGCTCGGTGCTTTGTGGCCACATAGAGGGGTGGGATAGGGAGGGTGGGAGGGAGTCGCAAGAGGGAGGAGATATGGGAATATATGTTTATGTATAACTGATTCACTTTGTTATACAGCAGAAACTAACACACCATTGTAAAGCAATTATACTCCAATAAAGATGTTAAAAAATAAAGAAAGGTATTTCTGTAGATTTTCCTTTTTTTCCCTTATTTTCTTCCTATTTTGCTTCGTATTTAATTTTGAGAAAGCTTGTCTTGGATTGTTACAAAACATTTACTGTGGTGTGAAAAATCATGCTGGAACCAACACAACTTCTGGGTTAAGCTAACATCATTTCTAAATACACATGAAGTAATTATGGCAGAGAAACACATATGTTGCTGGACAGATAGATTGGTAAATGCCTGACCCAGGTACTGGCATATGTGACCTGAGTTTGTAGTAGGAGTAGTTGTAATAGTTGTGATGGTGACAGCTAGCAACATATACTTAGGCTTATTATGTGCCAGGCATGATGCTATAAACACTTAGTATGGATTATCTCCTTTATTCACACAGACTCTATGAAGTAGATAAAGAAACAGATATTTTAAAAGATTAAATATTTATCTCTGCCCCAGGTTACAAAGTTGTTAAGTGTGAAGCTAGGATTTGAACCTAGATCTTTCTGACTCTAAGGCTTCAGCTTTTAATAACCACAATAAAATAATATTTCTCATCTAATGGAAGTGTGATGTGATTTTGCAGTAGTAAATGACAATGCAGCCCACTGGTCTTTATCTAGCTGGCATATGTAAACATAAATGTTGATGATGTATGTACCTAGAAAACCACTGAACATTAGAGAGTGCTTATAATTTTTGCAGATTTAGACTTCGTGGCTAAGCTGGTGAGGGAAATCTTTGCATATGGCCAAAGGAGAATTCCAGAAGTGTGACACCTTCTCAGTTCTTTCCAGCTGAGTCAGAGGCTGCTGTGATGACTCAGGCTATGCGAGGGCCTTGGAATGGACACTCAGGCACACTTCTGAATTCCACACACGCATCAGACTGTATGGGGCGGGGGTGGAGGTAATTATCACCAGGGAGTTCATACTCAATGAGATCTAGGACTTCGGGCATGGATGCCAACCAAATAATCTTGGTGGAATTTTGACTTTTCATTTAAATTCTATTTAACAACTATGAATTATTCACTTACCACATGACTGGAATTAACTATGCCAAGTGTTGTAGCTACAAAACGGAATAAACTGTCAAGACCTCACACGCCCATGGAGCTAAATGTAGACATTTCATTGAACGTACTCCATGCTGGGCACTCTTCTTGGCACTTTACATGTATTAACTCATTTAATTCTCACAACCCTATTATATATGGACTAATGTTCTCCCTATTTTATAGATGATGAAACTGAGGTGCAGAGAGGTTAGGAAACTTGCTGAGCAATTTGTACCTAGGATTTGGACCTAGGCTATTTGAGTCTGGAACCTACGTTCTTAGCCTCTTCCCTAAACTCTCTGTAGTAGAGGGAGACAGAGAGGTTAAAAGTAATTGTAATGCGGGGCTTTAAGAAAGATTATAGACATATGTATACAATGGACTATTAGTAGAGGAGAAAGTGACTAATGCTGCCTCGGGTACTAGGGAGGATGGCAGTCTGGGAGGAGTGCCAGTTCAGCAAATCCTTCCTAGTGGATGTCAAATGGCTGTCAGGGACAGCAGATGAAACAGCACAGGCAAAGGCACGGAGGTGGGAAATGGCCTGGCGTGCCTGCAGGTTGCTACTGTTGAAATCGAAAGGCAATAAGGGGGCTTCTCTGGTGGCGCAGTGGTTAAGAATCTGCCTGCCAACACAGGGGACACGGGTTCGAGCCCTGGTCCGGGAAGATCCCACATGCCACGGAGCACGTAAGCCCATGCACCACAACTACTGAGCCTGAGTTCTAGAGCCCGCGAGCCACAACTACCGAAGCCTGCGCTCCTAGAGCCCGTGCTCCGCAACAAGAGAAGCCACCGCAATGAGAAGCCCGCGCGTCACAAAGAAGAGTAGCCCCCGCTCGCCACAACTAGAGAAAGGCCGCGCGCAGCAGCGAAGACCCGACGCAGCCAAAAATAAATAAATAAAAGAAAGGCAATAGGGTAGTCGGCAGGAGATGAGTGCATAGAAGGAGAGGAAGAATTTCATTCTGTGAGTTGGCCATACCAAGGGGTTTGTTTTCAGGTGGGAAATATTGATATAGGTTTTAAACGGGGTGGTGCAGTGGTGGTAACGTAACACTCGATTTGCCCTTTTGAATCTAGCTGGGGTTGAGAGGTAAGGAAAGAGGGCAAAACCTACACGTAGGGTCTCCCAGTGAGAAACCAAGGCCCTGGTGACGGGAATGGGGAAGGAAGGGTGAGTGGAGAGATCTTCTGAAGTCCGCTGGACCTGCTGATTCAGGGGGGAGGTTTGCTCATTAGAGTAAAGCTTGATTCTCATGGAAGCCCTCACTATGTGATTTAAGTCAGCTCTCCACCCTTGCCCAGGAATTTGGACTTAAAGGACACTACATTTATAGAGGTATGGGACGTGACTGAGGTTAAATACCTAATTCTCAGTATCATTATTTTCACCTTCCTTCCTGTAGTGACAAGAGCTCCCCACCCCCTGCAGAAAACAGCAATGCTTTACTCTGCTGCTGACTATGGGTTTCATAATACATCATACATGGTCCCAGAGCAACTCTGCCTATTAGCTGGGGATGCCCACTGACAGATAATTACCACCTGCTGTTCCGGCACTGTAATAGTGATCATTTATCTCCTTTTACCTTATTTCTTTAAAAAAAAAATTACTTATTTGGTTGCACTGGGTCTTAGCTGCAGCACGTGGGCTCCTTAGTTGTGGCATGCGAACTCTTAGTTGCGGCATGCATGTGGGATCTAGTTCCCTAACCAGGGATTGAACCCAGACCCCCCCCTCCCCCGCACTGGGAGTGCAGAGTCTTATCCACTGCGCCACCAGGGAAGTCCCCACCTTTTACCTTGTTTCTTGAAGTAACATTCGAAGATGGATAAGTTACCCTACTCCTAAGATCAGTGGAGAAAACTAAGAACCAAAAGCCAAAAAGGAGTTATATTTCCATGCTTACAGCCTTCTCCTCACCTTCAGCTGGTTGGTACCTGCCTCTCTGCTCTATCCCACATACTAACGGGGAAGCTCTCGGGCTCTGTGGGGCCCGAGGAATGTTTAGGAGCAGAGCCCACTCAGCGAAGGGCGAGGCCACAGCTGGGAAGATGACTCACGCTGGATCCAGAGAGAAAACAAATAGTCTCAGAAATTTGGTGGTGATGGGTAATGGTGGGGGAGGAAGATACAGGGAGAGGGGCCACTGCCTTTTCCAGGAAATTGGTTAGTGAAATAATTTTAGTGGGAAAAGAATTGTTAAAAAAAAAAAAAGCCCACTTACTGACACAAGAAATCAGATCATTAAATCTTTCCTTAGGAAAGAGGGGGTTTTCCAGCCCACGGAAGTAGAGCTTTAGAACGCCAGCAACTGAGTTAATATCGTGGTTACTCTGCTCGTCAGCCAAAGGGTTTTCACCTAAAAAAAAAAAACAAAAAAGAAAAATTAGTTACATGCACATGGCTTCTCTTTTTATCTCTGAACAAAAATGTTTCTATACTCACACACACATTTCTATATATACATGTATCTTTTAATTATGTTTTATGCAAGATTATATGCTACTAAAATTAAAATAACTGGTTTAGATATCCCACCCCATGATTAACCTAAAAATAGTTGGTTAAAATAAAGCTTTTTTTTTTATCATATGCTACCAAATAATCCCTTACAGATTACCTAAATCTTAAAATAAAATATTGTGGGATTTATAATTGGACCCAACTTTTTTTTTAAAGCTAAAATCTGTTATATTAGGTTGACATAAATTCAAATACTATATTCTGTGTTTCTTATTCCGCTGGGGAAAAGAAACAATATAGGTCTGTCTGGCTATGCTATTTGGATCAGCAAAATTTATCAGAAATACTACAGGACTCACCTAATTGTGAATACCGACAATTAAATAAATACTTCTCAAAGTGGCATGGTGGTGTTCACAGCAGACTTGAAAGCTGCTTTCAGCAGTGGGAGATTTTGAAATCAGAGAGAGGAATTTGAAAATGTACCCTAACAGTACCAAGGAATTTTCATAAAAAGTGGAAAATTTAAAAATATATCACAAACATGAAATTATATTATTCTTTATACTAAGCACTTTAAAATGATCAGGTAACTGACCTGGCTTGTCCACCTCCCTGAGAATCAAACTGAAATAAAATCCTTAAGAAGTTCAACATAATGTACAGCCTTAAATCAAACTCCATTTTTTTATTCACAGGTCTGCTCTTCTAAAGTTCACAAAAATTGTACATTGAGTTTTAACTTTTTTTTTTTGCCTGTTGGGGCAGCTTATTTTCAGGGACCTGTGGTTCCTTTTTCTCTGCTTCAAGGGTAGGAAATCATTGAACACGAATTCACCAAAATATTTTTTTTTGGCCCACTGTGAGAAAGCCTTACCCAAAGGGATCACAAACAAACAACATACTAGGGGAATGTTCAAGGAAAAATAATAAAGCATTTTTGCTTGCAGTGGCTGGCACAGGAACCTGAGGCTTTACTACATTTCAATTTTTCTTGAATATGGTCCATGTAAGAGACTTGGACACTTAGCCCTTGAGAGGGGAGGCCGCTCGGCTCTATGCACTGTAAGAGGCTTTGGAAGAGGAAGAACAATCTGGCTCCAAGTTCACCTCTTTACCCAAGGTTTCAAACTGGCTCTGTGTCAAGTCTGGGTTAGGGCAAATGGGACCAAGAGGGGTTGCCTTGTCTCCAAGCCTTGATGCCCCTCCCTCTGCATCCTTGGCTTGACTTCCAAGCAGAGGCAGGAAGGTGCAGATGTATCCAGAAGCAGACACAATACAAATCATTATAACTGGAGAGCATTATTAGCTAAGACCCACTCCTAAAGAGTTAGGCATGGGCTTCCCAGGTGGCGCAGTGGTTGAGAGTCCGCCTGCCGATGCAGGGGACGTGGGTTCGTGCCCCGGTCTGGGAGGATCCCACATGCCGCGGAGCGGCTGGGCCCGTGAGCCATGGCTGCTGGGTCTGCGCGTCCAGAGCCTGTGCTCCGCAACGGGAGAGGCCACAACGGTGAGAGGCCCGCGTACCGCAAAAAAAAAAAAAGAGTTAGGCACTTTCATGGATTATACCCAATTCTCACACCAGTCCTGGGATTCTGCAGATGAGGAAACCGAGGCCAGAATAAGAGATGAGTCACTTGACCCAAATCACATGATTAGTAAATGCAAGAGTGTGATTTGATTCTAGGTCCGCTTGATGCTAAAGTGTACGGTTTTGCTAATCATAATGTTTAGGACGACTTATTTAGCCAATTGGGAATAAGAGTAAGGCACCAACTAAGGTCACAGGGAAGGAGTCTGGGGATGGTAATGAGAGGAAGGAGAGTTCCTGACAAAGGAAACAGACATGAAGCTGGGATGAGTCACCTCAAACAGCTGCTATGCAGGCCCAGGGCTGTTCTTGCCACTCTTCTAGAACCTTTCATGAGCCACCTTTGACAACGTGCTGAGGATTATCAATGCCATTCCTAAACCAGGATACAAAACTCATATGCTTTTCTAGACTTGATAACAAGGGCTTATGATTTTGGCTTCATTTCTTAGCTATTCTAAATAGATTCTTAACTCAACATCCACAACGAAATAAATGCAGAGAAAGGTTTTGAAGATATACAGAATAAGTATGCCACTTCACTCTACTGAAAATGATGACTTTTTAACAAGGTTTGCTTATAGGTGCAGACATGCAAGTACCTCTCTCAAATGAATTTTTAATATCATTGACTTCCACCTGGGAACCAGACACTCTGAAAATCCCCTGATGCTGAAGACCTAAAGAGAACAGAAGGGAAAGAGCATGAAAGAACCCGTCATGTCCTCCAGGTCCCCCTTTTCCCAACCATTAAGTATTAAAAGGAAAGACATATTTACTGAAATACTCCTAGTAATTATTGTTTAAAATAAGAATATTGCAGTTTAGGGCCTACCA
The DNA here is from genome assembly GCF_963924675.1 of Phocoena phocoena. NCBI lineage: Eukaryota > Metazoa > Chordata > Mammalia > Artiodactyla > Phocoenidae > Phocoena > Phocoena phocoena. The sequence goes on from NC_089229.1 coordinate 52,385,764, forward strand.
TAGAGATTGATGAACCGAATACAGCTTTCCACAATGAGGGGGATGATCTGTCCTGAGTCCTGGGTAAAGAGATGGAAACCAGTTAACCGCAAAGAAGAGGCACAAATCACACATAACAATAAAGCTCATAGTTTAACCCTAGTTAAAGACTGACTTTTACTCTTTTAGATGATCATCTCCAAACACACTCCCTCTAAAATATTCCACAAGGGCCAAATATCAAATTATATTTAACTGAAGGTATGTTTCAGTTCTGGGGCAAACCAAATTAAATACATTGAAGGCAATCGTGTTTCAACTTACTCTGCTGTGTCTAAAGATGTCAAGCTAATTCATCTTTTCTACTGTATGTAGGCTTACATATAGAAATGAATATATAAATCACTCAGTTTTTAAAAGGTTATTTATACGAGTAATTAATCTAATGGACCTGAAAAGAACTCTGTGTATTTTAAGCACAGCATCTTAGGACGGACTGACTGTACTAGTCACCAAACACAACCATTCAGCCATCTCAGGCTCTTCTCTGTGGCATCCCTGAGAGTCCACCATCTAGATGATGACAGTTATAAAAGGGCTTACATGTTTCCAGATGCGTAACATGAGAATTGCTTTAGAGCTGCTCACAACGTGTCATGTATTTATTTAGTTGGCATCACAACTTACTGATCCTTAGAGATTTTTCACTGTTATTTTTTCACGTTTTAAGGATGGAGAAAAAAATGGCACCAACGCACACCCCATTAGATCTCGTTTCCTTAGAAGGACCATCTCTTAGCCTTCTTTCTCCACATCTCATAATATAGTCAGTGCACTCTACTGAGCAAATGCGAATTCTGGAAATGTATTAAGACATGTACAGGATGACAAATGAAATGAAGGAGCTGCTTAGGTCACAGTTAAATATGTATCAATGCCATGCACTCCATGTAGTTAAAAAAGGTTACCGACTATGGAGTTATTTTTCATGTTCTTTTCAGGCTCTGCTCTTTCAGGAATTAGAGCTTTAAGGTTAACATGGAGGTTCAAAATGATTAGCTGAAATCAGGCACTAATTCATGAGGAATTTTATTCTGCAACACAAGAAGAATTTGGTTGTCTCAATCTATTAGAACAATTCAGAATCCACTAACCCTTCCAATTAATCAACAGGGCAAAGAGTGGGAATAATGCAGTCCAGCAATCTAACTTTTTACCATTCCTGGAATGGGTAATATACTTCTTGAGGAATGGTTTCATTCTCGGTTTTAAGACCATCTCATCAGTGTATAAACCAGTTAATGGTTCAATTACTTCTGGAGCCTGCATTAAGTTTCTCTAATTAGTCAATTTGTTTCAGGAATGTAAACTTTATTAATTGTGGACCAGTTGGCTCAAGAATAGCCATATAATTACATCAAAACTTACTAAATATGAGAGGGGATTTTTCTTTAGGATACAACCTTTTTTTATGTGAACAATTCCTATAAAACTGTAATCTAAAAGAGCAACAAATATTTAAATGTAAATGATAAAAGGAGAATATTAGTTTGCAACAGCTGAACTTAGGATTAAAACAAAAAGAAAAACCAAGATTAAAAAGTTATTAAAAGGAAAATGTTTGCATTCAGAAAGTTCTAAATAAAAATGTGTTAGGTTTGTGTATTATTTAAAAAATATTTTCGTCTTCACGTTTGCTTAGGCAACTGCTAATCTTTCAGCTATCATCACTATTTCATTCAGATATCATGAATTTTGGAGTCAAAAAGTAATGAATGTGCATGTTTTAATTTCATTTCATGGATGCCAGATGCTCTGGTAGAAAATATTTTACAAGAAGTGAAGCAACAGGCCGTGCTCCATCAACCATTCAAACGAATCCCTTTGTGTCTCAGTTTCCCCGTGGGAAACAGGAAAAGTGGTGTTTTTCTCACAGTGATACTGTGGGGACCTCAATTGACTGAGCACTTTTCAGAAGTGTAGGGATCCTGTATCCACTGTTTCACTGCTAGGACCAAAGATTCTTTAATATGGCATCTGGGACAAAGAGGAGCTCACGTAAGTGAATTTTCCACGAAAAGTGGTTTACTCCCACTTTCGTGCCTAAATTTGGTTTCCTTTAACTGTTCTTAATGAAAAAATCTTTTAAAAATATAATATGTGCTTTCCTATGACCTTAAGCAGTCATTCTTGTACTGTGCTATCAAATATAATGGAAGCACACATCTGCTTCTTTGAGTTTTCTATATTCTCCTTCTCTGCCAGGCAGTTGCACAGCCCGGTGCTTTCATTTTATCATTCCCTTCTCTCCATCTAGTTTGCCCCCGCTTGTGAGCCCTGGGCTGGGAAACCAGATAATCAAATTTGACAATAATTTCATATTAAATTAGAGCCAATAAGGCTCTTCTGGGTTTAAGGCTAATGGCATTGGATTCGTGATTGCTCTGTAGGTTGTCCGGTGACTTTTCACTCAATTCCAGGGTTAGGGCTCAGTTTTAAGGTTGCCAGATGCTTTTAATCTCCGTATGTATGCATGTGTCTCTCTGTCCGCATGCATGCGCACACACACACATATTTTTTAACGATTAGTGTACATATCCAATAAAAGATCTGTCTTTAAAGAAAGCAAGACAGCTGTAACATATTGTTAAGGGAGGTTATCAATGATGTGGTTTCCTGTATAAATTTAGTCTTCAGAAACACTGCGTCCCATGTCATAAAATGTTAGCTATGAAAGAGTAAGTTCTTCTCTTTTTTGTATAATTTACATGAGGGTCCAAAATCCAGTATTAAATGTACATTTGGTATTTAACATTGACTCTCCTTAACAAAAGCCCCTGACCCAAATTTAGTATGTTTGCCAAATACATAATGTAAAACTTAAGAGTTTATCCAACTCCTCTTAAATCAGTGTTTGAGTTCTATGATTCTTTTCTAAGTAAAGTTATTTATAAACCTGTCTAATTTCCAATTGCAAACACTTTTCTTTTAAAGACCTTAAAAAATCTAATTAAAGCCAAGCATGACTGTGATTTGAAAATGATATCAAGAGCGAAAGAGGCTGTGCCCTCGCTTCCCTCGAGCACTATACCTGATGTCTCGCGTGTGAATTCCTTCGTCCTCGGCTAGAAGCGTTATCAGAAATACAGGATGAAAAAGACAGAGTAAACATAGCAGAGATCCAGATACAGACCACAGGGTCCTACAATTTATCCAATATAATGAATTCCTCAAGTCATGGGAAATCGAAACTCGTTGTGCTTCAGAGCTAGCTTAACGATGGACTTTAGACATATTTTGTGCCACCTCATTTGCATGAGTAGAAACAAAACATTTTATCAGGTAGCTCTTTTCCTTTTTGTACAGATTATGGCTTTTTTTTTTTTTTTAAGAAAGAGGGCTTTCTCTTTTGCCAGTATAATAATACCCACATTTATTCCCTCTTCTGAAGGCACTCAAACCAAATATTCTTTCCTCTCTCTGACTTCAGGAAATATTATATTGATTTTCTGGGAAAGCAAAGAGCCCCAGGACAGACTTGGACATAATGACCTGCCTCCTTTTATGAGAGGCTGAGACCATTATAGTAAGAAGCGTGGAGATCAGCCACCCAGATGGCTGGTGCCAGTACCTTGATGAATGTTTCCAAATCCCCATTAAACAACTTAGCATTATACTGTGAGCGGGGTCTGGACTTCCTGTGTTTCTGGGGCTTAGGGGGAACATTTGGAGGCCTAAGAGAGGGAATATAATTACTGAGCATGGCAGAAATCAAACAATAAATGAAACACCCATAGGTCACATCAAAATTACAAAACACAGGAATTCTTGTGTTCCTTCCCCACCCCTACCCACAGAGGAAAACCGTCCTCCCCTTTCCCATTTATTTACTTTTACTTATATATCAAAACCCATACCAGCTATTCAATCAGACTATTCTTTTCTTGTATGTTGTAGTTGACATTTGTTTGCCAGTTTGTTTTAAAGCGGTCATCATCAACAAATGGAATTAACTACGAGCTATTCGGCCAAGAGTTACAAACCGAGGTTTGTGTTATTCGGCTTACAAGTCACACAGAAGACAACAGGTCATAAAAATTAGGACTCTGATAGATCCCAATAGAGAAATTCAATATAATATTTTTAGTTATGACATAATTCTTCAATGCAAATAACATGACATCTGTTTGATATCCCTCAGGTAATTAATGGGATTTTATTTTATGCAAAAGTAGCTACTAATGGGTCACAAGTGAAAAATAGAGTTTTGTTTCACTGCTATTTCTGGGGGGCAGTGGGTCCAGGCTCACATGAATTGTTATTTCTTTAAAGCAGACTAGCTCATCACCTATTTGTAGAGCATTAAGATGCACCCATTTATTATTTTCTGGACTCTCTCCATCTCCAGTCTGCTTGCTTTGATGGATAAGTCAGTCTCTCTGGCATATGGACATCCAGGGTACCAAGTACCATATTTAGAAACCCTGCATCATCCTGCTCTGTAACTGGAGAGAGGGAACCTCTTCTGCCCTCTCCCTTTACGGCAAAGAGGGTCAGGATTACGTGACTCAACTTCAACAACTGTGCTGCAAGGAATACATGCAAGAAGAATCCCAAAACTTCTCTCTGGACATTCCAATCTAAACTCCTTCTTAAAAGGGAAGGCTGGTTTGAGGATGTACACCACACTTGGAAATTAGGTAAAGCCCTTTATTAAGCTGCAAACTCTCTAGGAAGAATTGCCTTTTCAGTTCATTAAAGTTCTGAAAGACCAGTTTAGAAACAAAAGCCCAAGAGTTTATGTAGAAGCCTGGCTAGCTTCCTAAGGTATTATCATAGCAGTCAAGAGAGGTAGGGGAACAAACTTGCTGATACCGCCGTCCATAGCCAAATTCTAAGGCTCTCCCAACAGCTGGGCTCCTATGACTAATGGGGTATACAGCAAGCAACACCTGAAGCTCCATGGGGCTTGAGAGGTTAAAAGGAGCCCTTGCAAGTGTCTAGAAGCAAACATGGAAAATTTCACCAAGCAAGTCAATCTGCCACTGCTGAAGTTTCTGAAATCTTGTTTATACACTGAACAAGATTTATACACTGAATTCTACGCCATTCACCGAGGAAAGGATCTGGTAGGTATAAACAAACAAAACAACTGCCCACCAAGGAATTTAACCATATGTGCTTGATTTCATCCACTTTTTTCATTATTTTAGAAGTATTTTAAAATATAGACTTTATTTTTACTCAGGTATGGTGAGGTAACAGATCAGAAGACAACTGTTATTGGGAAGACGGTTTGTTACTCACAGCTCCCAAGAGTTGGGGGCATGCTACTACATGGGGGGAGGGGGGCACACGCAGAAGCACCAAGGTCGCTCAGGAGGAAGGAAGAATGAGGGAAAATGTGAGCCTTTGTTGCGGTTCCCACGGGAAGGAACAGGCAAGGCAGGGTAAGCAGGTTTAGGATTGGCTAGTCCTTGAATAATTTTGGTGGGCCCTGGGGGCACGGGAGCTGTCCCTATTTGTCTGGTACCTGGCCTTTGGGTGACTGGGGAAGAGGAACAGGGGCCCTGAGGTGAAGACTTGATAAAGGAGGTGGCTGAGAGTCTGGGCTCTGGACTGGCTGCTTTGTACACAAAAGGCACACTTGTAAGCAAGCCCTTTACTATCTCTAGGAATTGACTGACTCTCAGAGGGGGAGTCCCTTCAAGGTCAGTAAGGCCTCAAGATATCAAAGCATCAAATATAGAAACTAGAAAATGTGGTTATTACAACAAGGTCCAAAGAACTTCACACTTAATGCTATCTGGAGCAGTTGATGAAGCTAAGGGAATAGGAACACAGGCTCATTTTGTTTGGTTACTGATTAGTGGGGACAAGCAAATGTTGTAGCTAGAGCCAAAGCCCCCAGTGGCACTGGATAATTATTCCTGCATCACTGAGAGATGCAGAGAAACTCCTGGCTGGGGCTAATGGAGAGATGTCTTTTGAGTCTTCTCCCAAAAGTCTGATAATTGCCTCTCTTGACACATCAAAAGTATGAGACAAATATGAAGATACTTAAGCTGTGAGAGGGATTTGAGGTTAAAATAAACTGCCTGAGTGCTTATCAAGGTACTTTCCACGGCAGAGTTGGCTCGGCAGGCAGACTGGTGCACTGATGGACCTGGCTCTACCACGTACACGTCAGGTGAACAGATTCTACGTTCATTCAACGTTCGCATTGTATGACTCCTTCTGGTTATGTGCCTGCCACACAACTTCCAGATAATCTGGCTTTCTAGGCAGAATGCCCATGTGGATGAGAGGAAATACCAGTCAGGATGATGTGAATATCAAGTCTGTTGGGCAAGTACAGCTCTCATTGCAAATATATATTTGCACTCCTTCCTTTAAAAAAATCTTTTAAAAAAGTGCCTTATGTTAATTATAATTTAGAAACAGGTAAAATAGTTGATAATGCAAAGGGACACTATACGTGAAAAAAACCACATATTACGATGCAGGAGTAATATGCCTCTTTGTCACTGACACAGGGAAGAAAAACCTCAGTATTTTCATAAAGTTTAGACAAGTCAGTAGCTGTATCTTTCTAGTTGGTTCACCGAGAAGTAAGAGGGGTTTCCTTTTGAATAAACTGCCTAGCAGGAACATTGCAGAACCTTAAAATCAACTTGCCAACTACTGCAACAGACACACCAGTGTTCTAAATGTCTCCTACCTCAAAGAGAACTCAACTTTAAAAGTGTGAAGTCTTGCTATGTCAATTAGAATAATTTCTGGCTGTTGTACAAATGTTGACAGAGAAAAATAAAACTTGCCACAAACTTTCCCCAACCCAAATCAGAACCTGCTTCCAAAAAGGCTTTTCCTTCTCAGCAGTAGCATCAAAGTCCTTCTAAGAATTTTAAAAAAGGGGAGAAAAAGGAGGAAAAAAAGAAAGAAAGTGCAATATGATACTAGGCATTAAAAGTTAAATTTTTAAAGTAAACCAAACAGGGGCAGAGCTAAAATCCTAAGAGTATTCAACATAGCTCTAGTTTTTATACACCACACAGGAGCAAGAAGTAACTGACACAGTAGATATTTACATAATATTGCTTGTTAATTAAATTATCAAATCAAAAATCCTATCAGGCTCTTTCTAGAAACTTAAAGTGTTTTGGATTAGATAAATCAAACCCATTCAATTTATGTCTTTTTTTTTTTAACTGAGGCTGCTCATTAAAGAGCTTTACAATTCCACTGGGAAACCCTCAGATCTTCCAGAGCAAATCTGGTTTTGTGAGAACCCCAAACACTTCACGTTACTGTTTTGTCAAGCCCAAACTATCTTCCATGTTCATTAACAAAATATCTTCATTCTTGCAGCATTTAAATGGTTGCTTGTTAAAAGAGATAAGAGAGTGAGATGCAATGAGTTATGATAAAATATTTTCCTACCTTGTAGTCATATATTCAGCTCTATGACCTGCAGAAAAAAAAAAATTAAAATAAGTCACCTGAGTGGCATCCGTGCAATGCACTGGGCAATCTTTTGTATCATCTGTCCCTTGATTTATGATGCTGAGTTTATAATAACTTACACATTTTATGGTGAGGAGCATGAAGACAGTATATAAAGATAGACAAAATATTCAAAGTAAATATTTCATAAAATATATACATAAAATTTAATAAATTCTATAGATTAGAGAAACATATTTCACTTGGCAATATGAGGCAGGGAGTTTTAATTAATTAATTTTTTAATTTTTTGCAGTACGCGGGCCTCTCACTGTTGCGGCCTCTCCCGTTGCGGAGCACAGGCTCCGGACGCGCAGGCTCAGCGGCCATGGCTCACGGGCCCAGCCGCTCCACGGCATGTGGGATCTTCCCGGACCGGGGCACGAACCCGTGTTCCCTGCATCGGCAGGCGGACTCTCAACCACTGCGCCACCAGGGAAGCCCGGGGAGTTTTATTTTTTATTAAATCAAGAAATAGCTGCGTAATCTTTTTGTTTTTAGTTTTTTGGCCGTGCACTGTGGTATGTGGGATCTTAGTTCCATGACCAGGGATTGAACCTGAGCCCCCTGCAGTAGAAGCTCGGGGTCTTAACCACTGGACCACCAGGGAAGCTCCTGCTTGATCTTAACTGTAAGTTCAAAGATGAAATACAAATAAAACACATCCAAGATTTGAATGTTAGTTATTCCCTGCCTTGACTGATACTTGTGAGAGAGAAGCAGGGGGTCACGTAGGGTTAGGAGAACTCAATTTCCTTTTCCTTTAGATTAAATTGGTGTTTATTCTATAACATGAAATCAGGGAGAGAAGTTGCATTTTATAGTCGGAAATGACATTTGCAGACATTAAAGTACAAGGACATTAAACTATGCTACATTCCACCAACTTGTAAGCTAACAGCCTTTCACAGAATTCTCTGTCACTTAAAACATGAGTTCTTATACATTTGGGCTTCTTGATTTGTTTTAAATAACAGCTCTGTATTTTTGTGGTGCTCCTACAAACTGAGGTAATTTCAAGTTTGAATATATCTATGGGTTGCTGTCTGTTCTCTCTTATATTCAGGGTGGAGCAGTGGGAAGGGGTGTGGGAGAGTTAATCCATTCAACTGGTTTATTTGCAAAATGATGATACGGTCCTGAAACAGCCTGAAAATACAGCTGGCAGAGAAGGGTCATGTTGCAGCACAAACAGGTGAGACCAGCCCATAGTATCACGATGCGGTGATTCAGGCTTGTAGGGCAAGGCCAATATAACAATCCGTAGAGAGAGCTGCCTGGTTGGGAACGGTGAATGAACACTGCCAGGCTGCAACGAGTCTTTTACTCTATCATTTGCTTTTGAATAACAAGTGACATAAGGTATTTGGCTAATACCTATTTACTAAACAAGGGGCACCAGTTCATATCAGAGAATACCTTTCTCAAACAGATCCAGGCTACTGTTAAGTCTTGGTAGAATCTGTCCTTGGCCATGACTTGGGGTTGGGGTCGGGGGAAAGGAGAAAAATCTGATTTTTCCTCCACTACCCAGTTCTACCTATCATTTAACTGGAAGTCCCTTCCTTCTGCTGGCCTTCTGCTATTTTGGGGAACAAGAAAAAAGAGACGGTGGACACAGAACTCCAGAAGAATTTATAGCTATTTCTAAGTGGGAGAGGTCTATCAGAAAGCGGAGAGAGCAGACGGTGAGCTGAGTGTGATGTCTTACAGGATAGCCTTCAGCAGGAAGCTGGCTATACAGGGTTAAAGCACAAGGAGAAGACAGTGCTGGAGATAAAGAGTTACCACCCTTTAGGTTGTGCTGGGGCCATGGGAGCTAGCTGATATCACCCAATGGGTCAGTAGAATGAACAAAGGATGGAAGGCAGAGAAAATAGCTGGCTTGTGCTGTATTATATTCTGCCATGCTGCATACTTTATTACAACATAAAAGTATGACATAAACTATATATGTATCAATAACAACAATAAAAACAGCAATGTCTAACATTTACTAGACACTGTTTTAAGCACTTTCTCTATAGTAACTCACAATTTTCACAACTTTATGAAGTAGGTACTATTACTATTTTTATTTTACAGAAGAGACTGAGCATAGAGAAGGCAAGTGACTTGCCCAAGGTCACATGGTCAGTATGTGGTGGGTCCGGCACTAAGTCTCAGGTTTGTTTTAATTCTAGATCTGAGCTCCCAAGTAATACTGGGTGGGCCAAAAAGTTCGTTCTGTTTTAAGTGAAAATAAAAGACATTTTTCATTTTGCCAAGAATTTTATCGCACAATGTATTCACTAACCGAATGAACTTTTTGGCCAATCCAATATATTGTAAAACGTTAAGTCTTTCGTTTTCCCCAGCAAATACTCTGAAAGATGCTAGGAGACAGGTAGAGACTATGGCTTACATATCTGTCCATCTCATATGGCTAAAGCCAAATAGAAAATACTGAAGATTTAATAAATTAAGTAAATCATTAAACAAATCTAATATCTATCAAATTAAAGAGAATCACAGAGGTTAATAACTTTCAAGTGATTCAATGATAAAGATGTTAATGATAATTCCTTAGAAATGAAATGCTTTATAATATTTAAGTTTTGCTATTTTGTTAAAATATCCCAACTGAATATTCACTAGAGTTAGAAAATGATTATATAAAATGGCTTAAAATCATTTTGCTCCATCCATCCATGGTTAGTAGTATTTGATAAAAAATTAAAAACCTATAAAAGATACATTTTGATCAATGAGTCAAGAGCAAGCTTTGCAAGAACTATCATTCATAGCATAACTGCCACCACCGCATCCATCGTTTTTTTCTGCTAATAGTACTGAGTGTGTCTTAACTGGTGAATGAGGTTTTATTTTCAATAGTATCATCATTAATAGATCAATAACACGCAAGCTTAGAAGAATCTGTTTCCCAGAGAAATGTGAACGCTTCCAGTGGTCTGAGGATTAAATTTCAATCACTTTCTTTGGAAGGCTACTTAATTATTAAGAACAACAGAGAACTCCTCCTCCCACCCCAATGCAAGCCATTTGGAAGAAAAGAATGACCCATGACCCAGAATTATCTTGTTCTTGGTACAAGCACCTACTTTGACTACTTTTAAAATTTTACTTGAGAATGAGGAAGAGAATTAGTTTTCATGCCCCAATGTGTTTTATGTCCACAGAGTAAAAGGAAAAACCGAAATATTAATTTGGTTGCAATCTGAGTCCCCAAACTAGATACAATATTTAAAATGTGCACAGCTCAGACTGAATGGAGACACCCTAGATTTTGTCCCTAACGAATGATTGATACGGACTCCTGGTGTTACTTTCCAGCCCTTTTTCTTCCTTAAAAATACCAACTACCTGCAGTGCTTTTCTAAAAAACGTAATTATTCACAATCAGCTTCTCTTTTGAAAGTATATTTGTACTCTTACTCAAAGACAGACAAAGGATTAAGTGAGGATCATCTATTCCATTCCTTTGTCAGAAACCTTGTGCCTGGGTCTAGAAACAATATAACATGGAACTCAACTTCCAGTATTAGATTTTCTATGTTCAGCAAAAATTACACTGATATTTACATCCCCTTAACTCCAAATGCTGCACTCAAAGAAGCCAATGTGAACACTAAGGCTCATTACTAAAAGAGAAAAGAAAAAAAATTTCAGTGCCTCAGTTTTATAGACATATAGCTCATTTACCGTGTTTGACTGAACATCTCCAATTTAAAAACAAAGACATCACAAAATGATATAATGGTGCTGCTGAAGGATGATGAAGATGATGAGGACGATTTTGGTCTTAACAACTCATGATGCGTTTCCTTCTATTTCGGTTGTTTTCAAAGATGTGGAATTCTGAATTTTGACAGTGCCACTTTAAGAGCCCAATCTAGTCGCTTTGCAGTGCTGTAAATCAAAGGACTTACTGGGCCACTGGTAGCCTGCCAAAAGTGAGCAAGACAGGCCAAACACATGTCCGCAGTTACAGTTTCAGCTGTGTACGATCAACTGCTAAATCCCTGAGTTAGGCTCTATTTCTTTTACTATGAAGGCAGTTTTTGTAGCCATGAGCCTAGTATAACTCGGAGATGTGATTTCTACATAAAAAGTCAGGACTGTCCCCAAACACATTGTTTAATACTGTGCTACTAACCTTAGTTGGCCAAACCCAGAGTCGGATCCCTTCTTAAGGGTTCACCATTGGATAATCTCACTGTGGTACAGGCGCCATGAACTTGCCTGGTCTCCTTTGGTGTAAGCCTATCAATGTGAACAGGGCTTGCATGGAAAGCCAAAGGACTCACAATGGCGGAGCTAAAAGGTGGGGCACAGCCCCCACGCTCTGCTTGTCTCTGGGCAAAGCCGCCAGCAACAAGCCCATGCGGCAAACTGTGTACTGCCAAGCCTGCACGGGGGGCAGGGCGGGGGAGCAGAGAGGTCTGCAGCCAGTGGGTCTGCCGGCACTGGGTGAGAACCATCCAGCTTCCTGCGCGGAATAAACCCAGTCCAGCGAACGCCGGGTACACGTGAACAAGCTTGTGTCGCTAGGACACCGGAAACCATTGAAAGTAATTAAAAGATGAAGACATCCTGGCATGGAGCTCACGAGGTACGATACAGCTTTACACAGTTGAGCAGCTGAAGACGGAATCTGGCGTACGGATTCAGTGAACTGGCTGAAATAGAGCCCTAGCCAAAATGGCATGTAAAATAATACCAACCGGTGGGGCTTTCTCTCCAGGAGACATAAGGGCATCTACATAGAATGAGTACCACAAAAGTTTCAGAATGTGATCCCAAGAGTATTAACACATGTCTACATGCAGCGCCAAGAAGGAATTCACCCACTACTAAATTCCCTCCAACTCACAATTTCTTAAATGGTGTCTCCAGTCCTGTAGGGAAGGACTTTGTGCCTATTAAGTATTCATCTGCACTGAAGATTATTTATGCTTTGGGACTGGCAACAGACCTTGGGGCATCACTGCAATATCAGACATTTGTGAAAAGTGGAAAAAAGAAAAAAAGACTTTACATGATATCTTGAGGAGAACAAAGAAAAAAAGAGGACGTAATTGCTGAGGTAAGTCAACTATTCAAAGAGAAAAAAAGGGCTTTATTTTTTAAGGTTCAAACTTCTGTTACAGAAGAATTGAAAGATTAGTACAGGGAACATTCCTACGTCCTTCACTTAGATTTCCCAACTGTTAACATTTTGCCATAATGGCTTTATTTCCTTCTCTCTCCCTCTCTTATATATATCTTTTCTCCTGAATCATTTGAAAGTAAGCTGCAGACATTATGACACTCAGCAAGCATTCCTTAAGAATAAGAATGTTCTCCTTCATAACCATAATACCATTATCATATCTAGGAAAGTTAAAAATTCATTAAATAACAGCATATAATATGCAGTCTATATTTAAATTTCCCCAGTTGTCCCTAAAACGCCTTTTATAACTTTTGCTTTTTTTTTTTTTGGTACGTGGGCCTCTCACTGTTGTGGCCTCTCCTGTTGCAGAGCACAGGCTCCGGATGCGCAGGCTCAGCGGCCATGGCTCACGGACCTAGCCGCTCCGTGGCATGTGGGATCTTCCCAGACTGGGGCACGAACCTGCGTCCCCTGCATTGGCAGGCGGACTCTCAACCACTGCGCCACCAGGGAAGCCCAACTTTGCTTTTTGATTCACAGTCTAATGAAGGTTCACATATTGTATTTGGTTATTTTATTTTTAAAGACAGTTCTTAGCACTTTAAATGTTATTTGTTTTTTTTCTAAGTGAAATTGGCCTTTTATCTTAGAGTCTGTCATCCTAACTGCAATACATGGAGTTTCAGGTTATGATGGTCTTTCTCCATGTGGACATTCCCAGAGGATAATGGTCGCTTAGAGGAAACCAGGAGATAAGGTGATGGAAACCCTGCTTTATGGCTAAGGAAGGTTCTAAAATGGTAGGAGGCCAGAGTTTAGGTCAAGGGAGCAAACTCTTTTAGGCTCAAGTTATTTACACAACTCAGTCCCCTGATTTCCCTCTCCCATCCGTATTCTCTTTCATTTTTTATAACTTCCAGCAAGATCTAGTGTGAATAAAAGATAATTAAATGTATTACAGATTATGAGGTACTTATGACAGGAACTTCATTTGTGTTTTTTTTTCCCTTTTAAATTTCATGAAGACGAAAAGGGAAGCAATAACATCTACACTGTACCCTTTGCTTTAATCCTTTTTTTTCTCCTCAGTTTTCCCATCTGTAAAAATGGGGAAATTAATAGTGCCCAGTTATATATATACAGCTCAGAACAATGCCTGGCACAGAGAGAGCCTTGTGTTAGTGGTAGCTACTGTTGTTTTTGGCACCATTAGATACAGCAATATGCTTAATAGAATTCGTTTGCTTCTCAAGTAAAACCAACGGCCTACTGAAAGAAAAGAAAATCACCCAAACTGGTTTAACTGGTTTCTAGAGTCCAAACAGGCATTAGATGGGACAACAAATACTAGTCCATTTAAACAAAAGGGGTGGGGCTGGAAGGGTGGGGAATTCCAAGAAGGAAAGGAAGAAGTGACTGGGGGGCGCGGGGTCAGCAGGTGGGAACAGGTGCGGCTCCTTCTGACTTCTCTCTTCCTAGGAGCACTGTGCTCTGAAGACCCTTCCTCTGGAGCTCTGTGTTGGCTAGATTTCCCTGCTCTGCTTAGCATCAAGCTCATAAAGAAAACAGTTCCAGGGAGAACTTGATTCTTACACAGATAAAGCCACATCTCAACATACAGTGTTCTCTGCTTCTTCCAGCACAAATTCACAGTTCACACTCTTCATGGAATACATACATGACACAACATATAATCCAGGTCATCTCCCCAACTATGTCAGATAACTGACCTTCTCCAAGGGTCCTCTGCAACAAGTCATGCTTGGCTTGAAGTTTTGTGATGAGATTACTACCCTCCAAATATTCTCTGAGTTTCTGCAAAAGCAAAGATGTTTTTAACTTTTAAAAAAATTATTCAGTGTCCAGGAACTTCCCATAGGATATCTAAAATCCAGCCACTTTTGTCTTTTAGATCATAGAACCTTGCTAAGCAAAGTGTTATGGGCTCTCAGGTGCCTCCCTCCCCAGACCTACTGGAATCAGAACCTGCATTGTAACAAGCTCTCCTGGTGTCATGTATGTTCATTAAATAATCTAAAAGTTCTGTTTCAGAGCAGTCCTCTTTAAATTTGTCTGCATATCAGTACTATCTCTGAAACCCTATCCCAGACCTACTGAATTGGAAACTCTGATCTTAGTAAAGAACCCCAGGTGATTCTGATGCAACTCCAGAAACAGTACTTGGGGGCCCCAGATCTGAGCCCCAAGAGTGGCTGGGGAAGCAGCAGGCATACCATGAAGTAGAACTGCTCGGTCTCCTGCTGGTTGGCTCTTCTCTTGGCGATACTGGGCTTACTCAGGTAGGTTTCAGAGACAGTAGACTTCACAGACTCTGTGGAACGACTGTGCTGGAAGCATTCAGAAACATCGTAGTCCTCGATGGTGACCATATCTTGTATCGTCTGCAAGGTGGCCTCAGTCGTTTTCTTAACCTGGGAATAGGAGCACATTTCTCAGGTTAGTACCCTATTTCGTGAATCCCACAAACAGTGAGAAACTGCTCTGTCAGGTACAGATGGGGGCACGGGCCCTGCCCCCACCAAAGTTCAGAGTCTATTAGGGGAGAGAGACAGGTAAACAATACCCCATGTCACCAACATAAGGAGAGGCTTTCTTCAAAATTATCCTGAGGAGGATATCACTTTATAATTGAGTTCCTGTAAATCACATGTATCACTGAGTACTCTCTCAATTACATTTTCTGTTTCTTTTTTTTTTTTGCGGTACGCGGGCCTCTCACTGCCGTGGCCTCTCCCGTTGCGGAGCACAGGCTACGGACGCGCAGGCTCAGCGGCCATGGCTCACAGGCCCAGCCGCTCCGCGGCATGTGGGATCCTCCTGGACTGGGGCACGAACCCGTGTTCCCTGCATCGGCAGGCGGACTCTCAACCACTGCACCACCAGGGAAGCCCACACTTTCTGTTTTAAAGGACCTTTTAAACTGAAGTGAAATTACATACAGAAAAATGTGCAAACCATAAGTGTACAGCTTTATGAATTATCACCAACTGAACGCACTCATGTGACTACCACTCAGATCAAGAAATACAGCACATTATGAGTAACCTGTGCTTCTCCCAGTCACCACACACACTTTCCTGCTCCCCAGAGGTAGCTACTATCCTGATTTCTAACCTCGTATACTAGTTTTACCCTTTTAAAATACTTTATATAAATAAATGGATTCTTACAGCATATATTATTTTTGTTTTGTTTCTTTTGCTCAACTTTATGTAGTAAGATTTATTCATTTCTTGTCAGTACAGTATTTCACTGCTGAATATTCATTGTAAGAATACATCATAATTCATCCCTTTTACTGTTGATAGATGACTTATTTCTGGTTTTGGGCCACTATGAATAATACTGCTAGGAACACATTTTTGTTGGGCCACACATACTTGAGTAGAATGGCTGCTTATTGGGTATTCCAGACTGTTTTCTGAAATTATTGCTCTAATTTGTATTCCCAACCAACACAGGAGCATTCCTATTACTCCACATCCACAACAATTGGTATCGTCAGTTTTAAAATTTTAAACCATTGGGAATTCCCTTGCGGTCCAGTGGTTAGGACTACATGATCTCATTGCCGAGGGCCCGGGTTTGATCCCTGGTTGGGGAACTAAGATCCTGCAAGCCGTGTGGCATGGCCAAAAAAGAAAAAAAAAAAAAAAATCACCTAAAAATTTAAACCACTGTGTTGGGTGTGTAGTGGTATCTCACTGTGGTTTTAATATGTATTTCTCTGATGGTTGAGATTGAGCACATTATCATATGTTCAAGGCAATTTAGATTTTCTCTCTTTGAAACACCCTGTCAAACCTCTTGCTCAATCTTCTGTTGGGTGATGAGCCTTTCTCTCTACAGATTTGTAATACGTATATGAGTCTTTTGTTAGTTACATGTGTTGCAAATATCTTTCCCCACTCTGAGCTCTGGTTTTGTACTCTTTCTATACTGTCTAGATGAACAGTCTCTAATTTTAATGTAATCAATTTACTAATCCTTGCCTTTATAATCAGTGCCTTTTGTGTCCTATTTAAGGAATATTTTCCTATCTCATGGTCATAAAGATACTGTTCTATGTTATCTTCTAGGAGCTTTTAAATTTATCTTCCACATTTATCTTCCACAATTAGGTTGTACTCCACCTTTGCTTATCAAAGTCTAATGTAAATCAATAGCTTTACCTTTTTCCCAGACAATGTACAGAGTTTAGAACACCTTAAAACCATTTACTCTTCCTGACTTATATGCTATTTTTGTAATGTTTTATAATAGGATGTATTATATATGTAAATATTTGTATACATTTAAATACAAGACATTATTATGATATAGTCAGTATTCATTTAGCTTTATCCATATATTTATTAAATTCTTTGATCTCTATACCTTATATTTTTAAGAACACCCTTTAGAAATTCTTTCTTTTAAAAATATAGTTGATTTACAATATTATGTTAGTTTCAGGTGTACAATAAAGTGATTCAGTTATATATATATATATATATACACACACACACACACACACACACACAAACACATGTATACTTTTTCAGATTCTTTTCCCTTATAGGTTATTTCAAGATATTGAATAGTTTCCTATGCTATACAGTAAATCCTTGTTGTTTATCTATTTTATATACAGTAGTGTGTATCTGTTAATCCCATACTCCTAATTTATTCCTCCCCTTCCCCTTTGGTAACTACATTTATTTTCTACACAGAAATTCTTTTTAGCATGAATCCTCTAGTGGCGAATTTTGCTTTTGTTGATTTAAAAATGTCTTTTATTTCACCTTCATTTATGAAAGATAATTTTTTCCTGGTTGGCAGTTATTTTCCTTCAGTACATTTAAAACATCACTGTACTTTTTTTTTTTTTTTGTACTTTCTTGTGGCTTCCATGTTCCTGTTGAATGAGAAGTTTACTATCAGTCTATCACACTTTGAATGAACCCTGCTTTCTTTCTCCAGCTGGTTTTAAAGTTTTCTACAGTTTCACTATAATGTATCTAGGTAAGGATTTAAAAAATATATTCTGCCTGGAATATTTTTGGACTTCTTGAATTATGTGATACTTTTCTTAAGCTCTGATAAGATTTCAGCCATTATCTTTACAAATATTGTCTCTACTTTCTTTTCTATCAATATTTTCTGGGAGTTTAGTTAGTATGCTAAAAATCACTGCGTTCTCTGTATCTTACCTTTCTCATCATATTTTCTACCCTTTTGTTTTTCCATGCTGCATTTTGATTACTTCCTTCAGATTTGTCTTCTATTTTGATAGTTCACTCTTCAGCTGTGTCTAATCTGATGTTAAAACCATGCCTGATTTATTAATTTGGGTTACTATATTTCTCAGCTCTAGAATTTCTGTGTGGTTCATTTTCAAATCTGTTATTTCACTGTTTATAGGTTATAACAGTGCCCTGCTGAAATCTAAGCTTGACTTTTATCTTCTTGAACACAGTAAATAGCTCTTTCACAGTTTTTTTCTGGTAATCCCAATATTTAGTTCCTGTGGGTATATTTCTATTGTCTGTTATGTATTCTGGCTATCACTCATGTTGTCTTTTCTCCTTATGTACCTAGTTATCTTTGCTGGACAGTTTCTGTAGAGTTATTTGAAGTCTAGGGTGAGGTTATCATCATGAGAGAATGTTTGTTTATTTTTCCAAGCCATTAGGGGCACTAATAGTTCAGAATCACTGGATTTTATTTCTGTTCAAAATATTTGATGCTCTGATGCTCTTCCTTTTGGGAACATATGGCTCCATATGTCATGGGTTTCAGGCTTGGCCATGTACCTTGTCCTGGATAATGAAATGTGCGAGAATCAGCTGAGTGACTCAGTCCACCACTACAGGAAGTAGAGATATGTTCGATTTTTTTTGTTTGTTTTGTTTTTTTAAACAACAAAATACTGTTTAGGGAAGAAACAATAACAATCAGTGCTAGTTTAGAGGCTTAAAGAGGTCATGTGATGGAGCAAATTTTAAAAGGAGGCAAAAATTAAACAGATTTAGTTATTATTCCTGAGGATATGCAAATTGCAAAGGATAGACACTGGAAAAAAGCACATTAAAGATGATTTTTAAAATAACATTATAAGTACTTTAAGAAAGTCATGAATATATATCTATAGGCTGAATGAAGAGACTCACTATCCTGTAGGTGACATCAGTAAGATGGTAGAATTAGAGGTCCCCTATTCATACACTCCCACAACAACAATTTGGCAGCCATCCATGGACAAAAGTGCATTTGTGGGGGCTTTGGGATCCAGATAGGAGCTTGTAAAACCCTGATGGAGCCCACAACTGCCAAGGACCAATTTGAGAAAGCTGGCCCATGCCCAGGTGGCAGGCTTGCCAACTTTGGCCCTGGCTACAGACCCAGAAATAGCCTGTCCGCTTGTAGATGCAGCTACAGTCCTGTTTGGCCTTGGGCCTGCCACCAGCCCTATTTGCCAAGGGACCCAAGAGGAGTCACGCCCACCAATGTCCCAAGTAACAGGCCCGCTGACCTTAGTCCTAGATTTGGACCCTGTAGTAGCCCATGATGCAGTTCCAGTCCCTCTCAGCCCTGGTCTGGGAGCAGTGCTATTGCCCAGGGACATGCTGGGAGGCACACCTGTCCTTGCTCCCAGAGGCAGACCTGCCGACCTCGGTCCAACTGCAGATCTTGAAGTGGTCCTGTAACCTGGCTCCAGATGAGCCCCGCTGCAGTCCAGGGGGCAGTTCTGCTTGACCAGAAACCAGGCTGAAGACACGTCTATCTGTGCCCTGGGGGCAGGCCCACCAACCTCGGTCCAACTGTGGATAATGAAGCGGCCCTGTAACTTGGCTCTAACACCTCTTAGCAATGGCCTATGAGCAGTCGTACCCATCCGAGGGACCCAACAAGAGACGAGCCCATTTGTATGCCCAGAGTCAGGCCTGCCAAACTCTGTCCAATTTTGGTTTTTGAAGCAGCCCTGTAAGTTGGATCCAGTCCCTCTCGGTAGTAGTCCAAAAGCAGTCCTGCCCACCCAGGGACCAGGAGGGAGACATGCCCATCTGTGCCCCCAGAGGCAGGCCTGCAGAACTTGGTCCCGGCTGTGGACCCTACTGCAGACCTGTGACTTAGATCTAGGTGTGCTCAGCTGCAGTCCAGGGCCAGTCCTGCCCACCAGGGACCTGTCCAGTGACTTGGCAGGTGCCACACCCACCCAAGTCCTTGGTAACAGGCTCACAGACTATGGCCCATACTGTGGACCCAGCAACGGTGAATGTGATTCCTTGTCAATCGCTTTTCTTTTTTTTCAACTTCCTTCTCAGAAACAAGAGTGTCATGGTTAAATTTGGAATTATCGGGAAGAATAAAGGATGTGACAGAAGCCACCAGATACAATGGCTGGGACTATGTATTATCCCATGGGACACTCCCGATGAAGAATAACACCAGCTCTGACACACACACAAACCATGTTCATAAGTCACAAGGGGGAACATAATGAAGCAGATATGAAACAGCTAATATGAGGCTTGTAATGACTCCCCATTAGTAGCAAGGAAACACAGTTGGGTTTGGTAGAAGGAGAGGCCAAAAACATGATAAGGAATTATGAAAAACCCAAAGAACATGCTGTACTGAAGGAGTGTCCAGGTGGCCTGGACTCTGAGAGCAGATTTCTGCGGCCTTCTGTAGACTGCCTCTTTTGCCTTTCTTCTCCCAGGACATTACAATTATTAGAGAAAACAAGAAGTTTCCTTCTCCAAACACACTGATTTAGTTTTCTAGGGCTGCCATAACAAAGTGCCACACGCTGTGTGGCTTAAACAACAGAAATTTATTGCCTCATAGTTTTGGAGGCTGGAAGGCTGAGATCAAGGTGTGGCCAGGGTTGGTGCCTTCTGAGGCCATGATGGAAGGAGCTGTTCTAGCCCTGCCTCCTCGGCTTATAGACAGCCGGCATCTTCTCTCTCTGTCTCTTCATATTGTCTTCTGTGTTTCTGTGCTCAAATTTCCCCTTAACATAAGGACATCAGTCACACTGGTTAGGGCCCACCCTAATGACCTCACTTTAACTTGATTACCTCTGTGAAGACCCTATGTTCAAATAAGGTCACATTCTGAAGTACTGATGGTTAGGACTTCAACATATGAATTTGGGGGGAACACAATTCAACCCCTAACACACACCACGTTATTTCATGGCACTGTGCCTTGTACCTTGCACCTGGTGCAGGCCTATTCATCCTTTAAGACTTATCGTTCCATCTGTGAAGGTGACCCCTAGCCCTGTCCTCCCCTCCCCACTTAACTACTCTCCCTCCTTGCCACCACTGACCTTGTATGTATTTCAATTAGAGCACCGTATCCTTTCAGGCGTATTCAAAATTAGCAGAAAGAGACCACACACATATAAACTGGATTAATGCCATAGTTAATTAGCCGGGGGTACAGAAACTTCTTGCCAGCACAGGCCACAGAAGGCAGGAGCAGCGGCAGAGCACTTCCCTTGCTCCCGGTACCTTAACGGGGGGGTACAGTTGCCAGTGACCCTGTCACTGCTGGGTAAGGTGTTGCCAGATTTAGAAAAACAGTCCGATTTTTGCTGCTCTTCCCCCTGCTTTGGGGGAAGGGTCGTGGCACCATTCCAGAGGAATTCACACTAGTAACCTACACACTTGCATTTAAGGCGATGTTTACAAATACCAGGCTCTCCTGACTTCCGAACAAAATTCATTCTCAGCAACGATACAACTTAATCCAAAGAAGAGAACATCATCATTGCTTAGAGCCCTCTGAACAACATTTCTGCTTTAGTCATGTCTCAGAAAGCCTGTTTTCCTGCAGCCCATCTGGACTCTGACTTCATGACCCTTCTGGGTGAACCCTTTGCTAAGAGTGGTCTGAGGAGCGTGATCCCAAATCCATTTCTCACCAGCACCTACACCACACTGTTTCGAGGGCCTCTGTTTTCTATCTCCAGCGGGAACACCTTGAGGTCAGGGGCGGCTTATTAACTAGCACAGTGCATGGAATACAGCAGATTCTTAAGATGGCGGTGAGAATGAACTGAACGAACGGTGGAAGTTGGAGTCTTCCTCCTTCCAAATTGCTAAGACGCCAGAGGAATGCTCAGCGCACACCAACAACGTGGGCTCTCCTTGCTGACAGTCATCCTGAGCTCTGCCATTTTCTTCCAGATGCCCTACCCCATCAATCACTTTTAGACACTTTCTAGAAACTCTCTTCATTCTGCTTGGTATCTTCTGGATCAAGGCCCTCCCTTCAGTGAGTTAAGGCTTATTTGAAACAAACAAACAAACAAAACACACGCGCGCGCGCACGCACGCACACACACACACAGAGCTTCTAACAACAGGCGTTTCCAGTGAGAAACAGTTGATCCTGTTTTCAATTTTGGCCGAGATGATGCTATCATTTAAGGGATAAATGGCAGTTTTCTTTTGTTTGGGCTTTTACTGTCAACCTCATCAGTAGAAGGTTTCAGACAAGTAAGAACCACTTAAGTTAAAACGAAGTTAAAACCACACAAGTCATCAGACATAGCAATAATGATTAAGTGGTTATCAAGCTTCACTTCTTAAGCCAACTGCCCCTAAGGGTTTGATCAATGATGTATATGACTTGAGATTCTGCCACAGTCATCGATTGCTATTATGGGAAATTTGATGGGGGGAAATGTGATTTTTCTACCCTAAGTAGAAATGTAAGCAGATAGGTTAGGGGGTCCCTGGAGAAAGAGAACCAGGAATGGATGGCTTTCTTGACATGAGAGAAGCCATTTTAGCCGAAGCCATTTTGTGATCTAAGCCTGGCCACAATGCTTGCCCTTGAACAGGTCTCAGTAACCAAGGATCTCAAGGGAACAAAGGAATGCAGGAACAGAGAAAAGGCAGTCAAACAATAGGCAGTGATAAAGCAGAGTCCTAGTTCCTCCTCAAGGGATATACATAATATATCTTTGAGCTCTGCAGGAACTAAGGCCCCTACCCAGGTGGAGGACGGAAAGAGGATGTTGACCCTCCTGACCTCAATCAACTAAACTTGGACTCTGTTGACTTTTGCCCCCAGTTCTATGCTGAATTCTCCTCTGCTCAAACCTCTTCAGGAATATGCATGTACCTTTAGCTTAAAAATTCCCCAATTCTTGCTGTTGGGGAGTCATTGCTTTGGGAAAGATGCCCGGTATTCTCCTTACTTGCTGCAAGTAATAACAAATCCTTCCTTCTCCTGCGCTTTGGCTTGGTTGTGTCTTTTGGCTACACTCCCACCAAGAGGTGAACCCAGTTTTCGGGTAACAGAAAGTTAAAACCAAGATATCTCTTACTTCCCTCAATTACCCATGCCATGAAAATTATCTCACATGTTTGCCTAAAATCTTGTTCATTATTGTTGAAAATATCCTGTGTAAGGATTATATTTGGGAATAGTCTGTGAAATACTCCCTAGTAAACTGTTGGTGAAAGATTTTAAGTGGTGCTAGGAAAATTTATATGTTCATTAAACATTGTTACAAATTAACTGAGGAATTAATTACAGACTACTCTCTTTTCTATTCCCTTCAGGGGGATAAATCTACTATAACCTAAGAGAAATTAGTTGTTTTATGTGTGAGAAGGTTTTACTCATAGCACAGAAGTGACATGCTTACGAAAGCTCTGTTTTCTGGAGCAAATATTGGGACAAAGGGTCTGAAAATGGGGCAAACTACTTAAAAATAAGGCTGTCCTAGGGCTTCCCTGGTGGCGCAGTGGTTGGGAGTCCGCCTGCCGATGCAGGGGACACGGGTTCGTGCCCCGGTCCGGGAGGATCCCACATGCCGCGGAGCGGCTGGACCGGTGAGCCATGGCCGCTGAGCCTGTGCTCCGCAGCGGGAGAGGCCACAGCAGTGAGAGGCCCGCATACTGAAAAAAAAAAAAAATTCAAAAAAAAAAAAAATAAGGCTGTCCTAAAGAAAAGAAAGGCCTAATTGCTTTACTTATGCAATTCATTTTCCTTTTCTTTGGCTTTGATAAAGGTGAGACAGGAGGGAAGGGGGCAGGGCACAACCGTTAAAAGAATGACACAGCCATTGAGGATATGACAAAAACTGGTTAGAACCAACTAGGCCCAAGATGGCAGAAGATACAACTCCCAGCAGACCTTGAGCCTCATTAGATGCTCACTGTAATACACTAGCATATGCCAAACAACACTCCCACAGGCGCCATGACACTTCTGAGGGCTACCATAAGGGCCAAAAAGTGGAAGTGCGTGGTGGCCCAATTCCTGGGAATCCCTGCCCCTTCCCCAAAATAGAATATCCCTCCCACTTGTTAGCCTATGAAATTTCCCAGCCCCAAAAAACTAATCACCCTGGGCTGCTTCTGACACAACAGCATTCTGCCTATGGAATGTGCATCTCTCTAAATGAACTCTTTCACTTTACCTTGGCTCACTTTTGAATTCTCTCCTGTGTGAAGCCAAGGACCCTCACTTGGCAGCCTGTCCCAGGAACTCACCTGAAACCTGGGACATGACCATTCTCCTGCAACAAAGGGAGGAATGAGGAACTCTAAGGAAAGGGAAATGTGATCTATGGGGAATTACTCCAGAGGCTAGCTTTGAAAGAAAGGAGCCACAGCAATGACCCCCTAAGCTGAAATCCCTACAACAACGGTTAAAAGTAAATTTTTTCCTTCCCTTCCCTTTCCTTCCTTCTTTCTTTCTTTTCCCTTGCAGTTTTATTGAGATATAATTGACAGGGCAATAATAAAGTCTACAGCATACTGATTTGACTTAACATACGTCACGAAATGATGACCAAAATAAGTTTAGTGAACATCCATTATCTCACCGATACAAAATAAAAAAATTAAAAAGGATTTACTCTCAACAAATTTTACACATAACACACAGCAGTGTTAATTATATTAACCATGTTGCACATTACATCCCTAGTAATAATTTATCTTATAGCTGGAAGTTTGTACCTCTTGATGACCTTCATCCAACTCCCCCTCTCCCCTCTCTTTTACTATAATTTGGTCTGTTTTTGTAGTATAATTGACATACAGCACCGCGTTAGTTAGTTCCTGGCGTACAACATAGTGATCTGAAACTTCTACACATTACAAAATGATCACCATCTTAAGTCTAGTTACCATCTGTCACATTTCACAAAGATATCACATATTTATTGACTATATTCCTCATTCTGTACATTTCATCCCTTTGACTCATTTATTTTGTAACTGGAAGTCTGTACCTCTTAATCTCCCTATTTCACTTGAATGGTAAACTTTCAGAAAGTGGACATGGCTGTGTAACATTAGGTTGGACTTTGGAAACTGTGTATAGTGAGAAAGGTATAAATGATCATTTCGATTTAGGTTGCTTTCAAAGTGTTGCCTTTAAAAATAATGTTTATTAAGGTTTCACTTCAAAGTTTTAATAAAAAGTTATACTTTTAAGTAAAAAAAAAAAAAAAAATTGGGGAATAGAGTTGTGTGGGCAGCAGTCCCTGCTGTAATTCTATGGGCACAATACACAGCGAACCTAATAATATATATTTGTGGACCGGCTGACTGGAAGTGGGACTCATAAGGCTAAGGTATCACCGACGCAAGTTCACAGCATCATGAAACTGAAAGCTCATTTTAAAAGGTTTAACAGGCAAAGGTAAAGTTTCTTTACATTTGAACTTCACAGTTCATTTACTGTGAAGTGACAGTAAATGTCACAATCCATTATGAATCTGCATCAACCACAAATTTTATCAAGCCCGTCTCAAGCCTTTACTTCCAACTTTTACTACTTACAAGTATACTCAGGCCATTTTACAAATGCACACTGCTCTCTTCTCTTTGTTTTAAGGCAAGTGCTGCAAAATCAACTATCTTCCAGGGCCAAGTAATGAAAATAGGCAAGTGGGCTGAGTGGGGCGTATGGCAAATAGGAAGCACGTGCTCTGCGTCTAAGGGGAGTATGTACTCCTCAGCTCAAGCCAGTAATTGTCCTATAGAAATGCAGGTCTAGTATGAGAAGATCTAATTGTTTTGAAGCTGAAAATCCACATTTTTATGCAAAACTTCCAATTTTTTTTTTTTTTTTTTTTTTGGCGGTACGCGGGCCTCTCACTGTTGTGGCCTCTCCCGTTGCGGAGCACAGGCTCCGGACGCGCAGGCTCAGCGGCCATGGCTCACGGGCCCAGCTGCTCCGCAGCATGTGGGATCTTCCCAGACCGGGGCACGAACCCGTGTCCCCTGCATCGGCAGGCGGACTCTCAACCACTGCACCACCAGGGAAGCCCCCAAACTTCCAATTTTTAAATGACAATAACAATTAAAAAAATCAAGCACTGTAGAGCAAACAAAATTTGTCCATGGCCAGACATGGTCTGTGGGCTCTTAGCATGGAAACTCCCTTCTTAGAAGGCCTCCTACAGTTTCAAGGGGTGTCCATTATTTATAGTTGTCTAAGATTTGGTGAAAAGGTTCATGTTCTATTTAGCTGCCCTCTCTATGCTTTTGTAAGCTTGGATGAAATTTTCCCTCAACTTTGATCTTTTCACTGGGCAGTCATAATTATTTTTAGTTAATTAAACTCTTTCCAATAAATGTTGGACTTTATGAGTATGTGTGTGTACACACACACACACATACACACACAAGTTTGTGCAGAGGCAGAGAATTACATAAATTTTGCATGTGTTTCTTTACTTGTATATTTTGCTTTGACACCAAGGTGTCAATTTCCTGTCCTCCTATCAGTGGAAGATCAGAGGCAAATTCCTTATTCATGGTGGAGAAAAGTGCTACACAGGGGCTCCAAATCAGCAATGATTGCTATGTTGTTCCCAAGTTAGGTCTCTTATTTTTCACATTGTATAAACGACTTGTTATAGACTACTTCTCCACTAGACACATGCTAACTGTAACTTATTCATCTCTGTACTTTCCACACCTGGCAAAATATGTGGAATAGTATAAGTCGCTCAATAAATATTTATTTTACTGAAATGAACTGACCCACAGCATCAAAACTCCTTAAGTTTGTTCTCAATGCCTCTCGTCACACGATTTCAGCTTCACCTTCAGCTCATCCCCAAGGAGAACCTGGGTGATAACCAAACTGCTCTGTTCTCCAACCTTGAAAATATATTAAAACCTCTTTCCCTCCTTCTATACCTATGAAGTCTACTGGTTGCCACAAATCCAATTTAAATCTTACTTTCCTTGGGAATCCCATTCTACTACAGTGAATCTGTTCCATCTCCAAGAATCATAAACCACTTGTCATGCTCAGAAGAAACATCAGGACAATCCAATTCATTTGTTTCTACAGTAAATTTTGAAAAATTAGCCCTCAGAAAGCACTGTCTGCCCCTATCAGGTTATAAAGATACTGTGCTTCTCCACATTATGCCCAAACAGGAAGACTAGGGTCACAAACTCAAAGGGCTGCAGAGGCCAGACAGGTTACATAAATGGACTAGTCCAATGTAAGAAAATCAGGACTGAACGACTAGGGCAAAGTGGAATTCGAGTACCCCAGCCTTTCCCTTCATGAAGCAACACAGGGGCTAGAGTCCCCACACTTTCCTGTTTTTAACAGGCCCAAATTGTGTGGAGCCAAACCAAACAGGTCTGTGGGCCGCCAGTCTCGACCTTGTGTATCATACACTATTTTCCTAGAGTTTAGAGACCATTTCCAAATAAAACCACGAGAGCTTATGCATGGAAAAAAAACTGGAAGTCACTAGGCGTACAAACCCTAGGTCTAACAGGATCCAGTAAACTGCATTAAATGAGTATTTTGTGATGCCTTTGCCAAGACCCTGAGCTCTAACGACACCTCAAAGAGAGCAACAGCTTCCCTTCGGGAAGTTTCATTAGGGGGACTTTACACAGAGACTGAAATCTTAATCACAATGGTTGCATCTTATATACACATGTTTGAATAAGGGGTGGTTTGGTTCTTCCAGAAAGACCAGAAACCAGAAAGGCTGCAATGGGTTTTCACCAAATGCTACTGGTCTAAGAAACATGACACTCTTTTTTAACAGAAACAAACACACATTCACATAATTCAAGACATCTCAGTGGAATCAGAATAAAAGAGGGTACTAAAGTGAATTTTGACCATTTATTTTATCAAGGGCATATCGTTGTTTTTTTCCTTTCTGTCCCACACTTCTTCTTTTGGAAATTGTTTGTCTCTAGAAATACCTATTTCTGCTGGGGCTGTCAAACGGTTCTATGAATGGGCACAGGATCTAAGCTGGCCAATGAAAAAAATCCCATTTCCTGGCTGTAATAGTTGGACCAAAAGTATGCATGACTTAAGTCAGGCCAATGAAAGACCTTATTTCAGAGATAAGGATGTTGGGATGAGGTGAGATGGTAAACTGTAGGGACCACGTAGTCCTGGATCTCCCGATACAGGACATGGGGAGGGACTTCCTACCAACACACATGAAGATACCACTTCAAAGTGATGAAAAGAGATTCCTGGTAACTATCATCTGGACACAGATCCAATCACCACTGAGGCTACTGCAAACACTGACCAGTACGTAAACTTTGTGACTTGACCAAGCGTGATTTGGGTTCCTGTAAGTTACATTTGAGTGCCTTGACTAACACAAGAAACATTTGTGGTTCCTATTTTTATTTAAGTAGAACATGGACCCAATAAATCAATTTCAGAAACAGGCTGAACTGTACGACTGCTTTCTGGCTCAACATGTATTTATAATTCACATTTTATGTTCTATCCATTTAAATCCGGTAATGTCGGCAAATAAACAGTTTTATATTCCCATTCAAGTACTATGATTTTTGTACTCATAATTATATCAGTAATGCCATATTCAGTTCCAAAAACCTAGAAACTACAAAAAAGCATAAAAAAGGACTTAATTTCAAAAGTTAGGATTAAATGAACATGTCAGACATCTCTTTCCACACATTCATGTAGATTCTTGAACACATATGTTGAATTTGATAATCTATTGGGAACTACTTTCAGTATTTAAGAATTTAAGAATAAAAGGTGTGTTTATATGTGTATGCAGTGAATCCCTGGTAAAGTATTCATTTATGGTAGAATACAGAACCTTTGCATTTATCTTCTACAAGGAGTACTTCAGGAACTCTGATCTAGCTGAAAATGCAGGATGGAGAGATTGCAGTTACAATGTTAAATTCCCTTAGGTCGTGTGAAACTGTCTTCCAGTTTACATTAGAATTCATTTTACTTGTGAGGGCAGAAAGCATGCTTACCTCCTCGTTCTCAATCTTGAGCGTGGCCAGTCGGGACTGCAGCTGCTGGTACCTGAGCATAAGCTCTGCCTGGACCGGCTGCTGCGCGCTGACCTGACACACCTGATGGGGAATCAGAAACCACGGTTACAACAGGGAGCCGTCCAGCTAGCCTCCAGGTGCACAGTTCTCCCATTTAAAGGCTGCATGAATCAGGCGGATCCCCTCAAGATTCCAATTACATATTTTACTTTTAACAGCCGCCTCAAAACTTCAGTCTTAAATATGAACTTGTTATGTAAGTGGCAAGAGCAGAATGCAGCTGCTTGGCCTGGATATGACTGGGAAAAAAGCAGCAGTGGGAAGCACCCCTCTAAGAATGTGGTGGTTGCTGGAGATGGAGCTCTGATGCTGCCGTCTACCTGTGGAATAAGTTATTGTGCAGAGTGTGGCGGATGATCCAAGTGTACGGTCATGCAGGCAGGCAGCAGAGCCTGCTGGTTACAGTCAGCTGGGTGACTACAGTAAGTTACTAAACCTCAGTTTCCTTATCTGTAAAATGGGGATAGTAAGAGTACCTACGCCATAGGGCTGCGGTGGGGATGAAATGGGATGATGTACATAAAGCACTTAGAACACTGCCTGGCACACAGTGAAAACTCAGAAAAAGTGAATAACTGTTTTCTGTATCTTCAACCATGGCTTGTCTTGCCAATTTTCAGCCAAATCATGTGATTCACCACGAAACTGAGGAAGCCACCTGTCTTAGGCTTTGGTAGAAAGATATCTTGGCCATGATCTCAATTATGGATAAGGTCAAAATTAAGAGCCTTTTAATTATATTAAAATCAGACTAGAAATGAACAATTTCTTTTCATCTTTCTCATCACAGAAATGGTCTCAGCAAATGAGAGTTTCCTTTTATGGAGTCTCCAAGACATCGTAGAGATTATTGCTTCCTGGCAGAACTGGCCATAAAAAAGGGCAGGAGACTTACTATATTAAAATAATAATAGTTAAAAAAAAAGTAACAACTTTTAACCCAACTGAAATAACTTGTTTGTGACATTTTATCATTCTGTGTTTAATACATCCATCCGTAACTGAAAGATTAAAACCATTTGGTTTTAGAAACATAACTCTGGGTGGGATAAGCCACTCGCCTGTCAAATTCGTGTGCTATTGGCATAAAGACTGCTTACCATTTTTAATCAAGTAATTCACTCTATCAAATCAAGCAAAAATAAAATTAGGTTAGAAATATATCAGGTACATACATATACATATTATAAGTCTTAACATTAGGTGTTTCAGAGAAAATACGACATTAAAGAAGAAATCTGCCATGGAAATTATAAGTACGCCTATTTTTAAAAACATACTGTCACCACAATAAGCTAAAATTGAGTTTTTAATCTAGGAGTACTGTTTTGCACAGCTGGGACACCAAGTGCTATAGAGCATGCTCCATTATTGGTTCTTCTTGTTTCCCCCTGTTCACAGACAATATATCTCTGTAACTCGTAAATGGTTTAAATGGAGTTTTTCCCTTGCATAAAATAGGACAGAAAGCTAAACTCATATAAAGAACCTAAGATAGAATACATCCTTTCTAATGCTCGTTTTACCAGTTTGGAGGTAACTTGAGTCTTAAAAAAATGGTTTGTATCTCTTTTCCTGTCTTCCATTTTCCTGCCATTTATAATTATTTTTCTTTACAGAGATCTTTAAATCGGGATTATAAGAAGTCTTCAGACAGATTCTATTGGGCCAAGAAAACGCTTTGTTTTGAACTTAAATCTGAATGTCTTGAGGTGGAGAAAGAATTCTTTAACTATCCTGCAACAGTGCAGTGCTTACACCCAGGTGAGTTTGCACCTCTATTTCTTTGGCCTCTGGAGGCATTAGAGTGTTTGATCATTGCTTTAAAAGGTGGTAGTGGCTGATTGTTGAGAGTATTGTGCTAAGATCCCATGCAAAGGCAGGCATGAGAAGACAACTGGGAATTTTTACAACTGCTGGGTACAGCAGGGGAAGAGTAATGTAAGTTAAGAGACAATTCATTAGCTTTAAGATAATCAATTACTGACCTCATCACCCATGTGAGACTGAAACTCAAACTTCATTGGTGGACAGAACGCAGCAGGGTACATCTCCATGAATCTCTGCTTATCGCTCCTGGGCTCCAAATTGTCAACTGCATTCTCAATAATGTCCAAGCCTTCGTGTCTGGAGGTTTCAAGGTTATACTCCGCAGAGAGATATGTTCTCAGGGCTCTGTTTAGACTTGCATGGTAGCCAAGATCACAGCACTTAAAAAGTAAGAGAACACCACATATAAAAATTAACTCAAAATGGATCACAACTTAAATGTGACAGCTAGAACCATAAAATTCTTAGGAGCAAACCTTCATTACCTTGCATTAGGCATTGGTTTTTTGGATATAGTATCAAAAGCACAAGCAACAAAAGAAAAAATAAATTGGGT
The DNA here is from genome assembly GCF_963924675.1 of Phocoena phocoena. Lineage (NCBI taxonomy): Eukaryota > Metazoa > Chordata > Mammalia > Artiodactyla > Phocoenidae > Phocoena > Phocoena phocoena. The sequence continues at coordinate 52,417,160 of NC_089229.1, forward strand.
TTCATCGAATTTGAAGACTTTTGTGCTTCAAAGGGCACTATCAAGTAAAAAGATAACCCACATCACGGGAAAAATATTTTGCAAATCATGTTATCTGATAAGGAATTTGTATCTAGAATATATAAAGAACTCTGGTAACTCAATAATAGACAGACATATAGCCCAATTTAAAAAAATGGGCAATGGATCTGCTAGGTATTTCTTAAAAAATACATATACAAATTGTCGAAAGCATATGAAAAGATGCTCAACATCATCTGTCATCAGGGAAATGCAAATCAAAACCACATGTGATACCACTAGGATGGTTAAAATAAAAAAGACAGGAAATAACAAGGATTGGGGAGGATGTGGAGAAACTGGAACCCTCGTACACTGCAGATGGGAATGTAAAATGTTGCAGTCACTTTGGAAAAGAGTCTGGAAGTTTGTCAAAGGTTAAACATATGACTTGGCAATTCCATTCCTAGGACTATATAAAAAAGAGATAAAGCATATGACTTGGCAATTCCATTCATAGGAATATATAAAAAAGAGATAAAACTTGTACATGAATGTTTCCCGCAGTATTATTAATAGCTGAAAAGTAGAAACTAAGTATCCATCAATAAATGAATAAACAAAACATTTTCAGCCATAAAAAGGAATGAAGTACCGATACATGCTACAACATGGGTCAGCCACACATTGTATGACTCCATTGATATGAATATCCAGAATAGGCAAATTTATAGAGAGAGAAGGTAGATTAGTGGTTGCCTAGGGCTGGGGGATGAAGGAATTAGGAAGTGATGGCTAAGGGGTGCAGGATTTTTCAGAGTAATGAAAATGTTCTAAAATTGATTGTGGCAACATATACACAACACTGTGGATATAATAAAAGCCAACTGTGGATTTTTAATGGGTTAAATGTATGGTATGTGAATAATATCTCAATAAAGCTATTAAAAAATAAAAGAAGCAAAATCAAATACAGAAAAGAAATAATGAAAAAAGAGCTTTCAAGTTTGTTCATGCATACTGAGATTGATACAGCGATCTACTGAAATCCTTCTGGGATGCAAACATACTAACTGTAGTATTTTGGTGTTTGTATAATTTACTGAAGACAACAACAATCTGTACTCTTTCTGAAATGGGAAAAACAGGTTTGAATCTGCCAAAACAGCCCAGGAATGCCTTCTGTCTTATCTCTAAAATAAAATTTTTCAATAAGAAATGACTGGCCAAAGTCCTTTTATCAGAGACAGAATTTTGTTTAGTATTCCTAGGAATACAAGGGCTTTGGGCTTCGATCTTCACTATCTTTAATTTGTATTTATTTATTCATATTGCATTTTAAGAGAATATAATTTTAAAAACAATGTAACTCTGGATACTAGTCAGTTATAAATTACTGACAGAATTTTAAATTTGTACATAGAAGCAATATAAATCTCTTAAAGAGAAAACAAGTGGTTTTAAAGGTACAAAATCAGGTCATCCCTATATTGTTCTAATGAAGTTCAATCAATTCAATTTGATTCAATTCAACTCAGCTCACTAATTGGCCATCTACAGATGCCTGGGCATTTGCTAGGCTCCAGGAATATGAAAACTGGAACACAGTAAAATGTAATCTCCATTCTCAAGGAATTCAAGTATAAGTTGTTCGTCAGTTTGCTACTAAAATAGTAGAAGGGTGCAAAGGACACAACTTGTCTTATGTTTTATGAAGGTACAGACTTAATCACTGACCTGTCCTTAGAAATGCCAACACATTTAATTCCACCCTCACCCTCCAACTTCATAATGCTTAAATTTGGGATTTTTACATAAACGTATTATAAAATCTTGGCTTTCAAAGTGTGGTCTGTGGACCAGCAGCAAATGCAGACTCCTGGGCCCCACCCCTGATTCACTGAATTAGAATCTGAAGTTAAAAAAGAAATACGCACGTTGATTCACATACACACTAAAGTTTGAGAAGCACTGCACTGAAACAATCAAGTAAAAGGGTCTTGAACCCTGTCCTTCAGGGGTGCCATTTCTCCAAACAGGCCAGAGAATCGACTTAAGATCACTTGATTGAAAAAAGCAGACAGTAGCTGCCACAACACAATTACAAATATAAGCAAAACATAGTTGCGAGATGCAGCAATCAGTCTCCGCATTAATACATTTCCAGTGGAATCAGCTGCACTCAAATACAGAGACTGATTTTCAGTTAATTAAAAAATTCTAGCCTCAGATGAGCAAAGTCCTCTTTTATTCCTCTTACTCCTCAAAATCCATAATGGTTCTGTGTAGCAGCTTTATACACCTCAGAGGGACTGAAAAATTATTCTTTCAATAACACCTCATTGTATGAAAACATAAATTTGTGAAGGAAATGGCCTCATTTCTTTGAGATGTACCAGTGCTTCAAAACACCCTACTATTCTGAAAGAGGGCAGATTCAACTTGATTATAATGAAGTAGATCACACAAGCTCCTTTACTTTATGAGTACTGATCCCAACGGGACTTAACAGAAAATTGATAATGAGAGGAAACAACCCAGAGAAAAGCCTTTTCTTCCCCCCAACAAAAACCAAGTCTCTTTTCAATTTAAAAGAGAAAGGAAAAAAAAGAATAATGAAGGAAAAAGAGGAAGAAAAAGAAAGAAATTCAACCCCAACTACCCACTTGAATTACAGCTCTGAAAAATACATACCAAATTTTCATTACTTCCAGACTTAGTTCACTATTTCTAAGTGTGGCTTCTTTGGGGAATAAATGTCAAGATTTCAAAAGTACCAGTGCATGTTTCCACACGCAGTTCAGCCACACAAAGTTGGTGAGTCTGGTCCCAGTAAGACACCCCTTATTTCACTGTTGTTTCCTAATAATTTGGGGAGAAGCATGCATGTGGCTTCGTAATCAACCCAGGGGCCTCCCTGGGTGTCTTCTGGACTTTGAGAACTTAGTAGGTTTCTGTGATGAGCTTTGATGGAAAATTTCCTTCTCTGACCTCTACCAATACTTTCCAGTCTGTGAGGTCATGTAACTGGCATGATTTTGTTACTTGTGATATGCAGCTTTTTCTACACTGTAGGCTTTTTAACCATCCAGAATTTAAAAAGAAACAAGAAACAGCAATAAAATTCTTTTTCAAGGTCTCCTGAGACAGCAAGACCTGTCACAGTCATTTTTTTTTTTTTTCTAAACTGGAAGCTAAAATGACACTGGATATGTTAGGATTCAAGATACTTGGTTAAAAGGCCTAAAGTAATTCTATGGAGCTTATGAATTATTAATGACAATACGAAGAGCCAGCTTCTACACAAAGAGTTGAATTATAACCCAAGTGCCCAAGTGCATTTAATGATGTAAATACATAAGAAACCAATAAAATATTTCATGAAAACAAAACAGTATTGTTCTGATGGATGAAAAACTCTGAATGGATATATTAAATTATGGATTAAAGCTGGGGAAGGAAAGACTGTTAGAAGTCGAAGGCTGTATTTTTTTTTTTAATATCCTAAGAGCTGCCAAGATAGATTCCACTAGGCATTAGTCTGTATCACCACAGTAAGGCTAATTTCCTTAGGCTAAAGTGTTGCAAATAGTATTAAAAAAATGAAGATGAAATCTAGGTACTGAGGCCAGTGACAAATACTTTTTCTTGTCCCAAAGGCTGAGAGATTGGTTCAAGTATACTTGGTGGGTATAATGTCAGGGTGTCAGGTATAACTGGATCATAGCTGTTCAGGGAGACAACTTTGTTTTTTTGAAATAAACTCCATGACATGAGAAGCCCTAGTGGGGTAGAAGTTTGGGCTTAGATGGGATTACCATAATGGAAAACAAGTCCTACATACATGCTCCCATGCTTCCATGTAACAGCCAATGTCATGTGCAGGGCAGCCCAGGAAGTGGCTGGAGGGCAGCCCCGAGCCTGTATGTCACTCCAGAATTAAGTGGTTGTCACGAGAATGGAGAGGGAAGAAATCCTGAAGTATTCGGTCTTCACTTCATCACTCCTGCCTCTGTCTGAGAAGCTTCCATGATCTTTTCTTGTGGCTCCTATCCCTGGCTTTTAAAAAGTTTGGCTTTGACCATTCCAGAACCATGGATATTGTGTAAAGACTCAGTCTGCCCCTTCTTTTCAGTCTTTCTGAAAAATAGTGCAACCCAAGCAAACTGAACTGCAAAATACAGCTTTCACATGACCATGGGTAGCTTTCAAAGACCAGAAATAGACACTCTCAGAGCTTTTACAGTAGATGTCAAGGAAGAAAGTTGATTTCTCCTGTGTAAGTATCTTTGTCCTTCACTAATTTCTTCTCTAGCTATTCAGTACCTCAGGCAAGATACCGCAAACACATTTTGTGAGACAGAGGCATCTCGTGGAATTGAACTGTATGTCTAAATTACAGGCAACTTTTACACACCTGCTTTCACCTCTGGGTTCCTGATGGTCCATAGCTGACAATTTAATTTTTGCTGCTACTTTAACTGCAGCTGAGCATTTAGCCAAACTTGTTTTGAGTTTCTCTTTAGCATGGAAAAGGTCAAAATGGTACATCGGTGTGATACCAATGGATACAAAGTAGGAAACAGGAGAAGGAGAACAGAGGTTGCATAGCCTGAGCCAATGAGTAGGCTGAATAATCTTTTGTTGCCTAATACAGCTCCCACCCACAGGGGCAATTATTTCCTTCAGAGGAGCTGCTACTGGACTCATTTTTTTCCCAGGCCAAATCTCTGTAACTACCCTGAATCAAATCACAAGAGAGGAGAGAGAACAATAAACCAAGCCTCAATTAATACAGGTCAGGTGATACATGCTATGGAGAAAAAAGTCAGAGATACACGGAGTGCTAGCGGGAAGGGCATTGCTCTTTTATATAGGGCAGCCGGGTGTCACATGAATGTAAAGGAGGAGTATTGTAAAGCTCTGGAAGAAAGAGTGCTCTAGACAAAAACGAGAAAGGCCCCAGGCAAGAAAAAGCTTAGTGGGTCTGGGTAAGAGAAAGGCCTGTGTACCTGAAGCATGGTGACTAAGGGGAAAGTTGCAGGAGATGACACTGAGTGGCAGGTGGGTGCCAGTTCACATAGCATCTTAGTGAATAGTTTGGATTTTATTCTAATGGAGAGTTTTAAATAGGGATTACAGGTCTGATTTATCTTTTTTTTAATACTTTGGTTGCTTGGGAAGAGAATGAACTATTGCTTGGAAGGTCTTAGTGCTAAGTTGGACATCCTAGGAAGCTGTTGCTTCCTAAGTGCAGACAAGAGATGAAGAGGCTTTGTCTCAGAGACCGAGAGCGCAAGTAGTGAGAAATACCAAGGTTTGGGATATTTTGGACGTAGAGATGATAAGATATGCTGATGCGTTTATACGTGGGGAATGAGAGAACTGGGTTTTTGGCTTGGGCCACTGGGTGGAAAGTGGTACCATTTTCTGAGATGTAAACAATGGATAAGAAAAAGTTGTTACATGTGTGAAGGATGATGATGACAGTAGGGGTAAATGTTCAAGGTGTCTACAGACATCTGGTTAGAGATGCCCAGGAGGCAGTGGATATGCAAATCTGAAGCCCAGGAATATGATTAAGGCTGGTGAAAAAAAATCTAGGAACCATCAGATAGTATTTAAGGCAAGGGACCGAGAGAAAAAGAAACAAAGGATCATGCCTTAGGCAACTTTCACAACATTCAAAGGTACAGCCAAGATGGAAAAGCGAGCACTGGAGCCTGAGAAAGTGCAGCCTATGCGGCAGGTGGATGCACTTTCTTTAACAAAGGCCCACAGCATCTCCATTGGAAGGAATGTTTAAAGCCATCCACTTCGGTCAACCAACTCATTTCAGTTTTTAAATACCCTTTCTTCCATGAAGGGATAAAAACACGCATACGTCCGTTTACATGATAACTACACTGTCCTAACCCATCTAACATCATCTCTTTATAATCTTCCTGATAAGAGTTCAGGCCTAATGGAGACTACAATATTAAAATTTGGCAGGTTTTCATAGATAAATTTTGATACTATTATGTAGTGGGGGAAAAGTCAAACTAATTAAGAAAAATCTGAACTCTGAATAAAATGCTTTTCAATTAAAAATATGTCCCTAGAGACAAAAGGATAGCTGATTATTTAGAAATGATAAAATAAACATGGCATGCGGTATACAGTGTAACCTAACTTCAATCTTATTCTGTAGAAATGGCTAATAAAACACATGACAGAAATCTCTACCAAGAAAATTAGCTGGAATAGGGGATTTTCTATGGCAATATTCCATAATAGTAACAAAGATTTATCCTTCAAGCTTCAAAGTGACCTGCAAACTTTTACAGGGAGTAATTGGAGACTGTGAAACTGTACTGTAAGGATGACAAACACTTTATTATTATAGGGCAGGTGCTCAGGGACAAAGCACTAATAGAATCTTACTGTTGAGGATTTTGTTTCTCTGACTACCTTTTGAGGGTGGGTAGGTGTGGAACTGGACTGAAAGAGGTTATATTACCAGTTCTGCAATCTTAAAACCAGTTGGTTTAAGAATTTCAGATATACAGAGTAGTGAATATGATTATAGATCAGAGATTCCTAGCATTAAGACTTGTACTCTCCCCAACTCTTTTTTCTTAGCAAATCATAATCACTTGAAAATTTCAGCATTCAATCACAAATATATTTGTTGCCTGTATGATTTTTCTTCTTGTTGTAATACATCCTAATTTTTACAGAATAATAGTTATAGTCTCTTCTGCACTTAACGCTGGGAATATTTAATGATAACAGATACAAAATCTATTATTTACAAAACTACAATCTATTTTACCCTATAATTATGCCTTTATTCTCCCAAACCAATTAAATTTCCTTTGGCCAATACTTGCAATTCATATTAATTTTTTAGAATGACATAATAAAACCTCACTGTGAAATTAACTTTGTTCACTTCCCACCTGATTCCAAAGTAAGAGACTGTTACTCTACAAACTAAAATTTACTTAAAACTTTCTTCAGAGACAGAGGAAAAGCCATCTCAACAATCTTCCGCTTAAGTGACGCTCTGGATTAACTAATACTCAGTTCATTTTATAAAGCAGAGGTTGGCCAACTATGCAGCCTGTGAACAAAATCCAACCCATGGCCTGATGTGATAAATGAAGTTTGACTGCCACATAACCATATCCATTTGCTTACTCACTATGGTTACTTCTGCACTAGAGTTGAGTAGGTACAGAGACTATAAGGCTCACAAAGCCTAAAATATTTACTACCTGGCCTTTTCCAGAGAAAGTTTGTCAACTCCTGCTCTAAAGCATAGTGACCAATGCCAATGCACTGTGAATAAACACAGTTAACAGGCCCTCTCTAATACTCCTGCTCAAACAATTCGTCTGTATGCTTTCAAGAGTTGATTGTACAGGGACTTGCCTGGTGGCTCAGTGGTTAAGAATACGCCTGCCGATGCCGGAGACACGGGTTTGAGACCTGGTCTGGGAAGATCCCACATGACGTGGAGCAAATAAGCCCGTGCACCACAACTACCGAGCCTGCGCTCTAGAGCCCACGAGCCACAACTACTGAGCCCACGTGCCACAACTACTGAAACCCATGTGCCTAGAGCCTGTGCCCTGCAACAAGAGAAGCCTCCGCAATGAGAAGCCCAAGCACTGCAACAAAGGGTAGCCTCCGCTCACCGCAACTAGAGAAAGTCCACCCATAGCAACGAAGACCCAACACAACCAAAAATAAATTTTTATATAAAAAAGAGCTGATTGTATAATATCTGTGCCATTTATATTTATAATTTAATTAAATATTAAATAAACATAAAATAATTGAGAAAGGAGCTATTGGAAGATTTAAGAGTAAACAAAATTGTTATCAAATTAGGCACAATTGCCAACTGTGCAAGACTGTGAAAACACTGTATATATCCAAAATATTTTTTCTTGTGTGTTACAAAAAGACTTAAAAGTAGAAATCATAGATAATACACAGTGGGTGTGGTTGTACACAGAAAGACTGACTATTCAAAATTCTGTACAAAAAGATAAATAATAATTTAAAGATTAGCAAGTTCAAGTACATTGGTATACTTTAGATTAAAATATTTAAGGCATGGTTTTAATAATTTTTTATAACTCTCTGCTTTTTCCGTTTCTAAATATAAAACATGCCAAACTTACAGACAGGTGCAAAATATATACAGTCAGCCCTCCATATCTGCAGGTTCCACATCCATGAATATGAAGGACCGACTGACTTTAAAGGACTTAAGCATCCTTGGATTTTGAAGGATGCTCCTGGAACCAATTACCTGTGGATACGAGGGACAACTGTATACTTTTAAATAAATAAAATATTACAGGTATTTCATAAGTCCTCTAGCCCCGCCAATTGCAACCCCCTCCCTTCTCTCTAAAGATAACTCAGTATCTGGAGTATCCAAACTAACATTGATAGGTAAAGGTGAAGTTTATCTAAAACAGATAAAATCGGAATTATTAAATAAAAAAAAAAACATTAGATCACCTCCAAATCTATAGGAAAGACTTGAACTAATCTATCAAATTGCTGAAGTATTAGTTTTTAGACCTGTAGTCGTTAACAAAAGAAGATTCCATTAAATAGGGTGTCAGTGATATATATGTAAATTTATACTCTGAAGTGCCTGAAAATATTTTCTTAAATTATCATTCCTGTTTAATTTACATTATTAATTTGTACTCTAAGAAGGCATTTTGCTGACCAAAAGTAAATTATCGCCCAGATGTTGCTGAGTTCCAAATTAGTAGATTTTCAATTTAATAAAATCCAAATTCAAGAGGTTTTAGAATATCCATAGTTTGTTGCAAGGGAAAAACCTTAACTATATATGATGAAGGAATCAGAGCTATATCACCGTACGCTAGTGATCAATTTCAGTAACACTATCAGTGGGCCAAACATACGTTGTTACATACCTACATAAGACATAGCAATACCACCCATGGTGTATTCCATTGCAAAGTGCTTAACTTGAATCCATAAAGCCTTCATGTAGTGTTTGCTTTGTAGGAAATATAAGGGATGGAGAAATGGGCTAAATAAAAACACAACAAATTATCAGACAAATTGAGAAGCTGAGATTTTCTCAGGAACTCCTGTCTCCTCAACAACTGTCTCTTTAACCAGGGACTTGGCTGGATAAAAAAAGACTAAAGGGACACATCACACAGATCCAACATGTTATCTAAATTGGATCTAGTCTAGACATACCAGCTGAGAAACATTTTGAGGAGGGGGGGTTCACAAATGGAAATGTAGCGGTTATTAGACGAGACAAAATTTTTCTGAAATGGAAGGATGGGAGATGAACGACTGAAAAAAGGGAGTTGAAAAGCTATATGTAAAATGTGATTTCATACTCTCTGGTCTAAAAATGTGTGTGTGGACACAGAAAAAGTCTACATTTTAACAGTGACGATCTCAGGTGGTAAGAATGTGATCATTTTATTTTCATTTGTAGTATTTTCTAGATTTCTACAATGTAAATGTAGTGCTTCTATAATAAAACTAGTTTTAAAACAAATTCTATGGAAAATTTATATGACTTTTTTATATCAATAGATCCATTCATCATCATGTATGATAGAAAAATTTTAAGAAAGGCGACAGATACTGATTTGAGTAGAAGCCAAGAGAAACTGGAGGTTTGTATAAAAAAGGTCTCAACTTGAATTCTTTGACTATTTATAATGCTTTGATTTAATCAAGATACATTTAGTATCTTCCATGTCATTTCACATATAAAATGTTTTTGATGCTGTATTAAGTGTCTTAAGACGGCATTAAAAACGTTGTCTGAACTTTTTCTCACTAGAGGTATAATAATTATTATACCTTCTAATAATTATTAGCTCAGTATAAAAGGTATTTTGCTAAATAGGCTCACACAGGAGCATAAAGGATTCTAGGTGCCTTTGCATAATAATCCGTTTCTTTTTCATCATGAAGGGTCCAGCTTAATGGTTTTTAAGTTCACCACCGTATATGTAAGTTGGATTCCTACAAAATAAGCAGCCATTTTAGAATGTACGTATTCACATTCTGATTGCCTTGAAAGTGGGTCAACGAACTAGAAGCATGCTTTTCACTAAAAGAGTACTCAATTTCTTTTGAATATGACAACATACCAATTTCATAACATTTCTTTTAAAATTCATATTTAAGTTGTATTGTTTTAGAATTGTATAACATTTCTTTTAAAATTCATATTTAGGTTGTATCATTTGAGAATTGTTTACATTTTATTTTATTTATTTATTTTTGGCTGCGTTGGGTCTTCATTGCTACGGGTGGACTTTCTCTAGTTGCTGCCAGCGGGGGCTACTCTTTCACTGCGGTACGCGGGCTTCTCATCGCAGTGGCTTCTCTTCCTGCAGAGCACGGGCTCTAGGTGCACGGGCTTCAGTAGTTGTGGCGTGCAGGCTCAGTAGTTGTGGCGCACAGGCTTAGTTGCTCCGCGGCATGTGGGATCTTCCCGTACCAGGGCTCGACCCTGTGTCCCCTGCATTGACAGGTGGATTCTTAACCACTGCGCCACCAGGGAAATCCAACAATTTTTAGTCCATTTCTACTTTTGGAAGCTTGCTGGCCCGTGCGGGGCTTGCCCTGGGGCGCTCTCCTGAAGAAGGAGGTCCTGGCCGTGAAGAAGTCCTCGGCGTCCTCCTCCAGGCTGCTGTAGCCGCTGCTCATGCTGCTGGTCCCGTCGCGCGCGGGCCGCCTCCCCGGGACGCTGGCAGCTAGGCAGGGGGTGTCGCGCCCGCCTGCCCTGTGAGGTTCCCGGCGCGCGGCCCCGAGCCGCTGGCGGGCTGTCCCGCTGCAGCTGCGGCCGTCGCTCAATCTACATTTTAAATTTAAGGCTGATCTTTAAAAAATCCAGCTTTCTAAAAATAAAATTGAAAATACTTGGCATATTTAACTATTTATTTGTATCAGAATTATTTTGATCTGGAGGTTAAAATGTCTGAGTTTGAAACCTAACATAACAGTTCTGTAACGTTTGGCAAGTTACCCAGCTAGCTAAGCCTCCGTCAGTTCTTTTAATCTATAAAATAGAGAAAATAGTATTTACCTCACAAGGTTATGATGATTAGATGAAATTATGCTTAGAAACCTAGGTGCCTGTCACATAGTAAGAGTTCAATAAATATCCACAACCATGATGGTGACTCATATAATCCTGACATGCTCTTCTTGTCCTATATATACTAACGGTATCAAGGACGCTACTGTACATCCCCACACAGGTGCCCCACAGGTATCTCAACCTTACTACATGTAACAGAACTATTGCTCCTCTTCAGGGTTCCTATCTCAGTAAAGTGTACATCATTAACCTAGTTATTCAAGACCTGAGCCTAGGAGTCACTTTTTTTTTTTTTTTTTTTTTTTTTTGCGGTATGCGGGCCTCTCACTGTTGTGGCCTCTCCCGTTGTGGAGCACAGGCTCCGGACGCGCAGGCTCAGCGGCCATGGCTCACGGGCCCAGCCGCTCCGCGGCATGTGGGATATTCCCACACTGGGGCATGAACCCGTGTCCCCTGCATCGGCAGGCAGACTCTCAACCACTGCGCCACCAGGGAAGCCCCAGGAGTCACTTTTATCCTTTTTTTTTTAAACCCACCACCCCAGTTTTCTTTTAGCTTTATTTTCAATATATTTTGAATTCAACCACTTCTCACAGGTCTATTGCTACCACGCCAGTCCAAGCCAGCATCATCTCTGGCCTGGACAATTGCAAAAGACCCTAGATATAGCTCGCTTTTTTCACACTTGTCCTCCTCACCTACCTCAGTCTATTTTCCACCCCGATGCCAGAGTAAGTCTTTAAAATGGAAATCACGTGATGTCACCTCCTTGCTTCAAACCTTTCACTGGCTTCACACCAAACTTGGAGCAAAAGCTAACCCCTTTTCCCTGTCCAAAGGCCCCTAAATGATTGGGCTTCTGCCCCTCCTTCTCTCCCAGAACCTTTTCCTCGCTCGCTCCTCTCCAGCCATACTGGCCTCTGCTGTTCTCGAGCATCTTGAACTTGCCAAACACATCTCCACCTCTGTACCTGGAGCCTTGCCAGTGCTTCTATATGAGGGACATCTTGCTATCCTGGAGCATCTTGAACTTGCCAAACTCACCTCTGCCTCTGTACCTGGAGCCTTGCCAGTCCTTCTATATGAGGGATTCCTTCCCCATTAGCAATATAGCTCTGCAGCTCACTTCTCTGCTCAAACATCAGGCTTTTCTGACATGCCATCAACAGAAGCACCCCCAGAGCTCTGTTTTATTTTTCTTCATGGCACTGTTACTACTACAACAATAAGTTACTACTTATATACATATTAAATATAAATATTTACTATATAAGCATATAATATATTACATATATATTACATACATATAATATATTTTATATGTGCAAATGTTTTTATGGCTTGTCTCCCCAGCTAGTACATAAACTCCATGGAGGTGAGCACTCTGTTTTGTTCATTGATGGATCCCCATTATCAAGAATAGTACTTGGTACCTTGTACGTATTAAAGAAGCACTTTTTAAGATACAGAGACTTATCTATCCTCTTGTTAAATTGGCTTGGGTTTAGTGAAGTACTCCAATCACTACTAAAATAAGCCCTAAACAAAAAAAGCAAGCAGAGCTGTTACAAGAATTAGTTCTTCTATATTCCATTCATTTTGCAGAATCCTTACAGATCTAAGTTTGAAAACAGGGGTCATAAAATTTTTTATTTTTATTCAGGAAAACTAGCAGCAATCTAGCAGAAAAAAATCCTTTTATTTCATCAGAGTGCTAGAAGAAAAAAAAAATTTTTTTTAAACTTCTGTATTTAAAACAATTAAGTGATTACTTACTTGGTTGAAATACTTGTAACAAAGGAAAAGAGAAAAAAGTTTTCCCTGGTTTTATTACTAAATGGTTTTGTATAAAGAAATTATGATATTATATGAGATAAAATTGTTTTTACACTTAAATAAAAGGAAAAAGTCACATCAGAGTGTTAATGAACTAAAAAATCTTTTGTAACAATTCTTAGCAATTCTTTTGTAAAAGTCCCAAACTGTGGCTCTAAAATAATCGCTAAATATCTGAGACTTAATGCACCATAAAAATAGTTGTTTTAACCTACTATATGACTAAATTATGACAGACACTGTAAGCCACAGAAAATAATCTTATATTATCATCTAATTGTTGAATTCAATCACTGCAAAGCAGTATACAAGTAAAATTCCCGCAGATAACTCTCTGAACTTCACACTTCATCTGTGTTTTCCTTATGACACATCACTTTTTATCTTCTATTTGCAGATCTTGGCGTTTTTGGACACAGGATTTTTGTCTGTTTTATTTTTGCCATCTCCTACAGTATTAGCACAATGACTGGGCTACTCAGTGGATGATTTCTGAATGAAAGAATGAGTGATGCTGAGGGTCAAAGTTGGGGAATAATGGCAGTAAACACGGCACAAATATAATAGTAGACATATACTTGGAGTGTTCTACATGAGCCCGATTAGTGCTTTTTTTATATCATATCCTATAAAAGTAAAGAGAGTTAGATAATGAAAGTGGTTTCTGTGTATCCTATTTTGTTTCACAGTATTTATCACAACTGTGTTGTGTAGTCATTTGCTTAATATTTTTTTTTTCCACTTTAAATTCCAGGGGGTAAGAACTGCTTATCTATGGCTTCACAGAGCCTCAGCATCTCACAATAGTAGGGGTCCAACAAATATATTTCGAATCAATGAACACAGTTAGGGCTGTGCTACTGCATCATTTGAAAATGCCTGGACCCCCTTCCTAGCTGAGGCTTCCAGATACTCACAGCTTCACAGAACTTCATAATTCGTTTTTCAGCGGTTTTAGGATGCACAGTGTTTCACATGCATCTTACAATTTATTGTGTCTTAGTATTCTGTGTAGTTTAATTGGCAGCGTTTTTTTCCTGAGAATTACATAAAACAACATTGTTTTAATAAATGATGGTGTTTTAGAATCAAGGAAATGAGATTACGGCTAATTCCACCTTGGTATGGAAAGTATAAAAACTTCAAATACTTACATCAATTAAATCTGAAAGATCATGAATATAATACTTGAAAACTGAGGCATTGGTTGCTTCAAGGGTTAGGAGATATTCATTCCGTGCCTTAATCGACTTTAGCTTGTTTTCCGAATACTTTGCTTGTCTCTGGAAATGAAGAAGATCCAGGCATTGGGGAAAACAATAAAGTCATTTTAAAACAAGACAGGGAAACATACATGAATTTCTATTCATCTAAACAATTTATTCAACATATACAAATGACCTTCCAAGTCCTCTGAGAAAAGTACATTTCGAATCTGAATTAAATAAATGAAAATTACCCAGCGATGAGGAAAAACAACAACGTATACGGGCGCCAGGCCCATTTGCAATGAAATCTCTTTGTTAATATTCAAAGTTCTCTACATTGTGTATTGGATACTTGGCATTCACCACTAAATGAGGTCCAGCTGTTATTACATGATTTTTATGTTTCTAACACATTTTTTTCATTCCCGTGGGAGGAAATGCATGTCACTTCACCGTAATTTACAATGTGTGTCTATCAGCTGTTGCATCAGTGTTCCTAGGTTTGTCACCTCCAGTGAGGACAGAAAGGCTCTGCAGTCTTTTACTTACTTTTTCCTTCATTTTTTCAATTTTCTTCACAGAGCTTCGCCGCTGATGTCTCTCTTCCAGTCTAATATGAAAGACTGGGTCACTGGATCTGCCAATTTGCTTCTCTTCTTGTTTCTCAGCCTCTTTCAGCTTGCTCTCTGCACTGATGCTCTCTGCATGATACATATGGTATGTTTTCATCACCTGTGAAAATGTGACCCACATTGTTAAAAGATGTCTGTCTGTAACTTAGAAAGTGAATGGAAACCATTATATGACATAATATGTTAAAGATATCACCTTTCAACTGGCAGAGAGCCAGATTGTTAGTAAAATAAAGTATATACTATTCCTTCTACATAAAGCAAACAGAAATATGCAAATTCACCTGCCAGGAAGAGGCACTTAGGGACAGGCTGTGATGAAAAAAATGATTTACAGAGTCTTGTGTGTGCTTTCAGTGTACTTAAAAAGTTCCCTCAAACTTAAAAGTGTTTCTCTAAAATCTCCTCTGCATTATTAATTTGAAGAATAAACCCTTATGCATGGATAAATTTTAGTCAAACCTTGGAATTATAAAAAACTCCAAATAAATATATAGCCCTTACTAAAGGGACTTTATTGCTTAAAATGTACTTGTCAAAATACAAAATGTAAATATAAGGTTCATATATAGTTGTAATTAAAAAAAAAACTTTTTATGAGCACAAAGTAATACTTTATGTTCAATGTAGAAAACACGATACAAAAAAGAAAGTAAAATATAAAGTAGAAAATAAAAAACATAAGATTTTGGTATACAGCTATCCAGTTTTTCCTACGAAAATACACACACACACACACACACACACACACACTCACTTGTTCATTTTAAAATGACACATATCATTTCTCCTTTTAAAAAATCTGGATCATACTATATTTACAATTTTTAATCTCCTATGTCCTTTTCCACTTAAAAATATCAACATTTTCCTATACCACAAAATAGTCTTTTAAAACATAATTTTAAGGGCTGTATAATATTTCTTTATATGACTGTGCCATAACTTACTTAATTCCCTACTGTTGAACATTTTAGAATATTTCAACTTCTTGCTTTTTTATCAATAAAGCTGTGCTGAAAACCCTTCACATATAGAGTATCTTGTTTCTTCTCTTAGAAATGATACAGGTAATTTGCATTTTGATAGATTTAGGAATATACAGGAGATGAAATTTTGTAATGTATCCTTTCCATATATATTGTAAATATATAGTCAATCCAATTAAATATTCTTTAATTTAGAAAAATTTAAAGGTGTGATGACTCCGATGCCAACTGACGTCTCAGGGTTCCTTGAGGTACCAGAACTCAGCACCCAAGTAATCAGTACCAGCACATTCTCAAAAATTATGTCAAATTCTCCTCCACATAAAATGGATTTTATTTCATCTATAAATAACTGTTATTCAGAGCCAATTTTATAACTAAGGAATAGTTGTGTTAAAGAGATTGATGTAATGTTTTAAAGTAAGGAACTTGATTTTTCTCATTTCAAAAGATGAGTTTTAAAATAGTTTGAAGACTGGAAGCAACACTGGAATAAATATATTTATTTAGGTTGAACCAAATTGCTGTTTTTTGTAGGTTATATGAAAAAGGTAGAAAATCAGCACTTATGGTTCAACTTAACACACACTCTTAAGATGACTATTTTAAAGAGTAAAACACAGGGTTAACGAAGAGCTTTACTTTTCATAAAACCTGATGATGTCTTCCCTTAAAATCATAAGCTAGCTAATTACGTCAAAGGCACTGCTGAACGAGAACAAAGTGCGGGCCAAACTACAAAGTCATGGCGGCTTTCTGTGAGCTGTGTGTAACTGCAAAGTTGTCTCTTCTTAGTAATTATCAAATCTGTCTGGGGGTGTGGTTTGGTTGGCTACTCCAGTTTGAAAGAAAAATAAGACAGCATTAGGAAGCAGCTGGGGAATGAAATGGGAGTCCCCGTGCAGCTGGGCAAACAACGAGGTCAATGAATCTATTGCACACCTGGCATTTCTAGGCTTGGCTCTGTTTATATTCCCCGCCTGAAGCAAACCCACAGGCTGTCTGGGTCCTGGTTCCAGTTACATCTTTAAATGAGAGGGTGAAAACAACCAATCTCACACACACTCACAGACACACGCACACACACACACACACACACACAGACACACAGATGCTCGGCTGTCTTCTTGCTAGTTGACAGGAAGGAAGAAATGAGAACACGTGCCTCCCGTCATAGTTGGATGAAAAGGCATCCCAGACAGACCTGGGTAACTGAGAAATCTTGCTTTTAAATACATCCTGAAGAAAAGACCTGAACTCCTGACTCTTGCTTTACTAAGATGCTGAGGCCTACTGTAAGCAGGTAATTTGCACAAACTAAGCTTTAGGCACTAAGGATTCTGAGCTGGCTGCTAGCATGGGTTAAAAGGAAAACGTTCGAGTCTGACCGAACACCAGCAAGAAGAGGGTGTAAATATTTCATCACAATGTGCTTCAGTACAATAGCTGAGGATTCTCCACCCGGTTCAATAGTAATTTCCAGAAAGGTAATGTCTTTGTTCCGTTTTTCCAGTTTGACTTAGGGTTTCCACTGTTCTCCAAAATGTCAACAGTTACGATGAATGAATTTTAAAAGTTGGAGAGAAAAAACTAAAAGCTTCTCGAGAACTCTAACTGCAGACAATGAATGCCAGTACAAACTGCATTATTTAAAATGTAAGCTGTTGACAGAAGTTAAATGTGTTTTGTATTTAAAATAACAGTTCTCTCTTTTTCAGAGAAGTAAAAGAAAGCTTTTGAATATATACTGCAAAGAAAATAACAGCTTCTCCATCAGCTTAATGCAAACACAAGCCTTTGCATACCAAATGACATGATAGGTATATATCCATTTAAATGTACTCCAATAGCATATTTTCCTATTTGAATTATTTTCTACTAAAACCTCAGGCATAATTCTCCATTGAACACGCTCAATTTATCTTCCCTGCTCTGTCTTCAACTGCAAGAAGAATAGAGTCAAGTAGAAAGTGACCACATCATGGATTTCTTTGTGACACTTGAATATTGCCAGAGTATTAGCAAATCATTGATGTCAGAATAAAGGGAATATTAAACTGGACTCTGTTCAGATCCTCTGCCCTTACCAATCTCTCTTTACCTCATGTACCTCTCACCTCATGTGAAATCCTATATAAAAACTTTGGACAGAAACTGTATATTTCTTACTGACAGACCCTATATAATGAATCTGACACTACTCTTGTACTTTAAATCAAAGTAATTAAAGTATCTATAGTAAATTTCAATATTCAGTGTCAAGAAGTCATGGTGTATCTGAAAACTATCCATGTGTTGGAGATCAGTCGATTAAGGGTATAAATTCTACTTTTTGACTTCTGGCTCAGAAGTTAGAAGACATGGTTCCAGGAATGGATCTACCAGTTACTAGGTGTGGAGAGTCATTTAACACTTCTGCTCACCTTACAAGGTTGTTGCGGATACCCAATTGTACATGGTCCCTGTGTGTGGGTACAACTGTACCTTTACTGAGTACTTACTACATATGTGTGTATATATATGTATATAATCTATACCACTAATATATATATATATATATATATATATATATATATATATATGGAGATATATGTAATGTGTATCTATTTAGCTAAACAAACATTATATAATTCCTACTACGTGCCAGACATTGTTCTAAGCATTTTACAAATACTGGGTTGGCCAAAAAGGTCATTTGGGTTTTTCCATAAGATGTTACGGCAAAACGCGAACGAACTTTTTGGACAGCCCAATAATAGCTTATTTAATCCTTCTAAAAACGCTTATGAGGTAGGTACCTTTATTCTCCCCATATTACAGATGAGAAAAGTGAGGCACAGAGAGGTTAAGTAACTTGCTGAAGGTCACACAGCTGATAATCGGCAAAGCAATGGGTGGTACCCCAGCAGTCTGGCTCCAGATTCAGTGCTCTGGACTGCTGTGCCGTGACCTTCAGAAGGTCTAATGCATTATACAAATGGAAGGCCTCTTTATCTGGGGGATACAGTTACTCTTGGTCATATTTAGGAATGGAGGAAAAGAAGGAATGAAAGATAATAATTTATTCATTCAACATCTGCTTGGTGTTTAGCACCTGTAAGGCACTGATGGGTATAAAAATAAAGACTTGGTTTCCATCTTCTAAGAGTTTAAGTTTTTAGAATTTAAAAAATGGGCCTTGGAGATTCTCATGGACACTGATGAAATGAGAGGGCATCTGGGCTGAGAGGACAGTATCAGGAAAGATGTAACAGGGTAGGCAACCCACACAGGTGAGGTGGGCATGAGGAGAACAAGACGGTGGAGAAGGGAGTCCAGGGTAGTGGATGATGGGGTAACTGAGCTGAAGAATAAGACTGGGCCAGATGAGGAGAGCCTTGAAACCCCAACTAAGTAGTATAGAATTTACTCTGAAGGGGGTTGGTGAGTCCAAGATAGGCAGGATGTGAAGCGACCTGATTTAGCATGAAGAAGAGGGAATGGAAAGGAGGAAGGAGAATCCAGAATGACAGCTCCAGGGCCTTTTCTCTGTTCTCACTCTCTCTGACCTTTTCTTAAACTTGACACGACCCCCTCCACCACGGAGTTCAAATGCTCTCACGCTCTGCTCCCAACACCAGCCCAAGCAGCACTCTGTATACTACTGAGTCAATCACTTAACTCCCTCCTCAAAATTTGTACTTTCCTGCCTCCATGGCCTTTTCCCAAGACAATCCAATCCCACTGCCTGGGATGCCCTCCCCCAGCATCCCCTGCTGTTACCATTTTGACTCATCCTCCAGGGCAAGGTCAAAGCTCACCTATTGCTAAGTGTTCCCTGGGTCCCCAGCCACAGTGGTCTTGTTCTTCCGACCTCCAAGACCTACTTACTGATAGCACTTCAGACTCTGTGCCGTGTGTTACAGATATCTGTGTACCATTCAGTATCATGGATTGTCCTGTAAGTTCAGTGAGGCCACCAATAATATTTTAGGCAACTCCAGGTCCTTAATATTGCCTTATATACAGGAGGAGTAAAATAGGCATCTGGTGAGAAACAAATGAAGGACAGGAATCCTTTTAAATTCAGCTTGCCCATTCATTTATTCATTTAACAAATACATTTAACAAATACATTGTTCCTCTCCATCCCTGGCACCCAAAACAGTACCACCAGTAAATACCTGGGACGGGACTGATGGGATGGCAAACATTTCTAAATCATTTGTGAAATACAGTTAGCACTGGGATTTATGGCATCTCAGAAAAAAAGGGTGTTGTGGTTGGCAGGTGGGCTGGTAAAAAGCAGTATGTTAGTGACAGTATTTCCTAATTCCACACACAGCCTGCTGTTTTACTAAATCCATCAATCACAGAAAGCTCTCCTGAGAAACTACATTCTTTAGGTCTCCTTAAATACCAACAACCTAAGACAAAGATCTCCTTTCTATAATCAATACAGGAGAGGGCTCTAACTGTAACCGAGTTTCTGCCGGTGCCAGATTAACAAAACCATCAGGGTAGGACCACCACCTTGGAAGTCCATTCCCACGAAGCTCTCAGGTTCGTGGGGAAGGCAGGGCTCCCGGGCCACCCTAGGCTGAGCCCCAGGAGCTGTGCTGTAAGCCTGGCTCCTTCAGGGGCTCACACAGCCTCTGTTCCTCTGTGTAGACTATAGCCTCTGCTGAGCCAGGCTGTGTCCCTGGAGCTTAGTTTAAATAGGGGCAGTGGGCAAGAGCTACTTCTCAGACAGCATCATAACACTGCATGCTGCGATCTTTACACCAGCAACCTTGAGCTTTCCTGCCCTTTAGTATACTGAGCCAACCTTGGCGACGAATACAGAGCCAGGCAGACCGGGACTTGAGTTCTCGTGCTACTGCGTATCAGCTGGGCAAGTTTCTTAACTTTCCTGAGCCCCAGTTCCTCTGAGGTGAAATTGGGATTAAGTGATACAATGCCTGGGAAGCACAGGAACAGGGTGGGCAGTTCTCTTTCTTGACAGTTTCTAAGGTATGATGTAGAAGCGAGTACTCAGGCTCCGCGGCCAGACTAACTGGCTTCATGTTCTGGCTCCAAGCAGAGAGGTGCAGGCCAGTGCCTCCCAAAGACAAAGCAGCTGGAGAACTGAGTACAGCAAAAGCAGACCTGATGGAGGCCTCTCCTGCTGTTTCATATTACAACTCGGGACAGCCAAAACCTCTTAAAAACTAATCTAATATACCAGTGACGAGTACCCAGGAGTTGATGGCACAGATACCTACATGTTCATAAAACACACCACCTGAAGTGGCTTCTAGCCTCTCTGCAATGTCCACCTCATCATTAACACCCTTTTTGATGTATGCTGACAGTTACTGGAAAATTAAGTGTAATTTACTGGAAAATTACCCAGGTTTCAGGGAGCAGTGCGTAGTGATCTGCATTTACTCATCCACCAAACAGCTACTGAGTATCTGTAAGCCAGGCATCGTGCTAGGCTCTGAAGCTAGAGATGAAAGACACAGTCCCTACCCGGTAAAGACACAAAGGCAGGCCTACTCTTACTGAAGACAAATAGGAGGTGGGGAGGGAAGCACCCATGGACTTCAGGGTAGGTAGGCTGAGTGCAAGTCAGGTGGAGAAGACTCCTAGGCTTCCTTTATTCAGCTTCTATTTAAGTCTGGGAGCTCACCTGGACAGAAAGTTGGGATGGGAGGGGGGGATATATTTTATTTATATAAAGATGTAAAGACAGGAGAATCTCACCCAGAACATGAATGCTACTCAGTCAATGCCCACAATGGATCTCAGTTCCCACCCCAATGCCTCATCTCCCACTTAAGGCCTGTGAGGGACACTTATCAGTATATTTTATTCTCATTTGTGGCATCCGGGCTGGAAAAGCTGCTGATCCCCGAGGTAATGAGTGGTCAATAGGACTGTTACAATGATGAACTTTCCCACTTCCTTTCCCCAGGCTTGTATGGTTCACTATAAGTCAATGACAGCAGAATTTACAAAACTTAATTATATTTGAAAAGTAACGTTTACCGGAGAACTCACTTTGAGAGGTAGTATACTGGCAGTTAAGAGCTTAGACCCACAGAACAGACTGCTTGGGCTCAAATCCTGCCTCTGCACTTGCTGTGTGATCTTCAGCAAGTAACTTAACCTTTCTGTGCCTTCATTTCTTCCCTGTAAAATGGGCATAACATTCTTACTCACTGCATGCATAGGGTGGTTGGAAGGATTAGATGTGTCATGACATGTAAAGAGCACAGAAAAAAGAGCTTGACATGTAATAAGTGCACAGTAAATGTCAGCTACTGCTATTTGAAAAAATTACCACAAAAGATTTCATTTTAATAATAGGTAATGATTTCTCCATGACGGGAAAGACTATCATTTCCAACAGAGGTAAAGGAAAGGAAAGAAGTGATACTTCCATTTATGTGTATGGGAAGAATTTTAGCAAAGTGCTTTAGAAATGAGCAGATAGTTCAAGATGAACGATTAAATAGCATGAGATCCCGTCTTTATAGCTAGTTTATCAAAGAAAACTTGAGGTATGTTGTGGCTCCACTGAAATGAAATCAGTAAAACAGTATGAATTTATCATCGAATTATATTTATAATCCAAACAAATGCTTTGAACAAAAGGCATTGTCTGGGACTCCGGACCCTGCTGGCTGCTAACCAACCAAATGACAGGGCAACAGAGATACAGAGAATAAACAAAACAAAGGGAAAGACAGAGAACACATATGCAAAGGGAGAAAGTAAGGCTAATGAAAGTCCCCAAAATAATTCTGTTCTGTTCAGTGTGGTGCTAAAGGTTTTGTTTCAGGAGTAATTACAAAGAGCAGCATTTTGTAGGTCTATAAAATCCAACAGACCTGGATTTTGGTCCTAGCTTTGCTGCAAAATAGTTCTGTAACCTCAGTCTTTCTGACCCTCAGCGTAAGTTTCATCTATTAGAGATGGCAACATGAGGCCTCCTGACAGGACCAAAATTAGGGAACCAATCAAATAAAACTATGAACCTCAAACACTTTGAAAACTGTGGAATGAAAGAAAAAGCACAAACTAGAGGTTTGACCATAGAAAAACTGATAATGTAACTGAAAGGCCTCTTTCCATGAGAATTTTAATACATCCCCTGAAATGGAGAATATCTGATGATGCTCAGAGGAAATAACATAGGATGGCATCTAGCGGTCTATATGAAAAGAGCACCCGGACTGTCATTCATGTTTTGTTTTCTGTTGGAGATTTACTATTTTCTTCTCCATCTTCAACAAGAACCTACAAGAGCCTGTGATAGTGGAAGGAGCTTTCAGGTCCTAAATATCCAAGAGTGTGAACCCTCAGTCTGCCAGGCCTTGACTGTGACCTTGTGGCAAGGCTCTGTCTAACCCTGCTGGCCCAGAGCGTTCTCGCCTATAAAGGACGTGGCTGGACCATGTAATCGCTCAGGCCTTTTCCAACTCTAAAATTCGATGAGTCCATGATTTCAACAACTAAGTATCACAAGTATTTATTGTTTGGGGAAATACATATATATAAAGTATATTTCTCAGTTGCTAAAGAGGCTGATTTTTTTCAGTGTCAGGGTAGATGGCAGATAAATTTTAATCAAAAGGAAAAACCCATTAACAACAAATTATACTAATTATCTCCTGCTTCTGTTGATTGAGGCAGCAAACAGTATACCATGCTATGCCGAGGACATAAGATTCCTCCTAGAATTTTCCATGGGCTCTGAGGCCATGCTCTTCTGCTTTGCTGTACAGAAAATATCTAGAAATGAACAATGCCTGTATACTCTAATGTACTATTATACTGATGAATCGTAAACTGGGGTATCTATCACTCTAGTGACTTTAATTAGCTCTCAAACTGATTAGTGATCAATCATCAAGTGCTCATTAAGGAGGAAAACCCAGGAACTATCTGGTAGGTGCAGGGTTGACACAAGGATTTGCTATGTGCTTTTATCTTTGACTGTTATATTTAAGTTAAAGCAGGGCATTAGTCATCTTTTTCAAAGTGCTAAATTTAACTATACATATATATATATTTTTTTTTTTTTTTTTTTTTTTTGCGGTACGCGGGCCTCTCACTGCTGTGGACTCTCCCGCTGCGGAGCACAGGCTCCGGACGCACAGGCTCAGCGGCCATGGCTCACGGGTCCAGCCGCTCCGCGGCATGTGGGATCTTCCCGGACCGGGGCACGAACCGGTGTCCCCTGCATCGGCAGGCGGACTCTCAGCCACTGCGCCACCAGGGAAGCCCGGCCTTATCTTTTTTGATTCCTTTACATTCTGTTACTAGAAATCCAATTATATTTTATTCTCTATTGATTTATACTAGGTTCATCAGGATTATTTTTCATGAGAGCAATGAACAATTTGGTATAATATCTGCCCACTTCACAATGATCAGGGATTTTTAACATAAAATGAATGTCATTTTATCCAGGAACTTCTAATTTTGCAGAAGATGTTTTCCTTTCTTGTCTCTCAAGCACTCCATTTGTAGTGGGGTAAAGAGAAATTGGTAAGGGCAGAGGATTTGAACAAAGTCCAGCTTAACATTCCCTGTATTCTGACATGAATGATTTGCTAATAATCTCGCAATATTCAAGCACGTGGAGTTCCCTGCATAGGCAATGCACTTTCATGCATCTGTGCTTTCCCTCACACACGAATTGCTTTTTTGGAAGGTCCTTCCCACCCTTCCTTTGTCATAAAATCAGGTGTCAGCTTCTCCAGGAAGTCCTTGGGAGGTTTACACGGAGCTGTGGAGACCTCTATCTAGCCCAGCAGCCAACACCATACATGGAAATATCTCACAAGTCTAACTCATTGATGACAGGGCTGTTTGCCATCAATATATTAACGGGACCTATAAATTTATTGAAAGGCTCCTCCCAGCCTCTCAGTGTGCATCACCTGGATGCAACAGAGATGATCCTCCAATAATTTTACAGCTGAGGCAACTATGCTTTTAGTACTTTCCATTTAACTGACTTAGAGACAGGGAACAGATTCTGAGATTTGGAACGAACGCTGAATAATGGCATTCCGTAAATCCTAGAAACTTACAAATCACAAACCCTCTCCATACAAGTGCTGGGCAGCCACTCTACAAAGGAGGAGAGCACCGTCTTAAAAGATAACCTATTCCATTTCTCAACAGATCTAATGGTTAAATTCAGGAACCAGACTGCCTGGGTTCAGATCCTTGTTTTGCCTTTCATCACGTTCCACAGTTTTCTCACCTGTAATTAGGAATAAGAATCATATCTCTAAGGTTGTTGTGAAGATAAAATGAATTAATACATGCCAAGCACTTACAGTGGTAACTGGCAAACAGTGTGTTTCACGGTTGCTACAAAAATCATGAAATACCACGCCCCCACCATATCTTTAAAGCTCACAAGAGCCTCAGCCAGTGATTAGTGTCAATGCTCACTTGTTTACTCTCACACACCTGAAGGTTGAGAGCAGAAGGATGGTCTTTGTTCTATCCATCAAAGAAACTGAGCTGCAAAGAGACTTAATCCTTGCCCAACAAGTCAACAGAGAGAGTCAGTGATAGGGAAGGTCATCAGAAAGTCCTTGTTTCAAAAAGCGTTTTCATAAGAAGTCTTCAGAGGCCCTGAAATACAAGTTTAAGCTACTGAAAGAATGATACCCACAAACTGGCACTTGGAATACATATTAACCAGGGCCATAGTGAACACAGTGGCAGCAGAAGTGGTGAAGGGAGAGTTTCAAGCAGTTGGCAACGCTGAGGGGGAAAATACATGTATAATGAAAGGCCAACAAATTTACTAGAATTTCAAAGTCACTGGCATTAATTCTTTTCAGGGAAATGTTTCACATGTCTTCAACATAACACGTGTGTATTAGACATTTAAGTTATATGGTTTAGTATATGAAATATTTAAGCTGAGGACACCAGACACTTAGAATTTTAAAATCATAAAAGACCTGAAACCCTTGGAATTGTAGCATCAACTAAAATGGAAAGAATGATATGGAATCCTTTCCTTTTAATGGAAAATGGTTTAGAACTTGACACAAAAACCTGTTTCTCAAATTCAATACCTCTCACTCCACTTATTAAAAAGAAGAGAGAAAAAAAGAAGAAAGGTGAGAGGCCTTTGTTAATCTATGCAAGAAAGATTTCTGAGCTTTCTAATTGCTTTTGACCAGATGTCTAACCATGTTTTGCTGCTTATGTCGTTTAGAATCTCATTTGGTACTCTCCTGAAATCTTTCAACTTCTGATTTTTTTCCCTTTACTCTCTAGATGTGGCTCCAGAGGGAAATTCTATGAATACGCCTGTGTTCGTCCTAATTGGATGCCTTGGCTTACATTGCTATTGCCTCAAAAACCTTCCCCAACTTCTCTCCATCTGTCCTACTTGTACAATCCTGTCCATTTTCAGACCCTTTCCTCTCTGAATTTTTCTTAATCCTCAGGGTGGACCTCTCTCTTTGAAACTCCAAAGCCCTCTAGCTGAACCTTTCTGTTGGTACATAATGGTCTGCCTTAAGTTATAATCACCATTAAAAAGGGAGTACTGGGTCTTCCTGGGTGGCGCAGTGGTTAAGAATCCGCCTGCCAATGCAGGGGACACGGGTTCAACCCCTGATCCGGGAAGATCCCACATGCCACGGAGCAACTAAGCCCGTGTGCCAAAACTACTGAGCCTGCGAGCCACAACTACTGAGCCCTCGTGCCACAACTACAGAAGCCCGTGTGCCTAGAGCCTGTGCTCTGAAACAAGAGAAGCCACCGCAATGAGAAGCACGCCCGCGGCAACGAAGAGTAGCCGCCAGTTGACGCAACTAGAGAAAGACCGTGCGCAGCAACGAAGACCCAACACAGACAAAATTAAATTAATAAAATAAATAAATCTATTAAGCAAAAGTGAGTACAGTGTGCGAGCTGAGCCTTTTGACTCTGCTTGGTCTGAGACTTCCTAGCTGTGTGACCTTGGGCAAAGTACTTAACCTTTCTGTGCCTCATGTACCCTGTAGGGCTGTTGGAAGAATTTAAAGAGCTAATTATATAAATTGCTTAGAATAGTACCAGATATGGGTTAGCTGTTGCTATTTAGTCCTCGTTCAGCTTTTATTTGCCAGACTTCTGGTACTGTCTTGCCTAAAGCTCCCATCACAGTAGCACATACATAGTAGGGCCCTATTTACTAATTTGAATTAAAATAAAAACCTGGGTTACAGTTCCAACCTGGGACTTTAGTTAATCACTTAATCTGAGTCTCTGTGATGGTCTCCCTAAATGAGGAGGTTAATTTGATCATTTCTAAAGGCCCATTCAGTGCTAAAATTCTATCAGATAATCAAGTGAGTTAAGATATGTTGAAATGGATCACCCGGATCAACAGATGTAGATCTTCATTCCCTTCACATGATTTTTACTGGTCAACATTTCTAGTCCATTTTGAGACAATAAATCTAAGGAAAATGCCCATGATTTATTCTATGTATATGTCTTATATATTTGGTTTTGATGAATAATGATAAACAAAGCTAAGTACCTTAATGACCCAATACAAATGAAACATTCGGATTGTCTGTTATTAAAGCATTCTAATCATTTTAGTCATACTACTATATTTCAGAATGTAGTAGTTTGGATAAAATACTCTGAGAAGGATTCTTGATATGAAACATGCTTTAGAAATGTTTTGTTTTTACTAAACTATACTTTCTAACACGTTTTTGTTTTTTCATTTCTAAGCCAAATACTTGTTTTCGGTCCATACTGTTCACTTCTTTTAAAAGACAGTTTTATTTGTAGTTCATAAGCACCAACCGTAACTAATGCTCAAATCTCAGAGAGAGAAGAAAAATTCCAAGCAGGAGCTAGTGAGCATTTCACCTCATTAATTAGCAGGGTACCCTAAAAGACATCTACATATAAAGTTCTTATCAAACAGATGTCCTGGCGGGGGTAGGGATAAATTAGGAGTTTTGGATTAACATATACACATTACTCTATATAAAATAGATAACCAACAGGGACCTACTGTATAGCACAGGGAACTATACTCAAAATCTTGTAATAACGTATAATGGAAGAGAATGTAAAAAAAAGAATATATATAATATATAAACAACCGAATGACTTTTCTGTACACCTGAAAATAACACAACACTGTAAATCGACTATATTTCAATAACATTTTTTTAAAAAATTAAAGAAAAAAACAACAGCTGTCTTTAGAGAGTCTTCCAATGGAAATTTTATTAATCTCAATCGTTTTGGCAGGAAGAGGAATCCAGGTTAAACTACTGAACCTGGTCTCTAAAGTCAGTCTGTGTCTGGTCTCTAAAGTCAGTCTGTGTCAAGGCCAAGATTAGAATTCAGAAGTTGGCAGGGAGTCATGTGATCCCAATACCTCTCTTTCTTTCCATCTAAGTGTCTAGTAATAAAGCCAGGGCAAGGATATATGGAAACACTTTGTCAGCCCAGGATCTCTAAATAGACTGCTTTTTAAAAGTTTTCCAGGTGGCATCACGGAGAATGTGGTATTCCAGAGAGGTTTTCATTTGGGGGAGCCTTTTACATATCCTCATGCCTTATTTCTCTTTGTTCAGTGTTGTGTTCTGAGACTCAGACCTCTTTGTAGTCCCTCTCAAAGCAATGAATTTGCATTTTCACTACAGAAATATATATTTCAAATACTTCAAATGTCCTTGAGCTAAAATAAATACTTAACCAGAACAAAACAAAAAAACCCAAAAACCTCTTGGAGGCACAGGGAAAAATCTTCTGATAGGATGTGGCAAGTATCTTGGGCTTTTTCAGAATGACCTTTCAACCTTGCCTGGGGCATGTTTCTTCTTATAGAAGAATGCATTAGCTCCTGGTCTGTGGGAGGCTCACAAAGCCAGCCAAGGAAGCTTTCCTCAGCAGTCCTCAGAGGTGGAGTTTTCTAAGAAGGGCTTGAAATAATAAACAGTGTCTTCCCTCCCATCTCCTCTAAAAATAATTAGCTTTTTATTTTAACATTTTAAACTGGTTCAAAGATATGTAAAGGCCAGCGTGGATACCTGTGTGCATTCAGAAACCCTGTTTTCCAAATAACTCCTGTACAAGAGGCTCAAAAGACTTGGGTTTGTACTGGGACAGCTTCTGTTCTCTGTTTGTATTTGTTAGGCAAATTAGAGCTAGAGCTCAGAAGGCAGAAAACAAAGGTGCATGGAATAGCCAGTAACGGATACTTAGCACTAATCACCATGTGAGAACACACAGCTAAACAGGTGGTGTTGACACATAGAACACTACAGCTATATGAAAAGCTATGTTTTAAAGAGGCTGCCCCCCAAATGAACATATCCTAATATTAAAGCTGAGTGTGCAAACCCAAAGCCGTTTGGGTTTGCCCATTTTGTAACCCACATCGACAATGTGGAAAACTCAATCAAGTTTTTATAAGTGGCAATCAGAGCGTGCGGTATAAAAGTTTCAACTCTGAGTTTTAGCTCTTAGATCAGGCTCCACCCTTCTTCTCCCCACCTGTCCTGCACATCCTTCCCGAAGGCGGCTGTGCAGTGGGGAACTGATGGGCCTTGGGGATGGAACTGGGCTGAGATTTTGGAGCATTCATTTACTATCTGTGTGACCCTGAGCTAATTATCTGGAGCCCCGGCTCCCATTAGTAACCTTGGGATTAGGAATACCTGCCTCATAGGACTGCTGTGAGAAATGAATGGGATCCTGCATGTGCCTCATGGTAAGGGTTGGATAAATCTTCATTTTCTCAGTTCTTTCCTCTTAATTTAATGGAGTTTGAAGATGGATTATCTCTTGCCTCTGGCTAGCCATGTGTGTCACTGATGTATGGAGAGAGTAATCATCAATTACATATAATTAACAATCAATTTCACGTGGATTTACCATGACATCTGTGTTAATCTCCGTTAGAATTTGCTTACTGAGGATGGTAAGCGCCTTGTTTTTCAAAACACTGAGTATAATGCTGTAAAACCTAGGCAAAGTAAAGAAACATTAATATAGGACAAATAATTGTTTTTCCCCTAAAATACAGCATAACCTTTTGAGATTTTGGTCTGAGGGGACAGGCTTAACACTTCAAACCACTGTTTTATGATGAGCCCCTTACCAGACTGATGAAGGCCAATTTTGGTTTGAATGTTCCTTTTAACCTTTTGGGTCACCATTTTTCCATTTTTGCCTTTTCACTTCTCCACTAACCCAGTCACAGCCCTGTTCACATTTCGTATTGATTTGGTTTTCTTACAGGAAGTTACCATCCTTTTTCTTTTTGTACAAAACTAATATATACTGATTACAAGGAAAAACCATGTATATATATAAAAACCATCTGAAATTACTATTAATATCATCCCTGATCTCCACCTTTACGCTGAGAGGCAGACAAGGAGCTGTTGCCATCCCCACTTCACCGATGATGAGGAAGATGACAATGAGGATGACACTAACTACCTCCATTTATTAAGCATTTACTATGTGCCGGGCACTGTTCTGAATGCTTAATCTGTATTAACTCAGCTTTATGTTTTCTCTTAGCACTTACACCTGCCATACTATATATTTACTTGTTTATTGTCTGTTTCTCCTCCCTAGAATATAAATGCCCTGAGAGGAAGTAACAGGGTCTGTTTTTATTCACATCTATTATACATCCCCAGTACATCTACAAGTAGCTGGCATGGTAGGAGGCATTCAAAAACTGTGGAATAAATAAACTAGTTTTCCTAACAACATGGGTGAGCCTTATCCAATACGTTGAGGGCCTGAATAGAATAAAGAGCTGAGTAAGAGAGCATTTGCTCTCTCTGCCTGTCTTCGAGGAGAGACATGGTCTTCTCCTGCTTTGGACTTGAACTCGGGCTGGAACTTACACCATCAGCTCTCCTGGTTCTCAGGCCTTTGGACGGACTGGAACTACCTTCTGGCTCTCCAGCTTGCTGCCTGCTGATTTGGGGACTTCTCAGCCTCCACACCGCACGAATCAACTCCTTATAATCAATTTCTCTCCCATATCTATCTATCTATCTATCTGTCTATCTATCTATCTAATCTCCTGTTGGTTCTGTTTCTCCCAGACTAATACAGATGCCCAGATTGGCTAAGTGAGCTGAGATTCAAATTCAAGTTCAATGTGAGTCCAGTCAATTCTGTTTCCTTAAAGCACAGCAGTCTCCCTGCTTTCTTAACCCTACTTTAGTTCTCTTTCACATGTTAAACTGAAAAGGAAGTTAATTAGTGGATTAGACTTAGAAAGGGAATTTGAAGATCTCGGTTCACTCTTACTTTTTAGCCCAGTGAGTCCCATCTGTTATGGGACTTTTTTAAACTAAATTTTAACTTTTAGTTTTTAAAATTTTAACTTTTTAGTTTTTTCTGTTGTTGGTTTTGTATTTTTTCATTTTATTTCTTTTTCCTTTTTGTTAGATCATTTAAATGAACATTTCTAAGAAGTACAGGTTGCCAGTGAGGCACATGTTCAATTTTTCACCTATGTTTTTGTTAAAGCAACATTAATGCCACTGATTTAAAAAAAAAACAAAGGAGCAAGTGATAAACGGCTTAGGTGCTCTGTGTTTGTTAGGGTGGCATTAACATTTAAAGATCTTTGTTAGAGAATGGTTTCCCAAAACTATGGCAACAGAGATAAAATGACAGACCCACAGAGGCTCTGGAGCCAGACCTGGACTTGAGATCCCACTCTACTACTTATCGTGCAACCTAGGCAAGCCTCTCTGAGCCTTAGTTTCCTCATCTGTGAAATGGGGATAATGATAGTATCTGCCTCGTAGAGACACTGTGAGGATTACAGAAAATAATGCGTGTGCTTCGCACAATAACTAGCCATATATAATAAGCATTTAATAAATGTTAGCTACTTTGAAAGGCATGTCTAGTTACCTAAAAAATATCTCCCTCTCTCTCTCAAATTAACAAAATCCTCAATTTTTAACTGTCAGTTAGTTGGCCAACTAAAAGACTATAACTCCCAGACTTCCTTGAAGCCTGTGAAACTGTGTTTCTAAGTTCTGGCCAATGAGGTGTATATGAAAGTGTTATATGGAACCTTCATTAAGTCTTCGTAAGAGACAGAGGACCTGCCCTTCTTTCCTTTCTCCATTCTGTTGGAATCTCCTTTCTCCATTTCAGGAAAGCAGATGTAATGGCTAGAGCTCCAGCAACTATCTTGAACTCTAAGAACAAAGATACAATTATGTTTCTCTGAACAGCGTATTAGGGGGAGCCCGACTCTTTGATGGCTTTATGTAACCTCCATACCAGTCCTGTGCTGCCAACCTCTGAACTTCTTTTATGTGAGAGAGAGGGTAAACTTCTATCTTGTTTACGCCATTATTCTGAGTACCTCTGTTACTCAAGGCCCAAGTAATCCTAACTGCTGTGGCTGGCCCATGTGGTAGGTTCAAAACCACTCTGAGGCCCTGTTTCTGTAAATAAAGGCAAGGTTGAGGCGAAAATATAGAAAAAGAGATGCATGTCTTCAAAGCCTTTCCTCTCCTTCCAGATGGCACTCAGATGCCACCATCCTCTCTCTCCTGCTCAGAGGTCCAGGCCTTCATGCCCCATGGATACAACCTGTTCTCAAAGAATCTGATGAAACTCGGTTCATTTTAAGGTAGAAATGGTCCATCTCTTTCTATTTGTCCTGGGCATTTGTATTTTATTTAAGACAAAGCCTTCTGATAGAATGCTTGGAATAATCAATAGACCTGTGAGAGAACTATCTTGGGGCAGGGAAGCCCACACATAAGGCTACTGCCCACCACTAAGGTTGGACTGTAATTTAATAATAAGCATTCCTCTGGTTCAAGGAAGTTAATGTACCTCTCAAAAAGGAGCTCACCTTCAACTCCCAAGGAGTATCAAGGGTTGTGAGAAAGGGAGGAGTGGATATTTGTTTGAAAAGGCAATAAAATTGCAGCCTCAATTCACTCAGGCTACATATTTTACACCTTACTTCAACAATCATTATTATGTCATCAGTTGTAACAACTTCTATGCATGATGCAACTCAGAAGGTAATTTATTCGTGACCAGTCAGCGGATGAATAAAGAACCTAAACCGCATTCCCCCAAACCTTGGTCCCCTGTTCAAACACTCCTCACTTTTTCTTCCTTTCTGAATGTAAACTGAATATACAGAATGGATAGATTTCATTTGAACATGACAGAATTTATGTATCTGAATTTAAATTGCAAGAGAGTCCATCTTTCAGAGTAAAAAGTGTGTGTGTGTCTGTGTGTGTGTGTATAATAAGATGGTCTTTCCCCACAGAACATGACATCTGACCTCAAATGTGCATGCTCTCTGGTTTGGTTAAAGTAAAATTATCTCCCAAGAGCTCAAAGTGATCTACAGACTACCTAATTAAAACCTCATTGCCTGTCTCCTCTATGCCTTGATTCCTCAACTGATTCAGAGATTAAATGACTGACAGGGTTATTTAAACTCTGGTGACCTTTTCTAGAATCTGGCTCCTTCAGCCTTTCAGACTGATACTGATGAGAGGTTTGAGGAGTTATCAACTTACTTGATTCAACTATAGAGTCTCCTAGATGTCTAATTCCACTTGATAGGCTGAATCCAGGAGGAATTTCTCTATACACATCCCTCACTGAGATAAAATTTTCATGACATTCTACCAAATTTTCTTGTATTCAACAGTCAAGTTTATCTTCGCCAGTGTTGCTCTGACTAGTATTACTAGTTGCAGACCATAAACAACAGGCTCTTGTTTATGATGCCATGACAACCAGATTTATTTTTTAAAGTATTAGAGACTGATTTATATTTCTAGGTAAAACAATGCCCAAGCAAAGGGAACCACAAGGAAGGTGCCATGAAGCCCTCATCTTAAAATAGTTCAATGGAAGAAGACAGAATTTCTTCTGTGGAAGTCTCAGAGGCACAATGCTGATTTAACTTTTAAATTCTACATCCAGGATTTCTAGAAATGGCTGATACCTTAGGTTATCAGAAATTAATAAATCACACCAAGCGTGGGCTAATAAATGGCCTTTTATATGGATATGACCTTATAACACGAGGCTTTTGCACATAAAGTTAAAGGTTTCTGAAGGAGGAACAAGCAATTAGAAACTGTCAAGTTAATTCAAAAGCACAGGTGTAGCAAACATGCTGCATAAAAACACAAATTTATCACACATGTAGAATAAAACTGGAAAGTGGATTTTATAAGAATATCACTCATTTTATAAAGTTTAAAACTACAGGTTCTTTTAATTAGCAAGTATCAGTGGAGCATTAAAAGCAATTTAATTCACAAAACTGTATTTTACATACTTCCTTTTTAGGAGCAAATGAATTTGTAAATCAAGAAACACATTTTAATAAGTTTCAGGTTTAATTTGCCTGTAAAGAAAAATTCAAATAATCTTGTGTAATGAAAATGCAAACATCTATAGTTAGAACAAATTAACATTACTCAATTCTCATTATGTTGTTCTCTTATAAAATAAAAACTCGTTAAATTCCTCCAAAAGGAATTTGTATTTAATAATATCATTAATTATAAAACAAAATATACATAGGCATATGACTAATCACTGATTTTGTTTTTTTAATAGTTAATCTTTAATTTCTTCTGATTATATGCATTAACCTGAAAAAACTTAAATTCAGAAAAGCAAACTATTGCCAAGAAGGAAAAATAGATACCCCTCCCCCTCAACATTCTGGAACTGAATATATGAATAGATCACATATAATCCAACCATATAAAAGCATTCTTTTGGGGACAACTATAGTCCAGTTTCTTAAAGTGTTCTGACTGCATATACATATTTACTTGAAACAGTCTCGTGCCATCTATCCACTCGGTTCCACATTTCAACCAGACAAGCATCCATCAACACTTTAGCTTGGAATGAGTTCTAATAAGAGAAGTGTTTCTGCAAACCAGAATTCTAAACCAAAGATTTTTCCGAAAGAAAGATTACGTGCTTACCGTATAGAGCTCGTTAAGAACCTTCATTAAGTCCTCATGAAGTTGGAATGCAATCTCTTTGCTCTGCAATGAGAAAAAATTAATATTAAAAACTGTAACAGAAACTTGTCTCTAGATGACTTACATCTTAAGAAGTCCACTGACTGAAAATAGAACAATGTGTATAACACAATGGAAGGCCAGCACGACCCTGATACAATAAACATCTTTGATCAAATGGCCCTTTCTAAATGCTAGATGTGTGCACCAATGGTTACCACTGGCTGGACAGAAGCAAAGAAGTGGACAGTGTGAATGGCTCTCCCACCATCCAAATCAGACTTTATCAAGAGTGAGAAAAAGGAGGGTGAAGCATCGTGCTTGCTCAAAAGTTGAGTTGCAGAACTTAAGTCATGAAAAGATGAATTCCAGCATCTTGCTTCCCATCTCAGTACCATCACAAGGGAATTTTGCAGTGTGAGTCCCCAGAAGGTAAGTTAGAAACCAAAAGGGAAATTTACTCTCCCTTTCCAAAATAACTACATGACTGACGACAAAAATTTTTTTTAATTAACGCATAGTTGATTTACAATGTTGTGTTAGTTTCTGGTGTATAGCAAAGTGATTCAGTTATACATATACATATATATATGTATATATAGTGTATATGTATATGTATGTATGTGTGTGTATATATATATATATATATATGTTCTTTTTCAGATTCTTTTCCATTATAGATTATTAAAAGATATTGAATATAGTTCCCTGTGCTATACAGTAGGATCTTGTTGTTTATCTATTTTATATATAGTAGTTTCTGTCTGCTAATCACAAACTCCTAATTTATCCCTCCCCACCTCTTTCCCCTTTGGTAACCATAAGTTTGTTTTCTTTGTCTGTGAGTCTGTTTCTGTTTTATAAATAAGTTCATTTACATCACTTTTAAAGATTCTACATATAAGGGATATCATATGATACTTCTCTCTCCCTTTGACTGACTACAATTTTAATTTTAAGAAAACACTTTCACAGTAGTGAGTTGGTAAGGCCACTTATGCTCCACATACTTTTTGCCTCTGCATTTATTATTGTTATTTTTTCATTAAGACAAAAAAGAGAGTTTTACTTTTCCACTCAGTGGGTAAATGACAGCATTTAAGATATCCTTCCCTAGGCTAATTCTGAGGGTTTGACAGAGGAGTATTTGAATTTTTTTTTTCAGCAAAATCTGTAAGTTAACTTTAAAGGAAATCATATATCCAAATTATTTTTTTTTCCCTGTTTTTTTTTTTTTTTTTTTTGCGGTACGCGGGCCTCTCACTGCTGTGGCCTCTCCCGCTGCGGGGCACAGGCTCCGACGCGCAGGCTCAGCGGCCATGGCTCGTGGGCCCAGCCGCTCCGCGGCATGTGGGATCCTCCCGGACCGGGACACGAACCCGTGTCCCCTGCATCGGCAGGCGGACTCTCAACCACTGCGCCACCAGGGAAGCCCTTTTTTCCTGTTTTGAGTTCAGTATTTAGTCAGGTACAGAAAATGGAAAAAAATGTGTAGCATGGCTTAATCTATAGTTTGAGACAATAACAACAACATCCACGGTTCATTTATGTGTCTCCTACTGGGCTGTCAGGACTGGGAGTAAGAGCCATATCTGTATCAGCTCTGCGACCCCAGTGTCCTGCACAGTGCTTGGACACGAGGCCAGAACTAGGGTGAAGCAAGTGAGGTGCCGAGGGTATGGAATTAAAGAAGACACTAGTCCAGGTCCCACCTGGGCACAAAGGAAGCTTCCAATCAGCACTTGCTAAATGAATCTGTAAATAAGCTGAAATACTGTTGTTTGTGTGATTTGCTGAAGAAGTTACTGCCTTTGGTAAAGGCTGGCCACTGGTGAGAGGGCAGAAAAGAAAGGCCCATAGACCACCCTTAATAAAATCAGAGGATCTAGATGAAACACAGTCCATCTGCCAACACTAGGTCATTGGGTTAGGCCTCCCTTAAAAAAGGCCACATGTGCTGAAGCAAAAATTTGTGAACATAAAATAGTGTGGGAAGATGACATCAGAGCAATAGCTAAACTTCGAGAAATTCAAGTTCGTTAGCTGCATTTGTCCCTGGGTTTTCTTGGAGTGATAAAGGGTGCTGGTGTTTATCGAGCTCTGAAAGATTTTAAATCCCTACACTTGAGTCAGAGATTTTTATGTTTTGCTGTGTCCCTGCTATGTGAAGAGGTGGGTTAAGAATCACTGAAGGGTGAAAGGAAAGTCACAAGTGAGCAAATGAAGCCAACTGAAACTCATTTATTTCCCTTAAATCTTGGCTATTCTGACTATATACATTACACTGCAATCTCCTATGATTTCAGCTTGGTGTTATTTTAATATCATATTTCATTCAAGGATCTGAGCTACCAATTCAGAACTCTCTAATGGGATCAAAGGCTACCAAGTAACTCTGCTCAGCTGCCCGCATTTCAGGTAGCAAGTCCAAAAAGAAAATATTTCTTGGCTAAGACTTTAGAACAATAACCCCCAAAATCCCTTAGGTCCAATTAACTGCAAGCCAAGAATATTTAGGATCATATTGAACACTTGGGTTTGGGGCGATAAGGGCCTGCTAAACGAGCCAAGTCAAATATCTTGCAAGAGCAAAAAGGTTCTTTGTACATTTCACAGTTTACAAGATTTCAGGTAACGAGGTAGAGGAAGTCTGGCAAAACAGACATACTGTTCTCTGCTGGGCACACTCTCACATTTTTGGTTCACCTCGGAGGCCCTGAAATATAAAACATCTGACTGGGAGGCAGTATAGAATAACACTTCGAAGCAAGGACTCTGGAGTCAGAATGCTGGGACTGAAGTCTCAAAGGCTTTGGACTCCCCTGTGCCTGAGTTTCCAGATCTATAACGGGAATGTAGTCATGGTACCTACGTCATCCGGTCGATGACAGCATTAACCAGATGACACATACACAGAACGCAGAACGGTACCTAACACACAGTAAACATCCCACAAATGTTATAATTATTTAATTCTTTCGCAGACACTGTAACGGTTAACTCCCTTGAGTGAAAAGCCCACGTGCTATTCTTCCTTCTTTTGGTCTCTACGGACACTTATTCCATTGACTTCCACGTAGGAAGTGCTTGGCAGATACCGGTTGAATTGAATTGGATGTCCTTCACCCCACTCCCCATTACCCTGGCCTTTAGATCCACCCAAGTGACCCCTGATTTGGAAGGGCCTCAAGTATTGTGCTCCAGCCCTTGAGCCCTTCTTACATCCATACACCCTTGCCACACATGTACACTGAACTTATCTATGTTCCATTTTCGTGGGTATACTACTGGTGGTACCAGATGAATTAATCAAACATCGACTAGGAAATGGATAATTCCTCAAGCCAATGGGATAAGATATATACAACTCATGAAAGAGGCTGTTAAGGAGCCAGGCTTCAGTGGGAACTTTAAATTCTGTGAGAAGTTGGTGGCAAGTTATTTTCAGGTAGGTAGAGCCCCAGCTACCCTCATGACACATCACTGAAGTTTCCGCCTAGATGTTCGCTTTGAATGACAGTCTAAACTCTCCGTGGCCTAGTCAGTAGCCTCGAAATTAACCATTTTCTCCCCGCCCTGCACCACTCCTTTTGCCTGCAAAAACTGTTAAAAGAATTGGGCTGTGCTCTGAAACATTAGACCACGTGACTGAAGGGTGAAGCATGAATCTGCACACCCTTTTGTTCACAGGTACCCGGGCCAGACAACATCAAGTCCTAGTCTGAGTGCTGGGGGCTTGGTCCCTGTCCCCACGGCATAGAAGCAACGACAAGATCACCTCATGTTATCCCCACCCCCAACTTTAAACATGTCTCCAATTTATTACGGTAACAGTGAAAAACAGTCCTTTCTTCTAAATACGACTCTGGACCCCAAGAGAAGCAATCTTAAAACAAAACACATCTGATGTGGCACACAGGATGCTGACATACTCAACTAATGCACTGAAACCCTTTAGAAAATATCTGGATTATCAAAAGTCCCTCAAACTTCAATAGGTTTAAGTATACCTCTGGATTCCATTCCATTAAAAATTTGAAAACAGTGAGAGCAGACCCTTGACCCTTGACCCTTGACCAAGAGCTGCTAGGTAAGAAAAAGGATACGGGTATTAAGGAAAGCAATCAATGCTCCCTTTGTACAAGAGAAAAAAATAACTTTATGAAATGATATATGCTTGAAATAAAGTATTTTTCATGTTATTTGCGATTGGCTGATTAAAATTACTTTTGCACAGGGAAAAGCAGTTGCAGTCCCCTCCAACTGCTTCAGGTATGGAGTTGAAAAAGCGAACAGGTTTTTTTCCCCCATTCTGTGGGCCTATATAAGTTCAAATGATGGTAAAAACTTCTAATGCATTGCAATAGGATTCTAGGATTCTGACCCAAGGGGAAAGAAAATGGTTAGAACTTCCATTCAGTTGACATTTATTAAATGTCTCCAATGTGTAAACCCGGAGTTGAATACCAAGTCAATTTCTAATTGTTTCCTATTTATTATCACTTTGATGTTTCAGACAATTCAAACATAAGTCCAAAATGAACAGTCCCGAAGTTTCCACCTTTTTTCATTATAAAAATGAATTAAGGGCTTCCCTGGTGGCGCAGTGGTTGGGGGTCCGCCTGCCGATGCAGGGGGCACTGGTTCGTGCCCCTGTCCGGGAGGATCCCACATGCCGCGGAGCGGCTGGGCCTGTGAGCCATGGCCGCTGGGCCAGCGCGTCCGGAGCCTGTGCTCCGCGGCGGGAGAGGCCACAGCAGTGAGAGGCCCGTGTACCGCAAAAAAAAAAAAAAAAATGAATTAAGTGTATTGAATAATATTGGAAAAATAGAGAACAGAAGGCCAAAACTACCACCATTATAATTTGATGGGTGTAGTTCCTTCAAGTTTATTTATCTAAACAGAGGTCTGAGTTGTAATCATTCTATAATAATAAAGTATCTTTTTTCTACTCTGCTTTCTTCCAGTTATCATACATTTTCCCATGTACTTATATAATTTTCAGAACATTATTATTGATTAAAATAACTACACAGTGAATGTATATTAACCATTCTTCTATTACGGTTTCCAATGTTTCCACTATTTTCCATCAATCATTCAATTACTTACTTATTCATTCAATTTCACCAATATATTTTAATCACCCTGAACTATTATCATGAATGCTGTTCTAAAGTCATACCTTCACATGGGAGCATATGTATATGTATAGCTGATTCACTTTGTTATAAAGCAGAAACTAACACACCATTGTAAAGCAATTATACCCCAAGAAAGATGTTAAAAAAAAAAATAAAATAAAATAAATAAAGTCATACCTTGCATTTTGCCCTGTTGCCTTAGTGTCAATTCCCAGACATGAAATTACCAGGATAGAAGTATTGACATTTTAAAGACCCTGGATTCACACTGGAAGATTACTTTCTAAAAGGGTTATAATGAATTTATATCACTTCCAGGACAATAGTGTCATTCATGTCAGAATCTGGGGTTCATCCAAGACTTGCTTCTTCTCCTTGAAAGAGAAGCCACCAATCTTATCTATTCTGGTTGATCTGTTTTTCGGTACGTCATGAGAATTTTTTTTAAAGATAAAGACCTAGGGAACTCCCTGGCAGTCCAGTGTTTAGGACTCTGCCTTTCCACCGCAGGGGGCACGGGTTCAATCCCTATCGGGGAACTAAGATCCTGTAAGCTGCGTGGTGCAGCACCTCCCCCCACCAAAAAAAGATGAAGAGCTAATTATGTCCTTCCTCTGATTAAAACCCATCAAATTCTTGCTATATTTTTTTCAGGATAGAGTTACAATTTCTTAAATCACTCATAACTTCCCCTGTCAAACTAGTCTACCTTACCTTCCACAAATCTCAAACCACATCCTTTAGCCTGATAAGCTGCTCAGTCCCAGGTTCTACTTTCACATCTCTGCCTTCCCCATGCCGTCCTCATTGCCCAGACTCTGCTTCCTTCTCTGGCCTAGTACAATCCTACATGCTACTACTTTGTGAAAACTTTCTTGTAACTTCACCTTGTCCTTCAAATAAAGAAATTAGACCCTCCCTTCTTTGTGACTGTATAATACATTCATTCATTATCACTTCTAGGCTGTATGATTTAGTGGTTAGTTGTTCAAACTCTAA
This sequence comes from Phocoena phocoena, assembly GCF_963924675.1. NCBI lineage: Eukaryota > Metazoa > Chordata > Mammalia > Artiodactyla > Phocoenidae > Phocoena > Phocoena phocoena. The sequence goes on from NC_089229.1 coordinate 52,458,133, forward strand.
AACTGGATGCCTGTTTCCAAACTCTCCTGTCTGTGCATAAGTTAAATAGTTTTGTGAGTGTCCTCAATGGCAAAACAGAGATACCAACAGCCTCTACATCACAGGGTTTTATCGGGATGGTCCTTATTAAACACTTAACACAAAACCCAGCACACAGTTGAGTGTTAAACTGATGCCGCCCGTTATTATTACGCTCATCATGTTTCTTTTTCTCTTCATAAACAGAGGGTTTCTTTGAAAGCAGGGACCGTGTCCTAATCACTTTTGTGTTCCCAGGGCCTGCCGTGGTGCCTGGCACACTGTAGGTGCTCGATATACCTTTGATGAATGAATGGGACCCAGAGGTGAGTAAGGTATGGCTTCCTCCCTCCAGAGTCCACAGTCTAATGGAGGAGCTAGGTGTGCCCAAACAGCTTCCTATACAGAGCACTGTGATAAGTGCTACACTGGGTGGACCCTGGCCAGTATCTCTGTTCCTGGAGAACAGCAGGCTTGCTCCCTGGAACCTCCCAGAAAGGGGAGAAAGGAAGGCAGAACGAAGAGCATAATTAATACAACCATAATTGAGTACATTGGGCAATCGATCAAGTGATCTATATGGCTGGATTAAATGACCAATTCAGAGGGCCTCTGGCCTCTCACAGAGTTATTTTTAAAGTGAATCTATTGTGATGACCAGTCAAGGAATCCTGACCTTATGCTGAGTCAGAGTGAGACTAAGAGAGAAGAAGGAAAACCAGATTAAATATTTAATGAGAGGGCTGCAAATGATTATAGTGTCTCACGCTTGGACGGAAATTCTGGTTAAAAGGGTCAGGCCATACCTCTACGGTGTGTGTGCTTTTACATTTCCAAGACCTCGTGTTCATGTGTCTTTATAATAATAGATTCTCTTAATTCATGTAAACTCTGAAGACAGCAGCAACAGCATCCCCCAAAATGCCTAATGGAAAAATTGGGGCTGGGCTTAATGGCCTGAAGCAAGCTATAATATTTATAGTGTAGTTGCACATTTCCTTTCTATCTGTCAAGGGACATGGATTTGTACTTATTAAAATCACAACTAAGTATCAGTGTATGGAATTAGCCTCATGATCTACTGCATTCCTAAGGCGAAAAATAATCAACATTCTTTTAGATAAAACTCCATGTCAGGGCTTCCCTGGTGGCGCAGTGGTTGAGAGTGTGCCTGCCGATGCAGGGGACACGGGTTCGTGTCCCGGTCCGGGAAGATCCCACATGCCGTGGAGCGGCTGGGACCGTGAGCCATGGCCGCTGAGCCTGTGTGTCCGGAGCCTGTGCTCCGCAACGGGAGAGGCCACAACAGTGAGAGGCCCACGTACCACAAAAAAAAAAAAAACTCCATGTCACTAGAAAATGTGGGAAAGTTAGAAAAAAAATCATAGATACAGGGGAACCAGAGCTTCATTTTGAAACAAGACAAAACTTAAAGGAAATATCTGGGGCATCTCCTAGAATATTTACTAATGTAACTGCTAGGCAAATGTGGCATTCGACTGTGCTCAGCCTGTGAGCAGGCAAAAGTGCAAAGTCACGTACACCAGTGTCACTCATAACCACCCAGGTATAAAGGGCACTTGAACAGATTAAGTAACTCAAGACTGAAATTTTAAGTCCTACAGGGAATAAAGTAGATGAAACAATTAGTATCATTTTCAGCTTGCACTTCCTTAACTCTTCAAGAAACACAATTTTTCATGCTAGGGATATTTCTCTACTCAAAATGGCGATACACTGGAAACACCATTTCAGTGCCTCTAAATGAATAATCACTTAGGCATAATTCTCAGTAGTGGATATAAACAAACCTACCTAATTAAAATCAGAATGCGTTATGAAACTCTGGTTAAGACTGTAATATGATTAACTAAAAACTAGCAGAAATACACTTCCAGACCACTTTTCAATACGCTGAGCTTAACAAAAATGTAATAACTCAGCTTTATTAACAATTCCTTAATATAATTCCTTAACAATTATCATAATAATACATCATCTTTAGTACATGAACCTGAGTCTACTAATTTATCACTAAAGACAACTGTCTTTCTCTCCTGTGAAAGATGTGATTGTGCAAAGATCCAGTGTGACCAAAAGCTTACATCTATGGCACAGTTGGCTGGGGTTATGAGTATAACCTGTGGTCAAGCAAACTAGACCATATTGTGTAGGGAACCCATGACCTCAGTCTTAACGGCACTGTGGTAAGAAAAATCCAGGGACTGTTTACAAAACTAAATAAAGTAAGTAGGAGATTTGCTCATTTATAAGTCATTCATTGAATTAGTAAGCAAAAGGCAGAGATTCTTTGAGATACTGATAAAAGTTCATTTATTCATGTACACACTCATGCATTCAGTCATTCATTCTACCAGTTTATATGAGTATCTTCTATGTGCCAAAGATAGAAAAGTGGTCTTACATTTTAGTGAGAGAGGTAAACAAAACAATTTCAATTCAGTCTGATTTATGCTTATTCAAACAATTTAAACCAAGTGAAATTTCTCTATATAACTCTTGAACCAAGCCCAAAATTTAATAAACCAATCTTCAAGAATTTATCCTAAATCAGAAATTTCCTTTAAAGATATATATTTATCCTAATATTAATAGTACCATCTCAGAACTACAACTCATTAATTGGTCTATAGAATTAACCATGTATTTAAGTAAAGGTAGCTTACGGAATAGAAAAAAACCCAAAAAACAAATTCCCATGGGCTAAGTGTCCTGTTCACCAAGAACTTGGTTCGTTGAATACTACCAGAGAATTTGAGAAAACACCTATGGCTAGTAGGCAAATGTACACGGGGTGACAGCCTACTTGAAGCAGGAAAAAACAAACAAACAAACCCCAAACCATCAACATAGATCCAGATTATTTATTGGTCAGATTATTTAAATATCTTTACTTCCCTGAGCTGTTTCCTCATCTGAAAAATGGAGAAGATTCCAATAATATACTCCCTAGGGTTCTTAAGAGGATTAAATGAGATATCCATTGTTACGTGTTTAACAAGGTGCCTGGCACATACCAAGCACTCCATAAATGTAACTGTCATGATGCTATTATCAGCTCAGCATCATATCCTTGTTTCATTTCATGAAGTCACCCTCCATTTTTCTAAATGCTAATGTAACAGTCTACTCATAGCAACTTTCAAATCAGTATGTCTCAGATGGTCACTTCGACCTAATTCAAGATTTACTTTCTAGAATACTTGTGTTTGAGGTACTATTATACCAAGGAGGATAAAGTCTATTCCAGAGAACACTGCAAAGCTACAAAGAAGCAGAACTCTTAATTCTGAGCAAGCCCTTGCTGACTTTAGACTGTTAGGTCTTCCTTAGAATAAAGTAAAACTTGTCTCCACTTAAGTTCTACCAGTCAGTCTTAACTTACAGACTTGTAGAGCTAGTTAATCTAAGTCATCTTCTACATGACAGGTCTTCAAATATTTGAGACAGTTACTATGTCCTAGCTAAGGCTTACTTTCTCTGTACCAAACATTCCCACTGTCTTCAACTGTTCCTTATATGACACAGTTTAAAGAAATGAAGAGAGAATTCTCTTTGCCTCCCAGATAATTTTCACTGTCTTGGAGCTAGTGGCAATAAGGACACTTTCTTTATACTTCAAGGGGTAGAAGCTAAGATCTTGGGAAGATTAGGAGGCAACACACACCTCTCAGTGACTTGCATTTGCTTGCAATCACCCTGTTTTGTGGTGGCAGTCCAAACCCACATCTGCACAGTTAAGGTAAGCCCAAGAATCCTGGAATCACTGTTAGCTTTTTTTTTTTTCTCCAACAGGCTAAAGAGCCATCAGATGAAGGAGTAGAAGCCTTACAATCTGATTAGGATGGACTGAATAAGAATGTCCTGGCTTTGAATTTCCAACAGACCTTTCATAAAACAACAAAAAGCCATTTGATTCATTCTTGATCTACATGGATGAGATCTTTTTGAAGACAATATCATTATAAGTATGGAGATACTCTCTGGCCATAACTCATGGTAGAGCAAAAATCATCACCCAGATTACTAATGCACCAGCTTCCTCACTAGGTTCCCCAAGACTGGTTTCTTCTCATCCCAATTTACTCCTCACAATGCTCTCAAAAAACAAAGCTGATTATGCCATATCCCTGACACAGAATCTCTCTTGGCTTCCTTAGTTGTTTAGATGAAAACATACCAGTTCCTCAAACTGAAAATCAAAATTCTTCCATGCCTGCAGCCCTCACCCCCAACGTGCCTTTCTAGATCACAGGTAGCTGTTATCCCACTATGTACACTTTGCCGTGTTATAGGCTATACTCCTAACCCCAGCCAGCTGTGTAACTGATGTGAGCTTTAGGTCCAGGCCAGAAAGAGGTGGCCTACGATGACAATTCACTTCCGTTAAGAGTTGTGAAGAGGGGGCCAAGAGCCCCACCTACCGTCATCTTCCCCTAGCATCATTTCCTGGATACGTGCTAGCCTTGATCAGAACCCCAGGCCCTGGTCCTGTGCTGTTCTCTACATACATATAGAAGGATGCACTTCTCCTAATTCCTCTGTAAAACCTCACCAAGTTTAAGACGTTGATCAAATGCCGCTCTCTCTGTGAAGCCTTTCTCCATTTTCCTAGGCAGTATGCCTTACTCAATCATCTGTGCATTTGGTGCTCTTGGGTCCTATTTCTGTAAGAGCAGTTGCCAACTTAGAATGTAATTTTTATCTCTATACTTCCTTTCGTTACTAGATTATAAGCCCCTCTGGAATACTAATTGAGGATTTGTGTCTTACTTTTGTGACCCTAGAACCCACCATTGTGCCTGTCACATAACGATAATCAATAAAGGTTTGCTGAATTAATAATGAAATAGAATGTCTACTGTTTCGGAAAAGAGAACTGATTTCAGTAAAGCTAGGTTTCAGAAAAAAAGGAAATGAGAGGAAAAGTAGAAGTTGCAATGAATTTGTCATGACTGGTCAGTGTAATTATAAGACCTCGCCAAAAAATGAAAGATTATTTTAGCAGCCCCTTGCAATCTCTATCTTTAGAGCTAAAGAAATGAAATTTTAATGGCCATGTTTACTCAAGCCAGTGCGCTAAGCCAATTATGGTTCTGTGTTCACTTGAAACTACCAAAGTTTAAAAAGTAAAAGTGGTGCATGTATTTATTTACTACTGTTATTGAACATTAGTGGGTTTTCTCAATCCATATAGTTCATATAGCCAGTGTCAAATTTTGTTAAGTTTCTAGATTGATCTGACAAAGTATTTAGTTGGTAAAATTTCTGCTTGTTTCTATTTAATTGCCTCTCTAACAATAAGAAAAAAATGTTTCCCTTTGACTGAGATTTAAAAGGTACTGAAATCAATCTGACAGCCACATTCAGTATTTGTTCGCAACTGCATATTTTTGGGTTGCTATTACTCAAGGTGTCACGAGTGTTTCTTAATCCAAATATTTGCTATATGTGCAATATCCCCTAATATGGCATTTCTTGCAGCTGCTGGAAATCTTTTAGAATCCTACCACATGAAATTAAACAAAGTCTTCAAATGGTAAGAAACACTGGCTAGCAACCAGAATACTGTTCTCAGGTTGCTTCAGACTTTGTTGATCTCAACTACAGACACCTCGACCTATGGTATAGGAATGTTCTCTCATCAGTTCTTTTAAGAATGTGGTTTCCTTCTTGGATGAGGAGAATGGGTAAGGATTGAGTGTTCAAGGCTCTTTAAAAATGAACTTTCTTAAGTGCTGATCTTTTATGAATGACTGAACCTAAATAAACCTGGTACTGAATATATATATATACATATATATATATTTTTAAACTTCTCTTGATGGGAGATGAGAGACTGGGTGCCTTTGACCTACTCCATACTTGTTAATTTAATCTAGAGTTGTAAACCCTGTAATTGAAATGTAAACCAAATTGGAACATTTCTTTTAAAAAAATGTTTGGAAAAATGGAAAACTCAAGTTGGATTAATGGTTCTCAACTTGGTCCAATTCTCCCCCCAGGGGACATCTGGTGACATCTGAAGGAATTTTTGGTTGTCAAAACTAATAAGGTGCTACTGGCATTTAGCAGGTAGAGAAATCCACAGTCATCCAATTGTTCTTCCATCGGTAGTGTGTCATTTTTCTCTGGCTGCTTTCAATATATTTTTCTTTGTCTTTAGTTTTTGGTTTGATTATGATGAGTGTAGGCATGTACTTCTTTGGATTCATCTAGCTTGGGTTTTGCTGGCTTCTTGAACGGGTAGGCTTATCTTGTTTGCCAAAATTTGGGAAGTTTTGTTGTAATTATTTTTTCAAATGTTTTTTCTACCCACTCGCTTTCTCCTCTCCTCAGAGATTCTGCTGACATGAGTATCAGACCTTTTAGGATTGTCCCAACGCTCCCTGAGGCACTGATTATTTTTTTCCCAATCTTTTTTTCTGTTGTTCAGGTTAGATAATTTCTGTTAATCTATCTTTAAGATGAACTGAAACTCATCTCTTTCCTCTGTTATCTTTATTCTTCTATTGAAACCCGTCTAGTGAGTTTTTAATTTTGGTTACTGTATTTTTCAGTTCTAAAATTTCCATTTGGTTCCCCCCCCCCACGGCTGAGACTTATCTTTCCATTCGTTTCAACAGTATTTGCTCTCACTTCTTGGAACATTTTTATCATGTTTGCTTTACAAGTCTTTGTTAGCTAATTGCACCATTTGTGTCCTTCAGGATCGGCCATTTATTGACTGTTTTTCCCATGTCAGCTGACGTTTTCCTGGTTATTTGTATGCTGAGTAATTGGGATTATACTCCAGATATTTTGAATATTATGTTATGAGACTCCAGGTTTTATTTAAACCACATGTAGAATGTTGATATTTTTGTTTTATCAGGAAATCAACCAAGTTGAATTCAGGATGCAAATTCTGACCGGCCTTCTATGGGGTGTGGTTTCAATATCCATACTGTTGCCAACACCTTTGTAGCACTCTTTGGATCTGACTTGCATATGCACCATTCAGTGGCCAGTCTGGAGCCCAGGCAGTGGTCTATCCCTTAGTCCAGCTCCCAAAGTCTTTGGTAGGTATACTGCTTAAGATCAAACCCAAGCATGTGCAGGTCAGGAGAGAGCCCAGGAGTTAATAAAGGACTTTGTGAGATTGCTTTTTAAACCTACACCCTCTCTGTAATCTCCCTAGTACTTTTTGGTCCCTTTGACACCCCCTTTCAGTCCTCAGCCCAGAAGCCTGGCACATTAGTTATTCTACCCTGCCACAGACTTGCCATGACTCATTTCTCCTCTGATTTCTCTCTCTTAGGAAGTAGACAGCCCTGTCGATACTGGGTCTTCTGAAAGGCCTTGAAATTTCTATTACGTGGCTGACGCTTATCTCTGGTTTCTAATACAGATGTAAGTATTCATTATTTATTCATTCAATAAATATTTACACAGTACCTACTATGTGCTAGTCACTGTTTCAGTGAACAATACAAGATTCCTCCCCCTCAGAAACTTACATTTAAATGGAGGGGAGACAGAAAGTAAACAAATACTGAGTAAATACAAAATATTGCAGAAAGGGATAAGTGCTGGAGAGAAAAATAAAGTTAGGGAAAGGAGATGGGGGTATAGATTTCCTTTCAGAGTAAGGTGGGAACGAATAGAGTGAGCAAAGAAGTATGGGATCTGCTTGAAGGTAAAAGGACTGTTCCAGTCTTTCCTATTTGTACATTTGATTAGTCATTGCAAAGAGAACTTGGGAGGTAAGGCTGTTGCAGCCCTTGTGCATGCCGCCATCTTGCTCAGAAGTTCCCTGATTTCGTGTCTTCATTTTAAGCACCATACTGTATATTCAAAGCACAGTTTTCAAGTGCACTTGGAGAATAGGCTAATTCTCCATTAATAAACAGCCTTTAGGGCTGAATTAGTTACTGGATATAGTTCCCCACTTCTTTGTGGTAAACACTGATTGGTGTACTCGGGGCCAAGTTTCTTTAAGGTTTTAGTTTACAATGAATAATTGTTTTCTTTGTGTCTTATACAATATGTTCATTGTACAAAAATCAGAAATTAGGAATAATCAAACAGAAGAAAATAAAAGTAACTTAGAGATACCCATTTAAAATAATTTTGGTCTATATACTTTCAGATTTTTTTTTTACCATAAATAAGTTTCAAGTGCTTTTTGAAAACTATTCTCAATGTAATTATGGGTTCAACTACTACATCATGCTGTGTGACAAAACGTCCAACTTAGCTGACCTCACTGACCTCAGGTTTTGTAACATTATATCACTTTCCAGGAAGACAGACACATAACATCTGCTTAATATCATATTTAAAAGTCTTTAATGAAGCCTCTTAACTAATGGGGAATGCTCTTATCTAGTAACTCAGCTGCTAAATTTATGGCTAGGTCAATCACATATGTCCTGTTGTCACTAAATAATAAAGGCAACAACATAAATGCAAGAACAGCAGCACTGACAACTGCCATTTATTTATGTGCCAGCCATCCTGATAAGCAAGTTATAAATACAAATTTAAAATAGTTTCTAAAATATTTCAGAAAAGCGCATCCCTGTAAGAAACGACAGCTTGGTTTTGATTTACTTCTAGAGAAACGAGCTAACCATAGGGTTGATAAAACTCAAGAGAACCAGCTAGTAGCATTAGCTTGAACGACTCTCACTTATTTAACCACTCCCCATCAATTATTAAGCTGTCCCTTGAGGCCACCGGAATACCATTTAATTCTTCTGCTACACTGCACTGAAATGCTTTGAAAAAGTTCCTCTTGTTATATTATTTACCACTGTTGCATCAGCATACTAAATCACATGTGGTAGCTCTCTGCTAATAAATAGTCAGTTTATTTTTCAGGGGACAGATTGCTCCTTGGTAAATCACAGCCATGACCATCTTTACTCCAGAAAGGCAGAAAGTAAGAATTTCATCCAAAGCATGAAATTCTAATGCCACCCTCTGGCCTAATAATTCTACTTCAAGGAATGTAGCATAAGAAAAATATCAAAGATGTGTGAAAGATTTAAATGTCCTACAATGGGAAAAGCAACACGGCCGTGCTGACAGTGAAACATTATGCAGGTGCAAAGTATCCTATTTTAAAAGATTATTTCCAGACATGGGAAACGCTAACGATATGTTCCATGAAAAGGGCAGGTTCCCAGGCTATCTGCAATGAAATCTCAATTTTGTAAAATACATATGTATGTATGTTTGTGTAGTACACATGTATGCTTATACATATGAATGCTGAAAAGATATAGCCAGAAATATTACCAGTAGGTAGTATTAATATGGGTAACTCATTTCCATTTTTATATTTTTTGGTGTTTCCTAAATTTCTACAATGAATATGTATTTTTATATTCAAAAAGAAATAGACTCTCTTTTATATATAGATTTATATAGATTTGTACAATAGGAAAGACTTTTATTTATAGATCTGTAAAGTTTTCAGATTTTTTTAAACTTAGGGACTTTTTCTTCAAAACAAGGTTAGAGCCTTAGAGATCTGTACTAGATTAGTATCATTTATTAACTCAAAGCATCTGCTTGAATATTAACTTATTTTAAATGGCCTAATTGAAAACACAGTGTTTTTCTTTTTCTCCCATGAAATGTCTTTGTTTTCTTTCATACTAGGGTATTTAAATAGAATATGATTCGTTTTGATAAAAATTTTAAAATGACCTCAAATTTCCAAATCTTACTAGTAATTTCTCTTTCCTTTCAGATTAGGCCATACAATCAACAATACCAAAAGTGGGTTAATTTAATTCCTGTGAGTCTGAATCTGATAACCTACGGCATTTAGGCCAAAGTGAGGTCATTCTCAGTGGCTTGCAGCCAGTCTCTGCTGCTTTGAATCTCTGCCTATAACTTGGATGACTGACAGATTTTGCTGCCTCATCCAGAACTATCATTCTTCAGGATTTTCATTAGAAATGAATGGGGCCAAGACCCCCAGTGTCCCAATCTCAGAAGTTTCTAACCTGTGCATTGTGTAACATCTCCAGTTACCACTGAAAAACACCAACACAGTTATAGTAACTACGAACTACCTAAGACGTACAGGCAAAGACAAGAAGACGTTACCAGCCAGCCCAGCTCTGCAAATTATATCTGAGCCTTTTGTTTCCTCATCCCTGAAATGTGGCTTATAATCCCTGTTCACTGGGCAGCTGTGAGGGTGCATGAGTTAATGTGTGAAAAACGCTGGGCATGGTGCTGGGTGCACAGTTAAAATTCAGTAAAGTGGTAGGGTTATGTCATTATTATTGGTGAAGAAACAAAATAAATTATATTTGTACACATATTTATGCAAACCAAGAATAAAAACGTTAATAATTTGAAAACAATCCATGAGGAAATGACAGACTTGTAGATAATTTAAAACACACAGAGATAATTTAACATATTCAAAGGCTGCCATTTTATGGTGCTCCCTCTAGACTACATACTTCTGTTAACGTTCGTAAACTTGATACAGAAGATCATGTGATAAGGTGCTTAAATAAAGTGATTATTGCAAGCTAGCTGTGGTCTTTCCTACATGGTGACCGCTGACGCTAATTACTTTATGTTTAACATACGAATCACACAATTTCTGGCTGCAGCGCCAACCCAGATGCAGACCACTCTTGAGTGTGAGTAATGGAAAGAAGGTGGCAAAATCTCATCACTCCAGCAGGCAGGGCTGGAGAACAGGGCAAGAGGCACCTCACTGCCTCTTGTTCTTCGGGAAGGACAGCAGGACTGATCATGAAAAACCCCTGTGTACAAGGAGTCTCCAATTTCTGACCTTCTCCTAAAACAGTAAAGCAGAACTTATGAGAGTAAAAGCAGAGTCCTACTCTGTCTGTGCTCACATTGTCCATACCTAACAGAGGGTCTGGAATTGAATAACTCATTGTTGAAGGAATGAAGAAATCAGTGAAGCCCCGAAGTTAAGACTGTCTATGTGAAATAGCTGTGGGGGACCTGAGAGGCACAGGGGGTGCTGACCAACACAGGTATTCACTGCATTATCCCCTAAGTTCCCATTAATTGTTGAAATGTGAGGACCAAAATTTTAATTCAGCTCCAAGCAAGGATGCTGGAGCATCTCTCAGAGTCTGTTTACAAACAGGGTTTGGAACTTCATAATAAGTGATATACAAATACCACGTGACGATCCGGACGATGTTCAGCACAGTTGTGCTACATAGTCTCTTTAGAATGAGGACACATTTAAGATAATGTCCGGTGTAATTTCACATTACATAATTATTGCAGGTGTAAGGAATAAGTGTTTACTGTATAGATAATAACAAAGATAACAGCTAAAAATTAGTTAGACCATATTAGCATTAAATCTAGACACTGGGGTTAAGTAGCTTTCCATGCAGGACTCATGAATCTCCATACAGGTATCTGAAATAGGTTACTGTTACAGATGCAGAAACTGAGACTTGAATTAAGAGGTTTACAAACACTCCCAGGTCCACAAAGATAACAAGAGTGACAAAAGTAAGATTCATACGCAAAGTATCTGATGTCAGAGACTTAGAGATGAATCACTATGTTATTCTGACCAACAGGCTTCATCTACAGCTCGAAAAACCTAAATCTGAAATAGCTGATACTTGAATAATTGGGTATTATTATTTTTTGAAAGCTTCCCTTTTTTTACCCGTTGCAAACTGTCAAGCATAGGCAACTATTTCTAAAACTGGTTCTGATGTGATTAAAATTTAAGTCTTGAAGCTGTTGCCTATACCTATGCCTGGAATTAGGTATTCCTATAAGTGTCTTCCTGATTATTATATCCATTTGGAAACAAAAACATTCCTAGAATTACCTGCTCCAAACTCCTTATTTGATAGAACAGTCTGGGTAACAGGATTCTTGGTCAATGACTAAACTGAATATGACACAGCTGTGTAAGACGGTATACCTGTCAAGCACCCAGCATCTAACTGGATCTCCATACAGACATGGGGTTATTTTTGAAAAACGAGTAAGTTGCAAAATCCCCTCCCAAGAAGAACAAGCATTGTGCTCACTAAGGACTCCACAGAAGTTCTAAAGGTCAATTCAGACTGGTTCTGATCATTTCCTTCTGTTTTGATAAAAAAACATGCTTCTGGAACCATAACAATGGAAGAAGAGCTGGAGAAGGAGAACGGCTTGATGATATATATATATATATATATAAAAAAAAGCAGAAAAGCCTAGTCTTGCTTTTTAATCTAAAGGGATATGAAGTTCTCTGGACTTGACAGATATGGGTCCTGGCTTCCTATCTTTACAGATGACAAATGTGTCCTAGTGGGCTGATCTGGCTCCTCAAGAATTCCAGTCTTACCTTCTCTTATTCTTAATTTGAAAAACATGGAAAGGTGAGGCATGTCATCTGCTGGGTCTGCTTGAGGAAGTGGAATTTTATACCTGTCACTCTAATGACTATGAACTTTCCAGCTGATCGGCAATAGTTAGCGGTGAGAAGACTGTTCTCCCCACTAAATGCTGAAGTAACCAGGAGTCTGCTATAAATAGGCAGCTTCCAAGGATTACAATTCTTTGAGTCCCAGAAAATCTGGATAAGAAGAGAACTTCTAGGTAGCAAACAAGCAGGCGTGGTGTATACTTACTGTACATTCCTCAGGCCCTCTTTCAAGAACATATTTCCCCAACTACTGGGAATATTGGCTGCTGGCTGTCGAAACTTACAGCTGACCTCTCTCTCGGAATCACCCTTGGGAACTACCCTCCAAGGGGAGCTGCATCACCCCAAGATTACTTAGCCCCTCCCCAAGGGCAGCTCAAATCCAATGTCTGCAAAACAAAGGCGAGGCCTCCTTGGCGACAAACTCCAAAGGGCCATCCCAGCCCCAGAGCTCCCATAGGCTCACCTTCCCCTTCTGCCAGTCCAGCCTTCCCCACTCCCTTAGACAGAAGAGAGCACTCTCTTGAATCATCTCCCAAGATCACAAAAGCAGAAGAGTTGGGATTCAAGTCCCAATCCATTTGACTCTCAGCCCTACGTTTCCATCAACTTTATGAAGCCCTTGACTTTGACATACAAAACACAAATCCTTACAGCTTCGCAAGACATGCAAAGTCCCTTTTGATATGACAGTCCTTTCTAGCCTCACACCCCATCACTCACTCCCATACAACCTCTGGTCCAGTCACACCAAACTCTTTCCTTTCCCTGAATGTGTCACGCTTCTGCTTTCTACCTGGAATAGTTCATTGTTCTCATCTGCTTGATGATCACCTCCATCTCCTACAGGTCTCACTTCAGGTGTTCCCTCCTCTATATAGGAAGAATATCCTGGCCCCTCAGTAGGGTTAAGATTTCCAGCCTTCAAGTTTCTACCACAGGTTGTGTGTTCCCTTATTGTGGTGACTGTTAATTATTGTAATGGATTCTTTGTAGGCAGGGAACGTGTCTTTTAACTCTGCTTCCCGGCCTGGCATTTTAAAGATGTTTTGCTGGATGGATAAATAAACGAAGTCAATTGAGGTGCTGGTCCCAGAGGCCCTGGCTGAAAGGTTGCCAGCATCCCCATGACTGGGAAGCATCATATAGCGTCATACAAATTTGGATTAACTGTGACCTCCTTGAGCACGGGGACTAGTTTTTCTTCATCAAAGTAACCTTTCCAAGACCTGACACCATCTCTCTCATAGAGGACAAGACGCAAAAAGCCCACTGAACCAAATGAGGTCTTGGCAGAAAGGGCTGACGTACGAGAAAATTACTTACTTTCCTGGCTCAGTCTAAACTATTTTTAAAAAATCTCTATGTTTTAAGATACATAGGATATTTCTCTACATGGTCTCTTCTTAATATGTTCTTATTTCCAAATTAAAAAATTTTTTCCTTTGTTTGAAACTTTTTTTTTTCCTATTTAAGAGAGCAAAAGAAAACTTCGAGTTTGCTAAATTCCATTTCTAGGTCAGAAATCAAATCTAATGTGGACACATCAAACATGACTAAGAAGTTTCCCAGATGGCCTGCATGACACAACTTTGTTTTAAGGGGTCCCTCTGAAACATAAATGTGTTTAATCTACAAGGTGGTTCCCCCCCCCCCACTTTCTGAAACTAGTAATTACTTACTGAATAGATGTACAGATATTGGTATAGGCACCAAACACCCTGAGTATGAAGCTGAGGAGGTGGTAGAAAACCCTTGTCCTATAAACATAAAAACCAAAAGCCAGTCTTATTGAGCAAGTAGCTGCATTCCCTACACAGGAAATGGTCCAATTTTGTTATTGTTCTCAACAAAGATGTCCAAACAACAAAAAAAATTGCTGAGAGCTGGCTGAGACTGGTAACAATGATATGAAGCCTTAAAAGTCCAGTTCCTTTTTTTTTTTTAAGTAGATTTGGGAAGGAGGAAGCTCTCTAGCATGTAAGGGACTGAATTTTCCATGCCCTGGGGAATTTTTTTCCTGTCACTCTCTCACAGCTTCTGCTGCTAGTCTGGTGGGAATAAGAAAAAAACTGTGATAACATTTTCCCAAGAGAGCAGCGATTTAACTTTTTGTTCTGTGTCTTTAAAATATCTGTTCATTTATTTATTTTTTGAGCCTAATATTTATTGAATACGATTAAGTCATTAAGGCAGCAGACCCTTCTCAGTCTTGGTTACGGGCTCAGTGGTTATAGGGAAGCACACTCTGGCAGGATTGATGGAGGATACCTTTTTAAACATCCTGGTGGAATCCTCACTTATCTGCATGAAACGCATAATCACATTGTTCAGATAGATGTCACTCAAGGTTGCGTGGTCTTTGCTTTCTCGTCTCACTTGGTTCAGGAGCAAATACCAGCAGTTCACTGGAGACAACAAGTTCTGGTCTTTCCTAAGAAGTGAAGGAGAGAGAGAATTACCATCAAGTTCAAAGCTGCCCCAATCAGCTAAGGGAAAGTCACCAAGGCAAACTAGGAGCCACAACAGACGGGCACTGTCCCTGTTCTTTCTCCTCTGAGCATTGCTCATAGCAAGACACTCGAGAGCCAGCAGAACAGCCTTCCAGGCTGGGAAGGCACCCAGCCAGCAACTCCCCTAGGCTTGGAAGAAAAAACTTGAACCGAGAACACCAGTCAAAACCCACACTCCTGACAAGGGCATGGGACCCTAACATATACAGTACTAAGGCAGGCTTTTAGCTTTAAACACCCCATTGAAGAAAGCAGTTTATGTTTACATAAAAATCTATTGACTACTCTCTCACAGACAGACTGTGGTTTGCCACTGAACGCAAAGCATGCTCTGAATGTCCAGTCTGCTGTTGGAAAAGAAATTTGGCTAGGTATACTTTCCATGGAACATAAGTGTGAGGATGATTTACTAATCCCCTGATACTTAACCTCCAGCCTCCCAAAAAGTGTTCCTGGGAAGCAGAACTTTCCAGCATTGTCTCAGGGCTTGTGAATAGAACCAAGAAGTTTACTGGCTTATGACATGTCACATCTCCTTTTTAAACCCATTAAGTTATTTCAGATTTGTAACCACTCCTTGTTTTATTCTACATAATAAAGTGAAAAGTGAATATAAACCACAAAGGGCAACTTGTAAAAAGTTTTAAAGAAAAACTCCAAACAAAAGCAGTGACCGACGGGGATATTACTGCTTTAAAAAAAAAAAAAAAGTACAATGTTTGTTTTTTTACTTTAAAAATCTAACTCTAAAATGGCAAAATGGCACAGAATGTTTATCCTAACTCAGGGACACTAGTGCTATTTTATCAGACATGTTATCCTCCTAATATTCATGATGATTTATGATTCTGAATACTAATTAAATTAGAAAAATGATTAAAGAAGGACTTTCAGCCCTTATGTCCCTCGGATTCAGGATTTAACCCTGCATCAGTCAAAACCCTCTCTAAAAGAAAGAGGAAGTAGACCACAGAAGTATGGATGGGTGTAAGGGAAGAAACCCCTGATCTAGGGTCCCAGCACTTACACCCAGAAGAGAAGCCTCCCACTCTCCCAGCTGGCACATTAAGAATTACACCCCCAACCTAAAGAACCCTCCTTTTCTCTCAAAGCCATTGGGCAAGGGGCAATGGTTCTATGGAAGAATATTGAAGCCTTTCCACTGACATTCTCTAGCCGCCCAGCCCAAGAGGTAAGCATTATCTTATATTAACTTTTCTGTATATCCTTTATGATGAAGTAACCCATAGGTTCTTTGAGAACATTTCATACTTTTTTGTATCCGCAGGGCCCTGCCTGTGGTCAGCATTAAATAAATGTTATTTCATTCATTGAACAAACACTTTTTATTGCCTTAATAGTAAGTGATAACAGTATCGACAACAACAAAAACAACAGAGGCAGCTAAGCTATCATTTACTGAGCACCTGCTGAGCACACAAGGCAAGAGCATGGAATATGGATCTATACTGCCTCGCTTCAAATCCCGGAACAATTACCTAGGAGATCTTGGCCAAATTATTTAAACCTCTCTGTGCCTCCGTTACTTCATCTGTAAAATGGGTAAAGCAACAGTACCGATCTCATAAGATTATGAGGATTGTTTGAGTTAATATATATATTTTTAGGGCTTACCAGAATGCCTTAGATTCATAGTAAGTGCTGTGTAAAGTTAGCGATTTTCATCTAGCGGCTGGTGTAAAGACTTTACATATATTAACTCTACCTAATCCTTACCACTACAACTTAAGGCAGAGATGCTTTGTATCCCCTCTATCAATAAGAGAACTTAAGCTTTAGCAAGGCACAATGATTTGCTCAAGACTAAAGCTGGTGTCAGAGAAAGTCTCTGAGTCCAGGGAGACTGATCCAAGCCTTGGTCTTTCTACCATGCTGTGGCAACTTTAGGCCAAGGATTATCCTACACAACAAGCATCCCAAAACTGAGTAAGAGCTAGACTCCACAGCCCAGCTTAAATGATTGGTAAAGTAAAGGTGCTAAAGATTTAACATTTGTTTCGTGAAGAGAAGGAATACTGAGTGCATACCCCATGTCAGCTATTAATCACATCAACCATTTGTTACGTTTCTCATTTACTGGTCACAAAATCTCATTTTACAAGTTAGGAAACCAAGGCTCAGAAAGGTTAAGCAACTTGACCAAAGTCACACAGTAGAGCCAGTATTCAAACCAGGTCTGTGTGACTCTTTCCTAAAGGGCTGTCTTTGATTTATTCCCCCCTAACCCTGGTTTGTCCTTTCTGTAGACTTATTACCTTATCTTCAGTTCTGTAGTCAATAATAAACTCACTCAAGGAAAATTCCGAGCTGCCTACCTTTTGAAGAAAACTAGTGAAAAAACCAGGAGGAACAAAAGGTGGCAGCTGATCCACTCAGGGATCAGACTAAGGTGCATGGGTCCATCCATGTTTTCAGTTCACAAGAGATTACCAAGTACAGAACACAGAAGGAGACATTCAAAAATATTTACTGAACGTACAAATGGGCTGTCTTCTTATTTGCAATCACTTTTAAAAAGGGACAGTTTCTATAAATGAGGATGTAGTACTGGCTCCAGTCTCTGTCAAGCACATTTGATATTTGCTCACCTGGGAACCATCACCAAAATTTATTTCTATGCTGAACAGCACTAGAGGTTAAAGTCACCCAAAAATAAAAATTAAAAAAGTATTCCCTACCCAGAATAGTTCTGCATTTGCTTCTGCAAAAGGACCCCTACTTCTTTTTTTTCTTCAAAAGTTCCTACCTTTTCTTTAAGGGTTAGAAAAAAATTTTTTATTGACGTAGAGTTGATGTACAATATGTTACAGGTGTACAATATAGTGATTCACAATTTTTATAGGTTGTACTCCATTTATAGTTATTATAAAATATTGGCTATATTCCCCGTGTTGTACAATATATCCTTGTAGCTTATTTTATACATAATAGTTTGTACCTCTTAATCCCTTACCCCCTGGTTGCCCCTCCCCACTTCCCTCTCTGCACTGGTAACCACTAGTTTTTTCTCTATATCTGTGAGTCTGCTTCTTCCTTATTACATTCACTAGTTTGTTGTATTTATTTTATTATTTTTTTTGCGGTACGCGGGCCTCTCACTGTTGGGGCCTCTCCCGTTGCGGAGCACAGGCTCCGGACGTGCAGGCTCAGCGGCCATGGCTCACGGGCCCAGCCACTCCGCGTCACGCGGGATCTTCCCGGACCGGGGCACGAACCTGTGTTCCCTGCATCGGCAGGCGGACTCTCAACCACTGTGCCACCAGGGAAGCCCAGTTTGTTGTATTTTTTAGATTCCACATATAAGTGATATCATACAGTATTTGTCTTTGTCTGACTGATTTCACTTAGCATAATACCCTCCAAGTCCATCCATATTGCTGCAAATGGCAATATTTCATTCTTTTTTATGGCTGAGCAGTATTCCATTATGCATATTTAACACAGCTTCTTTATCCATTCATCTGTTCATGGACACGTAGGTTGTTTCCATACCTTGGTAATTGTAAATAATGCTGCTATGAATATTCGGGTGCATGTATCTTTTTGAATTAGTGTTTTTGGTTTTTTTTGATATATACCCAGGAGTGGAATTGAGAAAAAGGAAATGCAGATGGCCAACAGGCACATGAAAAGATGCTCAACATTGCTAATCATCAAGGAAATGCAAATCAAAATTACGATGAGGGGGCTTCCCTGGTGGCGCAGTGGTTGAGAATCTGCCTGCTAACTCAGGGGACACGGGTTCGAGCCCTGGTCTGGGAGGATCCCACATGCTGTGGAGCAACTAGGCCCGTAAGCCACAACTACAGAGTCTGTGCATCTGGAGCCTGTGCTCTGCAAAAAGAGAGGCCGCGATAGTGAGAGGCCCGCGCACCGCGATGAAGAGTGGCCCCCGCTTGCCACAACTAGAGAAAGCCCTCTCACAGAAACGAAGACCCGACACAACAAAAATAAATTAATTAATTAATAAACTCCTACCCCCGACATCTTCTTTAAAAAAGAAACTACGATGAGGGCTTCCTTGGTGGCGCAGTGGTTGAGAATCTGCCTGACAATGCAGGGGACACTGGTTCGAGCCCTGGTCTGGGAAGATCCCATATGCCGTGGAGAAACTGGGCCCGTGAGCCACAACTACTGAGCTTGCGTGTCTGGAGCCTGTGCTCCGCGACAAGAGAGGCCACAACAGTGAGAGGCCCGCGTGCCGCGATGAAGAGTGGCCCCCGCTCGCCACAAGAGAGAAAGCCCTTGCACAGGAACGAAGACCCAACACAGCCAAAAATAAATAAACAAACAAATTAATTAAAAAAAAAAAAAACTACGATGAGATACCACCTCATTGTAGTATCAGAATGGCCATCATCAAAAAGAACACAAATAACAAATGTTGGCGAGGGTGTGGAGGAAAGGGAACCCTCCTATACTGTTGGTGGGAATGTAAATTGGTGTAGCCACTGTGGAAAACAGTATGGAGGTTTCTCAAAAAACCTACCCTTTCTTTTTTTTTTTTAATTTTATTTTTGGCTGCATTGTGTCTTCATTGCTGTGCTCGGGCTTTCTCTAGTTGCAGCGAGCATGGGCCACTCTTCGTTGTGGAGCACGGGTTTCTCATTGCGGTGGCTTCTCTTGTTGCGGAGCATGGGCTCTAGGAGCGCAGGCTCAGTAGTTGTGGCGCAGGGACTTAGCTGCTCCGCGGCATGTGGGATCTTCCCGAACCAGGGCTCGAACCCGTGTTCCCTGCATTGGCAGGCGGATTCTTAACCACTGCACCACCAGGGAAGTCCCTACCCTACTTTTTATGTAGGATCCAAGGCCACAGAAGGGTGTAAAATGAAACTGCAAAGCCAATGGTGAAGGCTAAGATGCGCTTCTCTGCAACTCCCTTCCATTTGGAGCCCAGGCTGAGCAGACGGGCCTCTTTGTTGTCCCCTGTGTGGGTGGGTGAGTGGCTTTCTGTTCTACCAGAAATGGTAGTTTTGTTGCTCCTGACTTTAGGCTGTGATGCAATGCAATAGGATTGGTGATGGGGAAGTCCTCCCTTCCAGCTCCCTACCTTGCATTAGCCTCATCTTCTGTCCTCACGTGGGACTAAAGGGTGATATAACCACCACTCAAGTTTTCAATTCCCTTTTCCTTTTTTGGCCCCTGGAAATTTCCCTTACTTTCCTGAGTTCAGTTATACATTTAAAGTGATGTCTATTATATTTTAGTCAGCATTTCCAGGAGTTTTACAGCACAAGTATTTTTCATATTATCTAGTTCATTGTTTTTCCAGAAATGAAAGACTGGGAGGTCTTTTTAGTATCTCCTAAACAAGTCTATTTCTTTCTACCTGCAGTGTTGCTAGTTCATGCCATTATGGTGAGGGTCTTCCACCTGGCCTCCCTCCCTTGACTGTGTCCTCCTCCAGCCCCCAATCCTATCTACAGTCTTTGTCATCATCTCAAAATGCAGGTGTGAGCTGGTCTTCTTTCTCCTTAAAACTCTACGAAGGCTTCTCAGGCCCTTAGGATAAAGTCCAAACTTCCTGGTATGATCCACAAGCCTCCATGATCTGGCACAATGTACAATGGGCACCACACAGCTCACCACCTTGCTACTCATTCCCACCGGCCTACTTTCTGCTCTGCAAAGCTACCCTACATCCCTTCCCTTCTGGTCTCTTATGAGTGATGTTCCCCTTGCCTGAACCTTCTGCTCTGGTCCCTTTACTGGCCAACTAGTCCTTTGGGTCTTCACTTACGTATCACTTCTTCCAGGACCTTTCCTGGACCCTGCTGTCCCCACCTCCACTGCAGAATGGATTTCTATCAGGTCTGTCCCTGGCATCTACCCCGTCAGAGCCCTTGTATACTCTATTGGAGTTGTCTGCCTACTCGTGTCTCAGATTTAAATTCTAAAGTAAATCTCATCAGAAAAACCTGCATGTATTTTTTTTTTAAACAAATGAAGTACAGTTGACAGTGAACATAGGTTTGAACTGTGCAGGTCTACTTACACAGATGTTTTTCAATAAATATAGTCCCTGTGGGACTTCCCTGTGGCACAGTGCTTAGAAGTCCGCCTGCCAAAGAAGGGGACGTGGGTTCAAGCCCTGGTCCGGGAAGGTCCCACATGCCGCGGAGCAACTAAGCCCGTGTGCCGCAACTACTGAGATTACGCTCTACAGCCCGCGAGCCACAACTACTGAAACTCATGCGCCTAGGGCCCATGCTCCGTAACAAGAGAAGCCACTGCAATGAGAAGCCCATGCACCGCAACAAAGAGTAGCCCCCGCTTGCCGCAACTAGAGAAAGCCCGCACACAGCAACAAAGACCCTGCGAAGCCAAAAATAAAAATAAAAAATTTATATAAGAAAACATAGTACATCTATTTTCATTACATCCTTAAATTAACTAGATGACGGGGAAAGTTTCTGTTCAGTTAGAGATCACAATATGTAGAACTTGGGTCCTGATCCGTGCATAACTGTTTCAGCTTCCTGCCTTTAGGTGACTCATTTATCAATTCCTTTATTTTTGAGGCAGAGATAGCAGTATGTGGACTTTCGACTGTGCAGGGGATTGGTGCCCCTAACTCTTGTGTTCTTCAAGGGTCAACTGCAATTAATATAAGGTTTAATTAAGCTAGATTGTACGCATTTTACCAAAAGCCCTTGTTTTAAGTCAGTCTCAACTGCAATGACCACAAGCATGATTGGGGGGTGGGATATAAATTTAAGCAACCCTCACTGCTTATTTTCATGTAAGATCACTATACAGAAATCTTGAGGTCTTTGCTTGAAGAATCAGCTATTTAAAATTTGCCCATCCAAACACCTACCTGTGTTAAACAACAACTCCTAGTGTATTTATTGGAAAGAGAAACATGTCAAGAGAATACTATTCGTTTAAAATGTAATACATTTATGCTCATAAATTATAAATGCAGAGGGTTGCTTTTATCTATGGGGATATATCAGTCAACAACTTTTCAGACAAAAATGGAAAATTCTAAAACTAATAAGGGTGGTAAAAAGATAGGATATCCCCTTGGAAAGGTGAATTTGAGCCAAGTCCCTCTTACTTGTACTGCTGATGATCCTTAGTGCTTCTTGTTTTTGCCATGAACCTTTCTGCTAACTTTTCTAGGTTGCGAGAATATTCCGTCTCAATTTCGGCTTTTTTCCGGAAGAAATCTTGCAGGTCCTGCAGAAGCTGAACTCGCATCTCTGTTTGCTGCTCCAGGCATTTCTGTTGTTCTACCAGTTGAGCTCGAATTTCTAAGGAGAGAAGAGAATCCATTTGATGATTTCATGAAAATTACTGAGGTGTGCTGGTATGTGCAAGATAAAAATAATGAATCCTATTATACATTTAGCTCTGTATTGGACCTTTACGAGGCTGCTGTGCTCAGGTTGGGTCTTTAAATAAGATATCTGCTGACCCTGTAAAAGAATGAGATAAGCCTCCGGAAAGAATGTAATAAATTAGAATAGAGGGCTTCCCTAATGGCGCAGTGGTTGAGAGTCCGCCTGCCAACGTAGGGAACACGGGTTCGTGCCCCAGTCCGGGAGGATCCCACATGCCGCGGAGCGACTGGGCCCGTGAGCCATGGCCGCTGAGCCTATGCGTCCGGAGCCTGTGCTCCGCAACGGGAGAGGCCACGGTGGTGAGAGGCCCGCGTACCGCAAAAAAAAAAAAAAAAAAAAAAAAAAAAAATTAGAATAGAAACATGGATTACATTTGCAATGCCACAAACATGCGTGGAGTCATGAGGGGAAAAAAAATGAAAGCCTTTCAGATAACAATTTGTAACACGTGACATCTTTGGGTAGCTGAGGACACTGTAGTTTTTTAAACAGCATTTTACCTCAACTATCCTTTTTGAGTTTGAATGGCAAAGAAGTGAGCATCATCTCTTCCAGACTTCTGAACCTTCTCAATTTCTTTGCCAGTTGGCACATACAAACACTGACATCTGGTAATTTTTATTTAGTGCATAAATTTCTAGTTTGTAAAACACATAGCTTCAGGGTTTATAGGAATGCCACACCTAAAAATAATTTCCTTTTATATCCAAATAGTCCATTCATTATGGGGCAATCCTTGGATTCCACTTTATTATTCTGATCACAAGATCAAGAGCTCTTCACTTGGCTTTCACTTTTTCCCCATTGCTCAAACTAAGCCTTATCGACACATTTATCTGAAAAGAGTCCTGCCACAATTTTAATACATTAGGAACGGGAAGGTTAGTCATTTAGTGATATAGCAGAAACACAAAAGCAAAAGTGTGTCATGCAAAACTATCTGCAAATGACTGTAACAATGATCCATGTGTGTTTTGGAAAATAAGATACAGTAACTATTAACTACTGACTTGTTTTTGTTCTGAGACTCAGGGCTAACATCCAAAGACAAGAATATTCATACTGGAAAACTTCTTTATTTCATCCTTCCCAGTGTCGGGTGCATGATTCCCTAAAAGTGAGGGCTGAACCTAATTCAGTGGAGTTTAAGAAATTGATGTCCGAATAACAGCTCCTCAATTGCTTCCCACGCTTCTTCTCAAATAAAGACCGAGCTGACAGTACGTATGCACATACTTGACCATGTGTAATCAGGTTCATTAACAGCAGGGCCATCCAGTTCTGAATGAGGAGTCAGGAAATTTGCTCAACTTAAGAGCTAATAACAATCGAATGCTTGCTGTTCTACACCCTAATGAAGTGGATACTAGTATTACCCTCATTTTGCAAAGAGGAAACTGAGGTTTAATGAGATGACATACTTCATGTAGAGACTTCAGCTTGTAAGTGGCACCCGCAGGACCTCTAACCCAGGTCTGTCCGTCAATTAATTGAATGCTTCTGCCTGCCTTTCATCCGTGCAACATGTTTTAAGTACCTACAGTGTGCCAGGCCTATATCCTGGCAAAGAAGATACAGTAACTATGAAACAAGGTCTCTGATCTCAATAAGCTCATGTCCAAGCAGCATGGTTTTGGGGGAGTCCCGGGAGAAGATAGGAAAGCATTTCTCAAGCGTCCTCTCTTGGTTTCTCCACTTGGAGATTGGGGGATCCTATTATTAATCTCATAAAAGTGTGGTGAACACCAAAGTGAAGACATTATTACAGGCTTTTAACTACCACGAACAGCAGCTGGTTTTTAGTCCATCAAAGTAAATATTTTTCAATACAGTATTATAATCAGCATGTCTGCCAAACTCCCCCCCACAAATACAGACCTAGTTTTGTTTCATAAAGAAAAAAAAAAAATCAAGGGTGGGGGCATTTCTCATCCAGGAAGTCTTTTTTGATGAAGTAATTTTAGCACATCTTGCTGTGCTAAGTGAAAAAAAAATCAGACGTCTTTGGCTGTCAATGAGTTCTGTTTTGTTTTGTTTTTCCCCCCGCTCCTTTTTTTAAATTTTATTATAAAAACATGTGTATATTATTTAAAAGTTTAGCTCACGGTGTGTCAAAGTATTACTTGCTTTATTCTTGCCTTTTCTTATTAAATCCAGTATGTGGTGAATGGGCTATTTCCTTTTTATTCTTAGGTTTTATAACAATATGTAAAGTTACTATTCCATTGTTCTTTTTGTTTTTGTAGAAGTACACAAAAATTATATGGGCTTCCTTCTTGGATCTCATTCTTAGATCTTCTCTTGCTTGCTTCCTTCAGGGTTTAAAATCAAGAACTAGGGAGTTTTGAGAAGGAGGACTCTATTTTATTTTATTTTTTTTGCGGTACGCGGGCCTCATCACTGTTGTGGCCTCTCCCGTTGCGGAGCACAGGCTCCGGACGCGCAGGCTCAGCGGCCATGGCTCACGGGCCCAGCCGCTCCGCGGCACGTGGGATCTTCCCGGACTGGGGCACGAACCCGCGTCCCCTGCATCGGCAAGCGGACTCTCAGGCACTGCGCCACCAGGGAAGCCCCGGAGGACCGTATTTTAAACAGTTACAACCCCATCCTCATTTTGCTGGGAGTAACTGTTGTTTCACATTATCTGTAATTTTCCAGTCAAAATAGGATGCTGGCAACATTTTCAATAGTGGGAAAAGTGGAGGGACAGAACCTAGAGAAAAAGTACGCTCCAAAAATCGGAGAGAATTTGTTTGATTATCTTTTAATTTAGAAAAGTTTAGGACAAATGAGGAAAAGATCACAAGGAAATCAAAAGCAAAATGAGATACCACTTCACATCCACTAGGATGGCTGTAATCAAAAAGACACAAGTGTTGGTGAAGGGTGGAGAAATTGGAACCCTTATACACTGCTGGTAGGAATGTAAAATGGTACAGCCACTTTGTAAAACAATGTGGCAGTTCCTCAAAAGCTTGACATAGACTTAACAAATCTACTCCTAGGTATATACTCAAGAGAAAACACATTTCCCACAAAACATATAGACAAACGGTTATGGCAGCATGACTCTTAACAGCTGAAAAGTGGAAATAATCTAAATGTCCATCAATATGGAACAGAAAAACAAAATGAGATAATAGCCATACAATGGAATATTATTCATCCATAAAGAGGAATGAAGTATGTTTCGTGCTTATATTGAAAATATAAACTTAGTGAATAAAAGTAGTCACTAATGGAAAGTGTGATTACATTAATGTGAAATGTCCAAAAGAGACTAATCCACAGAAACAGAAAGTAGATTAGATGTTGACTAGGGCTGGAGGTGTTGGGGAAAATGGGAAGTGACTGCTAAGGGGTGCAGGGTTTTTTTTTTTGGCGGGGGGTGACGAAAATGTTCAAAAAGTGATTGTGGTGACAGTTATAAAACAGTGAGTACACTAAAAAACACTTAATTGTACACTTTAAATGGGTATATTGAATGATATATAAAGTATCACAATATAGCTGTTATATAAAAATCAACAGACTGCCATATCACAATTCATTGACATTTTGGTTGAGACATTTCTGAGAATGATAACAGTAGTAACAACAAAATGACTCCTTGGGACTTCCCTGGCGGTCCAGTGGCTAAGACCCCGCACTTCCAATACAGGGGGCCCGGGTTCGCTCCCTGGTCAGGGAACTAGATCCCACGTGCCGCAACGAAGATCGAAGATCCCGCTTGCCGAAACTAAGACCCGGAGCAACCAAATAAATAAATAAATAAAATAATAATTAAAAAAATGAGTCCTCCTATTTCCATACCTCGTACTTTTTAGTAGTTTATCAAATTAGACAACATATGGGCAAGCCCTTTAAAATGATGTCTTCAAAAAATGGCTCTTGCTTCAATATTTTAATTTCATCCTGAATTTATCTGTGAGTCAGAATAGTAAATTTAATTACTGGCTAGCATCATTTGTACATTAATTATCACAATTTCTAATGGTATAGAAAAGATTTACCTAATAGAACATCAGGAGGGGCTTATCACCATGACTCCCAGACAACTGCATAAAACAGCGCAAACTCTTTCAGGCAGAAAAATGCCATCTCTGAGGAGGCTCCAAGCAGCTATTATTTAAATCTAGGGCAGGACCTACTAAATACTAATAATGGCCATTTTAAAGGAGCTAAAATTTACTGGGTTTTTTTTATGACTTATTTAATTTCTGTTCTACCAGAGCATCACCACAGGATGAATCAACATCAATAATCCAACAAGAATAACACACAAAAAGACTATGCTTTCAAACTACTCAATTTGTTTAAAAAATTGAAATAGTTCCTCTAAGCTACAGAAATATTGACTAATACTTACCAAATAAAATGGAATTGCCTAGGAAAGGAGGAAACAGGCATTTCTTGCTATTGCTCTGATAAAGGGAAGTCCTAACCCTTAAAATAAATCTGTGTGACACCACAGAGTGTGATGCATGTTTCACGGAAAGACTGCGGCCAGGCTGGGCTGTTTCTCTGTTACTGAATGGTTAGGACTAGGGCATAAAACTGATAGACTGGGTGTGATACTCGTGATCATCCAGCAAAAAATAAAAACACAGCAACACTTCTAAAGCATCACAGACCATCTCAATTATTTCATAGTCTTGTTTCGTCAGACTTTCCTTATGATGTCAAAAAAGTCTACATTGTGTGTGGATTTATCAGTACCTTTACCCGTGGGCTATAAGGAATTCTCCCAAATACCAGGTAAGAACCACTGGAATATCTTTAAAGAGAAGAACCCAATTAGACTAACTGGTTCCATCAATCGTTCACATAATCATTGCTGATGTGAATATTTATATAATCTTGCAGCTACTGATTAGCTAAACAGAACTTCTGTGAAACATGCTGGGACTTCCCTGGTGGCGCCGTGGTTAAGAATCCACCTGCCAATGCAGGGGACATGGGTTCAAGCCCTGGTCCGGGAAGATCCCACATGCTGCAGAACAACAAAGCCCATGTGCCACAACTGGTAAGCCTGTGTTCTGGAGCCCATGAGCCACAACTACTGAAGCCGGTGCACCTAGAGCCCGTGCTCCGCAACAAGAGAAGCCACCGCAATGAGAAGCCTGCGCACCGCAACAAAGAGTAGCCCCTGCTCGCCGCAACTAGAGAAAGCCCGCGCGCAGCAACGAACACCCAACGCGGCCAATAAATTAATTAAAAAAAAGAAATATGCTAAAAAGGCTAGAAATTTGGAGCAAAAAAAAAAAATCCATAAACGTGAAAGAACTTTATTAATTTCTTTTTGTGTGTGAATAGACTGAATAAGCAAAGGCCGTTTCTTCTTTTCACTAGAAACCTGAACCCAAGATTTATGCTTCTTTTATACTCTGTACGTTACGGACCCATGTTGGAGTTACGGTGTCACCTATTACAAGTCACATGACATGGGGCAAGTTGCTTAACATCTTGAAAAATACGAGTTCCACCTCCCGAGGCTGTGGTGAGAGAATTAAATGAGATGATGTAAGTGAAAAGCATGCTGCAATCTGTAAACCACTATGAAACAGATGGAGATGTTATTATTACTAGTATCAGCAGGCTTTCACTAGAAAAATATTTATTGACTATTTCCTTGTGCCAGACTCCCTTCTAAGTGGCTCTAATAACAGACTGGAAATCATAAGCCCCATCCCTCAGTGAGAAGACAGCCAAGACAAACAGATAGTGAGAGCTAGTGACCTTCAGGGCCTTGATTTACCAATGTCAAGGAGCAATGGGAGGAGGTGTGTCGGGAAACGAGGCAAACGCTGCGGGGGTGATCCTGAGGGGGACCCAGCAGTGTGTTGGCAGACACAAAGGGGAAGGGCATCCCAGGCTGAAAGAACACAAGCACAGGTAGGAGGAGAGCACAGGAAGAGTACCTTGCCAAGTGCTTCTCTGTGCTAAAACCTAACTCTGGCTGGGTAATGGGTCTAGTCATGGGCTAGGTCAGAAAGGATCCCACACGGTAGACTGAGGAGTAAAATTCTATCTTTTAGGCCAGTTTCCCCAACTGGCTTGATGATAAGAGCCACCAGGGGTGATTACTAAAAATACCTGTGTCCAGGTCCCTCAGCTGGATATTTTGATTCTGTCAGTCTGACAGGACCGGGAACAGAGGATCTTAACTAAGTACCCAGGTGAATCTTACCACTGGGCAACTGTAGGAAACACCAGTTGGGAGGAATTGAACAATTTTGAACAAGAGAGACACATGATCAGATTTGCATTCTAGAAAACAGCACAAATAAATGAAGAAATAAATGAAATGAAAGGCTACGTATCCTATACCTTATTAAATTGTTTCCTTTGTAAGCTACAGGGGTCCTCATTTGAATTATGAATTGCTGGGCAAAACAAACCAACACCACCGACAGAAACCCTCACAAGAATGAATGGTATCCATGTTCTTCTCTGCCTAAGCCTATTATTTTAATTAGTTATGAATCACTCATTTCTGTCATCTGGTGTGGAACTAATGAGTATGTCCACGTTATCTGTTATCGGAGAAGAGAAGCTGATTGTCAACCACGTTGTAGGAAAAAAGCTGTGCTGCCCAATATGCAGCCATCTGTCACACTGAGCACTTGAAATGTGGCTGCTCCAAACTGAGATGTGCTCTAAGTGTAACATACACAGAGGACTTCAAAATCTTAGTGTGGGGGGAAAAAAAGAACATAAAAGTGTCTCCTTAATATTTTTTATATTAGTTAATGTTAGAATTAAAAATTTTAGACATTTTGGTTATAAAAAGATGTTAAAATTAATATCACCTGTTCGTCTCCTTTTTTTTTAAAATGTGACTGCTAACGAAAATTTAAAATTGGAAATGTGGTTCATCTACAGGACAATCCTCCTCTAGTACATGAGTGAATTAGCAACTAAGTTTCTCATAAGTGGAATCTGGAATGTGGGGTTACCATCAGAAAAGGTCTTTGAAGAGTTAGCGGACTTGAGATCAGAAGACAAGATTTATGCACAAGGCAAATACGGGGTAGAATACAGAGTATCAGGACGTCAGTTCCAGTTAGAAGTAGGACCTTGGAAGAGTAACCATCTCTGTGGAACTCATGTTTCCTCAACTGCAAAATGATCGCTAATCATAACTGCCATATTCGCCTCCCAAAGGCAATAGAAGGCTTCAATGAGATGAGATATACAAAGACTTCCTCATCATGTCAAACACTGTATTGGCCAATTATCATATAATGTGGATTGAAAAAAGGAAAATACAAGTTCTAGATTTGATGGTGTCAACCACACAGACTAAAGGACTTTCAGAAAAGAAAAGACCATAGGCCAGAGCTGAGGTCTTCATCAGTGATAGCTTCAGAGGTAGTCGGCCCTGCACTGCATTTAAAGGATATGTAAAATTTGGAAGGCTATGCAAATCTGGGGAATGGAAAAGTAGTTCTTTAAATAACTGAAAATGATAATTCTTTTTTTTTTTTTTTTTTTTGCGGTACGCGGGCCTCTCACTGTTGTGGCCTCTCCCATTGCGGAGCACAGGCTCCAGACGCGCAGGCTCAGCGGCCATGGCTCACGGGCCTAGCCGCTCCACGGCATGTGGGATCTTCCCGGACCGGGGCACGAACCCGTGTTCCCTGCATCGGCAGGCGGACTCTCAACCACTGCGCCACCAGGGAAGCCCGAAAATGATAATTCTTGATACCCTGGCCCAGAAGAGCAAGGTTCTAGGGAAGGAAGTTTAGCGTGGCTGGATCAGACTACTGTCTCGTGGAAAATATAACTCCCTAAAGTCTTTTTCTACTGCTGACTTATGAAATCACCAACGACTTAGGCAAACTAAATACCATAGACATATATGAAATAGGTTTGCTTCCATTCTAAGCTTGAACCATGGCTGCATCCTAGAACTCGAGAGATAATTAGCACATTTGAGAGGGAGTAGAGTTCATGATAAAATCTTTTGGAATAAAATAAGAAAGTGTCCTCTCAGCACAGTTAATCCTCACTGTATGGATATGAAAGTAAAGTCAATTTCACAACATTTCCTGCACTTAAAGAGAGGCTGTGTCTGTTTTTCTAAGTTCTCATAATAATATCTTCATTTGAAGTGACATTTACCTCAGTATTATTTTAGAATAAAGCTTACTACAAAAGCATCAGTTTTCACAGCGTTTGAAAGCCAAATATTGTATTTTGGTCCAGATAACATTTTCAGGAAAAGTATGGAAAACAAATTTGTACTTTTTTTTTTTCCAGATGAAAACTAGCTAGGATAAATGGCAATAAATTAAGTTGATCAATTACTGCAGTTTAACTACATTGTAGGAAAGGCCAGTTTAAGGAAGTACAGATCTGAATGATTAGCTTTAGTGCTTTTATTTAGAATGTACAAGAGGCAGGACTTCATTACCTTCCCTATAATTAAGCAAGAACACTTAAGACCACATTAGTAGATTGATTTTTACTACCAGAAAAAGACAGTGTGTGGAAATCACTGATCTCCAGAGAGTCCAAAGATTTACATTTTGGAAGGGCTGTGTCACTGACAAAGGTTCAAGGCATTCTTTAAACGTTGACATTCTTTCCTGAAATTATTCAACATGGAGTCTCATGGAGTAAACATGTTACACATCTTTTTCTCTAAATAAGTTTTAAGAATAAACTAGTTTAAATTTTCTGTATTGAATTAATTGCAAATTGAGGCTTTTTTCAAATTATAATTTTAAAGCATCTACTAGAACACAGTTTAACCCCACAAGCAATTTACCATTTATGTCTAACAGGAGAATATTTACTGAGTTCCTACTATGTTCCAGATGCTGTGATAAGTACTTGATGTAATTTAGCTCATTTCATTCTTACAGCAAACCTATTATGTAATGCCTCCATTACATTCAGGAGGAAATTGAAGCAGGAGGTTAAGTGTTTGGTCCAAAGTTATACAATGATTAAGCACTAGAGCTTAGATCCCCACTCAGGTTTGTCTGACTCCAAAGTTCATGATGCAAAATTATAACCCTCAACAATTACACATAGTGTGCAATTACACAAAGCAAGCCTAAGTGATCTAGGCCTAGCCTTAGAGCTAAGTTATTAGAATGTATATAGATGCTGTATATAACTATTAATGTATCAAGTAAAAGTTTAAGTGTCAAATGTCTAGCATCATTTAGAAAAGCAATAAAAATTGCATTTATATCTCTTACTTAAAGAAAGCCAAGGCTTCCCTGGTGGTGCGGTGGTTAAGAATCTGCCTGCCAATGCAGGGGACACGGGTTCGAGCCCTGGTCCGGGAAGATCCCACATGCTGCAGAGCAACGAAGAGTAGCCCCCAGCTCACCACAACTATAGAAAGCCTGCGCGCAGCAATGAAGACCCAAAGCAGCCAAAAATAAATGAATGAATAAATAAATTAATTAATTAAAAAAAAAAAAGAAAGCCAAAAGCCAAAAAAAAACCTAACATTTTACAAAACTAGCTAAGTGGCTAATTCTAATTCCCTAGTACTTCCTGAATGTCACAGCTTTACAGGAAACCATGTATTTTGGTCAATTGCTTTCGTTTTAAATCGTTACTGTACTACTGCTATTATGTTACAATGACTGTAGAGCTCTGAACTATATAGCTTATGAATGAATCCCTTGAATACAAATATCACGTCTCTGAATTTACATACAGCACATAATAGATACTCAATAACTATCTCTGATGAATGCTTGCTTCAGTAAAGATAATTAGTTTCTAAAATGCTTCGTTATCCACATCTAGACATAGGACTCAAATTTTGCTAATTCATAAAATGTGCTTCCTGCCTCATCTCCCTGCAACACACCACCCCATCACTACACCTCTTCATTCTCTGCTCCATGTGGTTCTGCTGGCATCCAGCCCTACAAGCTTTCCCACAAAAACAATGTTCTACTCAGTCAACAGTTGAAAAGAACTCCAGTTAAATCCAGTGAAAATCATGTTTTAAACATCTCTCAATTAAAGGTATCTTTTGTGTGTGTGTGTGTGTGTGATACGTGGGCCTCTCACTGTTGTGGCCTCTCCCGTTGCGGAGCACAGGCTCCGGACACACAGGCTCAGCGGCCATGGCTCACGGGCCCAGCCGCTCCGCGGCATGTGGGATCTTCCCGGACCGGGGCACGAACCCACATCCCCTGCATCGACAGGCGGACTCTCAACCACTGCGCCACCAGGGAAGCCCTAAAGGTATCTTTTATATGTCCATTTCTAACATAAGTGAAAACCTTCATCTAGGAAAATAACAAAGGAAGCACTAATCATTTCACTTAATTTTCCTTAGACTTCTATTAGAGACTTTGATTGGATTGCTATTGGCAACTTTATATCTTACTTTTATTTAACTACAGTTCAATAAATGAGAGCTCCAATAACCTCTGGCTCCAAGTGAACTACCTGAACTCTAACTCAGGAGCTGATACAAGGAAACTGGAAAGTAGCCTAGTTACCTGTGCTTCCTTAACATTCATTTCACAGCTGAAAACCACAATTCTGGATCATAGAATAAATACCTTTCAATCCTAGGCTACAAAATCCTTAAAGAGATGGCAATTTAAAAACTCATATATAGCTCTATACATCTATATATGGAAATACACATACACATATATATTATATATATATGTATATTTTTGATGATTTTTTTTAGGTCTAAGCAAATACTTAGATACAGCAAATACTGAACATCAACCAGCTTGTGAAAATGTCAGAGATAATAATTCTCTTCTTCATTTCATCTCTTCAAAGTACCACAGAAAATGTCCAATTTGATACACAACCTATGTATTAAAGTAACATTCTTCTATTTTATCCTCAGATGAAAGCCAAATTCTATAGTAAAAGTTACTTCTGGTCCTGCACGCTCAACCTTTACCCACATAACCTGCAGAAATCGAATTCAACGATGTTCTCTCATTGTCTGTTCAACAAGCCAAGGAGTGAGTACCCTTTTCATCTGACACACATTTACTGAGTAACTTTCAGGTGCTGGGCCCTGGAGAAGAAAAGATAAACCCATTGCTTTTTACCCCCAGGGCCTCCCAAGGTAGCTCCTGGTCTACAGACATGGAAACAAGTAACTTATTTTTATAACTATCATCTCCTACAACGGCAATGTTGTAAAACCTATAATGGAAGCATGAGGAAAGTGCTGTGAGGACACAGAGGAAGGAACAATAAATTCTGCCCAGGGTAAATCAGGGAAGGCTCTGAGGTGACACTAAGGCTCTGAATAGCTCTTAGTGCATTGTTGAGTAATACTACCTTCCTCCTTCCAAATCCCCAAGCAGAAGTGTCAAATTGGGGGTGGGTGTGGGAAGGGTATTACAGGCAAAAGGAGTAGCCTGTGCAAAGGCCCCGGGGTATGAGTATCTGGAGAGTTCAGGGCATTTACAAGAATGGCGGTTTGTTACATATTGCAGGGTCGTAAGGTAGACAGGGGCTGGATCAATTATTAGGGAGGGGACTTAAAAGTAAATATTCTATAATGATAAGGGGGTGTTATCTTTACTCAGCTCTCATTCCAGGGAATGCTTCAATTTATTTATTTAACAAGTTAAAAACAAAGGCATATCCTCCCCTCCCACCTGGGGATGTAAGGCACTGCATAGGGAATATAGTCAATAATACTGTAATAACTTTGTATGGTGACAGATGGGTACTAGACTTATCATGGTGATTTTTTGGTAATGTATAAAAATATTGAATCACTATGCTGTACACCTAAAACTAATATAATATTGTATGTTAACTATACTTCAATTTATTTTAAAAAATGCATACTATTCACATTTAGAAAGGATAGCTGTAGAAATACGTTCTAACTGGTTAAATTATCAGAAAATGACATTTTCTGCCAAACCTTTGACATGAGATTTTTTTTTTAAGTGTTTAATGCCAATTTAGATAAGAGAAGGCAGTGTCAGCTATATTTAACAGAATACTGAGGCTATGGAGCGGAAGGATTTATAAGTACCATAATGTGCTCAGAATTGCCTTTTATTTCACTATAATT
Source organism: Phocoena phocoena (assembly GCF_963924675.1). Lineage (NCBI taxonomy): Eukaryota > Metazoa > Chordata > Mammalia > Artiodactyla > Phocoenidae > Phocoena > Phocoena phocoena. The sequence continues at coordinate 52,492,540 of NC_089229.1, forward strand.
AGATTTGTATCTAATTTTGAGTTGAAGTAGCTTCAAATGGCAAATTACTTAAAGCACCTATCTCCTACCTTTCTTATATACTTTGTGGTCCATTCATCTTGCAATTTACTTTGAAAAGGTATCATTTAATCTTTAAAACAAAGCAGCAGTTTAGAAACTAAGGTGAAAAAGCTAGCATTTTCTCATCTTATACCTCTTTATAAGCTCTTCACAGGATCTCAAACACAGTATTAGCTTTATTGCCTCTGCCACACTCACTCTTACACAGCTGCTCTTATCTGGAAGAGATTCATTTTAAAATATGATCAGATGCACAAACAGCTCTTAGTGCATTGTTGAGAAATACAATCCTCCTCCCTGCAAATCCCCAGGACCAGCTATTTTCTCCGGACTTCTGCCCCTACTATGCATCTACCATCTAAATGTTGCTTTTGACTGAAACTTCCTTCCCAGCTCTCTGCTCACACACTGTCCCCTCTGCTGTCAAGTTTCCCCAAGGCTTGGGTAAGAGGTACTACGAGAAGAATACGGAGACAATGGGCTGATGGGAGGAGGGAAAGAAGGCAGGCGGGAGTAGAAGAAAGATAAAGGGAAATGTAGCTTCCTGGAATCAAGGAGAGAAGAGAGATAAGAGAGGAGCAAGGAGGGGTAGGTGAGGGAGGAAAGGGGGCGGGTGAAGCAAATAAGTGTAAAGTAAATTCCGAAGGTCTTAGGAAGTCACTGGATCAGACTTGGGCACCAGAAGGCCTTGGAGGGAGCTTCAGTCTCCTCCTGCCTGTCTTCAGGCTCTCAGATCTTTGAAGAGTACATTTTGCTTTTAATAATGCCAGATATCAGACTTCAGTCTTGGGCCAGCATAAGAACAAACTTTCGGTGTCAAACATAAAGCACAGTTTTTTCCTTATTAGAACCGAAGTGTAGGTTGTTCAGATTTGTAAGAATTCCCTCGCCTCCACCACCCCTTTAAGCCTTTAGAAACCTAAGTGAAATCCAAATTGGTCATGACGGCCAACTTCAGCTTTAGTGGAATTTGCCATAAGGCTCATCCGTGCTCTTTTTTCACACTACCCTAATTCTAACACAGCTCTCAGACCAAACTATAGCAACTCTTTGTGTTCATTCTATTGCCATGGTTAGGTTTAGCAGTTCCTTGAGCATTTTAATGATCTTGGCACCTCCGGGATAGAATGGAAAGCCCACGAAATACAGGTAGAATCCCTCAGAATTCTTTGCGCCATCTTCCTTCTCTGTAAAAATGAGCCCAATTCAGTAAGGCCAAAAGCTTTTCCACATCGACCCACAGTACAATTTTCTTTTCTTTCCTTTGAAGTTGAGAAGTTTCTGGCGGGAACCCACGCTACTCACAGGCACAGATGATGTTCTCTTGGCTGCCGTGATTCAGAAAGCTGTCTGAATGGATGGCACGGAGCCTTCTGCCACTCCACTGGATCCTTCCCTGGCACAGGTGCCAAGGCACCCTGAGCTTAGGCAAGCAACAGTCCGCAGGGCACTTCAGGCCCCATCTCCTCGACTAGGGCTCTCCTGAACGCCAGCGGCACAGTTCAGGACGAATACAGTTTCTCTTCTCCCCTCTGGTTACAGAGTTGGCAGGCCGGCATCACCCCAAAGGCAGAACACTCTGCCCAGATCCAGTGAAAAACTTTCCCTTATTCTGCAGTCCCTTCCTGAGGCTGAAATAATAGCTACTTATAGTCTTAAGACCCGCACATGAGCATTACTTATAGAGGAAGGGTCACAAACCTAAATGCCCTCACAGCCCAGACTGGGCCCATAAATGAGTGAAGCGGGCAGGGCATAAAAAAAACAAGGAGGGCTTCCCTGGTGGCGCAGTGGTTGAGAGTCCGGCTGTCGACGCAGGGGACGCGGGTTTGTGCCCAGGTCTGGGAAGATCCCACATGCCGCGGAGCGGCTGGGCCCGTGAGCCATGGCCGCTGAGCCTGCGCGTCCGGAGCCTGTGCTCCGCAACGGGAGAGGACACAGCAGTGAGAGGCCCGCGTACCGCAAAAAAAACAAAAAACAAAAACAAAAACAAAACAAGAAAAGGTAAGGATTGCTTAAGCAGGAACACATGCCTCATCTAGCCACCAAGCTCCAGATAATGCTTGCTGTGTAGCGAAGCCTGATGCAGTTATGCCAAACCTGATCTTTTGGAGAGAAGCCAGAAATCTGATTTGGGGGTAAAATCTCCAAATTTTTAAATATCAGCAACTAATTAAACAAAATCAAACCCCGTCCAAGCCAATGAAAACCCATCCTTGAGCCAGATTTTGCCTCTGGGCTACCATTTTGTGATTTCTGACAGAGATGGCTTATTGGACAAAATCAACACCTTGTCCAACTGTCAGAAATAGAAGAGAAACAAAATCCAGATTAATTATAACTTTCGGGACCTCATGAATGAGGCTACAATGTAAATGATGTGTGGAAAACCAATCAAAATAATTTAAGGTGGCATATTTAGTGAGTAATATTATTTCTTGGCTTTTAAGTGAATTTATTTGTCACCTGGATGTGAATAGTTCGACCATTCTAAAACTCTCACACTAGTTTTCTCGGAATTGAAAATGCTAGAACATTTTCTCCTCGTCATCATTATCCCCTAGGGCTCAGCCTAAATCTGGAAGATGATCTGCAGTCCAATCTTATTGGAACAGTTTCTCAAGATGAGAACTATCCATGCTGACTCGGGAAACCAGAGAAAAGCACTTCTGCTTCCAGTGCTGATACAAACCCCATTAACCATCATTGCTATCAAAGGCTCTACCGGATAATCTGTGGTTCCAATTTATGTTTTGTTTCTCTCCTCGTTAGACACATGTTAGAGAAACAGAAAAATCACAGAATCTCAAATTTACCGTAAGCCTTAGAAATCATTTAGTCCTATCTACTGTCTGGTAATCAAACTCCCCCAAGTCCATGCCTGCACAGAATTCACTACCTGTCTCCTAAGGACAGTCTGTGCTACTGTCAGGCAACTCCAACCCTTAGAAAAGTCTCCTTGAACTGAAACAAGAACCCCTCCGCTGGTTCAATAAAAAACATATCAAATGCCAACAATACGACTCATGCTAGTTGCTTTTACATAAACATGAATAAACTGGGGCACCCCACCCCCTCTGCAAAGAATTCACAGAAATACTTTTAAAATTAAATATCAAACTTCCAAAAAGGTACTATGTATGAGTCAGTGCACTTGAGAGGCAGGGCAAAGTCAACCAATTAAAAAGCCCAGGATGTCAGACAACTCACGAGAAGCGAATACTTAAAAGAAAGGAAAGGTTTAACAGTTATGAGGAAATGCTTATGAAAACTCAAATGAAACTTCCTTCAAAACCTAACATCTTTTCCTAACCACTCTGGGAAACAAAGGCTAAAAGAAAGACAGTTGCCAAGTTCATTACCCATTACAGTAGGAGCAGATTTACCCATAACCTCCATGCTTGAAGTGGTACAAAATAGGTTTCAGTATCACCACGTGTTTTCACTTAACAAACCTCGCCCCTTATTGATACCTGTACTCTTGTTCTGCTATGCTCTCCCTTAAGCCTAAGTCAAGTAAAAGATATTCAAGCAACACCATTCCCATTTTTCCCCAACCCCAAGTTGCCCAATTAAGAAAAAATTGAGAAAAAAAAATCAATATATGGTAGTTTAAAGTTGGCCTGACAGCTAGCTGCTGAGAAGACTTGGTCCTATACAAACTTGGTCATAAAATTGGTGGAAAGCTTTATTTCTCCAGCTGAGCATAAGTGAAAATTTCCTCTGTTACTATGATCATGTTACTATGATTTTTTTTTTTTCTTTGAAAGTCACAAGGTTAAATTCTGAGTCCTGAATTTGGGTAATTTATATAATCTTAAATCTCAAGTAAAACCAACCTCATTGGGTTGTTATGAGGATTAAATTAGATAATGCATGTAAAGAATTCAAATTGAGCCTCACATAGAAAACACTCAAACAAATGGTACCTATGGTTATTATTATTACATCTGTTGGTCCTAGAATATCTTCACACATTTCCAAAGAATTCATATTTTCTGTGAGTTCTAATGTACTGTAGATTCTATTTGAGGGTGGTGATCATGCATATTAAGAATGCACTTTTAGGGCTTCCCTGGTGGTGCAGTGGTTGAGAGTCCGCCTGCTGATGCAGGGGACATGGGTTCGTGCCCTGGTCTGGGAAGATCCCACATGCCGTGGAGCGGCTGGGCCCGTGAGCCATGGCCGCTGAGCCTGCGTGTCCGGAGCCTGTGCTCCGCAGCGGGAGAGGCCTCAAGAGTGAGAGGCCCGCGTACCGCAAAAAAAAAAAAAGAATGCACTTTTATTTTCTCCATCATTCATGCAAACATACTCATTTTACAAGATTATAAAAGTAGAAAGAGGGGAAAATTATCTGTCTTGGGAACACACCTGTTAATGTGGTGCAGTTACTTTTTGTGCTTTTTAAAAATATATGAATGATTCTTTTAACTTAAAAATAACTGTTTATTGCTACAAAAGCAGACATGTATATTATGTGTTAGAAAATGTAAGTTTAAAAACCCACTCGATTTTCTATCACCAAGCGATAAATATTGATAACGTTTTGTTGTATACTTCCCCAAATATTTTCTAATATGCAAAGCTCTAGGTTATATTCATTTTAATTTTCCAACCCCTAATGATTTCTTCACATGCAGTTTCTGGTGTAGAAGATACAACTCCACTTGTACACGGGTAAAAATTCCAGAGCATCTCTAACTACCATCACTTGTCCCCTCCTAAGGGCCAGGCCCTTTATTACGTTACTTCAAATCTTTACAAACGTCCTGCAAAATACACTCCAATATCCCTATTTTGCAGAGCTAGGTTTCAATCCATCTTTGTCTGACTCCAAAGCCTATATTTTCTTCAAGTTATTGTGTATCTGAAAACAATTAAATAAGCTCAATCGATCCAGATCCGTATTTTGGGAACACAGTAGTATGGTTCTCATTTTACAAAATTTTACAAAGTTACACAGTAAACAGGGATAAGGTTGGGTCTTAAAAAGAGTTAAGTGTGGTGTGTGTTGAGGACACCACCATTTTAATGCAAAAATAACCCTCTGCTGTGAAATGTTTAAATTTAGAGTTCACTGGGATTTTACATAAAATAAACACACCCTAAAGCCATCCACAAGCAATCACTGGGGTGCTGTTACTGGGGTATAATTCAAAGAGAAAACCCACAATTTAACTAGGGAGTTGCAGAGCCTCAGTGTATAAACCACAGTGTAACTTTCCCTGGGGTTTAAAAGCCTTGCTTATCGGGCTACTGGGAAAGATAAACTGGTAATCCACAGACATGGATGAGATTCCCAGCTCAGTCACTAAATACTTCAGTGACCTTGGGCAAGTTACTGACCCTCTTCTGGGCTCAGGTGACTTCACCATTAAAACAGGTATAAAAAATACCTATCCTCTGGATAAACAACAAGGTCCTATTGTATAGCACAGGGAACTATATTCAATATCTTGGGCTAAACCATAATGGAAAAAAAAAAAAGAATGTATATATGTGTATAACTAAGTCACTTTGCTATACAGCAGAAATTAACACAACACTGTAAATCAACTATCTTCAATTAAAAAAGTAAATTAAAAAAAATACCCATCCTTACGGACTCACACTATTGTCAGAAGGATGGAGGTATGAATGTCAAAGGGCTTAGAAAATATAATGTTACATTCATATGTAAGATATCTAATAAATGTAATGACAATAATGTATTACTATAGTGAAATTTGATTGAGTGCATATAATATCAGGCATTGTTCTATTTTATTGATATATGAATTAACTCATTTAATTCTCATACCGTTTCTATTAGGTAAGTACTATTATTACCTCAGTTTTACAGACAATTAAACTGAGGCAAAAAGAGGTGAATAACTTGCCCATGGTCACTTGGCCAGTAGGTAAAGCTGGATTCTGAACCCAGGCGATCTGACTCCAGTCCAGGCTTTTAACTATAAAAAGAAGGTTCCTAGAATTCTTTTTTAAAAAAATTCATTTTATTGAAGTCTAGTTGATTTACAATGTTAACTTCTGCTATAGTAGAATTCTTTACTTCCTCCTTCTCACTTCCAACAGCCCCTGTGCCAAGCCCCCTGGGGGAAAAAATAATACCAAAATATTTTCAATTGCTTTGGCAACTTTTGCTATTTCCAATTATATAATTTTCTTTATAAAATAAATAAAAACAAGTAATCTTGAAGCTACTCTGAAAAATCTGTTGATTAAAAAAAAAACACAAAACAGATTTGTCTTTTCCAGCAATGTTATATATATTTAGGCATACCAGGTAATATCATTAAAAAAAATTTTTTAAGGTTTACAATTCTTTCAAATACTGAATACTGCTACTTTAATTTAATTTATTTTATTTTATTTTTTGCGGTACGTGGGCCTCTCACTGTTGTGGCCTCTCCCGTTGCGGAGCACAGGCTCCGGACGTGCAGGCTCAGCGGCCATGGCTCACGGGCCCGGCCGCTCCGCGGCATGTGGGATCTTCCCGGACCGGGGCACGAAGCCATGTCCCCTGAATCGGCAGGTGGACTCTCAACCACTGCGCCACTAGGGAAGCCCATGAATACTGCTATTTTAAAGATGGTTCTCATTAAAATCTTTCCCCAATGATCCTGAAAAATTATACACCTGCTCTGAAAGGGATGATACACACTATCTTAAATTTTCAGTTCTGGGAAAAACCTAAAAAGAGGAAAAGTATGCAGTGGAGATAAAAATCTAAAGTAGGTAACAGTCACATTTCAAAGAAACTCAATCTACTGAACAGCATCATCTACTGGGTCTTCCCTTTTAACTAGGGCTTCCTATGGAGTTAAATATTATATGAGCTAGACATTGGTCTATGGCTGTTGAACATATTCGTCTCCCCACATTTTAATTCTCTCCCCAAGGCATCATAGCCAGATGATATGCCCAACTGCAGACAAGTACCCTCAGAAAGTAAGCAGGTAGAAGTTGAATATGAACCACAAATGTAGGCCACATATGTGATTTTAAATTTTCTAGTGGCTACATTGAAGACAATAAAAGTAACAGATGAAGTTAATTTTTAAATATATTGTATTTAACCCAACATATCAAAATATTATAATTTCAACATGTAATCAATATAAAAAGTTAATAATGAGATATTCTGAAATTTCTTGTATTAAGCCTTCAACATGGGGTGTGTATTTTAACTTTACAGCACACTGCAATGGGAACTAACCACCTTTCGAGTGCTGAATAGTCACCGATGGCTAGTGGCTGCCATATGGGCCAGTAAAGTTCTACAGAGCAGTTTTAAGAGTATAACGAGGATTAGAGAATAAGCCACTCTCTCACCCCCAATCAGCAAAGCATAGGTCAAGGAGAAGACTTACAATAGGTTGATAATTCTGTACTGTTTAAGAGGTACATAGTGTTTTAAGTGTAAAGGTCCTCTTCAACTAGAACTTAAAAAGCTTAGATTGTAAGTATGTGTATGTGTATACACACAAACACACGACTTCAGTATCTAAATAATATCAATAAAATAATAAAATTGTGGCCAGTGTGGACACCCAGTGTGACCGAACAAAGGGAAGCACTGGGAAAGAATGCGGGAAGTGTACTACTGGGGGACATGGAGTTCTGAATGACAGTGATTAAAACTGCACCCCATATCAAAAAACGAAAGCTCTAATTCAAAAAGATACATGTACTCCAATGTTCACAGCGGCACTAATCACAACAGCCAAGACATGGAAGCAACCTAAATGTCCATTGACAGATGAATGGATAAAGAAGATCTGATATATATACACAATGGAATACTACACAGCTATCAAAAAAGAATGAAATAATGCCATTTGCAGCAACATGGGTGGACCTAGAGATTATCATACCAAGTGAAGTAAATCAGACAGAGAAAGACAAATATCCTATGATATCACTTATATGTGGAATCTTAAAAAAAAAAAAAGTACAAATGAACTTGTTTCCAAAACAGAAACAGACTCAAACACATAGAAAGCAAACTTAGTTACCCAAAGGGGAAGGGGAGGTGGTGAGGGATAAATTGTTATTATGGAATTAACAGACGCACACTACCATATAAAAAATAGATAAACAATAAGGACTTACTGTAGAGCACGGGAAAACTATATTCAATACCTTATAATAAACTATAATGGAAGAGAATTTAGAAGAAGAATATATATATATATATATTCTTTGCTGTATACCTGAAACTATCACAACATTGTACAACTATACTTCGATAAAAATAACTGCACCCCATATTGCTTTCCTCTTTTTCTTTCTTCCCACGTCCCCTGTCTCACTTCATTGAGGCCTATCCTCAGATGTCACCTCCCCTGAAAGGTTTTATCCAATTATCGATATCAAGTATACCCACCAGCTCCCAGCCCCCACCAATCTATCCTATTGCTACATTTTTCTTCATGTCACTGATTATTCCCTGACATTAGAGTACACACTTATTTACTGGTTAATTAGCTATTTCTTCCCCTAGAATGTAAGTTCCACGAGGACAGGGAAGTTGTTTTATTCACTGTGAAACCCCAGCACGCACAGAACGCAGGGCATTCACTGGTTTTCAACATGTTTACTGAACACAACTGTGCATCTATCATCCATTTTAAGCCATTGTGACAGGTACAAAGAGGATACTCTTAGACTTGGGCCAATGGTGCCCCTGTGCTGGTAAGGAGTTCTGGGGACATAGGGAGTGTTCTCACACAGATCCTGCCCTACAGGTAGAATGTGCTCTCAATTCCCTGTGCATACAGCCTGAGCCTGCTTCCACGGCCTGCTCCAGATCCAGCCAAGGCCCTTTGCAGTGAAGGACAGGGGGTGAGAACAGAAGAGGTGAACACAATTCTTGTCCTAAGCAGTTCAGTTCAACAGAACGTGCTGCAGCCATGAAAGTGTAATAGAGCTATACTGGCCAATACAGTAACCACTGGCCACATATGGCTACTGAGTACTTAAAATGAGATGTAATTAAGGAACTGAAAAATTTAATTTTTGTACCTAATTTTAAAGTTAAATTTAAATAGCCACTGTCTTGGACAGTGCAAGTCTAGTGGAAAAGAAAATTAATGATTACAGAACAGGGTTGAATTAGTTTCCTATTGCTGCTGTAACAAGTAACCACAAATTCAATGGTCTAAGAGCACAAATTTATTGTTACTGTTCTAGAGGTCAGAAGTCCAAGAAAGTCTTTTGGGGCTAGCATCAAGGGTGTCAGGAGGGCTAGCTCCTTTTGGAGGGCTAGTTCCTTCTGGAGGCTCTAGGGGAGAATCTATTCCTTGCCTCTTCCAGCTTCTGGAGACTGCCAACATTCCTTGGACCTGTACCGGAAACCCGCTCCAATCTCTGCTTTTGTTGTCACATCACCACACTCTCTCCAGTTAACCCTCCTGCTTTCCTTTTATGATTTCACCTTGTGATTTCACACTAACCCCATCTGGATAATCCAGGATAACCTTTCCCATTTCAAGATCCTTAACTCAGTCACATCTGCAAAGTCATTTTTTTTTTACCATATAGGGTAACACTCACAGGCTCTGGGGATATGGATATCTTCGGAGGACCATTATTCAGCCTACCTAGTTTACTGAGTGCTGCAGGAGATAAGGAGACTCAAAGAGCAAAAGAGAACCAGAGAAGGACTTTGATCAGGAAAAAGATCACTCTGGTATAGCAGAATGACTGGAGGGATGTCAGACTGAGGGCAGGGAGACCAATGAAGATGCTTACTGGAAGGAAAAAGAAGAGGTGAAAAAAGAAGCCTAGAGCTAGTTAGTGGAGGTGGGCAAGGAGAAGAAAGGATGAGGATGAGAAGTATTAAGGAGGTAGCACCCCCAGAACCCCCAGTGGGGAATCCTGGCCCGAGGGGATGTTGGAGGGAAGGACAAAGTGAGTGAGAATTTTAATGCTAACCTCTTGGAATTCCAGCTGGGGATTCAGAATATTTGTATCATTTTCCTGTCTATCAATGTTACCTTAAATTAATTCCACTAACCGACCAATATACAAGGGCATTTTCCACGATATGAGGTGTTTTAAAAAAGCTGATCCATCTTGTGAACACTATGTAGAACTTTCATTGGATGTTCAAAGAGGCAGATGCATACACTGTACAAGGAGGCAGGAGGGTCAGTCTGGCCTCCAGAAGATTTTTGGTCATTTCAGCTTAATGCCAAGGCATGTTCATCGGGACTTAGGAGTTTTTTTAAAGGTGTAGTATGGAGTTTTAAAGCCAGAGGATAAATCTAGTGGATTCATCTGAATACAGGGGAGTGAGTAAGCCTGTGTGTGGGCTTTGATACCTCATAGACCTGGGTTCAAATACTGCCTTTACCATAATATTAGCTTTGACCTTTGAGGAACCTACTTAACCCTCTGAACACCAGTTTCTTCATCGTTAAAGGAGAGAAAATAACGCATATTATAGGGTTGCTATGAGGGTTAAGTGATATCCTCTTTCATGTCCAATACAGTTTAGGTAATCAATAAAGGTCATTATTCTTTAGTAACTGATAGCACTGTTTGCAAGAACCATCATCAGAAAAACACACTGTTTCTTACTAATAAATCTGATTAGGCTCTCCTAAATAGTAAAAACAAAAACAAAACCCAGAAAACAAACAAAAAACTCACACAAGTAGAAATTTCAAATCTGGAAAGAAAACACATCAGCAAATCCTCATGAAATAACTATGGATAATCTAATGACATGGATTTAAAGCTTCAGGACAAATGACAGATGAATTGAAGTTTTTAGCTTCTATCTCAGCTTTAAATGATCCATCAGGCTTCACTAGTGTTTTAAGGAACATAGTAAAACTCACCCAAGTTAATCAGCACCAATACATTAGGGAAAAATTAAATATACAGGCATCCTCCATTTGTGGACTAGCTATATCCCTGAAAAAAATGTATACCTTGCAGACTAGATTTTGGTAATCAGAACTTATTTTCCCAATGGTAATTTCAGAAATTTATTTCTCTGGAAATATGCAGTAACATTTTTTGGAAACCAGCCGTAGGATTAGGATAGATGGTATTTGGTATTCTGGCACAGATGAAATTAAACAGATTGCTCCACGTTAAATCTGGGGTCTTGCCAGGGTCATGTTTTGACTGAAGTGGCAAAGTAATCTCTACCTTCTGGTAATGAAAAAAACATCCCATCCTGTAACTGACAAAGTGGAAGATGGTCTATCTAAAGTACATTTATCTATATTACCTTCCTGGGCCAAGACATTTCATTTACATTGAAGACAGCAATTCCCCTCCCCAGTTAACGTTTTAGTTGAAATGGGACGGCTTTATGAACAGACACATCATTAATCTGATACACAGGGACAGAAAAGACTGGGGAGGGGACATTGGAGCTTAAATACAAGAAATTGTTAAACTCAGCATTCTGTTGATGAGGCCTATAGTAGGGTGTGGTGTATGCTTTTTAGGATTGGATTCGAATTCATAGTTGTGTTTTTAAAAATAAGGTAACAGCTACAGAAAGCTAGTAAACAACTTAAGACACAGGCTGCCAAAGTAACACAATTTGCCCCATCAGCCTTCATTTGCAAACCCTAACTACCAAAGGATAACAAATTAAATGCTCATCTTCACTGTCCACAAACAGTATTTTTTTGTTTTTGTTTTTGCGGTATGCGGGCCTCTCACAGTTGTGGCCTCTCCCCTTGCGGAGCACAGGCTCCGGACGCGCAGGCTCAGCGGCCATGGCTCATGGGCCCAGCCACTCCAAGGCATGTGGGATCTTCCCAGACCGGGGCACGAACCCGTGTCCCCTGCATCGGCAGGCGGACTCTCAACCACTGCGCCACCAGGGAAGCCCCACAAACAGTATTTTTTTAATGATATCCTCTGGACCCTACTTCACCTTATTAAACACTCAGTGAAGTTGCTCATAAAGTCGTCATTCGACAAGGACGATCAATCACAGTTAGCGGTCACTGAGAAAACCAGACTGTAACTCTTAAAAGACAATTTCACAATTAGGAGCAAGCATGGGACACAGCCTTCTGAGGAGGAGGGCTCTAATTCCCCAGTCTTCTGGGGAGTGAGAAGGGAGTGAGGGGAAGAAGGCAGTAAGCCGAAGTATGGCTCAAGACAGCTAAGCACCCTGGCACAGTGAGCGGGTGGAGGGTGGCACTGAGGACGGGCAAGCAGAAGACTTTCCAGGGCTCTTCAAAGTTTCTGAAAAGGAATCCAAGGGCCCCAGTGACTCCACTGGGTGCCAGGGTGTTTTCTTGGAGTTGCCACTCACCTAACCCCTACCAAGCATGCTCCGAACCGTTTCACAGTGACATTTTGGGAAAACTCAGTCCCTGTGTTTTCCTAGCATAAATTCGGAGTCAGAAAAGAAGGGAAGCTCAGAAGATCTCAAACAGGGACTCGGAGACTGCTCTGCATCCCCCCGGAAACTGTACCCTCGTTGCTGTGGGAAGCAGTTTCCGATGGCACCATTCCCTTTGTCCTCTTAGGGGTTCACACTGGCCACTGCGCTTATCCTTTTCCAAGACTCAGCGCCCACTGAGTCATGGAGAATGGAGATGCAGTGCCAAGCAAGAAACCATTTCCAGAGATTTTTTTATACCACATGTCTCACTCAAGATTAAATCATGCAGGGGCTTCCCTGGTGGCGCAGTGGTTGAGAGTCCGCCTGCCGATGCAGGGGACACGGGTTCGTGCCCCGGTCCGGGAAGATCCCACATGCCGTGGAGCGGCTGGGCCCGTGAGCCATGGCCGCTGAGCCTGCGCGTCCGGAGCCTGCGCTCCGCAACTGGAGAGGCCACAACAGTGAGAGGCCCATGTACCACAAAAAAAAAAAAAAAAAGATTAACTCATGCAGAGGCCAAAAAAAAAAAAAAAAGCCAAGCTTCCAAGAAGAAAACTGATGAGAGGGAAAAAAACGAAATAAGAAGCCGGCAGACAAGTAACGAAGACAGGCAGCAGACAGGTACCGCAGCCCCGTCTCTCCCCACCTGTATGTCTTACCTGACACCCACGTGCTCACTTTCAGTTCCCATATGGTTTCTCTTTCTCAGTATGACAAGAACTGTATCTCAATCATCTATGTATCTTCCCTATCAAGCACAGTGCCTGACACATATCAATAATCCAGCAAATGCATGTTATACTGACATGGCCACGCCACTGCTGTTCATGAATGATGTGCATCCTACTTAAAAAAATAATTTAAGTTTTTAAAAAAACTTCAAAAAAAAATAAGCTCTTTTAATCTACAAAGAAATTGTGGAGGGCTTCCCTGGTGGCGCAGTGGTTGAGAATCCGCCTGCCAATGCAGGGGACACAGGTCCGAGCCCTGGTCCGGGAAGATCCCACATGCCGCGGAGCAACTAAGCCCGTGTACCACAACTACTGAGCCTGCGCTCTAGAGCCCGCAAACCACAACTACTGAAGCCCGTGCGCCTAGAGCCCATGCTCTGCAACAAGAGAAGCCACCGCACTGCAACGAAGAGTAGCCCCCACTCGCCGCAACTAGAGAGCCCGTACACAGCAACGAAGACCCAACGCAGCCAAAAATAAATACATAAATAAATAAATAAATTGTGGACTCTTCACTGACTAAACCTAATAAGCAAAGACCTTCAATTTTATTTTATTTTTCGGCACTTCATTTTAGAAATGGTAAATCTGCATTTCAAAAACTGGTGAAATTTCGTTTAAAAGAAAACCTTCCAGGAAGTCCTGCAGTCAGTCCTTCCAGGAAGTCAGTCAACCTCAACTCTTATATCTTCTCCATCTGTCACATCCATGAATATCTTCACAGGTTAATATATAAACCTGAACAAATGCTTGATGAACACTGGGTCCAGACTGATCATCACAAGGCACTGAAATTGTTTTTTTTAATGCACTATTTTTACAAAGACACTTCACTAAAACAATTGACTGTTATCATTATAACTGCATTTAGTAAATCAGGAAAGGGTCCCCTTTCTAGTCTCTGCTCTAGAGTCCAAAGTGATCAAAACACAAAATCCAGAGTGATATTTTCAAACAGAAAATAAGATCATGTCACCTCTCTATTGAAAGTCCACACCACTCAGGGTAAGAGCCAAGATTTGTCTCATCCACTGTCCTGATACACCATTTTCTCAGGGCTCCTTCTCTATAACTCTCCGACCTCATTCCCTACACTCCAGCAAGGCCAGGCATGCTCTGACCTTTGTACTGGTCGTTCCCTCCTCGCCTGGAAGGCTCCTCCCTCAATGTCCCAACGACTTGCCTTCTCACCTCCTTGACATCTCAGCTCAAACGTACCTTCTCAGTGAGATCTTAACTGATCATATCTAAAAATGCACCAACGTGCCTGCCTACAGGAACTCCCTCTCCCCTCCCCTTCTGTTCAACTTTTTTTTTTTTTTTGCGGTACGCGGGCCTCTCACTGTCATGGCCTCTCGCGTAGCGGAGCACAGGCTCCGGACGCGCAGGCTCAGCGGCCATGGCTCAGGGGCCCAGTCGCTCCGCGTCACGTGGGATCTTCCCAGACCGGGGTACGAACCCGTGTCCCCTGCATCGGCAGGCGGACTCTCAATCACTGCGCCACCAGGGAAGCCCCTGATCAACTTTTTTCTATAGCACTTAGCATCATTTGACACACCATATAGTTTACTTATTTAACTATGTATTGTCTATCCTTCCTCCTCTGAAATACAACCCCATGAAGGCAGGAATATGCGTTCTGATACATGAAACACGTTTTATAAAAAAAAATGTCAACAACTGAATTTTTCTGGTATTCAAGAGAGATTTCTGGTTAATCTCCTGGTCTATAATTAAACATTATTGTCAAAAATTTCAAAGCATATTGCATGTTTGCGAAATAGCATACCATTTTTAGTGGTTCCCATTCCTTACAAACCTAGGTTGCCTAAGAGTATGAATCATTCCTATGTCATGCAAATGGGGCTAAAGACAGCAGTAACTTGTCAAAGTCATGTTACACAATCGGTGGGTCAATCATAACAAACCCCGAAGCACATGTTTGTGTTTGCACGGGGTCTTTTTAAAGAGGCGCACAATTCGGCTAGGCCTCTGCCTTCTTTAGAGGGAGAACACAAAGTTCTTTAGGGCAGTGATTTGTAATCAGACCTATACATCTTCAAGTGACTTTAAATAAATGAATCCAGGTAAACTAATAATTACCAAAAGAAATGAATTTGCTACTATTCTAAGTTTTTTTTTTTCCTTACCCCAAACTGACATGTCCATGAACAGTTCATTATTTTAATTCAAAGACAACTCAGTTTCAGGTACCTCTTAATAAATAACTAACTAAATAAATAAAAAAGAAGCAGGACTGTCACCCTTTCTACCATCTGGTTTTATTTTATATTTCAATGGAGTTTCTCTTAAAGTTACATTTTAACTTATCCAATTTAGCAGGTATTAAGCCTCTTACAAAGAGTGGCACATGGGGTGTTAAGACCAGCTAAGTATTTAGAAAGAAGAGAAAAGGGAAGGAGTAAAAAGTATTAACAACTGTTGACATTTGACATAAATCACCTCACATATTCTTGTTTTTTTTAATTTTTTTTTTTTTTTTTTGCGGTACGCGGGCCTCTCACTGCTGTGGCCTCTGCCGTTGCGGAGCACAGACTCCGGACGCGCAGGCTCAGCAGCCATGGCTCACAGGCCCAGCCACTCCGCGGCATGTGGAATCTTCCTGGACCGGGGCACGAACCCGCGTCCCCTGCATCGGCAGGCGGACTCTCAACCACTGTGCCACCAGGGAAGCCCTAAATTTTTTAATTAAAAAATTTTTTTTACTAATACAATCTAGAAAGCTACCTCACACATTCTTTTAAACAACCTTGGAGGTAGTTCCTATACTCATTTTAGAGATTAAAAAAACCAAGGATCCAAGAGCATAAGTGACTTGCTTCAGGTCCCCACAAACTAGAAAGTAGCAGAGCTGGGTTCAAGCCTACATCTACGTGGCTTGAAAATCTTTCCATGGCAACAAACTGTCTCTACTAACACTGAATATTGCTTTTCTCTTTTTAATGAGAAAGATGGGGGCAAGTCCCATCAAAATAAAGCAAAAAATAAAAGAAAATTACTCAAAAAACTGCTAGTCCAAGAAAAGTTTTTTAGGAAAAGCAATTAAGTAAACAAAAAGGAAAAATATTAAATTTCCTGGGACACTAATATGTTGACCCATTAAAACTGCTTCTTAATAGCAATGTATAGAACTACCTCCTTTTTTCCTAGGCAGAGGGGGAAAGAGCATTTCATATGGAGCTACTCTCAAAGCACAGCTTGACGAACAAAATAAAACAGGAAAAAAATTTTTGTAAGATTTTATAGAACATTCAGATTCATATATATCGGGGCCTGTGCTAGCAAGAAGACACATCTGCAACATATTAAAAAGAATTAGTGAAATGTCTTATGTAACAAAAATGGCTGACAATGAAAAAAATATAATTTTCTCCCGTATTCATACATGAGAAAGGCTGGTCAGTGATATAGTTTAGGGCTCAGAAATAAGCCAATGAAAAAGTCCCCAAATGCATTCATGCTATTAACAGCAGCACCATTGCTCGAAGTGCCACCACAAAGCCAAGTTCACGTTATTTTAAATAAATGTTGGGATGGCAGCTGTAAGGATGAAAGTCTTGGAGGAACAGGTTCTCTTTAACTTCATGTGGAAGAGTATAAACTAGATCAATCTTTACGAAGTGATAAGGCATCTTTTCCTTCTTTACAAAGATGGAGAGATTGAAGTTTAAAGAGATTATGTACAATGTCAAATTCTCTACTTGTGGTTCACCCTTGGTCTCCCCAAGCCCTGGGGCAGACATCACTAACTGATGGAGGCATCCTTTCTCGCACTATAAACAGCCGCCAACCATAACCCTTAGGCAATGTGGTGTAATGGAAGGAGTACAGGCTTTGCTCCCATGGAGATGTAGGCCTGAACGTCACCTCTGTCACTGACTACGTGACTTCAGGCAAATTACTTATCCTCTTAGTGTCTGGGTTTTTCTTCTGAAAAATGGGAACCTGCCGCCAAGGTTGTTTTAAAGATTAAATGAGATAATATATGCAAAGTGCTTTTAAAACGTTATCACCTTTATCTCCTTTTCCTCCCCCTCTTATCCCCTGTTAAACACTTAATTTAGCTTTACTCAATACCCCAATAACTTACATTGGGGCTCTCTGTAAAGGCTTAATCAATACATTTCCATCCCCAAAGTCACATAAGACAAATTGATCACCCTGGGGCTAACTGCCATTTGATATTCCAAATGCATTATGCCTTTTTTTCTCATCCAGAAATCAGAAGGCAGGCTCAGTAGTGTGGGTTTTATTTAACAATCTCAGTTCACACATTTTGATCCACAAGGGCAACAGAAAGCAGAATAGTGTGTGTGTGTGCATGTGTGTGTAAGAGAGAAAAAGAGGAGAGTGTGTGTTTAAAGTCAAGAGGACACAGATCCTAAAACTGCCACATGTCCTAGATCAGGGGTTCCCAACCCCCTGTTAGGAACCAGGCCGCACAGCAGGAGGTGAGTGGTGGGCAAGCTAGCAAAGCTTCATCTGCTGCTCCCCATGGCTCACATTACTGCCTGAACCATCCCCTCCCCCAACCCCTGCTGGTAGAAAAACTGTCTTCCACAAAACTGGTCCCTGGTGCCAAAAAGGTTGGGGACCACTGACCTAGATGATAAAGATGCTGAAACATCTGGGTCAACAAAGGTCATTCTCTTCATGAGCTATACGATAGCAGCTGCCCCCTTCCTACTCCCAGTGACATGCAGAAAAGTTGGCTAAATCACATGTAACTCACCAAAAAAAAGTTGGATTCACTGAATAAAGGTATAGTCTCTAAGAGATAAAATGTTTCTAAAATTTCTATAAATAGGTACACATGTTTATCTGTTACTAAGTCCAAAAAACAGACTCCTTTCCCCTCCCCCAACTGCAAGAGTCTTTAAATGAGAAACTACGGAGCATGCCTGAGGAACTAAAGTGTCTGTAAAAAAGTTCATCTTCATACCATCAACATAAACATTCTGAAAGTCAGGTTAAAAAATAAATTAAAATTCTGATAAAATGAAGAGCCATGGTGGAAGAAGCTTTCTTTTTAAGTTTAATCTGTTTTTGTAAATAAGATGTACAGCACTCTTAAAAATATCTGCTAAAATTGCAGTACGAATGCTATACGAATTTGAGAAACAGAATCATATTTTTCAGATAAGGTTCACTGTTATGGCTGCTGGCACATATAAGTAACCCAGCATATCAGGTGATGGCAATAGTTACACTAGTTCTAAATGGAAGGGACCGGTCCATCCACAAACATGGATTAAATACCTACCATGTGTCAGGTATTTGGATAAGATACCTGAGATAAAATAAGAATGTGAATGGCTCCTCTCTGGCCTCTAGGAGTCCTCCTAATTAAAAAAACATCAATCCGACAACAGGGTAAGCACCACAACAGCAACAGGCAGAAAAGGGTAAGAAAACACAGATGTGGGACACTTAACACAGAAGGGAGGGATGGGGGATGCAGCATAGGCAGGTGGGTCATTCTAGAGGAGATGACACTGTGTAAGGAACATTCAGGAACGGTTCACTGTTTGAAATGATAAATCCCAGACAAGGCTTCCAACACACCTCAAATGTCTCTGCTACATTGATAGAATGTCAAAAAAAAAAAACAACCCTCTATGGAATGTGAAGGTTTGTACAGCCTTTATCCCTACCTCACTTAAACGCCAAGACTTTGGTTAAGACGGTGAGCCCTGGGGTGAAGGGAGAGGATACAGAAAGGGGTGAACCTCTCTCAAGACTAACAATGCTGTCCCAAAGAACCGCTGTGGGAGAAGCCACGTGCATGTCGTGAGCGGGTGATATGGGGCCACCCGAGGAAGCATGTACTGTACATACGCACATTAAAGCCATGTCATGTGAGGAACCAGAGATGGAACCGAATAAAAGTCAAAGAGAAACAGCGGAGCTGCAAAAAGCACAAAGGCTTGCAGTATTTGCACGCTTCCTGAAAGAGGGAAAAGTAAGTCAGAAAGAAAACCACACTCATGGTGCGGGGATTTCACAAAGAATAAATCTCTCAAGTTGAGGATTACAAGGAAGCAATAACTTTCTAGTTCCTTCCTGAGTTTCTGAGAATCTAAAAACATCCCTCTAAAAGAGATTGAAACATTAAAAAAAATAATAAAAAATAAACAATAAATAAAAATATCCCTCTCTGACACTTGAAGAAAAGGTAAGCAGAGGCTCGGGGTGGGCAGACAGAAAGGAGGACATTAGTAGGTTGAGGATTTTATTTGTCTCCTTCTTTGAGACGATATGTCTCTCTTTCAATAGGAAGTTTATTCACATTCTAGCCAGCTGCAAAACAGGGTTGAGAGCCAAGTTCTCATTGCCAAAGTTCACTCTTCAAACCGGCAGCCTGAGGTCTGATAACCAGTTAAAATGCTCAACACAATCACTGCCTTTTGGTGGAAAACAGAGGCTCCATTCTTTAGAGATACATTTTCAAGTCTAACTCTTCTAGAATTATGAAATTCAAAGCAAGAGCTATTAGGTTCAGTCAGTATCAGCGGGAAGGGAATATTTTTTGTGCTGTAGCTTGGATTCCTTTCTTCTTTTTTCCCCGCCCCAAAGAATAATTGGATTACTCTGATAATAGTCAGAAAAATAAATTGTCAGTAACTATGAGTACTTTATAAACTGAAAAACTGCTTCAAAGTCATAAAATTCCATTTATGGGACCCATCACATTTCTAGAATACCTTACATCCTTTAAAATGAAAATATCTGATCCAAGACTCTAGGATTCCTAAAAACCAATGGCAAAAAATACCTCCCCACCAAAAAAAAAAAAACAAAAACAAGAAATACTGACCCAGCAGCTATTACAGAATTAAAAAACACTTATAAAAGTGGAAGTGGGAGGGCTTCCCTGGTGGCGCAGTGGTTGAGAGTCCGCCTGCCGATGCAGGGGACACAGGTTCGTGCCCCGGTCCGGGAAGATCCCACATGCCGCGGAGCAGCTGGGCCCGTGAGCCATGGCCGCTGAGCCTGTGCGTCCGGAGCCTGTGCTCCGCAACGGGAGAGGCCACAATAGTGAGAGGCCCGCGTACTGCAAAAAAAAAAAAAAAAAAAAGTGGAAGTGGGAAAATAGTCTCCGTTTGTACTAATGATATATCCTCTTATTTAGTATTAAACATGTATTTGTGGAGATTAAATGTTATGTTCATCTATTCATTCAGTAAACACATGAAGTGCCTGTCACAAGGCACTATATCAGGGAGGCACTGTGGGCATACAAAAACAGATACAACATCCCTTGTATCCTCAGCTGTCTACAATCTTGGGGAAAATATGAAATATACACAGACATGGAAAAAAGTGTGATAAGTGTCCTGTGGTATAAGAACACAGATATGAGAGATGACCATATTTAGACTGGATCAAGAAGTGGGGGAATGGGCTCTTCCTAGAGAGAGATGGATTGTGGGAAACACTGACCTCCTTACTGAGGTGAATCTTATCCTGAGGGTAATGAGAATCCAGTGATGGTGTTTGTTACGAGAACAACTAACACCATGACCAAAGGTGTTCTTTAGGAAGGTTTTCCCCAGATCAAGACAGGAAGGGAGAGAGACTGGGTGGGAAGAACAGTTAGAAACTAGTCTACTCATCCAAATTAGAGGTTATTAAGGCCAAAATTAGGATGGTGACTATGGTAACCAAAGGAGAAAATGGAAGCTAGGTCTTTTCCATTTTGTTAGTTATTCCTGGTTTTACATTAAGAAAAACTCCATTTCATTATGCAATTTAGGGCAAAAGAAATCAGGTGGTATTTTCAGTTGAAATGATTCTTTATATTGCTAAGGTGATGTCTACAGAATAAAGCAGAAAAATTGTATCATCATCTTAATAAATGGAGAAAAAAATCATTTGACAAAATTTAAATCCATTTATGATAAGAACTCTCAGCAAACTAGGAAGAGAAGAAAACTTCCTCATTCTGATGAAGCATCTATGAAAAATTTACAGCTAAAACTATTCTTAGTGGTAAAAAGACTGCATGGTTATTCCCTAAGGTTAGGATCTCTTGCTGTTCTCACTGCTTTTATTCAACATGGAACTGGAGGTTCTGGCCAGTGCAATAAGCTGATTCTAAAACTAATGGGGAAAAATAAAGTAATTAAAATAGCCAAAACAATTTGCAAAAAAGTTATAACAAAGTTGAAGGACTTACACTACCTGATTTCAACGCTTAATATAAAGTTACAGTAATGTGAAGTAAGGAATCAGCAAATAGACATAAAGATAAATGAAACAGAATAGATTCCAGAAATAGGCACACACGTAGAGTCAACTGATCTTTTATAAAGGTTCAACAGGTAAAGAAAAATCTTTTCAGCAAACAGTGCTGGAACAATAGGTATCCACATATAAAAAAAAAAACTAAACCTTTACCCCAAACCATAAACCAAATCAACTCAAGATGGGCCATAGACCTAAAGTAAGCGCTAAAAACATACAACTTTTTTTTTTTTTTTCTGGTACGCGGACCTCTCACTTTTGTGGCCTCTGCCGTTGTGGAGCACAGGCCCTGGACGCGCAGGTTCAGCGGCCATGGCTCACGGGCCCAGCCGCTCCGCGGCATGTGGGATCTTCCCGGACCGGGGCACGAACCTGTGTCCCCTGCATCGGCAGGCAGACTCTCAACCACTGCGCCACCAGGGAAGCCCAAACATACAACTTTTAAAAGAAAACTTAAGAGAAAAAAAATGTAGTGAGCTTGGGGCTAAGGAAATGCAAGTTAAAACCACAGTGAGATATCACGACAGACTTAGCAGACTGGTTAAAATTTAAAAGACTCATACTACCAAGTGTTGATGATGTAGAACAAAGGTAACTCTTACACTCTTGGTGAGACTGAAATGGCACTACCATTTTGGAAAACAGCTTGGTAGTTTCTTGTACGTTAAACACAGACCTCCCATGTGATCCAGCCACTCCACTCCTAAGTGCCCAAGTGACAGTGGATGTCCACATAATGACTTGTACACACATGTTTACAGCACTTTTATATGCGGTAGTCTGAAGTGGAAACAACTTAAATGTCTATCAGCTAGGTCAACGGAAAAACAACCTGTGGTCTATCTATACAATGGAATACTACTCAACAATAAAAAGAAACTATTGATACATACAGCAACATGAATGAATCTCAAAATAATTATGCCAAGTGAAAGAAGCCAGAGCCTCTACTTTTAAAAAAAAGACTACATGATTCCATTTATATAAAACTCTAGAACAGAGATCCGGTGACAAAAGCAGATGAGTGGCTGCTTGGAGTGGGTAGAGCCAAGAGAGGCCAAAAGGAGAATTTCAAAGGGGCATGACAAAATTTAGGGGTGGCAGTGATAGAAATGTTCACTGTCTTGTTCACTTCATAGGTGTGTGCATATGTCAGAACTCTTCAAATTGTACATTTTCAGTATGTGCTGTCTATTGTATGTCAATTACATCTCAATAAAACTGTACAAAAATTTTTAAAGAAGGTGGTAGAGGGAGAAGTTAATCCATGAATCTGAAGCGAGGTAATTAAGGCCAAAATTAGGATGGTGACAATGCTAGTTAATAAAGGAGAAAATGGAAACCAGGTCTTCCCCATTACGCTGTTGGCTTGTTTTTATTGTTCATTACAAAGACTTCCAGTTCATAAGGCAGTTTAAGGCAAAAGAAGATAGGAGGTATTTTTTAGTTGAAAAGACTCCTTATTTTGCCAAGATAAGTTCTATAAAAAAGACGTCAGGGGGCTTCCCTGGTGGCGCAGTGGTTAAGAATCCACCTGCCAATGCAGGGGACACAGGTTCGAGCCCTGGTCCGGGAAGATTCCACATGCCGCGGAGCAACTAAGTCCGTGCGCCACAACTACTGAGCCTGCACTCTGGAGCCCACGAGCCACAACTACTGAGCCTGCACACCTAGAGCCCATGCTTTGCAACAGGAAGAAGCCACCGCAATGAGAAGCCCACGCACCGCAATGAAGAGTAGCCCCCGCTTGCCACAACTAGAGAAAGCCCGCGCGCAGCAACAAAGACCCAACCCAGCCAAAAAAAAAAAAAAGACGTCAGCGCCTGAAGAGATCAGGGTGTGATGACTGGACAGAAAGGCTGTTGCAGAGGATGCTGTGATTTTGCCCAGATCCCCACTCTCGGATGAAGTGCTCACCCCTCCAGCTGCCAGGAGTGTTGGCTGTGGATGGCTCACAGCTGAGTCCCTCCCCAGTCACTGCCCTTGGCTAAATGGAGCCACCTTGCCCAAGAAGCTACCCCCTTCTACGGCCATCCCAGCTCCTGAGCTCCCTGTGGGATCAGTGCAAGTTTTCTTAAAAGGTGCTTATTCCCAAAGCACTACCCAATAAACTACCTGCACACAAATCTCCATCTGTTTCCCAGGGAGCCACACCTAAGACAGCAACCCAAAGTGGCATGAAAGGAAAAGCTGAAATATGGGTGAGGGCTTAAGATTGAAAGGAAGAATTTTTTTAAGTTGGTCAGAGAAAAGGAAGAGTATTCCAGAAAGCACCCTTTTCAACAGAGAATCTGAACGATCCTTATTATAACTGACAGACAATAACAGTGAAGCCCACAAAACGGAACACACGTGTACTACAGTGACAGTGTCCTTCAATAGTCAGACATCCCTAGAGTAATAACGAGTGTAACAACACTCTGTAGGTGGTGGGTCCATAAGCTGAGTCAGCAGAGATGTGGCGCAGTAAGAGTCCTGGGGAGAAGACGGCTATTAGGAACTCGGCTGAACACCAGAAATAACAAAAGGGGCGAGGGAGAGAGAGAGAGAGAAGCCTTCCCCCATTAATATTAATGTCAATAAAGAGTTAAAAGTGCTGAATCCAAATTTCTGCTGTCTTGCAGGGAGGGGTGGGCAGAAAGAGGATGTCAAAACAGGGGAATAGGAAGAGCTCTGTTTGTTTTGTTTCCTGGGGCTCGGGTCGGGGCGGGGGGCTTTCCTGAGGGCTCTGCCAGGAAGTCATCCTTTCTGCCTGAATAACTGGGAAGTGGGTCAGTGGCCCGTCCACGTCACTGCACAGTCAGGGAAGGCGAGAGGCAGTCTGCCTAGGAAATGGCGCTCGCTGCCTGGGTGGGAGGCCAGCAGCCTGAGGACAGGCAAAGGAGCTGAGCAGGGGGGTACTTTGTGGTCCCTCACCCAGCGAGCACCTGGGTTCTTGCCCTGCTCCAAAGCACATCTTCCACTACCATGGCTGTTGTAGGGTTCTTTCGTGAGTGTGACAGAATGCTGGTAACACTAGTCCTCAAAATCTTTTCAGATGGACTATTTCTTCCATGTACTACCAAAGGCAACTACAGGCCTTCAACGGCATGTCTGGTTGCATGTCTGTCAGGAGAGCCACACCTGTTTCCCCAGCAAAGCTTTCACACCCACTGCTGTTCTTGGGACCCCACTCTGTGCAACACAGGCGGAAGCACAGAGCAGACACAAAGCCCTGGCTTTAAACCCTAGCTCTGCCACTTAGTATACTGGGTAACCTTGGCAGTAAAAGGGGGATAACAGCACCTTCCTGGAAAGCGTTGGGAGACCCAAGGTGACATGTGCCCCCAATACATTGCTGGCTATTACAAGATGAGAAAAATGCTTACCACTCATTCTTTTTTTTTTTTTTTTTTGCGGTACACAGGCCTCTCACTGTTGTGGCCTCTCCCACTTACGGAGCACAGGCTCCGGACGCGCAGGCTCGGCGGCCATGGCTCACGGGCCCAGCCTCTCCGCGGCACGTGGGATCCTCCCAGACCGGGGCACGAACCCGAGTCCCCTGCATCGGCAGGCGGACTCCCAACCACTGCGCCACCAGGGAAGCCCACCACTCATTCTTAGCTTAGAATTAGCTAAGCTCAATTCTAGCACCTAACATATACACATCCATCCAACTGCCAGAGGGTTACAGATCTTCACCTATATTACATGAACTCCTATTAGTGGTATATTTACTGAGCTGTAATTTATGTTCTTGGACTTTTCTTCTGAGGGTAGATTTTTAAACGTATTCACCTCATACATTTCATAGGCTTTCTCCTTATGGCTTCGTATGCCAACCATGTGCTGCTGGCACTTAAAGAATCACCTAAATGTTGGCCCAGATCTCTCTGTATACCCCATGGCATCTACGTTTTTGATACTGTCGGACAGCTCAGATGCAACATATTCCAAACCAATCATCTCTACCTACCTCCAGTCCCCACAAATCTGTTCCTCTTCCCTCTCCTATACCCCTAGAGAAGCAATAGAGAATAGTTGTTAAAAAGTGTGGGCTCAGGAGCCAGTCAGCCTTACATAGGTTCAAATCCTGGCTCTTATCACTTCCAGGTAATAGGATCTTGGGGAAATTATTTAACCTCCCTTTGCCTCAGTTTCTTCAATTGTAAACTGGAGAAATAACAGTACACATAGGATGTTATAAGAATTAACAGGCTAGGGCCTCCCCGGTGGCACAGTGGTTGAGAGTCTGCCTGCCAATGCAGGGGACACGGGTTCAGTCCCTGGCCCAGGAAGATCCCACATGCCGCGGAGCAACTGGGCTCGTGTGCCACAACTGCTGAGTCTGTGCTCTGGAGCCCGTGAGCCACAACTACTGAGCCCACGTGCCGCAGATGCTGGGGCCCGTGCACCTAGAGCCCGTGCTCCACAATGAGAGAGGCCACTGCAGTGAGAGGCCCGCGCACCGGAGCGAGGAGTGGCCCCTGCTCGTCGCAGCTAGAGAAAGCCCGCGTGCAGCGGCGAAGGCCCAACACAGCCAAAAATAAATAAATAAAATTAAAAAAAAAAAGAATTAACAGGCTAATACATGTACACACTCAGGCACCTGGCACACAGCTCACAGCTCAATGAATGCTAATTATTATTACTATTAACTCACTCTGTGGAACATAATAAAAGAAAGACTTTTCTTTGATGGTAGAGACCAGGCATTTCTTATTCACCTTTGCATGATTAGTTCCTGGCACTGTACCTCGCATGTATTAAATGCTTGATTCATTTCTTTTAACTGAGAAGAAAAATGTCTGCACCTTATTGTAAAATTACAATGAGACTGTCAATTATTTTACTGAATGAACAACCATATATACAGAAACAAGTTTTCAGGAAAAAAATTGTTTCTCCTGGTACACTGGCATGCTTCCTTCCACCAGACAATGAGTGATGACCAACTCACTGTGCTTCCCTTTCTGAAACCTTCAAGAAAGACAGAGTTAAATCTGGGACTCATTTGTAGTAACTAGATTTAGTCTAGATTTCCTGGTACCTATAATCTCCCAGTTACTTTGCAGGGCTCCTCTTTTTCTTATTTAAATGCCTTTATTAGAAGATGGCTAAAATAATTTTTGGATGTATCCATTCATTTAAAAAGATCTGTCTGTCCATCTATCTAATGATCACTTTTATATGTCAGGCATTGTGCTGAGAACAGTAACAAATGGATGAAAATGGAAAGAGTGCATGCTGGGAGGTGGCATCAGGAGAAGGAACACATGGAAGGCAGTGTGGAGCAGTGCAGAGGACGGGAGGAAGGATGGGCTTAGAGAAGAAGAAAGCACAAGCAAAGAGCACTATTAATGCTCAGTGGCAAGCTTCAGTGATGGTAATAATGGTTCATTAAGATACTTGCTGAGGCAGCTAGTGCGTAACTATGACACTCACTACAAAGTGGAAAAAACTGCTCTGAAGACCCAGCCCAGCTGAGCCAACCAGAAAAATCACCATGGCCCGACTAGGACTGAAAAAGAACAGCAGCATCTGGTCAGAAATCGGAAGCAACGAACAAGAAAAAGAATGTCACGTTACCTAAAAACTGAAGTTGACCCTTGAACAACACTGGTTTGAACTGCGAGGGTCCACATCTATACACAGACTTTTTCTTCCAATACTACAGTAGTGCACGATCCACAGTTGGTTGAATCTACAGCTATGGAGGAACCACGGATACTATATATGTGGATTTTTGATTGTACAGAGGGTCAGTGCCCCTAACCCCCGTCCCCATTGTTCAAGGGTTAACTGCATTACTAAATTTTCCAAATAATTTGAAATTGCTTACAATAAAAGGCAATTAAAATTTTAATTCACAATTATATACTTTATTTAGACGTGTATGTCATGAGGTTAATTGTTTGGAAAGTCTACATATAAGTCATACTGTATATAGCTATTCTCAAGTATGTCCTTTCTATTTAATTAAAGAACTACAATAGGTGAGGTTGTTTTTCTTATTGTTGTTTTAGTGTAAATGACAGTCTTGGGGTCTGCTAGAATTCTCTGGTCATTATACTGATGTCCATAGAAAATCTTTTCAACGAGGCTACCTTCAATACTTTCTTACTTCAGTGCAAGTTAAAGGGAGCTGAGAAGGGGAAACATTTGCAGAATTGATGGAATGGGTTATAAATGCAAAGAATTGCAGATTCTTTATTCAAAGGAGTTCCCACGGGGTTGCTATTAACATGCACTTACTCTTATTTTACAGAGAATTCTAATACACTCAGATCTGATTTACAAACCTGTAATGGAGGCAAAAAGTTAACTGTGGAAAAAGTCAAGAAGTGCCAACATAGAAAGATAACATAATAATACATTTCCTAAAAAAAGCAGACAGAAAAGCTCAGAAATCACAGCCAGGTGGAGTCATTCCATTCAGCAGAATCTAGACTCACTGGCATCACGACACTAGAGAACAGAGTTAAATTGTTTTCAGCAAAACAAGATATTAGGCAAGAAAATGGCTAATATGCTAGAAAGGGCTTTCCACTCAAAGGGGTCAACTCTTGGGACTTCCTTAGTGGTCCGGTGGTTAAGACTCTGTGCTCCCAATGCAGGGGGCCCGGGTTTGAGCCCTTGTCAGGGAACTAGATCCCTCGTGCAGCAACTAAAAGATCCTGCATGCCGCGACTAATAAATAAGCAAATTCTCGTGCAGCCAAATAAATAAATAAATATTTTTAAAAAGGGGGGGGGGTGTCAATTCATTTTCTTTTTTTTCTTTTTTAACTGGTGTGTTGGGAAAAGGAGGATTAAATCCTTCGCTATGAAAAAACTGGGCCATATTGAGGGTTTTGCAAATAATGTTGACACATTTTACTGTTAAAGGCCAGATTTGATGAAATCTAGGTAAAATTCTGAAATAAAATCCCAATTATAATTTTAGAGAAAACCATGTGCTTCACCCTTATGTATTTAGCTTATCAGTATTAACTATAGATCAGCACTGACATTCTTAAGGTAAGTCACTAGTTGAGCTGACAGTCAAATCCAGTGGACCTGCCTGATATTTTTTAACCCTATCATCCATATCTCCAGTTCAAAAAGAATAATTACTTCATTTTTTTCACATGTTGGCAAGAGCTAATAACAGCCATTCCTTTTTTTATTCGAACAGGCGGACAAGGGATTAGAGTTAACCTGGGCAGATGCACCAAACTGCCCAAGTGCAAACAGTAGGAGAAAATGTGTTTGAGGGGAAGAAAGCTGAATAACTTAATGTGTATTTATCACACCTGAACTAGACCTCAAATATCTTACTTACCACAATGAACTTATCATTTATAGACCAGCAACCCTAAATGATACCAAAGCCTCACCATGCAGAAGCCATTAAGGTTCTGACAGTCTCTACAGAGCACATGGAAGAAACAATCACAGCCCCCATCTAGCAGAAAACTGCCCCAAATCAGGTCATAGGAAAGCAGCACAACGATGGCAATGATAACGGTCTGGTCGCTTCCTCAGGCAGCCCCCATTCCCCGTAAGTCGATGGTGCGTAATTGGTAGGGGATGCCACATGCTGTCTAAAGTGGGTGCCCTTGTGAGCCTTATGGTGACGCTTCGAGGCACGTTGCCTCCAACTATGAAAATACTGGGACATGAGAAACAGAGGCACAAACAACTTCCCTAAACACTGTTTTTAAGCTGATAACTGTGGTTAGTGGTCTGCAGACACAGAAGAATGCAATCAAGGACAATTAACCATTCAATCACGCTACCAGAGACTGTGCTCCTTGTGGCCTATATTTTAAACAAAAAGCTGAGCTTCCAAGCGCAATACCCAACCACCCTGCGAGTGAAGGAAGCATAAACACTGCTTCCTGTTTTTTGGCCGACCTCAATTCCAGACACTGACACATCGCTCACCCCCTTCCTCCCTGGACACATAACACTCTGTGGTCATAGCTCCTCTGCTCAGTTTTGTGTTTTTTTTTTTTTTTTTTTTAAAGTAGGGAAACTAGATAAGCAGCTGTCGAGAAGACAAGTTTGATAGACTATCAGGTTAGGCAACAGCAAAAAGAAGGTTGGAGAGGAGGATGGAAGGACAGTGTAAGTTCAGGACAGTGTAAGAAGAATGTTTCGCTCTCTAGAAGAAAAACTGATCGGGAGTAAAGAGAGCACACTCTTTGGACTGGAGAGTTGCAGGGACTTGACAGATCTTTTAGTTCAATCTTGCCACTTTATAAAAAGGAAGTAAGAGTGGAGAGCCATTCAGCTGCCGTCCCAGGGTCACAATGTCAGGCAGTTAACATAATCAGGGCTCTTCTAACTATGAGCACCCTTGGGAGAAAAACGCTGTCTTAACAATGAATATTCTTCTCCTGAGAAACAACATGTTTTTCACTTCACGGCTGCTGTGAAGTGTTTAACAGACCAGTTTTCCCTGTTCACTGGAGGAGACCAACCTTCATGGGAAGCCTGGGTCCCTCATTAATCAGGCCGAATGGGCATTTTTAACTAATTTCTAGATCCCTTTCATGCCTTCTTTTTCCCCCCTTTCTTCTAGGCCTTCCCTTCAATATCTTTGTTTTCCTGTATTTTATAGATCCTTGCAAACTCCCTTTTTGCTCCTTTCTGGAACAAAATATATATATATATATTATAAATACTTTATAGAACACTTGCCCTTCCAAGGAACTTGGTGTGTTTCACAGGCATGTGTTCACCTATTCTCACTGGAGTTTGTAAGGAACGGAGGTCAAGTATTACTGTTCCACTTTACATGGTCGTATCAAGAGTCTGAGATCAGTCTTGGGATTGGCACGCTCAGACCTATTCCCTTAAAACATACAGGTGACCTTGAACAATGCAGGTCTCAGGGTCACCAACGCTCCACCTATGGCTTATGGTTGGCCCTCTGCATCTGTCCTTCCTCCGTATCCACAGTTTTGCATCCAGGGACTGTGTAGTATAAACTATTGGAAAAATCCACGTATAAGTGGACCTGCATAGTTCAAAACCCATGTTGTTCAAGGGTCAAGTGTAATTCCTCCTGAGTAATAATTGTTGGCATACTAATTGAAAACTCAGTTCCTATTTTTATATATACATTTTTAAAGTTTATCGTATTTTACTTAGATTAGATTGAGAAGTACCTTAGCAAACCTTGCATTTAAGGCACATTTTCACTCAAATTAAAGACATGTCAGGCTGAAAAGAAAATGAAATACACTTCTAAAGGATTTTCACAAACAGTATCAGAAGGTGCCAATGTGTTTCGCTCCATTTCCACAAATAGCATAATAATTTATACCACCTTCCATCTGTTCGGCTGCCCACGGCAGCATCATTTTTATCTGTACAATACTACCTAGGGAGGAAAAAAAATAAAGTACAATGGAGAAAGTAACCAAGTACTCTTTTCTACTCCATTGCTCATGAAGATGGGCTTGGGACTGGATTTGAGAGTCTCTAACAAGCTTCAGGACACAAGCAACCAAAGAGTAAGAACACACTACGGCTCAGAGTAACAGGTGACAGGTGAGCACAAACAGACACCCTTCCAAGCCTGGATGATTCCACCCCAAAGGAGGGTGGTGGCATCTGCTCTTCCACACCTACAAGGGCTCTAAAGGGCCCTACATTATTTATGTGGTTTGGGGAGAAGTGAAATGTGAACTGACTTAAATGTAAGCATTTAAATATAGAAGCAGAGAAGGCACCAAGCCAGGCTTACACATGTAAACACTTTATTAAAGGCCAGGCCTCCACGAGGCCCTGCAGCTCCCACCTCTCATTGCCTGTGCATCCCCACTGTTCTGGTTCCTTTAAGAAGGCTGTCTTCTCAGGCCACACAGCCAGCTTTTGGTCCTCCTGGTGCACTCATCTCCTTAGAGAGCTTCCAGCATCCCTTTCTGGAGACTATTATACATTGCCCAGTCCACATGTGTGCTACGCTAATATGCAAAACACTCATCTGACTTGCTGGCTGACCTGGTAATCCAGGGCAGCCTGCTGCTGTGTGGGGAGGTCATTGGAGAGTCCAGGCTAACCGTGCCAAGGGGTGCTTCTGGAACTACTGTGCTGTTTCCACATGCTGTGACGGGGGACTTAACATCGGGGGAAACAGAGGCTGCCGATGTGGGTGAAAAAAAAATAAAAAGAAATGCTATGGCTTTCCACTTTGTGCTCATTTTATCAGTTATTAATGAGGAAGCACAGTTTTAGGCGAGCTCCTGGCTGTTCCTATAGCATGCTACATCTCTCATTAAGAAGCTACAAATTCCTGGGCTTCCCTGGTGGCGCAGTGGTTGAGAATCTGCCTGCTAATGCAGGGGACGCGGAGCAACTGGGCCCGTGAGCCACAACTACTGAGCCTGCGCGTCTGGAGCCTGTGCTCCGCAACGAGAGAGGCCGCGATAGTGAGAAGCCCGCGCACCGCGATGAAGAGTGGCCCCTGCTCGCCAAAACTAGAGAAAGCCCTCGCACAGAAAAGACCCAACACAGCAAAAATAAATAAATTAATAAATTAAAAAAAAAAAAAAAGAAGCTACAAATTCCTGTTTATTGTCCTCATGCTAAAGGCCCACAGAGAAATCAAACTGTCAGGATTTTCCCGTGTTGGTCTTAAGGGCTGTCAGTCTTTGAAGAAGATATCAAACCATCCAAATCCAGCATTCCTGCTTTAATTAATCTACCATATGGGGCCCAGGTGTCATAGGCAACTTATATTTGAACTAAGTAATCCATAAAATAATAATAAATTTCCTTTGAGGTATGGATAATGCTAAAACTACCCACATCCAAAAAGAACATTCTTGATGGTGTCTGGATTTTCTTTATTTCAAGTCCTATGGCAAATTGTATATAAAATTGTATGTAACAATTTAGAAATTGTCACCAAGATAAAAGGACGTTTTAAGATCCTCCTCTCTTTTTTTGCTTCTACATGATTCTGGGACGTTGTCATCAATATCACAGTTTTCCCACCATACAAAAGACATCAACTAGAACTCTATTACAAGTAAATTATCTTTATATAGTCATTCACAATTAACGTAAGTATGCTTTATAGTTTTAAGAAAGCACATCATATGCATAAAGCTAAAATTCTTGTCTGCTGTATCGAATCACAGAACTGCCTCCCTCTAAAACAAAAAAGAGGTTATCAATCACTTGTATCATTATAATGTATTTGCTTTTGGATGTTTTTCTGTATAAAACAGAAAAAAAAATTTAAAGAAAATTTACTCTTTAGCCTGGAATTCTTAGGTCTCCACAATCTGGTACCAACTTAACTTTTGGATCCAGTAGTCATTAACCACCAACATTTAACACCCACTAAAGCCAATGCAAGACATCATGAACCAAACACTGAGCACATTCTCACTCTTTACTGGTTGTCTTTTCCTTGCCTCCTCCACTTTGAATCCCTGGCTCCTAGAACACTGCTTGGCATAGAGCAGGCATTCAATCCGTAACTGATGGATTACAAGAACCACATCTCTTATTCACATGAAGATGCTTTTCCATTTGAAAGAGCATAAAGAAGGTAGAAAGATTTAAAATTACTAACTTGGATTTGAACCCTTAGGCAAGTTGCATCCTCTTAACTTTAGTTTCAACATCAGTATATGGGAATAATAATGGTTAATTCTGTGTGTCAACTTGGCTGGTCCATGGTACCCAAATATTTAGTCACATACTATTCTGAATGTTTGTGTGAAAGTGTTTTCTGGATGAGATTAACACTTATATCCATCGACTTTGAGTAAATCAGATTACCCTCCACAGTGTGGGTGGGCTTCATCCAATTAGCTGAAGGCGCTAACAGAACAAAGACTGACCTCCTCCAAGCAAGAAGGAATTCTGCCATCACACATCCTTAGGACACAGACCTCAACTATTTCCTCAGCCTGACAGCCTACCCCATCTGATTTTGTACTCTCCAAGCCTTCACAACCACATGAGCCATTTCTGTACAATCAATCAACCTGTCTGTCTCTCTCTCACAAACACACACACACACACGCACACCCTGTCAGTTCTATTTCTCTGGAGAACCCTGACTAATACATCGACTTACCACTTCACAGAGCTGTTGTTCAGATTAAAATCAATATTGGATATGAACAGATTAGCAAATTATAGAACTGTATCAGTGAGGATGGTTTCAGCCCAATCCAAACTGGTTTTAAACAATAAAGAAATTAGTTAAGTTATAAACCCATAGGTAGAGAAGAAACTAGTTCACCCAAGGCACACGGGCTGAGTAATGGGATTCATGACCTTGGTTCCTTCTCCTTCTACATTCCACTGTCCTGAATCCTGTTCCTCTTGTGGATGTAAAGAGGTTCCTCTTATGCAGCAGCTCTAGGTGTCATATCACACACCACAGGCAATGATGTGTCCACAGGCAATAAAGGATCATCTCTTTCAGTGTCTGAAGAAACTTTCCAAGGAGCACCTGAGCACACCACCCTTCACCATCTCATTAGCCAAAACTGGGTCACATGACCAATTTTAAACCAACTGATCCTTGACAACTAGAAAAAAGCCATCACAAGTGAAAAAAACTGGGACTCTTCCAACAAAGGAAGAGAGAATGCTG
The DNA here is from genome assembly GCF_963924675.1 of Phocoena phocoena. Lineage (NCBI taxonomy): Eukaryota > Metazoa > Chordata > Mammalia > Artiodactyla > Phocoenidae > Phocoena > Phocoena phocoena. Next base: position 52,526,557 of record NC_089229.1, read on the forward strand.
ACGGACGAGGCAACCAGTCTGATCTAAAAGTAGCACATAAGTTCAAGATATCATGATTGTTATGCTATTATCTACTCTAAGACCCAGCTCAGGCCTCAACTCTTCTGGGTAACCTCACTACACAAGCCCGAGGAAGCTCACCCTCCTTGCCCCTTCTATTCGTGTCTCTTATTTGCTTTCACTGCACGTTTTTGGGCAGTTTCTTTTTAAAATAATTTTTAAAAATTATACCAGTAATATATGTTCACAGAAGAAAATTCAGAAATATACAAATAAAAATCATTCCTAGTCTCATTGACGGAGAACCATTATTCATATTTCAGAATGTTTTCTTCCACTCTTTTTTCCTATTTAGGTGTGTTTATATGTAAGAGAAATGTCTTTTTTTTTTTTTGGTATAACCGTTCTGGTTTTCCCAAATGAAATTTAAACTTACTGAGGACTGTGATTCTCTGTGCTTCTTTCCATCCCCCATACAAATTACGGGATCTTAAAAGACAGTGATTCAGATTCTATGGATCGTACAAAGAAAGTTTAAATAAGCTGTTCTTTTTCTTTGGGGGATTAAGAAGGAAGATTTAATAAGACAACATTCCAAAACACGTCCACTAATTTTTCAGATGCTCATTTTTCACCAAGACATGTAATAAACTTATTAAACTTTCCGGCAATAAGATTTCTAACAATAAAATATCTAGCAATAAGATATACTGTTTTCTGTGAGTAAATGTTGTTTTTAGACCAGAAACTATTGGGTAATTTCCCTGATGTCTAGAAATTGCCTTTATACCTCCATTTAAAGATACAACAGCAAACAGCAAACTAGGTAGGCTAACTATAATTTTAGGAAGCATGATTCGCAAATTCACTTCATAAAAGATCAGATCACTAACACGTTTGTGTAAAGCAATGTTTCTATACACTTACATCATATTTTCAAAGCACTGGAGTAAGTGGCTATTTGAAGGAAACAGAGCATAAATATATCAATATTATAAAAATAATCTACTAATTTACCTGCTTTTCGGTCTCTGATTTTGTCAAAGGATTTTCTTAAATTGAGACACAATTCTATGTGGCGTAAGAACATTATGATAAACCTTCTATTGCTCAAACCCACCATAGGATTGTATGGTCCTGTTTTCATTTAACAAGTATTTATTGATATTTACTGAATATCTACTATGGGCCAGGCCACGTGCCTGGCGCTGGTGATTGAGTGGTGTGCCGAAACAAAGGCACATCCTGTTCTCGTGGTGCTCACAGGATGGTGGAGATCCAAGGACACTGCTGAGAGGGTTTACAGGAAATTTAAGTCTTTTTGTCCCAGTAACAATCTCCAATGACAAAGTGTCTGACCTTACCATCTTCATTTTGCCTTTCTAGCCTCCATCGTCACTAATTAAACAAGAGCAAGCAAACAAGTCTGAACTAAAACACGAGGAATTTAGATTAAAATAGTTCCTGGGGAAAAGTGGGGGTGAAGTGGATGAGTTACAAATGCTTGGGTGTGTTGTAGGACCTCTTCGGGAAATGCATGAAAATATGTGGAACAACCTGAAAGCCCAGGAGGAGAGGAACGTGCAGCGGCTGAGATGACCCCTCAAGTTCCCTTTTACCCTTGTCAGTTAACTTACTGAAGTTAGTATCTTCAAGGTATCCAAGGAATCTGTCAGCCTACAGATACTGATTGAGGACAGGGAGGGCTTTGTGCCCAGATCTCGGAAGAATCACAGATTATAAAGCAACAAAGGGCAACAGAAGCTTACATTATAATGCATGGGAACAGACAAAAACATAACTTGTGTCACAAGGTGGGTCAAGAACTAGAAAAAAATGGAACAGTAACGAATTCTATGAGTTCAGAAGAAGGAAGGACTCCAGTGGGCCACTGTGTATTCCAACGACTTAAAGTGGCGGGAGAGCTACTGGGCCTCTTAACGATGGGGTAGAATGGAGGCAGGAGAGAGATGGGGGAAGCCACTCCTAGTAGGTGGAATGGCCTTGGGAGGCCAACCCAATGGAACAGACTCAAAAGCAGCTGACAGTATGGGAGCAGAGCTCAGTCAGGAGGTCTGCGTTGACTGACTCAGGAGTCACGGGCAGAGAGATGACAGCTGAAGCGGCACACTGGATGGACTCTGAGTTTATAAGCCTTGACAAGAACTGAACTTCAGTGAAAGCAAAAATGAACTGAAAGAAGTAGAAAAAGTCTTCCCGTCTTTTCAGGTTAAAATTTCTACCCTCGTGAGGGTTGTATCTTAGGGCAGAAAGACAATATTTCTAAGAGCTTTGGACACAACTTCTGTACCTTAAGCTTTACTTTTGCAATAAAAAGCTTATTTAAAGTGACAGTTGGACTTCCCTGGTGGCGCAGTGGTTAAGAATCCGTCTGCCAATGCAGGGGACACGGGTTCAAGCCCTGGTCCAGGAAGATCCCACATACCTCGGAGCAACTAAGCCCGTGCGCCACAACTACTAAGCCTGTGCTCTAGAGCCCGTGAGCCACAACTACTGAGCCCACGTGCCACAACTGCTGAAGCCCACACACCTAGAGCCGGTGCTCTACAACAAGAGATGCCACTGCAATGAGAAGCCTGTGCACCGCAATGAAGAGTGGCCCCCGCTCGGCTCAACTAGAGAAAGCCTGCGCGCAGCAACACAGCCAAAAAAAAGTGACAGTGATGGTCTGTTCCTTGGGTGCCTTCCCACATATGCCAGAATTACTTATATTTACAGTACGTGGCTTTGTCCTTTGTGTTAACATTGCTGTAACACCACTGATTTCCATTTTATCCTAGGTAACACTAAGAACTTCCATGAATTACCACTGGTTCACTTAAAATGGCAAGACTGCCTCATCAAACCTGGTTACCAAAGTTTTATAAGCTCCATGAGTTTTCCCACATTAGATTCAAGCTCTAACTACTCAAGCTTTTTGTTCTAACTGGTTTACTTTTAGTGTACTTGTGCATCCTTTTTAACAAGGCATGGAAGAAAAAGATGGCTCTTTTCAGAGTCCTTTATATATAGACCAAAAGTGTAGCAGAATATTGTCTTTTTTTCTATCGGTTCTCAATAGCACTGACTAGATAGGATATTCTCAGTACTAGTTAACTAGCTTTTTGTTTCTGCATGCTTTTGATCCCAGTCAGGTATCTGATGTGGATCAGATGTGGATGTGGATATGTCTCCAATTTGCTGAATGGAAAATGGTTTCCTTCTCCCCACCCCTTTCCCCTAACACTTATAATGTAGGTACGTGTCAGCACCTGTATCATCCCTCTACTCTTGCATTTTTTGGGTGCCAATGAATGAACCCCTCTTCCAAAATATGGTCTCCCAAAAAAAGCAAAACTATTGTCTGCAAGTAAGCATGATTCTTCCTAGCACTAACATAGAAACACAGTTGGCTGCTAGGTGATTATCCACTTCTACCAGGCTCACGTCAGAAGGGAGGAAAAGATGCAAAAGGATGAAGGGAAGTGAACAGGGGCCAGGAATGCAGGCTCTTTTCCCTTGCATACCCAAGAAATCACAGTATAAGTGAAATCTTAAACACCAATGGTAAAATCAAGTTGCTTGGGTCTTCTGCTGCCTAGTATACTACAAACATTCAGTGCACTGGGTCCCTATGAGTACATTTCAAGGACTCTGGAACACAGTGCAAAAGATTCATTACAAGAATTTTACATATTTGTTTATTTTTTATTAAAAGAATTCATGATAAATATTCCTTGGTATGACCACCGTACGTATCAGCAAAAACTTGAAATTTCAATTTGCGTAAGATATGAATATGAAAATATTCATATCTGCATTACTTTATTCTTTGCATGGGCTTTTTACAAATCTAGAAAAAGTTTAAAGGAGCTAAAGACAAATCTCACAACTATATATGGTTAGAATAGAGTATGTGTCTGATTTGACATCATCAACTCTTTTCAAACTCAGAACTTCTTAACATTTGCTAGTACATGTCCCTGTGCCTTCACTTAAATCTCACATGGACAGGTAGATATTTACCCAAAGTCTTTGGACTGACAACATTCAAGGCATTCGATAGCCTGGCCTTATCTTATTTTCAGACTTAACGCTACATTTTGTGTGTGTGTGTGTGTGTGTGTGTGTGTGTGTGTGTGTGTGTGTGTTCTATACAATGTATACTCTAACCCCCAGTCAAGCTATACCCCCTGTTTTCCAGCCCTCATTCATTTGCTTATGCTATTCCTTCTTCCTAGAATGTACTCTCCACGTGCACCTGTTAAAAATCTCATCCACCCTATTTAAGGCACAATTTAAATGCCTTCTACTCTGTAAACTATTCCTTGATCTTGAGCCCTCTCCAATGTAGCATGCTCTTCATTTTTTCTGAACACTCAGAGCATTCTGGCCTTAATCATCTTGATAAGACCCACAGTGCCTGGCATCACGTCTTGTCTATTGAAGGCTCAATAATATCTGCTGAATAAATAAGTGAACAATTCTGGCGAGCCAAGTAGAAGCCTCTCAATTGACATGTCTTGTTCACAGCATTAACACAGCACTCGTCCATATGCATTAGTGACCATTCAATAAGTATTTGTTAAAGGAAGGAGAGAAGACAGAAAAAATTTTATCTTTTAACTGCAGAATGGAAATGCAATCGAACAGAAGAGTCAACAGTTAATTACAGGAGAAAAAAAGAAAATGAAAGCAACTGGTTTCACCAACTGATCAATGGTACTTTGGCTATGACCTTCTTCTGCTCAAAAGGAAAGCCAGGGCTTCCCTGGTGGCGCAGTGGTTAAGAATCTGCCTGCCAATGCAGGGGACACGGGTTTGAGATCCCACATGCCACGGAGCAACAAAGCCTGTATACCACAACTACTGAGCCTGCACTCTAGAGCCCGCGAGCCACAACTACTGAGCCTGCGCGCCCAGAGCCCATGCTCTGCAACAAGAGAAGACACCACAATGAGAAGCCCATGCACCACAACGAAGAGCAGCCCCCGCTCGCTCGCCGCAACTAGAGAAACCCCATGCTCAGCAACGAAGACCCAAGGCAGCCAAAAATAAATAAAAGAAAAGAAATAAATAAAAGAAAGAAAAGGAAAAAAAAAAAAAGGAAAGCCATTTTAAAGATGTAGTAACCGAGGCCCAGAGTGGTTATGAGACAAGAAAAGCAGAGAAGAACCACTAGGCTCATTTCGAGTGTATTACTCTACTGTCCTCTATCACCTCTTGCCCATTACCGATGGATGTTTGAGTCTACCCAGACACAGTGCAAATGTAAATCATCTGCCCAAAACTACAAAAATAAAGCTACCAACATTACTTCGTCATTCGTGAAGAAACACACTGCAGTAATTACAAGAGACTTCCTCTACATGACTGGGGGTTCTTTCTCACTTACAAACAAAAGGTGGGGGAGGGTGGAAGTACACTGGCTGTATAAATGCAGTGGGATTGAGAATCATAAACCAGTCCATAAGCAACTGATTATCAGTAAGAAGCATGCAAGTATAAACAAAGAGCAAACATTCATAAAGAGAACAAATCAGACATTTATGCAAAAACTCAGCTGGCTAGATTCATCTTCAAAGGTAAAAATAGCATTGCAGTAATACCTGAAAATGCTTGCCTATTAGTCTAGTGCCATATGTGGCTTTTTCACTGGCGATACTCTTGACACTTCATGAATTTTTTCCTTTTTATCTCAATGACTATAAATCATCTTTTCCATTAATGCAATCCCAAAACAATTCGCTCAATCACTCCCAACAAAAGTAAGGTACTTTGATTTCTTTCTTCGGAGACACTAAAAAGTTGATGTAACCTATCGCCTCATATTAATCAGAGACTCTTGTCCTTCCAGCCCTGCCTGCATTCACAACTACAAAGAGAGAAAAGTGACACCTAACATTTATAGAGCTCTGAACAGAAAGGGCAAGGGCCTCACAATTTGCATTTTAAAGTGCCTATGCCTTATCTCAACTTTGAGGAGTGACTTTTCCCCTCAAGCACTTTAGATATTTAATATTTCATTCTGAGAAAGAAAAAAAAAATGATTTAAGTAAAAAGAGGGGGGATTTCAGGGCTCCCCTTGAATGTTAGGATTTTCTGTTATTTCTCCATGGCAATATAATGAAGTGATCAATAATTCTTATGGAAGTTCGTTATTAAATTGGTCTTTTGAGTTTTCTCTGGAAAGGCTTCCAATGCTATTGGAAATGAAGCAAATAAGTCCACCTGTTACACAGTGCCATAACTGTTGGAAATAGGTAATATTATTATAACATATAGCATCCCTCATCAAGATATAGTTTTTTTTTAAAAACTAATGGATTGCTATGTTTTCACTTAGCTATATATTAGAATCACCTAAGGAGGGGAGGTGCAGGGAGGAAGGGAAGAAGGAAGAAACCTACAATGCCCAGACCCCAGCCTAGACCAATTATAGCAGAATCCCTGGGAATGGAGCCCAGGTATTTTTATTTTTAGAAACCTTCCCAAGTGATTCTCATGGGCAACTAGGGATCAGATGATTAGGAGTATTGTCATGAAGGTCAGAGTGTTTTTTAAATGTCATTTAGCAAAAACTTAAAGAGCACTGACAAACAATCTAACTCATTTGATTCTGTTACAACTTTATAAGGTAGATACTAATTTCAGTCACATTTGACAGATGAGGAGACTGAAGGAGATATTTAGGCGATTCACCAAAGGTCCCAGAGACAAGGAACGGTAGAACCAGGATTTGCATCTGTGCCATATGGCTCCCAACCCCAGGCTCTTTAACTGCGGTGCTGGCCTGATTCTCCCAGAGATAACTTACCTACAATAAAACCTGAGGCATTCAGTTCAATGAGTTTTGACAACTGTATACACCCATGTAACTACCACCCAAAACAAGATTTCAAACACTTTCATGGTTCTGAGATTCATCCATGTTGTTGAGTGTCTGAATAGTTCTTTGTCTGTCTCAGGTCAAGGTAGTATGAATACAAAATTTGTTTATCCAGTCACCTGGTTCATGAACTTTTTATATTCACTGTTTCCATTTCTTGGCTATTATGAGTAAAGGCTGCTATGAATATTCTTGATCAAGCCTTTCTGAGGATCTATGTTTTCTCGTGGTTAAATGCATAGGAATGAAATTGCTGAATCATATGGTAGATATACATTTAACTTTATAAGAAACTGTTAAACTATTTTCCAAAGTGGTTGTACCATTTTACACTCCTATTAGCAATGTGTACCCTAGAGTGCCCTTTTTTAAAAGGTCTACATTTTTATTATTTATGTATTTAATAAATTTATTTAATTTTGGCTGCATTGGGTCTTCATTGCTGTGCGTGGGCTTTCTCTAGTTGCGGCAAGCGGGGTCTACTCTTTGTTGCGGTGCGCGGGCTTCTCATTGCGGTGGCTTCTCTTGTTGCGGAGCACGGGTTCTAGGCGCACAGGCTTCAGTAGCTGTGGCTCGTGAGCTCTAGAGCGCAGGCTCAGTAGTTGTGGCACACGGTCTTAGTTGCTCTGCGGCATGTGGGATCTTCCTGGATCAGGGCTTGAACCTGTGTCCCCTGCACTGGCAGGCGGATTCTTAACCCCTGAACCACCAGGGAAGTCCCTACAGTGCCTTTTAGGAAGAACATGCTGCAATTTTCATAGTGCAGTCATCCAGAAGAAGGAGAAGTTTGGAATTTGACAGTGATTCACTATTTGACCAAAAAAAAAATAGAACCTAAACACCACCACAAGTATTTGTCCTGTAGCAGCATGTTTACAGGTGGGCACTTGAAAACATCAGTTCTGTTAGACATCAAGGGAGACAAAAGGGGGAAAAGCCCACTGTAAATACAGCACACCCCTCACTGAAAGATTCACCGTGAATCCCAGAATATTAAACGCCCACTGGCTCTGAGTAGTCCAGTAATAAAGAAACAGTAAGGAAACCAGTAAACTGACTGGTCATGTTAAACCCAGCTGATCAAGGGTCCCCCAGTTCTCTAAGAAATACAAGGCAGATTACGGTGTTCCCAACATTCCAGGGTTTGGGAGACACAGTTAAGAGCAATTACCTCTGTCTGAAAACACTGGGTCTGAGTCCATGGAGGAGATAATATTTTATACAGGTCTTGCTAGACAGTAAGGTTTTAGACTTGTAGAAATGGATTGGAGACAGCAGAAAGGCTCTCATTCTGGACTCAGGATAGAATGTAAACTAAAGAACAGATGAGAAGTGTGAAGGGCATAAATGAAAATTCTGCCGAGGGTACCGGGTCACTCTGGCTTAATTAGGATATAGTGGGGTCAGACATGGGGGAATCTACAGTTTCCCACGAAAACACGAGGATGCTATCTCTACGTACTGGCTGGCCGCCTGCTGGTTGGCAACAGTATAAGGGTAACAATCAGTCTATCAAAAAATATTTACCAAGTACCTAATCTGGGCCATCCAGGGACCGCACTCAGCATCAGGGTACCGTGGTAATCTGCCAGACACAGCGTCTGCTCTCATGGACCCTGCAGTATAGTAGGGGTGTGCAGCTGCTTACAAATGCCAAGTTCTAGAACTCTAGAACAGGAATGGGTGACCATCCAAAGTCCCCTGAGCTTTAAGAGCAGAATCCATTCAATTCAAGAATTTCTGAAGAAGACAGTAACAGATATAAAAATGAAATATGTATATATTTCAGCATTGATCCCTCATTACTATATATTTGGGGCAGGGAGAGTAGGGTGTTGAGATGAGGAGTTTGAGGTACTGGAAAAAATATCCAGGTAGAGATGCTTGGGAAATAGCATAAAGTTTTAGATGAGAGGTTTGGGCTCATTAATTTGCAGTAGGACAAATGGAATAATTTCGATACTGACAACTCTTTATTTAAATCATATGAAAACCGTGAGGATGTTAGACTCTGTAAATAAAGAGAGACATAAGCCTTACCCACAAAGAAGGCAGAGCTCAGTCTCAGGAGGTAGACAAAGTGGTCCAAATCCCAGCTGGACCACCTGCAACCTGGGTGACCTTGACCAAAGAACTTAACCTCTCTCTGAGCCTCACTGTCCTCGTGTGTAAAACTGGGATGATAACTCTATTCACATCCCCCTCCCAAAGATGGTGTGAAGGCTGAATGACATCGAATGGCACAGTGCCCAGCATCCGGCACCAGCTCAGCAACCCTTAGCTATTATTTTTTTTTTTATCAAAAAAAATCCAGGCTTCCCTGGTGGCACAGTGGTTGAGAATCTGCCTGCCAATGCAGGCGACACGGGTTCGAGCCCTGGTCTGGGAAGATCCCACATGCCGCGGAGCAACTAAGCCCGTGCGCCACAACTACTGAGCCTGCACGTCTGGAGCCTGTGCTCCGCAACAAGAGAGGCCGTGAGAGGCCCACGCACCACAACGAAGAGTGGCCCCCGCTCGCCGCAACTAGAGAAAGCCCTCGCACAGAAACGAAGACCCAACACAGCCAAAAAAAAAAAAAAAAAAAAAAAAATCCACATTAGCTTGCTGTTAGGAGATTAAATTAGAAGGATTTCTGAATATCAAAAAAGTCTACATAATTGATGGTGTGAAGAAGAGAGAATTATAGTCCTTAAACCACTGGTACAATAACAAAGGACTGTAAATATACATTATCCAATAATTTTTAGAACATGAAATAAAATTGGATTTAGAGGAGAGAAAGAGAAATCCCCTTGAAACTTAGGCCAAGCTGTGGTCCTCTTCGGTTCAAATTGATTTTTCACTTGCCGCAAGGGGCCATCTTACTAGTGCATCCAGTGCTTCATACAAAAATTATTTTTACTCCTTTCCTTCTCCCTTAACTTTCCTCCATTCTCTTTTCTTCCTTGCTGGGATTTTTCTGCTTTGGATACTAACATGCTGGTGACTGAAAATTCAGTAACATAAATGCTCAGTAAATGTTAGCACTTTGCTCGGTTTTACTTTGCTGTAACACCTCCTAGAAAATTTGAATTCTAGGACGCTGAGAGTGACATAATGATGTCACTTATATATTTTAATTTCCGCACTGCAGGGATATCCTAACTGACATAATTTTAATAATGAAGCTTTTTAACGTATGCAAATATTCGCAATTTTTCTTCCTCTAATTTAACTTAACACGCATCAAAATTAAGATGCTATACATCTCACTTATTTTTCCAAGTGACCATGAAATAAAAACGTAAAGGCCTAGCATTCAACTGCCTTGGTGAGAGACTGAGTCATTGATACTGGAAGCTAATGGTTCATAATAAAGAATGATGTCAACAATAGATTCACCTTGAATATGAATGCTGGTAAGATATGCATCTAAAGCAGTCTATCTTTGATTCTAGGCTAGAGAAGGTGGGCCACTTATCCTATAAAGGCTTCTGCTGCTAATCAAGACCCAGGCAAAAAATTACACCTACTTTAAATCATCTGTTCTTGTAAGCATTATGGACACATAGGATAACATCAAGCACGGTGACAGTCACCTCTCCTGTACCATGTCAAAATGATACTACTTAAGAGCTATATAAATAGCCTTCAACCATATGGCATGGCTTGACTTAGGTTCTTAACTCATTTTTTTAAACAAAAGTTTTAAAATAATTCATTCCTTACTTCAATCATTCATTTAGCACATGTTTATCATCCCAGTACTATACTGGAAAGGCAGTGCCTAAACGTGAGAGGTCTCTTAAAGACATCTGTACATTTTATAAGCTGGTTCTCAAGGACCAAACCACAAGGCAACCAAATGACCCTCAAGAGGACGATCCCTCTGGGATTTCACCAAACTGCTCCCTCCTCGATCCTCAATAAGAGGTGGCACCATCCAAAAGAATAAAGACAAGGAAACCGCTAGTCATTTAAGAAGTAAAGGTCCTTAAGGTAGGAATTTGCTCGGTCCTGTAATCTGTGGTTATCAGAATGATGGCAAATATTCCTTTTGAAAATCATACAATAAATCAGATATTGCTTTTCCAAAAAAACTGTTCATGTTACACCTAAATTAGAGGATCTACTGAAGTATGGAATCAGGGAATACAGTATAATCATGAAAAGTTATATAGAATCTATTTGTGATCTGCTTAACTCTTGATCAAATGCAGCATAAGGTTGGGGTGGGCAATGTCTTATAGATGCCCAACTCATCTATAACACAGACCAAAAGAAAGATGGCACCCACTTTCTCTGAGGCTGAATCGGAACAATCTAATAAACTGAAGATCCTCAGAAGTAACATTAACATGGCAACGAAAATCTCAGGACAAAGGAGCTCATACTTTTATAGAGCTCACACTTTTTTTTTTGCAACATATCAAAATTGTATAAATGTTTGAGTGTTCAAGTTAACAATTAGTTCAGTGCCTTAAGAGTCAGTGGTAAAGGGGCTTCCCTGGTGGCGCAGTGGTTAAGAATCTGCCTGCCAATGCAGGGGACACGGGTTCGAGCCCTGGTCCGGGAAGATCCCACATGCCGTGGAGCGACTAAGCCCGTGCACAACTACTGAGCCTGCACTCTAGAGCCCAGGAGCCACAACTGCTGAGCCCATGTGCTACATCGACTGAAGCCTGCACGCCTAGAGCCCATGCTCCTCAACAAGAGAAGCCACCACAACGAGAAGCCCGTGCACCTCAAAGAAGAGTAGACCCTGTAGAGAAAGCCTGCGTGCAGCAACGAGGACCCAACGCAACCAAAAATACATAAATAAAATAAATAAATTAAAAAAAAAAGTCAATGGCATATAGACTGTAGCCTTTTCTTAAGTGACTTCCTCCTGAAAGGAACAAAATTTTGACAGCCATCTTGTATACTTCTTGTATAAAACTAAGAAACTCAAAGGAGACTATTATCAAAGTCTTACTTAGTCTAACAAGGGAGGAAATTATCTTGATTATATTGTGCAATGAAGGAATTTTAAAAATCAGTATTCGGAGGTAGATAATTTTGATTAGAGAGACAGAATGAGGCTAACTATTAAATACCATCTTAATTATGTACCCAAGAAGCTATAATCTCACATTTTCTTTCCTTCATATAAAATCATGTGAAATTTCTTTGCTATGACTGGATAAAAATATTAAGAGAGAACTATTTTCTTACCCTAATCATCCCTTACATAAAAAAGTACAAAATTATTGATAAAATACAAAAGTATGAACAAAATATTTAGAAGCATTTATAAAATGATGTTGTAAACATGTAAGAATAATAGTAACACGAATAAGATCTATATCTATAAATATATCTCTATCTACCTACCTATTTATCTATATTATATATAAAGAGAGAAAAGTATGTTACCAAAAAATGGCACAGTTTGATCCCATTTTAGGAAAATGATACATATAGGCACAGATGAAAGGCTGATAGGGTATTAGAAAATATTAAGCGTTTACCTCTGAGTGATAAAATTAGCATTTCAGTTTGTGGATTGCTCAGTGTATGATTTCAGACTTAAGTAGGTGAGTCTTCAAGAAGGGTAGTGGGAAACGCAATGTAGACAGATGTCCTAGAGCAGATGCCATAAAATGTTCTACCATTACCCAGTTACCCTGTGGGTTACCCTAGTTGATCAGCTTTCTAAACAGCAACTCACTGAAGTCTATTTAGTCCCACAGCCCAGGCCAAAGGTTAACCTCAATGACGTCAATGAGAGGAGCAGACACAGACAGAGGAAGTTCTTGATGATCAAGTAAGTCTTCAGTGAAGTATTGATCAAGTGGCTAGTCTTAGGGTACACGCCCCCTTTCAGTCATCAAACAGGTCTACTCCTATGGCTGTTGACTACAAGCAAATTCATCAAGCATTGACTGAGTCCCTACCAAGTTCTGTACTACTGGGGCTGAGTATAAAAAAGAAATGATGGTATTTCTTCCCTCTGAGAGCTTGCAGCCCACTGGAGAGACAAGCAAACAGAGCCCACCGAGCAACGCATGCCCAGAGTATTACAGGAGCACAGAGTAGCACCTGATCTAACCTGGGGCAACTGCTAACAGTCCGGTGTTGCTGGAAGGTGATGGATAACTTGAGAAGTGGTGATAGCTGATCCTGGAAAAGTAGGTTAGGATAGGATCCTGGAGGCCTAGTTTACCCGGATAAAGAATTAAGACTTTGTGTAGATAATGGAAAGTATCTGAAAGATTTTCCTGGTGAAGTAACATGCTATACAAAGAGAAAATTCATTCACTTCCAGGTATCTTTAATGCAAAAATACTTTGTAACCTGTAAATGTTACTGAAATACTGTTTACTACTATCCTCCATTATACCCAGGCATTTGCTCAGGAATGACGAACAAAATATTCTCAGCTGAGTTAAAATTCGTCCACAAACTTCTTACTCTAAATTAGATTAGGGACTTCCCTGGTGGTCCAGTGGGTAAGACTTCGTGCTCCCAATGCAGGGGGGCCCGAGTTCAATCCCTGGTCAGGGAACTATATCTCGCATGCATGCCACAACTGAGTCCACATGCCGCAACTAAGAAGTCCGCATGCCACAACTAAAAAGAAGATCTCACGTGCCGCAACTAAGACCCGGCACAGCCTAAATAAATAAATAGATAAATAAATAAATAAATACTTTAAAAAAGAGTAGCACGCCTCATTTCTCAAAAATTAAAATAAATAAATAAGATTAGAAATCAAATTTCTTAGTGGATAAACAACAAGGGCCTACTGTATAGCACAGGGAACTATGTTCAATATCCTGTGATAAACCATAATGGAAAAGAATATGAAAAAGAATGTATACATATGTATAACTGAGTCACTGCTGCATAGCAGTAATTAACACAACAGTGTAATTCAACTACACTTCAAAAAAAATTTTTTTAAAGAAATCAAGTTTCTTAGATTAGAAATAATCAATTCTTTACTTCATGTACAGTACACAGTGAATGAAAAGTTGAGACTGCTAGGAAGTCTAAAACAGAACTAGGATATTCCCAAGCCAGTAAGAAAGAGTCTATCATAGCTGAAAATGTATTTCTCTTAGAAAGGCCTACAAAAGCCAATTCAGATATTGAGCATGGCTTCCTCCTTCCTTCACTGATTCACTCAGTAAATGTTCATTAAATGCTTTCTATGCACCAGGCACTGGGCCAGACCCTCAAGATACAATGGAGTACAAGACAGAGTCTTATGGGCCTCGTAGAGTTCACCTTCCAGGGAAAGAGAAAGATATCAATAGCTATGCAAATATATAAATATATACTGTATAACTGCTATGAAGGCAAAGCAAGAAATTATATTCTTTAAGAACATGAAACAAGGAAACCTAAGCTTGTTGTAGCAGAGCAGGTGTGTGTGTGTGTGTGTGTGTGTGTGTGTGTGTGTGTGTGTGCGCGCTGGGGTGGAGGGGTAGTACATATGGCTTCCTTAAAGAAGTATCATTTGAGGTAAAATCTGAAGGATGACATTACGGGGGGTGAGAGGCAGTATTCCAGGAACAGCCCAGACCCAGAAAGGGAAAGGGACAGGGGCCTTCAAGGAACTAAAAAATACCCATGGGGCTGGGGGCGTGGGGTGGAGTAAGACAGCTAGAGGTGGAACTAGAGAGGGGCCTGAGCAGGGCCCTGCTCATCCATGCCCTTTGGTCATATTACAGATTTATCCTAAAAGCAATAATCATTTAAAAAGAAGACTTTGAAGGGTTTTGAGCTTGGGGGTTCAAAGTAAGCTGGTTGCAGAGTGGAAGGTGGATTGGAGGGGGACCAGAACCAATGCACTGAGGAGGCTATGGCAGCACTCCAGGTGAAAACCGATGGTAGCCAGGACTGGGGTGGCTGTGGCAGAGGTGGAGAGAACGGCACAGATTCCAGAGACATTTCAGAGGTAAAGCTGGCAGGCTGTGGAGATGGAGTGATAATGGTGAAAAGCCAGAGGGAGGTATCAAAGGTGACTCCCCATTTCTGGCTTGTCCAACCAGATAGATAATCTACCACTCACAGGGGAGAGGTCCAAGAGTGGGATGACACAGCATCCATGTTTTATTGGAGACACTTCTGAGACATCAACAGATGACACATCAAGTAGATAGCTACCTATGTAATAAATATTTATTCTCCGTATGAAAAATCTTTGTATTTTCACCCCAGCACACCCCATGTGCTGCTTCTCTCCACAGTGTCTTTCCCACTCCAGTTAATGGACCTACATTCTCTGTTATTCACTCTCAGATCAAGGTATCATCCTTAATAACTCTCTTCCTCACACCTCCATCCAGCCATCAACAAGCCTCACCCAGCCTTAACTTCAAAATATGTCCTAAATCCAACTTCTCACCATCTTCTCCACCAACACCCTGGTCAAAGGACCATCTCTTAACTTCTGCATGCCTCCAACTCATCTCTATGCCTCTGTTCTCATCACCCCCGAGTCTCTCCACACAGAAGCCAAGGGGATCTTTTTTTTTTTTTTTTTTAAACTTTGAGGCATTTTATTTAATTAATTAATTTATTTAATTATTTTTTTTTTTGCGGTACGCGGGCCTCTCATTGTTGTGGCTTCTCCCGTTGCGGACGGAGCACAGGCTCCGGACACGCAGGCCCACGGGCCATGGCTCACGGGCCCAGCCACTCCACGGCATGTGGGATCTTCCCGGACCGGGGAACGAACCCGTGTCCCCTGCATCGGCAGGCGGACTCTCAACCACTGCGCCACCAGGGAGGCCCCCCAAGGGGATCTTTTAAAAGCATCAATCAAATCATGTTTGTCCCCTCCCAGGTCTTCCCGTAACACTTAGGATAAAGTCTAAAGTACTGTGCTTACCTGTGTGTTTCCAGGCCCTAGGAGTCATTCCCCTGCCTTCCTTCCAGACCTCATCTCTTCCGGCTCCCTTCTCTCTCATCAAAACCTCTCTCTTGCTGCTCCTCGGACACTTCAAGAAAGTCTCTGCCTCTGAAATGTTGCCTTGGAATGTTCCATCACAGTTTTGCATTGGTTGTTCCTTCACTTCCTTCAGGTTTCTGTTCAAAAATTACCCTCTCAGAGGCTCAATCTCATTACTTACTAAGGAAATACCAATGAAGACCACAATGGAACATTATCTTATACCCAAGAGACTGCCAAAAAATTAAGATGTCTCATAAAACCAAGTGGATCAACTCTTTTTTTTTTTTTTCTTCGGTACGCGGGCCTTTCACTGTTGTGGCCTCTCCCATTGCGGAGCACAGGCTCCGGACGCGCAGGCTCCGCGGCATGTGGGATCCTCCCGGACCGGGGCACGAACCCGCGTCCCCCGCATCGGCAGGCCACTACGCCACCACGGAAACCCCCAAGTGGATCAACTCTTAATCACTTCTGGGCGGGAAGGTAACCTTTGGAAAACAATTTGCTTTTATCATGTGAAGTTGAACGTTGACCCAGCGATTCCAGTCCCAGGAATGTCATGGAGAAACTCCCATACATGTGCATTAAGAGGCACACACAAGAACGTTTAGCAGGACTGTTCAAAGAGAAAAAGGCTGGAAACAACCCGAATATCCATCCACAGGGCAATGAATCAGTTGGCTTTGCACATTAAGCCACCAACCGTAACTCAGCTGTTAAAATGAATCAACTGCAGCTACATGCAACAGTGTGGGACAATGATGCTATTTTTATAAGGGAAAAGGAACAAGCAAAATCAAACAATATGGTACTAATGCATATAACCGTAAGTGATAAGCATTATTTTTTTTTAAAGGCAAGAGAGAAATTAACAAAAAATTTAAGAAGTGGTCACTTCAAAGGACAGGCAGGTAGACAGGTTAGGACCGAGCACAGGAAGATGAAGCAGAACTGGTAACGCTTACTTCTTAGATTAGGCGGTTGGGTCACAGGTGTTACACTGCTATGCTTCATAACTTACAAACACGTTAGCAGGTATATATTAAATGTTAGGCAATATAAATTAAAATACAAAGTAATGGCTGAACCAAAATGAGCGGAAAAGTTACTATTTTAGGTAACTTTTTAGTTTGTTTTCCCTGACTATGTAAAATGGCTACTGCACCTCTTCTCTGGATTTTATTTTCCTTCATAGCACACATCGCTCCCAAAGCTATACGTGTGTATATACATACATACCACGCACATTCATTTGCTTGTTTAAGTCTCTCCCACTAGAACGTAAGCTCCATAACTGTGGAGTCTTGGACTTCTTGTTCATCACAAAATCACCAAGGCCTAGAAGAGTACCTGGCATACACTATAAATATTTAAGACATACATGGATAAAAGGATGAAGGGATGGCCGAGATAGCACTAGCACAGCAATAGGGCATAAAACATTTAGTGTGTGTACTCTGCAGTCAGACACCTCTGGGCTAAAATCCAGGCTCTAGTCAATCTTAGCTGAGGGACCTTGAGTGAGTTACTGATCTTCGTGGGGTCTCAGTATCCTTACCTATAAAACCTGTAATGGGAGTGGTTCTGACGACTAAAGCAAAAATTTAGCACTTTGTCCAGCAGAAGATTATTATTATCATGCAGTCACAAGGTAATTTCCCCAGAAAAGATGCCCATCTTGGTGGCTGCAAGCAATGTGAATTCTTTTTTGTTTGTTTGTTTTTTTTTTTTTTTTTTTTTTTTTTGCGGTACGCGGGCCTCTCACTGCTGTGGCCTCTCCCACTGCGGAGCACAGGCTCCAGACGCGCAGGCTCAGCGGCCATGGCTCACGGGCCCAGCCACTCCACGGCATGTGGGATCTTCCCGGACCGGGGCACGAACCCGCGTCCCCTGCATCGGCAGGCGGACTCTCAACCACTGCGCCACCAGGGAAGCCCTGCAATGTGAATTCTTTAGGCAGTTCTTCTATGACCAATTTCCTCCACACTCAATTTTAAACCGTGGACCAATCTGGAATCCTCTAGTTATTTCTGTGTTTGGTCAAACTAAAGAGATGTGCTAGGGAAACCTTGTAACCACCAAACCTCCAGTGAGGATGGCACGAGATAATCTTGCACCTGCCCTAGCCACCAGCTCAGGAGATCAGCCAGATGTGAAGAAGAAAAATAGCACCTGCTGTCGATTGAGGGCTTTCTCTGTTCTAAACAACTCAGATACATCATCTGGCTCATTCTCCACAACTAGCTTGGGAACTTGGTATGTACAAGACTTCCACAAAGCGGGCATATTGGAAACTGTTTTCCACTTTGGGCCCGAGCAGATTCTGGAGTGGATGATATGCAAATAGTAACGCACCGTTCTTGTACTATCAGCTGTAACACATCCTTTTAAAACCAAACCAAACCAAAACACAAAAAGCAAAATCTGCTTTCACATCCTAAATGATGTCTCATTTTATAGCAGTAAACCCAGGGCTTCCACTGCTGTGAAACCCATGTAAAAATTACTATCAACACCGCTACCTCCAAAGGACCAAATTCTACAGGGCTGTTGGCTCACAGCACACACACAATAAAGATGAACCTTTCAGTGAACCCCCACGTTTTCCATCTGGTTACAACCAAGGACCAGGGCTTCCTTCCCCTTGGAGGAACCATACCCTTGTGGAGAGCTCTAGGTCCTTCTGGAAGATCTGCTCCAGCTCTGTTCAGGCTACAGATCTAGAGCACACTCCAAGGGTTCCAATGGCCTGGGAGAACCGCAGATTAATAATAATAATGACTCATAACAATAACAACCCTTTATCCAGTGCTTACTATGGATCAGGCAGTATTTATCCGAAGAGTTTTACATATATTTGTTCATTTAATCTACTTAACTACTCCATGGCTTAGGTATAAAGCTTGTAATCTGACTAAATCCCTATAAGTGAGACCAGAAAATAACCTGACCTTGCCGAGCAAGGTGAGACCCAGACAGAGCAGAAATCCCAAATGGTCCCCAGTAGTAAGAGACAGCAGCTCCCAGTGGCCTGACCTCCTGGTTTTGATCAAGGGAGGGTATCCCCTCTCCAACCCCTAATGCTATTTCTGCAGAATTAACCAAGTAGAAATAAATGAGGAGGGGGCGAAAGGAGAGGATACTTACTTCTCATCAAGTCTGCAGACTGGCACGCAATTCCCAGACCTATCTTATATCCCATGACCTTTACACCATCCTGGGTACCTTACCTTCCTTCTTGGCTTTCAACACAGCCAAAACTTCCTCTTGGAATTTCTTCCCGACTCAAATGTCTCCCTGTCATCTTCCTCTAGTCCCTCTCTGCTAATAACACTCAGTACACATTTCCTGTGACATGTAATTACTGTTTTCATTTTTATTTTATTTTGCCCATTTCCCCTTTAAACTTCTAGCATCTTGAGACCACAGGTGACATTTGGTTTCCCAGTGTCTGATATAGAGCCAGCTGGGCTGCTGCAGACAAGCAGTAAATGTTTACTGACTGAGTGAACTAAGGAAACCACTGCTCTCGGTGAACAGCACAGCGTTTCTCACCATCCACCTAAACAATGCCCTGGCAGGACCAGTGGGATGGAAGGGAGGAGTCACTGCACAGGCAGGGAGCTGCCTGATTAGTAATGAAGGACTTACAAGAGACCCCTTTCTGGGAGCTTTGATTCCAGTCCTAGAATTGGAACTTGCATCTTTTTCAATGAAACAATAACCATCACGACCACCTACAACCAAGGCTTGCATTTAATCCTTGGGACTTCTCACTTCATTAATATCCAAGTTTCTGAATAGCTTTTGAAGCTTAGTGAAAAGCTGCTCACAATGTTTTGAGCAGACTTTCTGTTCTGAGAGTTACTTTTTCGCTGCAGGGCAAATCACATTTGGTTTTCCTTTATTCTTCTGATAAATGCTGTTTAAAAAGCTGGAGGCATGGAAGGCGAAGAGAGAAAGATACATCTAGAAGTTGTTCATCAATATGGAATTTCTCTGCGTGCCTGTGTGACCTCAGCGTTTTCTCATTTCCACAGGTCTCCTTGGAGATGGTTGCTATGATCACTCAGTGTCCCCGGCTAAAAATCTTCAAAATGTGGATGGCTGCTTTTATTCTCTCTCATCTCCCCTTTATTTGCTGGTTTTCCTTCACACATAGTTTATTTCTTCATGAATGCAATCCGCTCATAATTTTTTTTGATTGTACAATATTCCATACAAACAGAACACCCCCATTCTTCTGGTTCCTCTGGAAATGTCTTTGATTTGGATTATAATATTAGGCAGTCCATTAGGAATACCATTTATACTTCTATGTTTCTCGGTTCCCTGAAAATAAATTAATCACATGGCAGTCCACCCTGGCTACCTCCTCTTTTTCAGAACTACTGATCTGCACTGGAAGAAACTGAACACTGCCAATAAAAATATCCAACCTGCTGATTCTTCTCATGCTATTTACTTAACAAGCTCTTGGCTTGGAATATCTCAAGATTAATTTTAAAGTGGATGCAATTTTCTATTTCCCCCTTTGACTAAAAGATAACGTAAATATACTTTTATTTGATTACACACACATTATTCACATTTCCAATACCTAAATGATTTCATGATGGCTGCTTCTTACAAATAAATAAGAGGAAAAAGAACTTGAAATGCTGAGTAAACTAAAACAAAACCTAAGTATTGCACTAAGTATCCCGATAACTGGAAAAAGCTAAAATACAACATCCAAAAACAATCTCAGCATTCTTCAAGCAGGGTTAGCTGCCTTGTTGAAATCTAGACTTCCAGTGTAAATTATACAACAGATCCTTCAGGGGGTTTCCAAAACCCTAATTAGGTAAATCTGCAGAGAAGGGAACACTTCTAGAAAACACACACACACACACACACACACACACACACACACACACACACACCCGTAAATGGACCATAGGGAATGGTTTCTAGACAGAAACCTGTAAGATTTTACTTTGCAACTCAGGGACAAGGACAAAAATTCTAATCTTCAAAGGTGGAGATCTGCACAGCCAGATTACAATCAAGTGAATCAGTGGCAACGTAACACAGACGCCTTTTATTAGCACAAGTAACAGATAAACGAATGTAAAGCTCATTTTGTTCACGTGAAGAAAAAAAAGTGCTACTTAAATTTAGGCCAGTCATTTTGATTTTTAACAATATTATAGAAGCAGATTTTATACATGGTTAAACATTAGAAATTAATTCTTCTGAAGCTGTTTTAGACATTTCCTTAAGATACAGGGTTAAATCATCAGGAATCTGCAGAGCCTGTGAATTTATGAATCAAGTGAGGTCAACTGAACAGAAATAAATAAATTCATTTGTTCATTCGATCAACAATGCTTATCGAACATTTACCCTATGCTAAGTACTGCGGTCGGCATTTGGGATGCAGAAGCGATTAAGACCTGGTGTTAATTATCTTTGAGGATTTGGTGGAAAAGATAGAACCATAAATAGATAACTACAATGTGATATTATAAGTACAATGATTGGGGCATAAAACAGTATAATTCAGTCTTTTTTATTTTATTTAACATCTTTATTGGAGTATAATTGCTTTACAATGGTATGTTAGTTTCTGCTTTATAACAAAGTGAATCAGCTATACATATATCCCCATATCTCCTCCTAATTCAGTCTTTTAAAAAGGACAAGTGTCTGGTATGAAAAAACATTTTATGAGAGTGGCAGTTTCATTGTTCTACGTGTCAAATACATTATTGTTGACACAAAATACTGTCATACAAAGATGAACCTTCTAGCACAGGGGACAGGTAAGGAAAAAATGACAACTACTACTTCTCAAATTATCATGGTGAAGGACCAGTTTTGTAAAAATTTGAATCCTTCACAGACTGATACTTTTGTAAAAAAAAACAAAAAACAAAAAACAACAAACAAAAAAGCTAAAAAAAGTAATAAAAGCTTGTTTCATGGAGGAGCAGTAACACATTTCAGTCCACAGACAAGCACTGCAATGAAGTATGACAGGTGCTAAGAGCATGTAAGTTGCTGTCACATAGGAGGAGGTGATGTGATCAGTTTGTGGGGAGAGGGATAGAGTTAATCTAAGAAAAAGTTTTATAGAGGATGTGACCCTTCAATTGGGTCTTTAAAAGATGGAGTAGGATTTGCCAGTAAAATGCAGTGAGGGGTAGAAAGAATGGCATTGCAGGTAGAAAGAGAAACACATAGAGGAAGGAAAAGCAAGACTGTCTATACAACTGAGTAATGAGGGAAGAGAAAGGCCAGTCGAGGAGGGTCTTATAAGCTGAATGTGAGCTTTGTAACAGCCCTCTCCCCATTTGGTAAAATTTCATACTGAAGACTGAAAAAAGAAGGCAGTTGATTCTCTTCCTCAGTATTTAAAATACTGTTACAAAACCAACAATAACTCCAGCGACAGTCACAGTGAATGTAATACCTCTGGCTGGAGCTCATTTAAGACCACCTTATATTTATATGACCTCCTCTTTCTTTAGAGCTAGTATGCAGCTAATGAACCCTTGTCATAGCATCTAAAATACCGGAAAAAAATTCCTACCATGCCAGACCTAGAGTGCTTTCAGATGGCAGGGGTAAAGTTTATATTCCTCCTACTGGTTTTTTGTTTCATTCTGTTTTTGTTTTTGTTTTGCCATCTCTCCTTGCAGACAAGAAAGCCGTAAGGAGGATGGGCTCTGCCCAGGGCTGACTTTTACTTGCTCCATGACCTTGGACAATTTATTTACCCTTCCTGTTTCCTCAACACTGAAAGAGGGGCATGACAGTCCTACCCCACAGGGTTATTGTACTGTAAGGACTGGATGAGTTCATACAAGTAAAGCACACATAAGAGTGCCTGACAAACTGTGGGTGATCAATGGGTGTCACTGAGTTATTCACATCATTAAAAATAAAAGGAAATGGAAAAGGAAGGGTAGATAATATCCCTCTTCTCCTCCCAACCCCAGCAGTGTCACTCATATCAGCTTCCGAAAGTAGGATTGGGAATGACACATATACGCTATTGATACTATGTATAAAAGAGACAACTGATGGGAACATACTGTATAGCACAGGGAACTGTACTTAATGCACTGTGGTGTCCTAAATGGGAGGGAAACCCAAAAGGGCGGGGACAGATGTATATGTACGGCTGATTCATTTTGCTGTGCAGTAGAAGCTAACACAACATTGTAAAGCAAATACACTCCAATAAAAATTAATTTAAAAAACAAAACAAAAAACCAAAAAACAAAAGTAGGATGAAGTAGGCTCCCTAAATTCTAACCCTGTAGATCACCCACTGTTTCCCCAACATCACTGTAAAGCTAAACATGTATTACAGGTGGTGAAAACAGAGCTAATTATAGGCCTCTAGAGTAAAATGACTAAGGAAAAATCCATAGAGAAGAGCTTAATTTCCGTCCTGATCCTACCTTAGCTATCCCTAAAATTAGAAGCCAGTAGTTTTGGGTTATTGAAAGACACTTCCTCTGTGAGAGAAAACCGGAATGAGACAAGACTGTTTAGGCAGGCTTTATTTAAAACATTTAGCACCTCTTAGCAATGTAAAGCAATCGAGTCGATGCGTAAATATTTTAAAGTCTGAGATGGCTGTCCGGAGTTCACTGAGAGTTTGACGACAACTGGAGATTACGGAATAAGCATCGTGGTGCCTCTTCAAGCAGAGGCTTAGCAAGGGGATGTGGTAATTTTGGGTCAGGAATGTAAGAGTTTATCTTAATTTAGCAGCTGTAGAGCTGGTAGCAGCCAAATCGAGTGGCGTCTTTTCAGGAAGATCAGCTTAGGGCACAGCCGCCTAGACAAAACACCACCACTACATACATGGATGGGCGCAGAGGCCCCCCTAGTAATGGCACAAATTCCAGAGATAGAACCAAGGTTGTCTTCGATGTGGTGGGCACATCAGTAGAAACATGAAGGAATCTAGAGGCCAAAGTGTTCTGGGGGTCACCTTAAGGATGCTAAAGGCACTTGTGCAAAGGCATTCAGCAGGCTTTTAGTATCCTAGATAAAGTTGTTAAGCTTTTTTCCCCCTTATGTTTCACATTTATTGTCAAGTATATTGTTTCTGCTATTCCTTTCTCCTCTCTTCTCCAAACAGTTCCGCATCTTTACTCTGTAGCTGTCAGGACAAATGGAAGACCTCTTCGAACGTGGAAGAGGCCCTGTAAGACCAGGATGGGCTGACCTCTTTACTGCTCCCACTTGCCAAAAGGCTGACCTACAGGAACTTAGTAGAAGCACTGTCTCTTAGAAGCAAAAAACTATTTAATTTTACTGTCACTTGCAGAGAGACTATAAAAGGTCAAGAGAAAATATTATTATGGTATCTATAACCCACAACCTCTGTACCCTATATCTGCTTTCATTACGTTTTAACCTCTGAATTCTGCTTTGCTTCCATGTCTTACAGCTATTACTAAAACATTGCTGTCAGGTTCTATGTATTTTTTTTCTTAACAATGTACCATGACTTCAGTGTGTTTCAAAATACCCAGTATTATTGTACCTACAGAGAGAGGAATGCGGGCAGCAGCATCTCAGGGCCTGCAAGTCAGACTGGAGCAGAGGAGGGTGGGAAAGGAATTGTGCAGAAGGACAGTCCAGTCAAGAAAATAAAACAGGAGTTTAATGTATCAGCAACGTTGAAGTAGCAAAAAACCCAAAACAGAAGGCACAGACATACTTAGTTAAAATAATTAGGCTGCCAAAGATTGAGGAAAACAACTTCCTGTTAATATCTTACAATACAAAACACCTGATAAGCAGCAATAATCTTACAAAATTACAACTCGCCATGCTTCAAATTGGATTTTGGACTTAACACTGTTCACGTCATTCAACCATCTAATCCAGCATTTATAGAACACCTACTGATTGTTAGCATTGCATTTGACTCCCTGGAGCAAATAAAAGATAAAACGGAAGACACAAACCCTTTCCTACAGAAATTTATACTCTGATGATTAATTTTGTGGGTCAACTTGGACAGGCTTATGACAACTAGTAATTTAATCAAACACAAATCTAGGTGTTGCTCTGAAGGTCTTTTATAGATGTGGTTAACATCTACGATCAGTTGTCTTTAAGTAGATTACCCTCCATAATAAAGCTGGGCCTCAATCACTTGAAAGGCCTTAAAACTAAGGTCTCCCAGAGAGAAGGAGGAATTCTGCCTCAACACTGCAGCGTCAGTTTCTGCCTGTGTTTCCAGCCTGCTGGCCTGCTCTACAGATTTTGTACTACAGATATACGAACTACATCCTATTTGTTCCGTTTCTCTGGATAACTCTCATACACACACTTTTTTTTTTTTTTTTCGGTATGCGGGCCTCTCACTGTTGTGGCCTCTCCCGTTGCAGAGCACAGGCTCCGGACGCGCAGGCCCAGCGGCCATGGCTCACGGGCCCAGCCGCTCCACAGCATGTGGGATCTTCCTGGACCAGGGCACGAACTCGTATCCCCTGCATCGGCAGGCGGACTCTCAACCACTGTGCCACCAGGGAAGCCCCTCATACACACTCTTATAAGCAATTCTAAGCAAACAGTAATGGGAAGAACAAATCGGTTCAAAGATGCCTTGCAAAGGTCATGTCCAAGAGTGCAGAGACACTCAGGTTATTCCAATATAAAAGTAAATTTCTGGGACTTCCCTGGTGGTCCACTGGTAAAGAATCTGCCTTACAACACGTGGGGGACGTGGGTTTGATCCCTGGTCAGGGAACTAAGATCCCACATGCCGCGGGGCAACTAAGCCCACAGGCCATAACTACTGAGCTCACATGCCTCAACTAGAGAGCCCGCATGCTGCAAACTACAGAGCCCATGTACTCTGGAACTTGCGCACCATAACTACAGAGCCCACATGCCCTGGAGCCTGCGTGCCACAACTAGAGAAGAGAAAACCTGCAGGCCACAACTAGGGAGAAGCCTGCGTGGCGCAACGAAGGATCCCGCATGCCTCAACGAAGGTCCTGCCTGTCGCAACTGAGACCCGATGCAGCCTAAAATTAATAAAAAATAAATCTTTTTTTTTTTAAAAGTAAATTTCTATACTGAAGCCAAGTGCAAAAGGCAGTAGGAACATAGAAGGAGTGTCTATATTTGCCTGGGGCAATCATGGAAAGTCAAAAATATCTGAGATTTGAAAGAAGGATACAGAGGGAATTTGTTACAGGAAAAGGAAAAACACAATTGAAAAGAGATGTTAGAATACAGAGTATGTCTGTTAGAGCATAAAGTAAAAAGGCAGGACGAAGGTCAGGGGATAGAGCAAGTGATGTGGTAGGAAATAAAGTGGGCTGCAAATGGAGGACCATGTCTGCAGTGAGAAAGATCAGATCCTGGAGGACAAGGCTACCCTCATAAATTTCAGTTATTCAATTAATTTTTCTCGATATTATAAATGCATAAATGAATGTTATTGGATTAGCATTATTGTTATTGTAAAGCTATGTAGTTAAGAAGAGAAGTAGAATAAGTTCAGCAATATGGCAGGATATAAGATCAATGTACTAGGATCAATTTTATTTCTATATACTAACAACGAACAATCTGAAAATAAAATTAACAATCCTATTTACAATATGATGAAACAAAAAGAATAAAATTTAGGAAAAGCTTTAGCAAAACAAGTATAACAGTACACTGAAAACTACACAACACTGTTGACTTATTAAAGAGATCCAAATAGTGGGAAAATATCTCATGTTCATAGATCCAAAGACATAATACTGTTAAGAAGGCAAGAGTCTCCATAATGATCTATAGATTCAATGCAACCCCTAAAAGTCTGAGCTAGTTTGATTTTTTTTTGGTAAAAACTGACAATCCTAAACATCATATAAAAATGGAAGCAACCCAGGATATCAACAAGAAAAAACTTGAACAAAGTTGGAGGATTCATGCTTCAAAACTTACCACAAAACTACAGTCATTAAGACATTGTGGTACTGGCATAAGAATATACATATAGAGACTACCCTGGTGGAGCAGTGGTTAAGAATCCGTCTGCCAATGCAGGGGACACGGGTTCAAGCCCTGATCCGGGAAGATCCCACATGCCGCGGAGCAACTAAGCCCATGCGCCACAACTACTGAGGCTGCGCTCTAGAGCCCACGTGCCACAACTACTGAAGCCCGCGCGCCTAGAGCCGGTGCTCCACAACAGGAGAAGCCATCACAATGAGAAGCCCGTGCACCGCAATGAAGAGTAGCCCCCGCTTGCCGCACAGCTACAGAAAGCCCATGTGCAGCAATGAAGACCCAAAATGGCCAAAAATAAAAATTAATTTTAAAAAAACATACATATACATCAACGGAACAGACCTGAGAGTCCAGAGGTAAACCCATACATTTATGGCTAATTGATTTTCACCAGGGGTGACAACAGGGGTGACAAAAAAAGTTAATGGGTAAAAAATAGTCTTATCCACAAATGGTGCTGGGCAACTGGATATCCACATGCAAAAGGATGATACGAACCTCTACCTCGCACTTTATGCAGGAATTAACGTAAAATGGATCACAGGCCTAAATGTAAGAGCTAAACCCATAAAACTCCTAGAAGAAAATATACAAGTAAATACTTATGACCCTGTGTTAGGCAATGCAGATATGGCACCAGAACCACAAGTGACAAAAGAAAAAAACAGGTAAGTTGGACATCATGAAAATTTAAAACTTTTATGTCTCATAGAACACCAAGAAGAAAATGAAAGGACAGACCACAGGAAGGGAGAAAATATTTGCAAGGTATATTATCTTACAAGAGATTTATATCCAGAATACATAAAGAATGCTTACAACTTAACAGTAAAGATGAATAGCTCAATTTTAAAATGGGCAAAGAATTTGAATAGACATTTATCCAAAGAAGATATACAAACGGCCATGAAGCACATGAAAAGATGCTCAACATCATTAGCCATCAGAGAGATGCAAATCAGAGCCACAAGATACCACTTCCTACTCATTTGGATGGCTAAAGTAAAAAAGTCAGATAATAACAAGTGTTGATGAGGATGTGAAGAAAATCAGCACCCTCGTATATTGCTGTTGGGAACATAAAATGGAGCAGCCACTTTGGAAAACAATTTGGCAATTCCTCAAAATGCTAAACATAGAGTTAGCATTGTGGAATCTCAGCGATTCCACTCCTAGATATATGCCTAAGAGAGCTGAAAATATATATCCATACAAAAACTTGTTCACCAACATTTATAGCAGTATCATTCATAAGAGTGAAAAGATAAAGAAAAAAGAACAATCCCAAATGTCCATCAACTGATGATGAATGGATAAACAAAACTGGTATACAATGGAATATTATTCAGTCACAAAAAGAAAGGACTAATCCATGCTACAACGTGGAAGAACCTTGAAAACATATGCTGAGTGAATGAAGCTAGTCACAAAAGGCCACATATTGTACAATTCTATTTACGTGAAATGTCCAGAATAAAGCTAATCCATACAAACAGAAAAAGGATTAATGATTGGCCGGGGCTGGGGTGGAGGTAGAGTGTGGCAGGGAGGAGAACAGGAATTGGGGTGACTTCTAATGGGTTAGGAGTTTCTTTTTGGGGGTGTGAAAAAAATGTTCTAAACTGAGATTGTGCTGATGGTCGCACACTGAATCACTTTACCCGTGTGACCCTTTTGGAATCTGGAATAAACCTCAATGAAGCTGTAAAAAGGGGAAAGGACAGGAAGTAGCTGGATAACCAAACTAGCTTAAGCAGAGGACCTTTCCAAAACAGAGAAGATATGTTAAAGGTAAGGTGCTCCCAGAAAAGGAGAGACGTAAGTGTGGGAGCCTGATGTTTCCTCAAGGTGGGTCTCTTGTGGCCTGTCCCCATGCTCCCCCCTTCAGGGATAAACAGGCAGTCCAACCTCCCAGGAATTTGATTTTTAGCATAGTCACACAGGGACTGAAGGCCTTTGGAGGTGAAATATTAGAATGTCAGCACTCCAGACACTGTCCTTGAATCCTTTTAACTTTGCTCCCCAGAGCTACCCTGGATACTGGTTGTTCAACACTGATTCAATTCTGTCTCCCAGTATTAGAATTAATTCCAATAAAGGCCCCCTTTCTTAAGTTATCCCAAATCAGTTTCTGTTGGGAAGAGGTCAGAAGAGATTTTTGATATTCAGGGAAGGTCAGAGGATAACTACCAGGACTATGAGATTTACTGAGGCAAAGGGCAGGATATAAACTAATTTCCCTTGAAGAATTTCTGATACAGAATAAATATCCCTTAGGCATCCACCTAATGTTACTGATAGGTTACTCTAACAAACAGTAGTTCTAACTTTAGGAGGCAGAGATCAAAGAGATTTTTTTCAGTGATATAGTGTTCACCACGCAGTTAAGCAAACCGTATAGAGAGATATAAGTATTGTTATGTCTAACACTTTAAAAGGGGAGAAATCCTGTCACTAGGACACTGCTCATAAATCTGATATGTCTAAACCGTGTTTCTCCAATTTGAATAACGGAGGGACCCTTTTAATACCAGAGTCCTGGAAAATCTAAAAACCTCAAACTGAGAAATCCTGTATTGTGATTTTTAGCTTCATGATGGTTATTTGTTACCAATTTGATTGTAAACATAAAAGTGAATGTGAATGGAAACAATCCAACGCCCATCAGCGGGGTGAATGAACAAGCCACCTGTGGACTCCATACAATGAAATACTACTCAGCAAGCAAAAGGGATCAACTACTGACACGTGCTACAAAGTGATGAGCCTCAAAAACGTAATGCTAAGTGAAAGAAACCAGACACAAAATACAAGAAGAAAATATTGTTTGATACCATTTATCATATGAATATCTACAAAAGGCAAATTTACAGAGACAGAAAGCACATCACTGGTTGCCTTGGGGTAGGGGTGGGAACAGGGATTCACAGCACAAAAACCTGAGGAAATAACTTCGGGGATAATGGAAACGTTGTAAACCTAGACTGCGGTGATGTTTCCATACCTCCAGAAGTTTACTAAAATCATTAAAACGTACACCTACAGCAAGTGAGTTTCATGGTATGTAAATTATACCTGAATAAAGCTGTTTAAAAACAAAAGAAATGTGAGGTAAGAATCTGAAAGGAGGTCGTCATCATATAATCCAAAATATGCCTTTTTAGGATCACAAAGAAGATTTTTAAGGCATCTAAATTAAAATTTCCATAGAATTCAGGGACTTCTGAGAATGCCCTCACAGACCCCTATGTGGTTATTAAGAAAAACTGCCCCAAGGGTATAAGATATCCTTGGCAAAGTTTTCTGGGGACCTAAATATTCTTACCCTTTTTGCATGTACACACAAAGACAACACACACCGTAAGTGTCTTATACTCATTTTGACAACAATCTTTCTAGAATGCCTTGTACAAAGTTCTGTGCCTTTTCTATTTTCATTTATCCTCATATGCAATTATTATTAAAAAGATCATAAAAATACATGTTTTGAAAAGTAACCTACAGTTCTACACCCTTGTACAAACTTTTTCTTTTCTTTTTTTAACCTATCAGCTGCATGAACTCTCCCCTCTTCTAGTAAAAACTCTGGACCCCTCTCTAGGTTATAATATTAACCCCGTTTACCTGATATAAACAGTAGAACTAGTTTCCCCAGTCTGTTGTTGTCTTACGGTTTGTTTTGCATGTGCGTGTAGAGTTATTAATCTTGACATAGTTGCATCTGTTAGCCCTCTGGTTGTCTATTCTATGGTTTCAAGGCTGCAAGTTATCATTCCTCTATGGGTCTGATTCAATAATGTAACTTTTTAAAACCCAGTGCACTGGACACACCGTCTTGATTTGATGACTCAGGCTCATCTCCATAAACACTAAGTGTTGTGCTTCTCTGAGTATAGCTCCAACACGGCAAAAGGGCTTACAGAGGTATGTGGGAGTGTCTGTCCCTCCATTAAATGGCCTCAGACTGCTGTGTCTTATGTCCTTCCTGTGTTGTCATCCTGTCTGCTGTTATTTCTTGCTTCTGTCTGTGGGCCTGCTTATATATAAATAAGCACCCTTTCCCCTCCCCGCTTTTCCCATGTACTGACGCCATTGTTCTAGGAATTAGGAAGCAGACTTATTTAAGCTTGCTAGTTTAGAGAGGTGTATAAACCAAAGCTGGGGTTTGAGGGTTTTTTTTTTAATTGGAGTATAGTTGATTTACAATGTTTCAGGTGTACAGCAAAGTGATTCAGTTTATATATATATATATATTCTTTTCCATTATAGGTTATTATAAGATATTGAATATAGTTCCCTGTGCTAGACTGGGCTTTGAGGTTTTGAGTAGAACTTTTAGGCTCCCCAGTATGTAAAGCACATGAGCTTTGGTACATGCACTTGGCTACTAAAAAAAAAAAAAAAGACCTAGTGCTTTCCATGATGCTTGGACCGCCCACTACTGTGCTGGAACTCCTACTTGCTCAGTTCTCATCGCCAACTCAACTCTTAAGGAATTTGAAGAGAATGACAGCTTAATCTGAACACATGCAGCTACTATGCCTAGACTCTGATAAATGATCATAACCTTTTGTTTTTTAATTGAACATAGCATGCTTCAGAATTCTTTGGCAATCCTTTAGTGAGACACTAACAATATGAGAATTGTCACTTAAGGTAAAACCTAGAACCATGGCCCAAAGCAGGGGTCCTCAGATACTTCTTGCTTAGGAACTGTAGCTATTTCCAAATTTTTATAACTGGATTATATTTAAAATACATAGTACTATATAAATTTCTCTGGAAGGATGTAAAAGAAACTGGTGGTATTTGCTTTGAGGGGAGGGTGGCAGAAGTGAAAGGGCAATTTTTCACTCTATACCTTACTACTTGTGGATTTTGAACATGTGACTAGTTTATAAAATCCTTTTTAAAACTGCATAATATAAGGGAAAGTCACCAGGGCATATTCAAAGCCAAATGAACAGGGAAGTGTCCTGCACAGCCTGCTCTGGGCTGGGAAGAACAAAACCTACTTCAATCTTTTTGCTTTCTATCCTCAACACCCAGATTCTGTCTCATGGTCTCTAAGACGCTGCTTCAGTTCCTGATGTCAAGTCTACATTCCAACCAATAAAAAGGGAAGGAAGAAAAGAGCACAATCCTTCCAGGAACACAAAACAGAAGTCGCACATATCATTTCTGTTCACATCACAATGGTCAGAACTTAGTTACATGACACATAAATAACTGAAAGAGAACATGGGAAATAGTCTTTAGAAGGCATATGTCCAGCTAAAACATGGGAAGCTGTATTACTAAAGGAGAAGGGAGCACAGGTGCTGATCCACAAATAACCGTGGCAATTTCAGCCTCAAATGATGAACATAAAATTCAGTACAGGAGTTATCTTTGGTGGGAGGGAAAAAAAAATGCATTCCAGGGGCTTTAAGGGCAATAACATTTATTTCTTAAGCCACGTGATTACAACATGGGGTTCAATTTTTCCTTGTTATTTCTTATACATATATATAATAATAGAATATTTATTATGTATATTTCACAATTTAAAAAACATTAAGATTTGTTGAAGCTGGATATGGGTGCATGGGGATTTATCACTATTTTCTCAACTTTTAAGCATACTTGAAAAATTCTAGAATAAACAGTTTACACACATACACACACTTTATATACATATACTTTCATCTTAATACCCTCTCATATACACAATACTTATTAAAAACCCACTCTGTAAAAAGTACTGTCCTAAATGTTGTGTTACACACATACACTATATGTATATGAAAAATAAAGGACGGGGCTTCCCTGGTGGTGCAGTGGTTGGGAGTCTGCCTGCCACTGCAGGGGATACAGGTTCGAGCCCTGGTCTGGGAAGATCCCACATGCTGTGGAGCAGCTAAGCCCGTGCGCCACAACTACTGAGCCTGTGCTCTGGAGCCCGCGAGCCATAACTACTGAAGCCCGCGTGCCTAGAGCCCGTGCTCCACAACAAGAGAGGCCACCGCAATGAGAAGCCCGCGCACTGCAAGGAAGAGTAGCCCCTGCTCGCCACAAGTTGAGAAAGCCTACGCACAGCAACAAAGATCCAATGCAGCCAAAAATAAATTAATTTAAAAAAAAAGAAATAAAGGACTATGCTATCCTTAAAATGTTTATAATCTAATTGGGATGTTGAGACTAAAATAATACAGTGTGTGATGGAGTGACCAAATGAGAGGTATGGACAGAATCTAGAGAAAGATCAGTTTGGTTTAGGAAGGATGAGATTGCCATAAACCCTGGAATTAAGCAAATGTGACAAATAGAGTAAGCATTAATAAAAAACAATAATAAACATGCAAGCTAATTTTAAGCAATCAGATTTGTGCAGGTCTCTTCATGAAGCTGTCATTTTGTTTCAAAGTTTAGAATTAAGTTAAATGAAATCTAGGGAAACAGAAAAATAAACTGCTGCTCCACTTTCACACATTATAACCAACTTTGTTCCTTTATAAGCAAACCAAGGCAATCATTTTAGGGTAGACCTTTGAGCAGGTGCCTTCAGTCCCTCTGAAGAGGCAGTAAAGCATACATCTATAATCAGCCTGGTCTCCCAGCCACCGTCTGCAGGCTGTGAGACTGTGGAACTGGTTGCTTAACCTCTGTGCCTCAGTTTCCTCATCTGTAAAATCGAGATAATAATAGCACCTACTTACTAGAGGCACCGTGAGTTCGTACTGTCCTTGGAACTGTACATGGCACAGAGTAAACACCCAATAATACATGGCTGCTGCTACTGTTGTCATCTGCCTTTGCCATGACTATGAAAACGAGCTAGTTAGTTTCCCCTAGAGTTCACTAGGGTGGGAGAAGTTATTTCGGACAAAGTAGAAATCTGAATTTTTCTAAGATTTCCTGAGTTTTTCAAATACCATGAAGGTCAAACAAGGCAGCTTGGTGAGCTAAATCTAGTGAACAATGTTAGGTAACTTATTGCATAAGAATGCTGTTAAAATAAATTCAGGCAAGTTCCAGGGTTTAAATTATTCTAATTTAAAAATTCTAATTTAGAGTTGGTTATTCCTCCTATGGGTTACATTCCTTGAGGATAATCCAGTTAATTTTTAATCTCAGGCTTTCTCTTGCCACCCCTCAGAACCTTGAGTCCAGCTCTCTCCTAAAGTAGCTGGGAATCCAAGGTGTGGTTAGGAATAGCTCCCAGCAAAACCCAGACAATCAAGTTGGGGATGTGTGACTAAAACCCCACTGTGCAAACCAACATGTGATTAAGTGCTAAACTGTGAGATGCCAACTATGGACAGTCCAGGATTATGGAAGCTCAGTGTGGGCAGCAACGACCAGAATGAAACAGCTTTATGCATGAACAAAGGAAGATCTGGCTCAGCTTTAAAGCACATGTACAATATAGACAGAGGGCAAGAGGGGAAAGGAGTCGTATAAACAGAAAGACAGGGTGAGCTCCGCACGTGCTGCGATGAGACCAGACCAGGTAACTCAACAAGAAGAGTGGACACTGTGGAGATCTGGGGAAGATAAATTCACATAGCTAAACATGGGCCCAGACTATGAATGGCTCATTTTTTCTTTAAGAATGTACCCACTACTGGAATTATTTGCCCCAGGGCTCCTCATCACTTAGTGTGGAGAAGAAAGAACAAACCACGTTAGGAATAGTGCTTCTGAAGAACAACTACGAGATTTCTCCAGGACAAGCTTTCGTTGTGTTCATCTGGGAATTCTTAGCACCTAGGATAGTATCTGGCACGTAGTGAGTGTTCTAAAACTGCCTGGCAAGTAAGTGACTGAACAATAGCCTCATAGCAATAGCCCAAAACAGCAGGCCTGGACTGTCTTTAACAACAACAAAAAAGGATGCACGAATCTGGTTGAGAGCTCACAATCTATAAACACCATCAAACAGATCTGTTTTATCCCTTCCCCACTCACTCCTGTTACCTTTAACCGTCCTTTTACTATGCACAATTTCTTATTACGCTTGATGGTGCAAAATTCTAAATAACTTATTCTTTGTAATTTATTTATTTATTTGTTTTTATTTTTGGCTGTGTTGGGTCTTCACTGCTGCACGCGGGCTTTCTCTAGTTGTGGCGAGTGGGGGCTGCTCTTCATTGTGGTGCGTGGGCTTCTCATTGTCGTGGCCTCTCTTGTTGTAGAGCATGGGCTCTAGGCATGTGGGCTTCAGTAGTTGTGGCACACAGGCTCAGTAGTTGTGGCTCGCGGGTTCTAGAGTGCAGGCTCAGTAGTTGTGGCACACGGGCTTAGTTGCTCCGCGGCATGTGGGATCTTCCCAGGCCAGGGATCAAACCCATGTCCCCTGCACTGGCAGGCAGATTCTTAACAATGCACCACCAGGGAAGCCCTGTAATTTATTTTATTTTATTTTTTTAAAAAGGCAAATGGAGATATGAAGCGTTGCTTAGTTCATAACTACAGACAAGAGTTGTTCCCATCAGCATTATTTACCAAACAAGAGTGAGAATGGTCCATTGCAGGTAACCAAGAATCCTATGGTAAATCACTTTAGACCATGATTTATTACATCTTTTTTTCCCAACCTGTTTCCTAATACTCAAAATAAAATAAACCTGCCCTGTTAAGAACTCTATCGAGATTCTAGAAAGTCCTTTAACACTAACTTCCCCTTGGCACTGAGTTCACTGCCTCACATTTATTAATGAGTTCTTTCTAAAGTCTAATACACTAGAACAAAGCTAGCTTAAATTTATTATATAAGGAGACACTTCATAGTTACTTATTTAGACACCTATGAACACACAGAACAAGGAGATTAATAAAAATCATGTGTACACACCAATAAAAATATGACTTGTGATATTTCTATTATGTAGCAAACCTGGTCCTATTTTTGAGAAAGCGAACTTCATTCTTGAGGAAGTTTTAAGGTATAGCATATTATACATTATACACATCCGGTTCTAAATAAGTTGGCAAAAACAACAGTGAAACTTAACCACTGACATGGTCAATGAGGAAAACAATGAAATACATATAGAAAGACTCTTCCAACTAAACTAGTCCAATCTGAAGAGAGTCAAGTGGCTGAGGCTTCCTTAGCATTCCTTTTGCCAAAAGGTATACCTGCATTCCAACTTACTTATATATTTTCCTCTTTAAAAAAAAAAAAGAGGGCTTCCTTGGTGGCGCAGTGGTTGAGAGTCTGCCTGCCGATGCAGGGGACAGGGGTTCGTGCCCCGGCCCGGGAGGATCCCACATGCCGCGGAGCGGCTGGACCCGTGAGCCATGGCTGCTGAGCCTGCATGTCCGGAGCCTGTGCTCCGCAACGGGAGAGGCCACAGCAGCGAGAGGCCCGCATACCGCAAAAAAAAAAAAAAAAAAAAAAAAAAAAAAAAAAAGATATCTAACAATGGTAAATATGAAGATCCCAAAAAGATTAACTACAATATCAATATACAGCTCGTAACTATTGCTTTGAGTCTTGATATATACTCTACTATTTCAAATGATTCCGACTGAATGACGTTTTTTGGTGTCTACTTCAATTCTGTAATATTCATGTAATGTACATCTTTTAAAAGTGTTAGCAACACATCGAGTTTAAAACTCAGCATGATTTCAATTTAATTTGAGGAAATTTCTCATATTAAAACAGAGACTAAAGAGCCCACTAAAGTGTCCATTATATCTGGCAAAACTACATTGTAAAATTATCAAAAAAGAATACATGAAATGTTCAAGGAAAAAGTTCCCATACAAGATATCATGATTGTTTAGGATGAATATAGCATGCATAATTTTCTTATAAATGAGAAACGGGGTGTACTGAGCTGACTGTATTATATTAGATTAGCTTCCGTAACTGCGAAACCAAGCTCTTAACAGCCATATCTAGTTTCCACGTTCCTGAATGAATTAAAGGTTTCCACGGAGCTTCCTTTCCAACACAGGAAATCCTGTTGGAGTCCCCCCTGCAAGTATGCGTCATGCCCACAGCTTTTCATTTTGCAACCTTTGAAAGGCCAACATTAGCTGTATTTTACAGGAAGTTCTTCCTTTATTCCCCCAGTAGTTTGCAGGGTAAACTTTGGTTAGATACAAGATCAGCATAAATTGAGCTCTGCCTTCTTATCACAGTGAAGCAGCTGTGCTGAGGGTGAGACTTTCCCCCCAACCCCATGTGCCCAAACCTTTCTTTTTCTCAGTATTTGAAATATATTCAGCCTCAGGTGTGTGGGCCTGCTGTGCCCTCTTGTTTCTCCGATTTCTATATTAGTATCTAGAAATACCTTTGAAAAACATCGAAGAAAAAAAATCTATTTCCCTCCCCCAAATCCAAATACAAACCAAAATGAAATCCCCAGAAAGATTTGTATTAGTTAACTGTGTTCCCAAATTGAATTTGAGCCTCAAAATAAAGACACATGAAAATGCAATTAAATGACATCTAATGCAGAAACATTTTACTAGGTGGAGAACACCACAATTTTAAGAGGACTGTGGGAAATCATGCTATTTTAAGACACATCTGAAATAGCAGGCAAGATAAATTGGGGTTGGTACCCAAGGAATTCTTGAGAGCACCGTCCAAGAGTTAATGCCTAATTAGAAAGCTCATTGAATTCCTTTTAGAGGAATTTTTTTCTCCTCCTCCCACAGACAGTGCACAGGTTTCACTGATGAGAGTGAAAATATCCCTTTGTTCCAAATAACCAAACCATTATAATAAAGTAGCAGTAGGAAAGTTGAGAGCACATATGGTATGTCCAAACGTGATTCTCCTAAGCATTGTCTCCGTAGCCTTGGTTCATATGCTATTATCTCCCCCCAGTTTGGCTGCACAAATCCTTATGGAGCACATTAGAGCCTAATTCCCAAACGAAAGTATTCTTCTCAATTTTATTCCTATAGAAGACACATCAAAATAGCACATATGTCCTAGTAATAGGCTTTAGGGCGATGAGATCTTTTATTTAAAAACAGAAAATCTGACCCAATTCAAGGATTCTATTTACATTACAAAAGAGTTAATTAGTAACATGATGATGATCTCTTCCTCAGTGTTAATTAAGATTCTATTTACATCTATAGTCGAAAGAGAGGTCCACCAGTTCAGTCCACCCTTACCACCATTACCCAGAATACTGCCACCCACACTGCACGGTGACAACGAAAGGTTCATACAGTTCATGGGGAACAGGGCTCTCAGATCAAGTAAGTCTGGGGAATCAAATCCAGTGTGATGTATTTTCTAAACATTTTTGGTCCTGGAACCAAGGTTCCCCAAAGTTATCTGACTACAGAATCTTCTTTTCAAGCAGTAATTCCAAATTGAACAACTCCAACTTAGCATTCTTGGGAAGATATTAGAAAATGTTGTTTTGAAAAGATCATAAAATAGTGGCCATTGGCCAATTAATTCCTGCCCATGGCCATATTCTACCTAGCACGTATAAAGCTGTAAATAAAACTTAAGCCAATAGTGGAAACTTGGAGATTTCACATAAACGTCTAGGTTTACCGATACTCCACTCCCGCATGGTGATGCTGGCTAAAGCTTAGCAGTGGATTGAGACCCTTTAGACGGAGTACAACTCGTTCTTCAGTTTAATAAAGTCCTCTTCATTCTCCGCAGTCTCTTTGGATTCACAGTCTGCTCTGCGCATGGATGTTACCTGCCTGCTACTCCCAGGCATTTATCTGCCTTGGAGACTCCGTGAAGAAGAAGCGGGGACGTGACGAACGCACCGGAAGCCTGCTCCCCTGAGTCGATCAAGTGTAGGTATAATGAGAAAGCTCACCCCTTGTAAACTTCAAAACTTTTAATGTCACACCTTCTCTCCACCAGTGCTCAAGATCTGTACCTAGACTGTGTACTCCCACCAGATAGTTCAACCAGAAAGTCCTGTAATGTATTTTCTATGCTAAATTCTCAACACCATCATGCTGTTATTAACAAGAACAAATCATTGAGCACTAAGTTCTAGGCACGGGGCTAATAACCTAGTACTATACCATGTAACTCCTATAGCAACTCTATGGCCTAAAGTCCTTTCATTATCCCCCCATTTACTGATGAGAAAACAAGGTTAGACTGGCCAAGGCAGAGCAGAGCAGGCCAACTGTTGCCGGAGCTCATGGTCTTAACCATTACACATTACACAGCCTTATTGAAAAAACTGGCTCCGGTGAAGAGCAGACCTGAGGAAGAAGTCTGGCAGAAGGCAATGCCTTATGGTAGACCCAGGAATAACGAAGACAGTTACCTGCTGTTGCAGGGTCAGAATTCACCCACAGGTGAATCTGAGACACCACACATGCTTGAATTCCCCATGAAGCAAGCAAAGAGGCAACACCCTCAACTGCAAATACTTTTCAGTAGCAACCAAGCGAACAGCTCTAAGTTAACAATTTCTTTCTACCTTTATATGAGCTCTCCAGGCATAAGGTGAAGCAATTCACAGATGTTGCAGGATATGTCTCATTTTACGCAAAATGAAACCAGAGCTCTGTTCAGCTTAAAGGACTTGTCTTAGACCTTACAGCTTATATAACCAGGTAAATGGTGAATGTGGAGTTCAAGTTCAGATCTCTGGATTCCAGACCTAGATTCATAGTAAGTGACTCTGGCATGGAAAGGGGTAGAAAAGCCTTGTCCAATAGACCTTTCTATGGTGATGGGAATATTTTATATCTATGCTGTCCAATTCGTATCCAAATGCGGTTGTGTGACTGAATTTTTAAGTATACTTATTTAAAAATAATTTTCATTTAAATTTAAATAGTCAGCTATCTATCCAGAGATAGCATCAGACCCCATGGGTTAAGGGCTCAGTCCTACACGTCTGCCCCCACTTCAGATGCCAACTGCAGATCCAGGTTGTCACCTGGGCTTCTGACCGACCAGCTGTCAACAGGCTACTCCCAAGACCCCTATACATTTAATTTTAAATACTCATTAGTTGCTACTTGTGATATTGTGATTTATAATAATCATATATATTTTGGTCCTTGTCCAGGGTTCCTGACATGTAGCTCCTAAAACCCTTGGAAATTCGTACGTGATAAGAGCAATAAAGTGAAAGGAGTGTCTTTTGTTATTCGTAAGCCCCTTTCAACCACACCTAAGTTTATGTTAATGAGGTGACATCTGGAATGCTTCCATGGTGGGGACTGGTAGCAGGGGAACCAACCTTGTGATCAGTGGGTTGAAACTTTCAATCCCACCCCGCTCCTCACCTCTGGAGGGTGGGGGGGCAGTGAGAGGGATGGAGGTTGAACAATCACTGGCATCTGGAAGAACCGC
Source organism: Phocoena phocoena (assembly GCF_963924675.1). Lineage (NCBI taxonomy): Eukaryota > Metazoa > Chordata > Mammalia > Artiodactyla > Phocoenidae > Phocoena > Phocoena phocoena. The sequence continues at coordinate 52,566,703 of NC_089229.1, forward strand.
CAGCTTGGATGTTTTATACATCCAATTACAATAACAACCCAACAGCGGAATGTTATTAGTAGTAAAGGTCATCTCCTTCTCCCCCCACCCCCGCCTTGTGTGCTTGTTTTAAATCAAGGGCTAAAATCTTCCCCTCTTTTGGACGTGAGAGAAGTATCTGAGAAAAGCTATTGCCAATTATAATTAGCTTTTGCAGGACAAATTAAATGTTGTTTATAAGTTAAAGAATAAAGGTATATTATGAACTCTTTAAAAAAAAAAAAAAGGCCAGTGATTTAATCAATCATGCCTATGTAATGAAGCCTCCACAGAAACCCCAAAGGAAGGGATTCGGAGAACTTCCAGGTTGGTGAACACATGAAGATGCTGGGAGGGTGACCCACCTGGAGGGGGCTCATAAATGCTGCACTCCTTCCCCCTTACCTTGCCCTCTGCATCTCCTCCATCTGGCTGTTCCTGAGTTGTACCCTTTTATAATAAACCAGTCATCGAGTATGTACACGGTTCTCCTGAGTTCTGTGAGCCATTCTAGCAAAGGGTTAAACCTGAGGAGGGGGTTCAGTGGAACCCCCAATTAATCGCTGGCTAGACCTAGCCCAGGTGACTTGGAATTGGCAGCTGAAGTGGGATGGGGGCAGACTGTGGGGTCTGACACTATGTCTAGGGAGTGTCAGAATCGAGTTAAATCGTAGGACACCTAGCTGGCATCTGAGAATCGCTTGGTGTAGGAAAAACCTTCACACGTTTGGTGACCAGAAGTATAGAGAGCAGAGCATAGAGAAGAAAAAACAATTTCCCCTTACATTGCTGAACTGTACAACAGAGGGCTAAAAGTTCTATAAATGTTTTTAACCACACTTACTACTGTGTGTGGACCGTGAAATATATTTTCAGGGAGGCTCTATACCTCCCATATGGGATAAGCAAACGATCAGTCCTGGTTTGAACACTAACTTTTATATGATGCTATCAAGCCGTATCTTAAAAAGCAGTGAACACAGTGAGTGGTCAATAAATGTTTTCTTCAGTAAACAAGTGAAGCCTTTTGTTTCCTGTGCACAAAGAACTCAATAATATCAAATGCAGCTTCAGTAACAAAGTTCTAATGAATATTAAAATGCGTTGAAATGTTCAGAGCTAATAAAAATTAACGTAGCTGACTTACATGGGGATTTGCCCAAGGTCACTTAGCAAGGGACTTTAGGCAAGTCACCTGGCCTCATCACTTTCAGTTTTCCCTTCTGTGGAATGAAGGGGTTGGCCCATTGATTCCTAGTCATTTTCAGCTGTCACATTCTGTCACACATGTCATGGGCACTCAGTAAACCTTTTCTATTTAATAACTGTAGCTGAGTATACAGCTTAAAGTGATAAAATCAGATCTAGAACCTTTTTTATTCTTTTCACTGAAACGCTTTGCCACCTTGCAGAGTTATTAATGCAGGAAAGTACATTTTGATCTCTTTTTAGCCAGAGATGCCCCCTCTCCCCGCTGCTACCTACCATACATATAATGACTTGTAAGCCCTACATTTGCCAAGCCTCATTTTCTTATGATGGGCCCAGCATTGTTCTTCTCAGTTCTTCAATTTCCTTATTCATTCAATTCAGCTTGAAATAGAAGCCTCCTCCATTTAAGCCCCAAAATGACACCCTGTTTTTAGTTGACATATACAATGTGCATTTTCCAATAAACTAAACAATGTCTGATTGGGGAATGGGTCGGGAAAGCAGAATAATCGCAGTCAAAATAACTACAGCAGCAAAAGATTGGATTCACTAGGCAACAGCTCGGATGTACAGCACGGGGGCTCCAAAGATCCTAATTTTGTACTTGGGTTTACTATGTTGCTCTTCTTCTAAATGCCTACGTAACTGACCAGCCAAGCTTAGTCTCAGATGGCATGCAATCAAAGGAAATAATGGGCCACAGCAAACAACTTCAAAGCCTTGGCACCACTTAGGTTAATAATATATAATTGCTACAATTTCTTTTAGCACGGTACTTTTAATTAAATGCGCTGAAGACTCTATCTACCGACTTATTTTCTACCATAGGCAGCCATTTTGCACTCCAAAATGAGGCATCTACAATGTGCCTTTTTTCAAAAAGTATTCCTCTCCTCCCGATATTTCCTGTAACACTCACTGGCTTTGAGGTAGGAACAGCCTCTAGTTTCTAAACCCACCTTCGGAGATAGCATTCAAAGACAGAGCAAACGGTAGCTTTAAAGAGCTACACAAAGCCCTTATCAAGGTTGTATAAATCAGGTGCTATCAACTTGCCATACTGTATCCCCAGGGGATAAAAACAGCAAATAGCCACAAGAGGCAAAAACACATGGAAAAGAAAAAGGGTTGGGAAAACATCACTTCTATTAAAATATACAAAAACTGTACAAAATAGACCCCAAAGTATCAAAAAATATTCCATTCCTAACACTAAACAGAGACAAGTGAGAGGTGAAAACTTTGATTCCACAGCATCATGATTTAAGACTTTTGTCTAGAATATTTTTCAGTAATTTTCATAATGAAATTGGTAACAATGATTCAGCGTGAACAATAATTCAGTGTTACATAGTCTAGGACTTCATTAGTTTTAGGGGCTGCTTTTCACTAGCCCTATTTGAGATTAAACCACAGCATTTAGAAATTTGGCAGTAACCACCAGATAAACTAAAAACCGAACATTTAAAAATGGTTGACCTGGGGCTTCCCTGGTGGTGCAGTGGTTAAGAATCCGCCTGCCAATGCAGGGGACACGGGTTCGAGCCCTGGCCCGGGAAGATCCCACAAGCCCATGCGCCACAACTACTGAGCCTGCACTCTAGAGCCTGCGAGCCACAACTACTGAGCCCACGTGCCTAGAGCCCATGCTCCGCAACAAGAGAAGCCACAATAGAAGCCCGTGCACCACAACGAAGAGTAGCCCCTGCTGGCCACAACTAGAGAAAACCTGCATGCAGCGACGAAGACCCAATGCAGCCATAAATAAATAAGTAAACAAACAAACAAATAAATAAAATAAAAATGGTTGACCCTATAGTTCAAGACTGGAGGTAGGGAGAGGATGGTTGATTTTCATTATAAGCTAGTTTGTTCTACTTCATTTTTTAATTATGTGCATAAACTACTTTGATAATTGTTTTTTTGTTTTTTTTAAGTTACAAGACTAAATTTTGGAAAAGAGAGTCTACAAGAGAACTTCTGGAATACTTTTTTCCCCTACCATCTCCATAGCTATACCCTACTTTTCGGACGGGAGGAAGGCAGATTTACCTCCTTTACCAATATTTTTTCCTGAATATACTAACATCCTTCACATGTTAACAACCTATCAACAGCTTCAACCAGTTCAACAACATTCCCTCCGCGTCAGCTCTAGGTGAAGAGATGTACCAAGCGCTAGGGATCCAATGATCACTGGAACGAGAGTAATCCCACTCAGCTGTAAGCTCTCGCACTGACGAAGGGAACTATGTTGCCAGGAGGGATTCCGAGGAGGGCGTGATCAGCCTTGATGGGGGTCAAAGTCAACCTCCAGAGAAAGGGGTGAGCTGAAGAAAACGCAGTGTGGAGATGACGGAAAGAACAGTGGGGAGTCAAGTGGCTGGGTGGGTGCATCGCCTACGGAATGGGTGGGCTGGGGGCAAGCAAGCAAGAACGCTGGAAGAATGAGGGGCGGCAAGAGAGCAAGCAGCTGTCTAGCAGCAGAGGAGTTTCCTCTGGTAACAAGGACTCAGGCGTGGAGGTGAAGGCCCCTGGACGTGGGCAGTGAGGACTTGCAGAGAGGTATTGAAGGCCCCAGTGACCGTGTAGGAGCGGCCCAGAACCAAGCACAGGAGAGTCCCGAGGAATGGGAGAGGGCAGGGTCTAGCAGGCGGCCTGACCTCCGGGAAGAGGGAGGCCTTCTGTACCAAGAAGGAAAAGAAGGAGTCTGGAATCAGCAGTGTGGAGCCAAGCAGGGCCTTTCCTGCTTCCCAGGCTGAGAGAGTGCAGGGCTTCCTCTAGAGAAGGCCACGGAGGATAACACAGAGGATGTGTTATCCTTGGAGATGAGAGGAGATGGCAAAGACAGAAAGTTCTGGATGAACAGCCTAAGAGGGTCCCGAGGCTGGGGCATTTACTTACAATGCAGCTGCCATCAGTTTTCCACAGGGCCCAGTAGAAGACGGGAAACGGGCAGAGCAGAGAGCCACGCTGGGAGGACGGCATCCTGCCTTCTGGGGGGAATGAAACTCACTGGTCACGTGGACATGCCGTAACCCAGGTGAAAAGCTTTCGTTCTGCAGATATGGGTGCTCAGGCAGGCGGGTCCTGCAGGAGCGCAGGTGGTGTTACTTAGGTCTGGTCTGTTTCCCCCGCCTCATCCTGGATACAGCTGAGCATCAGAGGCGGTATGTCAGTGAGGGGCTGTGGAGGCAGAGGCCACACCCCCAGCTTCACCATACACTGCTCATAGCACAGTCCTCTTAAAGAGCTCCAATTTCGGGGCTTCCCTGGTGGCACAGTGGTTGAGAGTCCGCCTGCCGATGCAGGGGACACGGGTTCGTGCCCCGGTCCAGGAAGATCCCACATGCCGCGGAGCGGCTGGGCCCGTGAGCCATGGCCGCTGAGCCTGCGCGTCTGGAGCCTGTGCTCCGCAACAGGAGAGGCCACAGCAGTGAGAGGCCCGCGTACCGCAAAAAAAAAAAAAAAAAAAAAAAGAGTTCCAATTTCAATGGTCAGCTACTCTCACAAATTCCCACAATCAGAAAATGCAAACTTTTGCATTAACATGGATTATTTTTTCTACTGTGGAACCAAAACTCAAATTTGTGCTAGTAGCCACTGCAGCAAGTGGCATGAAGGAGGGAAAACACACACCTCAGGAACATTCCCTCACGCCATCCACTCACACACACCCTTTCTACCGGCTTACTCTCCCCTGCCCTTTGGCCTCTGTCAACATCTGTTTCTACAGTGTTAAGTGTGGCTCTCAAACAGCCCCGTCTACTCCTTTCCGATAAAAACAGCACTGGCCTCTTGGGGTTGGGGAGGAGAAGGGTGATCTAAGATTAACGCTGTTATTCTTCCCCTTCTCTGGGGCAGCTATCAGGGCCTGGAGTACTCCAGAAGTACCTGCAAAGTCAAGAAACCTATTAAATGTGAACCTGCAGCCCTCTGAAAAAGAGACGGAAGTGAGGGAAACTACAGGCCAGTTAGGAAGAAATACCATGGAAAGACCGCATAAAGCAAATGAAAGATTAGCTCATTGTAAATGCACAATAACCTCAGACGTTCTCGTACAACCTATAGCTAAGTAGTATTTAGTATTTACCATATTAGTTCATTCAACAAATAGGCATTCTGGGCCTACTGTGTGAGAGGCACAAGTTAGGTGCTTGGGCTAAGACACAACTATTTGGTATGACACAGGCATGACACCCACGAGGATTCAGGTTCTTTGGAGGGGAAAGCCCGTCTGGTTGTTACCTGTGTTCTTCCCACACTACCCACTCACGCCCAAATAACAAAGGTCTTCAAAAAACAAAAACAGAAAACTCTGAAGCCATTGTTATTTTTTTCTTTATAGCACAAGCTCTTGCATTGCATTCCATTATTTTTACAGAGCAAACCTCTCAAAAGCTGCACGGCATTACATTTCTTAATAGTAGCCGCAGCTGCTGCGTGTCTCTTTATTTGACTGGGCAATTCACACATGATAGGCTGTTTGAAAACCTACTTGAGAGGAGGGCTGAGGAAGGGATCAGGAGCCCAGTCCAGAACTGCCACCACCTCCTCTACTCTCTACATCCCAGTTTGGAATTCTGAAAGGAGTTTAAAGCTTTTTTTTTTTTGCGGTACGCAGGCCTCTCACTGCTGTGGCCTCTCCCGCTGCGGAGCACAGGCTCCGGACGTGCAGGCTCTGCGGCATGTGGGATCTTCCCAGACCGGGGCACGAACCCGTGTCCCCTGCATCGGCAGGCGGACTCTCAACTGCTGCGCCACCAGGGAAGCCCTAAAGCTCTCTTGCAGGAGCCCGCCAGTGAGTCAGGGAATCTTCAGGGATGGCAAACGTGTCTCTGTCCCTCTGTCATTCCCTCCCTCCCTCCCTCACTCCTTCATTCCTTCCACAAACGTGTGGGGGCAATGAGCATCCAGTCTGAGCCTGGCCCTGCCCTAAGCACTTGGGTCGCAGGCATGAGGAGGTTACAAGATAGATGTTGTTCCCATGCACACAGGGAGGGGAAGGGCTTTCAAGGCAGAGGGCATGGCAAGTGCAGAGGATGGGGGGAGGCTGGTAGGGCCACAGGAAGCAAAGTTTAGGAAAACAAGATGCTGTGGGCAGGGTTGAGGGTGTGTTTTTCTTGGACCAGTCCTGCACCCTCCACTGGCCCTCTCCATTCATGGTCCATCCCAGCCACCAGATACAAGCTTGGTGCCAAGCAGAACCCTGCCTGGTGTTTGCAAGGGCCTGCTGTGGCCCAGGTGCCCATGAGGACCACAGGGGACTGGGTGGCAGGTTGGGGGTACCATGGAGGGGCTTCGCCCTGTCATGAGCTGTACTTTTGGCCAAAATGTAATTCTGCTGTTTTGCAGCAGGATTACCTAACAATGTGGGGCCAGTCTCATCCTCACGGGGTAAAAATGGAAAGAGTGACATGTGCCTGGATAGTTGGAAGTGGCCCATTCTCTTAGTTTTAGGCAGAATTTTTCAGTCAGTGAAAAAAAAAAGTCTCTCTAATACAGAGAGACAAGAAACATGCCATTAAAAGCTCAGCATTTTTCTAGTTTTAGAAAAATGTCAAGGAGTAGTGGGCAGGGTTGCGGGTGTGTTTATCTTGGACCAGTCCTGCACCCCTGCTGGCCTTTTCCATTCATGGTTCATCCCAGCTGCCAGGTGCAGGCTTGGTTCCAGGCATAATCCTGCCCCGTGTTCACCATGGTTCTACCCTGTGGTGGAAGATGAAAGCCCAGAAGTGCCTGATGCCTTGGACATGTTTGTTACCCTGTGATTTGGTCCATCTTGTGCTTTATGGCAAACCAACTTGGAAAAGAAAAATCTTGTTCCAAACAAGATGAGTCAATGTCTGATGCTGCAAGGGCCAGTCTCTATAAACAGAAACTAAATCCATAGACACAGAAAAGCTACCACAAACTCAACACTATTCAGGGCAACAGATGAAAAAGTCAGGATCTCCACACAGGGCTCTAGAGTCTCTGTGGAAATTCATATCAGAGCTGGAGGAATGCGTGTGAAAGGTTAAAGACGTGGCAGCATCTGGAGACAGCTATGATGCTAATGACCAGGCAAGAGGAGCTAGGAGGGAACCGACTGATGTTGCAAAGTTAAGTGTATATTTCAACAACCAGAATACAGAGAAAAATCAATTCTACACCAACATTTCTTAAAAAAGAGGACACAAAGCAGACTTGACAGATCATCTCAAATGTCTTCAGACGGTGTGAGCCTCAAATGAAAGTACAGGTTGAAATCTTCAGGAGAGGGGAAAGGAAAAGGCTGAACTTTGTCAAGAACAACAGAAGTTTTCAGGCTATTATTACCTTCGAGGCAGATCATGAAATAAAGCAAGAGTAGGAAAGTTCTGGAGCAGATGACAGGATGAGTCATGTGGATAAAGAGCTGGAAGCCTTAAAAAGCCATTCAAACACCTTGAAGAAAGGCTGGAAAGAGCCACTTCTTCTTTCTTCTCAAAGCAAACTCTGTTCCTTGAACTAAAAGCTCACCGTCACAGGGTGAGGGTGTGGGAGGATATTCTCATCTCAAGGCAGGAGACTACAGACCTGAGACTACTCAACAGCAGTTACACTCGAGCTCCTGAAGTGGGTCCTCGCGCATCTGATGAGCCAGGTGGCACAGCGGCTCCCATCCCTGGGCACCGGCTGTTACTCCTTTTGAGACGGGAAGGTCTCAAACCCTTCCCTCTCAGATCCTCTCCTTGGATGCCAAACCTTTTGCTTCCTCCATTGCCAAATCCAAAGTTTTCAGTGGAGGGACTTCCCTGGTGGTCCAGTGGTAAAGAATCTGCCTTCCATTGCAGGGGACTCGGGCTTGAGCCCTGGTCAGGGAACTAAGATCCCACATGCTGCGGGGCGACTGGGCCCACGCGCCACAACTACTGAGCTCGTGTGCCTCAACGAGAGAGCCCACATGCCGCAAACTACAGGGCCCACACACCCTGGAGCCCACACGCCACAGCTTGAAACCCACACGCCACAGCTAGAGAGAGGCCTGCGCACCGCAACAAAAAGATCCCGCATGCCTCAATGAAGAGCCCGCACCACAACTAAGACCTGATGCAGCCAAAAATAAATAAATTAATTAATTAAAAAAATAATAATAACAAAGTTTTCAACGTATCTAAAGGTGGCATTTATGGGAAGAGGATTTCCTCTTCCTCTTCCTCCTCCAGAAAGCATGGATAACCCCTGTGTACCACCTGCCACCCTCCACAAGCACAAGCTGGCTTTCCATCAAGGGGCTCTTGTCCTTATCCTTCTAGTGGTTAGGGACACCCCCATGCAGAATATGGAAGTCTGCTCCCTTCTGGGGGATGGGGGAGGGAGGCAGGGTCACTGAGCTACCCCATGACCCCACTGGTCAAAATTCTGACATACAGGGCTTTGAGTCATTTTGCATCTTTTTCTTCCAATGTATTATTGAGTTATTTACACTGAGTCAAAACACAAAACAAAACAAATCTCTTTTACATAGTGGTTATGCTTTTGCCCAATTGCAATGTGATATGATGTTTACACAGTATTTGGTGAAAAGAGATAGTTTAAATTATTCTCTAGTTTAAATTATTCTCATTATTATACATTCTAAAACATATAAGCAGCAAAATTGAATGTGACGAGCCAGGCCATTACTCCCTAACGCTTTGTTCTCCACAAGCAGTTCAGCCACAGGGGACATTTGAAATAGCAAAGTGCTGCTCTTCCTGTCAATGGCTCTACAGGCCACAGTAGTAAGAGAAAGGTCAAAAGTTCCTTGTTGGCCTCTGTAAACTTTAGTTGCTTTAAAAAAATCTACTTGAATAATGTAGGAGTCAAACCTAACAATGATATTCAACTACAGCATGTAAAAATCTCAGTGACTAATGCTCTCCATACCTTTTGCTGTATGCATTCAAAAGGATTTCCCTTGAAAGGAAATGTCAAAATCAAAGGATGTCTTGTTGAACGGTGAGCAAGCCCTGGGTGGGGTTGTCAGCGCGAAGACGTATTCTGGTACTAGAGGCATTTATACACGTTCAGTGATTTTGTATATGCAAAATGTCATCTACTTTTAGTCAGAATATATATTTTTTTTAAGCTTCCAATTTAGGAAGATGTTTGGTCATAGGAGCGAGAGCATTTGCAATGAGATACGTGTCAGAGTGCACCATATGGAACACTTCAAACAACAATGAAAAACCAAGTTTCCTTCTAACTTCCCGTTAAAAGATGTACTTTGGTAAATTACATTTGCTACTATAAAAATGTGTCCTGTTTCAAGAGAAGCTTTGGGAATAGCCTGGGATGGACAAAGGGCAGGTCCATCTGTGACCAAGAAACAGTCCTATCATTTAATAAACTGGGGCAGGTTCAATCACACCACCATTTGCCCTGCTGAGTTGTTCATTCTCCTTTGAAAACTTCGTGAAAATGAAGACGTTCAGGGCTAAATGGGAAAGATCCCTGCTGGCCTGACCCTAAATGGGGATAATGGTGTTGGCAGGTGGGCCCACATGCCCTGCTAGACAGATGTCAGCTTGGCAGCCTGTCACCCTGACTGGGAAGGATAACTCTCTGATCGCATGATGAACCAGATCTGTACTTTCCCTGGGTTGTAATTGGATATCTCCACACATGCTTCAGGAACCAGTGATGGTCTCTAGGTAGCCCTTTAACAGATCACAGAAGTTTCTGCTGCTGACTGCCCACTGGCCTTGGAAATTTCCTCCATGAAATGTCTACAAAATGTCATGGACTAAGAGTTTCAAGAGAATTGTTCCTGGTCCTGTGAGGCTATGCCATTAATATTTGGGTACCTAGTAAATAAAACCAAGACACCCTGTTTGTTTTTAGCCATCCAGAAAGTTAGTTAATTTGCAAAGCAGTTACTTGATTTTAGCAAACATTCTGTAAATAAATTGAATAAATTTGCTAGCTATAATAAAAGACTTAGATTCAATGTGACTTTTTAATGTCTGTCATTTTGAGCAATTAGAGTGAATAACAGATGTTTGGTCTTTAAATTTTTTAAATGATAAAAGCCTTTTAGCAGAAACAGACTCATAGATAGAGAGAACAAACTAGTGGTTATCAGTGGGGCGAGGGAAGGGGGTAGGGTAAGAGAGGGATAGGGAACTAAGAGGTACAAGCTATTATGTATAAAATAAATAAGTTACAAGGATATATTATAAAACACAGGGAATATAGCCAATATTTTATAATAACTATAAATGGAGTATAACCTTTAAAAGTTGTGAGTCACTATGTTGTACACCTGTAACAGATAATATTTGACATCAACTATAGCTCAGTTAAAAACAATAAATTAAAAAAACAAATACCTTTTAGCAACATTATAAGCACTGGAAAGTGAAGGGAAAAAAGAGGCATCCTTTCCAACACTATAACATAGTGATTATTTATTCATCTTAAGATGAATAATTTACTTAATTTTATATTATATAAATTATACTCATGCTATACATATAACTATATTCTGATTTTTCATTTCTTTTCTTTTCTTTTTTTTTTTTTGCGGTACGCGGGCCTCTCACTGTTGTGGCCTCTCCCGTTGCGCGGAGCACAGGCTCGGGACACGCAGGCTCAGCGGCCATGGCTCACGGGCCCATCCGCTCCGCGCCATGTGGGATCCTCCCGGACCGGGGCACGAACCCGTGTCCCCTGCATCGGCAGGCGGACTCTCAACCACTGCGCCACCAGGGAAGCCCCTCATTTATTTTCTATATTGCTAATTTTCATATTTTGTATTCCACTGAATTAGCAGAATTTGTTTAATGGTCTGCTTATTATTTTTGCTAGAGTTTTAGCAGTTTGTTTTAATAAACTATAAATCACCTCTCAATGTTAAGTGTTAAAAAGTTAAAGATAACTTTTATTACAAGAATTCCAGAAGAATAAATTAACATATATAAAATAGTTAAGAAGGGCAGAAATATGTAAATTAGTACATATAAATAGTTTTCAAATACAACTGCTATTGAAGGCTGTCATTTCTTTTCAAAAGTGTAACTACACCAACAAACAATCTATACACACTTAAGCGGTAATAATGAATGCTAAAGAAATACTGGCACCACTAAACACTGTACATGAAGTGTCACATTTAATCTTCATAATCATCTATGCCTCCGTACTATTATTACCCCCATTTTACAGATAAGGAAAAGTGAGGCTCAAAGAGGCTAAGTAACTTGAACGAGGTCATAGAGCTAAGATGGGATTCAAGCATCCTCATCCAAAGCCAGCATTTAGTCAAGATGCTGTTAACTTTACTGGTCCCCCAAAGAAAACATAACTGCCAAAAACCTAATCTATTACTATAAGATATCAATTGATTTTTAAGTTCTTTTTCCTTGAAAATGATTGTTACCATACAAATGATTCTGATACCCTTTTCCATCCCCATCATAGAGTGATATTATTCTGTATACATATCATAAAAGATCCATAAATGGTTTACTGTAACGTATCAATGACCCATAATATCCCATGCAAGAACCTTGGTATATTCCAGCCCAGTTCACACACCATTGTGTCTACTCCAGAAAAATCACTATCTATAATCTCAAGAGCTCAATGCCACTGAATTTCAACTAAGGTAAGGTGTGGCCCTGACAGCTTCCAGAAAGTCACTGTGACAGTTTTGAAGGTGGTAGCATCACTGTTGACTAATTTCCTACAACACTGTTACACAGTCAGCACCAAAAAAATGAGGAATGAGAAAAAGATGACTTCCCAAAATACACAGTCCATGTTCTTTTGGGTTATGGGCATGAAAAAAGTGTTGGCAGCTGTGTGCTGCTCTGGAGTGACCCCCTTCTCCTCTTCCACCCCTCCCAATCTGGTTATGTTTTTGAGAGGAACCCTAGCAAAGTGAAGAGCGTGCAGATAAAGGATGTCAGCCTGGTGAGAGACCTGGACAGCATCGCCTACTCATCCATTCACACATCAGTACATTTTCAAGGTACACCTAGAGTGTGTCAGGAGCCAGGGAGCCAAAAAGAAAAGAAAATAGCTCTTATCCTTATAAAGCTCATAGTTCTCTGCGGGAGTCAGAGAAAATAATGGCGGTATAATAAAATATGTGGTTTAATATAAGTAGTGGGAGGTGCTGTCAGATCACAGAGGATGGAGGGGAAAGTGAGGGGCTGAGATTCCTATACCCACACTCCACGAGGTCCAGGCTCTTAGGATCAGCACTGGAGCCACTGGGACCCTCCTGTGAGGGAGATGCGCCAAGGGAGTGTCATCCTGACCTGGAGCAAACCATCAAGGCCTACTCCCTGATGAGAATCTCTGGTTACCTCAAACCAAACCATCCGCCTGGGCAGTGGAGAGGGGTTGTGTTGAACAAAGATTTGGGTAAGTAAATAACGTTCACTTGCAGTTGGTGACTACTTTTTAGGAAGGGGGAAACTAACTCACTGTTGTGGCCTCTCCCGTCGCAGGGCACAGGCTCCAAACGCGCAGGCTCAGCGGCCATGGCTCACGGGCCCAGCCACTCCGCGGCATGTGGGATCTTCCCAGACCGGGGCACGAACCCGTGTCCCCTGCATCGGCAGGCGGACTCTCAACCACTGCGCCACCAGGGAAGCCCTGGTGACTACTTTTTAAGAAGGGGGAAACTCACTGTCTGTTTAGTGGCTAATTCTATTCAAGAGAGACTGATGCCGGTATTTTAAAAGAATTCCCATGAACTGGCTTCCCCCTAAACCAGTGATCCTAAAACTGTGGCCAGTACAGATCTACTAATTATTTACTATTTATTAATTTATTATTATTTAATAAGAAATTATTTATTAAGTAATCTACTAACTATTTCCCAAAGAAATAAGCAGGCAAATTAGAGTAAGCATTTAGAAACTTGATGTATTTGTTGGATCTCATTTAAAAAAAAAAATAGGGCTTTGCATGTGTTCTGTTTGTGTTTATTTCATTTTTGTAATAAATTCATTTTATTATATTTTATGAAAGCATTGGTTCATGACAGATAAGAAAAAAACAGTCTTTCAGCACAAACAGTTTAAAAGGCACAGCTCCAAATAAGTCTGAGTGCTTAAGTACACAGAAATGCATCTTCCCTTTTAAAAAAGAACAAGGAATGTAAAATAACAAGGAAGTTTTTAAAAAGCATGTAGCCTTCAGGACAAGATTCTCACCCAAGTTTTTAAGAACTGCTGTTTATTTGTTTTATCTTTTTCAAGCACTGGGCTCCGACACTTTAAATGCATGGGCTCATTCAATCCTCAGAGCAACCCAGCAAGGTAAGAATTATTATTTTACCAATGAGTAAATCGAGCCTTAAGAAAGCCACGTCACAAGCCAGTGACCTACGGCTAGGAGGGGGCAGAGCAGCAAGGTGAACCTATCCAATTGCAAAGCCAAACCTGATACTGTCCAATAGAACTCAAAATCTACTCAGTTACGAATAAAATGGCATAATGTCTGTCTAATCTCTTAGGCAATCAAGGTATTCCCCATCACCCCACCTGTTCCTAGAGATGTGAGAAAACTAGCTAGAAAACTCAATTGCCATACAGCTTCAGAGATCAAAAGTCGACAGTTTATCCTTTTAGGATAAAATTATAAACAAAAAGAATAGAAAATGATAATGTTTATTTATTTTTTTGGCCAAGCCGGCTTGCAGGATCTTAGTTCTCGACCAGGGATCGAACCCAGGCCCCTGCAGTGGAATATTGGAGTCCTAACCACCGGACAACCAGGGAATTCCCTATAATGTTCATGTAGATTTGGATAAACTAAATAATGGACAACTACAACCCTGACAGCAAGAATTTATCTCTGATTCTAAAAAAAGAGACACCAACATAACACTCAACTACCTGTGCCCAGGGCTTGGCAAACCACAACCCATGGGCCAAATCCAGCACACAGGCTGTTTTTATAAATAGAGCTTTATTGGAATACAGCCATTCCATTAATTAAAGTATTGTGAACGGCTGGTCTTGGCTAAAATGGCAGAGCAGAGTAGTTGTGACAGAGACTGTAAAACCTACAAAGCCTCAAATGTTTACTTCCTGGCTTTTAACAGAAAACGTCTGTCGACCCCTGTGCCAATAAGACAGGCAACAGCACAGATCGCAAATCAAGAGTGTGAGCCTCCATCTCATGTTATGCATTAGGATGAAGAGGCTGATATATCAGAAGTTCTCCAACATGGTTATTAGGCATAGAGAGCTGACTTGCATTCTGGATATGTTTCCCTTGTCAACTTTTTAAAGGAGAGTGTACCCACTAGATAATCCACCCAGATAAGGATGGTGGAAAGACAAAGGGTTTTAAGAGACCCCCAACATAAAGAGGCTCTATCATCAACTGGGTAATAGCAGTGTATAAGAACTACCACTGACTCCAGACACACATTTTTAGCACGTTCCACATAGTTGTGAGGATTGCAGGTAATCCTCCCAACAACCCCATGAAGGCGCGGCCACTGAGACCCAGCGAGGTTCAGAACCTGATTAGAACAACAGTGTCTACGTTAAGTGAGTGCTTGACCTAGAGTTTGGTCTCAACATAATCTACAACTCTAGGACTTCCCTGGTGGCGCAGTGGTTAAGAATCCGCCTGCCAATGCAGGGGACACAGGTTCTAAGCCCTGGTCCGGGAAGATTCCCACATGCTGTCGATCAACTAAGCCCGTGCGCTACAACTGCTGAGCCTGTGCTCTAGAGCCCGTGAGCCACAACTACTGAGCCCGCATGCCTAGAGCCCACGCTGCGCAACAAGAGAAGCCACCACAGTGAGAAGCCCATGCACCACAACCAAGAGTAGCCCCCACTCGCCGCAACCAGAGAAAGCCTGTGCACAGCAACGAAGACCCAACACAGCCAAAGATAAATAAATAAATAAATAATAAAAAATATATTTTAAAAACATAATCTACAACTCCAAAGTTCACTCTCAGAATCACTTCTCTGTAGTTTTGCAAAGACAGCAATGCCCAAATTAACCTAAATTAATCTAAATTCACCTCAAAATGTAAAGTAACCAGATATGCCCACATTTTATGAAATGAGAATTTGTTAATATTTTAGACAATCAAAATGAGAAGAAAGAGACATTTGTAACCTTGCTATCGCCTTTGAAAACAAATGCTTTACCCACTGACAATTCTATTTACTTAAATGAATCCATGTTTCTGTTTTAACAAAAGACAGGAAAAAAATGTGACGGAGACACATCTTAATTACAGGCTTTTCTGGTTCTGATATGAACTGTATCTTCCGATTAAATTATACTTTCCAGAAGAACAATGCGCATTTAAATCCTTCTGAAGGGCAGAATACCTTTTAGTGGGTTTATATTTGCAAAGAAATAAGAAAGCATTGGCATAGAGTCAATATACATACACACCCCCCAAATGAGTACAGATTACAAAACTAAATAGGCATTTACATCCATTATTTTCATTTCAATATTACTGCTAATTTAGGAGGAGTTGCTCAATTCCAGTCTGGTTCATATAAAAAAAGGTTCATTAATTATTTCCAAACAGATATGGATGCAGTCACCCAAATTGATATAAACTATAGTGAGAAAATAAATTGTACTTAATCCTGAAAAGTTAAAATACTCCAGTTGGTCATCTATTTTTGCATAAATGATAAATGAACTGAATCACGTGTGTCTTCAGAGTCAATTTTGACATACATCATCCTGTTTGTCACAGAATTTTAGTCAGAAATACATGTCCCATAGTATACAGACAACCGCTAAATGGGAAAAACATCCTGAATTTTGTAGTATTTAAAGATAATTCTTCTCCATCAAAGGGTTATATGCTTTTTGGAATTTGAGTTTCATAAACACTGTAATTTCACTGTTAAACATATTTACAGGGTCATAAATATTCAAATTATGTAACAAAGATAGTGCAAGCGGCTGATAAAATGTGATTAACATTCATTTACAGTAGCGTAGCAGGCTTTGCCAAATGCTATTTCCCATAACAGGCTATGAGGTTCTGATTGCATTAAGCTTCCTGATTATTCTTTTCTATCCTATGGTATTTCAACACTATTTCTGAGATTCCAAAAATCATCAACAAGTGGATTTTAATGTTTTTTGAAGTTCATAAGGTCTCTGGTTCATATTAATATTTTCCCTAAATGCCTATGTCTTCTGAGTTCATAGTTCTGAATTTCTCGTATCCAAAAACAATAGTTACTTTCCAATTCTGCAATCTTTCCAGTTTAACTCTGTAAAACTGAGACCTCTAACAAAGGATTCTTCAAGCTTTTCATGTTGGTTTCATGTAAATAAAGGCACTTTTTTTAAAAAAAAAAGCACATTACTCTCAATTTTCTCTGGTATATTTATGATATATTCTGTCTCAGAGAGATACAATAAACATGATTATTATGTTTTAAACAGTAAACACTGCTGTCAGCACATTACTTTCATTAAGTGAATTCTATCGTTTGGTTTCATAAACAGCAGCTGGTAATTCTTGCTGAGTTTCATTACTTCTTCAGAGCCATCAGCAAGCCTTGGGATGTGACTATTTACAATTAAGAAACTTTGTATATTACAGAGACCTCTAAGCTTGTAATCAACTACAGATTCAAATTATGTCCTTTTATAGAATCATAGATCTTTGTATAACCAAATACACTCCTACTGTCCCACCAAAATACCTTCTAGGCTATTAAAAATGTGCCTATTCTTGCCTAAACTTGTAAACTTAGGGCCAGTCTAAAAGGATATTGAAGCAGCTTTGTCATAGTCTTATTCGAGTTCTTTGTGTTCTAAAGTTTGAAAACAACTTTTGGAAAAATTTTAAAGAATCTTGGCGCCAATCTGTACATAACATATGCCAATAAACATATTTCTCGTTCAACAACATACCATTTAGCACAGTGCAATCTCCTCGTTTACATACCTTTCAGCACTCATAAGAATATAACAATTCTCAGTCGGAAACAACTAACATTTTAACAGCTTTCACGCTGGTGACCTTCCTGCTAAGAAACTGAAATAAGAGAAAACATTTAAAAAATCTGATTTTTGAGGGTCCATACAATTATTTCATGAGGACTTACTCCATGCCAGGCACCACACTATGTGCTGACGCAGAACCCGTACATGACAGATAATGGGTCACAGTCTATGGAGGACAGATATTAACAAGTGGTCATGCAAATGATCAATTACAATTAGAGTGGGCTTAAAAATTTCCTTTTATTATAAAAGTAATTATCACAGCCACAGTAAAAGCTCATATTTGGGAGTACATGATGGGGCCAGGCATCATTCTAGTATTTCATACATATTCATTTAATCCTCAATGTAACACACACATATAGAAAATTTGGAAGATACAGAAAGATTTTTAAGTTGTCCCATTTACTCAGAAATAATAATGGTAATATTCTGAGGTACATATATCATATTTTATTCACAGCAGATTTTTTTTCCCCTACTTTATGAGATACCTTGAATAGTTTCCCTTGTCTTTTTTTATTTTTATAAATTTATTTATTTTTCTTTTCGGCTGCATTGGGTCTTCCTTGCTGCGTGCGGGCTTTCTCTAGTTGCGGCGAGCGATGGCTATACTCATCATTGCAGTGTGCAGGCTTCTCATTGCAGTGGCTTCTCTTGTTGAAGGGCACCAGCTCTAGGCGTGCGGGCTTCAGTAGTTGTGGTTTGCAGGCTCAGTAGTTGTGGCTCGCGGGCTCTAGAGCACAGGCTCAGTAGTTGTGGTGCACGGGCTTAGCTGCTCTGTGGCATGTGGAATCTTCCCTGACCAGGGATCGAACCTGTGTCCCCTGCATTGGCAGGCGGATTCTTAACCACTGTGCCACCAGGGAAGCCCTCCCTTGTCTTTAAATACTTTTCAGAGTCGTAATATTAGTGCTTGCATAACATTCCAATACTTATGCATACCATAATCAATTTATTTCTTGACTCTTGGATATTTATGTGGCTTATAATTTTCATTAAAAAAACAAAACTGTGATTAGCATTCTTATGCCTAAATCCTGATCTCTGATTATTTCCTTCGGATAGATTTCTAAAAGTAAGATTTGCAGGGTCCAATTATACTCCAGAAAGAGTTTATCAATTTACACTCTCCCTAGTGAGGAACTGGCTACATCAAATATTATCCGAAAAAAAAAAAAAACATTTTCCGACTGAAAAGTAAAATCACATCTCATTTGTGTATGGTCAACCTGTGTAGCAAACATTCCTCAGTTCTGGTGACATGTTGCACATTTTTTTTAAGAAGACAATTTAATCATATTAAACAGCATTAATATTCAGAAAACCTCCCATGACAAACATTACACACATATCTTCCTAGAACTCAAGGAAAAGTCAGCAAAACTGGAGTTCCCTAATGTAAATATTTCCTGCCAGAAGTCCGGACATTAGGATATTTTCTCAGATTAAATTCACGTTGAGGCCTCTAAATGCCAAAATGGTAGAAGAAAAGAACTATGATTCAGCACACAGAATATACTGATTTAGAAACAGTGACTAAAATAAAATAAAATGAAGAGTGAAGCATTTACCACCGAGAAATGACCATAACAAAAATGAGATATGTGAGCAACTCCACCACGGAGAGGATACACAGAATGCATAATGCATCTTTCCCAAATGATCCATTACAACTTCTGGAAAAAAGTCAAAGTCATAACTGGAGATACCCTCACCCACACTGTATCTGGCCTTGAATTCTTTTCTCCTAATATCCCTCAAGAGCCCAGGAAGTTGCTAGAAAATGGATACAACAGATAACAGACTCCCTGCACAGATGAACTTACTGGGGAAAAAAATGAAAAACAAGAGATGGGGAAAGATTTCTTCTCTGTATAAATGTGCTACTGGACTAAATTTGAAGAGGAGATATAAAAAGAGAAGAAAGAAAGAGAGAGAGAGAGGGAGGGAGGGAGGAAGGAAGCAAGCAAGCAAGAAAGAGCTGCTCATTGTTGGTTAAAGGTGGACTGCAGGACTAGACTTTTGGACGAGAGACATCTCATATATACCCTGGATTGAGTAAGTTCAGCTAGTGCCCACGGCACCACCCCCATCACCAAAGTGTTAGAGAATATGCATTCTTCAAGAAGGAAAATTCTAGGGAGGTCCAAAGAAAAATAACATTGACAACAAACAGACTTCTGGCTGTCAAGGGGGTTGGGGGCAGGGA
Organism: Phocoena phocoena; assembly: GCF_963924675.1. Classification (NCBI taxonomy): domain Eukaryota; kingdom Metazoa; phylum Chordata; class Mammalia; order Artiodactyla; family Phocoenidae; genus Phocoena; species Phocoena phocoena. The sequence goes on from NC_089229.1 coordinate 52,586,126, forward strand.
TGGATTGGGAGCTTGGGATAAGCAGGTACAAACTATTGTATATAGAATGGATAAACGACAAGGTCATACTGTAGAGCACAGGCAACCATATTCAATATCCTATGATAAGCCATGATGGAAAAGAATATATATATATATGTATAACTGAGTCACTGCTGTACAGTAGAAATTATCACAACATTGTAAATCAACTATACTTCAATAAAATAAATTTCTAAAGAATTGATAAGAATGTATTTCCAACATTTCTACTGTCTATATAATAGAAAAAGGCACTCATTATAATTCTATATATTTGTGAAAAAAATTGATGTCATATAAAATTAAATGTTTTTAAAAGTGTCAAGGCAGGTTTAACATTTTTTCTCAATAAAAACAGATTAAATTTCTTTCTGATAATGCATCTTTTCATGACTTTGAAATAATAAACTTCTTTTTTAAAATATTAAGATAACATTAATGATTATTATGAGACAATTAAAAAGACAAATGAGAGGATTAAGTTCCAAAGTAGGGACTTCCCTGGTGGTCCAGTGGTTAAGACTCTGTGCTCCCAATGCAGGGGGCCTGGGTTCCATCCCTGGTGGGGGAACTAAGATCCCACATACCACAACTAAGCCCGCACGCCACAACTAGAGAAGCCTACGTGCTGCAATGAAGACCCAGCATAGCCAAAAAAAACAAAACACCGAAAAACAAAAAAAGCAAAGTAGCCTCCATTAGTTCCTCAAAAAATTAAAAATAGAAATTCCAAAAGAAATGAAATCCCTGTCTCAAGGAGATATCTATACCCCCATGTTCATTGCAGTATTATTCTCAACACATGGATACAACCTAAGTGTCCATGGATGGATAAATGGATGAAGAAAATGTGGTGTATATATACAAAGTGGAATATTACTCGGCCACAAAAAAGGGCAATTCTGCCATTTGCAACAATATGGATGAACCCTGAGGACACTATCTTAGATGAAATAAGTCAGACAGAGAAAGACAGATACTATATGATCTCATGTACATGTGAACTCTAAAAAAAAATGTCAGCCTTACAGAAACCGAATAGAATGGTGGTTGCCAGGGGCTGGGAGGTGGGGAAATGGAGTGATATTAGTCAAATGGTACAAATTTCCATTTACAAGATGAATACGTTCTGGGTATCTAATGTACAGCATGGTAACTAGTTAACATTACTGTATTACATACTTAAAAGTTAAGAGAGTAAATCTTAAATGTTCACACCACACACACAAAAATTTGTAGCTATGTGAGGTGAAGGATGTGTTAACTAACCTTAATGTGGTAATCATTTCCCAATATATACATATATCAAATCACCATGTTGCAAAACTTAAATGTACAAATGTTATACATCAACTATATCTAATAAAGCTGGGGAAAAAAACAGAGTAACCTCCATTAGCTGATATAATGAAATGGAGATATATATATATATATATACACACATAAAATATAAAATTTAACATAGATAAACATCATGCTGTACACAGATTTTTAAAAACTTATTTCAAACAAGATGGGAGAAGCAAGTAAATTCACATCTGTTGCACACCTAACTCTTGAGCCAAGGTTTTATGATGACTTTATAAGAGTCATCTAATTTCATCTTCCCAACAGTGCTCTGCGACAGATAGCGTTATCCTTATTTTATAGACGAGAAAACTGAAGCTCAGAAAGGCAACATAATTTGCTAAAGGTCTTGTTATTAGAAAGTGATAGAACCAGAACTGAAACTTAGGTCAGATGGCTCCTGGTACTTCAATGTCTTCTATAGAATATGCAAATCAGGCATGACAAATGTTTATAGGGAAAATAACTAGGATGCTTTTCCATGGGACTATAATCTCAACTGCCTCATTTCTTCAATCAGAACAAACACATACCTGCCCACTCCATAGAAGAGTTGTGAGCATCAGGTGTGACTGTGCATGTATGCGTGCTTGGTAAACTGCAAAGCACCAGGTACGGTTTTACTGGCTCTGTAACTTTTCCAATAAAGGAAAAGGACCAATGTGTAGAAGTTTCATATGGGGAAGCAAACTGATCCTTGTAAAAGGAAGAACTTTCCTCCAGTTACATCTGCCCAAACTTCCTTATGAAGGGTTGAGTTGCCTACCACCTTTCAAAGGGTTCAAGCACAAGCCCAATGACTGACTACTTGTCTGAGATTCTGGATGGGTAGGAAGAAGATGGATTAGACAACCTTAACGTCCGGTCCACTTCTCACATTCTCCAATGCTAACAACATCTTAGAACAGACTCTTTTCCAAAGGAAAGGAATACCTTTCCCCCTTTAGCACCTCTATCCTGATTATTGGGGGTTATTCTGAAATGCAAAAGACAAATGGCTGAAAGGGAGAGAAAGAACTTAAAATGACCACCTGCAGAAGTAAAAGTACAGGTAGTCATCTTTTCGCCTCACCTATTCAATCTTTCTTGCCCCAGTAGCTGGCTTACTTTGTGATCTCTTGGGTAAATTTGAATCAGGAGCCTCCAAACTTTTTTAATGGTACACTCCATAAAGAAAAAAATGAGCATACTCTCAATGTGCTTCCATTTCTACATTTATACATTATGCGCATTCACTACTGTGCTAATATATATTGGGTATTGTATACAAAAACAAAAAAACTCGAAGTCTAAAAGAAGACAAAGAATATACATGACATTTTCTTCCAGAGCATCACTGTGTTCCTTGTTTTCCCCTTTGTAAGCCGGATCACTCTCTTCTTTCTCCCAACGGTCATCAAGGCCTCTTTTTTTGGTTTTTGTTTGTTTGTTTTAATAAATTTATATATTTTTTAAAATTCATTTTTGGCTGCGTTGGGTCTTCGTTGCTGCGCGCGGGCTTTCTCTAGTTGTGGGGAGCGGGGGCTGCTCTTCCTTGCGGTGCTCGGGCTTCTCATTGCGGTGGCTTCTCTTGTTGTGGAGCACAGGCTCTAGGCGCGCAGGCATCAGTAGTTGTGGCATGCAGGATCAGTAGTTGTGGCTCGTAGGCTCTGGAGCGTAGGCTCAGTAGTTGTGGCGCACGGGCTTAGTTGCTCCGCGGCATGTGGGATCTTCCCGGACCAGGGCTTGAACCCGTGTCCCCTGCATTGGCAGGTGGATTCTTAACCACTGCACCACCAGGGAAGCCCCATCAAGTCCTTTTGATTCCACCTCTCATATCTCCTTCATATTTCAGCATTTCCACCCCCAAGGTCAAGGCCAGAACTGAGGCCTTCACTATGCCACGGTAGAATACGAGAAGACTTTTAAATTGGCCTCCCTCCACTCAGGGTTTTCCACCCTTACATCTGACCACATCACCCTCAATGGCTCCCTACTGTCCACAAAGTCTAAACTGCTTTAATAACCTAAAAACATAAAACATAATGATCATCATCTCACTAACTATGTCATCTCTCACAAAATAAACTTTCCTCAATTTTCTAATGTGGAAAATGGTACTAGTAGTCTACTTCATGTGTTTCTTGTGAGATTCAAACCAAATAATGTGTGCAAAGTACGCTTACACTGCCAGGCACATAATAACACACCCAATAGCTATAAGCTATTAACAGCATTACCGTCTTATTCTCATCGTGTTATCCTGCTCAAAGTATTTAAAACATTAAGCTAATGATTCCTAAAAAGAAAAAACACAGGACTTCCCTGGTGGCACAGTGGTTAAGAATCCACCTGCCAATGCAGGGGACAAGGGTTCGAGCCCTGGTCCAGGAAGATCCCACATGCTGCGGAGCAACTAAGCCCGAGCACCACAACTACTGAGCCTGCGCTCTAGAGCCTGCGAGCTGTAACTACTGAAGCCCGCGCGCCTAGAGCCTGTGCTCCACAACAAGAGAAGCCACCGCAATGAGAAGCCCGCACACCTCAACGAAGAGTAGACCCCGCTCGCCGCAACTAGAGGAAGCCCGCACGCAGCAAGGAAGACCCAACGTGGCTAAAAATAAATAAATAAATTTATTAAAAAAAAAGAAAAAACACAGAATCCTTGGAGGAGACTTTCCTTTATCTGGAATGCCCTTCCTTTCCTGGAGAACTCCTACTCATCCATCAAAGCTAGCTGAAACGTCTCTCCCATGAGTCTGTATTAAACTCTCCCAGGCAGAACTAGTTTCTTCCTGCATAATGTTCCCATAAATTTAAAACACCTCTAACATACTATATAGCAAATCTTTGTTTACTTCTCCGTCTCTAAATCTAGGACACAATCCATAAAAAGACATGGGTGTGTATCATTAGTTATCAATTCAATGAACACCACCTAAGCAACTACTATAAGGCAAAGCAGATGCCTTGACTAAAAAAAAAATCTGCCCTTGGGGAGTCTACAGTTTGATGAAGGAGGTATTTAATAGCTGTTTGTTGAATGAATGAAGAATGAATGAATGATATTTAATTCCAGCATGACTGTACAAGAATTTAAACCAGAGACCCAGAATCAAATGTTTCAATGATCTTAACAGATAATGCAGTCACATTATAAGCACATTTATTAGAATTTAACTACAAGTTCATAGTTATTAGGAAGGGTCCAAGGGAGGGAAGGAAAATCTTATTTTCCCCAACATCCTTTCAGTCTTTCAACTAGACCTTAGCCTCATGGAAGTGTGAGGCCACAGTCTATGAGCAAAGAGAAACACAATTTCTGCCTTCTGAGCTTTGATGGAAGCAGTTCTTGGTGACACGGTGACTTGGAGATTTTCAAGAATAATTCTGTTTAATTTTTCTCCTTATGGTTTGACTTGAGATCCTAACTTACAGCAAAAATTGTAATTGCCCTGTAACTACTGCTATAGCAATTTCATGAATTGTCAGTGGACCTAGGGTTTTAAAACAATCAAATAAAAACTCTCATGAAACATAATAAAATTTCCTATTTATAGAAAAAAATCCCTTCCTTACAATAACTTGAATTAACCATAACCCACAAAACAACATGCACTTCAGCTACTCCAGAGTTAGGTGTCAAGGCTGCTGACGGTCCTAAGAGCTGGCAGTGACAGTGGAAAATGGAAAGGTGCTACAGGAGGTCCTAAAAGGGGTACCTTGCCTGGTGCTCTTTCTCCTTAATTCAAAAGCACATGCAGATGTGCAGGGAAATTGAAGCTTTATTCCTCCAGGGCTCATCATGTTCCCACTTTAGTTTTCAATTTACTCAGGTGTGATGTGAACAGACTCTTTACAGTTTGAGAAACTAACAAATTAGGAAGATTGGGGGTGGGGGGATAGAAACAAAGTAAGAAGCTGGGGGCTGCATGCATTTTCTATACTCTTAAAGTGCCATGATTTGATGTCCACTTACAGGAATTGAGAGCAATTGTAAGAAATGTAAAGATTTTAGGGAAATTTGGGAGGAAAATTAGCATCAAAACTGGCTCACTTAAAGACGTTACAAAATTGCTTTGATTTTTCCAGCAATGGTTCCCAAAGTGTGGTCTCTGATCCACAGCATCCACATCCCCTGGGAACTTGTTAGAAAGGCAAATTCTAGGTCTTTGGGGCGGGGTCCAGCAAACTGCTTCAACAAGCCCTACAGGTGATTCTGATACAGGCAGTCCTAACACCACTCAAAAAGGAACAACAGCAAGAGATAACTCAAATCTAACGTAAATTTAGAGAACCAGCTAAAGAGCTCCATCTTCTTTCTCAGGAGAAATCGAGACAGGTCAGGGCGTCTTCACTGAGGAACCAGTGGGGCGGGGGGCGGGGTGCGGGAACGACGACAAAAGAGCTGAGGCAGCAATTCTTATCCCCAAGACTAGGGCACTAAATTTCGCGAGAGCATTCCAATTTAGGACTTTAAATTTTTTTCTCCCCCCAAACGCCTTCTCTGCTGCATACAAAGAGGCAGCTCCACCATGAGTTTTCTTACGAAGTAATCCACTAAGAACAACCAAAAAACGGACTTTTTATCTGAATTGATACAAACTCTGCTTATTAAGATAAAAATGGCCATCATTCTTCCTGGCTGGAAGTTTTAAGAGAGTCTGGGAAATGAAACTAAGCATTTAATCTTTTATAAGGCATCGTCCTTATGTAGCTCTACAGAACTAGAACAGAGGTTTGAACGTCGGTGGCTCCACCATTTAGTAGCTGTGTGATCTTGGGAAAACGATTTCAAGTTTCTAAGTGTTCAGTTTCATTTTTCCCAACCGTAAGGTAACATCAGTATAACCTCCCTCAAAAGGAACACACCACAGATGTTAGCTGCTAGAACTGTAGGCGCTAACAGTAATAATTGCAGGCAACATTTATAATATAACCAGGCATTTTGCATCAGGTCGCAAGCAAAAGTCTGGACCCAAGCCTTCTTCTGATTCATTATGAGGGGAGACTAGATCTTAGCTTAAAACAATCAAATGATAAAAGACTTTAAGGGCACAGTGAATACCTGTAGGGGAACACAGAGGAGAAATCAGACCGAAGTTTTGAAAGACTTATAAACAGCTGACGAGGGACATTCAAGGAGTCTCTATCTTGGGTGTCTTTAGGAAGGGCGCTGCTCTGCTTAAAGAGAGGAAAGAAACAGACATGCATACACACACTGTACAGATATATCCCATTTGGAAGCAAATGAGAGGAGTATGCCTTTTACAGCAGCTAGAATAACTATGGTTCTCTGCATTTGTTTGGCAGATTTATTTTTGGCAACCCTTAATGAACAACGAGCACAGGTTAATGGTAGAGCAATCTACATCTACAGCTGCAATCATACACAAGAAGAAGACAGAATTCATTATCTCTCAAGGTTCTCTAAGGATGACGATGAAAGGAATTGTAACAAAGTGCCTCTGTAGCTAAATGTCCTAGGAAGCCTACCAACACAATTCTTTTAAGATTGGGTCCAGTATAGCTTCTGGTGATTGGCTAAATGTCTCCCATTGCTTTTCTAAAGAACCATCAAAATCCCCATTTTTAGTGTTTGCTTTGTAAAACTGAAGTCTGTTTAGTAATTTTAATCTCTCTGGAGATGAGTGAGTTTTAAATTATTTAAGAAAAAAATCTGTTACTAATAAAGACAATAGCTTCAGGTACAGTAGTAAATAATAATCATTATTATTATGGCCGCTCATTTTTATTGAGCCCTTACTACTTGCCAAGAGCAGTGCTAAACTCTTCACAGGTATAATTTCATTTAATCCTCAAAACAATTTTATAAAACAGACATAATCATCATATCCATTTTCAAATTAGAAAACTGAGTTCCAGAGGAACCATAATTTGAATTGGACTTATCCAAGATAGTAACCTGAACAACTGTGTTGCCCTTCTAAAGGAAGCACACTGATGATTAAAGTACATAGGTGGCCACTGCTAAATGTCACCACTGTTCCATTTGAAGGGCAATCTTGTCTCTAAATCAACAAAGAACAACAAGTAACAGTAACAGCCATTAAAGGAATAAGGCAGCTCTCTATATACATCCATGGAATGGTGCCGACCAGCATTACTCAAAAGCAGGCCACAGAACTGCTGGCTACAGATGCACAATGAGATAAAGAGCTTGTGCCAGAACCTAAATCAGCACATCACTAAGCACTGTTTAGTTTAGCTGACATTCGTGTGTAGCAAGACTTTCTGGATAAAGGAAGCAGGGCCATGATTTACCTTATCTCCTCATGGACCGGTAATAAATAGCTCTGACCAGCCCTGGTCTACGAACCAGTTCTGAGCAGCATGGGTGCAGACAATTTATTGTTGAACAAAAGCGAAACTATAGTAACGATTCTGCAAATGACCACATTTGTTCAGTTTATAAACAGATAAGTAGATAAATGTTATGAATACAAATACCAATGATGCCACTGGAAGGATATACTCCAAACTATTTGAGAATTGCCATTTTTTGCCTTACCAATTCTGTACTTTACCCCCCAAAATTTTGAAAGTTAACATGAGTGGGATTTTTTAAAAAGATAAAATGTTTTCTTTTCCTATTCTTACTAAGTATTTTTAAAAATTAACTAAAGCCCATACTTTATTTGGATTTCCTTAGCTTTTTTTTTTTAATTAATTAATTTATTTTGGCTGCGTTGGGTCTTCGTTGCTGCGCACGGGCCTTCTCTAGTTGCGGTGACCGGGGGCTACTCTTCGTTGCCGTGTGCAGGCTTCTCATTGTGGTGGTTTCTCTTGCGCATGGGCTTCAGTAGTTGTGGCACGCAGGCTCAGTAGTTGTGGCTCACGGGCTTAGTTGCTCCACGGCATGTGGGATCTTCCCAGATCAGGGCTTGAACCCATATCCCCTGCATTGGCAGGCGGATTCTTAACCACTGCGCCACCAGGGAAGTCTCTTAGTTTTAAACTAATGGCCTTTTCCTGTTCCAGGATCCCATCCAGGATTTCGTCCTCATGTCTCCTTAGGCTCCTCTTGGCTACTAAATCTTTTATAACTTCAAGTTTATTATTATTGCTTCCAGAGCCAGAGTTCATAAAAGTGGCAATACACTAACATTTCTTGAGCACTTCCTGTGTGCCAGACAGTTTGTTTGTTCCATACTCCGCTTGTCTTACCAATGCTCTGAGTGAAGTACTATTATTATCTCCATTTTACAGGCAAGGAAAATGAGGCAGGATGAGAGTAAGTAATTTGCCCACAGTTCAATAGCTGGAGAGTGGCGGAGCCAGGATTTGGAGGCCAGCAGTCTGATTCCTGAGGCCATGCTACAAACTACTATGCTACACAAAACACATATAAATTTATATGAGTATGCTTATTTCAGAGTGTTACCTGGTACCTGAAAATGGGATGTGACATTATGAGAATGTCAGAAACTGGCAAAAGATGACTGACCACAAACACAATAAAACTCATTTTCATTGTGTTGACAGTGCACAGTGCTTTCTGTACATTATTTCACAATTTAATTCCAAGACCGATGGAGGAAATGAGATACCCAATAGAAAAGAGACTAAAACATTAACCTGACTGTAGGAAGTAGAGTTCCCAGTTTCAAACAAGAGATATTTATTTGTATATTAGGTATTTGGAGAAAAACGTGTATAATTTAAACTCTATAAAAATACAGTCTGGGGGACTTCCCTGGTGGCGCAGGAGGCCCGGGTTCGATCCCTGGCCAGGGAATTAGATCCCACATGAATGCTGCAACTAAGAGTTCGCATGCCACAACTAAGGAGCCCCCATGCAGCAACTAAGACCTGGCACAACCAAATAAATAAATATTAAAAAAAAATACAGTCTGGAAATCTTTCAAACATATACTTTTGGTGACACATTTGAGAGTTTCCATAAACATTTTTAATATAATTGCAATGGAAGGTCAATTAAAAATGGAGTGGCCATTTGAAAAGGCATTCATTACCTGTCTCTCTTTTTGTAGTAGCGTACTCAGAAAACTCTCTTTTCTAAGGGACATGAAATCTAACGAATTCTCTTTTCTAATTTCTCGGAATTTACCAGCTTTCTGTTCTATGTTTTTTTTTTACCAGGGAATGCATTCACTGTTGTAATGATGAAAAGAAAGTTGAAAACTGAGCACAGCAAAGAAATGAGAGCAAATTATTCGAGTCAGGAGTCAGCCCAGAAAACATTCCTCCACGTTCTAGGGTTGCTCAACCAGTCTTCTAAAGAGCTGCTCTTTTTACCTACCTGTCCTTATCTCTCTGTCCCCTAAAGACAGGGAGCAGGCAGCTCCCTGAAGCAATGGCCACACCTTGGGCTCTGAGTTCCAGAATTTCTGCTGGTGCTTGGGGGTTATAATTTGACTGAACTGTCCTAGAAGTGTAGACCATCAATACGAGCACAAGGAAAAGCCAACAATGATCCTCAAGGAGAACTTCTGTTCACTGGACATTGACAAGACACCAAAATATGCCACACCGCCATGACACATGGAAAACGAGATGAGCAGAATGACTTCTTCCTACTCTCTCTTCTTTGGTAAATAATGTTTGGAGGCTTAATTCCATTTTTCAAACATGCTACTTTCACAGCCAGACTGAAACTTGGACGTCCTCAGAAGTGAAAAGTGCCTGACTTAAATAAGATTAGCAGACACCTATTGTTCTATCTTAACTGCTGGAGGTCTGAGGGAGGGAGCTGTTTTTGTAAGCCGCACCTTCAGAGTAATAAAAGCGAAGGGCCAAAGTCCAGAGGTCTTCCACAGACCAGTTGAGAAGGAGTTGGAAGTGACAGCCCAGAAACTGGGACATCAAGCACTTTAAGAACTGCTGGAACCTCTGTAAATACTCCTTATGCTGCATTGGCTATTCTGCTGTGATGCCAAGGCTAGAGGGTGCTACCTCTTCTAGGAGGTCACTGCAGCCAGCTTTGGAGTAGAATTCCAAGGGATAAAATGGTAGAAACAGCTCCACAAGAAAAGGAAAGTCCAAAATCCAAGAAGGAAAGACAGGACTCTGGATGATGAGCAACAGAAGCAAAACTCCAGATTTCCCAACAGCATCTCAGATTATTCAGAAAAGTGTGGATGTTTTCACGCTCTGCCCATATCAAAGCCTTTCACTGATCCTCGCTACACATTTTCATCCCCAAAAATCCATATATCCTGGATTTTTCCATGCGTAGACATAAACCTACATATGAAGAACTTGAAAGTGTTAGGGTAACATTATTTGCTCTCATCTATGTGTATCCTCTTCAGTGTATGGATCTTGGGTTATAAACATCATCCTGGAGGGCAGGGACTAAAAAACACAGACTTATTCTTCCCAGTAACTTGAACTGTATATACTTTTAGGTTCTCTTGCTAAAACAGAACTTCATATTGGATAAATTAAAAATAATTTTATGAAAGTTACTAAGAGATTAGATTTTAAAAGTTTTCATCACAAGAAAAAAAATTCTAACTGTGTAGTGATGGATGTTAATTGACTAGACTTACTGTGGCACTCATTTGGCAATATTTACAACTATCGAATATTATGTTGCACACCTGAAACTAATATACTATTATAACATTATTATGACATATAATGTTATAATATATGTCAATTATATCTCAATAAAACAATGTAATATACTGATGGGCCCCCCAAAAAACAAACTACTGAATATTAGACTTTTTCCTACAGTATAGTAAATTTAAATAGAGTAAATTTAAATATTTTGGATCATTTTCTCTGAACATCAAAACCATTTCCTTTCAAATTCCTTTAAATTCATTATCATTTTGGTCTTAACTCATACTTATTATGTATGTCAGTAGTTCTGACATAGATTTTGAACCTGACTTTTCAGGTTGAAACTAAAATGCTGGATAAAATATTTTTAAAATATAATTTTAATCACATCACCAGCTTTCACATAAGTAATGAACTTTAAAAGTCCCAAAACAAGATAAGGTCAGTATAAAACAGATCAAATGATAACGAGCGCTATGGAGACAGAGAAAGCAGGAGAATGAAGATGGGAAGAGCCAGGAGAGGTTGAGGCTTATAATCTTAAATAACATGGTCAAAGAAAACATGGTCAAGAAAAACATTTCAAAAGATCAATATAATCAGATGATGTTCTATGATGACAATGCAATTAAGTTAGAAATCAGTAATAAAACCATAAATGAAATAACTTCATATATCTGAAAAATTTTAAACACACTTTTAAACAGATTATGAGTCACAGAAAAAAAACATAATGGAAATTAGAAAGTACACAGAACTGAAAGGTAACAAAAACACTACATATAAAAATTTATAGAGACTTCCCTGGTGGCACAGTGGTTAAGAATCCACCTGCCAATGCAGGGGACAGGGGTTCGATCCCTGGTCCGGGAGGTTCCCACATGCCACAGAGCAACTAAGCCTGTGCGCCACAACTACTGAGCCTGCTCTTTAGAGCCTGTGAGCCACAACTACTGAGTCTGTGTGCCACAACTGCTGAAGCCCGCGCGCCTGGAGCCCGTGCTCTGCAACAGGAGAGGCCACTGCAATGAGAAGCCTGCATACTGCAAGGAAGAGTAGCCCCCGCTCACCACAACTACAGAAAGCCTGTGTGCAGCAACGAAGACCCAATGCAACCAAAAATAAATAAATTAATTAAATAAATTAAATTGATTCTTTAAAAAATTTATAGAAATATGCGTTATTATATATAAAATAAACAACAAGGACCTACTATATAGCACAGGGAACTATAGTCAATATCTTATAATAACCTAAAATGGAAAAGAATCTGAAAATATATATATATATTACATATATAATATATATATTCAGTTATATATATAACTGAATCACTTTGCTGAATACCTGAAACTACCACAACATTGTAAATCAACTATACTTCAATTAAAAAAAAGAAGAGCTACATTTGCTATGCCCCCAAATTAAACAATAAACATGTAAAAAAAATTTTTGTAGAATGCAGATAAAGCAGTACTTAGAGAAAATTTTATTACTTACATGTTTACATTAGAAAAGAAGAAAAGTAAGAACTTGGAAAATAAGAATTTTAAAAAGGATGAGCAAATAATGCTCACAAAGAAGTAAAAGGAAGGGAATCACAAGGAGGAAAAACTAATAAAATAGAAAACAAACATACAACACAGTAACTCAAAGAAGCAAAAAACTAGTTCTTTGAAAAGACTAAAAATAAACATACCTGTGGCAAAGTCAATCAAGGAAAAAACGGGAGAAGGTACACATACAAACAATTGTTACTAACAGAAAAGAAGTATAACTGCAGACACTGCAGAGACTAAAAAGATACAAGAATACTATAAACAATTCTATGTCAGTAAATTAAAAAATTTGTGGGGCTTCCCTGGTGGTGCAGTGTTTAAGAAGCCGCCTGTCAATGCAGGGGACTCGGGTTTGAGCCCTGGTCCAGGAATATCCCATATGACGTGTAGCAACTAAGCCCGTGCACAACTACTGAGCCTGCCCTCTAGAGCCCGTGAGCCACAACTACTGAGCCTGCGTGACACAACTACTGAAGCCCACACACCCTAGAGCCACAACTACTGAGCCCACGTACTGCAACTACTGAAGCCTGTGCTCTGTAGGGCCCATGTGCCACAACTACTGAGCCCACAGGCCACAACTACTGAGTCTGTGCTCTAGAGCCCGCAAGCCACAACTGCTGAGCCCATGTGCTGCAACTCCTGAAGCCCGCGCGCCTACAGCCCGTGCTCGGCAACAGGAGAAGCCACCGCAATGAGAAGCCTGCATGCTGCAAAGAAGAGTAGCCCCCACTTGCTGCAACTAGAGAAAGCCCATGCACAGCAACGAAGACCTGACACAGCCATAAAAAAAAAAAGAAAATTTGTAAATTTGAAAGCAATGACAGATTTTTTTCTTTTTCTTATTTAAAATTTTATTTATTTTTTGGCCATGCCACGCAGCACGTGGGATCTTAGTTCCCCAAACCAGGGATCGAACCTGTGCCCTCTGCATTGGCAGGGCGGAGTCTTAACCACTGGACTGCCAAGGAAGTCCCGACAGATTTTTTTCTTGATGAAAATACTAAACTTGGATAACTTTACTAAACATTTAAGAGTCACATAATTCCAGTCTTACATGAATTCCTCCAGAGAATAGTAAGAGGAAATAATCCCCAACTAATTTCAAACACGATTACTCTCAGATTGCAATGTAGTAACTATATTTTTTTTTAAAGTAAATATCTTCACTTAAAAATTTTTTAAAATTAATTACTTATTAATTTTTGGCTGCATTGGGTCTTCGTTGCTGTGCACGGGCTTTCTCTAGTTGTGGCGAGCAGGGGCTACTCTTCGTTGCGGTGCGCGGGCTTCTCATTGCGGTGGCTTCTCTCGTTGCAGAGCACAGGCTCTAGGTGCACGGGCTTCAGGAGTTGTGGCACGTGGGCTCAGTAGTTGTGGCTCATGGGCTCTAGAGCGCAGGCTCAGTAGTTGTGGTGCACGGGCTTAGTTGCTCTGCGGCATGTGGGATCTTCCCGGACCAGGGATCGAACCCGTGTCCCGTGCAGTGGCAGGCAGATTCTTATCCACTGTGCCACCAGGGAAGTCCCTTCACTTTTTTTTTTAATGTAAAGTCACACTCCTATATACCTCATGGGGCAAAGGGGAAACGATTATAAGAAATTCAAAATACTTAGAAGTTAATTTTAATAAACTTTACACATCAAAACTTTCTAGATGAAGCAAAGATGGAACTCTAAGGGGAATTATCATAAATATTTATTAGGGGAGAATATTTATTGGGGAGAAGAACAGATGCCTTTGTTAAGAATGATGCTTTTATTAGAAATAACATTTACATTAGAAAAGAAATTTATTGCCTTAAATGCTTACAGTAGCAAAGAAGGATAAAAACAAATGAGCTGTATGTCCAACTTAAAAAAAAAACAGATAAAGAACAGAATAAATCTGAAGAAAATTTAAAGGATAAGAGTAAAGACAAGAGCAGAAATCAATAAAAAAGAAAAAACAACAAAAATAGACAACCCCCTTTTAAGATTCAGCAAGAAAAAGATAAGGCAAAAATAAATATTTTAAAATAATTTTTTATTTTTATTTTCTGGCCCTACTGCATGGCTTACAGGATCTTAGTTCCCTGACCAGCTGCCCCTGCAGTGAAAGCGCCAAGTCCTAACCACTGGACCACCAGGGAATTCCCTACAATAATATTTTAAATTAAATACAGATCAGCCCATATTTTTAAAATATACTATCATCAACATTATGTCAATATATTTGAAAACTTACACAAAACAGAGACATTTCTAGAAAAACATAACAAAACTGACTTCAGAAGAAATATGAAGAATAAATAATCCTATCAGTAGTAAAACTAATGATTAACTGCTGATTAGCAGTTAAAAGTTCTTCACACAAAGAAAATAACTAGGCCCAAATAAGCAGTTTTACCGACCTTTCAAGAGAAGGAATATTCCAAAATTTCAAACTCTTTTACAAAATAGAAAGAGAAGCAATACTCTCCAATGCATTCTGTTAGGCTAGTATAACTGAAATATGAACCCAGACAAGGACATTATCTGAAAGGAAAGTCATGGGTCTGCTTCATTCAAGAATTGAGAGACAAAAAACAAAAAAAAAACAACAAAAATACCTGAACTAAATATTGGCAAACTGAATCCAACTATTTACATATATAATACAACGATGAAGATAGGTTTAATTCTGGAATACAGAGATGGTTCAATATTAGACACTCTGTAAATATTTCTCATTACATTAACAGATTAAAGAAGAAAAAATAATATCAATAGATGCAGGGACTTCCCTGGTGGTCCAGTGGTTAAGAATCCGCCTTCCAATGCAGGGTATGCAGGTTTGATCCCTGGTCCAAGAACTAAGATCCCACATGCCGTGGGCAATAAGCCTGCATGTCGCAACTACTAAGCTCACATGCCACAACTACACAGCCCACATGCCGCAACTAGAGAAGCCTGCGTGCTGCAACGAAGAGCCCACGCGCCACAACGAAAGATCCCGTGTGCCACAATTAAGACCCAATGCAGCCAAATATATAAATAAATATTTTAAAAAATCAATAGATGCAAAAAGAAAAAAGGATAACTTTCAACCAACTATTAATGATTAAAACTTCAAGTAGGGCTTCCCTGGTGGCGCAGTGGTTGAGAGTCCACCTGCCGATGCCGGGGACACGGGTTCGTGCCCCGGTCTGCGAAGATCCCACATGCCGCGGAGCGGCTGGGCCCGTGAGCCATGGCCGCCGAGCCTGCGCGTCCGGAGCCTGTGCTCCGCAACGGGAGAGGCCACGACAGTGAGAGGCCCGCGTACAGCAAAAAAACAAAACAAAACAAAAAAGAACTTCAAGTAAACAGAGAATACATGAAACTTAACCTGATAAGAATATCTATAATAAACTGAAAGCAATCATTATCCTTTACGGTAGGAGAGGCTTGAAAACACTCCCTTTAAATCCAGAACAAGAAAAGAATGACAATTCACTACGTTTATTAGCTTCATACTCAAAATTCTGCCTAGGGCAAAAATAGAAGAATAAATTAAAGCCGTAAGGTTTGGAAGGAGGAAATATAGTTGTCTTTATATTTGCAAATAATAAGATTTTTTTAACCAAAATATGAACAAATTATTCGAAATAATAATAAACTAGCAAAGTGGCTGGATATAAGACCGATATGCTAAAGTAAACTGCATTTCTGTATACCAGAAACAATTAGAAAACAATTTTAAAAGAGATCTCATAAACATTAGTAACAAAAGTGAAATAAGTCTAACAAAAAACATAGAAAATGTAAAACTTTACAGTAAGATATGTAAAAACAACTAAATAAATGGAGAAATATTCATGGGTAAGTAGAATTTATAATCTAATATACAGTTGCCAATTCTCTGCTAATTGCTTTATAATTTCACGTAGTTTCAATCAAAATGCCTGTGGGCTTCCCAGGGAAGGAAAACTGATTTTAAAATGCACACGAGGGCCTTCCCTGGTGGTCCAGTGGCTAAGACTCTGCACTGCCAATGCAGGGGGCCTGGGTTTGATCTCTGGTCACGGAACTAGATCCTGCACGCATGCAGCAACTAAGACCTGACACAGCCAAATAAATATTTTATAAATAAATAAATAAAATGCACATGAAAGAGAAAGGACCAAGATCACCAAGATACTTCTGAAAGGGTATAAGGAAGGAGAATTTGGCCTACCAAATATAAGACTTATTATAGGGCTATAGTGATTAAGATAGTGTGGTATGTGCAAGAACTTATAAATTAACCAGTGGAACACAAGAGAGTGTCGAGGTAGACACGTGTACATGAAACTCTGATCAAGACAAGTAGCTAGTAGATTACTTTTTAAAAGAAGAAACTATTCAGCAAGTGGAATGAAAAAAGTTGGTCATCCACATGAAAAGAACTAAAAATATATCTCTAGTTCACAATATGAAAAATAACTTCAGATAAATTAATAACTTTTAGGTCAAAAGCAAGATTTTAAAACATTCATAAGATAATATAGACATATCTTTCTGACCTTAGAGTAGGGAAGGATTGCTTAAACACCAAATATAAATACTTGATACATGTGAACAAATTAAAACGAGCAACTTCTGTTTATCCAGAGATATCTTTTTAAAATGTGAAAATACAAACTACAAACAGGGAGAAGATATTTGCAACAGATATAATTGACAAAAGATCAATATTAAGAACATACCAAAACCAAAACAAAACAAAATGCACAAATCAATAAGAAAAAGACAAACCAACAGATAAATGGGCAAAGGTATGAATAAGCATTTTAGTGACAAAAGCAAATGGCCCTTAAACGTGTGAGAAGATGCTCTATCTCATCAGCAACCAAAGACATACAAATTAAGCCAAAATACCATTTTACCCCAGTAGATTGCCTCTCCAAAAAACCTTGTCTTCATGCTGACTACTGGTTGTCCAAATCTGTTCTCTCCTTTCATGGTCATGAAGTTGTAGCTGAAAACAGGGCTGCCCAGGGAGACTACATTTGCCAACCTCCCTTGCAGCAAGATGTCCTGTGACTAAGTTCTCACCAGTTAAATGAATGGAAATTCTCTGTATTATTTCTGGCCTGGATTTTAACACATTGGCCATATGCTCCTCAAGACTCATTTTCCTTCCTGTAAGTCAGAACATGGATATACTTAAGACCCAGTTTCAACCAGGCATACAAGTTCAGTTCCCTAGGTGATGGCAGAGGAACGAGATGGAGAAAACTCAAATAATTTAAGGAGGCAAAACTGTCCTGGTAGCCTAGACTGCACAGCTCCAGACTGTTGTGTGAGAAATGTCTACATTTTTAGGTTATTGTCTTTCAAGGTTCTCTTTATTATTATAGTTTAGCCTTTACCTTAACTAATACATTGGCCCATACTAAGTGTTTTTCAGGATGTGGAATTCTCATTCACTGCTGGTAAGAGAATAACTACCAAGCACTTAGAGAAAAGTTTGACATTAGTAAAGTTGACCATGCATATTCCCTATGACCCAGCAAGTATACGTAGAGAAACTCATGTACACGAGGAGACACTCACAGCATTTTATATATTATTATTAATCATGATGGCAAAAAGTGCAAATAACCCAAATGTCATAAAGAATGAATAAATAAATAAAGAATAAATAGCTTCCAGTATTTTCATGCACTGGAATACTATATATCAGTGAAAATAAATTAATGATAGCTACACACATTAATGTAGATCAATCTTAACATAACATTGAGTGAAAAATGGAAGTCATAAGAAGGTGTACTTACTTTGAAAATTTTTTATTACAGAAAAATTTAAACATACACAAAAGTAAAGAGAATAAAATAATGAACCCCATGTACCCAACAATTATCAATTCCTGGCTAATCTTATTTTATCTGTATTCCCACCTACTTCCTCCTTCCCCCAGATTATATTGAAGCAAATCTTAGCCATCCCCAAATACTTCAGCACATATATTTAAAAGATAAAGATTTGTTATACATGCCAAAATACTATTTTTTTTTTAAATTAACATCAATTCTTTTTTTTTTTTTTTTTTTTTGCGGTATGCGGGCCTCTCACTGTTGTGGCCTCTCCCGGCGCAGGCTCAGCGGCTATGGCTCACAGGCCCAGCCGCTTTGCGGCAGGTGGGATCTTCCCAGACCGGGGCAAGAACACGTGTTCCATGCATTGGCAGGCGGACTCCCAACCACTGCACCACCAGGGAAACCCAACATCAATTCTTTAATATCATTAAAAAATCTGGTATGTGTTCAAAAGGGCTCTGTATTTTTGATGCATGGATATAACATACATCAAAACGATAAAGAAAACTATAAAACTATCATAAAACTTTAAAGAAAACAAGGGGATGATTAATACTAAATTCAGAATTGTTATTGAGGGGGCAATAGGATGAAGAGAGATTTGTTAGAAAGGGGACAATGTGGGGGTTTCTAGACACTGCTAATGTTCTATTTCTTAACTTGGGTGGCTACTAACCAGGTATTCATTTTATTATTATGCATTAAATTGTAAATAATTTTCCATACCCGCTTGTATATATATTTCACCCAAGAAAAGAAAAAGAGAGGCTGCTTCTCCCACCTCCCACCCCCCAACCTACGAACTGTTAGCTGAATTCAAAGCAAGAAAAAAAACAAAGTATATCACTGAGCTGTAAGCAAACAGAAAGTTTGAAATTGTCCTGTGAACAAACCTGATCAGCAGAGGTTCGATTTCGCTTGGATGCACCTTGCCCCACCCCCATCCTGAAGGAGGGTGGGTCTCAAAGTGAGATTCCTGCATTAGGCCAGGAAATTTACCAAGGAGAGGATGTACTGAGGTCCAAAAGTACAGGAAATACAACCTATACCAAACAGGAAAAATAACCGGAAACTCCTCCCGCCATGCGTTATAGCTTGGTATGTACATAGAAAGCTGAGTCCACCCATGCAAAGCAGCCATGACAGTGACTGGCACACCCTGAGCGCTCGATAACTGTTAGCTGATGCTACGATTATTTTTCATTATTATTATTTCATCATCCTTTTTTGCCCCCGCCATGGAAGTTAACTTTAATTATAAACTTTTGACTTCACAGAACATCTGACTTGGAGGGAGTGATGTTTTATTTCATTTGTTGGTGACATATAAGACTGAGGGTCCAACTACGGTTTCTCCTCATGCTGAAATCCCACTACCCAGTATGGCTGACACACGTGTATGTACGTAGCTATACATCAATTTAGCTCTGTTTTAGCTTGTCCTAACCATGCTTTTTTTTTTAATGGTCTTTTTTCCAATTATTATAAAATATTTCTCCATACCATAAAACGTTCTTCAAAAACCACTCTTAATGACCCCATAACATTCCATGTGCACAAGTTAGCTAACCATTCCCCAGTGGAATTTAGTTAACTATTCTCCATTGTTGGACACTCAGACTGTTTCCAGCTCTGTGACTTTCTAAATGTGTGTAACTTACACATTTGAATTCAGTTTAATTTTGTGGTAATACTTCATTGGACACCCTAGATAATTCTGAATGATCGCCATGTTAGTTTATACTATAAAGGAATGATAATTCAAAACATTTACTCTATTCATTCAATTAATGTTTAATGAAGCCCTATACCAGGAGGTGTGGGAGATACAGAGACAATATTTTTTTTTTTTTTTGCGGTACGCGGGCCTCTCACTGTTATGGCCTCTCCCGTTGTGGAGCACAGGCCCCGGACGCGCAGGCTCAGCGGCCATGGCTCACGGGCCCAGCCGCTCTGCGGCATGTGGGATCCTCCCGGATCGGGGCACGAACCCGTGTCCCCTGCATCGGCAGGCGGACTCTCAACCACTGCGCCACGAGGGAAGCCCTAGACAATAATTTTTAATATCAAAGTGCTTTCTGTTATATGTCAAATATATCTCAATAAAGCTGGAAAAAAAATCAAAGTGCTTTCAAATGAAGCAAAAGCAAAGTAGCAGGTACAAGTGAAATTTTTCATTTCTATATTGATTTTAAAACAAAATATTTTGCTCAAAACTATGAAATTAAGTCAGAGACTTTATCTGACATCATAAGAATCCTTTTTACCATGGGTAAATAAAATCGATTGTACTACAGTTTTCATTTTCCATTTGGCATCATTAAAGGCAGAGAAAATGTAAAACAAAAATTGTAAGCAAACACATGGCAGCCCAGGAAATGTGCTTTTCAGCTGTTACTTGTACTTGGATAAAAAGGAATGACACAATAAAAAAAAAATCCACCTTATAAGGAGCTGGGAATCTCTCTGGTTTGCCTATCACACATCCCTTTTTAATCCCACCATGAAACTCACTCCATTCTAAAAGTACAGAGGACTTTATCAGGATGATTTAAGAGTCGCCCCCTTTGGGGTCTATTTAGGCAGCAGATTGGTGATTATGTATTTGAATTTCAAAAAGCTTATCTAAGTCAGAATGTAACAAGAAGCAGTTGAAACGTAAAGAAAACCAAAATGAAACAGATAACAAGGCCTAATTTTTATAGACTGTTTATCAGTGCCAAGCGTGTGATAAAGGCTTTCCACAAATCATCTCACAGAAGCCTCACAAAGGCAAGGAGGTAAGTACTATTATTATCCCCATTTTACAGATGAAGAAGTTGACTGTTAGGGCTCAAATATATTATCAGTGGCAGGGCTGAATGGCTAACACCAGTTTCTGCTCTTAAACACTATGTTCTGTTTTTTTCCCATCCTGACATACCAACAGGTGAGCATATATATGTTGTCAATAAATTAGAAAGTAATTTGGGTCCAATGAATAAAAATACCTTCAAATAACTAAAAATGTCTTCTAGTAACTGTCTCTATTCCCAACTTCTGCCTTCAAACCACTAAAACAAAGGTAGACTGAGTGATTAGACATACAGTTTACTCCGTATTTTTTTTTAATCTTAATGCTCAGTTATGTAACTTGAAATAAAAATAGTTAGCATAAAAAAGGGTCTGCTCAGTCCACAAAGTAGACCCTCAAACTGGACCAGAGCTGAGGTTCCTGACCTGGTCATCACACAGCACAGGAGTAAGCAAAGCAATCTAGACAAGTAGAGCTCAGATTTACCATCCCAAAGCATACTCCAACCCTCACTGTATTTCAGAGCATGCTTTGCTTAAACATTTCTCCAAAACTATTTCTTAAGATGCTTTGAAGTTCATGAAACAAATCAGGTTTTCTGGACAACATAAGAGGGCTTATTGCAGTAGCTTCACTTAGTATGACCAAAATTTCAAGCACGTTACATTTGTACATATTCACCATATTTTTTTCCCCTTGATCTTTAAACCACCTTGTGAAGCTGCTGCCTGGGCACTGTGGTTTCTTGAAATGATCTTGGTGAAAAAACAACTTAGTTATGGTTAATCAATTTAATTAACTCCTCCTGTTAACGGACCAGAGTTGCTGTTCTCTAGTCCATCCAACTATGATTCCTTCAACGGATGTAAAGTCTAAACAGGTAAGTGTTCTATCTCCTACTCTTCTTTGTGAGGAATCTAAAAGCAAACCACTGTTACTGAAAAGCAGAGGACCTGGGTTCCAGTCCCACATACGTTACAGTTAATTGTGTAACTGACATTATGCCTCCTTGCGCTGCTGAAGTGGGCTGGACAGGAAATGTTTAAAGTCCTTCCCAGCTATAAAGTTTTAATTCGTAATTCAAATTGTTGTTTTTGATTGCAAGTTAAATGAAGAACATTAGAGGTAGACACAGGTTCCCTATGAGTGACAGTAGCACTTTTAATTTCCCTATTGAAACCTATCACATGACGGGAGGTCATATTAAATTGAACTGGCATTTCCTTATGCTCCATCTGCTACCAAAATGTACTATTTGTAGTTCAGGCAGCAGAGAAGTTGAAAAACAACAGATTTTCTTGGCACTTCCTGCACGTATGGCACATAGATGAGTATGAGATTATCCTCAGGAAAATACTGCAAATAATAGCTGTCAATTCTTAGCAACTAACAACACGCATTATTAAAAATAAACACAACCTCCCATCCATGAGTTCCACCCCACAAAATGTGTCTTTTGTTTCTTCTGACTCTTATATGTGAACCAATATTTTTTACATGGGCTCCATAATATTTCTGCTGCAGAATTCAAAAATTACTAGATCTCTAAAATCTACAGATAATCCCCAAACCTTCTGTTAGCCACTTGCTACGATCTTGCCAGAGATGCTAAAAGTAGTGTAGTCAACTGGTTTGAGTTTCATACACTTTTCCAGACAATCTTGCTGTTTAAGGGTCCACACAAATAAGAGATTAATTTCTCTGGATTCTAAATCTTTGGGAAGTTGACCAACATGCATGAAGCAGTCTTTCTCCTCCTATAGTTAACACATTAACTAACACATTAATCTTTTAAATTATTGCTTGGGGTCCTTTTGTCCTCGATTTAAACATATCTATTCCTTTAACTACTTGTATAATTCTCAATTCTTCCCCCTCTTACAATTCTATGCTCTACTTTTCTGAACGTGGTTTTATTATTTTTCTGTATTTTCTGCGGTATTACATTTTAATTCCTTGAGAAATCAGATAATACATAGTGTTTGTGAATTATGAAAAAAGATAAAGCAAAGGTAACCTTCCTCAAAACAGGGCAGCCAAGAGAAAACGCAAAAAGCTTGAAAATTTTCCTGCATAATTAATGTGAACTGACATGACATCTTCAATTAGACTCAAAGACCCTTAGGACTGAGAGAATCTAAACTCCTTATCGTACAGATAAGAAAACCAAAACCCAGGAAGAAGCTAAGTGACTTGCCCTACATGATACATCTCATTGGATACATTTATGGTCTTACCCATAAAATTACAGCATAAAATTACACATTACACCTAGGATGGTTCTTTTCACACTGAAAATAGCCCCATGAAGTCTGTTTCCTAAACACATGCAGGCAGCCACAGTGGCTAAATCCCACATCTGTGGAGTCATTCTTTTAAATCAAACCCTTACCTCAGAAATTCTGAGATAAATGCAACTGGTATTAGGGGAAATGGGAGAGAATAAGAAAGGACAATACTCCAGAATGTTAGATTCAAGTCAGAAGGTAAAAAAGTCACATATAATCAAAAATGACTCTTGATACATTTAAGTGTATCACAGATACACTTAAGTCACGCAGAGTCCAATATTTACATCTTTATTCATTGGGAAGAGACCAATGCCTTCTCTTAATGAGTCCAGCACAGCTAGGTTTTCCTCCAGCAATAGAACAAGCCACTTTCTTTTGTTTACCGTCAGATGAAATACCTGTTAGAATTGAAAGAGTTGGTTGTTCCAAAACCACCTATCTTTAAGCAGTGGACTAGCGTCTGCCAGGGTGAGATACTCACCCTTAAAGAGGGGCTCAGGAAAAGAAACAGAAAACCAGGATCCTACCTCTGAAACTATCCTTAATAAGGGACCTATTCTCACTGCACAGGACAGCGGGCCTCATGCTCTATTTAACTACTTAACTCATTTCTCTTCCACTGCCTTCTTGATTTTGCCTAGTAAATTCAGGTGAATGTGTGCCATTCAAGGTGTATATGGTCCAATTCCATTGTATTGATATTTCCCTATTCCCATATTTGCATATGAATATAAGGATCTGGGTTAGACACAGGATGTGTAAGTATTACAGGGGAAGTAGAAGAAGTGTGGACACAGGCTCTGATGAAAAGGGTAGGTCAGGTGTAGTAAAGAGCCATAAAGAAGGCTGAGGACTCACAGGTAAGTGAGGAGGGTTGAAGGGAATACACAGATCACTTTCTATGGGACAGAATTTGTTCCAAAAGTAATTTTTACCATGTTTGTGACTTTTCCTTGGATTGGATTTGATGGACACATTTTAAGCACTGCAACACATCCCATTCTATTGATTTTTATTTTATTTATTTATTTTTGTTGTTGTTGTGCCCCACAGCATGTGGGATCTCAAGCTTCCGGACCAGGGATCGAACCTGCACCCCTTGCACTGGAAACACGGAGTCTTAACCACTGGATTGCCAGGGAAGTCCCCCTTGTATCTATTTTTAAATCCATATAGATGGCCTATACCCTCAAAGCATATAAGTAACCGTATAACTATAAAATTCATACTCTGAAAGAGATTAATCATGAGAATATTTTTCAGATAAAGACTTGATCATGGACAAATCACCTTAGAGCAGAAATACCAAAACCAATACTTGAAGAAATACGTTCTACAAGTCAGTGCTCCAAGCAGCAGGAAAACCAGACTGCTGCCCCTTGAAGACCTGCCACAAAGAGCCATGTGGAAAAACCGCACAGAGAAATGGTGATTGTGAACAAGAGTTGTACCTCAGTATGAAAGACTTTTGGCTGTGTTGGACCGTTAAGAAAAGAAAGGTTATGCTCATTAGAAAGTTTACCTGTCTCGAAGCAAATAATTACTTCTCTGCTAACATAACTTCCATGTCAGTGTAACCAGTTCCTACAAGTATAAATTATCTTAATTGCATGCAGATAAAAATCTGTGTTTCCTGAACAGTGTTCATCTTAACTCCATTATTGGAGTCAACCTAAAGGAAACTTAAGTCTCTGGACTTGCATATTGTGTTTGTCTCTGGCCATGATGAGATGGTCCAGATTCACACTGATTGACAGAGGGTTTCCCCACCAGGTCCTCTCACAGGACTCCAAGCATTTTCACAACTTGACCACACAAAAGAACGCCCAGTCTGCTCCTGCTTTCCCCAAGACAAGTACAGGAACGCCTTTCTCTGCAGTCCTTTCATAAGATTGTGTCTGTACAAACACAGGTGTCTACAAAGCAATTTTTATCAACTTTGCTTTGAATGTTCCAAAGAACAGCAGTGATCTCAACACTCCATCCATTGTCTCAATGGATGGGAAAAGCTACCCATGAGAGACCATAAAGGAGGGAAAAAAAACCCCCAAATATATGTTTATAAAACTCTTCAACAGCAACACCAAATACTTGTACTGGAGAGAAAATATATTTTTTAAACCACAAGGCACGTTAAGTAAAAATGCGTAATCAACCTTAATTAGATTCCTTCATCAGTTGACAATGTAAATGGATGGAAACTACTACTCAAATATTCAAACCTTCATTTTACATGCAAGTGGCCTCCAACAAATGATAAAGCAATATTCCCGTGTGAGTGTGAGAGATTAAAAGGAGGAGTCAGATTCCACTAGTCCTTGCTTGGTTTAACTGCCCAGCTTTTAGGGAGCTATTTTATAAAAGCGGGACTCGCCCTGATAAATTAGTGAACAGTGCGAATGTCAAAAATTGCCTGCACTCAATGAAGCTCTAGAGCACTTCGGGGCCAGACTTCAAAAAATGACTCCTTAAAAAAAATTACGTTGTGACAATGGTATCGTTTAAAAAAAATAATAAGGATGACGGTGATGATAACTGGGCAGGAACCACTGCTGCTGCCTGCCTCCTATGTAAGTTGCCCGGCTGAAGGTGGTTAAGTTAAAGCCAGTTCTCTATTGGAGGGGCGCCCTGGCAGCGGCGGAGAGCCACCCGGTTTCCAGCTCCCTGTGGGCTTGACGGGACTGGGACTGGGATTGGCTTCCACGAAGCCCCGGGTGGCTCAACGAGGCGCTCTAGCTGTCCCTCACCACCTCCCTCCAACACAGACCCCAAGTGAGAAATGCAACTCCCGGAGCACAATGACAAGAAAGCACACAAAAGGAGCAAGGCAGCCGCTCCCATCCTTACCTTTGACTTGACTTTCATACTCGGCTATGATCTCTTTGTCCTTTTTGAATCTGCTCGGAGTGGACATTATCCAGCTGTTCTGGGTTTGCTTTCAGCGGGCAAGTTCTGTTAGAGGGTCACCGACCAGTCTCCTCGGAGAGGCAGAGTTGTACTCCCACACGCCGGGAACCCAGAGGCAGCACCGACAGGAGGGAAAGGGGGAGGGAGAGGAGGAGGAGGAGGAGGAAAAAAAGGAGCGAGCCGAGGACTAGATTAACCCGGGCGCTGGCACCATACTCTCCGGATCGAGCTGCCGTCGGTGATACTGAGGGGAGCCCAGGGTTCGGGGCCGGAGAGGCCCGGCGCGCCGGCAAACTCCAGCAAGCGAGTGGTGGGGGGCGTCTCCCTGCCCACCCCACCCGGAGCCCGTCCACTTCCTCTACGACCGCTGGGCGGACGCGGGAATCGCGCCGGCGCTCCGCACCATTGTTAGCAACCCGCACGGGGCGCGCGGGGCAGGGCCAGCCGGGGAGGGCGGGCGCCGCGACTCTCCCTTCCTGCTCCAGCCGCCGGCTCCGGCGCTCGGGGGTCCCGCCCGGGCTGGGGATGCTACTGCCGCTCCTCCGTCGGCACACACGGTTGCTACTGCCCCGGGCAGGCAAGAGGAATCGCGATCCTAAAGCAAGTCCCGGGCGCCGACCGCAAGGACGGCTGCCGCACCGTAAGAACGCGTCCTGGGCACAGCCCCGGCGGAGTTTAGGTCTCCACCGCCGGCGCCTCGCGGGGCCTCTGCCTCCTGGGCCACCGTGCGCCGAGGCTGCCTCTTTCTCCCCCGACCCCCTTTCCGCTGCTGCCCCCAGGAGGCCGCCGGCGACAGACACACTCGTACACGCGCCCGGAGGAGCCGCGCCCCCGGAGGCCGCAAAGTTGCCGGCACGTTCACGGCCCGCGGCTCCCCGGCACCTGGGGAGCGAGCTACGGGCGGCAGCGGCCGGGGCGGCCGCGCGGGGCTCGGCGAGGCGGGGCAGGGCTCGCGGGAGGGGTCGGCTCGGCAGCGCGTTCCCTTCTCCGCCCTCGCCCCCTCCCGGCGCGGTGAGGAAGCGCCGCGCTCGTCCGGGAAGATGGACGCCTCTTGTGGCCAACCGCAGCCCGGCCCTGCGCGTCGAGCCCGGCGGCCGTGGGCAACGCCCCCAGCTCCTCCCCGAGCTGCGCAGCCCCAGCAGCTGGGAAACCCCTCCCGACCCGGCGGCCTGTCTTTGGCCGAGGGTGAGCGCTGTGGTGGGGCTCTTTTCAGTGTACAGTGGGGAAATCCAGACTTTGGATGTCTCCATGGAAGAAAAGGATGTCACTCCAAGATGTCACTCCAAACCCCAGAAGGAACACTGGAGACTGAATTGTGAACGTCTTGGCTAAGAATCAAAGAAGAGCTAAGCTGTTTGATCAGGCAGAGAAAAATACCCATCTTGAACACCATTATTCTCCCCATCCTAGAAGCAGCTGGAGGGGGCTAGGATGGCGGGAAAGGCGTGGTGGGGAAACAGGTCACAGTTAGGATATCACCAGGTTTTGACGGACACATTTAGCGTTTGGGACCTTCCTTCTCCAATATTATGGGCCTGATTTACCAAAGTGATTTGTCCAAAGGCGTGTCCAGTATCAAATGTTTTCCCTGCTAGATCTAAAGAAGAGTAGGGACTTCGAGACTTTAATCATTCATTCATGTATCCAGTGATAAAATTTCTTACCGCGAACCAAACACCAAGTAAGAGCTAAGGATTCAGAAAGTAGAACCCTGCCCTAAAGGATCTCACGGTCTATTGTTTTACAAAGTAATTACAGGCGGTACTGTGATGCTGTAAGAGGGCTACTGCCGGCTTTGCGAGCCCTGAAGAAAGAAAAGTGGACTGCGTAAGAGGTTTGGGGAGAAAGGCTTCCCACAGAAGTGGTATTTGAACTGCATTTAAAGGGCGAGTAGTAAGTAGTTTGCCACCTTAGAGAGGGAAAGTGTTGCATTCCACGGAGAAGAAGGAGAATCCTACTCTGGGAGAATTGCAAATGAGTTACAGGATGCCCTCCTCTAAAATACCAGATCTCTGATGGGAGGTGAAAAATATTTTTAAAATTTAAATATATGTGTGTTTCAAGCGGTAGTGTGTGCACATTGTTTTTAATTGTATGGCCTTTTAAAATTTAATTGTTAAGCAAATCTTTTTACTTTATAACGACAGAATAGAATGTACGGAAAAAATGTGAAAAAAAATGTTTTGTTTCCATTTTGCCACACAGGAGGTTAACTACGGAATCGCAGATTGCCCTAATTTCACGTGGGGCTGTCTTATGTAAGAGTGTAGAGTGATGAGCCAGGATATTCCAAAGCAGAGGCTGAGAAGGAAGGTCAGGGCCAACTGGGAGAGGCCTCCTGTGCTGAGCTCTAGGACACAGTTCTGCAGACAGCAGGGAGCCTTTTAAGTAGAGAAGGGTCATGATCACATACATGTTTTATGAAGATAACTGTTGGCAGCATGGAAGGATGAGTTGGCTATGGGGGTGGAGAGACCAGAGGCAAGCAGCACACTCTGGCGATAATTGTAGTCAAATCTAAATGTGATTCATGTCATCCATCCATGGTGCTACTGGGATTTATTTCATATTTGCACTTGGGAAATACAACTTGGTACAGAGAATGCAGCCCCTGGGAACGAATTGTTGGCTGAGTTTAGACCTAAAGCACCGTGGTAGTTACAAGCCCCAAAGACAGTGTACCCAGAGGTGAATCATATCTCTGCTGCTTTCCTAAGTGAGCTGATAAAAATTACTGCATCTCTTGGGGCCTCAGTCTCCTTATCTGTAAAATGGGTTAATGCCTAGTTCCTGGGAATGTTATAAGCACTTACTGTGATAATCCTTAAAAATTACAAGAACACCAGATCTTTGTACCTACTCAGTTATCTTTGTTACTGTTATCTCAGTTTTAATCTTGGAGAGAAAGCTATTTAAAAATTGGAGATAGTATCTTAATCATCTTTGATTTTATCATAGTGCCCAACAAACTGTCAATAAACTTTTTTTTTGAATGTTAATGTCTTAATATTAGTAAGCCACCATTTTATTGTTGTAGAAGGTTGGGTCCCAAATAAAGCAAAGCATTTTGCATACATTCTTATAAGAACCCTACAAGGTGAATACTATTGTCCTCGTTTTACAGAGAGAATCTGGAAAGTTCAGTAAATGTGTAAAGGCCTGGCTGGGCCAGAATTCCAGCCCACATCTACTTGCCTCCAAATTGGGTTTTCCCAATTTGCTATTCTTCTGCCTACGAACTTATGATTCCTTTAAACTTGTGAAGCAGGATCACATACAGTGAACTGTGTATGACTGATCGATGGTTTTCCCTTGGTGGTTTTCTTCTGATCCAGCCAATCAGTGTGATTCACAAGTTAGTTCTTCTTTTCATAGTTTTATCTCTTCAGGTTATCCTTATCTTTCCCATATTTTGCCTCACAAAACTTATATGGAGAATGCCTATGAGTTAAAAACCAGAAAGCCCCCTAGGGTCAGTCCAATTTGGAAGACAGTCAACTGAGTCTAAATCTGTGACTTTGCTCCCCCTTGTGGTAGCTGTTTTCTTAGCTATACAACAGGGATGGCTGCACTTTGCCCCCTAAAACCTACCCCTCCCCTGCCACACTCTCATTCTTTAGGGGCAAGTGGTGAGAAATTTGGAGCGCCTGAAAGTGGGATCCATACTACAGATTAGTCCACTCCATTATATAATATTCTCCTTTTAGGACCACTCCAAATTTCTAGAAGTAGAAGTTAATTCATTATCTGATCATAAACCCTGGGAGTAGGTAGGAGAACGTACCTGGCGCCTTGCAGCCACAAAATAAATCATGCACCTTACTGCAGCATCACTTTGTCCTAGTGGTAAATAATTTAAGTCATTTAAAAAGTTAAATACAAACACATTAAGGACTCAATGCCAAATCGACACAATTTTTTTAGTTATGGTTTTAGTGTCTAAGAATTTCATGTCTGAGATGGACCAGTCTGCTACTCCTCTTCATATAAGGAAAACGTTCTCCTCTGCCCGTTGGGATGAAAAAGTTGATGAAGCCCTGCCAATATCCTAGGTTTTATTCTTGGATCCAGCCTGAGTATCAGAACACCAACTGTTGTGCGTGCATATCTTATATTGTCTTGACTCTGGACCCTTTAGCTTCTCAAATTGCTTGCAGTAGTGCTTTCCATGGACTGCATTTTGGTATTGTGTCCTGGGGCAGAGTTTTATAAAGTATGAGCTCACCATTGATCACCTACATCAGAATCACCTTGGGAGTCTGTTTGGAATTCAGACACATGGGACCTCTTCTACACTTAAAGCCACACTTCTTGACTTCAATGTGCATACAAATCACATTGTTAAAATAAGGTTCTGATGCCTTCTGGAGTGACACCTGAGATCCTGCACGTCTAATAAGCTCCTAAGCCATGCCAATAATTTTGTCATAAAGACCACACTTGGAAGAGCAAACACCCATAAGGTCCAAATTTTGGCTGAGGGGAAAGTCCTCCGGTGATTCTTATGCTTGAGAATATTTGCCCAAGGCCCAAGAGCTATTTAAAAAAAAAGAGCATCCTTATAAAAGATTTGCTACATTTACTCAAGTGATGCCGATGACATTAAGATTTTTTTTCAATTTAATGTATCTCTAAGAAACTGGACTGTTTTCACCTTCAAGATAATAAAATGTTTAACTTCTTCATCTGTAAAATGGGGATGGATAATAATTTCCCTAATAGGTTTGTGGGTTTCATAGGGATTAAATGCAAAATGTACATAAAGCACTTAGCACCAAGCCAGGCACATAGTAAGTGCTACATAAATGTTGCTTGTCCTTGTCATTGCCATTATTGTTTTGGTGCAGAAAGTTAACTTCCAAGTTTATACCAAACTGTTGCAATTGTGGAGGACCTTGTAGTGTGTTTATCTGTGTCTTATTTACCTCCCTGTTTAAACCTCCTATGCTAATTGAGAATTTCTTTGTTCTTAATGGGTTTGTTTTGTAGTTTATTGGTTTACTGTGTGTCTGTATTTCTGATACACTACCTCAAATGTTTATAGAATGATTTCTATAGTCTATTCAGTTCTAATCAACAAATATTTATTGCCTATTAAGCTGAACCACATGACAGTGCGGATACTTGACCATTTTTGACGTAATAAATGGCAATGCCGTATGACTCAACCCAATACTATCAGCTCACACTCTGCAATTAGTGTAAACAAAAGTCAATAATAAACACCCACTTCTGAATATCCAAGTGAAGGCTCTGCTGAACCCTGCCCAGACCTAGGGAAATCCCATTCACTCATAGGTTGGATTAGTCCAGTGCAGTCTGCCAGGTAGCCAATCAAGAAATATTGACCACTGTTGTAAAAGAAACTTGGCCCATAATTTAACAGCAGCTTGTGGAAATGGACCATATAAATAGCCATTTTCCCTTTTCTGGCAACAGAGTAGTAAAGACAAGCTGTTAAAAGATCTTGCCAATTTCATTCTGATGCACTTTCTCTGGCAGGGAAGAGGGTAGAATGTTACAATAAAGATGAGTTTAGATGAGGCCCTGGAGGGGTCAATGCAAGAGATACTAAGGACAGTAGGAGAGAAAGGATGGAAAAGGAAGCGGTAAAGACACTAGTCACAGGGAGAGAAGCTGCAAAAGAGAACAATAAAATGAATGATTCTTCTAAAATGTTCATTTGTATAATTTAGCTCCCCTCCCCTCCAAAAAAATTCTCCAATTTTCAAGAAAACTAAAGCTAAAATAAATCAGGACTTTTAAATGTCTGTAATTTTCTTTGAATAAAACTGCTTTATAATATTTTTAACCATCTGCTTAAAATCACATTTCCATTTTGCACAGATCGTTAAAATAGAATTTACTCTGTTTAATCTCATATTCATAACTTCCAAACACCCACACATAACAGTCTTCTCATCAGAGTTACTATTTTCTGCTTTGAAATCCTACTACGACTTCCCATGTGGCTGCTGCACAATATAAGCAGAATATGAATATTCAACGAGCCCATTCTGATGAAAGTATTCAATCCCATCACTTAGACAAAAGGAAAAAAAAAAAGAAGGTATTGTTACTCAGAGGAAAACAGCCAAAGTTAGGCGAGAAATGGCAGCTTCAATTCAGTTGTCAGATTCAGAGATGGATTAATATGTAGAGCAAATGCTCATAAAAAGGTTGACTGTACCAAGAAATACGTGCATCTCTAATGCTTATATTTTAGGAGATGAACGATAGACTCCTCCCCTTCTTGCCATTATACTTTGGCAGCAGACATTTTAAGGCTGCCTAATTGTGTCTCGTCTTCTACAGAGAAACAGGTCTACACGCAGTTATGCCTCATTTTAGATACAGATATGCTCCTGGGGAGTATACCAGGGCAGTGGAAGGTTGGTAAATGGAATCTTATTTCAATATAATGGAGACCCTTGCTATTTAAAAGAATCTCAAGGTATAGCCTTTTGTAAATCAAAGAATATTTTTGGAAAACAATTATCATCTGCTCTAATTTTTGAATATAAAATTGAATTTTTATGTAGTAGGTCTTTCTTTAAAGCAGTCGTTCTCAAATCAATTGGAACCAGTGTTGCCTTTAAACTTTTAAAAATTTATTTATTTAAAAGAATTTATTTATTTTTTGAGCAGTTTTAGGGTTACAGAGGGCAGAAAGCACAGAGAGCACTGGTATACTCCCTCACCCCTGCCACTTCCCCTTTATTAACTCTTCCCTTATTATTAACATTTTGCATTTGTGTGGTACCTTTGTTACCATTGACTAGCCAATATTGATATATTGTTATTAGCTAAAATCCATAGTTCACATTAGGGTTCACTCTTTGTGTTGTACATTCCATGGGTTTTGACAAATGTATAATGGCTGCATTCACTAACATAGTAGCATACAGAATAGTTTTACTACCCTAATTGTCTCTTTTTTATAATAAATATTTTTGTAACACCTCACTTAACTATCCTAAAAGAAAATAACATTTACCCACACTCATATTTTTCTTTATGCAGTCAGTATATTATCCTACCTGTAAAATGAAGGAGAAATAAAAACAAAGTAAATCATAATGAAGTGATATAAATTTCAATATGTAAATACTTGGACCCAACTACACGAGAGGGATTGAAGTAGTCAGATAAATTGAGATATAAGAGAAGTAATAAGACCAGAAGATATTCCATACAAGATGTACAAACTTCATGTCAATTATATCTCAATAAAGCTAGGAAAAAAGATGTACAAGTCAATGAATACAAGTCAAAAGTATGCATGAATGTTAGAATAAAAACTAGCATACTCAATATATATAAAAAAAATACTGTGTGTTTAACAAGTAAAATGGAGTAAGACTAAAGTTTCAGATAACTTAAATCAATATTTCACATATATGAACACCTGGTGGGATAATTCTTCATTGGTAGGAGACTGAGCTGGGCATTGTAGGACATCCAGCCTTGGACCTGTTCACTAAATGTTAACATCATCTCTCCTCTCTGAATATGGAGACAAATCAACTCCTGACATGTCCAGAAGCTTCCTATGCATCAATTCAGCTTCTACTGAGAACCACTCTCTTAAAAATCTAATGCGATTATAGGACCTGGTATCACTATTGTCTCCTTGGGGCTTTTCTTCTGGAAAACTTTTCCTGCCTCATCTTCTGAATTTTCCTTAAAAGAACTCAGAATTAGATGCACGTCTGAAGGCAGGCGTTCTTGACTGTGAGGAACTTTCACCCCAAGAGGTGTAATGTGATCTGTTCTTGGGGTTTGGAAAGATATTATAATGTCTATATTCTTTTAAAATTTCCTTTTTTGTGCATGTTATATTTTGTAAAGTCTTACTACAGTAGTATATGTATATAATTTATTAAAAATAAACAGATATTGAAGTTGAATGCTCAAATATTTTTACTGATGGGGTTAATAATAAAATAAAAAGTTTGCAGATCCCCATCTATAAATATAGTCAGATACAAAGTAGCAGATAGCACTTGTCTTTAACTTTGGTCATATCTGACATCCTTTCAGAATCCTGAAGTACTAACAGTGATCCTTACCTATTACTTGGTTAAGGTGCATTTGGGACAGACCTAGGATCCTTCATGATCAGCCTTCATGGCAATACAGCTTCATCTCTTACCATACCCCATCCCTTCCCTTGCTTCAGCTGCACTCCACCTCTCACTGCTCTTCAGATGCATTTTGTCTCTCTCACACCTTCACACTTCTCCATGCGCTGTTCCTTTGCTTGAAACTGTTGGGGAGGAAAACTTTTCCTCCACCCTCTTAGGTTCAATTTCTGAGGGCCTGTGAATTAAACTGACAAAAGGCAGATTGATAGGAGAAATAAGGTGTATTTGTACGCCTACAGAGACTAACAAAAGAAGTAGCTAGCTTGCTAAATGGTTAAAGTTAGAAGCTTATATACCTAACTTAGTAGGGGAAAAAAGAGGGAAGAACAGCCTTCTATAGAAAGAACAAATAAATTTCTTTAGGAAAGACAAATGGGTTTTTAGAAGAACAAACAAGAGATGAAAAAGTCTGTGATAATGTTTGGTTAGGCAGGTGAGAGTGGTCTTTCTATCTTCTTCATGGCCATGAAACCCCCTGGAGAGGGGATTTATGGCAGCCTCGTTCCCCAGAAGTTTCTGCTTTTAGTCAGATAAGTGAAGCTCCAAGAAGGCTTCTTTCTGCATCTGTTGAATTTCAAATGTTTTCAGCTTAAAATAATCTTCATATCAACTCTGGGGTTGTGAGTGGGTCGCCACAGAATACACACACTCATACACACGTGAGCACGCTGTACCTGCCCCTCTCCCATCCTTTGCCTGGCTAACATCTCAACCTTCATAACTCACCTAGAGCATCATCCTAGAAAAACCTTCCCCCCAACACCTTCTCCCAGGCCACATTAAGTCCCCTTCTCATGTCCCCGCACCTCACCCTGAACCAGCACCTTGTGCTTTCTTTGCGCAGAGCACTTACCACTCTATGTTCTGATTTATCTATTTGTCTGATCACCCTTCTGATCTGTATGGTAATGGAGCATGCTTGAATACTGTTCCTGGCATATAGTAGATGCTCAATAAATGTCTGTTGAAAAACGTGAATGAATAATGACATTATTTGACAAATTGCATAATTTGGACATTGTGTTGCTCTTCAGTGGAAATTCCTTGTATCTGAGGATCTTCCTTCATTAATTTTGATGAAGTCAAATTATCAAAATGAGGAATGATGAATGAAAATAAAAGATGGAGTTATGACACCAAGAATGAAAGTAAGAAGATTGCGTTTTAGCTGAGACACCTTTAGGTGAAGTCTCTGAGAGTAAGATCTGCTAAGTTTGAGGCAACCACGGTGTAATGGAAAGAGCCCTGGATTTAGAGGAGACCTGGGCTTGGGTTCCAGTTCTGTTGGTTTGACCTTTCTGACCTTTTGTTTTCTTGCTTATGAAATGATGGAAAGAATATGTAATTTAAGAGCTGGAGAGAGAGAGAGAATGTATTTGAAATGACGTCATAAACTCTAGAGCTCTGTACAAAGTGTGAAGTGACCTGTGAAGGCAGCCCAGGAGAACCTGACTTAATCAGAGACAGAGATTCCAGTGTGTTCAGACAGTGGGAGCATCTCCTGTGGGGGAACATGGTGGGACATCAAGACCTCCAGCCATCCACTTGGGCTGGGAATGAACTCTTCAATTTCGAACTGGGTTCACTGGCTTCCTGGAAACACTAGTGGAGTTGCATAAACCCAGGGCAGCCTATCTGGGTGGAATTGGGGTTCCTAGATCCACTTGTTTACCCAGTTTGGGCACAGCAATAAGCTGTGGATTAGTACTATGGATCACAGTGGGGTACAAGGAGGCAGAACAAGTAACTGTCCAAGTGGTATGACTCAGGGGAACCCCCGGGAAGCTCTCTGGCCAAAATGGCTTCCCTACTGGCCTCTCCCCAGTGCTTGAAATTCCTGTATTACTCCATCTCTTTGATGGGGTCTGGCAGTCCATTTGGAATAAGAAAACTGTGACTAGAGTCTGTTATTATTAACTAAGTCTCCACAGAGATCTTTGTTTTCCTTCCCACAACAGCAACAACAATAGCAACAACAGCAACAACAACAGCAACAACAGCAACTACAACAGCAGCAGCAGCAACAACAGCAAC
This sequence comes from Phocoena phocoena, assembly GCF_963924675.1. Classification (NCBI taxonomy): domain Eukaryota; kingdom Metazoa; phylum Chordata; class Mammalia; order Artiodactyla; family Phocoenidae; genus Phocoena; species Phocoena phocoena. The sequence continues at coordinate 52,622,563 of NC_089229.1, forward strand.
TACAACAGCAGCAGCAGCAACAACAGCAACTACAACAGCAGCAGCAACAGCAGCAGCAGCAACAGCAACAGCAGCAACAGCAACAGCAGCAACAGCAGCAACAGCAGCAGCTACAGCAACAACAGCAACTACAACAGCAGCAGCAACAGCAGCAGCAGCAACAGCAACAGCAGCAACAGCAGCAGCTACAGCAACAGCAACAGCAACAGCAACAGCAACAGCAGCAACAACAGCAACAGCAACAACAGCAACTACAACAGCAGCAGCAAAAGCAGCAGCAGCAACAGCAACAACAACAGCAACAACAGCAGCAACAACAGCAGCAGCAACAACAGCAACAGCAACAACAGCAGCAGCAACAGCAGCAGGAACAACAGCAACAGCAGCAACAGCAACAGCAGCAGCAACAACAGCAGCAACAACAGCAGCAGCAGCAGCAACAGCAGCAGCTACAGCAACAACAGTAGCAACAACAACAGCAACAGCAGCAGGGAACGCTCATTCAGACTTGTAATAGTGCAGCTCCAAGGAGTTTACACACATAACTCATTTAATCCTCGTCACAGCCTTGTGGGCTTGGTGGTATCACTATCAGCCCCATTTTATAGAGGAGGGTATTAAGACACAGAGGGTGACAAGTTTTGTTTTGTTTAATATTTACTTATTTATTTTTGGCTGTGTTAGATCTTAGTTGCGACACGCGGGAACTTTTTGCAGGGGCGTGCAGACTCTTTGTTGTGGTGTGCAGGCTTCTCTCTAGTTGTGGCGCCCAGGCTCCAGAGCATGTGGGCTCAGTAGTTGCGGTGCGTGGGCTCAGTAGTTGCGGTGCACAGGCTTAGTTGCTCTACAGTGTGTGGGATCTTAGTTCCCTGACCAGGATTGAACCTGTGTCCCCTGCATTGGAAGGTGGATTCTTAACCACTGGACCACCAGGGAAGTCTCAAGGGTGATAAGTCTTTCCCAAGGACATATAGCTAGTAAGTAGCAAAGCTGGAATCAGAATCAGGGCAGTCTAGCTCCAGAGTCTAATACTTAACCACTAAGCTGTTGCCTATATATTTGTGGCAATGGAACACAGTATGCAACAGTTTCCTAATTCCCTGTTAAAAACTGGTCCCCAATCCCCACTTTTATTGGAGAGATTGTGTTTGCTTTCTTTTTAATGTTAATATTATAGAATAGGGGGAAATAACCCTCCCCTCAGTGCTCCCAGAGAAATAGTGATTAGATGTCATGATTTAGCCCATAAAGTCTCCTCTGAAGAAAGCAAAAAAGAGGCCGAACCTCTCTTCCCCTTACCTCCAAAACACTTTGCTCTCTTTTCAGTGGTCACCCACTTGTGTGGACAGCAGCTCAGGGGCAGGTAGAAGATGGCCCCTGTCTCATCTGTCCCCAAAGACCCGTGAATGGAGCCAGTTCTGAGCCCTGGGCCATTTATATCATTGAAGGCAGAGGGCGAGTGAGAGCCAGGTCTTGTTTCAAGAAATAAAAAGAAGCTAAAGACTTTGGGCTAGTCTCTGCCTTTTTGTGTCCCTTAATTTCTATCTAATTGTAATTGAAAAACATCAAAATAAAGTGGCTCTGCAGGGGAAGGCATGCCTAAATCTGGCAGATTCTGAAATACTTGGTCCTTGTATTAGGGTTCTCCAAAGAAACAGAGCCAAAGTATATGTATTAAAAGGTACTTATTATGAAGGATCAGCTCATGCGATTATGAAGGCTGAGAAGGCCCATGATCTGCTGTCTGCAAGCTGGAGACCCAGGAAAGCCATGGTATGGTTCTAGTCCAAACCCAATGGCCTGAGGACCAAAGGAGCAAATGATTTAAGTCCCAATCTGATTCCAAAGGCCCAAGAACCAGGAGTGCCAACTTCTGAGGACAGGAGTAGAGGGATGTCCCAATTAAGCAGAGGGAGCAGACTCACCGTTCCGCACCAGGCCAGATCTGGAATGCAGCCTTTTGCTTGGGAGAGCAGCTATGGGAGGACTTTGGCTGTGATGTAGAATTCCATTGCACGTGTTCTTTGCCGACTGCCTCTTAAAATTACATTTAAGAAGTGCAATCGTGTAGCTGCAGGTCCCTGTAGTCTGTGCAGTTTCATTAGTTTTCTACTGAACGACTACACCATATTTTATTTCTCTGTTCTCCTGTTGATGGACATTTATGCTGTTGGACAATTTTTTGCTGTTATAAATAACGTTGCTATGAATATTTTTGAATTTGTTTCCCGATGCACACGTGCAAGTTTCTTATAGGGTGATGGGTTGATAGCCCACTGGGATAATGAGTTTAAATGTGCAGCCAGGTTTTCAACTTAAGGGGAATAGAACTGCCAGATTGCAGAGTATATGCATCGTTAACTTTATTATATGTGCTAAATCGCTCTCCAATGTGGTTTTACCAGTTTAAACTCTCCCAGCAGCACATGAAGGTACCCATTTTCCAACAATCTAAAATTTTACTTTAAAATTTTTGCCAATATGATGAGTCTAAAATGCTGTCTCCTTTTTATTTCAATTTGCATTTCCCTGATTACTGGCAAGGACGAACATGTTTACATATGCTTATTGGCCATTTGTCTTTCCTCTTCCTTGAATTGTCTGGAAAATGTAAAACAATATAGGAGACAGTCCCCATTTGCACAGGACATGCTGCATGTGAAAACATAATTGGACCCCGATAGGCCTTGATGGTTATTTAAGTAGGATTTATTCAATTTAAGTAAACTTAAGTGAAATTTATGAGGAGCTAATAAATTTATTACATTTAATAAAATATAAGTAATCATACTTGTCTTTTCACATTAAAAAGAATGAAAAACTACTAAAGTTCTGAGAAACTTGAACACTGATTTTTTTTTTTTTTATAAGATGTTGGGGGTAGGAGTTTATTAATTAATTAATTTACTTTTGCTGTGTTGGGTCTTCGTTTCTGTGCCAGGGCTTTCTCTAGTTGTGGCAAGCGGGGGCCACTCTTCATCGTGGTGCGTGGGCCTCTCACTATCGCAGCCTCTCTTGCTGCAGAGCACAAGCTCCAGACACGCAGGCTCAGTAGTTGTGGCTCACGGGCATAGTTGCTCCGTGGCATGTGGGATCCTCCCAGACCAGGGCTCGAACCCGTGTCCCCTGCATTAGCAGGCAGATTCTCAACCACTGTGCCACCAGGGAAGCCCTTGAACACTGATTTTTGACAAAAATTTCCTACTCTTTAGATTTCTGATTGTACAGTCAGACTTCAATAACACAAACCCATTTTTCATTAAATGAACACATTCTAGATTCTAATCATTTCACGTAAAAAGAATGGAATGCTTCTAACAATAAGGATATAATCTTAATTTTTAGGTTGTAAAGGAAAGGGACTTGACAGATAACCATGCCTGGGCACTGGTGGCTGGGTGTTCTGCTCAGTGGTTCCAAAGCTTCAGTGTGGGATACAGTCGCTCACTCCAAAGACTTATTTGTCCAAATACCAACAGCCCTCCTTTATCCAGTCCCAGAGTCTCCTAAGGCTCCTTAGCTCAGAAATATCCGAAGCAGTCAGAAAAACCATGATGCTACTTGTGGTTTTAGATCGCCCTCTTCTGGCCAAAGCCTAAACTTGCACCGTGAAAGTAATTCACTTTCCACTGCATATTGATAAAATGTTTCTCTATTTCTACTTTTTTTTTTTTTTTTTTTTTTTGTTTTGTTTTGTTTTTGTTTTTTTGCGGTATGCGGGCCTCTCACTGCTGTGGCCTCTCCCGTTGCGGAGCACAGGCTCCGGACACGCAGGCTCCGGACGCGCAGGCCCAGTGGCCATGGCCCACGGGCCCAGCCGCTCTGCAGCATGTGGGATCTTCCCGGACCAGGGCACGAACCCGTGTCCCCTGCATCGGCAGGCGGACTCCCAACCACTGCGCCACCAGGGAAGCCCTATTTCTACTTTTGTAACCTAAACTTCCCCAAATATATATAACATGTAAAGATTCATAATGAACATATTTTATCTATCTATTATCTATTTTCCTGTCTACCGTCTAATCCAACTGTCACAGGCAGATAGATACAGATAGTAGGTGATAGAAAAAAGGAAAACAAACCAAGCTAAGTCTTTATGACACGGAAATCCCCTCAATAAGGTATTTTAAAGTGTTATCAATTGATAATTTACCCTTGACCTTGATGTCTTTCCTTATATTCCATTTATTCTGTACCTTTTAATCCTGATATTTATCTAGTTCTCTGAAGTGATTTTTTCCTCCTGAAAGTGAAGTTGATTAAGCCCAAATCACAAAATTTATTATATCAGCCCATGTTTCTTTCCTTTCCTTTCCATTTATCCCTCCATTCCTTCCTACCATTCCTCCTTAAAAAAAATCTCTTATAATTGCTTAAATGAATTTTAGTGCAATGCAGGGAATATTGGGGAACCCCAATATGGGGAAGATGATAGTCATCCGTAATATATTCAGAGGGTTTTTCTATTTTTTATAATTGAAATATAGTTAATTTACAATGTTGGGTTAGTTTCAGGTATATAGAGAAGTGATTCAGATATGTGTGTGTGTATTCTTTTTCAGATTCTTTTTCATTATAGGTTATTAGAAGATATTGAATATAATTCTCTGTGCTCTAAAGTACATCCTTGTTGTTTACCTATTTTATATGTAGTAGTGTGTATATGCTAATCCCAAACTAATTTATCCCTCCCTCCCCTCTTTCCCCTTTGGTAACCATAAATCTGTCTTCTACGACTGAGTCTACATCTTTTGTAAATAAATTCATTTGTATCATTTTTTGTGATATCATATGATATCACATATGGTATTTGTCTTTCTCTGTCTTACTTCACTCAATATGATAATCTCTAGGTCCATCCATGCAAATGACACTATTTCATTTCCTTTTTATGGCTGAGTAATATTCCAGTGTGTGTGTGTGTGTGTGTGTGTGTGTGTGTGTGTGTGTGTGTATGTATATACCACATCTTTATCTATTCATTTGTCAATAAGTTGCTTCCATGTCCTGGTTATTGTAAATAGAGCTGCTATGAACATTAGGGTGCATGTATGTTTTCAAATTAGAGTTTTCGCTGGATATATGCCCAGCAGTGGAATTGCAGGATCATATGTAACTCTATTTTTAGTTTTCTAAGGAACCTTCATACTGTTCTCCACAGTGGCTGCACCAATTTACATTCTCACTAACAGTGTAGGAGGGTTCCCTTTTCTCCACACCCTCTCCAGCATTTGTTATTTGTAGACTTTAATGATGGCCATTCTGACTGGTGTGAGGTGATATACCTCATTGTAGTTTTGATTTGCATTTCTCTCATAATCAGTGATATTGAGCATCTTTTCATGTGCCTGTTGGCCATCTGTATGCCTTCTTCAGAGAAATGTCTATTTAGATCTCCTGCCCATTTTTTGATTTTTTTTTTAATATTAAGCTGTATGAGCTGTTTGTATATTTTGGAAATTAAGCTCTTGTTGGTAGCATCGTTTGCAAATATTTTCTCCCAGTCCATAGGTTGTAATTTCATTATGTTTATGGTTTCCCTTGCTGTGCAAAAGCATTTAAGTTTAATAAGGTCCCATTTGTTTATTTTTTCTTTTGTTTCCTTTAAGAGGTGGATACAAAAAAATATTGCTGCGATTTATGTCAAAGAGTGTTCTGCCCATGTTTTCCTCTTGGAATTTTATAGTATCTTGTCTTATATTTAGGTCTTTAATCCATTTTGAGTTTATTTTTGTATGTGGTGTTAGAGAGTATTCTAATTTCATTCTTTTACCTGTAGCTGTCCAGTTTCCTCAGAATCACTTATTGAAGAGGCTGTCTTTTCTCCATTGTATATTTTTGGCTCCTTTGTCATAGATTAATTGACCATAAGTGCATGAGTTTATTTCTGGGCTGTTTATCCTATTCCATTGATCTATATGTCTGATTTTGTGCTAGTACCACACTGTTTTGATTACTGTAGCTTTGTAGTATAGTCCGAGGTCAGGGAGCATGATTCCTCTATTATTTTTGTTACTCATTAAGTTGAGCCAAGGTTTTGTTGGATTTACTTTTAATTAATTCATTTGTTTGTTTATTCATTTGGAAATAACTGCATATGATGAAAAATTTATGCAATACCAAAATGTATACAGTGAGAAAAGTCTTTCACTTGTCAGCTTCCCTGCTGGGGGAGCAATCTCTAATGTCAATTCCTCAACACATGTATTTTATAAGAGAAACCCTCTGCACATGCTTAACAAAATAAAGAAGAATTTCAGGGTGATGACATATTATGTTCCTCATTTAATAAGAGAAAAAAGCATATGCCCTCAAATGCCCTTCTGGCATTTTCTACTAATCCTTCCTACACACACTTTGAGTGGTTGGTTCTTCAAGTGGGTAGGAACCCAGCAACCTCATCGCCTGGGAAACTGTTAGAAATGCAAATTCTCAGCCCTCTCCCAGACCTACTGAATCAGAAACTCTGGGGGTGTTTTCCCAAACTCTTCAGGCGATTCTGATGTTTGCTAAAGTTTGAGAACAATAGCATTAGAATATCAATGCCTGAGCCCCACCCCAGACTAGTGAACAGAATCACAAAGGTGGGTAGTTTAAATTTTCCTCAGGTAATCCTAATGTACAGCTAGTATTAAGAACTTGGGCTTGCTTAACTGAAGACATCCTGAGTTTCACCTCACCTCAAGCTTTTCTGATTCTTTACCTTTTCATCCTGTTATCATCTGCCTTGGGTGCCCAGTCTTCACTCCCATTTTACAGATAAGAAAGCTGAGAGTCAAAGAGATTGAGTTACTTATTCCAGAAAAGTAACTAGATATTGGTAGAGCTAGGTCTCAAAATCAATGTCCTTGGAGTCCCTTGTCAGCGCATTTTCTGTTTGTCATGCTGCCACCTAGTTAATTTGTACATGTTTTCTAAGAGGCTGTAAGCATTTACGTGACTTATAAATGTCAGTTAGGAGATGACATCTAAATGTAGGGTGAATGAGTGAACGAATACAGGCCCTCTGCTGCTTCAAGTGGGTAAGAGTTCAACCATTTATCACAGACACGCTGATCATGCTGTAAGTCAATCACTGAGCAAGTAAACAATGGAAAACCAAAGCTACCAAGTATTCAGAAAAGATGGGGTTAATGGATTTGATGTATAATTACAACATCTGGCATTTCACACTTTTTTGAATGGATTTGAATCTCTAACACTATGGTGTTTCTAAGAGACTTCTCATAATTACCTGTAGGTACTGTCAATTTTAATTGGCTGTGTCCATCCTGGGTCTTCCTGCCAATTACTTCCATATTTTTTTTTTATCTATAAAAAAGAACAATTGGTCCTGTTTTTATTCGCATCAAAGACATGACTTTGGGATGGAGGAAGACTCCTCTAAACATGAAAAACTTACCCTTTTACTCCATAAATATAGCAAACATTCAGCTTAGAGTTTTCTTTCTAGTCTAATCCAAAAGTTGCTCCTTTTTTGAATTTGCATCACTTAGTTCACTTAAGTAAAAAATAGATTTCAAGATTGTGGATTTGTAGGACCCAGGTAGGGTATCGTGGTTGAGCATAAGCTCTGGAGCCCAACTTTCTGTGTCTGAGTCCAGCTCTTCCAGGTAATCATGGTGAACTTTTGGGCAGGACATGTAGGTCTGTCAAGCATTGCAAGACCTGATTACTAATGAGATTTATGGGCCATTTATCTTTTTCTTTGGGGCTAATACCACTTCTTTCCTTTGCCCATTTTTCTATTAGATTTTTTTTTCTTTTTCTTTTGAATCACAGTTATTCATATATTCTAAATCCCAATCCTTTGTCAGTTATATTATTCACTACATATAACTTCTATTTGTAGATTTTCTTTTGCCCTCTCCTTATGGTGCCTTTTGATAACTGTAAAATTTATCAACTTTAAAAGAAATGGCTTCTGTTTATTGTATCATTTTAGATGAATCCTTCCCTTTCCTGAATTTAGAAAGTTATTTTTCCTATATTTCTAAAGAGTATGTATTGGTTAAAAATTTTGCTTTTTCATACTTTCATCTTTAATCCACCTGGAATTTATTTTTGCATATGCTGTGAGATATAGTTTAATTTCATTTTTTCCCATGGGGATAGTCATCCCAAAACTACTTATTGAAAAGTACATTGTTTCCAATGATCTACAATGTCCCTATGTCACATAAGTTTGCATACCTTTCACTTCTTATTCATTCTTGCCTTGGCTACTCTTGATCTTTTACTGTTTTGAAGAATGTCTCTCAATTTGGTTCTTTTTAATGTTTCTTCAGGATTAGATTCTGGGGATACATTTTTACCAGGACTACTGCAGAAGTGATATGTCCTCAATGCATCCTTTCAGGAAGCACATGATATTTATTTCTCCTGTTACTGATAATATAAATATGATCACTTGGTTAAGTTGCTGTTTATCAGGTTTCTCAACTATAAACTACTATTTTTTCCCCTTGTAATTACTTTGAGAATATGTAAGTCTCCTGTTTCTTACCAGACTTTCACCCACTAGATTTAGAAGGACTGGTCTAACCTATGAGGGAAGAGTGATTATCTTTTGTTTCATAGCAATGCATATGTCAGACTATAAGAAGGGGAACCATCAGTGAAAGCCAAATGTACTAGTCAGGATGGGCTAGGCTATGCTTCTACAACAAACAACCCTCAAATCTCAGCAGCTTAACATAACAAAAGTTGATCTATTTTGTTCTCCATGTTCCTTTGGTTGTGGACACAGTCTGACTGAGGTTCATCTTGACAAAGGCTTTCATAACTGCTGAGGTAGAAAAAGGTAACAAGGTCAGTTGTCTCTTAAAGCTTCTATCTGGAAGTGAAACATCACCTCTACTACATGTCACTGACCAAAGTAAACCTTCAAGTGGGGGCAGTGAGTATAATCCTATAATGTGCTCAGGAGAGTAGAACTGGAATGGTTGAACAGGCCCCAGGACTCAACACTATATATCCCAGAGTTCAGGTTTTAGCTAAATAGATTGCAGTAAATTGAACTGTTCTTCCCCATTTTTTCTCTCTTTTGGAAGGCAAAATGTGTTGATATACTCATCCCTCCTCCCCACCCTCCTTGACTTCAGGCTTGGCCCTATGACTACTTTGACCAATGGAACATGAGCAGAGTGACAGGATTTCAGCTCTGGGCAGAAGCTTCAAAATCTAGGGCAGGGGACTTCCCTAGTGCCCCAGTGATTAAGAATCCACCTTCCAGGTTCTTCCCTGGTGGCACAATGGTTAAGAATCCTCCTGCTAATGCAGGGGACACAGGTTCAAGTCCTGGTCTGGGAAGATCCCACATGCTGCAGAGCAACTAAGCCCGTGTGCCACAACTACTGAGCCTGCACTCTAGAGCGTGCAAGGCACAACTACTGAGCCCACATGTCACAACTACTGAAGCCCACGCGCTTAGAGCCCATGCTCTGCAACAAGAGAAGCCACTGTAATGAGAAGCCAGCGCACTGCAACGAGGAGTAGCCCCCGCTCACCACAACTAGAGAAAGCCCGCACATAGCAACAAAGACCCAACACAAACAAAAACAAATAAATTAAAAAAAAAAAAAAAGAATCCACCTTCCAATGCAGGGGATGCAGGTTCGATTCCTGGTGGAGGAACTAAGGTCCCACATGCTGCATAGCAAGTAACCCTGTGCACCACAACTACTGAGCCTGCATGCTCTAGATCCTGTGCACCACAACTAGAGAGCCCACGTGCCAGAACTACTGAGCCCGCATGCTCTGGAGCCTGCGCATCACAAGAGCCCACGTGCTGTAACGGAAGATCCCACATGCTGCAACAAAGATCCCGTGGGCTGTAACTAAGACTCGATGCAGCCAAATAAAATAAAGAAATAAAAAAAAGCAACAAAAAAAATCAACCTTCAAACTAAACTAAACTAAAATAAAATAAAATCTAGGGCACAATTCATCCCAGTGTGTGGAAGTAATCGCCCCTTTGCTATGGACTGAATGTTTGTGTCCCCCACTCCCGCCCCAAATTTATATGCTGAAGCCCTAACCCTCAATGTGATGGTATTTGGAGGTGAGACCTTTGGGAATAATTAAGTTTAGATGAAGTCATGAAGGCAGGGCTCTCATGATAGGATTAGTGTCCTTATAAGAAGAGGAGGAGACTGGAGCTTACTCTCTCTCTGCCATGTAGGGACACAGTGAGATGGTGGCCATCTGTAAGCCAGGAAGAGAGCTCTCACCAGAAGTTGACCATGCTGGCAACCTGATCTTGGACATCTAGCCTCCAGAATTGTGAGACATAAATTTCTATTGTTTAAGCCACCCATTTTATGGTATTTTGCTATGGCAGCCCAAGCTGATTAAAATACCCTTCCTCTTCTCACCCTCTACCATGAGAATACCCCAGAGAAAGGCCACTCCTAAATCTTCCATGGGTTCTGGAAAGGGAAGACACGTAGAACCAAGCTGAGCACAGCCCATCTGAGTCCATCAAAGTTGAAGCTGACCTGTTACCCCAAAGAAATATGAAGAAGAAATAAATATTTTTGCTCTTGTAAGCCACTAAGATTTGAGGTTGGTTGTTATCTAGGGTGATGGGAGTGAGACACTCTTTTTGAGTGCAAAATTCACAGGGTTTCAAACAACTCAGTAATCAAGATGAGTGATATTTTTATGCAATGTTTTCAAAAAGGTCACAATTAATGCAAAAAGAATCCATGATGAACAAAATATCAAAAGTTTGAATAAAGACAAGATCAAAAGTGCAACCTGGCCAAAGCTCACTAAAGGAAAGAGTTTTGATGCAATGAAAACCCAAGTGAAGTTTCAGCAAATGGTAATGGACAGAAAACTGGTAAGACATAATATATAAAATGTCAACATCAGTTAGAAACATGTTTCTGAGTTAATGATCAATTATCACATTTCCTGCTTTGTTTTTAGTGAGTTTTAAAAAGCTTTAAACAAATCAAACCTTTTAAACAACAGATTGCAAAAGAAGAGCAAATCAAAAAGAGAAAAAACAAACAAGGGACACATTAGGAATCTAGGCCCAAACTCTACCTCCCTGGAAAGGATTAGGAGCCAATAGGGAAGGGTAGTATAGGGATGCCCCTCCCCAGCCTGGCAGGGGGAATTCCTTTTATGCTATATGTTTTTCAAAAACAAGGCTTCTGGACACAAATATAATTCAAAAAGATGCATGCACCCCTATGTTTGTAGCAGCACTATTCACAATAGCTGAGATGGGGAAGCAACCTAAATGTCCATCGACAGATGAATGGATAAAGATGTGGTACATATATACAATGGAATACTCCTCAGCCATTAAAAAGAACGAAATAATGCCATCTGCAACAACATGAATGGAACTAGAGATTATCATACTAAGTGAAGTCCAAGAGAAAGAGAAATACCATATGATATCACTTATATGAGGAATCTAAAACACGACACAAATTAACATATCTACGAAACAGAAAGAGACTCACAGACATACAGAACAGACTTGTCGTTGCCAAGGGGTGGTGGTGGGAGAGGGATGGAGTGGGAATTTGGGGTTAGCAGATGCAAACTATTATGTGCAGAATGGATAAACAACAAGGTCCGACTATATAGGACAGGAAACTATACTCAATATTCTATGATAAACCATAATGGAAAAGAATATATACAAAAAAAGAAAAAATATGAATCACTTTGCTGTATAGCATAAATTAACACATTGTAAATCAACTATATTTCAATAAAAAAATTAAAAACAAAACAAAAAAACAAGGCTTCACTGTAGGCATACCCAGGTACACTATGTATACCCATAGTATACATAGTATATGTTACAAAATATCTAATGTATGAATGTACTCTACTGCCTGGCTACTTTCTGAGATGGAAAATTCTCTGGTACTGACAGACAAGCAATCAGAAATAGTGGAGTCCCATTCCAACATTGGCCTTAGACTGTATTTCTGGGTTAGTGAAGCTTTGAATTCAGATCTTGATAGGTTCTGGAGCTTGAGACTTTACAGACTCAACTTTGTCATGCAAACCTCCAGAACTATGTAGGGAGACTTCCATCTAACTCTAGAGGCAACAGATAGCTTAGAGTTTGCCTCTAGGTAAGTTACCAACAAACTCCATGTGGTAAGAAGGGACGTTGATGGATATTGGCAAATTTCTTTTGATATGATTCACTTGTGTCTTGCTCCATGGTCTTGACATTCCAAAGGTTTTGTTGGCAACAAGTACACCAATGCAGAAAGCACTCTTTGAAAGGATTATGGGCAATAATAGCAAGTACCACATTAAGAGAAAGATGGTCTAGTCTCGTTCGTAAAATTTAGTACAGAGACTCCTTTAACTTAGTCAAAGGAGAATTCTGTTACAACCTTGGACCTGGCATGCACTTCTGTTCAAGGCAAAGGCAAAATGGGGGCTCTGAAAGATGAAGCATCTTGTCATTGTTTTGGGTAGGCTCTTTTTGTTTGGAAGTCAGCTCAAGTAACCAGGGGCAAGGAGGGATGAAAGTTGAAGAAAGGAGATAATTCTGAGGATATACAATGGGGAAATAAAAAAGCAATCTCGAAGTTCATGGGAGCGGGAACTGAGAACCCATCAGGAAACATCGCAACAGCTCTGGGGTCAGATTTCTCTCTCCTTGAGCTTGTTCTCAGCATCTCTGCTTCCCTCATAGCCCTGACACTAGTTTATATAGCTTGTATTCCACTGCGTCCTCTCCATTTCTGCTCCTGTAGCTGACTCCCAGTTTCTCAGTATTTCCTAGTCCAAAAGGTCTTGAACTAGTTGTTTGCCTCAGTTATTATTCTTATTTTTTGGTATCAACGTCCAGGGTCATCAGGAAGCCTATTAAAAGGGTGCCCTTGAATAAAGTGCCCATAGCTGTCACCTGAAGTGTGGGACAAAGAGGAGAGACACATGGTATAAAATGGCTCCCTGTGTGCAGTACCTTTAGCAGGGGCTATAGGAGGGGCAGTTTCCTCAGAACTGGATAGGGTTGTGGCAGGCACCATGACGATTCTCCAATATGGTGCAATGAGGTTTTTATATCGAGGCTGCCAGACCTTCTGGTGATGTGGACACCCCTGTGGGAGCTCCAGGTATAAGAAAGTGTGGGTAGTTTACACTTGTTCAGTATCTATGGCCATTCATATAATGAGACAAAAAGCTCCTGGAAGGAATGATGATGTTAATTCCCTGATTTCACAGGAGTTAAGCCATAGGATTCCTGGGTAAATAAGAAGCCAGGCAAAGCAACTGATTGAGCCCAAAGTCGCCTGTATCCTTTCAGGAGCCCAAGGTCCTGAAGATACAAGACCACTCTCTCAGCCTTAATCAAAGCCGCTGCTCCCCGAGGGCATGAGACGGCCTTTGCACCTTTGCACCCTCCTTTGAGTTGGCTAGTCCTACTCCATACTTCAACGACAACTTCTGTTGAGTTTAGATACTAATTTTCTGGCTCTTGACTGCCCCCAGTCCATGTTTTGTATGGATTATGACCAAATTCTGTATCTAGGCACCTACCTCAACATATGTGATCCAACAAAACTTGAGTAATCTAAAAGTCTAACTCTGTAAGATCTGTCCGCATACATTCCTATCATGACATGATTACTCCATAATTGTGGAAATGATCATGTGTTAAAATATTTAAATTTAACCCTATTACTAACTAGTAAGAATGAAAAATGAATTGGAAGTTATTACAATTACTGAGTACTTTATATATTATTTCATTTCATATTTACAACCAACCCTATGAGGTACCATTATCTCCGCTCTACATGGAAAGGAACCAAGACTCAGAACAATGAGGTGCCTTTGCTCAAGGTCCCCAGATAGTAGGTGCAGCGGTAAGGTTTTAACCCAGGTTTTGCCTGACTCCAAAGCCCAGTCTTTCCACTATCAATGCTGCTTCTCTAGAGCGGATTTAAATGAATGAGAAGAGTTGATTATGCTGAATCACTCAACTTTGTGCAAATGAGTTTGAGTAACATTTTAACTTTATTTTCAGGAGTGGCCCAATAAGGCTGTACTTGGTCAATACTACAGACATAATCTAGGGTCTAGGGGTAACTTAAAGAACATTAATAAATACACAAGCACACACACACACATACCCAGTATTAGAAATGATTTAAAAAATCAGATCTTAGCTCAAAAAGATGAACTACAGTTAACCTTTATTGTTCTTTAGAAATGAACTTTCCACAATATTAATAAATCTCATTTTTAGCTCTGCTTTGAAGTTTTGATACCAGTGAAGTAACCTTTTTCTTCTTTGAATCTTTTCTTGTAAAATTATTGTTTTCTCTTTTTCTAAAATAGCAGGAAGTTCCTTCCAGTTCTTAATAAAGATAAAGGGAGCATTCATGGACTTGAGTAACTGCAGAGGAGCATTATGGTAAACAGATGAATTTCCACAGCTGCCAGCTGTCATTACGTCTTCTACCACGGGAACGGAGCCATAGGAGCAAGCCTCATATATTCTGTAACACTCCGTGTTTACTCCTGCTGGGCACAATGTGAGATCACTCTGACGCAGAGCATCTTGATAATTCTTAAGGCTTTCATTTGTTTCTTGAGGCTGCCACCTAGAAAATCAGAAGAAAACCTGAAGTTTTCACTTTACTAAGCATATCTTTTGTGGAAGAAAATATTTTATCTTTTAATGTTGGTTACAAGAAATGGTAAACACATTATAGAGATGGCAGGCAGAAGAGATGAATAAAATCTTGCCCAAATAGATTTCTTGAAAATATTTAAGAATTTGAGAAGTTTACAGCTACACATTAAAAAAAATCTAGTGGCCATACAATTTCTGAATGAAATTCTATCAGCCAAAATTTTGTGAGTGCTCGTCTTCTTTCTCTACCTCACCCTCCATCCAAATTCCTGCCCTTATGGAGCTTATTATCACAGTTCTAGTGGTGGAGACAGACAGTAACCAGGTCAAGTCAGTAAATTATTTAGAAGGTGTTAAGTGTTGTGTGGAAAAATAAAGCAGAGAAGTGAGGAGGGAGTTTTTGGTAGGATGGTATTACAACTGTAAACAGGTGATCAGGGAGTGTCTCACTTCATGGGCATCTGAGCGGGGAGCCAGAGGAGAGGGAGCAAACCACACAGATATCTGGGGGAAGAAGAGAGCATAGAGCAAGCATAAAGGCCATGACATGGCATGTGCCAGGCATGCTCAAGGGACAGCAAGGAAGCCAGGGTGGCTAAAGCAGGTTAACTGAAGGGGAGAGGTATAGAAGATGAAGTCAGAGCACCCATCACACAGAGTTTTGATCAGAGGGGTAACTGACTTCATCTATGTTTTATCAGAATCTATCTGGCTGTTGTGTTGAGAAGAGATTGTATGGGGCAAGGGTAGGAGCTGAGAGGCTAGTTAGAAAACTAGACGTTCCCTCCTGACTGTTCCTATTTTCTCAGTGAAATAAGCAATAGGGTCATAAGGTAAGAGCAGTTGGGAAGAGAGAAGAAGGTATGAAACAATCTCCCAGGAGAGAGGAAGAATACATGGACAAGGGAGATGGATGACTGCTGGACACTCAAGGGTCAGGGTCATATATATATATATTTTTTAAAAAAATAAATTTATTTATTTTTATTTTTGGCTGTGTTGGGTCTTTGTTGCTGTGCGCGGGCTTTTCTCTAGTTGCGGCGAGCAAGGGCTACTCTTTGTTGCGGTGCACAGGCTTCTCACTGGGTGGCTTCTCTTGTTGTGGAGTATGGGCTCTAGGCACGCAGGCTTCAGTAGTTGTGGCACATGGTCTCAGTGGTTGTGGCTCGTGGGCTCTAGAGCGCAGGCTCAGTAGTTGTGGTGCACGGGCTTAGTTGCTCCGCGGCATGTGGGATCTTCCCGGACCAGGGCTCAAACCCGTGTCCCCTGCGTTGGCTGGTGGATTCTTAACCACTGCGCTACCAGGGAAGCCCAAGGTCATATATTTAAAGTGAGATCAATTGGCACCTTTCTCCAAGTGTGTTTGGCTGCATGGGTGAAGGTATGGAGCAGGTAAGAGAGCTGGATTTATCCAGAGTTAGGGTTTGCTAGATTAAGGAACTAGGGAGCTGAATGTATATGTGGTCATGATTGATTATGAAATTTAAGTGGGTAAAGAATAAAGTAAAGATGAGGTGGGTGAAGGACAATGAAATGGTATTAGGAACTATGAACTGTAAGTCCCAGCTAAATTGCTGAAGTCAGAGTATTACAGGGAATGAGCTGGAATGATAGAAAATGATGTTTACAGAGAAAGAGATGCTGGAATTTGAGATCATGCAGTATGTGTAATCATAAGGCCCAGGAAATGACCATGACAGTGAATGGCTGAGGTCAAGTGGAGACCCAGATTGCTGGGGGGAGAGGAAGTAAAGGAACTGCAAGACCAACGTGATGGAAAGACCATCTATGTGGATTTGGGAATCACTAAGAGTGAGGCTGGAAAAAATGTCAGAGAGACTGAGAGTAGGCCAGGAACTAGACTCTTCAAAGAATTAAGGGGATAAACCCAAGGGTCAGTATATGATTTCTCTTTTCTTTTAGGAGTTTTTTAAAAATTAATTTTATATTGGAGTATAGCTGATTTACAATGTTGTGTTAGTTTCAGGTGTACAGCAAAGTGAATCAGTTACACATATATATACCTCCACTCTTTTTTTAAGATTCTTTTTCCATGTAGGTCATTACAGAATATTGAGTAGAGTTCCCTGTGCTATAAATAGGTTCTTAGTTATCTACTTTATATATAGTAGTGTGTATATGTCAATCCCAATCTCCCAATTTATCCCTTCCCCTTATGATTTCAAAGAGAAAGAATAATGGATAGTTTTGTCTGCTGGTATGAGATTCAAAACTGGAGGTTTTAGGGAGGGAAAAGGGAGAGTGGTCTGGAAGCAGCAATGAGAAGGAGGACACCTACTCCACCTCCTGGCTCAATGGTAGGAGAGAGATTTCAAGAATAATTCTGTTCCCACAGTAAGCTTTATTATTTTGCCCTCACTCATTCCATTCTAGGCACACTGTCCCTTGTTCCTCACACATGGTAAGCATGCTTCTACCTTAGGCCTTTATATTTGCTCTTCCCTCTGCCTGGGCAACTCTTCTCCCAAATAGACATGAGGCTCACCCCTCTGCCTTTTTCAGCCCTGTGCTTAAATGCAAACTTCTAACTAGCACTTTCCTTGGCTATTCTAAAATATCAAATGCTCCACTCCTGACCCCAAGTCCTCTCTACATCCCCCTCCTCTGCTCAATTTTTTTACATGGTATTTATCATCGTCTGACACTATATATATATATGACACAATATATTTTATTGGTTTGTCTCCTCCAATAAGCATTTAAGTTCTAAGAGGGCATGGACCCTTTTAACTGTTTTGCTCACTGCTGTATCCCTTTATGGCTAAAATAGTTTTTGGCATATAGCAGTTGCTTGACAAATATTTGTTGACTGAATGGATATAATATGATTACACTAGCCATTAGAGAAATGTAAATCAAAACTACAATGAGGTATCACCTCACACCAGTCACAATGGCCATCATCAAAAAATCTACCAACAATAAATGCTGGAGAGGGTGTGGAGAAAAGAGAACCCTCCTGCACTGTTGGTGGGAAGTAAATTGATACAGCCACTATGGAGAACAGTATGGAGGTTCCTTAAAAAAACTAAAAATAGAACTACCATATGACCCAGCAATCCCACTACTGGGCATATACCCTGAGAGAAGCATAATTCAACAAGAGACATGTTCCACAATGTTCACTGCAACTCTATTTACAACAGCCAGGACATGGAAGCAACCTAAGTGTCCATTGACAGATGAATGGATAAAGAAGATGTGGCACATATATACAATGGAATATTACTCAGCCATAAAAAGAAACAAAATTGAGGTATTTGTAGTGACGTGGATGGACCTAGAGTCTGTCATAGAGTGAAGTATGTCAGAAAGAGAAAATCAAATACCATATGCTAACACATATATATGGAATCTAAAAAAAAAAAAAAAAGTTCTGAAGAACCTAGAGGCAGGACAGGAAAAAAGATGCAGACATAGAGAATGGACTTGAGGACACAGGGAGGGGGATGGGTAAGCTGGGACGAAGTGAGAGAGTGGCATGGACATATATACACTACCAAATGTAAAACAGATAGCTAGTGGGAAGCAGCCGCATAGCACAGGGAGATCAGCTCAGTGCTTTGTGACCACCTAGAAGGGTGGAATAGGGAGGGTGGGAGGGAGATGCAAGAGGGAGGGGATATGGGGATATATGTATACGTAGAGCTGATTCACTTTGTTATACAGCAGAAACTAACACAACAGTGTACAGCAATTATACTCCAATAAAGATGTTACAAAAAAATATATATATGACGTGGACCTGCTGGGGGAATGGACTTGGGGATATGGGGTGGGGAGGGGTAAGCTGTGACAGGGCGGAAGGGTGGCATGGACGTATATACACTACCAAGCATGGAATGGATAGCTAGTGGGAAGCAGCCACATAGCACAGGGAGATCAGCCCGGTGCTTTGTGACCACCTAGAGGGGTGGGATAGGGAGGGTGGCGGGGAGAGAGACGCAAGAGGGAAGAGATATGGGAACATATGTATATGTATAACTGATTCACTTTGCTGTGAAGCAGAAACTGGCACACCATTGTAAAGCAATTATACTCCAATAAAGATATAAAAAATATATATATATATGATTACGTTAGCAATACTGAATGGATATGATTACACTAGCAATAGAGTCAGGATTTCTTTTTTTCTTTTTTGTATATCTATGCCTGATTGATTGGTTGATTTTTTACAATTTCCAACCCCTTTTCTTTGAATGAAACATTTCTTAAATTGTATAATGCTTTATAATTTTCAAAAGTTTCACACACATAATTTCATATAATCACATAATAACCCTTCTTCCCCCTCTACCTCTAAATTGCCTCTCCTGCTTCCCTCTCCTCACTGGTAACCACTAGCTTGTTCTCTGTATCTGAGTCTGCTTCTTTTTTGTCTTATTCACTAGTTTGTTGTATTTTTAAGATTCCACATTAAGTGATATTAAACAGTATTTGTCTTTCTCTGTCTGACTTACTTCACTTAGCATAACACCCTCCAAGTCCATCCATGTTGCTGCAAATGGCAAAATTTTGTTCTTTTTTATGGCTGGTTATTATTCCATTGTATATATATATACCATATCTTCTTTATCCATTCATCTGTTGATGGATGCTTAGTTTGCTTCCACATTTTGGCAGTTGTAAATAATGCTGCTATGAACATTGGGGTGCATGTATTGGTATCTTTTCAAATTAGTGTTTTTGGTTTTTTTCCAGTTTTTTTTTTTTGTATATACCCAGGAGTGGAACTGTTGTGTCATGTGGTGGTTTTATCTTTAGTTTTTTAAGAAATCTCCATACTGTCTTCCACAGTGGCTGCACCAATTTACATTCCTACCAACAGTGCCCTTGTCTCCACATCCTCGCCAATATTTGTTATTTGTGTTCTTTTTGATGGTAGCCATTCTGACAGGTATGAGGTGATATCTCATTGTGGTTTTGCTTTGCATTTCCCTGATGATTACCAATGTTGAGCATCTTTTCATGTGTGTGTTGGCCATCTGCATTTCCCCTTTGGAGAAATATCTTTTCAGTTCTTCTGCCCATTATTTAATCAGGTTGTTTGCTTTCTTGATGTTGGGTTGGATGAGCTGTTTATATATGTTGGAATATCAACGCCTTATCAGTCATATCATTTGCAAATATCTTCTCCCATTGAGTGGGTTGTTTTTTCGTTCTGTTGATGGTTTCCTTTACTGCACAAAAGCTTTTAGGTTTAATTAGGTCCCATTTGTTTATTTTTGCTTTTGCTTCCTTTGCTTTAGGAGACAGATCCAAAACAATATTGCTGTGATTTATGTCAAAGAGTATTCTGCCTATGTTTTCTTCTAGGAATTTTATAGTATCTGGTCTTATATTTAGATCTTTAATCCATTTTGAGCTTATATTTTTTATGGTGTTAGCGAATGTTCTAATTTCATTCTTTTACGTGTAGCTGTCCAATTTTCCCAGCACCACTTATTGAAAAGAATGTCTTTTCTCCATTGTATATTCTTTCCTCCTTTCTTCATAGCTAAATTGACAATAAGCATGTGGGTTTATTTCTGTGCTCTCTAGTCTGTTCCATTGATCTATGTGTCTGTTTCTATGCTGGTACCACATTGATTTGATGACTGTAGCTTTGTAGTACAGTCTGAAGTCAGGTAGCGTGATTCCTCCAGCTCTGTTCCTCTTTCTCAAGATTGTTTTGGCTATTTGGGGTCTTTTGTGTTTCCATACAAATTTTAAAATTATTTGTTCTAATCTGTGAAGAATGCCATTGATATTTTGATAGGGATTGCACTGAATCTGTAGATTGCATTGGATAGTATGGTCATTTTAACAATATGAATTTTTTCAATCCAAGAACAAGGTATATCTTTCCATCTGTTTGTGTTATCTTCAATTTCTTTCATCAGTGTCTTATAGTTTTCTGAGTATAGATCTTTTACCTCCCTAGGTAGGTTTATTCCTAGGTATTTTATTCTTTTTGATGAGATGGTATATGAGATTGTTTCCTTAATTTCTCTTTCTCATAGTTCATTGTTAGTGTACAGAAATGCAACCAACTTCTGTATATTAATTTTGAATCCTGCTACTCTACTGAATTCATTGATGAGCTCTAATAGTTTTCTGGTGGCGTCTTTAGGATTTTCTATGTATAGTATCATGTCATCTGCAAACGTGACAGTTTTACTTCTTCCTTTCCAATTTGGGTTCCTTTTGTTTCTTTTTCTTCTCTGATTGCTGTGGCTAGGACCTACAAAACTATGTTGAATAAAAGCAGTGAGAGTGGGCATCCTTGTCTTGTTCCTGATCTCAGAGGAAATGCTTTCACCTTTTCACCATTGAGTATTATGTTAGCTGTGGATTTGTCATATATGGCCTTTATTATGTTGAGGTATGCTCCCTCTATGCCCACTTTCTGGAGAGTTTTAATCATAAATGGATGCTGAACTTTATCCAAAGTTTCTTCTATCGAGATGATTATATGGTTTTTATTCTTTACTTTAAAAATATTTATTTATTTTCTTTATTTTTGGCTGTGTCGGGTCTTAGTTGTGGCACATGGGATCTCTGTTGAGGCACGTGGGAATATTTTGTTACAGCACACAGTCTCTTCACTGTGGCGCGCGGGCTTCTCTCTAGTTGTGGTGTGTGGATTTTCTCTCTCTAGTTGTGGCACGTAGGCTCCAGAATACGTGGACTCTGTAGTTTGCGGTACACGGGCTCTGTCGTTGAGGCACGTGAGCTCAATAGCTGTGGCGTGTGGGCTTAGTTGCCCTGCGGCATGTAGGATCTTAGTTCCCCAATCAGGGATCAAACCCATGTCCCCTGCATTGAAAGGTGCATTCTTAACCACTGGACCACCAGGGAAATCCTCCCAATTGCTGTTTTTGATATCATATTTTACATCTAATTGTTTTGTGTATCCCTTAACTCAGGGGTCCCAACCCCCAGGCCACAGACCGGTAGTGGTCCGTGGCCTGTTAGGAACCGGGACGCACAGCAGGAGGTGAGCGGCAGGCGAGTGAACAAAGCTTCATCTGTATTTACAGCGCTCCCCACTGCTCGCATTACCACCTGAGCTCCACCTCCTGTCAGATCAGTGGCGGCATTAGATTCTCATAGGAGGGCGAACCCTACTGTGAACTGCGCGTGTGAGGGATCTAGGTTGCGCACTCCTTATGAGAATCTAATGCCTGATGATCTGAGGTGGAGCTGAGGCAGCGATGCTAGTGCTGGGGAGTGGCTGCAAATACAGATTATCATTAGCAGAGAGGTTTGACTGTACAGAGACCATAATAAATCAACTGCTTGCAGACTCATATCAAAGCCCTATCAGTGGGACTTCCCTGGTGGCACAGTGGGACTTCCCTGGTGGCACAGTGGATAAGACTCCATGCTCCCAATGCAGGGGGCCTGGGTTCAATCCCTGGTCAGGGAACCAGATGCCACATGCGTGCTGCAACTAAGAGTTCACATGTCACAACTAAGGAGACTGTGTGCCGCAACTAAGGAGCCCTGGAGCTGCAACTAAGGAGCCCGACTGCCTCAACTAAGGAGCCCACATGCTGCAACTAAGACCCGGCACAACCAAATAAGTAAATTAATATAAAAAAAAAAACCCTATCAGTGAGTGGCAAGTGACAAGCTGCATCTTATGGAGTAGACTGGACATAAGCAACACACCTCGTGTGTCCCTGTCTCCCATCACCCCCAGATGGGACCATCTAGCTGCAGGAAAACAAGCTCAGGGCTCCCACTGATTTTATATTATGGTGAGTTGTATAATTATTTCATTATATATTATAATGTAATAATAATAGAAATAAAGTACACACAGTAAATGGAATGAATGCGCTTGAATCATCCCCAAACCATCAACACCCCCACCACCCCAAGTCTGTAGAAAAACTGTCTTCCACAAAACTGGTCCCTTGTGCCAAAAAGGTTGGGGACTGCTGCCTTAACTGCTTATCGTGGATATGGATGATTTTACTACTTTTGTATTTTAACCTCCCTACCAGCTTTGTGTGTGGTGATTTCCTACTTTCACTGTATGTTTGCCTTTACTTCTTTCATTTTGTAATCTTCTTCTTTCTAGTTGTGGCATTTTCTTTTTTTCACTTAGAGAAGTTCCTTTAACATGTGTTGTAAGGCTGGTGCTGTACTCTTTTAGCTTTTGTTTGTCTGTAAAGCTTTTGATCACTCCATCAAATGTGAATGAGAGTCTTGCTGGGTAGAGTATTCTTGGTTGTAGTAGAGTCAGGCTTTCTAAAAGAGAGTATCTGCTCCAATTAATGTATTTCTAGATCTAAAAGGACATTTTTGTTTAGGCATTACTTCTCTGATGACTCTGCTTTACACATGAAACTCCATCTGTTTATCTAAAAATAAAATGAACGATCCCCAAATTTCTTCCTTCAGTCCATGAACACCTGTTTCATGATTACCATGTAAAAGATGGAAGAAAGTTAATGCAGTTAAATCCATCCATCCATCCATCCATCCACTCCCCACTTATCCTGGCCTACTTTATTCAAGGTCCTATGTTACATCTGGGGATTCAAAGAAGAATAGTACATGGCCTCTGTCCTCAGGGTGGTGTCAGGTTCCTGAAGGTGTGAGGAGTATGGCATGCCAGTCTTGGAACACTGAACTGGTTTGCCGAACATCTCAGAGATGAACCTAAGACCATTACTGTCATTTACAATCTCCTGTGTTCATATCTGACTAACAAATATTATTGAGGAAACCTGAACAATTGACATTTGCATATGATAGTTACCAGCATTCCCCTTCAAGATGGACTACAGGAGAGTCTCTCTATTTTTAATGTATATAACATAGTTTCTTCACAGCTTTAATTACTCATGCATCTTCTGGAGAAAGACTGGTATTAATGGAATTAAAAATGTCTGTGAAAACCTGTGCTGACACACAAAGCAACTCTCAGATTGGAGACAAAATGGATGAATCATGTAGACACAGAACTTACTGTTCTCTTGCTGAAACCCAACAAAGCTTATCATTCCCATCTTGTTTCAAAATGTTCATTAGTGCTTGTCTGGATGAATTTTCATAAATGGTTCCTACGAAATTACACAAGTATGGCCTTTCATTATGCAGCATTGACCAATTCGCCTCCACCACAGGAAAATTCCTGTATCTATAAAAATAAGTACATGTGAGTTAATAATATATGACAATAGGGCTAGCAAAATTTCCATAATCTAACATCTTAGGTAGCATGATGATGTAGAGAAAAGAGATTTAAAATATGATTTTCTAAACCCCAAATTATAATTTTCCATGCTTACTTTGGAAAAGTTCCTAAATCTATTGACTTAAAAAAAATTCTCACTTTGACATCTTTTACAAAATTGCTATAGAGACTATGTGCCTAAAGTGCTTTGTTTTTTATATTCTTCAACTTCTATTACTTACCTGAAGTTATAAGATAGGTTGAATTTAAGACATTAAAGGTATAAAGAATCTTCTACATTCATAATAATCATGATTTAATTAATGTTTTAGGCAGGTGATGGAAAGATTACAGAATACATACTGCTATAGCAAAGAACTCCAACTCCAAAGGCTTATCAAGTAGATTAAAAAAAAAACAACCTTACATCCCACACAGGAGAGGCCTGTTGCAACTGGCCCATTCTAATAGGCATTTGGTAATTCCAGGCATCAAATTATGTGCCTGAACTACAACCTTCACATAAGAGAAAGCTTAACGTAACAGTTGGTCTGTAACAGGTTTTCTCGATTTTGGCATTACTGCCATTTGGGCCAGATAATTCTCCATTGTGGAGGCTGTCCGCTACATTGTAAGATATTTAGCAGCAGCCCTGGCCTCTATCCACCAGATGCCAGTACAACCTCCTCTCTCCACTTGTAACAACCAAATATATCTCCAGACATTGCCAAATATCTCCTGGGGGTGGGGGTGGGGTGAAATTGCACCTGGTTGAGAACCACTGATCTATAGGAAAGATACTGGCTTTGTCCAACATTACCAGAGTTACTGTGAAGAAGTAATTCTTTTGTTTCAAAACATTTTACAAATATGGGCTCTACACAAGGGATAGATTTTTCAGAGCACCTTAAACTTGGCTATACCTAACAAACCTTTTTGTCTGCCCTACCCTAAGCCTGCTGAGTCAGAATTTTGTTGTGGAAGGCCAGGGAATATGTCTTATTAATGTGCTTCCCTGGTGATATTTGTGTAGCCAACTGGGCAGCAGTCTAAGGTCACATTTTGTAACCAGTGATAAAATAATGCATAATGAACATCCGATTCAAATACAGTATCATATTACTGAACTATTTCATAATTCATCCATTCAACAAATATTTATTGAATGATTACTCTGTAGGCACTGTTTTAGGCTCTACAGATAAAGTAGTGAACAAAAGAGACAAAAATCCCTGCCATCAGGAAGTTTATGTACTAGTGGCAACTTAAAGTCAACTTACTGTTATTCAAAGGCTCTCTATTAACAGAATGATACAAAATAAGTTTCCAGTTCTATAGAAAGACTTTACATATATTACATACTATTTAATTACCCTTTCTTTTTTTTTTTTTTACCCTTTCTTTTTACACAACAGATTTGTGCAAATTCTATCAATCCTAGTCGGAGACCTGAGTATATTATAATCCTCCCAAACCCCAGGGTCAGTGTGCTGTTCATTTAATATTGAATCTAAAGTAAGGATTTAAGGGGAGTTCGCTGGCAGTCCAGTGGTTAAGACTCCATGCTTCCACTGCAGGGGGCATGGGTTCAATTCCTGGTCAGGGAACTAAGATCCCGCATGCCATGTGGCATGCCCCCCCCCAAAAAAGGGAAGAAATAAAGTAAGGATTTAAGAAAACTCTATATCTATATAGTTATATAGGTATAGCTATATATATAGATTCTATAATTGTTTTAGGAAGGTCCGTCTGTCTGCCATCCACCGCTAAACATTTCTTTAAGGTACTAGTGATAAACTTTAAAATTTATCCTATGACTTGGGGTTCTAAAATACAAAAATGTAACTCATCTGCTCTCCTCATAAAAGTCTAAAATACTCTAAAAACGTCATTATTACCAAAGCATGAGACCAAACCATATTTTTGCCCATAGAAAAGGTTGTACACAGCCTCAATGAGCTCAGAAGAACTACATTTATTACAAATTTAAAACACAATCTTGCTGATACAGAAATTCAGGTCTTAGAGTCTAAAAACATGTAAGAATATTTGGTACTTACGTTGCTACTCCTAAAGGCCATTGAAAAACATCCATGTTATTAATCCAGGGGCTGTCATATATTATGAAAAGTAGTTCCACAGAGCCTCCATTTCTTTTGAGAAACTGGTTTATCCACTCATTATTACAATGTTCATTTCCAAGCAAAACAACAGCAAGATGCTGGAGTTTTTGAGTTTGCACTAAATTTTGTGCATAAAGTAACCACTGGGTGGCATAAAAGACCTTTGCTTTTTCTCTTCCATTTAGAATGAGTACCACATTATTCTCATCCACAGGGAAGTACCCTGGGACCACAGCTGGACCAGTGATGAAGCTGTTAAAAACAAAACAAAAACAAGAGACAAACAAAAAGAGAACAGAAGTATTTGGTATCAGTTTTAAATCATTTTATATAAAGTATATAATGAAACTTAATCCATATTCTTTCTAGAAATAATTTCTATAACATGTTTTTTTGAACAACTCTGGATGATGGGACATAGATGTAGATTAATGGGAAACTTTGGTTGTAGACAGATTAATTATATGCAAATTTGAAAGTACCCACAGGAAAAAATATTTACCTTATAGATCTAATAAAAGTATAAATATAAAAATTTGAATGGGAAGATATATATAACAAACTCACGATAGTTAGTGGTTGTCTCTTAGGAGGAAGGAAGAGGAAAGGGCCTGAGGAACAATACAAAGAGAGCATTTATTGCCTTTACTGGAAATATCTAATTCTTTTACGAGGAAAGTTAAATATCTGAAGCAAATATGACAGAGAGCCAGAATTTGTTAGTTCTAGGTGGTGGGTAAATGGGAATCTGTTGTATTACTCTCTATTCTTTAAGGTATTTAAAAAATATCATAAAAGGAATAGATACATGTCATAACTCACATTTCATATTATGTGCTGCTTCGAACAACCAATACCATTGAAATATTTTACACGAATATGTATTAAATACAAAATATACCATTTAACCTATCGTAAACTTAGTTACAACGGTCCTAGATTCTTTGCAAGCTGCTCAAACATTTCTTTATAACTTGCTAGAATCTTTTAATATTTAGTACAAATATGCTGAAATCCTGCTTTTTTTGCTTACTGTTGGGGATAAAAACTAACATTATTAAATGCCTTTTATATACATGATACATAGGCACTCTGCACAGGTTATCCTTTAACCTCCACAACAACTCTGCAGAGATTAGTCCCCCATTTTGCATTTGGGAAATCAGGCTTAAGTTGCACAACCTGTGATGGCAGCATCAAGTTTTGAATCAAGATCTAACTTCAGCAAAAACAAAAACAAAAAAAATGATCTAACTTCAGAGCTTGAGTCATTCCCATGACACTATGGTTAACAAGTAATCAAATTAGTAGATATTAATTAAAACACAAAATATAAATATGTACTTGTCTGTATATGTACTGTATGAATTCTATGGCATTATTCTACAGTGATAATAAGCTACACGGATCAGAACTGCATTTTGAGTCTGCTTTGGACAGGAAGATGCCAAATAATTCAGCAATCATTTAGTAATTTAAGAGAACGGGCAGAATCTGAGGGGTTAGAAAGCACTTTAAAGAGAATGATAATAATTATGATAGGTTTAAAATACTTATTATTGGTAGTACATGAACACTTTTTCTCTCCTTTAAAATTATAGGTGGGAATAGTTCTAATTTTATTGATCCACACAAATTAACAAAAGCATGATTCATTCAAGGCACATTTGACCCATCTTGGAATCTCCACAGCTCTCTTTTTGTAGAATGCTCTCACATTCCAGCAAGCTGGCATGTCAGCTCTTATGCTCTAATTGGTTTTCTAGACCTCAAGGCCATGTTCAAGTAATAGTGAAAGCCCTGGGGTCAATGCTCTGGAGCTAAGGTATAGATCGGAGGTTCCCAAATTTTATTGGTTCCCAAGACTTTCAGTGTTTTAGTAATTTTTTCAAGCCAGAAGAAATGAGTAATGGTTCAGTTTTTTAAGTTGTTAGATCCAAATAACTTAGCATTTATGTCCTAAGAGCTTAGAAGCCACTTTAAAAATAATACACATACACTGAAGGAAAAAATAATACTCCTATTTCATTCTTAACTAACCACACACTTAATAATGGGATGTGTGCACCCGTTGAGCATTACACAACTTCTCAAACCTTGGAATCAGAGACGATACTGCCACGGTCGCTGCCTGTTCCACTTTGATTTTTGCACAGTACTTGGATTTGATCACAGCAACCATAGGAAATCCAGCTCCACAAATGTATGACATCGCTGAAATGGATGTAGGGTGATCTAATGTTGAAATTGTGAACTACCTCAAACTGGTTTGCATGGTGTTTGACAGATATGAAGTATAATTGTGATTCCTACAAATATCTGTGGTGCCCCAGGGTGCCTTAGTATACAGTTTGGGAAGCACAGATTTAGGTAAAGAAACTTTAGGGGTAAAAAAAAATCCCATAAGATTCAGATAGTTGTGTGTGTGTTGGGAGGTGTGTTAGTCAGACTGCAGTGGGTTGAGAAGTGAATGAGAAGGGGACAGTAAGAAGTAAGTGGGGAGAAATGCAAATCAAAACTACAATGAGGTACCACTTCATACCAGTCAGAATGGCCATGATTAAAAAGCCTACAATTCACAAATGCTGGAGAGGGTGTGCAAAAAAGGGAACCCTCCTACACTGTTGGTGGGAATGTAAATTGGTGCAGCCACTATGGAAAACAGTTTGGAGGTTCCTCAAAAAACCAAAAATAGAGTTACCATATGATCCAGCAATCCCACTGCTGGGCATATATCCAGATAAAACTATAATTCAAAAAGATACATAAACCCCTATGTTCATAGCAGCACTATTCACAATAGCCAAGACATGGAAACAACCTAAATGTCCATTGACAGATGAATGGATAAAGATGTGGTACACATACACAATGAATATTATTCAGCCATAAGAAATAATGAAATAATGCCATTTGAAGCAACATGGATGGACCTAGAGGTTTTCATACTAAATGAAGTCGGAAAGAAAAAGGCAAAAACCATATGATATCAATTATATGTGGAATCTAAAATATGACACGAATGAACTTATCTACAAAACAGACTCACAGACATAGAGAACAGACTTGTGGTTGCCAAGGGGCATGGGGAGTATGGGAGGGATGGATTGGGAGTTTGGGATTAGCAGATGCAAAGTATTATATATAGAATGGATAAACAACAAGGTTCTACTGTATAGCACAGGGAACTATATTCAACATCCTGTGATAAACGATAATGAAAAAGAATGTATATATATATGTATAACTGAATCACTTTGCTGTACAGCAGAAATTAACACAACGTTGTAAATCAACTATACTTGAATAAAATAAATTACAAAAAAGAAGTAACTGGGGACAGTAAGTGTAGACAACTCTCCTGAAAGTGTGGATGAGAAGGTGAGAACACAATAATGAGTGAAAGGTGGGAGACAAAGGAGAGCAAGGAAGTAACGTATGGAGCAAGGTCTTGGGATATGCAGAAGGAATGCACAGGTGGAGGGAGTTAATACTGAACACAGGTGAGGGAGATCACCTCATTGTCTGAGAGCTGAGGAAAGAGAGAAGGTTAGGTGAGGGATCACATAGAGATCATGTAGGTAAATGTTAGAGGAGCAGCTAGTTAAGGGAGATAATTGTGGATATCTTGAGGAAATAGAGGCAGGGGTGTCTGCTGAGAAAGAGGGAGTTAGGCAGGTGTTGGGTAGTGGCCTAGAGTAGAAAAATCTGCTTTTATTCTTTCTGTATCTTCTATCTTGAACGCATACTAGCTATCCAGTCATGCAAGCTAGAAACCAGGGAACTATCACATTCGATTCTTGCTCTCATCTAATAATCCTTAAATTCTGATAGTTTTGTCCCCAGATTTCTAAAATTCCTGGCTCTGCTGGAATACCACTTCCCAATTTCATCCCTTATTTATATCTCTGCTGGATACTTATAGTTTCCTAATGCAATGTCCTGGTCTGCCTGCATTCAGCTGTCTCCTTCAAATCATTTTTCCACATGGCTACTGGAGACATCTACACAAAAAACATACATGACAATACCACTACCTAGCTTAATCATCTTCAACTGCTTTTCACTGAACAAGAATAAAGTCCAAGAGTTTTAATGTGGCAAATACAAGGCCCATGATGATCTGGCCCTTGCCCTCCACTCCCAATATGAGCTACCCTACCCCATCTTCATGCTCTAGGGATTCTGAATGGTTTGCGATTCTATGCACAACCCAAGCTGTTTATCAATTCTTAGGCCCTGATATTGCCTCTGCTGGGAATATAATCACTCCTCTCACTGCCTTCCTAAATCCTACTAATCTTTTAAGACTTAGCTCAGCTATCACCTCCTCTAGGAAGTCTTTCTTGATAGGCCCCATATCCCCAACTCTACTCATATTGAGTTAGTGGCCTTCCCTCTATATTTCCCTAACAACTAAGGAGTATGCACGTCCTTACCATTATGCTTTGTATAAGGTATGAAAATTATTTATGTGTTTATCTCAGCCACTAGTGTGTGAACTCCCTGAGGCTAGGGAAAAGTATTTTATTCTCTTTGAAATCCTCAGAGCCTAGTAGGAACTAACTAGCAGGCACTCAGTAAATGCTGAATGAGTTAAGCCATAATTCTCTTTAAGGGAGTTATCTGCTCTACCAATTAATTTACGTTCTCCTACTGCATTTAAAATATGAATCAAGTTACAAAAATTCAATCTATTAATAAATTTCTAGCTATACATTTATTACATGAAGTAGGGCACATGTATGAGATAGTATAGCATATTTACGCATGATAAAAGATGTATTTTAGTTTCCTGAAGTTATTCATCATGCATCAGTCACAAATACCCATTAGCTGAAAAATGAACATATTTAAGGAGCTCATACACAGAATTTTAAAACAGTGACTTGCTCTTCTAGATGTCTTAGCATATATTTAATAGTCAGAACTTCTATTTTTCAATATTTATTCTTTTTCTGCTAGGTTCAGAAGAAAACTTTCTTCCCAATAAGTACTTTCAATACTTACAGAGTCCAGAGAAATCATTTGAATATTGAGTTCTAAGCTGAACGAGAGCAAAATATATTTTTTTAGAATCCAATATACTTATTGTTTCATTCTTTCTAAATTCAGTCAGTGCTACTGAACAAACGCTATATGCTATTACAGTAAGTGAGTTACAGATAAGATTAATAATTGCCAGCTAAGAGTCTGGCAAATGCCTTGATAAAGAATAAGCGCACAAGCTAAACCATCCACACAGCTCTCAGCCATCAAATTCTACATCATTTTTGGTTAATACATAGTTTTAGAAAATAGGTATACCGAACCCATGAATGGCCCTTACTTTTGAATAGCTGTTGCAATTCACCCTACTTTTGTGGCCAGCATCATTGCCATGACTCCACGCCTTCTGAATTCAGTGTTTATGATGGAACACTCCCACCCTCATACTAGCTTGGCTGGAGTGGGAGAATGGGCATTATGAAGAATTAACTATATTGTCTTTCTTTACCAATGAAAATTTTATTTGAGATCTGTATTGATCTATGGTTCAGTATATGACTGAAACATAGTATAGCCATTAATATTATCTATAAAAGCTTTCACTCACTGTAATGAGTAGTGAGCTCACTAAATTCTTATAATAGTAATATCTGGAAATTCTAAAAATAGGAATCAGACACATTTTATCGTGATCTTCAGAGAAAAGTTCAACTTTTTCATAAGGAGCAGATGCTCATTGAAAATATAATTGAATTTAGGACTTCCCTGGTGGCACAGTGGTTAAGAATCCGCTCGCCAATGCAGGGGACACAGGTTCATGCCCTGGTCGGGGAAGATCCCACATGCCACGGAGCAACTAAGCCCGTGCACCACAACTACTGAGCCTGCGCTCTAGAGCCTGCGTGCCACAACTACTGAAGCCCACGTGCCTAGAGCCCATGCTCCGCAATGAGAGAAGCCACCGCAACGAGAAGCCTGTGCACCACAATGAAGAGGAGCCCCCAGTCGCCGCAACTAGAGAAAGCCTGCGCGCAGCGACAAAACACCCAACGCAGCCAAAAATAAATAAAATAAATACACGTATTAAAAAAAAGAAAGTATAATTGAATTTAGATAACAACGAATTAAGTAATTTAGCATCTAACTTTTGTTTTATCAAACGGGTAGACATTTATATATCTTATGATAATGCCTGCACATGCACATTACAGAATTCTGAAGGCAGTCTTTTGGGGATAATCAAAGGTTATGATAAGCAGAAGACTCCTCCTAAGAAATTAAACATAAAATTGCCCTTTGAAATTAAACTATAAATGAACATATGACAGATATGAGCAGAGACAGGCAAAGTTCCTTCAAGAGACGGAATGGGTGCCATGCTAGCTTGTAACCTAATTGAACACATTAACAGAAAACGTGTATCAGAAAGGTGTTTATTGGGAGGTATGTGAATGGAGAGATAATAGACAATAATGGAAACACAGAAAAAAGGAGAACTGAAAGGTAGGGAGATGTTGCAGTACCTATTTAAGTAACAGTAAAAATAATAAAACTAATAACAAGACTTCTATTAGTGATTACCATGTGCCAGATACTGGTCTAAGCACTGTATGCCTATTAATGCGTTTAATCTTCAAAACAATCCTGTGAAATAGAAACTAATATTTACCTTAATAATTATTTTAAATTATTATATTATATTATATATATTATATATATATTACATTATATTATAATTATTTTAAACTCAAGGAAATCCAGGCACTGAGAAGTTAAGAAACTTGCCAAGGTCAGACACTAATAAGAGGTAAAGCTGGAATTGGAACTGAGATATTCTGGCTTCAGAGTCTGTGACCTTAACAACCCAGTCACATTGCTACACTGCCCACAGGTGACTGGACTTCACCAGCCTGCCTCACAAGTTCAGTCTGCCCTGCATGTATTCATCTATTCACATCCTGAGCACAGCCTATGTATGGTACTGACTCAGTGGTGAACATGGAGTCATTCATTTCTTCCCTTCTGAAACACACAGATTTGGAAGTGCTATATATAGTTATAGCCCACATTTTGATTCCATATTTAATCAAACAACTCCCAAATATTTAGGTATCATTTGTAGTCTGCCTATATGGAAAGAATGTGCTGGTCAAGCCAATACAAACATGTGGACTGACCGATAGTTCTATTTCCGTTCTGAGTTATTTACTTGACATTCTGGATTACATTATTTGGGCCTATGAATAGATAAGAATCAGCATTCAGGAGCCTGATCGACCCTGGAACACTGAGGATACCTTTCTATTTTCTGTCTCGGAAGTGCTGTGAAATTAACGTTAAATGATATAAGCTCTTTGTAAACTTAAAGGTTTATTTAAATAGAATGTATTTATGCTTATTTAAAGGATTTTGATAGTATTTAGAAACTCTTTCTGTGTCTTCAAGATGACCGATTACTGCCAATTCACTTTTGGTCAAATAAAAATGAATGTGTTGGGACCTCCCTGGTGGCGCAGTGGTTAAGAATCCGCTTGCCAATGCAGGGGACAAGTTCGAGCCCTGGTCTGGGAAGACCCTACATGCTACGGAGCAACTAAGCCCGTGCACCACAACTACTGAGCCTGTGCTCTAGAGCCCGCGAGCCACAACTACTGAAGTCCATGCGCCTAGAGCCCATGCTCTGCAACAAGAGAAGCCACCGCAATGAGAAGCCCGCACACAGCATTGAAGAGTAGCCCCCACTCGCCACAACTACAAAAAGCCGGCGCGCAGCAACAAAGATCCAATGCAGCCAAAAATAAATAAATAAAATAAATAACTTAAAAAAAAAGAATGTGTTGAAACATTTAAGTTAATACCCATGTAGCCTGATTCAACTCAAAACTTGCAATTTCATAAAAGTTTATTAATTTTGGATAAATTATGTATGCTACTTTCCATAAGCCTAAAACTTTAATAAAATGTTTAAAAAATCTTTTACAATAGTGAACTTCCTTGAATATACAGTTCTCTTAAATTCTAAAAGGAAGTAGCATTGTTATTTAATCATAATATAAAATCTCAGGTAAAAATTTCAGAAGGAAACAGGAAGTTAGTTTTTCTTTTGGGAGTTAATGCCATTTGCTCAAAACCTTTGCTGTAGTAACACTGTATATTAACTTCTCTATGAATTTCAAATAATTCTTTTGAAAATGCCAATATATATTGTAGGTAGACCTAATAGACTAATACTCATAACACATGTTTACTTTTAAAACAGCAAAATGTTAAATTTATATGCATAATACACATTTACTTTCAAACACCCAAATCCAACTATTTTAAGTTTAGGATTATGTATAAACTCTTCAATGGGATTAGAGCAATAGAAGCCTGGAG
This sequence comes from Phocoena phocoena, assembly GCF_963924675.1. Taxonomy (NCBI): domain Eukaryota; kingdom Metazoa; phylum Chordata; class Mammalia; order Artiodactyla; family Phocoenidae; genus Phocoena; species Phocoena phocoena. The sequence continues at coordinate 52,656,884 of NC_089229.1, forward strand.
ATAAAAGGAAAAATAATCATTACCAATGATGATTTAAAAGCCTGTTTACTTTTCAAGAATGATTACTTTGAAAAGATACATGCAATGAAATTGCTTTCCAAGTGTGTATACAGTAAATAAAGAATTAAAAGAGCAGCGAAAATTCAAATGAAACTGATATTAACTACAGCTCTTCCTCTTGATTTCTGTGAGAAATAAATGGAAACCTAAAGGAAACCATAATCTTTGGTTCACATTTTTTTCCCTTAATAATATAATTGTAAAATGAAATAAGCATTTTAAAATAATTATTTTTGGTTTTTATTTCAATAAGAAAGCAAAATCTAACAGAAAATAGCATTCTTTCATTGTCACAATATTTCTAAATAAAATGATCTTAATTCTATTTAAAAATCTTCAGAAAATATGCAATCACAGATAAAAAGTTTTATAAAAATAAGAGTGCAAAAATGTCAATAATACATTGGTTTTATTGAATTAAAAAAAGATTTCTGAATATTGCAGTGAAATGGTAATCTATGCTATCAAATCATGATAGAATTCATATATGAAATGTTTTGATAAAAATTTCAAAACTAATAGCAGTAGCTTTGCTACCACGTGAATATATAAAAATATGTGAATCTATTACATGAAGGAGAAAAATAAAAATACTTTAAGTTTTCATATTATTCCAACATACAGAATGTTCCATGTTTATCAACAACCAAATGTTGCAAAATTTAGAGCATGAACTTTTCCATATAATCAGACATGTTTTGATGAAAATGAAATAGACACATGATTCCAAAAAACCCGTATTTTGTAACATCCAATTTTATAAGAAAATGCTTAAGGTAAGCTTTAACTACAAATATATATACATGAGGTTTATCTCTCCATCCTTCACAAGTTGAAGTGAAAATATTTTCTATAAATATTGATATATTTTCCTCTGATTTTTCTTCTAGTATTTACATAAAAAATCGTACAGCAACATATCAAAGGTTAATGCTGCACAATTAATACCTGTAACGTGTTCTTCCAACAACTAAATTTCCTTCTCTCCGCTGAGCAGTCACATCAGTGGGCTCAAGTAAACCTTCAAAAATATGCTCCCAGAGATACAAACCTGGTAATTAAAAAAACAAAAAGTGAAAGCATGTACCTCCTGGTGTACTCTAGTGTGTGCGATGAATTTATGTTCTGCTCTTTCATATCATTTGATTAGGAAACCAGATTCTCTTCCTTTTTGGGCCCAAAATCATCAATATGGCAGCTAATGTACGAGAGACTAAACTCAGAGGTTGTCAGTGTAAAATGTGGGTTATATTAAAGACAAAAAACTCTCTTACTCTGTATTTGAGAAACCCCTAATCATCACTGGACCTTTACTATCTATCTTATCTTGAAATGTGTTATATTACAGTGTACGTTACTGTATGATTAGGACTGTTTCTATATTATAACAGAAGGAGGGGGGAAATCACCATCTTGTGCCAAACAGAACCAGAGAAGCTCATGTATGTACATATACATTCAATATGTCAAGGAGATATTACCTCCTCCCCACCTGAACACACATCCTTCACTGTGTGATGCCCTCTGCAAACAAATGCCACTGTGTCTTTTCTCCTTAGGCTGGCCCCTACGTTTTATCATGATTTCACCTGAATGAAAGCTCTCTGAGTAGAGGTCTCAGAACTCTGTGTTGTCATACAATGAGGTAATCTGGAGATGAGGAGGTAATCAGGGAGCCCACTTACGTAAATGTAACTAAAAAGTTAGATTGAGAGATGTGTTTTGTTCCATTCTCATTACACTGTGGTACTAAAAGACACACACAAAACCCATGTTTAAAGACTTGGCTAATCAGATAAAGCTTTCCAAATATGGTAGGCTGAGTAATGCTTTCCTCCAACCCAAGAGGGCCAAAGATGAAATCTCTAGCACCTATGAATGTTAACTTTACAAAGCAAAAGAGACCTTCTAAATGTGATTAAGATAAGGATGCTGAGGTGGAGAGATTATGCTGGATTACCTGGGTGGGTCCTATGTAATCACAAGGGTCCTCAGGAAAGGGAGGCAGGAGACTGAAAATGAGGGAAAGAGATGTGAGGAGGAAGCAGAAGTCAGAGTGAGGTGGGGCCATGAGTCAAGGAATGCAGGCAGTCACTAGAAACTGTAAAAGGCAAGGAAGCAGATGCTCCTCTAGAGCCTCCAAAGGGAATATAGCCCCGTGGCCACAGTTTAGATTTCTGCCTTCAGAAACGTAAGCTAATAAACTTACGGTGACATCAGTTAATAATACTGTATTGCATATTTGAGAGTTGCTAAGAAAGTAGATCTTAAAAGTTCTCATCACAAGAAAAAAAATTGTAACTATGTGAGGTGATAGATGTTCACTAGACTTACTATGTTGATCCTTTCACAATATATATAATATATCAAATCATATGTAGTACACCTGAAACATAGTTATATAATGTTATATGTCACTCACAGATCAATTAAAAAAATGTGTTGTTTTAAGCCACTAAATTTTTGGTAGTTGGTTATGGCAGCTAAAGGAACCTATAGATTATGTAGCAATAGATTATGGTACCTGGAAATGGGGTGCTGCTGTAACAAAGACTTAAAAATCTGGAAGTGCCTTTGGAATTGGGTAATGGGGAAAAGCTGGAAGAATTTTGAGAAGCATGATTAAAAAAAACCTAGATTAGATTGCCTTGAACAGACTGTAGGTAGAAATATGGATGTTAGTGACTCAGTTCTGAGAACTCAGAAGAAAGTGAGGAGAACAGTAGAAAAAAACCTGTATCATCTTAGAGAATACTGAAATCACCATAAACTGACTGTTGGTAAAACTATACACATTAAAATTGCTCTTGGTAGGGGCTCAGAAGGAAATGAGGAACATGTCATTAGAGACTGGAGAAAAGGGGATCTTTGTTATACAGCAGCAGAAAGTTTAGCTGAATTGTGTCCTGCAGTTATATGCAAAGCAGAACTTGTAAACGATAAACTTGGATAGTTAGCTGAAGAGATTTCTAAGTAAAGTGTTGAAGTTGTGGCCTGGTTTCATCTTGCTGATTACAGTAAAATATGAGTTGAAAAGAGAGACTGAGGAAAAAACTGGTAAGCAAAAAGGAACAATGACTTGATGATTTCGGAAATTCTTAGCCTATTCAGATTGCAAAAGAGGTGAAAAATTAGGAGATTCACTGTCAAGAAAGCATGTTCTGGAGAGAAGGCTAAGGATGTAGGTGACATCCTTTTGCTAATGCCTGGTCAGAATACTCAATCACAAAGAGGGTTTTTTGAAAATATTAGGTGTTAATTTATGGATCTCCTTAGCCATCTCAGCAGAAGCTAGAAATAGAGATGGGATTATCCAGGTAAGACCTGTAGAGGAACTCCTGTCTAAAAAAGCAAATCTTTGTGACATAAATGGGAGACCCACAAGGTTCTTGAGAATGTTATATTAGCAGAAACACTGCCAGCTTGGACTAAAAGGGACAGAGAGAGCTTGAAATGAAACAAGCTTATTGGACTCCCAAAATCCTAACAGCAGGAACAGGATGATAAAACTACTGAGCTGCAAACACATGCTAACCTTCCTGAAAATGGAAGGATGACTTCCCAAGCATGGAGCTGAAAGTCCAGAAGTAAAGCTCTGAGCCACAGAGTACTCCCAGGCATTGAAACCTAACGGAGTTTGCCTGGCTGGATATCAAAATTGCTTAAACCTGTGACTCCATTTTCCTTCCATTTTCTCCCTTTTGGAATGGGAATTTCTATAACTGGTATCCTATGACTGTGCCTAGAGAATAGGTCGATGAATGAATGCAGTGCTTGATAAAGCTCATCTGGACACTTTGTGCCTACTGGATTGAAATGAGAAAAGTCTGGAAACATGAAACTTGTTAAGAAGTCGATATAATTAAAAACTAGAATGAGGAAGTGGAAATTTAAAGGAAGAAATTAATATTAGAGATTTTAAAGAGAAAAAAGTTGCTAGAACTTGATGATTGGATGCCTGGGTCTGGGTACTAGAACTTCGGAGGTCAGTAGTAATTTTCAAGGATGTATATATGCAAGTGTCTATGAATTTATGAAACATCATGGGTCAGGCACTACTATTCTGTTTACTTTCCTTTCACCTGGTACCTTCTATCCATATCCCTTACTGTACATAAATCTAACTAATGTTTTATGGCCAAAGAAAGCCCCTTCTAACTCACTAAATTCCTTCTGACTCTTCTGTCATTGAGGGTCCCCCATTCTCTAATTGAGCATATCATATAACTTAGAACAGTACACGCTCATGATACTCAGAGCAAAAATGCTTTCGTGGGCAAACAAGTTTAACCAACTACATACTATATCCTCTTCTTAGACATTCACAATGAACACTGGCATATTAAAGGCTCTGACAAAGCCCTGCAACAAAGAACCTTGTTTAACTTTGTTCAGTTCAATGTTTCCCAAACTTGTTTGGCCATTAAGGGCAGGGGCCACATCTTATACTTGTGCATCAAGTGTCCAATAAACACATAATTCCATGAAAATTCAGTTGACATAGGCATTTCACTATAATTATGCATACACAACCCACTCTTTGTATTGACAAATAAAGCTGTGCTCTGCTAAAGACCAACAACAGATTATATGTGTGCATGTGTGTCTTTGTGTATGTGCATTTACACAGATGTCGTCTAACAGAAAAGAGAAATGGAATATTGAGAAAAAGTGAAAAAATGCATCAGGATGTCTTAACAAATGATGAAATAAACTGTAAATATATTAACAAAGTGCTTTTTACATGTCTTAGCTTTAAACATTAACTTACCAATGGCAGCTTTGCCCCAGATTTGTACATGGAAGTCTTTTTTCTCTTTTGTGGACTTATTTAATATCTGCAGTCTGTGTTTTTGCTCATTTTTTTCATCTTCTTCCCAAGGATTCCATTCTTCACTTCTCAAAGTAGATTGTTCTATGTTATAAAAAGAGCAACAAGTGTTATCAATAAGGTAGAGCTGCAGTTGTAGATAAATTCAAGCCATGTAAATTAGATGTTAGGGAGTTTTAATTGCATCCTAACTTCAATTTTTCAAAGAGATAAAGCAACAGAATTTGAACTGGTTAAACATTGTAAAAATAAAAAAAGGAAATCATAACTTAATTTTGATTGGAAAGAGCTTGATATAAAATAATAAAATGTTTTAAAAAAATAAAATGATCAAAACTTGGAGATGAAGCGCTCTGGCCTTCAGAAGTCACAGCAGGATTAGAGCAGGCCCTTTGTTTTAATATGGGAATAGGTGTCCTTAAGCCAGCGGCATTCCAGCAAATCTCTGGCATTTCGTGACAATATCTTGGATATTTTTTTTAACATCTTTATTGGAGTATAATTGCTTTACAATGGTGTGTTAGTTTCTGCTTTATAACAAGGCAGGAAATTCTCTCTCCCAAACAAAGCCTTCTAAAATGACTGGGTACAGTAATACGCATCAAGTTACAAGCTTAACTTTTGCCAGTTCTTTACAGATCGTATATATGTAACGCAACCTATACATAAAAACTTGACTTCAACATGAAAAGTGTCCCACAGTTTCAGATACTATTGTGCAAAATTCTGAAAGAAGGGAGAAATAAGCCTGAGTCCGATCCTGACATAGGTCAAAATACAAGACAGGGGATCAAAACTTGGAGATGAAGCGCTCTGGCCTTCAGAAGTCACAGCAGGATTAGAGCAGGCCCTTTGTTTTAATATGGGAATAGGTGTCCTTAAGCCAGCGGCATTCCAGCAAATCTCTGGCATTTCGTGACAATATCTTGGATATTTTTTTTAACATCTTTATTGGAGTATAATTGCTTTACAATGGTGTGTTAGTTTCTGCTTTATAACAAAGTGAATCAGTTATACGTATACATATGTTCCCATATCTCTTCCCTCTTGCGTCTCCCTCCCTCCCACCCTCCCTATCCCACCCCTCCAGGTGGTCACAAAGCACTGAGCTGATCTCCCTGTGCTATGCGGCTGCTTCCCACTAGCTATCTATTTTACGTTTGGTAGAGTATATATGTCCATGCCTCTCTCTCGCTTTGTCACAGCCTACCCTTACTCCTCCCCATATCCTCAAGTCCATTCTCTAGAGGGTCTGTGTCTTTATTCCTATCTTACCCCTAGGTTCTTCATGACCTTTTTTTTTTTCTTAGATTCCATATATATGTGTTAGCATATGGTATTTGTTTTCCTCTTTCTGACTTACTTCACTCTGTATGACAGACTCAGGTCCATCCACCTCACTACAAATAACTCAATTTTGTTTCTTTTTATGGCTGAGTAATATTCCATTGTATATATGTGCCACATCTTCTTTATCCATTCATCTGTTGATGGACACTTAGGTTGCTTCCATGTCCTGGCTATTGTAAATAGAGAGCTGCAATGAACATTCTGGTACATGACTCTTTTTGAATTACGTGGAGAAAAGACAGCCTCTTCAATAAGCGGTGCTGGGAAAACTGGACAGCTACATGTAAAAGTATGAAATTAGAACACTCCCTAACACCATACACAAAATAAACTCAAAATGGATTAAAGACCTAAATGTAAGGCCAGACACTATCAAACTCTTAGAGGAAAGCATAGGCAGAACACTCTATGACATAAATCACAGCAAGATCCTTTTTGACCCACCTCCTAGAGAAATGGAAATAAAAACAAAAATAAACAAATGGGACCTAATGAAACTTAAAAGCTTTTGCACAGCAAAGGAAACCATAAACAAGACCAAAAGGCAACCCTCAGAATGGGAGAAAATATATGCAAATGAAGCAACTGACAGAGGATTAATCTCCCAAATTTACAAGCAGCTCATGCAGCTTAATAACAGAAAAACGCATAACCCAATCCAAAACTGGGCAGAAGATCTAAATATCTTGGATATTTAAGATGCGTTTTAAAGGTGTGCGCACCTGTCAGCCCCAGGGGTAGGGAGTGGGGACGGCGTGTGGGACTTGGGCAAGGACGGGGGCATTCATACATCCATCCTCCAGTCCCGAGGCCTGGGCTGGCTACCGAGAGCTGAAGTAGGAAAAGCGCATACCGGGGCCCGGGGGCAATCCCGGACCCGAGAGCGGGACCGGTGGCCGCGCGGCTCCGCTAGCCCAGCCCCCACCAGCCCGCAGCCCCGAGTCTAGGCGCGCCGCTGAGGAGGGAGGCCGCGGGCCGGTGTCCTACCTCGGCCTCGCCTCTCCCGCGCCGGGGCAGCCCCCTTCCTGAGGCCCCGCAAAGACGCGTCCTGCGTCCGGCGGCTGCGCCCGAAGAAGACGTGGTAGGCGGCGTAGATGGAGAAGAGGCAGTACAGGGCGATAAGAATCGAGCAGAGACGCTTCCGCGTCAGCCGCATCCCACTCAGCCTTCCCCTCAGGCCACCACCACAGTGGAGATGGGCCGGAGGCGAAGCCGCCACTCAGCTCCGCGGCCCTAGCGTCGCCGGGTACGAACGCAGGCCCTGCCGGAGGGAGTAGTCATCCGAAACGGACCCGCCCGCCGCTTCCGCCCGACGCGCCCCGACCCCGCCCCTCGCCCTCGCCCCACCCAGGACTCGCCTTCGGCCCCGCCCTCAGCCCCGCCTAAGCCTCTCTGAGGCTCCTCCGTCCCGCCCTGCCAACGGCCCCGCCCTTTCGGGGAGCGCTAAGATCCTTCTTGCCTCGGACTCTGGAGTCGGGCGTTGGAAGACCGCCCCTTCACCCGAGCCAATCCTTGACCTCTGCAGTGTATCCACGGCCACTTTCAACCCTGCCCATCTTCCGATGTACAGAAAGACTTCACCATCATCTGACCGCAAAGAAAAAAAACCAAAACAGCACCTTAGTCCATTACGGCCACATGAAGGCATGGACCACGGCAGTTTTTGTTCAACATGTGATCTCCACCCCAGCCTGCTGTATTGACAGACGAATGAATATAAATGTCCATTAAAATATTTAAGTGGTGGTAGTGGCACAACATTGTGAATGTAATTCCCACTCAACGGACACTTAGAAATGGTTAGAACGGCAAACATATTATACATACCTTGCTACAATAAAAATATGAAAAAAATTGAGTTTAATTACTATGATGTGACTTGAATACACATAGGCATGCAGTCTTTTGTCAAATAGAGGCTGTAAAATTGAATGTTGTCTATCCATTTTCTATGTCAAGCCTTGCTAAGTTGGGCTACTATTTTTTTTTGGTCAGTTGTATCTGGTTTTGCTGTTCAACTTGTCTGGCAGTATTCTTAGCTGGAAAGCTTGTAGGACATGAGTGTGGAGTAGACTGTTAGAGATTTAAGTTGTGCTCTGACAGATTCAACTCTACCCCGATGCAGTCTTAACATTTCTGGATAAAGTTTCCAACCTCTCTGTTGGTAAAAGCTTACCTTTAATGAATTGGGTTTTTTTTAAAGATTTTTATTCCTGTGGACCATTTTTAAATTTTTTATTGAATTTGTTACAATATTGCTTCTGTTTTATGTTTTGTTTTTTTGCCAGAAAGGCATGTGGGATCTTAAGTCCTTAATCAGGGATCGAACCTGCACGCCCTTCATTGGAAGGGGAAGTCTTAACCACTGGACTGAACTTCATCTGAAACAATTTTGCTAGACTGTATGTGACAGATGTCATATCAGTGTACATTAAAAAAAAAGACATCAGAATTGGTGAGTTTTTGTGTAGCCATTTTAATATTGAAGATGGAACAAAAAAGCAACATTTTCGGCATATTATGATTTATTATTTCAAGAAAGGTAAAAATGCAACTGAAACACAAAAAAAGATCTGTGCAGTGTATGGAGAAGGTGCTGTGACCGATCAAACATATCAAAACTGGTTTGAGAAGTTTCGTGCTGGAGATTTCTCGCTGGACGATGCTCCACGGTCGGGTAGACTAGCTGAAGTTGATAGCGATCAAATCCAGACATTAATTGAGAACAATCAACATTATACCACGCGGGAGATAGCTCACACACTCAAAATATCCAAATCAAGCATTGAAAATCATTTCCACCAGCTTGGCCATGTTAATTGCTATGTTTGGGTTCCACATAAGTTAAGCGAAAAAACCTTGACAGTATTTCCGCATACGATTCTCTACTTAAATGTAATGAAAACATTCCTTTTTTTTTGGCTGTGCTGGGTCTTTGTTGTTGCGTGCAGGCTTTCTCTAGTTGCAGTGAGTGGGGGCTACTCTTCATTGCAGTGCGTGGGCTTCTCATTGCAGTGGCTCCTCTTGTTGTGGAGCATAGGCTCTAGGTGCAGGGACTTCTGTAGTTGCAGCACGCGGCCTTCAGTAGTTGCGGCACGTGGGCTAAGTAGTTGTGGTGCGCAGGCTCAGTAGTTGCGGCTTGCAGTCTTAGTTGTCCTGCGGCACGTGGGATCTTAGTTCCCCGACCAGGGATCGAATCCGTGTCCCCTGCATTGGAAGGCGGATTCTTTACCACTGGACCACCAGGGAAGTCCCGGCTTCTCTCTCTCTCTCTCTCTCTTTTTTTTTTTTATGTATGAAAATATTTATTTGAAGCATTGTCTGTAGGGCCCAAAAAACTAGAAACTAGGTAAATGCTTATTAATAGGGAAATTAGTAAATAAATTATGGTCTATCCACACTGTGAATTAGACAATATTTGGGCTTATTTAATCTAGTAGTGATTGTAAGAGAGAGGGTGTGTGGAATTTTAATTACCAAGTGGTAAAGATTTGATTTGGTTTTTAAAATTTTACCTATGTGATGGTTGAAATGACATTCTGTTGTTTTAATTATCATTTCCCTGGTTAATTGTGAGGGTAAGTACTTTTAAATTATATTTACTGTTTTTTTGTTTACCTCTTCTGTAAATTGTCCATATTTTTTGTACAGTTTTCTATTCATTGTTTATCTTTTACTTTTGATTATATGACTTTTAAATTTACTTTCTATAGTAATCATTTGTTGTTTATTGCAAATATATTTCAAATCTATTTTTCCAATTTTTGGCTGGTCTACTAGTTTTATTTATATTATCTTCTATTGTAAAGACATTCTAAATTTTAATATAGCTAAATTTATCAATCATTTTTATAGTTTGGTGTGTGTGGGGGTGGATGTGTGCATGTGTGTATTCTTTAAGAATAATTTACTTGGCACTAACAACAAAAGATCAGAAACATAAATTAAGGAACAATCCCATTTACCATCACAACAAAAAGAATAAATTACCTAGGAGTAAGACTACCTAAGGAGGCAAGACCTATACTCAGAAAACTGTAAGACACTGATGTAAGAAATCAAAGACCACACAAACAGATGGAGAGATATACCACATTCTTGGATTGGAATAATCAATATTGTGAAAATAACTATATTACCCAAAGCAAGCTACAGATTGAATGCAATCCCTATCAAGTTACCAATGGCATTTTTCACAGAATTTGAACAAAAAATTTTACAATTTGTATAGAAACACAAAAGGCCTCGAATAGCTAAAGAAATCTTGATAAAGAAAAATGGAGCTGGAGGAATCAGTCTCCCTGACTTCAGACTATACTACAAAGCTACAGTAATCAAGACAGTATGGTACTGGCACAGAAACAGAAATAGATCAATGGAACAGGATAGAAAGCCCAGAGATAAACCTATGCCCTGTGGCCAACTAATCTATGACATAGGAGGCAAGGATATACAATGGAGAAAAGACAGTCTCTTCAATAAGTGGTGCTGGGAAAACTGGATGGCTACATGTAAAAGAATGAAATTAGAACACTCCCTAACACCATACACAAAAATAAACTCAAAATGGATTAAAGACCTAAATGTAAGGCCAGACACTATCAAACTCTTAGAGGAAAACATAAGCAGAAGACTTTTTGACATAAATTGCTGCAATGTCTTTTTTGACCCACCTCCTAGAGTACTGAAAATGAAAACAAAAATAAACAAATGGGACCTAATTAAACTTAAAACTTTTACACAGCAAAGGAAACTATAAACAAAACCATAAAGTCAACCCTCAGAATGGGAAAAAATATTTGTAAACAAAGCAACTGACAAGGGATTAATCTCCTAAATATACAAACAGCTCAAGCAGCTCAATATCAAAAAAACAAACACCCCAATCAAAAATTGGGCAGAAGACCTAAATAGATATTTCTCCAAAGAAGACATACAGATGGCCAAAAAGCACATGAAAAGATGCTCAAAATCACTAATTATTAGAGAAATGCAAATCAAAACTACAAAGAGATATCACCTCACACCAGTCAGAATGGCCATCATCAAAAAATCTACAAGCAATAAATGCTGGAGAAGAGGTGGAGAAAAGGGAACTCTCCTACACTGTTGGTGGGAATGAAAATTGATACAGCCACTATGAAGGACAGTGTGGAGGTTCCTTAAAAAAGTAAAAATAGATCTACCATATGATCCAGCAATTGCAGTCCTGGGCATATACCCTGAGAAAACCACAATTCAAATAGACACATGCACCCCAATGTTCACTGCAGCACTATTTACAATAGCCAGGACATGGAAGCAACCTAAATGTCCATCAACAGATGAATGGATAAAGAAGACGTGGTACATATATACAATGGAATATTACTCAGCCACAAAAAGAAATGAAATAGTGCCATTTGAAGAGATGTGGATGGACCTAGAGACTGTCATACTGATTGAAGTAAGTCAGAAAAAGAAAAACAAATATTGTATAATATCACTTATATGTGGAATCTAGAAAAATGGTACAGATGGACTTATTTGCAAAGTAGAAATAGCGACACAGATGTAGAGGACAAACTTATGGATACCAAGGGGGAAAGGGGGGTGGGATGAATTGGGAGATTGGGATTGACATATATACACTACTATGTATAAAATAGATAACTAATGAGAACCTACTGTATAGCACAGGGAACTCTACTCAATGCTCTGTGGTGACCTAAATGGGAAGGAAATCTAAAAAAAGAAGGGATATATGAATACATATAACTGATTCACTTTGCTGTACAGTAGAAACTAACACAACATTGTAAATCAACTATACTCCAATAAAAATTTTAAAAAAAGAAAAATTTACTTGGAGTCATTTAAAAGTGTATTGAATTTATAGAATAAATAGAAACGACATGTTATAGTATTGAGACTTCCCACCTGTATGTGTTACAAATCATGCCATTAACAATTATTATTAGATCATTGTTTAATGACTAATCTGCAATACTCCCTCTGCCAACATCAGGATTTCTTGTATGTGTGGATCTAGTCTTATTTCTCTGTCTTTCCTGCGTCAGTTACTATAACTGTAACTCTCTTAGTTACTATTCACTGTTTCAGTTACTAAAGCTTTATAATAATTCTTATATTTAGAAAGGCAAGTCTCCCTAACTTGTTCTTTTCTTTTTGTTAAAAAAAAACTGCCTTGGCTATTCTTGGCCCTTTGCTTTTCCCTGCACATTAGAATTAATTTGTTAATTTCACTAAAAACCCCTCTTGAATTGGAATCAGAATTTTATTGTATTTATAGAATAATTTGGGGATAATTGACTTTTAAAATATCGAATCTTTTAATCTATTTATGGGCATTCAAATTGTGCCCAATATAATTCTATACAAGCAAGGAACACGCTTATGTTTACCTCCTGTGGCCATGTGTGATATCCTCCAGGGCACAGGCCCTGATACACTCGTGTCAACGGAAAAATGTAAAAAACATAACATTGAGTGACAAAAACAAAGCACAGAAGAAAATGGATAGTAAGATACCATTTAGGTCTAATTTAAAGTCTTTCAATAAAGCTTTATAATTTTATCCATAATGTTTGCAACTCTTTTATTGGAATTTCTGTAATAGTTAGGTTTGGCTACATGTAGCAGCGACTCAAAATAACAGTGACTTAAGAGAGAAATTTATTTTACGCTGAACTGAAGTTTTGAATGAGGCAATGTCTTCACTTATCTCCATAATCCAGAAGAGGAGGAAGAAACAATAACTGATACAAGTTTCTATTGCAAGAGTAATCTGTATTTTAATCAAAACTTTCTGAACAAAAGTAGTAACATGACAGAACTGAAAGTGATCCTAGTAACTGAATTGGAATCTTTTTTTAAAAAAAAAAGTTTACTTATTTATTTGGCTGCACCAGGTCTTTAGTTGGGGCATGCAGGATCTTCTAGTTGCAGCATGTAAACTCTTAGTTGCAGCATGTGGGATTTAGTTCCCTAACCAGGGATCAAACCTGGGCCCCTGCACTGGGAGCGTGGAATCTTAGCCACTGGATGACCAGGGAAGTCCCTGACTTGAAACCTTAATCATTTTGTAATAAAACTAAGGAAGACAAAGGTAAGCCAGAAAGGCTTTCTTTGAAACAAATTATAGCTCATTACCTATAAAAAGGTGCACTCATTGAATCTTTTAAAAATTTAATTTAATTTAGTTTTTGTTTTATTTTATGTTTATATTTAAAAACATTTTTATTTTCATTAATATTATGTCAATAATTTGAATAACAGTTTTAACATTTATTGTTAATTTATATTTTTATTTACTATGTTTATAAAAGTTTTGTATTTGAAAAAGTATATATATTTTTTGTATTTGAAAATATTATTTTTGTATTTAAAAATATAATTTTGTATTTATCATTTCAAATTTGAAAAGATCATTTTTGTGTTTGAAGATATAAATGCATACCACTGAAAACACCATACTTTCCTGTCCATATGCTGATCAATTCTGGACTAAATCATTCTTTCCTGTTTTTGACTAACCAGGACTGGGACTAGGGAAATCTAGCTTAGATAATTCCTCTAGGAAATCCTTGCTCCTGGTTGTAAACCAATGAAAATATCTTACTTATCAAGAACTTGCTTCAAGACCTTAGTTTGTCTCTCAAGCAGCATACAGTTGGTTTTTACCTTTTAATTAGTATTTGCCTCATTATGGAACTCTAAACCTTTGTGTATGCAGTGATAATTGCTATATGCAGTCTTCTGCTAAACTTTGTTAAGCTTTTTATCTCTTGTGCATGTTTGCTCTTTCTTTTTTTTTAATTTTTATTTTATATTGGAGCACAGTTGATTAACAATGTTGTGTTAGTTTCAGGTGTACAGGAAAGTGATTCAGTTATACATATACATGTATCTACTCTTTTTCAAATTCTTTTCCCATTTAGGTTATTACAGAATATTGAGCAGAATTCCCTGTGCTATACAGTAGATCCTTGTTGGTTGTCTATTTTAAATATAGAAGTGTGTACATGTCAATCCCAAACTCCCAATCTATTCCTCTGCCCAACCCTTTCCCTCTGGTAACCATAAGTTCCTTCTCTAAGTCTGTTTCTGTTTTGTAAATAAGTTCGTTTGTATCATTAAAAAAAAAAATCTTCATATAAGCGATATCATATATTTGTCTTTCTTTGTCTGACTTACTTCACTTAGTATGATAATCTCCAGGTCCACCTATGTTGCTGCAAATGGCATTATTTCATTCTTTTTTTATGGCTGAGTAATATTCCATTGTATATATGTACCACATCTTCTTTATCCATTCATCTGTTGATGGACATTTAGGTTGCTTCCATGTCTTGGCTATTGTAAACAGTGCTGCAATGAACATTGGGGTACATGTATCCTTTCAAACCATGTTCTTCTCTGGGTATATGCCCAGGAGTGGGATTCCTGGGTCATATGGAGTTCTATTTTTAGTTTTTTAAGGAACCTCCATACTGTTCTTCTTGGTGGCTGTATCAATTTTCATTCCCACCAACAGTGCAAGAGGGTTCCCTTTTGTCCACATCCTCTCCAGCATTTATTGTTTGTGGATTTTTTTGATGATGGCCATTCTGACTGGTGTGAGGTGATATCTCATTGTAGTTTTGATTTGCATTTCTCTAATAATTAGTGATTTTGAGCATCTTTTCATGTGCTTTTTGGCCATCTGTATGTCTTCTTTGGAGAAACGTCTATTTAGGTCTTCTGCCCATTTTTTGATTGGGTTGTTTGGTTTTTTTGTGTGTGTGATATGCGGGCCTCTCACTGTTGTGGTCTCTCCCGTCATGGAGCACAGGCTCCAGATGCGCAGGCTCAGCGGCCATGGCTCACGGGCCCAGCCGCTCCGTGGCATGTGGGATCATCCTGGACCGGGGCATGAACCTGTGTCCCCTGCATTGGCAGGTGGACTCTCAACCACTGCGCCACCAGGGAAGCTGGGTTGTTTGTTTTTTTGATATTGAACTGCATGAGCTGTTTGTATATTTTGAAGATTAATCCCCTGTCAGTTGCTTTGTTTGCAAATATTTTCTCCCATTCTGAGGGTTGTCTTTTCGTTTTGTCTATGGTTTCCTTTGCTGTGCAAAAGCTTTTGAGTTTAATTGTTTATTTTTGTTTTTATTTCCATTACTCTAAGAGACGGCTCAAAAAAGATACTGATGCAATTTATGTCAAAGAGTGTTCTGCCTATGTTTTCCTCTAAGCATTTTATAGTATCTGGTCTTACATTTAAGTCTTTAATCCATTTTAAGTTTATTTTTGTGTATGGTGTTAAAGAATGTTCTAATTTCATTTTTTTACATGCAGCTGTCCAGATTTCCCAGCACCATTTATTGAAGAGACCATTTATTCCTCCATTGTATATTCTTGCCTCCTTTGTCATAGCTTAATTGACCATAGGTGCATGGGTTTATTTCTGGGCTTTCTATCCTGTACCATTTATCTATTTATCTGTTTTTGTGCCAGTACCATACTGTTTTGATGACTGTAGCTTTGTAGTATAGTCTGAAGCCAGAGAGCATGATTCCTCCGCTGTTTTTCCTTCTCAAGATTGCTTTGGCTATTTGGGGTCTTTTGTGTCTCCATACAAATTTTAAGATTTTTTTTGTTCTAGCTCTGTGAAAAATGCCATTGGTAATTTGATAGGGACTGTATTGAACCTGTAGGTTGCCTTTGGTAGTGTAGTCATCTTGACAATATTGATTCTTTTAATCCAAGAACAAGGTACATCTTCCATGTGTTTGTGTCGTCTTCAATTTCTTTCATCAGCGTCTTATAGTTTTTGGAGTACAGGTCTTTTGTCTCCTTAGGTAGGTATATTCCTAAGTATTTTATTCTTTTTGATGCAATTGCTCTTGCTTTTGTTTTTGATCTTTTGCTGTATGAATTTTCTTTAATTTGCTTTTAGCTTCTCCAGTGATTTGAAAAGAACTCTGTAACTGTTTTAATTAATTTTATAATTGTTTTGGTAAGTTTCATTTTTAGCAAAAAGAACTTTTAGTCTATATTTCTCCAGTTATTAAAGTAAAAAATACAGTGGTATATTTGATCTCTCCCCCCACTCCCACAAGTCATTGTGAGGATAACCTGGATTTAGACCCACATGCCATTAAGTGACTGATTAGACATTCTACATTCTATTTTTCAGTACATGGTGGTGGTAGAATATATTACTGTTTAGTAGTATTTGCAGTCTTTCCTCAGAGGGGGATTATACACTCTTGGCCTGTTAATTGATTTCAGGTGTGACCGTATGACTTGCTTTGGCTAATACAATTTTGAGCAGAAGCATTCTGTGGCACTCTCAGGCAGAAACTTAAGAGCCAGCATGTGCTCTGCCATCCTCTTTTCCCTCTGTCACTGTGACTGGCATGTTCTGGATAGTTTCTGTTCCCTCAGCCTGTGTGCTGCTGGACTGAGGGTGATTATTATGCACAAAGTCCCACTGCTGATCTGCTGTGGACATATCCTGTGGGTGAGAAAAACTAACCTCAGGTTTTATAGGCCACTTAGAGTATAGGATTATTTGTTACCTCAGCATTACTTAGCTTCCCCTGACTGACACAAGGATGTTTGGAGAAGCATCTGACAAGAATGAGTTTGCCCTCAGAAAATTAATTTAGTAAAATCTATCCACAGTGTGGTAATTGTCTACTTTGGTAGTCAAGCAAGAGATTGTAAATGTGTTCTGAAATGTCCAAGAACTGTCCTGGGGCAAAGCAGTTCTGCTTCACAGGACAGAAATTAGTGGTCTCCTCAAGAGATACAGTTAGAGAGGCCCTTGAGAGCCAAATATTCAGTAATGAAGGGTTTTGTCCTTGTCCTGAAGGCAGCAAGAATCTGGTAGATGGTCTTAAACACTCATTTCTCCATTCCACAAACAAGTACTGAACAATGATATGCTTGTCATTAGTTTTAGTAATGGCACCAGCTGTGAGCAAAATAGTGTTCCTTCCTTGAGGCAAGATGACAAGCCATGTCCCTGACCCTGTGGTGATGCCAGCATAGCCAACTCCAAAGTCTCTGACAGGACTACTCTTCCTTGTTGCCTTAAAAGTTACTGTGAGAAATTCTGGATCAACAGTTGGTGGCGTACGTAGTTCATTCCACAGGAAAGTATGGAGCTATGTGCAAGATGTGTAACACAGTCAGCTTAGAAAAACAAGACCTGAATGATTCGGGCCAATGTTCCAGTTTAGACAAGAAATATTGTAGGCTTGAAAGCTATCTTGTGATTAAAATAAATGTTGGGGTTTTTTTTTTTTTTTTTTTTTTTTTTTTTTTTTTTTTTTGCGGTACTCGGGCCTCTCACCGTTGTGGCCCCTCCCATTGCGGAGCACAGGCTCCGGACGCGCAGGCTCAGCGGCCGTCGCTCACGGACCCAGCTGCTCCGCGGCACGTGGGATCCCCCCGGACCGGGGCACGAACCCGTGTCCCCTGCATCAGCAGGCGGACTCTCAACCAATGCGCCACCAGGGAAGCCCAATGTTGGGGTTTTGATGAGAGGAATTTAAATAATCTTGGTAATTGATTTTGTGTTCCTGGTCCTGACATTGTAGCTGCTTAAGTAAAAAGAAAAATTCTAGTTATTACAAATGGAGTTGTCCAAAGAAAATCCCCTGAAAATTCTGTAATAAAACAATACTGTCAAGATGACCTATTCAGTTAAAAACTGTATTACACATAAAATTATATGTTTCTGTATCTATGAACTGGGAATGTTTGATTGAGGGGAGAAATAATGTCACAAGGGTAATTCTAGATTTGTCATTAAAGACATCTGTGTTCAGAAATGAAGTCACTATTTTATAAGTAAACCATGTTTCTCAGGTTACTCCAATCTTGGGGGCAAAATAGAATAATAATGACAATTAAAAAGAAGAAATATTTCTCTGGCTCTGCCACTATTCACTGTGCATGGACACTTATCTCTTTGATATTTCTGTCAGAAGTGTCTTACGTGTGATAAGTCGTCTGTTATTTGCCTCCTCTTTCACTTTGGCTTGCTGGTGATGTCTTCTATGTGCAGTACTTAGGTAAGACCCAGTGCAGGTGCCATCACTACTGGTTCTGGGAGATGTGTACACTGATACTGCCCTGACATACTGACATAGGTGGTACTGATATCTGTGCCAAGGTTCTCTTGACACTGCCAATACTGCTGGCATAGTATCCATTGACTATACAAAATACTGTCGCCAAGGCCACATATATAGCTCCTTTATACTCTACTCATTTTTCTTCCCAAATAGATCTCTTTAGTCTATTTCCATCATGCCTCAAAACATGCTCAGTCTTGCATGTTCTAGAATAAAGCCAGTTTAGAATCAAGCTTGGATCTCAAAAACTTCTAGAACAATTGTATTGTTATCATTTGCAAAGGTCAGCTATGGATGGGGACCCCTATCACTGAGTATATCTGAGCTAACATAATCTAGTCTGAACTGCCTCATGGAGGTGAGGATGAAAATAGTTCCAGCAGCCTCCTCAAATAACCCATTATCTGTAAATGTTCTTGTCATTCAAATACACAGAGTTGTACAGTACTGCTCTCTGCTCTAACAATAATTCTATTCTGTACATACAAACAAGCTTAATTTAGGCAACATTTACCTCTAGAGGTAATTTGTTCCCTTTGGGATGTATATAAAAATCTTTCAGGTACTTTCCTTGTGGTCCAGTGGGTAAGACTCCGTGATCCCAATGCAGGGGGCCCGGGTTTGATCCCTGGTCAGGGAATGAGATCCCACATGCATGCCGCAACTAAGAGTCCGCATGTCGCAACCAAAAATAATAAATAGATATTAAAAAAAATCTTTCAAATGCTGAACTCTATCTCTCCCTCCCTTTCTCCTGTCTTTTCTTTCTTCCATTTCTTTTTTCCTTCCTCCCTCCCTCCCTTTCTTTCTTGCTCCCTTCCTTCCTTCCTTCTTTCCTTCCTCCCTTCCTCCCTTCCTCCCTGCCTTCCTCCCTCCCTCCCTTCCTTCCTTCCTTCCTTCCTTCCATCCTTCCTTCTTTCCTTCCTTCTCCTTTATAAGACAATTCTCTATGAGTCTCTTATGTTTCTGCATGTCTTGTGAGCAAAGGCATTGACCATCTCTGGTCTGGACTATCTTTTCAAGGATGTTTGTATAGCAAACAGCATTGGAAAATGGAGATAGTGTCTTTCCCTGGAGCAAGAAAGCAGGTTGTTTACTGTGCAGTATCATAAAGGTAATGATTTAATTTGGGGCAAAGAATTCAGGCAGGTTTACTGCCCATTACAGAAGATTCAAGTTCCCTAAGCTCAAGGTTTCTGTGCTTGATGAAGACACACTGCCTGTGCAACATCCACTTGGACCCTGTGCAGTGTCCCTGTGAGATAGTGGGAACAAGGGGAACTGGCACAAATGTGATCCGCAGGCTACTTGCTGTGCCTTTGTCTCTGACTCAGGATCTTATGCCTTCTCCCAGCACTCACGAAACTGTGCCAGGCTAAGTTATTAGCTTCCAAGTAAGGTAAAATCTCAAACTCATCACAGTTCCTGACTCTTAAAGAGAGAGATGTAAGCTTCCCAACATTAAGATTTCTTTAAAATAAAACCAAAGGCAGAGGAAAGAATCTCTGAACTAGAGATATATCAATAGAATCCTCAAAACCCCAAAAGCAAAGAGAACAAAGACCAAGTAAAAAAAAAAAAAAAAGAAAAAAGAACAGACTATCCAAGGACCGTGGGACAACAACAAAAGGTGTAACATATGTGTAATAGGAATACAAGAAGGGGAAGAAAGAGAGAAAGGAGAAGAAATATTTGAAACAATAATGACTGAGAATTCCTGCAAAGTAACCAGACATCAAAACACAGATCCAGGAAGCTCAGAGAACATGTTTCTAAAAGCTTAGAAATATGTAGGCTATTTAGTTTGGCTGATTTCTGATAGAAAAAACTATGATAAAATATTCACAGATCTCTCTTCTTAGAGAGTGCCAGTTTGCAGCATATTAATTCTTAAACATATTAGGCAGTGGAAATTCTGATTTTCTCATTAATTTCAGACTTTATCTCTGTAAAACAAATGTATGACTCCTAAAGTTACTCACAGTTTTCAAATGTCTGAAGTCAGCTATCAGAGTCTATCTCATCTCCTTCAGTCTTCAATTTGAATTAAAATTTCTCCATCCTTTGATGAAATTTCTTCAATTGGTTTTGAGTCCAATCATCATCCTATACTTTCCTTTGAAAAGTTCTACTATATATGCATTCTACTATAATATGCATCCAGTATTTCTATATACTATCAAGTTCAATTGTAAACTGAAAAGAAAAACCCTATACAACTTAAAATAGCTCCATAAAAAATAATTTAGGATAATTCTAACTAAAAGCATGTACAGAATCTATATACTAAAGCTAAAAAAAACACTCAATAACTTAATAAAAAAGACCCAAATGAGTGAAGAGAGATACCATGTTCATGGATTAGAAGACTTGATATAATTAAGATATCAATTTTTCTCAAACTGATATAAGATTTAAATGAATTCAAAGAAAAATCCAATAAGGATATTTTGTAGATACAGATAAGCTGATTCTAAAGTTACATGTAAAGACACAGGAATTGCAATAGAACAATTCTGAAAGAAAAAAGAATGAAGTAGAATAACCATAGTACTTGATTTTGACTTATGATAAAGCCACAGTAATCAAGATAGTGTGGTACTGGTGAAACAATGGACTCATCAATCAATGGAACAGAATAGTCATTTAGTGATTTTTGACAAAGGTACAAAGGCAATTCAATGAAGAAAGGGAACTTTTTTCAACAAATGGGGTTGGAATAATTGGACATCCCTATTCAAAAAATCCTAATTTTACACCTTACACAAAAGTTAACTCAAAATAGATCATTGATATAAACATGAAATTATCAAGATTTCAGAAGTTTACATAGAAGAAAACCTGCATGACCTTGGGTTTGGGAAACAGTTTTTGGATACAACACCAAAGCATGATTTCTCAAAAATGGATAAATTGAACTTCATCAAAGTTAAAAACATTTGGTCCGCAAAAGACACCATTAAGAGGATGATAAAGAGCAGACTGGAAGAAAACATCTGCAGATCGTGTATCTGACAAAACAGTGTATCCAGAATATATAAAGAACTCTCAAAACTTGACTGCAAAAAAAAAAAAAAAAAAAACAAAAAAACTTGACTGCAAGAAAACAAACACCCAGTGAAAAAATGGGCAAAAGACTTGAATAAGTACTTCACCAAATAAGACATACATTTAGCAGATAAGTAAAAAGATGCTCAGCATCATTAGCCACTAGGGAAGTGTACGTTAAAAGCACTACACACTGATTAGAATGACTAAAAGAAACAAAAAACCAAACAAAGAACTAAAACAAAAAACAAAAACGAAAGACCCCTTAACACTACCAAGTGCTACTAAGAATATGCTGACGGAGACTCTCACACACTGCTGCTGGGAAATGCAAAACGTCCTAGTCATTCTGGAAAATAATTTGGCAGTGTCTTATAAATGTAGACATACATTTACTATGACCCAGCAACCCCTTCCCCATGTTTTTCCCTAGAGAAATGAAAACTTATGTTCATGCAAAAAACTGTACAAAAAGGTTTATAACAGTTTTATTCATAATCGCCAAGAACTGAACACAATCCAAGTGCCTTTCAATGGGTGAATGCATAAATTGTGGTACCTCCATGTCATAGAATACTACTTAAGAATAAAAAGAATGAACTATTGATGCACACAACGTGAATGAATCTCAAAGGAACTATACTAAGTGAAAGAAGTCTCAGAACGTTACATACTATATGGTTGAATTTAAATGACACTCTGGACAGGGCAAAACTATGGAGACAGAGAAGAGATCAGTGGCTGTGAGCAACTGGGGGTCTGGGAAGGATGTGCCTGCAAAGGGGTAGCAGGAGGGAATTTTTTAGGGTAATGAAATTATTTAGTATCTTGATTGTAGAGATGCTTACATGAGTCTACACTGGTCTCAAAACTCAAAGAACTTTACATCAAAAATACTCTCTCCCACAGTATGGAGTTTCCTTAAAAAACTAAAAATAGAACTACCATACAACCCAGCAATCCCACTACTGGGCATATGCCCTGAGAAAACCATAATTCAAAAAGAGTCATGTACCACAGTGTTCATTGCGGCTCTATTTACAATAGCCAGGACATGGAAGCAACCTAAGTGTCCATTGACAGATGAATGGATAAAGAAGATGTGGCACATATATACAATGGAATGTCACTCAACCATAAAAAGAAACGAAATTGAGTTATTTGTAGTGAGGTGGATGGACCTAGAGTCTGTCATACAGAGTGAAGTAAGTCAGAAAGAGAAAAACAAATACCGTATGCTAACACATATATATGGAATCTAAAAAAAAAAAAAAGGTCATGAAGAATCTAGGGGCAAGACGGGAATAAAGATGCAGACCTACTAGAGAATGGACTTGAGGACATGGGGAGGGGGAAGGGTAAGCTGGGACAAAGTGAGAGAGTGGTAGTGTATATATGTCCATATATACACTACCAAATGTAAAATAGATAGCTAGTGGGAAGCAGTCGCATAGCACAGGGAGATCAGCTCGGTGCCCTGTGACCAGCTAGAAGGGTGGGATAGGGAGGGTGGGAGGGAGGGAGATGCAAGAGGAAAGAGATATGGGGATATATGTATATGTATAACTGATTCACTTTGTTGTAGAGCAGAAACTAACACACCATTGTAAAGCAATTATACTCCAATAAAAATGTTAAAAAATAATAATAAAAAAATGAATTCCACAGTTTACAGAGTGTTGATAGCTACTTCTAGTGGAATACTATATAGCCGTTAAAAGAATAAGGGCTGCATGCTTTGCTGTGGAAAGAACTCCGCAATGTATTGTTAAGAAGAAAAAAAAAATGAAGGTTCAAAAAAAAAAAAAAAACTTTCTCCTAAATCTACACACACACATGCACATAATATATATGTATGCCTATAGACATATATGTACACACATATTTTTGATTATGCTGGTGGATTATGCTTGGTTGCATGTATTTGTCAAAATTCATTTATACTTAAAATGGGAACATTTAATATTATGTAATTTGTACCTGAATAAATTTGATTAAAGAAATGTGGCAACCAGAAGCAATGGAAAAGAACTGAATCTAAGGCTTTGGGTAATAACTAATTAGCATTAGGTAGAACTGGACTGTTCTCTACCTTGTTATATGCTCTAGTGAGATCCATGAATTTTATTAATAAAGTATGCAATGATATTTATATATTCAACAAACGTTATTTAGATTATTTGGGTTTTGGGTCCACGTAATAGCTGACATTACCTCTTGTACCCAAAACACATATTAAGTATGTTTCACTAAATATATGTCTTGTGCAATCACTTGTGCACTGGGAAATAGATGCTGTGAACTGGAGCAAAGGGAATCTGCTGTGACTGTAAGAGGAAGAGTGACTAATGTCAGAGTTCACCACAGGAACAAAAGGATGGGTAAAATCTGCAGGATTTATGCTTCTTATGTTGCCTTCTTAGGAAGAAATTTTGATAACCATCTTTTGCATTAGGATATATATGAATCTTAAGATGTTGAACTTTTTTTTTTTACAAACTCTATTTTGTTTCTTGAGAAGTTGATTTGTAAACTTGTAAACTTCTTTTTTAAGTAACAGAATTGGTGATTTTTCTAGGAAGAACTGAAATATACTTTGCAGAAATTTTAAAACATTGAGATATAACTGACATATAATATTGTGTTACTTTTAGGTGTACAACATAATGATTCGATATATGTGTAGATTGTGAAATGATCACCAAAATTAGTTTAGTTAACATCCATCACCACACAATTACACATTTCTTCTTCTTATGATGAGAACTTTTAAGATATACTCTCTTAGCAACTTTTAAATATGCAATATGGTATTGTTAACTATAGTCACCATGCTGTACATTAATTACATATTCAGAATTTATTTATCTTATAACTGGAAGTTTGTACCTTTTGATCACCTTCACCCATTTTGTCCACCTTTCACCCTCCACCTTTGGTAACCATCAATCTGTTCTCTGAGTTTTTGATTCTACTGTATTTGCCTTTCTCTGTCTGACTTATTTTACTTAGCATAATGCTCTCAAGGTCCATCCATGTTGTTGCAAATGGCAGGTTTTCCTTCTTTTTTATGGCTGAATAATATTCCAATATGCTGTATATATACATATATCACATTTTCTTCATTCATTTATCTGTTGATGGACATTTAGGTTGTTTCCATATCTTGGCTATTGCACTCTAAATAATCCTGAAATGCACACGGGGGTGCAGATATCTTTTGAGACAGTGATTTTGTTTCCTTTGTACCAATACCCAGGATTGGAACTGCTGGATCATATGGTGGTCCTATTTTTAATTTTTTGAGGAAACTCCATACTATTTTCCATAGTGGCTGTACCAATTTACCAACAGTGCACAAGGGTTCCCTTTTTTCCACATCCATGCCAGCATTTGTTATCTCTTGTCTTTTTGATAATAGTAGAAATTTTAATAAAAATCACAATCTTCCTATGAGGAAATATTTTTACTAATTTGATCTATGGTTTATGTGCCTTTTTACTTTATATAAATATAAATTACTTAAGTTACAGAATTATCAGCTGGATATTAACCTAACAAAATACTCGACTTCACAATAGAAAAAACTGAGACCAGAGTTTCTTTCTTTTTTTTTTTTGCAGTACACAGGCCTCTCACTGTTGTGGCCTCTCCCTTTGCAGAGTACAGGCTCCGGACGTGCAGGCTCAGCGGCCACGGCTCACGGGCCCAGCCGCTCTGCGGCATGTGGGATCTTCCCGGACTGGGGCACGAACCCGTGTCCCCTGCATTGGCAGGCGGACTCTCAACCACTGCGCCACCAGGAAAGCCCCAGAGTTTCTTAAATGATTTGTTCAAAGTCACACAGGCAGTTTGTACAAGAATTGGTGCAAAACCTCAGAAGTCTAGCTGTCCAATCCACTTCCCACCTGCCCCCCCAGTGTAGTACATTGACTCTACACAATACATATACACACAGACACAAACATTCACATGTAAACTCATGTCACACGTAGTCACACACTATCAAACACATAATGCCTTATTCTGAGTATTGACTTCATAATTATAATTTGCATGTGACCAGACTAGTTTCCACATTTTTTTGATTAAAAATACTGGATAGGAGAATATATTTATTGCTATGCGATGATTATAAGATTTAACAAATAAGTTTTATCCTTCAGGGATTTGAAGTGGACACATGAATAAAGAGATTTCCACTCCCCACTCCCTACCCCGGGTCCACTATAAGAAGCAGGTACTCCAGCTGGAAAGCCTCAGTTTCAGATTATGTCTGATTGTGGTTAACAGAATTATGGTCCCCAAGTAGATTCCGTAGTCCCGAATCCCTGGGACAATGAATATATTACCTTATATGGTAAAAGGGAGCTTTGCAGATATAATAATCATTTGATATTAAAATAGGAAGATTCCTGGATTTTCTAGGTAGACCCAGTTTAATCACATGAGCCTTTAAACCAGAAGAAGGAGGCTGAAGAGTAAGAGAGATGAAGCGAAGTCAGACTGATTTGAAACACTAAGGATTTGGAACGCTGTTTCTGGCTTTAAAGGAGCGGGGTATGAACTAAGAACAGTGGGTATTTTCTAAAAGCTGTGAGTGACTCCCGGAAATGGGAACAATTGTTCCAGCAACCTGAAAGGATGTGGATTCTCACTCAGAGTTTCCAGAAATGTGTCCTGGCCAGCCAGCATCTTGATGAGATTTTGACCAAAGGACCCATCTGAGTCCTCCTGAAATTCTGACTACAACTGTGAGATAATAAATGAGTAATGTTTTAAGCCACTAAATTTGTAGTAAATTGTTACAGTTGCAATAGAAAATGACCATATGTGGAGGTTGGAAGGATCGCCCACCAGAGGTGTCATGACTAAGATGCCTCCTGGGAATGAACTGGGCTTAAGAGAAGAGAAAGTTGGGGTACTTAAGGTTTTCCTTTGAAAATGTGTTGGGCTCAGAAGACTGAGACAATTTGGAGCATACAGCTTTGTGTATTTACTCACATTGCTCGCTAGTCAGTCCCTTGGACTCATGCTTAAGCCTTAGCTTTCAATAGAGAAGGAGTTAAAAAAAATAAAGAGCTATTTCACAAAAATTTATATAAGATCCTGAAGCTATCAGATTCTGCTTTTTTGTTTTGTTTTTTTAAATAGCATATGTAGCAGAGTTCAACAAAGTTGAATTACTGTTGCTTTCCTCACAGGAAGGTTTCTACTGAAGCGTATGGGCATCCACAATGTTCAGAGTGCCTTTGACAATGAAAAAGCCACTTCTGAGAAGACACAGTGGAGGGACATGTTTCTAGACTTCCTACTGAATCCAAGACAATCTCAGTAGCTTTAGAATGACAGTATTTTCATGTTGCTGACCTTTGCTTTAATTATATAATTTTCTCAGATAAACTAGTTGCCTTTTCCAGATCTTAAAATATATGACCTAAATGAAGATTGGGGTCCATACCTTAACTATACAAAAAAGTGTTGAAATTAAGCATTACTTAGATATTTTAAAACTTGAAGCACTTACATATTTTTGTCCAAAATGGATTTTTAAAAAATTAATTAATTAATTTTTGGCTGTGTTGGGTCTTCGTTGCTGTCCGCAGGCTTTCTCTAGTTGCAGAGAGCGGGGGCTACACTTCATTGCAGTGCAAGCTTCTCATTGCAGTGGCTTCTCTTGTTGTGGAGCACAGGCTCTAGGTGTGCAGGTTTCAGTAGTTGTGGCGGATGGGCTCAGTAGTTGTGGCTCGTGGGCTCTAGAGCGCAGGTTCAGTAATTGTGGCGCAGGGGCTTAGTTGCTCTGCGGCATGTGGGATCTTCCCGGACCAGGGATCAAACCCATGTGCCCTGCATTGGCAGGCGGATTCTTAACCACTGTGCCACCAGGGAAGTCCCCAAAATGGATTCTTTTGATTCAAAATCTTGTATTTCCCAAGGGTGATACAACTTAGCTTAATGTTATTTATATGTTGAACTTGGGGCTATAGAAATTTCTTTTCCCAGAAGTAAGAGACGTTGAATAGATATTGAAAAGCCCTACAAAGTCCTAAGAAAAAGATCTCCACGATACACTATGACTTCTATGGAAATCTGGAAATGATTCATGTAATCTTCTTGGCTAAGTTGTGAGTATATGTTTCTGAACTTTCCTAATCCTTATTTTACTCTTGTGGGTTGCTTTTGCCAAAAGTTGCAAAATAAAAATTGCTTATATTAGAGCTATAACTGAATATGGACCAAGGAGCTTTCTAAAAATGTAGTTTCAAATAGAAGATTTGCGATTATAGGAGTGATTCCAGGGAGGAGGCGAATGGGGTAGAAATGGTATAAGAAAAGTGGGGAGGGGAAGAAAGCATGGAGTAACTGGGAAGCAGGGAGCACCCTAAATGGATTGCAGAGTTTATGCTGGGAGAAATGAAAGCTAATACTGGGGTCTGTTAGCTTGTTATTTAGGGTTCATTGCAGGAGACAGAAACCATCCTAGATAGTCAAAGCAGTAAGGAATTTAATACAGGGAATTAGGTGCTTACAAAATTTTTAGAATGGAGAAGGAACAGATTCCAGGCTGGGCCTCCAGAAACGTCTTCAGAACAATAAGGAACTGACCTATGGGGGAGCTACCACGCTTGAGGCCTCATAAAGGCTGTGCCAAAGTCAAGACTACTACCACTGCCTCTATTGCCACTGTGCTTTTACCTCTGAACACCCACGAAACTGAAGAATGGATACTCATAGCTGCTCATAGCTTCTACCTTTAGGGAATCAGCTCAATATGATGCTTTCCAATACCCAGGAATCTGAAATGCAGTCACTTCCAAGGTGATGTTTGCTAGCAGAGACTGCCAAGATGATGACCTCTGATTGATATATGCTCTTCTGGCCTGTGGGTATAGCTTGAATGAAGAACCTTAGGCCTGAGGGAGTCAGAGTCATATTTTTAACTTTCTAGTTTTTCCAAATACAAGTGGATGAGACTTTGTGAGCCAATTCACAACTTCCACACATTTGAGTAGGTCATGGAAGGCTGGGACAACAAAACTAAGGAATTAACTTCCTCTTAGAAAGAAAAGTAGCTCACATATATTGAATGCTTACAATATTCCAGGAATAGTTCAAACCACTTTTATATATAGCATCTTGTTCATTTTCCTCAATAGCCCTATGAGAATTTATCTCCAATTTACACATGAATAATTGAGGCACAGAGAGGCTAAATTACTTGAAAAAGATCACAGAGCCATTGTTTGACCTCACGAACTATGTTCTTTAAAAAAATTTTTTTAAATTATTTTTTTATGGTGGTAACATTGATTTATAACATTATATATTTCACGTGTGCAACATTATATATCTAATTTTGTATACCGTACAACGTACTCACCACCAAAAATTTATTTTCCATCTGTAACCGTACTGTTGATCCCCTTTACCCATTCCCCCAATCCCCGCTCCTTCCTCTCTGGTAACCATTACTTTGTTCTCTGTATCTACGTGCCTGTCTTTGTTTGGTTTGATTTGTTCATTTATTTTGTTTTGCTTTGTTTATTAGTTTTTTTATATTCCACATATGAGTGAAATCATACAGTATTTGTCTTTCTCCATCTGACTTATTTCATTTGGAATAATACCTTCAAGTTCCAATCATGTTGTTGCAAATGGCAAGATTTCATTTTTTTATGACTGACTAGTATTCCATTTTGTGTGTGTGTGTGTGTGTGTGTGTGTGTGTGTGTGTGTGTGTGTATACCACATATTTATTCATTCATGCATTGATGGGCACTCAGGCTGTTTCCATATCTTGGTTACTATAAATAATGCTGTGATGAACATGGGAGTGCAGATATCTTTTCGGATTAATGTTCTTCATATTTTTTGGGTAAATACCCAGAAGTGGCATAGCTGGATAATACGGTAGATGAACTATGTTCTTAAATATCATAATTGCTTCTTGGGGGCGGAATCAAAGTAGGCTACCTGGAGGTGGTAATGCCTCAATTAAGTTTTAGCATGAATAGTAGTTTTCCAGGTGAGGAAGATAGGAAAGAGCTTTTTAGGGAAAGTTGTAGAGATATGATGGAGCATGACTCATTTGGTAAGTTGCTGGTAGTTTTGTTTGGCTGCTATCTAGGTCATGGGATGAAGCAGCAAAAGATGGCATTACAGGGACAATCATGGAATAGATTCTAATAGGCCTCTGATTTCCTGCTAAGAGATTTGAATTTTATAGTGATCAGATTTTCATTTTCAAAAGATTAATCTATTTATATCATGGAATATGAGTTACATGGGGGCAAGGCAGTAGTTATTCAGGAATTGATATAGACCAGGTGAGAAATGACGAGAGGGAGGAAGAGCAAGAGGACACAAGAAACATGTACGTAGTAGGACCACAGTTACATAGCGACCAATGGGAGGGAGAAGAAGGAATATGGGATTACTCCCAGATTTCTGGTTCCAGTACCATCCATTTGGTCATTGAGAGGAAGGGAGGCAGGTTCCATTTTGAGCATATTGAAATTGAAGTACCTGTGGAATATGAATGGAAATGGTGGGTAGATTCCAGATTCCAGCTACTGAAAGTGAAAAGTAGAATCAGAAACATTCCGACTATAAAAGCCTCTGCTCTGGATAGCCCCAGGAGGAAAATACATCTGTGGCTTAAGGGGAGGTTAGTGGGTTAACATTGTTAGGCATCCCTCATATATGTTTTCTCATTGTGGACAAAGAGAGATATTCATCATACCTTTGGAGAACTATGAAGACTAAACAGAGTCATTATTTTTTAACTGATAAGGGCCTTGTGCCTAACATTCTCAGGGAACGTTTCTCTATACTCTGTTTTGCTTGGATGAGAACTATCCTCTAGTAACGGACTTGAGGTAGTCATTCCAAGTCTGTTGCTCACAGGGATTTCTAAATGAAGAAAAAGTTTCCCCACTCTCTTTGCCATAAAATAGGGTTAGAGTGGTATATAGCTGGTGTTTTGTTGACCACTGGAAAAACCAGAAGGAAGTTTCATTTAGCTCTCGGTAACAGAGAACTGATTATAGTGATGTGAACACATACAGATTCCTTTTTTTATGTAAAAAAGTCCAGAAATAGATATTCTAGTGCTGGTGAGGCAGCTTCATGAAATCTTCAAGGAGTCTGCTTTCTTTGATCTTCTTTTTCCCCACTATAATAGCATGTGGTTTTCTTTTTAAAAATAGATATATGGTCCAGATGGCTGTTGGATCTCTAGCTATCATATCCACAGTTCCTGGAAACAAGAAAGATGAAGGGTGGAGGGGCAAAAAGGGCCTATTCAACAACCTCTGTTTACACGTCATTTACTAAACTTGGTCACACAACCAAACTAGCCACAAAGAAGGCTGGGAAATTAATTGCACCCATTACTATTCTAAATAAAATCAGAAGAAACCGAGAATGGATATTAGGTAGATAACTAGCAGCCTTTGCCCCAAAAGGATCCCAAAGATCAGTAATCCTCACAGTTATGCATTGATAAATCAGAGACAGAGAAAGACAGAGATAACAAGAATTTTGAACAAGAAATAAACAATAAAATTTCCTTGTATTTTATAACTCCTTTTTGCCTAAAAAATAGATTATTAACCCAAGGGTCTATGAACCTACTCCATAAATGGGATTTATGGGATTTTTTGAAACTCTTGGAATTTGGGGGAAAGCTTTTTTTTTTGGCCATGCCATGCAGCTTGTGGAATCTCCATTCCCCAACCAGGGATTGAACCCGGGCCCTTGGCAGTGAGAGCATGGAGTCCTAACACAGGACCACCAGGGAACTCCCTTGGGGGGAAATTTTTGTGTTTACAGAAATGTGTATAATTTCTTGAGAAAATGGTCAAAATATCGTCTCTCCTGAGAAAACCTTTCTTAACTCGTTAGAATTGTCCTCTCTTCTGGGATTTTAGAATAGTGACAATGCCTAAGATAACCTGGGATATAAGGGTGCCACCATTAGAAGGCCAGATGGAGGAGGTATGGGGTTGGATATGGAGCACATGGAAATGAATTAAGGTATGGATGCAGAACAAAGTTTATCCTTGGGGGTGTAGGACTCTGGCTGCTAACAGAATGGGAACGAGTGTGGCTTATAAGGCTGAAAGCAGTCTGATAATTTTTTAACCTACTTCCCATTTGGGCATTAAAAAAACCTCACTTTATTGAGGTATAATTCACATACAAAAAAACTGTACATATTTAATGTATACTGGGCATTCATAATCCATTCTACCAAGACCCTATATTTGAAATAATGAAAATAATATTTCTTTTTTATGTGTAAGCATGGTTCAATTCCATTATGTGAACTGTAATTATGTTCAAGATTCTCTTCTAAGCATCATAAAAGAGACAAAGTTAATGAAGTCTAATATATTCTGAACCACAAACAGAGATGGCAAAAATAGGAAGACTCTGAATTCACCTCCTCCCATGGACACACCAAAACAATAACAATATACAGAACAACTCTCTCTCAGAAGGACCTGAAGACCTGCAGAAGAGCAGGATATAAAGAAAAAATTAAAGATATAAAGAAAAAAACTACACCAAGGTGGGTAGGAGGGGAAAAGAAACGATCTAGTCAGGACCTGCACCCCTGGTGGATGACCCAAAAGAGGGAGGAGATATCACAAACTTGGAGGTCCTCCCTAAAGAGTGAGGGGTTCAAGCCCCACATTGGGCACACCAGACCTGGTGACTGGCACTGGGAAGATGAGCTCCCTTAACTGGTTTTGAAAGCCAATGGGGTTTATGACTGGGAGAGCCAGAGGGCTGTAGGAAACCAAGACTCCTCTCTTAAAGGGCTCGTGCACACATTTAACTTGCTCTGAGTCCCAGCTCAGAGGCAGCAGATTGAAAAGCTCCTGGCACTCTAGATGGCCTGCCAAGGCTACTCCAGCATGTCCCCCCAGCCCACACCCAGCTCCAGCTCCAATCCCCCTGCCGAGAGGGTGGCCCCCTGCATGCCCTGAGAGAGGTGCTGGTTTGTGTGCTGAGCTCTGGTTCTAGCCTGTCTGGTTCCAGCGCCCCCTCTATGCCCCTCCAAGGCAGTGGCCCCCAGAGCACCCCAGAAGAAACCTTGGCCTGCACCAGACTCTGGCTCTAGCCCTTCAGCTCCAAACCTCCTGCCAAAGGGGTAGTCTCTGGCACACCACAGAAGAAGCTCTGGCCTGTGCTAGGCTCCAGCTGTAGCCCCTCTAGTTCCAGTCCTCCCACCCTTCCCACCAGGCTACAGTCCCTGGCACACGCTGAACTCTGGATCAAGCCCACCCTACCAAGATGGCTGCATAAGCACGCCTCAGAAAAAGTCTCAGCCACACTTATTACAGCTTCAGTCACAGAGACAAACACAGAAAGTCAGACAAAAGTCAGACACAGAAAGAAGACAGAGGAATATGCTTCAAATGAAAGAACAAGAAAAAGCCTGAGGAAAAAACCCTAATAAAATGGAAATAATTAGTTTACCTGATAAAGAGTTCAAAGCAACAGTCATAAAAATGCTCACTGGAGGTAGGAGAAGAATAGAGAGACACATGAGAACTTCAACAAAGAGTTAGAAAATATAAAAAAGATCTAATCAGAGTTGAAGAATACAATAAATAAAATAAAAGTACACTAGAAGGAATCAACAGCAGATTAGGTGATACAGAAGAATGAATAAGTGACCTGGAAGACATAATAGTGGAAATCACCCCATCAGAACAGCAAAAAGAAAAAAAGAATTTTTAAAAAATGAGGATAGTTTAAGGGACCTCTGGGACAACATCAAGTGTGCTAGCATTTGCATTATAGGGGTCCCAGAAAAAGAAGAAAGAGAGAAAAGGGCAGAAAGAGTATTTGATGAAAAAATAATGGCTGAAAACTTTCCTAACGTGGAAAAGGAAACAGATGTCCAGGTCCAGGAAGCACAGGGAGTCCCAAACTAGATGAACCCCAAGAGATACACACCATGACATATATATCATAATTAAAATAGCAAAAGTTAAAGAGAGAATTTTAAAGACAGCAAGAGCAAAACAAAAAGTCACATACAAGGGGAAAAGGTTATCATAAGTCTATATAGACCCAAAAGCCTATCAGCAGATGTTTTAGCAAAAACTTCACAGGCCAGAAAAGAGTGTCATAATATATTTAAAGTGCTGAAAGGGAAAAAACTTACAACCAGGGATACTCTACCCGGCCAGGTTATCATTCAGAATTGAAAGAGAGGTAAAGAGTTTCCCAGACAAGCAAAAACTAAAAGAGTTCATCACCGCGAAACTGGCATTACAAGAAATGTTAAAGGGTCTTCTTTCGGTGAAAAAGAAAAGGTCATAACAAGAAATAAGAAAATATATGAAGGGAAAAATCTCAAATCTCCCTGGTAAAGGCAAATGCATAGTAAAGGCAGTGGATCAACAACTTAAAAAGCTAGTATGAAGATTAAAAGACAAAAGTCATAAAATTAACTATAACTATAATGAGTAGCTAAGGGATATGCAAAAAGATGTAAAATATGATGTGAAAAACAAAATGTGGAGGGGGAGTAAAAAGGTAGAGCTTTTAGAATGTGTTTGAAGTTAAATGACTATTAGCTTAAAACAAATCCAGTTGACTCTTGAACAACACAAGTTTAAACTGTGTGGGTCCACTTATATGCAGATTTTTTCCAGTAAATGTATTGGAAATTTTTTTTGGAGATTTGTGACAATTTGAAAAAAGTTGCAGATGAACCATGTGGCTTAGAAATATTGAAAAAATTAAGAAAAAGTTAGGTATGTCATAAATGTATAAAATATACATTTTTATATCTACTAAAATAGACTAGTAGATACTAGTCTATTTTATCATTTGCTACTTTAAAATATACACAAATCTATTACAAAATGTGAAATTTTACCAAAACTTACACACACACACAGAGACTGTACATGGCACTGTTCACAGTTGAGAGAAATGTAAACAAACGTAAAGATGCAGCATTAAACCATAACTGCATAAAATTCACTGCAGTGTGTATTGTAATCCTGTAATAATTTTGTAGCCACCTCCTGTTGTTATTGTGGTAAGCGCAAGTGTTGTGAGTGTCCACTTGAGACATCGTGTGATGCTAATCATCTCTATGTGAGCAGTTAGCCTCTTTAGTAAATTGTGTATTGCAGTAACAAGTGATGTCTAGTGGTTCTAGCATATATTTCATCATGTTTAGCCCAATACCATAAACCTTGAGTAACACCATGGGACACATATAATGTGCCACCAGTGATGCTGGAAGTGCTCCCAAGAAGCAGAGAAAAGTCATGACATTATAAGAAAAAGTTGAATTGCTAGATATATACTGTAGATTGAGGTCTGCAGCTATGGTTGCCTACCATTTCCAGATAAATGAATCCAGTGTAAGGACCATTGTAAAAGAATAAAAGGGAATTTGTGAAGCCATTGCTGCAGCTATGCCAGCAGGTGCAAAAACCTTGTACTTTTTGTAAAATATCTTTTTAGCTCGAATTGAAAATGCAGCTTTTATGTGGGTACAGGATTGCTATAAGAAAGACATACCTATAGATTCTAATATGACTTGAGAAAAACCAAAGTCATTATATGACAACTTAAAGCAAAAGTGAAGGAACTAAAGGTGGAGAAGTTATGCCAGCAAAGGATGGTTTGATAACTTTAGAAAGAGTCTTGACTAAAAAAAATTAAGATAACAGCAGAAGCAGCTTCTGCCAACCACAGATGCCATTAAGAAAATCATTAAAGAGAAAGGATATCTGCCTGAACAGGTTTTTAGTGCATATGAAAGTGCCTTGTTCTGGGGGGAAAAATGCCACAAAGGACATTTATCAGCAAGGAAGAGAAGCAAGCACCAGGATTTAAGGCAGGAAGGGATAGGCGAACTCTACTATTCTGTGCAAATGCAGTCAAGTTTATAAACAGGACTGCTTCTATCTATAAAGCTGCTAACACCTAAGCCTTGTAGGAAAAAGACAAACACCAGCTGCCAGTCTTTCATTTGTACAACAAGATGGGCTGGACAATGAGAACACTTTTTCTGAATTGGTTCCATCTATGCTTTGTCTTTGAAGTCAGGAAGAACCTTGACAGTAAGGGTCTGCCTTTTAAAGTTCTTTTGTTTTTGGACAATGCCCCTGGCTATGCAGAACCCCATGAGTTCAACACTGAAGGTGTCAATGTGGTCTACTTGCCCCCAATCACAACTTCTCTAATTCAGCCTCTAGATCAGGGGCTCCTAGAACATCATGAAAGTCTGGAAGGATTATATCATTGAAGATGCCACCACTGTAATAGAAAAAGCTGTGAAAGCCATCAATCCTGAAACAATAAATTCCTGCTGGAGAAAAAACTGTGTCCAGGTGTTGTGCATGACTTCACAGGAGTTATGGCAAAGCCAATCAAGGAAATCATGAAAGAGATGGTGGATATGGCAAAAAAAAGGAGGGGGCTGAAGGGTTTCAAGGTATGGATCTTGGAGAAATTCAAGAACTAATAGACACCACACCAGAGGAATGAACAGAGGATGACTTGATGAGTGCTTCCAAACCAGTGCCAGACAATGAGGAAGAAGACATAGAAGAAGCAGTGACAGAACAAACTGACATTAGACAATCTGGAAGAAGATTTCTGATTACTCAAGACTGCTTTTAACTTCTTTTATGACATGGACCCGTCTATGGTATGGGCACTGAAACTAAAGCAAATGGTGGAAGAAAGACTGATATCATATAGAAACATTATTAGAGAAATGAAAAAGCAAAAACGTCAGACAGAAATTATGATGTATTTCCATAAAGTTATACCAAACGTACCTGCCTCCCCTTCCACCTCCTCCAACTCTTCTGCCTCTGCCACCCCTGAGACAGCAAGAACGACCCCTTCTCTTCTTCCTCCTCCTCAGCTTACTCAATGTGAAGATGATGAGGATGAAGAACTTTATAATGATCCACTTCCACTGAATGGGAACTCCCCAAATTAGAGTATAACCTTTAAAGATTGTGAATCACTATACTGTACACCTGTAACTTATATAATAGTGTACATCAACTATACTCGAATAGAAAAGAATAATAATAAAAGACACAAAATCTTTTGGATGTGGCCAAAGCAGTTCTAAGAGAGAAGTTGATAGCGATACAATTCTACAACAAGAAAAAAAAGTCTCAAATAAACAACATAGCGTTATATCTAAAGGAATTAGAAAAAGAAGAACAAATAAAGCCCAAAATTAGTAGAAGGAAGGAAATAATAAAGATCAGAGCAGAAATAAATGAAGTAGAGACCACAAATCCAATAGAAAAGATCAATGAAACTAAGCTCTGGTTCTTTGAAAAGATAAACAAAATTGATGAACCTTTAGCTAGACTCATTAAGAAAAAAAGGGAGAGGGCCCAAATAAATAAAGTTAGAAATGAAAGAACAGAAGTAACAACTGCTATTATGGAAATATAAACAATCATAAGAGAATATTATGAATAATTGTATCCCAACAAAGTGGGCAATCTAGAAGAAATGGACAAATTCCTAGAAACCTACAATATTCCAAGACTGAATCAGAAAGAAATAGAAAATCTCAACAAATTACCAGTAATGAAATTAAATCAGTAATAATAATAATAAAAAACTCCCAACAAATAAAAATCCAGGACCAGACAGGTACACAGGGGAATTCTACCAAACATTTAAAGAAGAATTAATACCTATTCTTCTCAAACTATGTCATAAAAAAACTCATTCTAAGAGGCTATCATTACCCTGATACCAAAACCAGACAAATACACCACAAAATAAGAAAATTATAGCCCAATATCCCTGATGAATATAGATGCAAAAATCCTCAACAAAGAATTAGCAAACCAAATTCAACAATACATTAAAAAGGTCACACATCATGATTAAGTGGGGTTAATTACAGGGATGTAAGGATGGTTCAATATCTGCAAATCAATCAACATGATACAAGACATGAGCAAAATGAAGGATGAAAATCACATGACTATCTCAATAGATGCAGAAAAAGCATTTGACAAAATTCAACATCCATTCATGATAAAAACTCAATAAAGCAGGTATAGAGGGAACATACTTCAACATAATAAAAGTCATTTATGACAAACCCACAGCTAATATTATACTCAATGGCGCAAAGCTGAAAGATTTTCCTCTAAGATCAGGACAAGATGAGAATGTCTATTCTTGTCACTTTTACTTAACATAGTATTGAAAGTCCTAGCCACAGAAATCAGACAAGAAAGAGAAATGAAAATCATCCAATGTGGAAAGGAAGAAGTAAAAGTGTCACTGTTTGCAAATGACATAATACTATGTATAGAAAACCCTAAAGATTCCACCAAAAAACTATTAGAACTAATAAATGAATTCAGTAAAGTTTCAGGATACAAAATTATTATACAGAAATCTGCTGCATTTTAACATACCAATAATGAACTATTAGAAAGAGAAATCAAGAAAACAATTTTATTTACAATTGCATCAAGAAGAATAAAACACCTAGGAATAAATCTACCCAAGGAAGTTAAAGATCTGTATTTGGAAAACAAGATATCGATGAAAGAAATTGAAGATAACACAAATAAATGGAAAGATATTCCATGATCATGGGCTGGAAGAATTAATATTGCTAAACTGTCTATACTACCCAAAGCAATCTACAGATTCAATGCAATCCTTTTCAAAATACCCATAGCATTTTTCACAAAACTAGAACAAATAATTTAAAAATTTGTATGGAACCACAAAAGACCCTGAATAGTCAAAGCAATCCTGAGGAAAAAAAGAACAAAGTAGGAGGTATCATGCTCCCTGATTTCAAACTATAACAAAGCTACTGTAATCAAAACAGTATGGTGCTGGCACAAAAACAGATGCATAGATATATGGAATAGAGAGCCCAGAAATAAACCCATGTTTATAATGTCATTAATCTATGACAAAGGAGGCAAAAATATACAATGGAAAAAAGACAGTCTCTTCAATATGTGGTGTTGGGAAAACTGCACAGATGAAAGAATATAAAAGAATGAACTAGATTATTTTCTCCCACCATGTACAAAAACAAATTCAAAATGAATTAAAGACCTAAATATAAGACCTGAAACCACAAAACTCCTAGAAGAAAACATAGGCAGAACACTCTGACATAAGTTGTAGCAATATTTTTTTGGGGGGGATCTATCTCTTTAGGCAAGGGAAATAAAGGCAAAAATAAACAAATGGAACTACATTAAACTAAAAAGGCTTTGTACAGCGAAGGAAACCATCAACAAAATCAAAAGGCAACTTAGTGAATAAAAGAAGATATTTGCAAATTATATGTCCAATAAGGTGGTAATTTCCAAAATACATATAGAATGAATACAACTTAATATAAAAAAATGGGCAGAAGACCTGAATATACATTTTTCCAAAGATGACATACAGATAGCCAACAGGGACATGAAAAGATGCTCGATATCACTAATTATTAGTGAAATACAAGCAAAAGCCACAATGAGATATCATCTCACGCCTGGGCTATCATCAAAAAGACAACAAATAATAAATGTTGGTGAGGATGTGGAGAAAAGGGAACCCTAGCACACTTTTGGTGGGAATGTAAATTAGTA
This sequence comes from Phocoena phocoena, assembly GCF_963924675.1. Lineage (NCBI taxonomy): Eukaryota > Metazoa > Chordata > Mammalia > Artiodactyla > Phocoenidae > Phocoena > Phocoena phocoena. The sequence goes on from NC_089229.1 coordinate 52,695,949, forward strand.
CAGCCACTATGGAAAACAGAATGGAGGTTTCTCAAAAAATTAAAAATAGAACTATCATATGATCCAGCAATTCCATTCCTGTGTATTTTTCAAAGAAAATGGAAACACTAATTTGAAAAGATATATGCGCCCCGATGTTTCTTGCAGCATTATTTACAATTGCTAAGGTATGGAAGCAACCTAAGTGACCATCAACAGATGAATAGATAAAGAAGATGTGGTATATATATATATATATATATATATATACAATGGAATATTACTCAGCCATAAAAAAGAATGAAACCTTGCCATATGCGACAACATGGATGAACCTGTATGGTATTACACTAAGTGAAATAAGTTAGACAGAGAAAGACAAATACTGTATGTTTTCACTTATATGTGGAATCTAAAAAAACCCAAAAGAACAAATATTACAAAACAGAAGTAGACTCACAGATACAGAGAACAAACCAGCGGCTGCCAGAGGGGAGGGTGGTGGGGCATGAACGAAATATGTGAAGGGGATCAAGAGGTACACACTATCAGTTATAAAATAAATAAGTCAGAGGAGCAATATACAGCACAGGGAATATAGTCAATAATATTATAATAACTTTGTATGGTGCATAATATAAAAATATAAAATCACTATGCTTTATACCTGAAACTAATATTGTCGGTCAACTGTATTCAATTAAAAAAAAAAACTCAAACCAAATCAAGCCAAACCAAAACAAAATACAAAAAAACTAGTATTATAAATTGGGTGGCTTAAACTACAGAAATTTATTTCCTCCAAGTTCTGGAAACTGTATATCTGAGATCAAGGTTGTCGGCAGGTTTGGTTTCTTCTCCCCTTGGCTTGTAGGTGATTGCCTTCTACATGTTTCCCTACATAAGTCTTCTCTGTGTTTTTGTGTCCTAATCTTTTAAAAAAATTATTTATCTATTTTACTTTTGGCTGCCTTGGGTCTTTGTTACCACGCGCAGGCTTTCTCTAGTTGCGGCGAGTGGGGGCTACTCTTCGTTGTGGTGCGCGGGCTTCTCATTACGATGGCTTCTCTTGTTGCAGAGCATGGACTCTAGGCGTGCAGGCTTCAGTAGTTGTGGCACGCAGGCTCAGTAGTTGTGGCACACGGGCTTAGTTGCCCCGTGGCATGTGGGATCTTCCCGGACCAGGGATTGAACCCGTATCCCTTGCATTGGCAGGCTGATTCGTAACCACTGCGCCGCCAGGGAAGCCCCTGAAATCTTTTAAAATCTTATTTATTAAAAATAAGTGATGTATGTTCAACTTATTAAAAGTTTAATTTATTAGATATATTAGTACTATTTAGCACTTAGGAGGTTTTAGTTGTTTGAGCAGAGTACTTAACAAAGGGAAATTAATTAAATTAGTTTAAAATGCTGCCGTTTTTAATTAAGTTTGCAAGTAGGATCAAACATTATTCAAAGACCCCTTGAAAGTTATTGTAAAAATTTGTTAATAGTTTTATCCATTATCAGAATAAATTTTGCCAATTAAACTTAAATGGGAACCTTCAGGTTCTCACCTCCTTGTGGCAGCTCAAGGGAAAGGGCATTCCTCTTGGCATCTGTACAGACACAGTGAAGGCACAGAAGTAATATTGGAGAATTACACAGAGATTCTTTCAAATAAATTTATGGCTTATGACATAGACTCAGAAAATTTTGTGGATCTCACTTCCCATGTTCTTCTCTCCCAAGCTTCTTTTGCTGTGATGATGAACACCAGTAGATCTGGCAAAGTAGGCAGAGCCCATGTACACATAGGTGTGACTTGGGTAGTCTCAGAGGGTGGGTGAAAAACCACCTCTAATTCCCTCAAAACAGAAGAGTTACTAGACAAGACATAGCCTTCCAGTTGGAGAAATAAAGTAAGTCTCAACAACTGGTCCCTTATGTTTTACTGGACAAACACAATGGCCATTTTCAACTGTTAACAGTACCCCTTGAAACGGATTTTCGATATTTGCTCACTTATGACCATCCTTTCCTCTTCTGAGTATCATGGTATTTCCGCCTTAGTAAATGAACCCCCTCTCCAAGGCATAAGTGTGATAAGACCCACTTCTCCGGTGAATACCAATCACAAGGCAATTTTTTCTGAGGGGCCTTAGCTTGTACCTCTACATAAAAGAAAACCTGTAATTTTGAGGTTTTTAAGGCATTGGATATGCTAGCTATCTAGCTACTGGTTGGTGAGTGTCTTCTCCATTTTCTTTATGCAGTACAACTGTTAAACTAAATAGAAAGACTTATTTTAGACTCTGAGTCTGTGATGTCTTTTCCACAGTAGCAGAGGATAATATGAAACTTTTGTCTACTCATAAACCTCTTTGTGGTAGAGAGAATAAAACCTTATTACACCGATTTTTAAAAGCATGTGTGTTTTCATTTTTATTGTAAATATTTTTCAGTTTTATTATTCTCTTTCAGTAAACAAGTTTTGTTCATTTTGCTTCTTTGCATTTCTCACTATTGAGTGTACAAAGTGTTATAGCCTCTTACTCTAAAATTATTTGATTTCATATTTAGTGGTGACTTTATTTCTAGGTTTCTGTGTTTTCCTAAATACCAACCAAGTATAAAATCTGATTGTCAGATACATTTCTGCCCCTCTCTTCTTTGAATTACTAGAATTTAAATACAGCTCAGCCTGCTAAAACAGAAGTGTTTTGTGAAATCCCTGACTTAATACATATTCAAATATACTTAAAATTTTAATGTAGAAATCACCACATTATAGTTGGCCAAATTATAGTATAATTCAATCAGTTACTAGACAGCTTTTCAAAACAAATGGAGACCAGTTCATTGCAGAATGGTAATTAAATGTGCAACTGAAACCTGTGACTTAATAAATGTTTTGAAGTTTAATTCAAAGCCTCCATATGCTCTGCAATATTAGCAAGTTCTCTTGTCAGTTAGAGTGGCATTTTAATTTTTATACTGGCAAACTGGATTTAAGAATATAAATTTTCTTCAGACTCATCTAGTCAGCAGAGAAGCTGAAAAGAAATCTGCATCTTTGGGTTTCTAATTTTGTTTCATAAAATTTTTCTTTTCGCAGTTCTTTTTCAATCAATAAACCAAAAAAAATAGTGTTTATTGAGCATCTATGTTGAGGCCTTATAAGAAGTAGTACACATTAAAATTGTTTTATTATTTCAAATAATAACTAGGAGCAATCTGGAGTGTGGCCAGGAATTGGGAACAATTGATAAGGGGAAGATCAGGCAATAGGCCATTGCAACGGTCCTGCTAGACATTCTGAAGACTTGAAATAAGGTAGTGGCAATAAAGATGGGGAGAGAGACTGTGTAAGTTAGTTCCATGATAAGATTGACTTAATTTGGTGCCTTGTGAGATACAAATATTGAGGCTGAAATAAAGGTTGAAGATACTATTGACCTGTTAATATGGGTGACTAAGTGAATGCATGCCTTTTACCAATATTTGGAGGGCTCAATAAACATTATATTTTCCAGCCTTCCTTGCAAATAGAAGTGGCTATGTTACTAAATTCTGATCAATAATATTAAACAGAAGCTATTGGATTGAACTTATGGGAAAGATCCTTAAGAGAGATCAGACAGCTTTTGCCCTTCTTCCCTTTCTCCCTCATTTCTGATTGGCCTGGAATGTGGATGTGATGACTAAAGGTCTAGGGCCATCTTGGGCAAAAAAAGCAACCATGAGGATGAAAACCACTCACTGATGATGGTGAATAAGAAAGATGGAAGGAGGCCAAGTGTCTGATGACTATGGAGCCGGCCACAGTCCTAGACTACTTACTTCCTGATACCTTTAATGTGAAAGAAATATAAACCTACATCTTGTTTAGAAATTTCTTTCTGCAGCCAAACCTAATCTTAATTGATATAGGATTCTTTCATGAATTTCCTTTTGAACAAGTTAAATATGAGGACATCCAGATGTAGATATCAGTTGGATAGTTAACAAATGCACTGTAATTTCCTCAAGAGCCTGAGACAAAGCAGATGCTCAAAAAATATTTATTTAATGAGCTCAAGAGAGCGGCCTGGAGGTGAAAGCTTTTTGAATTATTGGCAAATGAATGGTGGTTGTAGAATAACTCCACTTAATGGATATTATGTAGAATAAAAAGGCTAGCAAAGATAGAACATATATCTATATTTATATATCTGTCCTATTGAAGTTCCATAATAAGGAAAAGTAGTTGTAGCCCACTACTTATGCCAACGTTATACAACTGATGATAATGTGAGCACCAACTATGACCCCATTGGGATGATGAGGGAAGGGTAATAAAGTGAAGGAGATCATATCAAAGAGTCAAAGAATAATGACAAAACCAACAAATCAAGAAGTGGCATCACACACACATTTAGGGATACAGAGGAAATGAAAAAGAAACAGCCTAAGAGTTGAAAATGGTTGCCCCTGGGGGCATTAAGTGGGAGTGGTATGTTGGAAAGGAGAATTGCTCTTTTGGGATCTACCTTGTGGTAGTCGTTGATTTTTGAGAACGACGTGCAGCTATTAAAACAATTACAACTATTTTTGATAATAAAAAGATATCTTTGATATTATTCTACTGTCTATACAGTGGAAAGCTATTTTCAAAGATATAACAGAGAGGAATATAAAGGAACCAAAAGAGTAAAAAGAAGTAAGTATATCAGAGGCCATCCTGTTAACTTTATTTTATAAAGGGACATGAAGATGAAGGAAAATGCAAATGACAATAAACCTCAAAACAGATGGAAGAAATAAGATTAGAATGAAGATGGCTTTTTGCTTTTGAGTTTAAAACAGAAATCCAGTTCTAAGCATTCTATTGCTGACATACAATGAACACTCCAAATACTTTGTCTCAGCAAAAACAATTTGTAGAAAAGCTGCAATTCTATATTCTTCAAGTGAGTAGATTAGATTTTAAATTTGAGGAAAATAGAATTCAAGAGATTAAGAAAAAGGATGGAGAACAGTTATAAGAAGCTCACCAAAATATTGCTGATAAAATTGATACGAGATGTGAAATCCAATAAAGGGTCATTATTTGGAAAAGGAATCATTGTCAAATATCTTTAGAATAAAAAGGCCAGAAAATAGAAGAATAAATAAATAAATAAATAAATCAGAAGCAAAGGCTCATTAATAAGTGGGGGTGGACCAAAAGAAGTAACTTTTAATGACAACCTTTGGTAATTATTGATCTGTTTTGGCTTAAAATCATGTATTTTTGTGCTTACGTACCACTCTCTTCTAGTTTCTTTTTGTCTCCTTTCTTGCCTTCTTCTAAGTTTATTACTTTTTGCCCTTCCATTGTTTCCCCTTTATTTGTTTGAATTTTAATTAAAGACATCTTCTAAAAATAATGGTGATATTAACATTTCTTTTCTCCGTTAAGAAAAAAATTGATAATATTAGTTTGAAGTACAAGTTATTTGGCAATTAATTCATTTATGTGCTGTCCAAATACACTTTAAAAATTGTAGTTTATGTTCGAAGTCGATTTATCCTATATTGACTTTGGGTTATTATATATGCATGGAAAAAAGAACAAACAAACAAACAAAAAAACCTAAACAAACAAAAAAACCTAAACAAACAAAAAAACCTAAACTTCTTCTGAAGTAACACTGAGCAAGTAAAAACCAATAACACTATATCTGTACTGTCTCTAACTTACGTTCATATTATCACTCTGAAATTGTCCAGATATTACTATTATTTATAGAGCCTGAGGTTAATACATCTGGATTAGTCTTTTTTCATAGTGAGCATTTTATATGAACTTCTATGGACTAATCTCCAAATAATTTGAAACAAACTATATTACACATTACATGTAATTTGGATGTGGAATGGTTTTAAGGGTGTTTATATAGGTTTGAGTAACTCCAACTTTACTAGATAAGTCTATGAACTGAAAATCATATACCTGGAGAGGGTTCTTAAAATCTCATTTGATCCAGTTCTATGCCTCTATACAGATGTCATTATTGCCATTTTGTTTCTGGAGGAAATGAGGCCCAGATTAGTTAAACCGATGGCTTATGCACTCACAATCAGTAAGTGACAGAGGGAAAAGGGAGCACTGAGAGTCTTACAGTCTTCCAGTAAAGTACAGTAATCCTCTTTCTGGTGCACTTTAGATCAGAAATCAGGATGGGAAGCAAATAATCCTGGGTAGGCATTTATTTATTTATTTATTAAGATAAATAAATTTATTTATTTATTTTTGGCTGCATTGGGTCTTAGTTGCTGCATGCGTGCTTTCTCTAGTTGCGGTGAGCGGGGGCTACTCTTTGTTGCAGAGCATGGGCTCTAGGTGCACGCATGGGCTAGTAGTTGTGGCACACAGGCTCAGTAGTTGTGGCTCACAGGCTCTAGAGCGCAGGCTCAGTAGTTGTGGCGCATGGGCTTAGTTGCTCTGCAGCATGTGGGATCTTCCCAGAACAGGGCTCAAACCCACGTTCCCTGCACTGGCAGGCAGATTCTTAAGCACTGTGCCACCAGGGAAGTCCCTCTGGGTAGGCATTTAGGTATCTGTTTTTCCATATCTTCAAAGTCAGTTCATTTCTGTCTTTTCCCCAAAATCAAAGGGAAAAGAGAGATTTACACTCTTCAGTGGAACTGATTTCACTCAAAGTGAGGATTTCATAATTTTCCATTTCTTCCTGACCTTTGCTGATCCATTAGCTAGAGGAAAAGAATAAGATTAGGAAGGGTTCTATTTTCAGATGTCTTGATAACATTCCAGTGATTCCTCTTTCAATCTCTTGAGTGGGACTCCCATAGTCAAATCCGACACATGCAGTTTAATACTTCAACACGCACTAATATACATGTGCTTTTAATAGGTATTTGATTTAGTGGATACTATTTATAAAATGCTCTGAAGGACCAGTCAATTGTCTTAATCTCACCACATATATTTGTCATCCATTGGTAAATGGATACCCAGTTTTAATGTATCATTTCATTGGGTCTTCTTCTAACCTATAAAAATTCAATTTAACAAGAAGACAATGCAGTTCAAATTTGGGGAGGAGTAATACCCAATTTCACCAAACTTATTTACAAATGAAGAAATCTACTTGGATTTCAGTTCCATTCTGCATTATGCTACTCTTAGGAAAGTTGCTTTAAAAGTCCTGCTCCATTAGGCACTTTTAAAATTTTTTAATAAATTTATTTATTTAATTTATTTATTTTTGGCTGTGTTGGGTCTTCGCTGCTGCATGCAGGCTTTCTCTAGTTGCGGCGAGCGGGGGTTACTCTTTCTTGCAGTGCGCGGGTTTCTCATTGCGGTGGCTTCTCTTGTTGCAGAGCATGGGCTCTAGGCTCACAGGCTTCAGTAGTTGTGGCACACGGGCTCAGTAGTTGTGGCTTGCAGGCTCTAGAGCACAGGCTCTGTAGTTGTGGCGCATGGGCTTAGTTGCTTCACAGTATGTGGGATCTCCCCAGACCAGGGCTCAAACCCGTGTCTCCTGCATTGGCTGGAGGATTCTTTTTTTTTTTAACATCTTTATTGGGGTATAATTGTTTTACAACAGTGTGTTAGTTTCTGCTTTATAACAAAGTGAATCAGCTATACATATACATATATCCCCATATCTCCTCCCTCTTGCATCTCCCTCCCATCCTCTCTATCCCACCAGGTGGACACAAAGCACGGAGCTGATCTCCCTGCGCTATGTGGCTGCTTCCCACTAGCTATCTATTTTACATTTGGTAGTGTATATAGGTCCATGCCGCTCTCTCGCTTTGTCCCAGCTTACCCTTCCCCCTCCCTGTGTGCTCATGTCCATTCTCTACGTCTGCGTCTTTATTGGCAGGAGGATTCTTAACAACTGTGCCACCAGGGAAGCCCGGCACTTTTTTTTAGTGACCTGCAAACTTACATGTGCCAATAGTTTTCATATTCGTTTTGTTCTAGAGCCAAATAGAATTATTAATAACTTTGTGAAATGTTTTATACAAATGTTAAAGATTAACAAATGGTGTAATGGATGATTTCATATCTCCATGGTACATCAGCATTTAGGACAGAACATCAGCATTCCAGTACTGCGCACAGCCATTCCCACAAAGTCTATTTGAAGCATTCTTTACACTTTGGCTTTGGCTAGGCTACAAGAGTGCCACTAATGGATGCAATAAAATATTTTAAGATTAGCCCTTTCCTGGCATGACCTAGTATTGTATTTCTCAAACTAGAATCCCAGACCACTGTGATCCACAGTTACATTCTTACAAGAATTTAAAAATTTTATATTTTATTTCAATGAAAATCTTAAAAAAACACAGGTATATTTGGGGTTGTCTACATGCCTACTTTATAACCAAATGTGGTAGTTTCAGATCTCACGTTTGGTTTTGTGTTGTTCATGGGATAGTCTTAAGTGAGGTTGTTTAAATTTTAGTGGGGGAATAGACTCTTCTGATCACTGGGGTCAGTGAATGTATTCTCAAGGTCAAAGAATTCTCTGACCTGGTCTGGCTCATTAGAAATGAAGACAAAGCTATTGCTTTCTACAGTGCTTTGGAGAGAAGTCTGTGAATTGATAAATATTTAATCACACATTTTTTGGGTGTTATCTTTTCTAATCATTTTCTCAGACCCCTATCTTTATTAGGCCATGTAAAACTGCCTTGATTAAAAGTGTAGATATCCACTTGCAAATAATGTCATACTTTTCATACACCGTACTTTAAAAGAAATACACCAGACACAAAAATCAACTCAAAATGGATTAACAGCTTAAACATAAGTCCTGAAAACTCCTGGAAGAAAACATAGGGAAAAACTTTATGACATTGTTTTTGGCAGTGTCTACACAGATATGATATCAAAAGCACAGACAACAAAAGCAAAAATTAACAAGTGAGACTACATCAAACTAAAAAGATTTTGCACAAAAGAGGAAACAATCAACAGAGTGAAAAGGCCAACTGATGGACTGGGAGAAAATATTTGCAAACCATGTATTTGATAAGCAATTAATCTCCAAAATATATAAGGAACTCCTTCAACTCAACAACAACAAAACAAAACCCAAACTCATAACCTAATTACAAAATTGGCTAAGGATTTAAATAGACATTTCTTCAAAGACGACATATAAATGGTCAATAGGTATATGAAAAAATGCTCACTGTCACTAATTATCAGAGAAATTCAAATTAAAACACAATGAGGTATCACCTTGCACTTGTCAGGATAGCTATTACCAAAAAAAAGAAAAGACAGCAAGTGTTAGTAAGGACGTGGAGAAAAGGGAACACTTGTACACCGTGGTGGGAATACATAATGTGCAGCCATTATGGAAAACAGTACGGAGGTTCCTCAAAAAATTAAAAATAGAACTACCATATGTTCCAGCAATCCCACTTCTGGGTATTTATTCAAAAGAACGGAAATCAGGATCTTGAAGAGATATTAGCACTCCCATATTCATTGCGGCACTATTCACTATAACCAAGATGTGGAAAAAACATAAATGTCCATTGACAGATAAATGGCTAAAGAAAATGTGGTATATACACATAATAAAATGCTAGTCAGCCTTAGAAAAGAAGGACATTCTGCAATATGTGACAACAATGATGAACCTTGAGGACATTACGCTAAGTGAAACAAGCCAGTCATAGAAAGACAAATACTGCATGATTCAACTTTTATGAGCTATCTAAAAGAGTCAAATTCATAAAATCAAGGAGTGGAATGGTGGTTCCAGGGGCAGGGGGGAGGTAGAAATGGGGATTTGCTAATCAACGGGCATAAAATCTAAACGACTTTGAGTAAAAAATGACCTCTCGACAACTCTGTTCTGTAACAATTTTCTTGATATTCTGAATTCCATTTCCTTTGAAATCAAAGTGTAATCTACTAACTTAATAGTCTCCACTACCATAGTAATGAATCATGTTCTGACTAGTGGCATATATTCATGAATATAGTAGCTGGAAATGATTCAGCAAATTGTTTGCTGAGGATATCTTAATAATGTTTGTTGAGTTCACTGTCAGGTTCCTGGTCTAAACAGAAGGAATAAGGAGTTTGAACATCCTTACCACAACAGTTAATATTTATTGTCACTTGCGTTGTTGACACAGTGAGCATAATGCTTCTGGGGTATAATCAAATCTAATACAACATCCTATGAGAGTTGATACTCTTATTATCTGAATCCATTGTAAATGATTCTAATCCCCCTGATTTCCTACAGTTACCACTTTGTCCAGGGAAGTCCCTCCACCCTGCCTCCTAACCTCAGCTAATAACTTTGCCTTTATTCCACATCATTACAAAACCTAAGGCCATAAGGTGCCAACTCCTTCATCTTGCAACCACCAACTCTACAAACTTAACCTGCAACTGAGCTCATCTTCTCCCTCTTTCTACCCATTACAACTAACAAAGAACTAGTCCTTACATTTTGTAGAACCCATCACCTGTATCCTTTTTGGTGTGTGTGCATAAAAATTTTTTTCCAGTTTTATTGAGATATAAGTACATACATCACTGTATAAGTTTGAGGCATACAGCATGATGGTTTGATTGGCATACACTGTGAAGTGATTACCCCAATAGATTCAGCTAACATCCATAATTTCAAATAGATACGATAAAAAGAAAAGAAAGCAAAAAAAAGAAAAAAGGGAAAACTTTTTCCTAGTAATGAGAACACTTAGGATTTAACTGTACCCTTTTTAAGAATATTAAACCTTGGGTCTCTCTCTCTCTTGCATTATCTCTCTATCATGGATCATTCCCATCAACATGCAAATATGTTTTAGAATCTTGATTATTTATTAGTTTTTCCTGATGGGTTGTTGGCTTTCCTTTTACTTTTAGAAGTACTTTATATTTTATGCATAATTACCTTTTCTTAGAAATGTTACAGATATATTCTGGTTTTTGTTTGTCTTTAACTTTATTTATTAAGTATGTTGATATAAATTTTCAAAAATTTTTTTAAATAACCAGAGCTTTAGTTTACTCCCTTTATTGTTTCAGGGATTTGTGAATCGCTTAATAGGATCTTTTTCCAATGCAAAATTTTCAAAATATTTTTCTGTTTTCTTCCAGTATTTTTTTCGTTTTATGTACACATTATTTAGAACTTATCTTTGTGTATGATATGTTAATTATCTATTTTTACATTTTATTTTCAGATCTATAGCTAAGTATCTTAATGACATTTGCTAAATAGTTCACTACTATATGCCAACTTTGTCATGTACCTGATCTCCATACACATATGTGGTGTGTTTTTTTTAAATTTTATTTATTTATTTAATTTTTTGGCTGCTTTGGGTCTTCATTGCTATGCACGGGCTCTTCTCTAGTTGTGGCGAGCAGGGGCTACTCTTTGTTGTGGTGTGCGGGCTTCTCATTGTGGTGGCTTCTCTTGTTGCAGAGCACAGGCTCTAGGCGTGTAGGCTTCAGTAGTTGTGGCTCGCGGGTTCTAGAGCACAGGCTCAGTAGTTGTGGCTCATGGGCTCAGTAGCTGTGGCTTGCAGGCTCTAGAGCGCAGGCACAGTAGTTGTGATGCACGGGCTTAGCTGCTCTGCGGCATGTGGGATCTTCCCAGACCAGGGCTCGAACCCATGTCCCCTGTATTGGCAGGCGGATTCTTAACCCCTGCGCCACCAGGGAAGTCCCCCATATGTGTGTTTTTGTACACTTTTTTTTCTCCATTCATCTAATGTCTATGCATAGACAGATTTCTAGCTTTGCAGTATGTTTTAACATCTAATAGGGCCAATTCCTCTTCATTATTTTTCACTTTTCAGAATTTTCTAAGAAATTCTTGGATATTTACTTTTTTTTTTTTTTTTTGGCTGCCTTGGGTCTTTCTTGCTGGGTGTGGGCTTTCTCTAGTTGTGGGGAGCAGGGGCTACTCTTCGTTGTGGTGGGCAGGCTTCTCATTGCAGCGGCTTTTCTTGTGGAGCAGGGGCTCTAGGCATGCAGTCTTCAGTAGTTGCAGTGCATGGGCTCAGTAGTTGTGGCAAGTGGGCTCTACAGTGCAGGCTCAGTAGTTGTGGCGCATGGGCTTAGTTGCTCCGTGGCATGTGGGATCTTCCTGGACCAGAGCTCGAACCCGTGTCCCCTGCATTGGCAGGCAGATTCTTAACCACTGTGCCACCAGGGAAGTCCCTTGGATACTTACTCCTAAAGATGACCGTTAACATTAGCTTTTATTCCATTTTAAAATCCTATCAAGTTTTTATTGTGGTTGCATTGACTATAACTTTGAGAAGACTTGAAGTTTACAGTAGTTACTCTTCTCATCCAGAAATATAAATTCATTATGGCTCCACATTCAACTATACACTTATATCCTCTAATAAATTTTTTATAGATTATAGGAAGAAAGATGCAGAAGAAAGAACTTTTTAATAGTACTTTCACTTCTGCTGTCATTATTCATTAACTTAGATTACTCAAATTTAATTCAGAGTTAGATTGCAGTATAATTTCCACTGAGACATGAATTGCTGAGAAACTCATCCTTTGAAAGAGCATCTTCTGAGAGTAGAATTGGGAGAGTAACATTGTCTCTCAGGCAGAGTCCTTCTTTAGGGCCCCTAAACCAGATCCTACTTTTGGGTGACAGGGATCACCTAGGTTCTCTTCCTTTTCATGCTTTGCTATTGCCATCATTTCCCAGGTTTCCTTTGAACTGTTTCCAATTTTTTTAAGGAGAAAACTTTAAATTTTGTCTATTCCAAATTCATTATTCTGGGTTATTGACTTAATATTTGAAAAGGTATGACTCATCTTAATTAACACTCACTAAATCTATCCCTCAGCTAATAGCATTTTAGTTTAGCCGAACACAAGAGTTTCACTAACAATTAGAGAGGGAGATATGGGTAGTTCAGGTGTCCAGCAGAGAGTAGAGTGCTCTGGTATCCAGTTTGATATATTTTTTTCACATGGTTCTGTGTGGCTTTACTCTGTCACTATTTTTAGTCACTTTTGAGTGAGAAGCAAAATGTCAGTTTCTGTGCATGAGAGTCAGATATTCAGTGCTTGCATGTTATAAATATCAATAATGACAGGGCTTCCCTGGTGGCACAGTGGTTGAGAGTCTGCCTGCCAACGTAGGGGACACGGGTTCGTGCCTCGGTCTGGGAAGATCCCACATGCCGTGGAGCAGCTGGGCCCGTGAGCCATGGCTGCTGAGCCTGCACGTCCGGAGCCTGTATTCCACAACGGGAGAGGCCACAACAGTGAGAGGCCCGCGTACCACAAAAAAAAAAAAAAAAAAAAAACCACCTGGAAAAAGAAGTAGATGAGAATGTCCAAGAAATTTTAAGAAAGAAAATTTTGTGTGGGAACTTTCACTACCGAATATTAAAACATATGAAACATCAGTAATTAATGAATCATAGTAGTGACAAATGAATAAGTTATAGACATAGAATAGAAAGGCAAGAAATCGACTTATATACATAGGAATTTGTACCAAGATAAAGGTGGCATATTGAACTAATGTGAACAGCAAAATCTTTTAATGAACAAAATAAGAAATGTATTATTTGAACAACAGAAAAGAATTTTCTCTCCTCCTTTATTAAAATGAACTCCTGTGGGCTTAAAGAGTTCAAAGTAAAATTAAGAATCCCTAAATATAAAAGATTTTCCAAGCCTAAAAGCAAGGAGAAACCAAAAGTAAAATATTGACAGATTTTTCCTCATAAAAATATTTTTAAATTAAAAGGCAAATTTGAAACCAGGAGATGGAGCCATGCAGCTTAAGACACTCTAGCACCCAGTTTCTCTGGGTGTTTCTGAGCAAATGCTTCCCACTATTCTAGAAGTAGCATTTAATTTACAAACTTGCAAGGAGAAAAGAGGTTTATGGCAATGTCTCATTCTCCTTCCAAATAGATTAATTTATAATAGACATAAAAGAAATGTATAGTTGGCCATTAAGTTCAGGAATTATTTTGCAAGAATAGTTTGTTTTCCATAACAACTTCTTCTGTACTCCAAGCCACATGTTTTTATATCTATTTCACGCTTATTTTATTCTGTTTAGTTCCATAGAAAGTGTGTATCAGTTTCTATTAAACATACGGATCATTATGTCTGAATCGTAACAAAACCTGGTATTTGAATCAAGCCTTAAGTCAAGGGCAGGTATCCCAATGCCAACAAGAGCCAGGTATGTACAGTGATGACTGACATAGTGTATGAGCATGTGTAGTGGTGACTGTTATGCATGTCTCTCCAATTGTGGCTACAGGGAAATGCAAATTCCGTACTGCTAGACTTTCTTATTTCTAAAGAGAAACCAAAACCCTAAACTTTTATGTGAAATATCCAGATTTTTATCATTTTAAGCTATTCTAAAAAATTTACAAAACTCTCCAGGCTAAATAAACACCTTGAGACTACCAGTTGATGACCTTGCCTTAAGTAGTTTAGAGACAATTTTACATTTATTATCTCATTGGATCCTAAAAAGAGTGCTATGAAGTACTTTTTATTATTGTCATTTTATAATTATGGATAATGAGGTTGAGCACAAACAAGTAATTTGACCAAAGTCACACAACTAGTATGTAAATCTTCTGATTCCAATTCTGTCTAGAACATTTCCACTTTTTAAGGTTTTTTAGAAGATGTTTTCTGAATATCGAAATGGACTTCGAATCAGACACCTGTTTATCACTATTCTGGTGCCGTTTCTGCTGTTTCAATGTGACTTTGAATTTGACCTTTCTTATTTCAATTTATCTTCTGTCAGATGGGGGGCGGACACTACTAGACCTTGTGGTTTCTATGGCCACTTCTAGTTCTGAAATCTCATGGTTTTCAGTCAATAACTCCATTGCCATTACCATTCATATATAAATATATATATGACTTCATATGACCCCGTGAGAGGCGGCTCAGGTCACCAGATAACATTATGGCCATGATAATCTGGCTTACAAGGATTAGTCAGTAGATACAGGGCACCCTTCTTGCCCGTGCTATTTATATTTTTTGCATCTCTTTCTTGTCTCCACACAGTCTAAAAAGATACTAGATCTAATACCCTGAATAAATCAATCTGGTCCCTACTTTAAACTTAGGATTATGAAATCGATCTTTTATTTCTTCCCAGATACATACATTTTTGTAATGTGTAGCTATAAATTCAGTGGGCAGAGCAGAGATAAAGGGGCAAAAGGCAATTCTTGCTTGGAGTTCTCCTTTAATTATAATTTATAATTTATGACTCTTTCACACTTTCAATGAGTTTCTCTGTTTTTCATTTTTTCTTTTTTTTTCCCCCGGCTGCATTGGGTCTTCCTTGCTGTGCGCAGGCTTTCTCTAGTTGTGGCGAGCGGAGGCTACTCTTTGTCGTGGTGCGCAGGCTTTTCATTGCGGTGGCTTCTCTTGTTGTGGAGCACGGGCTCTAGGCACGTGGGCTTCAGTAGTTGTGGCACGCAGGCTCAGTAGTTGTGGCGCATGGGCTTAGTTGCTCCACAGCATGTGGGATCTTCCCAGACCAGGAATCGAACCCATGTTCTCCACAGTGGTTGAGGTGGATTCTCAACCACTGTGCTACCAGGGAAGTCCCTCTCTGCTCTTTAATGAAATGGGATGCCATTAAAGCAGTAACTCTAAGTTTTATATATATATGTATATATAAATATATATATATATATATATATAAAACTGAATCACTTGCTGTATAGCATAAATTAATACAACGTAAAACAACTATACTTCAGTAAAATAAATTCACAAAATCTTTTAGTTAAGCACTATCTTCTAATTGACATTGAGGTATATATAAAATATTAGAAAAGTGCCTGGCTCAAAGTACACACTATATGTGGTTAGCTATTTTACTATCATTATTATTGTTATTCCCAAGAAACGCTCTACATTATGCAGTCTCGGTGTCTCTCAAACATGCTATGTGCATGCCTAATTGCAAGCATTTTCTAAAACCATTCCCTCTCCTAGGATTTCCCTCCACTTTCATCTCGGCCTGTGTAGATCCTATCTGTGCCATAAGGCCCATCCCACATTCCAGAGCAACTTCTCCCTCCTCTGAACTCCAGTAGTACTATGATTCAGACAGTCAAATCACTACTTAGCATAGCCCATTCATAACTTCTTTGCAGACAGATCAGGACTTCCACATTTCTGGCATCCATCACATGCCTGTCACATGGCATCTATCACATGGCCTAGTGGGGACTGGATACATCTTTCATGTGCGCTAACTTTGTCCAGGCTTCCGATGTAAGACAAGGATAACTGTCTCAAACTTGTATGTTTTCTATTCATTTCTCATATTGTCTTGGTATTTCTTACTGTGCTCAGTAAGTACTTTTTGCATGTAGAATAACAATAGCATGTTTAGGAGTTTTGTTACATCAAATGCAAAATAGCTGGTTTGTTGACCACAATTTGGAATCTATCATTTGCACTTGATTCATTATAACCAGTCAGAGGTCTTTTTAACGTAATTTGGGCATATATTTAGAGTATGATGTTCTTAGTTCATTGAAGTCAATTATTTAAATTCGATACACTGTTGACATATACCTCTGCCAGGGATATATCTATTAGCATAATCCATAGCAATAGAGGTAGAATAAATTATTGGCTCCAATATTTCACCTCTCTCTGCATCCACATCCTTGCCATGGCCTCTTAAAGGGTATGATATACTTTGAGTTTGGCCACAGGACTTGCTTTGGGCAATGGAATGGGGCAGAAGTTATAGTGTACCAACTCTGCCAGGACTTAAGAGGTCTCCCATGTTTCTTATTTCCCTCTTGTACATTTATCATTGCCATGAGAAGAAAAAGCTCCCACTGGTCCAAGGATGAGAGACATGCCAACCCTCATCTGTGAAAATAAATCCTTGCCGTTATATATTATTGAGAATTTGGGGTTGTTTTTATACAAATTGAATGTAGCAATAGTAGACTGATAAAGCAGTCATGGTAATTTACCTTCCAATTCTATTATTACCATTAATTACCATATATAATATGTCCCTAACATCTAGCAGCTTCTTTTCAGTATTTTAAACTCCATTCCAATGTATTATTAATATTGCATAAGCATTAACACGATAAAAGATGTAACATTAAAAGATAATAGAGGAGAAAAGTGGTTGATAACTCATTCTTTAAATTTCAGCTTAAATATCACTTCTTCAAAGGGGCCTTCCCTGATCCTTCAATTTATATTAGGTACCTCTTCGACCCTCTCACATAGGAGACAACCCTTTTCCTTTATACCTTGTCCATATGGTAATTATATGATTGATTTTTATTATTATTATTATTTTTGCGGTACGCGGGCCTCTCACTGCTGTGGCCTCTCCCGTTGCAGAGCACAGACTCCGGACGCGCAGGCTCAGTGGCCATGGCTCACTGGCCCAGCCGCTCTGCGGCATGTGGGATCTTCCCAGACCGGGGCACAAACCTGCGTCCCCTGCATCGGCAGGCGGACTCTCAACCACTGCGCCACCAGGGAAGCCCAATTTTTATTTTTAAAATAATATTTATCACCCTCACTAGACTGTAACTCACAAAGGTGAGACCATGTCCTTTTTATTTACCACTCTACCCCTGCATCAAGTACAATACTTGCCAAAGAGTAGGCACTCAATACATATTTGTTAAATAAAGAAACAGAAACAATAATCAGATCTTTAAATTTAAAGATCTGATTATTACTGCAGCATGTTTGATGCTGTTCATCTGGTTAAAATCTCTTATTTTAAGCAGTTCTCTGACGGGTTATTTTCTGTCACTACCTCTGTAAGGTAGAAATAAAAAAAGTCTTTATATGCTAGTATCTCTAGGTAGTTATAAAACTCACATGTTCATTCTCTACAAAGAACGTCTTCAACTGCAATTTGTCCCTTACCACATTATGGTGTGTTCTCCATATCACACAATGTTATAATACCTTATGGTTTTCTGTTTTCACTGTTGAAGGTTTCCCAATGATCTGGGAATCCAAGTTGTATGCAGGTATATTTTTATATGAGTACAGACAGAGTATACCATATCAAGAGAGATTCAGAATGAGTCAGTTGAAAAAAGTTTGGCTTGGGGAGTCAGAAAAGGGAGGATTTGTGTTTAAGTCCCAATTTTACATCTTCCTAATTACGTTATTAACCTGAAAAACTGGGATGATAACTCTATTCCATGGAGTTGTTGTGAGAGGCAAATAAATTATGAAAAATGCTCTGTAAACTGGACAGCATTATATAAATATTAATAACATCAGTATCTATGTATACTTTGTAAACTGCATGTGGAAGATGTTGCATCAAACATTAAAGTTGTTCATAACCACTGTTAGAAATGCTCACTGCCATGCATTCTGGCCGACCTGAATGTTTATTTTTTTTCTATTTTATTTAATTTTTAATTTGTTAAAATTAATTTTTATTGTAGTATAGTTGCTTTACAATGTTGTGTTAGTTTCTACTGTACAGCAGAGTGAATCAGCTATACATATACACCCTCTTTTTTGACTTCCTCCCCATTTAGGTCACCACAGAGCACTGAGTAGACTTCCCTGTGCTATACAGTACATTCTCATTAGTTATCTATTTTATACATAGTGTCAATAGTGTATATATGTCAATCCCAATCTCCCAATTCATCCCACCGGTCCCCTTTCCCCCTTGGTATCCATACGTTTGTTCCCTACGCCTGTGTCTCTATTTCTGCTTTATAAATAAGATCGTCTATACCAATTTTTTCAGATTCCACATATATGCGATAATATTTATGTTTTTCTCTTCCTGACTTACTCCACTCTGTATGAGTCTCTAGGTCCATCCATGTCTCTACAAATGACCCAATTTCATTCCTTTTTATGGCTGAGTAATATTCCATTGTATATATGTACCATATCTTCCTTATCCATTTGTCTGTCGATGGGCATTTAGGTTGCTTCCATGACCTGGCTATTGTAAATAGTGCTGCAATGAACATTCGGGTGCATGTGTTGTTTTGAATTATGGTTTTCTCTGGGTATATGCCCAGTAGTGGGATTGCTTGGTCATATAGTAGTTCTGTTTTTAGTTTTTTAAGGAATCTCCATACTGTTCTCCATAGAGGCTGTATCAATTTACATTCCTGCCAACAATGAACAGGGGCTCCTTTTTCTCCACACCCTCTCCAGCATTCACTGTTTGTAGATTTTTTGATGATGGCCATTCTGACTGGTGTGAGGTGATACCTCATTGTAGTTCTGATTTGCATTTCTCTAATGATTAGTGATGTTGAGCATCTTTTCATGTGTTTGTTGGCCATCTGTATGTCTTCTTTGGAGAAATGTGTATTTAGGTCTTCTGCCCATTGTTTGATTGGGTTGTTTGTTTTTTTGATATTGAGCTGCCTGAGCTGTTTGTATATTTTGGAGATTAATCCTTTGCACCTATGGTGACCTAATCTATGACAGAAGAGGCCAGAATATACAATGCAGCAAAGATAGCCTCTTCAATAAGTGGTGCTGGGAAAACTGGACAGCTACATGTAAAAGAATGAAATTAGAACACTCCCTAACACCATACACAAAAATAAACTCAAAATGGATTAAAGACCTAAATGTAAGGCCAGACACTATCAAACTCTTAGAGGAAAGCATAGGCAGAACACTTTGACATAAATCGCAGCAAGATCTTTTTAGACCCACCTCCTAGAGTAATGAGAATAAAAACAGAAATAAACAAATGGGACCTAATTAAACTTAAAAGCTTTTGCACAGCAAAGGAACCCATAAACAAGAGGAAAAGACAACCCTCAGAATGGGAGAAAATATATGCAAAGGAAGCAACTGACCTGAATGTTTTTAAATTTAGCTCCTACAATTAATAACTACAATGGGCCAGGGGATATTTTCTTTAACTATTTCCAAAAATTGGGGATTGTTAGCATTTACACTTACCAAAGGCATTCCCACAAGTTAGAGGGGGGATGATTTTTAGTTTAGAAAATATGGTGGTCAAAGGCCACTGATCATAATATGGTACCTGAAATATATTCTGAGCATTTCATTGTTAAACCATTTCACCTTGCTGAACCCATGAATATGTTATCTTGTCATTAATAGGTTTGTTAAATTGATTGAAAGAGATGTTGGTCATTTTCAAAATTTAGAACTTTTATGAAGAACAGGTGGGTTTACGTATTGACTCTAATTTGTCTTAGTGAAATTGATGGAGTGAATCTTTATGTCAAATACAGAGGTTTTCTATAGCACAAATCCATTGATTCATCCATTTTATCCACACGCATAAAATCAAGCTTCAGCTGAGAAAAACACCATGACTAAAAATTCCTGACTGGTTTTATAAATCTTTGAACTCAGCATGAAGTTTATATCTAAACTCCTCTTAGCCTCATTTAAACGATTTTGAAGCAAAGTATTTCTCACAATAAATACACACTGCTGCTTTATGAAAGGCATGTTTACCACTATGATTTCTTGTAAAAGGAGCAAAGTGTTTTATCCAGAGCAACGAAGTCACATAGAATCCTCATTTCTCCATTTTGTTGCCATTTAAAATTGTAATAGCTGCAGAGATATTAAAGTGAAACATGTAATATGCCATGCAATGTAGAGGAACTTATGCATGAATTATCCCAAACAACTCAAGTCCCTTCTATAACAAAGCAGATTAAGCTAAAATTTTTATGTGGGGAATAATGGTTCAAATAGTTAGACATTTTTGATCTCTCTATATGCTTCTTTGGGTAAAAATATCTGTAGTCTTTTCACAATAGTTAATTGAGTGAGTTGATTTACACATTTCCATAATAAAGAAAAATGCACATCAGACTATACTTTAGTCTAAATGTTAACACTTTTCAGGAGCAAATCCTGTTTTCGTACCTGGTGAGATGCACTTTGAGTAATAGCCTTCGGAGAGTCCTGTTAAAAACGCTTGACTAGTGCATGGAACAAAGTAGGCTCTTGCTAAATGTGAGTGCTTTCCCTTTCCCCATTTTCTCCTGCTTTTTGAGAAATGAATCACATATTTTCCCTGTGGTTTAGGATGGTTTGAGGTAACAGTCATTTAAGTTAAATCATAACTAAAATTCATTTTTTTGTTCAAAGCATCCATATGAAATTGAGGCTGAAAAATCTTCCTTATTTCATGAACATCTTATGTTGTTTTTCTCAAGTGGCTTTGTTTCATTTTATACTGCTTTTTGAGAATTTCCTCCTGTTTCTGGAGAATGGAATCTCATATATATTTTTGGTATAGGGTTATTTGAAGTAAGAGTCACTTAAATTATCAGTAAAATTCATATTTTCTTCATAGCACCTGTATGAAATTAAGGCTGAAAAATTAGCTTTATTTCACAAACACCTTAGGGTTTTCTTTGAGATGATTTTATTTTCATTTTATACTTCATTTTAATCATGGCTTGAATTCAGTTTACAGACACTCACACTCTTCCAACAGATTGAAGATTTGAAAATGTCAATGTTTAACATAAACTAGGTAACTATATATAAAATTAAGAAGCACTTATGAATATAGCTACCCTTTAAAATTCCTTTTTAGTCTTTGTTTTTACTCAAAAGTTAAAATCAATGTAAAGCTTCCATTGATGTAACAGAGGCACTCACAGTTTTAGGATACCTGAGTTTAATATTTCTTCATTAAAAACAGAAACAGCAATTGAAAAAAAATGGAGTGGGGATGACAACTAGTTAAGTTAGTCCATTTAATATAAAGGTAGACAGTAAAATTGGCTTACCATGTAACTGAGTAATCCATTAAGATAAAATTATTCTATGTGAGAATGCCCAATTTATACCTAAAACAACATGTGATCTAGGGCAGTTAAACGTTGTTGGAAAAAACTACAAAACTGTGCATCACTAAAATTTATGAGCACTAATCTCAAAAGGGTATAAAAGGCTGATAGTCTTCTAATAAATTTACTTTTATATTCTCACATGATTATTTTACATTTTCTCCTCTATCCTCAAATCTCACACATTTTCTCTCTCTCAGCTGAATTCATCTTATGCTTTACTGAGGAAGACATATTCAGATGAGAAATTACATCACGTTTCCAATGATAAATATATCAACCTACCGGCACGTGGAGTTGCTTTCTGTAACTGCTCTCCTGTTACAGTGGAAAATCGTCCCCCCTCTTATCTAAACTCTCACCCTCCACTTAGATCCATCTCATCTTACCTACATGAAATAAATGCTATCTCTTCCTTCATAAAATTCTCCCTCTCCTCTCATTTTCATCTTTCCCCATATCTCTACTCTCCTATACAGCAATACTTCTCAAAATGTGGTCTGCATTTGTTGTCTTTCTGGTGACTTCCTATTTCCTTCGTGACCCAGTCTTATTTGGATTTCATCCTTACCATTCCACTACCAGTTCAACATTCGCACTTGTTCCTCCAATAGGTATCTCAAAGTTAACACATCCATATACATCTCTATTTGCCCCATGGAAAACATGTTCCTTAGATGCTGCTTTGAATTCTCATTTAAAATTGAGACATGCTTTATAGACAGTAAAACTTACATATATTAATTGTATAGTTTGATATTTACCTACACATAGACCTTTGTAACCTCCTTCCTGTACAAGCTGCAGAACAGTGTCATCAACCCAGAAAGTTCCTTCATGCCTCTTTTCTTGTCTATACTGCCACATGTAATAACCTCCACTGTCTCTTCCATTATGATACTTTAGCCTAGTCCTGAATGCCATATACATAGAACAATATATGGACTCTTTGTGCTAGATGTATTTCAATCAAACAGTATTTCTGAGAGTTATCAACAGTTCTTTCTTAATGCAGTGTAGTATCCAATTGCATGAATATATCACAATTTACTTATGCCTTCTCTCTCCTCTTGATGGACATTTTTCTACTTCATTAATTTCTGTTCTTATCTTTATTATTTTCTTCCTTCTGCTCCTCTTTTTTTAGCTTCTTGAGGTCAAATTTTATCACTGATTACACACATTTCTTCTTCTCTAATACATGCATTTAGAAATAGAAAATTTCCTCTAAATCACTGTGTTGGCTATATCTCACAAGTTTTGATATTCTGTATTTTTATCGTACTTTAGTTCAAAATATTTCCTCATTGCCATTGTGTTTTCAACTTGACTCATGGATTATTTAGAGTGTATTACTTAGTTTTAAAATATTTTGGCATTTTCTAGTTA
Organism: Phocoena phocoena; assembly: GCF_963924675.1. Taxonomy (NCBI): domain Eukaryota; kingdom Metazoa; phylum Chordata; class Mammalia; order Artiodactyla; family Phocoenidae; genus Phocoena; species Phocoena phocoena. The sequence continues at coordinate 52,719,166 of NC_089229.1, forward strand.
TCTTTTTGTTATTAATTTCTAATTAATTTCATTGTGATCAGAGAACATATTTGTATGATGTTAGACCTCTGAAATTTATTGAATATGATTTATACAGCTTTATATAGCATTCTACATATAGCATACAGCCTATTTTTGTTAATGTCTCATGTTCACTTGAAAATAATGTGTATTCTGTGGTTGCTGGATATGATGGTGTGTAATCGTCACTTAGGTCAAGTTGGTAAACAGTGTTGTTTAACTGTCAATATGCCTTCTGATTTTTGTTGGCTTCCTCTATAAATTACAAAATGACCTGTATTAAAATCTCCAGCTATCATAGATTGTCTATTTTACCTTTTGGTTCTGTCAATTTTGCTTCATATATTTAAATTCATATTTAAAGAAATATACATGGGATTTTTATCTCTTTCTGGTCAATTGGACCATTTATCTATATGAAATGCCCCTCTTGGTCTCGTATACAATCATTTGATCTCACATCTCATTTGATTGATATAAATAGTTCCAGACCAGCTTTCTTTAAAAAAAAAATTTTTTTTTAATGTTTCAATCACCATTCACACCAGTTTTCTTATGGTTAGTGTTTACATGATGTAGTTTTCCTGAATCTTTTACTTTCAGCTATTTGTATCTTTATGTTTAAAATATGTCTCTTGAAATGGCAAATAACTGGGTCTTTTTGTAAGTCCCATCTGACAATATCCATCTTTTAATTAGAGCATTTAATCTATTTATATAGACTTTAAGTAATAACTGATATGGATTTTTTGTTTTTCTGGGGTTTTTTTGATATGGATTTAAGTTACCTAATTTGCTATATGTTTATATTTGCCCCATCTGTCCTTTATTCTTTATTTAAAAAATAAATATTTATTTATTTATTTTTGGCTGTGTTGGGTCTTTGTTGCTGCGGGCTTTCTCTAGTTGTGGGGAGCAGGGACTACTCTTTGTTGCAGTGTGTGGGCTTCTCATTGTGGTGGCTTCTCTTGTTGCGGAGCACGGGCTGTAGGTGTGTGGGCTTCAGTAGTTGTGCCACGCGGGCTAAGTGGCTGTGGTGCACGGGCTTAGTTGCTCTGCAGCGTGTGGGATCTTCCCAGATCAGGGCTTGAACCCGTGTCCCCTGAATTGGCAGGTGGATTCTTAACCACTGCGCCATGAGGGAAGCCCCTGTCCTTTATTCTTTTATTTCTTTTTACCTCCTTGTTTGGAAATAATCAACATTTTTTTCTCACTCCATTTCTTTTTCTCCATTATCTTTTTAGCTATAGCTCTTTGTATTACTTTTTTACCAGTCACTCGAAAGCTGCACTGTCCAATATCACAGCCACTAGAAAAATGGGGCTACTTAAATTTAAATTTACATTAGCAAAAATTAAATAAGTGTAAAATTTCAGCTTCTACTTGTGGGCAGTTATATAGGGATTATAATCTGCAAGGGGGTATGTGAGAGCAGACATCAATAGCAAGAGAAATTTTGGTGCACACATGGGTTTAGTGTCAATTCCTACAAACCTGGAAGGGGGTAAAATCTGTCCTCACCTTCTGCAGTTTACCTTTCTGTTCTTCCTTCCTTGGTCTCCTTTGTGAACTCTTCTACATGTCACAAAGGATGAACCTCCTCAGGGTTTGGTCCTGTGGCCCCTTCTTTCCTCACCTGACATTCCCTGGGTGCTCTTATTTACCCCCATAGGAAGACTGGGTATTATATTTATTCAGAGCCTGTTGGCCCAGGGTCTACTATCCACTGGCCAGAGCCAACTGAATGTCCTACTATCAAAAAATTCCCAAATAAATATGGATAATCATAATATCTAAAGTATAATATTCTTGTCTGATAACTGAATGAGAGAATCTATACGAAGAATGACAGTTGTCCTAGTAAGTACTCAATAAATAGTAGCTACAGCTACTATAATCATATTATCTTTCATTGCTATCATCACCTGACAAGTAAAGAAATTAGAGTTCAGAGATACTAAGTTTAGAGATGACAAATCCAAGTTCACATAGCTCGACCTCACAAATAAGAGAGACCTTGTCTCTATTCAAAGTAGATCCCTTGTTACCCCTCCTTGAGGTTCAATGCCACTGTCATCTCCTTGGCTAAGTTCTAATATCTCCCTTCTCTCTGCTGCTTCTCTGTGCTGCCACCACACACCCTTAAAAGTATTAGTTTATCTTTCCAGCTCACTAAGATTCTCCAGTATTAGAGTTTATTAATTTTTAAACCTCTACGATCAGGTATATAATGACACTTAGTGTGTGTTTCTTGAAAGAAAGAGTAAATGGATTAATGAAAGAATGAATGTAATGTAAGCCCTGACAGTTGGGTTTTCTTTTTTTTGCAAGTGCTGACTTAAGCTTTGATTGCCGAGGCATCCACTTCAAAGAGGCATCTTCCACAAAGACAGCTATACTGAATAAATGCATTGCCAAACATAGGACTAGTTAAAGAGACAGGACCCCTGCCCCTCCCTCCTATGTTTTAAAGATCTTGGTTGGTTTCCAGATAACTGACCGGTGGGCTGCTTGTTTTTTCTCTTCCTGCACATTAAATTCCCACTCTTATATTTAAATTCACCAATAAAAAGGATCCTGCAAACGCCTTGGCTCCCCGACCATGGACTCCAATAAAAGCAGAACCCTAGGCTCTTATGCTCATGCCCAGCCCCCCTTGCTCTCTCTCTCTCTCTCTCTCTCTCTCTCTCATCCTCTCTTTCTCTCTCTCTCTCTCTCCATCCCTCCCTCCCCCCCCCCACCTCACTGTGTGGCCCCAGGTGTGCTGTGTAATTTCTAGGACTTGTAGGTAATAAACCACGTCTCTTTCAAAATTTCCTTAGGATTATTGCTGGGGGTGTCTTGCAATCCTAATAAGAACCACAAGGGCCAATCCCACCACAACACTGGTTACAGATAGGCTGAGACCTGCACGGAACAATGAATGAGTGAACAAAACACGTGTTTAAAGGCATTTGAAGTTAAGAGGCGAAGAAATGGGAGGTATTTCATCACTCCCTGTGCTTCCTGTGGGGGAGTCTTCCCCCCGGGGTTAGGCTGTTCAGTGAGCCCTGCAGGATTATCAGCTCAGTCAGATAATGCCAGTGCTGTGGGTTACATAGGACTATTTCTGCCTTCATTCATAACTTGGATGACTCAGGAAGTTGGGGTAGCCTTCCTGGGTTGACCTTACTGTGCATTTTATTCCATTTTTCTAGCTGACTGCATTAGTTGCTGGGAAGCCAGTTGGAAAAGGCAGAGCTTTTGGGGTTGAGTGCCCCACATGCCCTTCAATTAATTAGGGTCTAAAACCTTCGGGGCATATATATTCTTTTCCCTGGACATGCACTGAAGTGTGTCTAGTGACCAGGGACATGCAAAAGAGGAACACTGGGCCATGGGACAATTGTAAGCAATGAAGAAGAAAAATGGGTCAAGAGAAAAAAGCTCTAAAGCTGTCATCATGAATAGCACAGGGGACATCAGACCACACTACTGAGGACAACTCAGTAATATGAAAATAAAATGAAAAAAATCTAATCCACATGAAGGCAGTTCAAGAGGGATTAAACTAGACAACACAAAATTAAGGAAATTGATTTTCCAGAAGTGGCAAAACTTAAGCAATTTAATGGAAACAGTTTGCGCAAGTGACCTTGTACCCCTAGCACTATAGTATATAAAAGGAAATTCAGAAATGTTACTATCCTCTTTACTGCTTCTCTCTTTTTGGACAGTAATTACTAGTGAAATCATAAAGGAAGGGGCTACCATTTTTAAATTCCTGTAGGCAGTTTACATAAAACATTTCATCAAGTCTTCCCAACAATTTATGAGATACGTATTATTATTCTCTTTGGCTCAGCGTTGGTCAAATAATGTATCTAAGGTCACGTTGTGCAGGAGCAGAGTCAGAATTAAAACGCATATCTGTCCTTAAATTATATCCATTAATCTCCCTGTGCTGCCTTACGGAATAACCCCCTTATAGAACGATCTTTCCTGTGACTTGATGCCACTGCACTGAATCCAAAATTAGAGTGACAGTGTTCTTCCTAAGTAATAACGTAGTCACACTGGCAGTTATAGAACATCTTTTTTTTTTTTTTTTTTTTTTTTTGCGGTATGCGGGCCTCTCACTGTTGCGGGCTCTCCCGTTGTGGAGCACAGGCTCCGGACGCGCAGGCTCAGCGGCCATGGCTCACGGGCCCAGCCGCTCCGCGGCATGTGGGATCCTCCCGGACCGGGGCACGAACCCGCGTCCCCTGCATCGGCAGGCGGACTCTCAACCACTGTGCCGCCAGGGAAGCCCAACATCATTTTTTCTTAAAGAAAATTTTTAAATTGAGAAAAGTATCATGAATATTATAACAATACTCATACTCCATATGAGAAATACAGAATTTTAAACATTAGAAGAAAATATAGAAAAAATGTGTAACACTGGCGTTAAGGAAGGTTGTCTTATATAAAAAACAAAAAGAAAAATGATAAAACATGCTTAATAAATTTTACATCAAAATTTTAAATGTATGTTCAACAACAACACATAATCAAAGTTGAAGGTATGGGGCACAAAAGATAGAAGATAACCAAATTCGTATACAGAATATTTTTGTAAACCACCAAAAATCTATTTGAAAAAGAAAAATAACCTCTCTGAAAATGGAAAAAGGATATGAACAGGTAATAATCACAAGAGGAAACAGAAATGGTATGAAAAAATGCTCAGCTTTTTGAAAAATATAAATTCAAGAAACAAGAAGATATCATTTCTAGTCATCAAATTGCCAAGAACAATAATTTGTTGACAAGGATGCAAGGAAATAGGAACACTATATGTGGCTGTGGAAATGTAAACTGGAACAACCATTTTGGAGAGCAATTTGGCAATATCTCATAAAACACTGAAGTGTAATGCTAAGTATAGGCATATATTCTGGAATGGTTTTTGCATTTATGCTCAAGGAAACTGTAGAATGCTATTCATTGCAGTGGTGTTTATAACAGCAAAATAGAAGGACAAAAAAGAAAACAACCTAAATGCTCATTAGAAGTGAATAGATACATGGCTAGTGTTTCTAAACAAAATTCTATATAACAGTTAAGAGAAATTATCTATTTTTATACAGATATATAGATATAGATATAAACCTCTTCTGTGGAAAAAATAACTCACAGATCAATATTCACATTATATTTGTCATGTACAGTTTCTTTTAAAAGACACAAATTTAAAAAGTATCCAAATTGGAAAGGAAGAAGTAAAACTGTCACTGTTGGCAGCTGATATGATACTGTTTGTAGAAAATCTTAGAGACCACCAAAAAACCATTAGAACTAAAAAATGGATTCAGTAAAGTTGCAGGATAGAAAATGAATACACAGAATTATGTTGTGTTTCAGTACACTAATAACAAACTATAATAAACAGAAGTTGAGAAAACAGTCCCATTTACAACTGTATCAAAAAGAATAAAATACCTAGGAGCAAATCTAACCAAGGAAGTGAAAGACGATAAGACATTGATGAAAAAAGTTGAAGACCACACAAACAAATGGAAAGCTATATCAGGCTCATGAATTGGAAGAATTAATATTATTAAAAGGACCATACTACCCAAGGCAATCCACTACCCAAAGCAACCCCTATCAAAATTCCCAGTGGCGGGACTTTCCTGGTGGTCCAGTGGATAAGACTCTGTGCTCCCAGTGCAAGGGGCCTGGGTTCAATCCCTGGTCAGGGAACTAGATCCTGCATGCATGCCACAACTAAGAAGTCCGCATGCCGCAGTGAAGATGCCGAGTGCCGCAACTAAGACCCAGTGCAGCCTAAATTTCATTTATATTGGCTGATCATGAACTCTGCCACAGCCTGAGCTTCCGGGCAGGCGTCTACTTTCACAATGACAAAATCTGCTGCCAGTCCCCTACAGGAGGCCAGTGTCATGAGCCGGTCATACTTGTCTTTTAAAGCATGTCTTGGAGCCTTTTACTTTTTTTAAAAAAGCATGTTTAGAAACTGATATCTTTGGGTATTTCCAGAATTACAATTTTGAAATATGTGTAATAAAAACTGTGGCTATTTAAAAAAGCAGTTGTTAGCCATAAAAATAATAAGCTTACAAGTAAAAAAAAAAAAAGACTAAATATGTTTCAAAAGCCCTTCTTGTTTCTGAAGGACAGTGAATAAAAATGCACATACACATTTAAGGCTATGGAACATATAAATATATATTTGATGATTTTTCTGAAATCGGTTTTCTGAGAATTTTTAAACTTCATCAGACTCCCCCCAAAATTAAATTTCCAAGTCTGGAGAATCAAGTGAGAAGAGAGAGTGTCTAAAAGTGGTTTGGTGCCGCCAGAGTGCAGGTGCTGTGCTTCCCCAGTCTTCTGCCATGGGCCTTGCTCCAGTAATGGTATTTTGGCTTCAGCATCAAAGAACTCAGTTCACCTGTGAGATCACAAGCAATTATCCCCTCTTGGATATCACAGAGTTAATCAAATGCCCATAAGCATTGATTATCTAGGTGGGAGTGTAGGGTGGTTGTAAAGGCTCATACTTTAAAGCTTTGTGTAAATCTAAAGGGAACTGAAAACAAAAACAAGTATTTTTCTGTGTAGAAGTCATGGAAAGTATACAGGAGGCTGGCTTTATGAAGGTAAATTTCACATGCCCTTTTATGTAAGCTTAACTGGGCAATTCTTGCTTTTAATTATCCGTAGGGTTACTTTTAATTTTTCAGTGGTTTTGTTCTCTTTTCCCACTCTATTTCAATGCTATGAACAAACGTAGGGGTGAATTTTTTTTAATGGACATTGGAGTTATTTCCTAGACCATACCAGTTGGGGTTAAAACTAAGATTCTAAAGCAGAAAAAGAGATCTCTCAAGGTCAAGATTCACGCCCCAATTATGAAGCCTCTTTAGCCCGCCAATGATTTATACCATAATCATGCCTCCCTCTGCATTTCTGCATTTTTCTGAAACATCTTGGGGGGAACTCAGTACTCTGTGGGGATGTCTCATACTCGCTGCGTGGACATCACAGGTCAATATTTCTTTTGCTCCTAAAACATCCAGGGCCTGGGGGAAATTCTTTCCTGTGCCTTATCCAGGAAAGGGGCATGGCCCTCTTATTCTCCTAGATCTCCAGATCTTTCTAGGATCCTATAATCTCCAACACTCCACCCTGGCTTTGTCTGGGAGAGGAATAGGAGCACTGCAATTTTCTAAAATTTTTGTTTCCTCTCTAATCCTTTCCTTTCTCATCAGACCCAACAACTTTCTAGGCATTTATTCCTATTTGAAATTATCTCGTTTTTTATTTTTACATCTTTATTGGAGTGTAATTGCTTTACAATGTTGTGTTAGTTTCTGCTGTACAACAAAGTGAATTAGCTACATGTATACATATATCCCCATATCTCCTCCCTCTTGAGCCTCCCTCCCACCCTCCCTCCCTATCCCACCCGTCTAGGTGGTCACAAAGCACCGAGCTGTATCTCCCTGTGCTATGCAGCTGCTTCCCACTAGCCGTCCATTTTACATTTGGTAGTGTATATATGTCAATGTTCCTCTCTCATTTCACCCCAGCTTCCCCTTCCCCCATTGTGTCCTCAGGCCCGTTCTCTACATCTGCATCTTTATTCCTTCCCTGCCACTAGGTTCATCAGTACAGTTTTTTTAGATTCCACATATATATGTTAACATACAGTATTTGTTTTTCTCTTTCTGACTTACTTCACTCTGTATGACAGACTCTAGGTTCATCCACCTCACTACAAATAACTCAATTTCGTTCCTTTTTATGGCTGAGTAATATTCCATTGTATATATGTGCCACATCTTCTTCATCCATTCATCTGTTGATGGACACTTAGGTGGCTTCCATGACCTGGCTATTGTAAATTGTGCTGCAGTGAACACTGGGGTACATGTCTGGTTTTGAATTATGGTTTTCTCAGGGTATATGCCCAGGAGTGGGATTGCTGGGTCATATGGTAGTTCTATTTTTAGTTTTTTAAGGAACCTCCATACTGTTCTCCATACTGGCTGTATCAGTTTATATTCCCACCAACAGTGTAAGAGGGTTCCCTTTTCTCCACACCCTCTCCAGCATTTATTGTTTGTAGATTTTTTGATGATGGCCATTCTGACTGGTGTGAGGTGATACCTCATTGTAGTTTGGATTTGCATCTCTCTAATGCTAAGTGATGTTGAGCATCTTTTCATGTGCTTCTTGGCCATCTATATGTCTTCTTTGGAGAAATGTCTATTTAGGTCTTCTGCCCATTGTTTGATTGGATTGTTTGTTTTTTTGATATTGAGCTGCATGAACTGCTTGTATATTTTGGAGATTAATCCTTTGTCAGATGCTTTGTTTGCAAATATTTTCTCCCATTCTGAGGGTTGCCTTTTGGTCTTGTTTATGGTTTCCTTTGCTGTGCAAAAGCTTTGAAGTTTCATTAGGTCCCATTTGTTTATTTTTGTTTTTATTTCCATTTCTCTAGGAGGTGGGTCAGAAAGGATCTTGCTGTGATTTATGTCATAGAGTGTTCTGCCTATGCTTTCCTCTAAGAGTTTGATAGTGTCTGGCCTTACATTTAGGTCTTTAATCCATTTTGAGTTTATTTTTGTGTATGGTGTTAGGGAGTGTTCTAATATCATTCTTTTACATGTAGCTGTCCAGTTTTCCCAGCACCACTTATTGAAGAGGCGGTCTTTTCTCCATTGTCTATTCTTGCCTTCTTTGTCAAAGATAAGGTGACCATATGTGTGTGGGTTTATCTCTGGGCTTTCTATCCTGTTCCATTGATCTATATTTCTGTTACCTTGTTTATTTTTATGTTGACTTATATACTGTTAGTACCTGATCACTGGAAACTAAATTTGAGATTGAGACTTCTGTCTCATTCATTTCTATATTCCTAGTGCCGAGAACAGTGCCTAACACACAGCAGTCACCCACTAAATACTTTCTGAATATGTGAATAGGATCAAGGAGACACTTTATTTAGTCATGGATAGAATTGCCTAAAAAGAGTGAACAGAGTAAGAAAATCAATCAACTGTCCAGATGAATTTCAGCATCAATAACAAGTTCCTTTGGTACTGGTTTTCTTTCAGAGAGAGGGAGACACTGTAATTTTCATGGATGCAGAGAGCACAAAGGTCTTTTTGAAAAGGGAACATCCAAGTGACAAGAATGCTCCAAGAGAATGTGAATGGACTGAAAAGTGTTAAATGTGTGTCAATAAGGGAAGGAAAGGAAGAACATTTAGGGAAAAACAGCTCTGGCTATATTTGAACATGAGAGGCCTCAGGTTCTCACTTAGCACCCAGAACAGGATTCTGAATTATGAGAAACTCTGTTCTCAGCTGAATATTGTGCTATAACTAAGGAGGGCACACTGACTTTAAATATTAGGGTCTTTAGTGTAGAGAGTTGAGGGACCAAGAAAGACTAAGGAAATACGAATGAAGCCAAAATAATGATAAAAGGAAAAAGAAACTCATTGAGTACTGATTAAAAGTGTAAGATCCATAGAGAGGGTGGGAGGGAGGGAGACGCAAGAGGGAAGAGATATGGGAACATATGTATATGTATAACTGATTCACTTTGTTATAAAGCAGAAACTAACACACCACTGTAAAGCAATTTTACCCCAATAAAGATGTTAAAAAAAAAAGTGTAAGATCCTAAAGATCCAACTGTATGCTGTCTACTAGAGATACACTTACTACAAAACACACGTAAGTTGAAAGTAAATTGAGTGGATAAAGAAAGATATGCCATGCAAGTAGTAAGCATAGGAAAGCTGATGCCTATATTAATATTAGATAAAGTAAACCTCCAGACAAAGAATATTAAAAGATTAAAAAGGCATATTGGGGTCAATTCATCAGTAAGATGTGAAAATCATCAACTTGTATGCACCTAATAACAGAGCACCAAGATACATGGAATAAAAATGGACAGAATTGAAGGGAGACAGACAAATCCGCACTACAATTGGAGGTTAAATAAACTCTTTTTTATAATTGATAGAACAATTTCACAGAAAATCAGCAAAGGCATAGGAGTTTTGAATACACTATCAACTACTTTGACAGAATTGATATTTATAGAAGACCACAGCCAACAATAGCAGAATACACATTCTTTTCAAGTACACATGTGATATAAACCAAGACAGATACACTATTTAGTATAGACTATATATTGGGTCATAAAATAAGTCTCAATGAATTTAAAAAGACTAATAAAATCATACAGAGTATATTCCCTAGCCACAATGGAATTACACTAGAAATCGGTAACAATAAGATATCTAGAGGAAATGCCAAGCATTTCCTCTGGATAATATACTTCTAAACAACTCATGGGTCAAAGAAAAATTACAAGGGGAATCAGAAAATATTTTTAACTGAATGGTAAAGAAAATACATCATATCAAAATTTGTATGATGCAGCTTAAACAATGTTTAGAAGAAACTTTATAACTTTAAATGCTTATTCTAGAAAAGAAGAAAGTTTTAAAATAAATTATCGATGCTTTCACCTTAAGAATCTGGAAAAAGAGAGTAAATTAAATCTAGGGTAAGAAAAGGAAAGTAATCGTAAAGATATGAGTACAAATAATTGGAACAGACAACTGACAAGCAACAGAGAAATTAGCACAGTAAAAAATAGGTCCTCTGAATGAGCAACAACATTGCTAAACTCCCAACTCAACTGATCAAGAAAAAAGAAAGACACAAATTACCAATAACAAGCATGATACTCACTACAGGTCTAACTGATACGAAAAGAACAGTAAAGAAAAATTATGAATAGCTTTTTTGCCAACAAATTTGATCATTTAGATGAAATAAACAAATTACTTGAAAACTGTAAATTACTGATTCAAGATGTAATAGAAAATTAAATAGCACCTTCATAACACACTGAGGTAATAATTAGTTACCTTTTACATAGGTGAAAGGGTTTTTGTTCCTGTTTTATGTGTGCATGTGTATATGTGTGTATATAAAACCTGCTATATTGTAGTACAGTAATCTCATTTGTGATATAATCTTGAAATACAAATGTAAGTCTCTGGATATTGGGCTTAGTTAAATGAACCATGGTAAGGATTCTCACCACTTACTGACAATAACTAAATATCGTGTGTTAGAATTCAAATGTGAAATTGTTCTGTTATATTTAACACTTTTTCCAAGACATTTTGTTTCTCTATTTTAAAGTTCACTTCTCAGTAGGTATGTAATTTTTATGCCCTTTACCAGCGTAACAGCTGAGCTCTGTTTATGCACGTATGACTAAGCAAAAAACAAAAACTAAAACATAAAACTCAGCTACAGTTGCAGAAATTTATATGAAAAAAGATTCAAGCTGGTTACTTTCTTCTAAAATTTTTCTTAGAGGTCAGTGTCAGTAAACTCAACCCAGAAAAGAAATTGATGGGCAAATGGTAAATTTCAAGATCTTATATTCTTTTTGCTCACTGGATCTGCCCCAACAGATATTTGTAATTGTTTAAGGAGAAGTCAGAGAGATTAAAATACACCAGGGAGTGTGAAGGGTATAAAAATCATCTCATGGTTCTGCTTTTCAAAAGGGTCTGCTAGGGTCTCATATTCCATGCATTCCAGAGAGTGTGAAAACCATCAAAACCATGTTTTACTGGTTTCCTTGTAATGCAACCAAAGAATGGTAAGTTTCCACTTTTGATTCTAAATAGAAAGCAAACGTGTCTGTTCCTAACAGATCTCAGGCTCCTCTTTGATTTAGGTCTAAATATGGCCCTGGCCACCCCGGGGGCAGATCCCGCAGTCCATCACTTGGTGGTTATTCCCAGTACAGAGTTGTGTGTTGTTGTTCTTATTCTGGGAGTGACTGGATAAAAACTATGCAGTACAAGAAAGGCCTCCCTGAAGAGCCAAGCAAGAGTACTTTTTAAGCTACACTGTTTACAGAACATATTTATACTGTTGGCAGGCAGGAAACACAAAAATGCAGAAATAAATCATAATGCACATATCAACTTGCACATTTATGGGAAAAAAGTGCTAAAATCCCAGAATACTGTGAATATAACAGTGATAAGAATAATTTAATATTAGTTCAGGAAATTGAGGGTGTTGAATAAGAAGGAGTAAAAATAGATTTGTCCAACTAAAACGTTCAAGAATATAAGGCAAGGTTTTAATGGTAAAGAGCGAGAGTTGATGGACAGGACAGGTGGGGAAAAGGAGGACAGCAGGACAACGGCACCTCACTAACTTGAGTCCTTAAGGGCACTGTGTGAGCCCAGGGTGTGTCTCTTCTCTTCCTCATTCCTCTCTGTGACAGGCCCTGGAAAAAGGCTCAATGAATCTCTAGTTCACGTTTCCCTGAGGCTTTCCATCCTGCTTTCCTCTGCTCCCTCATAAGCTGTGGAAGGAAATGCAGTTTCCTAGTAGTTTCCCAACTCTCCAGTACAGGATGCATGCCCCCAGACTTATTTGAGTTTGCTAGGGATTTTGACTGTTACAGGGAAACTTAATGGTTTAACCATCCCATATTTTTCCCTCCTTCCCTTTTTGCCTTCCCTCTCTCCCTCTCTCTCCCTCCCTCCACACCCACCCCCAACCCCTGCCCCAGTGCCCTTCAATGGTTGGAAGGAGATGAGAGCTATAGCTCTTCCCCGCCCAATTACCTCTTTACCAGGCGATACGTTACAAAGAAATAAAGTCTCAGACAGAATTCCACTGTGCCAACTGTGACTTATTAGCCAGCAAGAACAAAACAGGCATCAAACTGTGTCTGCTTGTTCAGTGAACTTGTAGCTCTCTCTCCCTTCCAGCACCTGACGGCCCCTTGCATGAAACATTCACTCAAAGCAAATGCAACAATATCTTGGCAATAACCTAGCAGCAGGAGTAGCAAAACCTCTAAAATGTCTAAACATCTAGCCAGGTGGAATTCTAAACCTGAGGTGCCATTTTCAAAGATATAGACAGCTGGGATTACTGAGTTTTTATACTTGTTCTTGCAAGAATGTAAGCACAAACAATAAGAGTAGAAAAAATTCCCAAGTCAGGGAAAGCCTCCAAAAGCTCACAATAAAATCCAGAAATTCTTGGAATTTAAGTGGAGAAATCCCAGAATATTTGTCCCCACGGAGAGACAAATAATAAATAGTTTTGAAATGCGTAAAATACCATGGTGGAGCTTCTTTGGAATAGGTTTTGTTTTAGGGAATGGCTCAATCTCACTATTCAGTTCAAACAGTTCTTGCACAAAAGACAGAAACTGAACCTGTAGTGAAATAGCATTGGGGTCTTCACAGACTACAGAGCTGCCGCAATCCTTATAATGACCTTGCTCTCAGTCATCAAGAGCCATGAAATATCATTCTAAGAGTGTGAGACCACATTAGGTGTAAAGAAAAGGCTATCATGATTTATGAGGTCTCAGATGAACACACACTTCTTATTCCTCATTCAGAGAAGGGAGAGATGTTTGGAGAGGCCTAGAATTCCAGGGATGAGGTGGGTGTGGGTAGGTCATGCAGGTCAGGATTTATGAGAAACATGTATGCTGATTTAATCCCAAAATTTATTGCACAAAGGGCAACTGGAAATTAGCATAGGTCTCGGTCTAGACAGAGGTAACCTATTATTTTTATATCAAAAAGTATCTTGACTATTTGTCGCCTCAGTTACAGATAGGGGTCATAACCTTGTCCCAGGAGCCTCTTCTGACTCCATTCAAAGGGGAGGAGTATTGCTCAGCTTGACCCTTCAGTAACATGAGCCCCATTTCTGGCCCGATCAACAAGTCATAACACCAGCGTCTCCAAAACCGTAACTACCCTTGTCCAGCTGTCTTTTTAAAAAAGAATCCAGGCGGCAGTCAATTATTCATATTAAGGGGATGTGTAGGGTGGGAATCATATGACTGAAATCCATAGCTATATTAGTTTGCTGGGGCTGCCACAATAAAATACTACAGACTGAGCGGCTTACACAACAAATTAATTTTCTCACAGTTCTGGAGTCCAGAAATCCGAGTTTGGGATATCAGCAGCTTGGTTTCTTATGGGACCTCTCTCCCTGGCTTGCAGATGACTGCCTTCTTGCTGTGTCCTCACATGGTCTTTTGTATGTGTCTATGTCCAAATTTCTTCTTCTTACAAAGACATCAGTAATACCGGATTAGGGCCCACCCTAAGGACCGCATTCTAATGAAATCACCTCTTTACAGTCCTTAACTTCCATTCTGAGGTACCGCGGGTCAGGGCTTCAACATATGGATTTGTGGGGTGGGGGGAGGAGGAAGACAGTGCAGCCCGTAACAACAAGTATTTAGGAGCATCTTTTAAGTCAAATGCTCCTACTTTTTGTTTTCCTGAACTTATTAAAACTATTAACAAGTTGCCATAAATATTTGGTTTGAGGTGGAAATGTCCTATCTGCTCAGTCGGCCGTGAAAAATTAGAATTATGGTCAGGAAACAGACAGCTGGCTTCTTAAATGTAACCGACTCAAGTAAAAATCACCAAAAACACATATTCATCTTATACTTTTGATGTTCTTTAGTTGCGCTGCAGCTGTCTCTTAAAAAGTGTGTAATATAATAAAACTTACATATTGCCTAGGTGAACATAATACATAAACTTGAAAGATTAAGTTTCAAATATCTATAAAGCCTCCAGTTAGGTATTTTTATTTCTTTTTAAGTGAAACATGAATTTTAAGGTCATTCCTCTTCTATGGAAAAATCAATATTTGAATACATAATGGACCTATGAGCATTGAATGTTTTTGCCTTAACAAATGCTGTGGCAATCCTGACACCCTGAGTGATTTATTTCTACTCGATGTGCACAGCTGCAATGGTGAGAACAATAGCACAGAAAATTGCATTGTTCAAGATATTTTGAATATTTCAGGAGACTTTAAGGTTGGAAGCCCCATGCCAGGATTTGTTTCTTAATGTTAAGCTGGAAAAAAAGTGAATATGTCATTATAATACGGCAATTAATTTGCTGTGACTGAAATCTTCCTGCCATTTGGGTTTCTCAAAAGAGAATACTAGAGGATCTAATCATTAAATGCTAGCCTCAAGTATCTTTCCTATGGAGTTTTATATTTGTGGGCACAACAAACTGGACAATAAGTGCATAATAGGGGCTACCTGTCTCTTATTAGACGCTGAGAACTCTGTACATTGTGCACAGTGAAGGGTCTGTGTCAATAAAATTTCCATTAGTTTTGAGGTTCATAAACACCGTTCCTTAAAAGCATGTGTTGGCTCACAAACTATATGTATAAGGTGAGATATCTTCCATCACAACAAACCTCTACAACACACTGGTTTTCCTTAAGGTACTTAACCACCTTATACACTTACGCCTTCTAGTGTAGTTTTTAGGTACATGTCTTGCTTCTCCTCCTTGCTTAGCATAACTCACCAAGGCAGAGATTTCTTATTCATCTCTCTGTGCTAGCCCAGGGCATTACGATGCATCCCCAACACAGCACTGTGTGCTCTTCCTACTGTCGCAATTAACTGTTTCACAATTCCCTATTTAAATACCCATCTCTTCTACTGTACAAACCCTTGAGGACAGACTTGTTCACTCTTGCGTAGTGCCTACTATGGGGTAACAAACAGTGAAAGCCAGCATTTGTTAAGCACTTACTGCTAAATGCTTTTCCTTGACAACTTGGAGAAAAGATTTGTTATTATTCTCAACTTACAAAGAAGGAAAGTTTAGGGTTAAAATTTGCTCAAGGATATATAGCTAGTAGAGTCAGAACGAACATTGAAAACCAAGTATGTCTGACTCCAAAGATTGTGTTCTTAATTAAGGATGAGGCTAAATGCCAACAGATAAGAGGGCCGAGGGTTGAAGGAATTTTAAATTGGCAATTTAGATTTAACAGCCTATCACACAAGTATTCTAAACTTGGTACTCCAACCAATTCATTCCAGTTCATAAATACAGACTAAAGTCTCACTTTAACACTTAACAGCTTGTTTTTCTCTTAAAATAGAAATGATTTTCCCTATTTTCTGACATAGTAATGATTTGCAAAGATTTTTTAGTTAAAATAATTCATAAAACAACTCGTGATGATTCTATCAGCTGATGATAGCTACTATGTATTAAGCCCCTACTGTACAGCATCCTATACCTGTTTTGTTATATGCATGTCTCTTTAAATTACTTGTTTAATGTTTGTCTTCGAGGACAGAGACCATGTGTTTCTCATTTCCCTCTATTTCCCTCTCCTTTTTCCCCCATCCGGCATGGTGAGATTAGTAGATGATCAATAATTATTTGCTGAAAGAAACTGCCAGGCATTTAAATGTATTTCAGCATTTGACATTCACAACAATGTGAGGGCATTATTGTAGATAATTTAAATAACTTACACCGTAAATGCCCATAGTAAATGCCAGAGCTAGCCTCACCTCTATCTGTTTCATCCTACAGCTCACTCATTCTGCAGGAGCACATTGCCTCTTACTTGTGTAAGGTCTTCCCCTATGGTGCCTTTTAGATATAGAATTACATTGTTCTACGAGTGTATACAGCATATAGTGTCACAATACTAGTTGAATACTATTATCTTATTCCTCAGTTGATGAAAATTGCTATGGGGCAGCACTGTTTTTGAATAACATATTGCTGGAGCTACATTCCCTAAGGCTACCTTTGTTGACTTGTCTTTGAGAATCATCAATACTTTTAGAAGTTATTGACTATAAGTAATTCTGTTTTGCCACTGTTGCTAACAAAATATTTGTTTTACCAGTTAATTCCTTCCAAGTTATATTTTATTAGATGGCAAGCAAGTAGAAGAAAAAGAAAAAGGAAGTGATGGATAACTAGGATCTGATTTTTTTGGACTACTTAAGCAAAGCAATAACCCTATTTTACCACATATCAGGATTTTTATAGAAATTTCCGGGAAGAAGGAAACTACAGAATCCAAGACAAAAGATGATGGCCCCAAATGGGCCAAAACACTAAAGCCAAACTGGGGCTGCTCTGATGTCTCTTGCTTGCTCTGAGACGGTGCTGACCTCTCTGACTGAACGGCATCTGGATAAGGCTGTGGTAGGGCTCACTGCACCTCCCTCCTGTCCCATACGTAGCATCTGTCACCCAAATTCTCAGCAAAAGCTTTGCTGAGCTGATTTTTAACAGCATACCCCCTGACACGTGGAGAAATCTAAGTAAATAAACAGTAAGTTAAAAGTAATACTGTCTTTTGCTTCTTAAACATCCACAGGTTTTTCTGGAAGCATAAAAAAGAACCACGGAAGCTGGAAGAGATCTGGGGACAGATTTCCCTCTGTCTACAGTCAGTCCCAGCTAAAACAAGCTTGGCTAAAGGGGAGACTTTGAAGCAAGAGTAATGGAGCTGAATGGAGGAAACATTTCCTTATGCTTCTAACAGGGAAATCAGACTTAGGTTGAGGAATGCAGCCCATAGGAAATAGATTGTCACATATACAGCCTTTAGGAAACAGCAACTAACTCTCTCTGCTGTATGATGATGATTGTCTGAGGTTCAACTATTGGCTTATTTTAGGAAGAGATAGTAGAAAGAAAATGTCTTACTTTTTTTTTTTTCCAAGCAAAGAGCAATTATTTATGCTTACCCTGACCTTTTTTTCCCTATCACCTCAATGGGATAATAATAATTTTTTCTTGAAATCTATGTTCTGTATTTCATTCGCTCTTACTGTTTAGCTTTAAGTTGAGAGTTTCCAAATTTCTATCTGCAGCCCTGACCATTCTGCTAAGGTTCAGATTTCTATTTTTAACACACTAATTGACTCGTCCATCAATATATTCCACTTGATAAACTTATCAAGTCCAACACTGAATTCCCCATCAGCCACCCAAACCAGTTCCTCCTCCTGACTTGCCCACTTTTGTTAACTTTACCACCAAAATGAATCAGGCTGACAATCTGGGCCTCATCTTTTACTCATCTTTCCTTTTCAGCCTGGCATCCAATCAGTTCCCAAGACTCTGTTCTACTTCCATCAAGGCTCTACTTTCTGAGCTGGTGACACTGGGTAAGTCATTTAACCTCTTTGGGCCTCAGATTCCTAACCTGTAAAAAGAGAATTCTACTACTAACTAGCCCATTGGATTAGCTCCTTCTTCCAAGCAGTAACTGCTAAAGTCAGTTATACACGTATAATATGTACTGCACTGCTTGGAATAAAGAAAAGAGCTTACTAATTTTCTTTTTCCCTTTTGCAATCCTCTCCCTAAATCTGACCCTGCTATTTGTCAACTATATTAATTCAGTGTTTCCTAACTGGTCTGCTTGCCTTTTACTTCTCCATATTCAGATCAGTCCTACATTTTACAGATGAATACAGCCCATATTATGTCACATCCCTATTCAGTAATCTTTCATTAATTCATATTGCCTGAGGATACAGCCTAAGCTACTTTGTCTGGTAATAAAGACACCAAAAAGAATGGGCAAATTTCTCTGTATTCCTAAAGTGCTTTGAAAGAATTAATTTTTGGTCATTTTATTTTCACTCACCCCACTTTCGAACTTATCAGCAGAAAAATAATTTAGTGTTTCCTACTGGAGATGATAGCTAGGAAATTGTCCAGTATATTTATTTGGCTGTTTGGCTTTCACTTCCCTTTCATCCAAAAACTTTTCTCCTTTCCTGGGTTTAATGAAAGAAATGCAAATCTGAAGCTTTGGCTATGAGCCACAACTAATTTTGAAATTATTCATAACAAAAAATAAATAAAAATTAAAATAAATAAATTTATTTAAAAATAGATTAAATCTTTTAAAAACGTCATGGAAATAAATTTGAAAAGTGAGAGAAAATTTTTAATTATCTAGATAAAAAACAAATTATCAAAATGGACTGAAGAGGATCAAAAAATCTGAGTAGACTGATAACCATTAAATAAGTGCATTAGTATAGATATCTTACTCCAACCCATATTTCAGACAGCTTTATAAGCTAGTTTTGCCAAATCTCCAACGGATATAATTTATTTATGAAAACCATTCTAGAAATGGTAGACGAGGAGAAACTACCCAATTTATGAGGCTGGTGTAACCTTGAAACAAAATCGGGTGAGTACTGTGTAAGTAAAGATTATTACAGGCCGACTTCACATATAAACACAGAAAATATCCTGGATAAATTAGAAGGAAGTTGAATTAAGTGATGCGCTAAGAATTCATTATGAACAGGAATGGTTTATTCTTGTTATGTTTGGATGGTAAACATTAGTATGTATTTTAATGTAATTTTCTATATTAATTAAAGGAGAAAATCCCTACGGATCATTTCAATAGATGCAGAATAAGCACTCAATAAAGTCCAACATCTAAATGTTAAAAAATAAAACAAGATGCTGCTTTCACTCTTGTCCCAGTCACCATTCTATTCTCAACCTGTAGCTAATGTGTTTAGTATAGAAGTCATTAAGATGATGTCATTCCCTTGCTCAGAACCCTTCAATTATTTCTTATTACATTTAGCAAAAATCCTCAAGATTCCTGCTGTGACCCAAGAGGCCCTGCAGGGTGTCGCCTCTACCTTTCCACCCTCACTTTATGCTAATATGCTCTCACCTCAGGACATTGGCACTTGTGATTTCCTCTGCCTAGAATGTTCTTTCTTATGGTATCTACATGATTTGTTCCCTACTTTCATTCGGGTCTCAAATGTTCAAATGCTACCTCTTCAAAGAGGCCTTTCAGGACATCTTATATGAGTTAACTATTCCCCCCACCCCAAACCTCCCCAATCCTTTTCCTTATGCAGCTTTGGGTTTTTTGGGAGGGAGGGAATAACATTTATTGCTACATGATATACTATTAGATGTTTATTTGTTCTCTCTCTCTCTTTTCCTTTCATAAGCTCCACGAGGATGGGTACCTTCCTCTTCTCCACCCCTCAACGGTTTTATCCTAATGTACTCAGAACCGTATCTGATACGTAGGGTCCCAATAAATATTTACTGAATGAATGACAGATTCATGAATAATCTATTTCTAGGGTTAGTTTTTGTGAAGACTGAATAAGATAATACACAGTAAGTGTTCAAACAAAGTTGCTTTTATAAAAAGACTAAGACTATAAGGAGTTCAAAAATATCCCTTGGGGCCAGTCCTATATTTATATTGTACATGTACATAATACTCTATACCATAGAAGACTTATCATTAAATTTTCAAGACATCTTTATAAAGGAGTTAACCTTTTTTGATTTTTCTCCAATCCATTAAATTGAAACAAAATGTTAAATCTTATGAACTTATTTCTTCGAAATAAAGTGTTACGTCTTATGATGAAGAGTATAATATCAGGATAAAATATAAGCCACTAGTGTAATAAATAATTATATTGGTATTTTTTAACCATTAGAAAATCATGGCCCTGAATTTTTAAATTATCCTAGATATAACGAATCTCGGGGTAGACTTTCTTCTCATTTTTCGATCATAATTTATCATAAGGTATTTTATCAGGCTTATGAGGCTATACAAATACATTTTGATCCCTCAAGGCATTTATAATCTAAAAGGGAAGATATGCCATTATAGTGTGGGGTAGAAAACCATATATACCCTAAGTGGTTAGAGATAAAATGCTCTGGTTCACACTGGATAGAGACATTTCCTGTTGGAACGATGGCGTGGGTGTATCACTATAGTCACTTGCAAGAGGAATCAACTGGAGTTACTATATGACAAGTAACTATGGAATACCAGGGAAGGAATCACTATAGTGCAGTAAGAACCACCCTGCCCAACCTCTCTGAAATCGCTGGTAAAGGAGTTCAAACAAGTGGGACTAGGAAACATGGGGGCTGCCCAATGCATGCTAGGACATAGGCATGGAGCTTTCTGAGTAACTAGACTAAATGAAAATTAATAGGTGAAAATCCCGTGCAAGTTTGCAGCTTAATGATTTCACAGAACACATACAAACAGAAGTTTAAGAATTTTAAATGAAGTTCATGCATAATCACAGAGAGTGATTCTGCAAGTAGATGTGCTCTGGCTATAGACTTTATCATTATTAATGAATATTTCATTTGATTAAATGACTTCTTAAAGGGCACTACAGAAGTCGGCAACAGAGCCAAAATTAGAAAGAACTCTGGGTTCATAGTCCAACGTTTAGGCTTACGTTTTGGTCATGAGGTTTCTTTGCAAACAGTGCTACTAATGAGGTTGAATTATTTTCCAAACTTTAAAACAAGCCATCTTAGATTGACTCAGACCGTGATAATAACAGCTACCATTTACTAACAGGCACTATTAATCACTTTGCAAATAATACTTTTAACTCTTACAACAGTGCAAAGTAGGCATTGATCGTTTTTAGGCTTAGAACCTAACCTACTAGGTCTGTAGGCTGTATGATGCCAGGGGCCGTGCTGTCCACCTGGATCTACTCACACCCGGGTTGGCTTCCAACACAGCCTTCTCTCCTCGTATTCTAAGCAAGGAAAACGAGCAGTGCTCTTTCATGTTACTCTCAGACAGAAAAGACAGGGGATGCCCATTGGTACTGATAGTTAGAACTCACATTTATTGGGTGTCTGCCATGTGTCAATGCTGTTCCAAGGATTTACGCATTTAATCTTTACAGGAACTTCATGTGGTAGGTGTTAATATTTTCTCCCCCTTTCACATGAGAACACTGAAGTACAGAGAGGTCTAGTAACTGGACCAAGATCATATATCTGGTAAGGTAGAGTACACTTTAATCCAATAGCCTGGTTCTAGAGACTGGGCTATGAATCACTCTGCTCTACTTCTCTTGGCAAAAGAAATTTAGGTGAAGGCAATGAGACTCCTCTAGAATAAATCATTATTAAGGAGCCCAGATGCTTCTTAACCTGACAATTCAGTGCCTGATGAATGTAGAAGTTTTACTTCCCATTCCTTCCTTTCCTCTCCCTTCCCTCCCTTCCCATCTTTTCCCTTTCCTTTCCTGCATTGTTTAATGTCTTCCTCAAATTTAACAATTATGTATAAATAACATACCAATACTTCCGTGTACATATTCATTATTACAAATTACCTACACAGTTAATGTTCCCTCTACCTCCCCTCTCATTCTAATGTAACTTGCTTTTTGCAAGAGTCCTAGCCTACCTGGGAGCTCTTTCCATGTAGTATATTAATTTTCCTCATTCCTTTTAATTATTGTGCCTATCCAAATATAGATATACCATACTTTATTCAAATATACATAATTTTATATATAATTATATACATTTATATAAATCTATTTGTATACTTATATATATAATTTTATATTATATAAAATATTAACATAGTAAATATATTTTATTATATATTTATTTACTTATTTAACATATATCTTATATATTATTTTTAGATTACATACTTGTTATTTCAGAGAATGCGGAAATAAACATACTTGCAAAACTTTGTGTACGTGTATGAATTGTTCTTTGGAATAGATACTTGGGAGTAGAACTGCTGGTTCCAAGAAGGCAACTGCAAATTTTAACTGAAACCACTAATCACCCACCAAATAGGCAGTAGCAATTTAAGCATACCAATTATATCTGAATGCCTATTTCCCCATATGCCAATACTTGATATCTATTTTTTAATTTTGCTCCTATGATGACCAATAATACATAATCTTCACATGATTTTATCAAGCTGAATATCTTTTCAGATGCTATTGGATATTTCTTTTTCTATTTTTGCATCATTTCTTTGTATCTTTTTCCTATTTTCTGTTAGTTTGTATACTTTCTTACTCATAGACTCATATTTTCTAGGTATTAAATGGGTATTTATTAATACACTGGCAACATTTCTCCCTATCACTTGCTGGTCTTTTAATTTTTTCAGCTTTATTGAGGTATACATGGCAACTAAAATCACAAAATATTTAAAGTGTATTTTAATTTTGCATATATTTAAACACACTTTTCTTATTTTTTGTACAGAATTTTTCATAGGGTCAAATCTGATATTTTCTTTTAAAATGTTGGGGTTGTTTGTTGCTTAGAAGAACCTTCCCCATCCCCAATCATTTTTTAGAAATTCCAATATTTTAATATTTTTATAATTCAGTTTCTTTTCCCATTTATTGATAGATTTTTTTCCCCCCTTTTTTTAGTGAGGTCAAGAACAGTCTCATGTAGCCCTTATAGTCTGTTAGAAACCAATGCGAACACTCCCTTCCTGACCTCAGCACTTAGAAGTACAGTACGTGGTGGAGCTAAGGATCTTATGTGCTCATGGGAGCCCCTCTTCTGCTGCAGGCACAGATTTTAGTTCTTCTAAAATCAGCAAGTAAAATATAGCGGTATGTGGATTGGTTTTTCTCATGTTATTTGAACACTGCCAATGACTGCTTTCTGGAAGTGGCCAGAAATACTTTCCTGTAGAAATTGTTCTCTTTTGATCTGGGAGCTGTGGGAAGGATCACATCTCAGGGCAGCTGTCACGGTTAAATTGAACTGAGGATGTTCATGGAAAGGACCCGATTAATGAGTTCAAGGGGAAAATGGGCCCAGGTCCCCATGCTGGTGGATGTATTACACAGACAGCACTGGAAGGAATTTTCCACATCTTGTTCAACGTCTATAATTCTATGTATATCTATAATCAAAAATGAGGAAAGCAAGGTAAGAAAGTATCATTTGTCTAAGGTCACTCAGAGAGAAGGACAATGAGTAAACTAATATTGTACAGAAGACATGAAAAACAGAGAGCTTTGTTAGTAACAAGCTCCGTGGCTTGCTGTGCTGGCTTTTCAGCATTTCTGATGTTTGTAAAATATTCCAACCTTTGAGGCTGTTTAGAAACTCATCCCAAAATATGAAAAAATAAATATAACCTTGTAAATGTCCCCTCTAACTCATTCTGTGATAGGAAAGTCCTCATTTTCCCTACACCCTAAGGGACCACAGACCTCTGAGGTTTCACCTTATATTAAAACTGTATATTGCTTTTCCTCATTTTCAAAGTACTTTCCCCTGAAGGACTGCATTTGATTCTCACTTCAACCTGCCTCAATAAAATAAAATTAATTAAAATACATACATACATACATAACATCCCTCTGGTTTTTAGTATCACTAGAACATACTAATATCATCACATAGTACTGCTTTTTCACCATCCCAACCTTAGACTTTTAATGATGCATTTCCTTTCTTGTGGCACTTTGTTAGCTCTCTCAGTAAAATCCTAAGGCAATGCCCGCCACACTGTAGGACATCAATAAACTTAAAAAATTTGTTTGCCCTTTTGTAGATACGTGTTTAGTTATTTATTTATGAATAGTGATATTTTTACCAAAGTATATACTATAAGAAGTTACCTTGAACCTCATCCCTGACCACCCAGTTCTCCTCCCACAGGGCTACTCCCAGGCCAGCACCTAGCAGTTGATTTAGAACTAGTGTGTATCTGGCTGTTTCCCAGCCCCCCGATCCAGAAAACTGTCAGCCTCTCTGCACCTGGAAGCCCCATTCTGGCCTTTGGGAGCTATGTTTAAATGAGCGTTTTTCACACTTTAAAAAAAAAAAAAAAATCACAACCCACAATAAGAACCATATTTAAATAACACACGCATTTTGGGAAACTACTTACCATTGTTATATGATATACCTTATTTTCAGTTCTGTTCCATTTTTTAACAACGCACGAAACGTGCACATATACATTTTATCTCCCCAACTTAATTTGACTGAAGAATATTTCTTATTTTTCTTGCTGTAAAAGTTAGGGGCTTTGGTCACCAGGTGACTGAATGTTCAAGTTTGCCAGAGCTCTCCGCGCCATCTTGCTCCCACCCCTCTATCAAGATAAAGGAATTTAAATAAAAGGGCAAGACCACAGGGGCTAAGAGGAGAAACTAGCAGCAGCATAGCTGGACAGTAGACTGGCAAACGATAACAGATTTTTTTTTTTTTTTTGCGATACGCGGGCCTCTCACTGCTGTGGCCTCTCCCGTTGTGGAGCACAGGCTCCGGACGCGCAGGCTCAGCGGCCATGGCTCACGGGCCCAGCCGCTGCCGCGGCATGTGGGATCTTCCCGGACCGGGACACGAACCCATGTCCCCTGCATCGGCAGGCGGACTCCCAACCACTGCGCCACCAGGGAAGCCCACGATAACAGATTTAACTGAGGCCTTTCCCTGGGAAAAGAAAGCCTAAAGGTGTCCGGCTGCAGAATCTCCGAGAGACTCGGGAGATGGAGGTCCTAGCTCCCCGTGAAAGAAGCTGCGTTCACCAAGAGGGCGTGACTTTTCCATCCGGTAATTTTCTACCCGGGTCGGGGGGGGGGGGGGGGGAAGGCGTGGAGTGCATCAGACTTTTAGATGCAGATGTTCAAAGAAGCTGCCTGCCTCGCCCTCCACTTCTGGCTCCCGCCTCTGTCACAGTCCACGTTGCCTGGGGCTAAGCTCCCCGTGGGCTCCGTGGTGCTCCGTCCCTCCCCAGCCTCGAGCCTTCCTCCGCGCATTCGGAGTACCGCTTCCTCTGCCGAGCTCCCTCAGCAACCCCCTCCAGACACTTTCTGTCTCTCAGAAGCGGGTAGACAGCCCTGTTAGCTAATGGTTCTTCTTCTTCCGCTTGGTGCTTTAGAAAAAAAGCCTTTGTTATTATTATCAGTTTTTCCTTCAACGAGGGATTATAAAGGAGATCAGGTAAGATCATGCGCGCATACTGAATAGGAACTCGCCGATAAATTTTTGTCTGGTTAATATCTGTACATCCACATGAATATAGATAATGCAATATAGGTAATATGCAAGTTACACAGCACAACAGCAACCCGCTCCCTGACCTGGGACAACGCCAATGAAGCTTCCTGATGCCCCTCCTCAATTGCGTCTCCCTCCTTCATCCCAGAGGAAATGGCTCTCCTAGATTGTGTGTTTACTGTGCTTTTGCTCTCTTTTATGGCTTTATCACATCTGTATATATTATTTTGCTAGTTTTATGAACATTGGATTGCATATAATCTCTTGAGACTATTTTTCATTTACCATTTTGTTTCTAAAATCATCTCTGTTGACGTACTTGTATTCTTTTATTTTCACTGCCGTGTAGTGTGAATATGCTGCCATTTATTTATTCATTTCCCTGATAGTGGATCATTCCAACCGTTTCTTTTTCTCTTTTCTTTATGTTTTTATTCATGAACAATGCTTCTATGCATATTTTTCTACATGCTTTTTGATACAGACAAGCAAGAATTTCTCTGGCTTAGGAATGGAATTACCGAGTTGTAAGACGTGCACATGTCCAGCTTTACAAGATAACGCTAAATTGTTTTCCAAAGATCTTTTGCCACTTTCCACTTCTAAAAACAATGAGTTCTCATTTTTGCACATTCTTGATAAAAATTTGCATTGTGAGACTTTAAACTTTTTTCCTATTCTCCTGGGAATAAAATGATTTCCCATTGTGGTATTAATTTTTTAACATTACATTCTGTATTGTGTATTGTATAATACAGAAAAGCACACAGAACATAAGAGTACAGATAAATGTTCACAAAATGAACCCGCAGATCAAGAAACAGAGTATTACAAGCATCCCAGTGACCCCCCTCCGTACATTCCTTTCGACTCACTCTGCCTCTAAAGAACCGCTATCCCAACTTCTAACAGCACTGACTAATTTATGTATGTACATCTTTGTGTGTGTCTGGCTGCATGCCTCGGCGTTACGATTTTTGAGATTCGTGCATACTGTGCATATGGTCTTAATTTTGAATTCCCAGCAAGGTCACTGTAACTCTACCCTGTCCTCTCTTTTTGTTCTATGACTCAACACATCTGGGACGCAGAGGTTTAGAACTGCTGCCCTAGGCAGCTTAGAGATCTAAGTTCTGTTGTCCTGTCCAAAGGGAAAAAGCACAGAGTGGGAGAGGAGAGTTGGATCAAAAGACATTAGAGGCCAGAAAGACAATGGACCAGAGTAAGAAGGAACAGGGCAAAAAGTCCTAGAATAACTTCTGTCAATGGTCAGGGAGCCTCTAAGTCTCCTGGCCATGTTGGTGGTCAGCTAGCTCTAAGTAGACTTTAGTAGGCTTATATTCATTCACTATGTGAGGCGCTGAGGATTGAATGGTACACAGACCTTGCCCTCAAGAAACTCAGAATGCGAAAGAGAACTGATACATAGACAAACAAGTAATTGCAATATAAAGTGCTAGGAACTATGCTGGGAAGGGTAGTACCTAGAGGGAATTATGAAAGAGATGACCCTGCTTGAGAGGGAGGGGTTCAGGAAAGAGCCCTTTTGTTTTATCCAACAAAGAGCACTTTGCCTTAGTTTTTAAAGGATAAGCAGGAGTTTGCTAGGTAGACAGAAGTATAAATACAGAAGAGTTTCCAGACACAGAAAATAACGTGCAAAGGAATGAGATCTGAGGAAGCACAGTTTAATTATGGGACCTGAAAGTCTTTCACTAAATACACAGCAGAGTATGTATGTAGGCATTGAATGTTGAAGACTTAGGAAGAATTTTGATCATGAAGCCCCTTGTATGCCATGGTAAGAAATTAGGACTTATCTACTAAACCACTAAAGTATTTTGTATAGGGAAAAACAACACTGGATCAGTGTTTTGGAGGGAGCGAGGAGAACTGATTGGTGAGTAGAAGATTGGCCAGAGGGTAACTCTAGTCCCATTTGTAGAAAATTTCTTGCTTACTCCATTCTTACTCTGTTCTATTGCCCACCTGCTTCAGACTCTTTACCTAAGTGTCCTTCCCATTGGGTGCTTTTACTTGACAGTAGAAAGTGGCTTCTATGATGTGGGGAGATGAAGGAAAGGGAATGAATTCAGTTTAAAGCCTCGATGGGAAGGTCAGCCCTAGGATGTAGATTGGACTGCTGAAGAGGCGTGGAGTCCTCAAGGGTGGCAGCGTGGTGAAGAAACTCTTCATTTAAGGATGAGTCAGCACCGTGGGCACTGAGGTCAACTCAATGGTAGAACTGAGTTGAAGAGGAAATACTGTGAGTTTGGTGCGAGAACCCTTGATGAATGTAAGGGATTGATCAGTAGGAAATTGACAGTGGCCTGACAGCAGACATAACCTATAAGCACAAGCTTGAAGGAAGATGGCTTTCTGCAGAAAGGGGGAGAAAGGATCTGGAAGTGACACTGGGTGGCTAAGAGAATGACAGCATTGTTCTGAGTCCCATGGCCATGGTGTATGGGAGGATGGCTTGTCTCCATAGAAGAGGGTTCAACGAGAGTAATTTCATTGTGGGAAAGCCAGGTCCCATTAAGGGAAAGAGAGAAGAAAAATGGAAGAAGATATTTTTAAAAAACAAATATTTATTCTTTTTCTTCATTATGATGGTTAATTTTGTGTGTCAACTTGGAGAGTGTTTTTGGTTGAGATTAACATTTAAATTGGTGAACTATGAATAAGCAAATTGCCCTCCATGATGGGAGTGGGCCTCATCCAATCAGTTAAAAGCTTGAATAGAACAAAAATACCAGCCTCCCCAAGCAAGAGTGAATTCTCCAGCAGAAACCTTTGGATGTCCTGAACCACTGGCTCTCCTGGGTCTCCTGCCTGTCAGCCCAGACTACGGACTTTGGACTGGTCAGCCTCCATCATTGCATGAGCCAATTCCTTATAATAAATCTCTATCTACACATCCTATTGGTTCTCCTTCTCTGGGGAACTCTGACTAATACATTTATCTTTCAGATTTTTCCTGTATAGTATTTCACACAACATCAATCTATGGAGAGACTGGGGACTTAGAGGAGAGTTTGTTTACAAAGCAGCAAAGGTTCCAGAGGGCAGAAGGCAAAAATTTTAGAGGGAAAACAACTGGGGGTGGTCAATTACGTCTTTGGAATAAGTGACGATATGCATGGAAACTAGGAAGGTTGTGTGATGAGAAGCCCCACGATATCTAACTAAATCACTGAGCTTCACACTAGAAATTGCAAACCCCAGGAGAGCTTGGGAAAATTCCAAAGCTGTGCAATCGAGATGCTGCTTGCAGCCTCTTCTGATGCATATCAGGAAGCAACTCCTGTCTGCCTTTTTAGGTCGCTTCCAGAAGCCACGGGGCTGAGACCTACTCTCTCAGCACAGGGACTGTGGTGCATCAGGGCCTAGGTCTTCAAAGACCTTTGACTCCTCCTGTTCTTCTCTGAACAGCTAGTTCAGATGTGTTGATCTCTGTGGCATTGTGGAAGAGAAGGTTCTTCTTCGCGCTTCCTAAGCATAACACTCCAGTGGTGTGCATCCCTGCTTAAATCTCTCAGTGAGAGGAAGCCACCCTGTGGTGTCCATATCTTACAGCCACCAGGAGACAACTGTTCCTTTCCTCAGTTGGCCTGCAGCAAGGCTGTGTCTACCATCTCCTCTTCCATCAGAACACAGCTACCCGGAAAATGTGGCTCACTGTGACCACCCGCCGGCACACTGGTGATTAGATGACTTGTCTTAAGGATGCCTAAAGGACTCTGCTAACCCCTGATTTTTCCTGCATAGTCTATCACAGCGTCTGAAATTTCCACCATTAGTGATCACTTTTCAGTGACAGCAAGAAAAACTCCTTCTTGGTCTCTATTCCCCAAGCCTATAATATCAGGAGGGGAGCCATGAATTAGGGATGATGTTTGATTACACCTAATTATCTTCTTTTCTCCTTAGGCCCATTCAGAGAAAAATCAAACTTATTATTTGCCTCAATTGCTCTGTTTTCTTTTTGATAAAAAGTTTAGTGATGCTTCGTAATAAAGATGATGTTTTATCTAGGTGTCTCCGGTATTGACAAGTTGTCTATTATTCACATTCTTATAACGATATATTTTATCAATAATACTTCTCAAATATGCACGTGTAGAGCACCATCAGCAACATTATATAAAACCTTCTCTATACAAGGATAATGCAGTTCATATATCCCAACGGGACTTAACTTTTTTTTGTGTGTGGGGGGACTTACGTTTTAAGAAGCCTCCTATGAACACCTTCCCATGTACACATGCCATTGCTCATGTCATCATCATTACCACCTCGGTGCCCTTCCTGTTGCTTTGACGCTGGGCCATCATCTTCAGGGCCAAGAAGTGCAGGTTACTATTAAAATGTAAAAGGTGAATAATCAAGTCATTATCAATTACTAAAACCTTAGAAGTAATTAGGCTTATCAAATCTGATCAGGAAGCAGTCAGGAGTTGAGGGACTAGGACCCAAGAATGGTGAGTACACTTTGCTGAGGAATGGAATAAAAGGAGACCGAAAAGACTTCATGCCTGGAGTTCTTCCAGTGGGGATGGATGTGGTGATGCCTCACAGGAAGGCCTCTCTGGAGCCAGAGCTACATGAACACCCAAGTGTGTGGGGTTTCCGTTTGGCAAGTGGGCCACTTGCACTGGAACAGACAGAGCTAGACCTGGAGCTGGGAAAAATGAGAGTCATCTTCTTTCCTGTTCTGCCTGGAACCAGAAGCTTCATTAACTTAGATGAAGTTTTGCTGTCTGGGGCAGGGAAGAGGACAGCAAGAAGAGTCAATATAGGCACTATGGTTGAAAATATGCACTGTTTTTAAAGGTTTGAGTTGGAGGTTTCTGAGACAGAGTAGAATAGAAATTGAGAAATAATAAAGTGGTAGAAAGGAAGGAGACAGACATAATAATGCTAATGGCTAGGGGTACTGTGAATGGGGGTCCAGGTGGTGGTGGGGAGAGAGAGAGCGATTCATCACCACAGGCCTAAAGACTTCGGATGAAATCCTAGCAGCTCAGAAGCTTCTCAGGTATATACACAAAATGGAAGTCTTAGAAAAGATACATTTATCTGAATGGAAGACCAGAATTGACATGGTGGTCATTTGACTAAATAAGAGCACTGCAGGGTATTTTGTGCTGTATCGGCCCAGCAAGAAAATAAACATTGATCTATCCGATGTTCTCTTTTCTGACTCATCTAGGTCTCTGATAGGACATCTCTTCATGGAAAAATAATCTCATGGCTAAGAGTGCATCTCAAAAACATTTTCCTAACTTCATATAATTTCTAAGTGAATTTCCCCAATCTATACACATAAAGAATAAGAGGGATGGGAATAAACTACTTTGATCTGCTGCATTTAATGGTGATTCAACTGATTCTACCATCTCTGACTTAGTGCATATATTTCTTTGGTTTTATGTACCCCCAGCACCATCCCTTTCAGCACTAATAAAAATTTTAGAATAGTTCAGGAAGGTATTCTATTCCTTGTAATTTGGAGCCACGAACACTAATTACAGCTATTATATTGCATATATTATTTTCATGCAATGATACAAATGATTATCTTTTATAGAACATTCCTTTAGGGAAACTCAAGACTTAGACAGCCAAAGCACTGAATTAGCTGAATTAAACATGCATGCAAAGATCTAACCAAAAGGAGACTCTGGAAGGGTTTATACTAGAAAAGGATTAACCCTCAACCCCACTCCACAAAAGGCGTGGTAAATGTGCCCATCAAAAGTTGGCATAACCAGTTTAAGGCAGTTGGGAAATATCTTAGACTTAGTATCATAGAGAATCCATAAACTAGAGGAAAAAATAACTTAGAAAGTTAGAAAGAAGTTGGGAGGTGGTCTGGCACAGCTGCCTGGCTTTATGAAGGTAAGGTGTTAATATTCATACTTGGCAGATGAGGAGACTGAGGTCTGAGCCCACACAGCTAGTTAATGGCCAAGAATGAATTCAACCCTATGTTCTCATCTTTAGTACATATTATCTAGAGTTAATAAAAATTTTTTTAAATTTATGATATTTTAGAAAAGCAGAGCCAGAACCTCAATATATTAAATGAGAGAGTTCAGAAGGGAGATTCAGGGAAAAAAAATACTAACTCTTATCAAAAGCATAACATAGGAATGTATGGCTATATGACCTAGCATAGGAGACCTTGGGGAAAGAAAAGTTTTCTTCAATTATGGTGTAGGAAGAGGAGGTAGAAAATATTTAAAAACTCAGCTTTCCATGATCTGTGTTCATCTTTCAAATTTTTCTTCTATATTATTTCACCTAACCACAAATACTTTCACAGAAGCACAACAGAGCTCTTCGCTAAGAGATCAAACAATTTGGCATTGCTTTTCTCTATTACAACCACATTGCCACTGAAAGTTTCCCTAGGCTGTCGAGAGAGAGTATGTTTCCCTCTTTCCATATGGCACAAATATATTTAATTCACATCCTACTATTTATTATATGTTTTAAGATATAATTGATGTTCAATAGGATGAAAGAATTATGAACAAAATGACATATCTCTTTCCTGTTATACTGTGATAGAAAGATCACATTTCTTCTCTGCTTAAAAAATTTTTAATATATTAATCAAAATAGATGGGATAATTTTCTACTTTGTTTTAGGATGAATCTCATGTTTCACTTTTCCTTTGGGAAGCTTGAAAACTGAAATATGCTTTGGAGTAAACTTCGTAAGACTTACTATGGAGAGGACAAATTAAATTAATGTATAAGACTTTTAATAAATTAATTTTTATTGAAATATAGTTGATTCATGATATTATATTAGTGTCAGGTGTACAGCATACTGAATCAGTATTTTTGAAGATTATACTCCATTATAAGTTACTACAAGATAATGGCTATCATCCCCTGTGCTCTACAGTATATCCTTGTTGCTTATCTATTGTATACATAGTAGTTTGTATCTGTCAATCCCATACCCCTAATTTGTCCCTCCCCACCTCCCTCTCCCCTTTTGTAACCACAAGTTTGTTTCCATATTTGTGAATCTGTTTCTATTTTACATACACATTCATTTGTATTATTAGATTCCACATGTGATATCATATAATATTTGTCTTTGTCTATTTCACTAAGCATAATATTTTCTAGGTCCATCCACATTGCTGCAATGGCAGAATTACATGCTTTTTATGACTGAGTAATACTCCATGTTTTACATATACTACATCTTCTTAATACCATCATCTCTTGATGGGCACTTGGGTTCCTGCCATGTCTTGGCTATTGTAAATAGTGCTGCTATGAACATTGGGGTATGTGTATCTTATCAAATTAGTGTTTTTGTTTTTTCTGAATATACACCCAGGAGTCGAATTGCTGGGTCATATGGTAGTTCTATTTTTAGTTTTTTGAGGAACTTCCAAACTGTTTTCCATAGTGGCTGCACTAATTTACACTCCCACCAACAGTGTGCAAGTGTTCCGTTTTCTGCACACCTTTCCAACATTTGTTATTTGTGGTCTTTTTGATGACAGCCATTCTGACAGGAGTGAGGTTGTATCTCATTGTTGTTTTGCAGATAAAGTACAAATCTTTTATCTTCACAACTTAAAAGGTCTGAACTGACCAAATATTATAAGACTAAGAAGACATGGAATGATCTTCTGGACAAAAAGAATCAAAATTATAGGACTTGAAGCAACTACAAAGATGATCTCCTTTCCCTTACATAGAATTATAACTGAATATGAGGCTTTTTGATTTAAATGCAGAAAAATATATGCTACTCTGAGAAATTTTTCTTGCATTTCCAGTTGGAAATGAAGCACCTGAGCAAGTTTTAAGCAGTTGAAGGAAATAAAAAGTGCTCATCAATGGAAATTTTAGTGGACTAATAGAGGATCTCCATGAATAATTTACATAAGCTGCCTATTCAAGATATGTTTGAACCAAGGTGATGCACTAGGTAAAAATTTTCCTCTCCTCAAATGACTCTAATTATTTTAGATTGAATTGAATACGTTTTGCTTCATGATAGAACATTAAAGAAAACCAGAATCTGATTCTCAACAAAATCTCAGACATCAGTTAATACAGCTTGCATTATTACATTATTTACATTTAAATTCACAAAGCATTTCTTTGAATTTTTATGTCATTTCATTTCAAGGCATTGCTCTTCTTGATAATCTCATCTTGTTAAGGTACGAAGTGTATCATTTCATCCATTGAGTAGGTACAGAGAGTTTAGGCGATTTGCTATAACTAATTCTAGATTATAATGTTCTCTTCTTCCTAACACATCATGTCTTTCTAATAAGGAGGGTTTTTCAAACTGGGGACATGAAGGTCATAGGCTAATCTAATAGGCACATATAAATAAAAATATACATTCTGGATCTTTTGGGTGACTACTTTATAACTGAACACTCTGATAATGTTTCAGGGCTCAAAATTACCTTGGTGTTTTCATTTATGCTGAGAGAAGGTCAAAAGATTTTAAGGCTTGTTGTAGGAAAAAGGCTTGTGATAGTTGAATCAGACGCAAGCATACAGAGTCATAACAAGGTCAGAACTGTCAGAGCTATGTCACATTCAAGATCCTACATTATAGGAATCTGTATCACATGCATGTTAGGAGCTGATGTACTGGGCAGCTTATAATTAACAGCAAGTAGGGTAGTAAACAAACAAGGAGCAAATATTCTCATTGTGATTTCAGTAACAACTGGATCAAATATCAGTGTAATGCAGATTTTAATAACACAACAAAGCTAATTTAAATTGAACTAAAAGGATTTATATAATGTGAGAATAAATTAAAATCGGCATTTGAGGAATCAAGGTTGGCAGGGTAATATATGTGAAGTGATATTATTCTGAGCTAGCCAATGACATTTTTAAAGACAATTTTGTCTATCCTACTTTTGTGAACAAGTATCTCTGTATTGGTATCATGAAGTTAAAATACAAATATGGATTGAATCTAGAAGTGGCCAAGACAGACAATCTTTCTGTTATTAACTTCAACATTGTTGATTTGTTTTCAGCAAACTACATTTATTACATTAAATTAATCTTTGAAAGTTGATATACTGAATGAGTAGAGCTCTTGAGAAGCAAATCAACTATATTTTGTCTTCCATTGTTCCTTAAAATATATTTGGTGGGGATGAACGTTCCCTTCTGTGAGATGATACATGAGACCAGGGCTAGCTCCATAGCATATTATAGCTCATCCACTCAATCAAAATAATAAAATACCATCTGGCCACTTTAAAGTGCGAACACGGTCTTAATTTTGTATTTACAGGGGGCTTCCGTGGCTTCTTATTTCAAGAGGAATTTCTTCTGTTTTGTCAAGAAAAGGCAGTTTCTTTAATAAATGGTGACTACTTTGTGGGAGAGGGAATCTCTCTTCTGCTGGTTCTTTAATACTATTTTGTTTCATTAGGGTCCTTATCCTTGCCTGCTTTCTTCCTCTCTTCACAAAGCCTACAAGGGCCACCACTTGAAGATCCTCCCTTTTCCCTAGAAGTGGAACCTTCCCAAGGGTGCCCTCTGTCATCCTGAACACTTTTAGCCCCCTTCCTTTACCCTCCCCACCTCCCACTCCCACCCCAGTGGCCTGAACTTTGATCTATCAGACCACACGCCAACGCAGGGTAATTCTCCTTGAGGGAAGGACTCTCCCTCTGGGTGTGTCCTCATTGGTGTTACCCATGTTCCAGCATGACTGCAACCCCAAACTTGCTGCAGTGGCTTCTACATTCTGCAATCCCTACAATCTTATTCCAGCTGTGGACTCTAGGACAAAGGCTGCTCGTCTCTGATGTTGAATTCCTCACTTAGGTGTACAGTACACTGAATAAATCTGTAGTATTTTCGGTCTTCTAATTGGGCAGTAGGCAACGGGTGACTTTGTTTGCTTTCCTTGTTGATCTGTGTGGTTTTTGAAAGCTGTTTAAAAGAGATTAACATTTATGTGACTGCCATTATCCTGTGGAAACTCAAAGGCTCCAATTATCTTTGAGAAGAAAAATAACCATAATTTAGAAAGATCAATTGTTAAGAATGTATGCTTTTTCAAATCATTCCCACACCATTTTATTTAATCTTCAGAGAAAATTAGTCACTTCAACATGAGTAAATCAAAACAGATAGTTTTATGATTTTTTTTTTTTTTGCGGTATGCCGGCCTCTCACTGATGTGGCCCCTCCCGTTGCGGAGCACAGTCTCTGGACGCGCAGGCTCAGCGGCCACGGCCCACGGGCCCAGCTGCTCCGCGGCATGTGGGATCTTCCCGGACCGGGGCACGAACCCGCGTCCCCTGCATCGGCAGGCGGACTCTCAACCACTGCGCCACCAGGGAAGCCCTATGGTTATTTTAAAATGATATTTCCTTCACCCTCTGTTTCACACGTACTTTAAAATTTGGATCTAATCTACGAAATGCTGAAAGTAACCTGGTGTTAATTGGTTGTGATACAGTGTTTAATGAATTTGGGGGTCACGCACTTGGAGAAGATCAGGAATAGAATTCATGGAGCTTTCTTAATTACTGACTGCCCTTGCAGAAAGAAAAGAGATAGAGACCCTCCTAAAAGCTGCTTTTCTCCTGGTTGTCTGAGAGATGTAGAAAATCCAAAGACTCCATCAAAAAACTACTAGAACTAATACATGAATTCAGTAAAGTTGCAGGATACGAAATTAATATAATGAAATCTGTTGCATTTCTATACACTAAAACAAACTATCAGAAAGAGAAATGAAGAGAAAAACCCCATTTGCAAAGGCATCAAAAAGAATAAAATACTAAGGAATAAATTTAACCAAGGAGGTGAAAAACCTATACTCTGAAAACTGTAAGATACTGAAGAAAGAAACTGAAGACAGCACAAATACATGTAAAGATATACCATGTTCATGATATTAGAAGAATCAATATTATTAAAATGTCCATTCTACCCAAGGCAATCCATAGATTCAATGTAATCCCCATCAAAATGCCAATGTTATTTTTCACAGAACTAGAACAAATAATCCTAAAATGTATATATAAACACAAAAGACCCTGACTAGCCAAAACAATCTGGAGGAAGAAGAACAAAGGTGAAGGTATCACACTCCAAGACTTGATGCTACAAAGCTGTAGTAATCAAAACAGTATGGAATTGGCACAAGAACAGACACGTAAAACAATGGAACAGAATAGAGAGTCTAGAAATATACCCATGTTCATATGCTCAATTAATCTACAACAAAGTAGGCAAGAATATACTGATACAATACAATGGGGAAGAGACATCCTCTTTAATAGTGTTGCAAAAACAGGATAGCTACACACACAGAGAATGATACTGAACCACTTTCTTTTAGCATATACAAAAATAAACTCAAAATGGATCAAAGACTTAAAAGTAAGACTTGAAACCATAAAACTCCTAAAAGAAAATAGAGGCAGTATGCTCTCTGACATTGGTCTTGGCAGTAATTTTTTTTGATCTGTCTACTCAGGTAAAGGTAACAAAATAAAAAAAAAAAAAAGGGACTACGTCAAACTAAAAAGCTTTTGGATAGGAAGGAAACCACCACCAAAATAAAAAGGCAACCTACTGAGAATACATGCAAATGATATATCTGATAAGGGTGTGATATCCAAAATATAAAAAACGTATACAACTCAATATCGAAAAAAACAAACAGCAAAAAGTGGGGAGAGGACCTGAATAGACATTTTTCAGAGAAGACATACAGATAGCCAATAGGCACATGAAAAGGTGCTCAAAATTTCTAATCATCAGGGAAATGTAAATCAAAACCACCATGAGATACCACCTCATACCTGTCAGAATGGCTATTATCAAAAAGAAAAGAAACAATAAATGTTGGTGAGGACATGGAGAAAAGGGAACCCTCGTACACTGTTGGTGGGAATGTAAATTGTTGCAGCCACTATGAAAAACAGGATGGAGGTTCCTCAGAAAACTAAAATTAGAACTCCCATACAATCCCTCAATTCTACTTCTAGGTATTTATCCAAAGAAAATGAACATTAATTTGAAATGGTACATGCACCCCAATGTTCATAGCAGCATTATTTACAATAGCCAAGATATGGAAGCAACCTAAGTGTCCACTAATAGATGAATGGATAAAGATGAAGTGATATATATATCACATAAGGTGATATTACTCAGTCATGAAAAAGAATGAAATCTTGCCATTTGTGACAACATGGATGGACCTGGAAGGTATTATGTTAAGTGAAATAAGTCCAACAGAGAAAGACAAATACCATATGATTTCACTTATATGTGGAATCTAAAAGACAAAACAAACATAATAAAATGAAAACAGATTTATGGATACAGAAAACAAACTGGTGGTTTCCAGAGGCGTGGGGTTAAGGGGATGGATGAAATAGGTGAAGGGGATTAAGAGGTACAAACTTATAGCTGTAAGGTATTTAAGTCATGGGGATGTAACCCACACTTGCAAGTACAGTCAATAATATTGTAATAATTTTGTATAGTGAAAAATGCTAACTGGTCTTAACTGTGGTGATATTGATAATGTATAAGTACCAAATTTCTATGTTATACACTTGAAAATAATATAATATTTTATGTTAATTACAACTCAATTAAAAAAGAGGGATGTAGGAGGATTAGAGTCACAGGAGGAGAGGTGATGACAGACATATAGGCATATAGAGAGAGAGACAGAGAGAGAGAGAGAAGGAGGGAGGGAGACTTGAAGCTGCTATATAACTGGCCCTTGAGAGAGTTGGACAGAACTGGGCCAGGAGCCAAGAAATGCAGGTGGCCTCCACAAGCTGGAAAAGGCAAGGAAACATAGTTTTCTCTAGAGGCTCCAGAAGGAAGGTGGCTCTGCCAACATCATCATGTAGCCTGTAAGTCCCATTTCTGACTTCTCACTTCCAGAACTGCAAGATAATAAACTCGTGTTTTTAGGCCCTTAAGTGGTAATTTGCTGCAAAAGCAACTGGAAACTAATATAATAAGAAAATACAGCGTTTTAGGAAATAGTGAGCAGCTCAGTTTGGATATGGTTTGTAGGGGAGTAATGGGAAATAGGACTGAATCTGTAGGCTGGGGAATGGAGCAAGCATCTTGGCATATAGTGAACATATAAATATTTGCTAAGTGCATTTTTTTTACTTATAATTACGGCTTCAGTTGTCTGTTCCTCAAATTCATATATTGAAATTCTAACCCCTAGTACCTCAGAATGTGACCTTACATGGAAATAGGGTTATTGTGGATGAAAGTAGTTACAATGAGGGTACACTGGAGTGGAATGGGCCCCTAATTCAATAGTACTGGTGTCCTTATAAAAAGAGGAGATTGGGACACAGACTCACACACAGGGAGAATACCATGTGAAAATGAAGGCAGAGATTGGGGTAATGTTTCTATAGACCAAGCTCTATGAGCCAGCAAAC
This sequence comes from Phocoena phocoena, assembly GCF_963924675.1. NCBI lineage: Eukaryota > Metazoa > Chordata > Mammalia > Artiodactyla > Phocoenidae > Phocoena > Phocoena phocoena. The sequence goes on from NC_089229.1 coordinate 52,758,418, forward strand.
CACGAGGAACTAGGTCACGGGCATGGATCAGATTCTTTCTCACAGCCCTTAAGAAGAAACCAACCCTGCTGACACCCTGATCTCAGACTTCTAGCCTCCACAGCTGTGAGATAATAAATGTTTGTTGTTTAAGCCACGCCATTTGTGGTACTTTGTTATGGCAGTCATAGGAAACGAATACACATATATTTAGGAAAAAGTGGGGAGACATGGATGGGGTCAAAACTATAACTTAAAAGACCGACAACAGTGGTATGTGACATGGTCTGGAAAGTGAGAAACGTCATAAGGGCTAAAATGGGAATGCAATAGAAGGAAGAGAATCGAGAGTTAGCAGAGCAGTGCATTTTGGTGATTAAAATGTTCAAAGCTAAAATCATGGCACACAATGCTTAAGTGGACAACAGGACAAAATATTTGAAATCATGGCTGTCCTAGAAAACCCAATCTGTGTCAGCAGTTCCCAAGAGTATTACACAGAACAATAGCCCCACAAAATGCTCTGAAAGAAAAGCATTTTTCAGTCAAACAAATTAGGAAAACAATATTTTAGAGTACTAAAGGCTCTAAGAAGTTTTGCAAAAACGTAAATAAATTCAACTTCTTATAATTCAGCACTTCTCAAACTTATGTGACCATGCAACCCTTTCTTCATAGAACCCCTACTCATATACATGGAACATTCTTGGGACATCTTGCTCTAGCTGTGTCTCATTCTCTAAGACCTATACTGTCCAATACAGTATCAGTAGCCACATGCAGCTATAGAGCTTCTGAAATGTGGCTTGTGTGAACTGAAATACACTGTGAGTGTAATTATGCACTAGATTTCAGTCTTAGTATGAAAAAAAGAATGTAAAATATCTCATTAATAATTCTTATATTGATTGCTATGTTAAAATAACAATACTTTGGATAGACTGGGTTAAATAAAATGTTATTAAAATTAATTTTACCTACTTATTAAAAAATTTTTAATGTGACTACTGAAAATTTAAACTTATATATATGGCCCAAAGTATATTCCTGTTGAAAAACACTGCTCTTGACTATCCTATTTGCTTAGTATTCTCTCTGATTTCCAGGTTCTTTTTAAAAAAGGTCTGTTTTATTCTATTTGCAAACTATGAAGTTGGCTTACCACAGTTGCAGGGATGCTACTACAAGATATGGAACCCATGGATCAAAAAATAAAGGATAGTTTACTACTCACAGTAACATTCACCAGAGTACCAACCTTTTATTTTTTTCTTTTAGCACTAGTTCCCTGAGACCCAGTTCCCTTTGGCAATATGAAGATACATGCCTAAAGGGTGTCATTACAGGAGAGGAATTCTGAGTTTAGGAAACCTTAATCTGTAGTAATCTGTTAGCATGCCTGTAATTTGCCCCAGAGGAATGCACTGCCTTTATTATACTGAATGATAAGTATGTCTGCTCTTTGCTTTGGAAGAAGCTACTATCTCTATCCTCGAAGACTGTAGTAAGCCTGCCCTTTGCTGTGAATGAAGACACTAACATTATCTTTGTTGTACAAATGTCCTTGAAAAGATAATCAGGAAAAGGCAAAATGTGCAGAAATATAAGAATTGTGTCCTGGGACTTCCCTGGTGGCGCAGTGGTTGAGAGTCCGCCTGCTGATGCATGAGACACGGGTTCGTGCTCTGGTCTGGGAAGATCCCACATGCCGCGGAGCGGCTAGGCCCGTGAGCCATGGCCGCTGAGCCTGCGCGTCCGGGGCCTGTGCTCCGCAACGGGAGAGGCCACAATGGTGAGAGGCCCGCGAACCGCAAAAAAAAAAAAAAAAAAAAAAAAGAATCCGCCTGTCAATGCAGGGCACATGGGTTCAAGCCCTGATCCGGGAAGATCCCACGTGTCGCAGAGCAACTAAGCCTGTGTGCCACAACTACTGAGCATGCGCTCTAGAGCCCAAGAGCCACAACTACTGAGCACACGCGCCTAGAGCCCGTGCTCTGCAACGAGAAGCCACCGCAATGAGAAGCCCGCACACCACAACAAAGAGTAGACCCCGCTCGCCGCAACTAGAGAAAGCCCGCGCTCAGCAACGAAGACCCAATGCAGCCAAAAATAAATAGATTTATTTTAAAAAAAAGAATTGTCTCCTAACAGTTGTCTTCTCCAAGTCCTTGTGACTGAGAAAATACGTGGAAATGAGGAGCACTCATTGTCTTTCCAACCTGCGCTTAAGAGATTAAAGATGAGGAAAACCCTTAAATGGATATTCAGGAGAGGACCTCATTCTCCAGTGTATAAGAGAATGTTAGAGTCTAGAAGGGGTTATGCTCTTCCTGCCACATTTTTGCCCTCCTGGATGTTGTCTTGGACGCTAGATGATCATCTCTACTCAAGCTTCCTGGACTACTGCAATGTATCTATCAGAGCCTGATGAGAGCTCAAGCATGCACAGTATCTGACACTCCTACCATCTGTCTTGGATGATATTTTGGTTGGTGCCTTAATCACATTTTTCCTGAATAATAATAAAATATAATAATCATAAAGCATTATATATATAAACATGTGTAGTCAAATACATAATAAAGTACAATATTTATAGGACTTATGTGATCAAATACGTAGCATCCACCTTCAAAAATCCTTTCAGTAATGCAGAAGATAAAAAGATATATGAAACAAGATGCCTTTCCTCATAGAGTTTACAAACTAGTTGGGAAGAAACCACTAAATCCAGTAATAATACCACTGCATAAATTACCTTTTGCAATTATCTTCTGCATTTTCAGGATCTTGTTTTTTTTTTTTTTTTTGCGGTACACGGGCCTCTCACTGTTGTGGCCTCTCCCGTTGCGGAGCACAGGCTCCGGATGCACAGGCTCAGCGGCCATGGCTCACGGGCCCAGCCGCTCCGCGGCATGTGGGATCCTCCCGGATCGGGGCACGAACCCGTGTCCCCTGCATCGGCAGGCGGACTCTCAACCACTGCACCACCAGGGAAACCCAGGATCTTGTTTTGATTATTCCCTTTGGTGGAAAAATGTTTCTCCTTTGGCAAATGATTAGATTTCTGTAAACATATCAAAGTCATTCATAGCCAAGTCTTGTAAGTTGAGTACAACAGTAGGGTATTACTACTTTTTATTAGCATTATGTTTTTTTGGCTGTGTTGGGTCTTCAATGCTGTGCGTGGGCTCTCGCTAGTTATGGCTAGCGAGGCTACTCTTCGTTGCAGTGCGCGGGCTTCTCATTGTGGTGGCTTCTCTTATTGTGGAGCACAGGCTCTAGGCGCCTGGGCTTCAGTAGTTGTGGCACGCGGGCTCAGTAGTTGTGGCTCTCAGGCTCTAGAGCGCAGGCTCAGTAGTTGTGGTGCATGGGCTTAATTGATCCGCGGCATGCAGGATCTTCCTGGACCAGGCTTGAACCCGTGTCCCCTGCATTGCAGGTGGATTCTTAACCACTGTGCCACCAGGGAAGCACTATTACTACTTTTAAAAATAAGTAAGATATGATTTTAAGATTCTGTCTTATTGCTTTAAGTGGATCATAAAGTAGTCTTACAGCAATTTCAAAAGAGGAGTTCCAAAACTATTTTGAGTTAAGGCAGCATTTCTTGAATAATAGTTACATAAAATGACTGATTTGAAAGTGTATGCTCCTTGACTGCATAAATAATAGCAATAGTGTTTTAAAATCATTCTTTTACTCAACAGCCATGCCCTATTCCTTTGTGAGCATATTAATAATAATAACTTTTAATTATGGATCACTTACATTGTACTAAATACTTTATATGTATTCTTCATCAAAAAATCCTATTTAGGGGCTTCCCTGGTGGCGCAGTGGTTGAGAGTCTGCCTGCCGATGCAGGGGACACGGGTTTGTGCCCTGGTCCGGGAAGATCCCACATGCCGCAGAGCGGCTGGGCCCATGAGCCATGGCCACTGAGCCTGCACGTCCGGAGCCTGTGCTCTGCAACAGGAGAGGCCACAACAGTGAGAGGCCCGCATACCGCAAAAAAAAAAAAAAAAAAAAAAAAAAAAAATCCTATTTACATGGAGGAAACAGGCACAGAAAGGCTTAGTAACTTATCCAAGACAACTCAGTTACTTTGTAGCAGTTTCAGATTTTGATCAAAGGCATACTTTGTATACATGCTGTTTCATCAAGCCAAAACTAAAGAGACAAAGTTTGAAATATGTGTAATTATATGTCAACTTCTGTGTTTTCATAAACATTTAACCAAAGATTAATACTTATTGTGCTGAAAATTATTTTATTGACTTTTATACTCTACATCATATATATTGGTTCCATTCAGTGTCAATAGCTCATTTTCATATTCACTGTTCCCCCTGAGTACAAAAAGGATGTGAAAATCTCATGAAAGATGTAAATCTGGTTTTGCCTTTAAGTGGGTTTGCAATCTGTTATATTTATAGATTCAAAATAATAGACTGGGGAGTCAAGATGGCAGTGTGGGAAGATGCAGAGTTAGCATCTCCCTGCAACTAGGGCACCTGCCGGCCACTGGTGGGGGGCTCTGATGCCCAAAGAGACGGGAGGAACCCCAAAATGAACCAGTAGGACGCAGAGGGGCTGAGGGGGGAGGAGAAGTGGAGGCCAGGCAATATCGGCGCCCCTGAAGCTGGGGAGATCAGGAGAGGCAGGAAGGAGGGACTCTCTGGGAAGAGAAGGAAAGGAGCAGAGGGCGACTGCCCTGCCCACTTGGGCACAGGGAGCCTGCTGAGCTCCCAAGCCAGTACCCTACGCTCCAAAGCCCCAACCAGGCTGCATGGGTTCCTGGGGGCATAAAGGGAGGCCAGGGAGCTCAGGAGAGGCAGGCGGGAGGGGCCCTCCCAGATCAGAGGAGCAGGAGGGGAGAGGAGGGCATTTGCTCCATCCACTTGAGCCCAGGAAGCCTGCTGGGCTCCCAGGTGAGGTGCCATGCCCTCTAAGAACAGGTGTGGTGGGCATGCCTGGGCCCCTTCCATTCCTTGAGCCTAAGGACCACACCCAATGGTCCCCAGGGCTTTTCTAGCCCTGAGGGTCCTGAGCGTTGGCCCACCCACTGCCCCAAACTCGCACTTGCTTAGGCCCCACCCTCCATAGCCAAGGCCTCCCCCTGCCCCCTTTATATTTTTTTCCTTCTCCCTACTCCTCCTTTTTTAAAATTGTGGTACTGATGTACGCTCCAGTTGTTGATTCATCTATATTTTTATTTACATTCTTTCTAACATATTGGTTAGTTTCCTAGTCTAACCTTATTTTTTACTTTGTTATTGTTCTCTTTGTTTTTTTTTTGTCACCCCATGCGGCTTGTGGGATCTTGGTTCATGAGGCAGGTGTCGGGCCGAAGCTCCTGCAGTGGGAGCTCTGAGTCCAAACCACTGGACTAACAGAGAACCTCAGACCCCAGGGAATATTCATGGGAGTGAGGTCTCACAAAGTTCCTCATCTCAGCACCAAGACCCAGCTCTACCCAATAGCCTACAAACTCCAGTGTTGGAAGCCTCAGGCCAAACAACAAGTAAGACAGGGACACAGTCCCACTCATAAAAAAAAAAGAGATAGCAAAAAAATATCTCACAGATGAAGGAGCAAGGTAAAGATCTAGAAGATCAAATAAATGAAGAGGAAACAGGCAGTCTACCGGAAAAAAAATTAAGAGTAACAATAATAAAGATGATCCAGAATCTTGGAAATAGAATGGAGGCACGGATTGAGGAAATACAAGAAATGTTTAACAAAGATCTAGAAGAACTAAAGAACAAACAGAGATGAACAACACAATAACTGAAAAGAAAAATACACTAGAAGGAATAAACAACAGAATAACTGAGGCAGAAGTCAAATAAGTGACCAGGAAGACACAATGGAGGAAATAACTGCTGAGGAGCAGAATAAAGAAATAAGAATGAAAAGAATTGAAGACAATCTCAGAGACCTTTGGGACAACAATAAACGCACCAACTTTCAAATCATAGGGGTCCCAGAAGAAGAAGAGAAAAAGAAAGGGTCTGAGAAAATATTTGAAGAGATGATAGCCAAAAACTTCTCTAACATGAAAAGGAAAACAGTCACCCAAGTCCAGGAAGCACAGAGAGTCCCATACAGGATAAACCCTAGGAAAAACACACTAAGACACATACTAATCAAACTGACAAAAATTAAATTCAAAGAAAAAATATTAAAAACAGCAAGGGAGGGCTTCCCTGGTGGCTTAGTGGTTGAGAGTCCGCCTGCCAATGCAGGGGACACGAGTTTGTGCCCTGGTCCGGGAAGATCCCACATGCCGTGAAGCGGCTGGGCCCGTGAGCCATGGCCGCTGAGCCTGCGCGTCCGGAGCCTGTGCTCCGCAACAGGAGAGGCCACACAGTGAGACGCCCGCGTACCGCAAAAAAAAAAACAGCAAGAGAAAAACAAAAAAGTAATATACAAAGGAATCCTCATAAGGTTATTAGCTGACTTTTCAGCAGAAATTCTGCAGGCCAGAAAGGAGTGGCAGGATATACTTAAAGTGATGAAAGAGAAAAACCTACAACCAAGATTACTCTACCCAGCAAGGATCTCATTCAGATTCAATGGAGAAGTCAAAAGCTTTTCAGACAAGCAAAAGCTAAGAGAACTCAGCACCACCAAACCAGCTTTACAACAAATGCTAAGGAAACTTCTCTAGGCAGGAAACACAAGAGAAGAAAAAGACCAACAAAAACAAATGCAAAACAATTAAGAAAATGGTAATAGGAACTTACATATTGATAGTTACCTTGAATGTAAATGCATTAAATGCCCCAACCAAAAGACAGAGACTGGCTGAATGGATACAAAAACAAGACCCATATATGTGCTGTCTACAAGAGACCCACTTCAGACCTAGGGACACATACAGACTGAAAGTGAAGGGATGGAAAAAGATATTGCATGCAAATGGAAATCAAAAGAGCTGGAGTAGCAATACTCATATCAGATAAAATAGACTTAAAGACTGTTACAAGAGATAAGTAGGGATACTACATAATGATCAAAGTATCAATCCAAGAAGCAGATATGACAATTATAAATGTTTATGCACCCAACATAGGAGCACCTCAATACATAAGGCAAATGCTAACAACCATGAAAGGAAAAATTGACAGTAACACAATAATAGTAGAGAACTTTAACACTCCACTTACACCAATGGACAGAACATCCAAACAGAAAATACATAAGGAAACACAAGCTTTAAATGACACAATAGACCAGATAGATTTAACTGATATTTACAGAACATTCCAACCAAAAGTGGCAGAATACACTTTCTTCTCAAGTACACATGGAACATTCTCCAGGATAGATCACATCTTGGGTCACAAATCAAGCCTTGGAAAATTTAAGAGAACTGAAATCATAACAAGTATCTTTTCTGACCACAACAATATGAAATTGGAAATCAATTACAGAAAAAACTGTAAAAAACACAAATATGTGGAGGCTAAGCAGTGTGCTACTAAATAACCAAGAGATCACTGAAGAAATCAAAGAAGAAATAAAAACATACATAGAAACAAATGACAATGAAAACACGACACAAAGCTATGGGACACAGCAAAAGCAGTTCTAAGAAGGAAGTTTAAAGTAATACAATCTCACCTCAAGAAACAAGAAAAATATCAAATAAACAATCTAACCCTTCACTTAAAACAACCAGAGAAAGAAGAACAAAGAAAACCCAAAGTCAGTAAAAGTCAATAGGAGGAAAGAAATCATAAAGATCAGAGCAGAAATAAATGAAATAAAAATGAAGAAAACAATAGCAAAGATCAATAAAACTAAAAGCTGGTTCTTTGAGAAGATAAACAAAAATGATAAATCCTTAGCCAGACTCATCAAGAAAAGAAGGAAGAGGACTCAAATAAAAAAAATTAGAAAGGAAAAAGGAGAAATCATAACTGACACTGCAGAAATCAAAGGACTATAAGAGACTATGACAAACAACTATATGCCAATGAAATGAACAACCATGAAGAAATGGACAAATTCTTGGAAAGGTACAATTTTCCAAGACTGAACCAGACAGAATTAGAAAATATAAACAGACCTATCACAAGTAATGAAATTGAAACTGTAATTACAAATCTTTAAACAAACAAAAGTCCAGGACCAGAAGGTTTCATAGGTGAACTCTATCAAACATTTAGAGAAGAGCTAACACCAATCCTTCTCAAACTCTTCCAAGAAATTTCAGAGGGAGAAACACTCTCAAATTCATTCTACGAAGCCACCATCACCCTGTTATAAAAACCAGAAAAAGATATCACACACACACAAAATTAGAGACCAATATCACTGATGAATACAGATGCAAAAATCCTGAACAAAATACTAGCACATAGAATCCAACAGCACATTAAAAGGATCGTACACCATGATCAAGTGGGATTCATCCCAGTGATGCAAGGATTCTTCAATATATGCAAATCAATCAATATGATACACTACATTAACAAATTAAGGAATAAAAATCATATGATCATCTCAATTGATGCAGAAAAAGTTTTTGACAAAATTCAACACCCATTTGATAAAAACTCTCCAGAAAATGGGCAGAGGGAACCTACCTCAACATAATAAAGGCCATATATGACAAACCACAGCAAGCATCATACTCAATGGTGTTAAAATGAAAGCTTTTCCAATAAGATCAGGAACAAGACAAGGACGTCCACTATTGCCACTCTTATTCAACATAGTTTTGGAAGCCCTAGCCATGGCAATCAGAGAAGAAAAAGAAATAAAAGGAGTACAATTGGAAAAGAAGAAGCAAAACTGCCACTGTTTGCCAATGACATGATACTATCCATAGAAAATCCTGAAGATGCCACCAGAAAACTACCAGAACTAATCAATGAATCTGTTAAGGTTGCAGGATACAAAATTAATACACAGAAAATCTCTGGCATTCTTATACACCAACAACAAAAAATCAGAAAGAGAAATTAAGGAAACACCCCCATTTACCACTGCAACAAAAAGAATAAAATACCTAGGAATAAACCTGCCTAAGGAGGCAAAGACTTGTACTCAGAAAACTATAAAACAATGATGAAAGAAATCAAAGATGACATAAACACATGGAGAAATATATCATGTTCTTGGATTGGAAGAATCAACACTGTGAAAATGACTATGTACGCAAAGCAATTTACAGATTCAATGCAATCCCTATCAAACTACCAATGGCATTCTTCACAGAATTAGAACAAAAATTTGCACAATTTGTATGGAACCACAAAAGACCCTGAGTAGCCGAAGCAATCTTGAGAAAGAAAAGCGGAATTGGAGGAATCAGGCTCCCCCACTTCAAACTATACCACAAAGCTACAGAAAAGGGAACCCTCCTACAATGTTGACGGGAATGTAATTTGTACAATCACTGTGGAAAACAGTATGGAGGGTTCTTAAACACTAAAAATAAAGCTACCATATGATCCAGCAATTCCACTCTTGGGTATATACCCAGAAAAGATAAAAACTCTAATTCAAAAAGAAACATGCACCCCAATGTTCATAGCAGCACTATTTATGATAGTCAAGACATGAACACAACCCAGATACTCATTAACAAATGATTGTCTTATGAAGATGTGATTATATATATATATATATATATATATATATATATATATATATATATATATATAATAATGTATTACTCAGCCATAAAAAATAATGGAATTCTATAATACCATTTGCAACAATGTGGATGAACCTAGAGAATACTGTGCTTAGAGAAGTAACTCAGACAAAGACAAATATTATATGATATCATTTATAAGTGGAATCTAAAAAATAATACAAATGAATCTACATACAAAACAGAAACAGACTCACAGACATAGAAAACAAACTTATGTTTACCAAAGAGGAAAGGGAGAGGGGGAGGGATAAATTAGGAGTATATGATTAATAGATACAAACTATTGATACTATACATAAAATAGATAAGCAACAATGATTATATAGCACAGGGAACTATATTCAATATCTTGTAAAAACCTATAATGGAAAATAATCTGAAGAAAACATATGTAACTGAATCATTTTGTTGTACACCTGAAACTCATAATATTGTGAATCAACTATCCTTCAACTTAAAAAAATGCAAAAACAAAAATTAACAAGGAGTAAGTACCAGTCTTCTTCCATAATCTAACAGGCTGCTTTGCGTAGAAACTTCTAGGTATAGGAAAATTGTAATTGAAGTCAGTCTTTTAAGTCTTAGAAATGGAATATATGTGTTTGTCCTTAGCTTTGAAGAGCAGCATAAAAATATGTCCCTGAAAATGGCTTAGTAATAAGATTTATTCATTCAGTTATTCATTCATTCCTTCACATTTTAAATTCAACAAATAGTTATTTGGGACATTCTATGTGCGTAATACCAAACTAGGGGACGCGGAGGATACAAAGATGTATAAAACAAGATGTCATCCCTCACAGAGTTTACAATCTACTGGGGAAAATAAAATTTGTGCACAATTAACTAGACTGCAATGTAATATATGACCCAAGGAAATTTTTTCAATTTGATACAACCAGCTTCACTGAGCACTTGTGTTCCTATATTTTACTAGGTCCTAAGAATACAAATATGAATACAACAATTGTAATACAGAAAAAGTCTTGGATTCAAGTTGGTCTTTATAAGGAATGACTGCGTAGCACTTAGAGCTTGAGGGAGAAGCAAGTTTCTTATCATCAGAGGTGTGATTCATAGGCTGGTGGTGACATATGGGGAATATAGAGAGAAGGACTTAAAACACAAGCTGATGGGTACAGTATTTGACCATTACATTCTTTCCAATCTTGAGACCTTAAAATTTTGTGCCTCTTTCAAAGGTAGATGGGTGTTTCAGAAATTCTCAAGTCATCACGTGTCTGCTCCAGATTTAGATGGAGTCTTCCTCCTATAGTGGAGTTGAAATATTTCTTTAGAAGTACTAGTGTTTGTTTTTTTAAAAATATATAAATTTATTTATTTATTTTTGGCTGCATTGGGTCTTCGTTGCTGCATGCAGGCTTTCTCTAGTTGCGGCGAGCAGGGGCTACTCTTTGTTGCGGTGTGAGGGTTTCTCATTGTGTTGGCTTCCCTTGTTGCAGAGCACAGGCTCTAGGCGCCTGGGCTTCAGTAGTTGTGGCTCATGGGCTCTAGAGTGCAGGCTCAGTAGTTGTGGCACACGGGCTTAGCTGCTCCGTGGCATATGGGATCTTCTGAACCAGGGCTCAAACCCGTGTGCCCTGCATTGGCAGGCGGATTCTTAACCACTGTGCCACCAGGGAAATCCCCTAAACAGTGTTTTTAAACATAGCAAGTCCCATCAGCCCAGAGGACACTGTTTGTGGTCATTTTCTTTTCTTTTTTTTAAAAGCCTCATTCAAAGAGCATGTTTCTTCACTTAAAAAGCTATGAAGTAATCACAAAGATTGATCCAAATTCAGTACATAGTATTGATATTTGTCCCTTTTAATAATGGCTTCCCACAGTTTGTCCAAAAATCAAAACTTTTTCCTTCAAAGTATTTGACTCACTTTAAATAGCATGCAGAGTACTGTATTTGGGGCCAAGTAACTGAATTTATCAAAAGTAAAAGGAAAATAGAGATCTATTACAGCAATAGCATGACTAGGCTACAATGCTCATTTTTAAAATATATTTTGAAGTATGGTCCTCTAAGTTGGTGCTTTCTTATTTTGGTTTAAAGGCTCAAGAGCAATGAAAATGAAGTATTTCCACATCCAAAATAACAATGTAAATTTCCATTTTTCTTTTTTCCTATAAAATTAGCCATAAATAATTGGATTTAAAAATTTGAGATGTGGAATTTTAATTGTTAAATTTTACTTCTGAGTCTTTCTCCTAAAGCTTCTCTTATAAAATTTTATCTCTGAAAGAAGAAGAATTTTCCAGTGATTCTAGAACTGTCATTGCACAGGTTTCTAATCAGGAGGTTTGTTCTTTCATGAGCCCTTACCAACCATCTACTATAGTAGATGGTGTAAGTTCTGGTGGCAGACAAAGGGATTTCGATGAATTGGAGTTATAGAAATCAAACTGATGTTTGAGTTATTACATAATCACAGTGTGTGTGGACAGAACACCAGGGCCATCTAAATGGCAAACTAGGGGTGGTTTGGCCCCTTATAGACAGAAGGTCAGAGTGAGAAACCACTGGAGAGCATGCTTGCATTTAGAAAGTGGGTTTGAAAGTTTGTTGTTGTTTTAAACTAATTTTTAAAAAAGGCAGCACGTAGCCGTGACTAAGACTGCAGATTTAATACGAGATTGGCAGGGTTCATATCCAAACTCTATTGCTTACGAGCTTTTTATTTTCTCTTTAGACAACTTCCTTAACCATTCTGTGCTTCAGGGTCCTCATCTTTAAATTGGAGATGATATTAGGATCTCAGTAGTTGTGAGGATTGAACGAGTGAGTGATACATGTTAAGAGCTTTGACCAGTGCCAGACATAGTAAGCACTCATTAAATTCTCAACCCCACGAAATAGGTGTGACAGTTAATTTTATGTGTCTGCTTAATTGGGCCAAGGGATGCCCAGATAGCTGGTAAAACATTTTTTCTGGGTGTGTCTGTGAGGGTGTTTCTGGAAGAGATTAGCATTTGAATCAGCGGACTGCCCTCACCAATGCTGGTAGACATCATACAATCATTGAGAGCCTAAACAGAATAAAAAGGCAGAGGAAGGGAGAATTTGCTCTTTGCTTGGGACATCCGTCTTCTCCTATTTTCATATATCAGCACTCCTGGTTCTTGGGCCTTCAGACTTGGACTGGGACGAACCCCACTGGCCACCCCCTGGTCTTCATGTTTGGACCAGCTGCACCACTGGTTTCCTGGGCCTCCAGCTTGCAGACAGATCATGGGATTTAGCTTCCATAATCTCATGAGTCAATTAAATTTCACCATATATCTAGGTATATCCTATTGGTTCTGTTTCTCTAGAGAACTCTGATTAATACTAATATCAAAATCCCTACTTTATAGATGAAGAAGTTAAGGCACAAAACAATTAAGTCACTTGCCCAAGAGTACCACCTGGTAAGTGGCAGAGATGGGTTTTGAACCGAGGCAGAGTGGCTTGAGATTGCATATGATGATCCCAGTATAAATAAGAAATTTTAGTTAAATTTTAGTGGCACTGTCAAGATCAGGTCTTGGTTTGTTAAAATATTGAATACTACATAAGAAAAATGCCTTTAAAGTATGAGTATTGCTAATAAAAACGTTTAAGGCTATGAAGCCTCAGGGGAAAAAGAACAAGTTTCCTACAACTATGTAACTGAATCCTACTTTAATAGGTAAAAGGAGAATGTTATCATAAAGGCTGTATTTAGATGAAATTTGAACCAATGGGTAAGGAGAAGAGGTTTATTGTACAGCTCACTCGCTTAGGAATATTAATCTAATAAAATTCAATAAATTCCTTCCATTATTTTTCCTGGCCTACAGGGAAGTCAGTAAAAGCTAAAGTACGACAGAGTCACGTTAGGTCAGATTCAACTCAGAGTAGGGGTCTTGAGGAAGTGGTCTGAATTTTTTACAAATCTTTTTGGCTTCTCTGGCCTGGCTGGAGTCGTGTTTATACTGAACTATCTACAAGTTGCAGTTTGAAGTGTTTGCTTCCTGAAGCCACCAGCTTTCTGAGCACCTGCGCATTACACGGGAAAAGTGGGCAGTTGCCACGCTGACACTGCGGTACAGCCCTGTGATTTAAGAGCACAGATGGTGGAGTCAGAACAAGGGGATTTATAGTCCAGGTCTGCCACTTCCTCGCTGCATGACATTCGACAAGTTACGTACTGGCTCTGCACTTTGTTTTCTTCATGTACAAAAGGGAGATAGTAACGAAACCAACTTCATAGGGTTATTGTGAGGATTAAGTGAGTTAATATGAGTAAATCTTAGGTGGATGACCAACACATAGAAAGGATAATGGAAAGGTCAGCTCTTCTTAATGTTATTTGTGGTGGCTCACAGAGTTGCCTTGTTAACTTGGCTGATGTGTCCACTGGTGATGGATGTGCATACATCTGTACTTTAGTCACAATGTAGTAACAGAGTGAAACCTCGTTTAAGAATCAGGAAGCTAATCAGACCTTTTAATTAACATAACTTTAAAAACACGTTGATTTTATAAGGAAATAGCAAATTAAAATAGCACCATACGCTTTGTGACCACCTAGAGGGGTGGGATAGGAAGGGCGGGAGGGAGATGAAAGAGGGAGGAGATATGGGGATATATGTATATGTAGAGCTGATTCACTGTTATAAAGCAGAAACCAACACAACATTGTAAAGCAATGATACTCCAATAAAGATGTTTAAAAAAAAAATAGCACCATGATGTTTTAAGAACTGAGTAAAGAGAGAACAGTGTTTAAACAAAATACCAGAAAACTCCCAACCTCAAATTTTTAGGATATCAGTTGAAGTTCAGTTCCATTTCTAATAGGTTTTAAATCTATCACATAAGGCACTCATCACTGGTAAATCCTGCCAATACTCCTCATGGGTCTTAGGTTAGTCCTGTAACATTTCTGGACCTCAACATTCTCATTTATAAAACCAAAGTACTCTTCGCCCTGTTTGATTCACTGGACAGTTGGGAGAGAGGTGAGATGCTATACCTAAAAGAAGCCCACTATCATAAAATATCAAACTGTTATAAGTCAGGCAAAATACTGTGTTACTGTGAGAATGATTCTTAGGTGTCACAATATCCTCAGGTTTAGAAAAGCAAATTAATCCAATCTCCTAAAATCACAAGGACAGCAAAATAGACTAGAATTTTATAAAGATCCTTACCAAGTGTGGAAATGAAAAGATGTGCTGATTATACGAGATATGTAAATTCCTGCAATATTTCAGCCAGAGAGGATACTGCCACTCCCAAATCAGTAAGGCCATCACTCCACTACAGAGAGGATGCAGAAGCCTGCTGAGAACTCCAGGTTTTTGAGCAGACCAGGAAAGGGATGAGTTCTGGCCAGGAAGGCTTTTAGGGATTCTCATACCATATCAGAAGGGTAGCCCCCTACTCTGCCTGTGTATCCTGAATTCTTCTCAGGTGCCGGACCCTGGAGAGGTAGAAGAAATCAGGCTGCACTTGCTGCTTCTATCTCTGCATTCACCATGTAAGAGAGCACATTGACCCAGCAATTCTTCTTGTAAGAACTGGTCCTACAGAAATACTTACACTGGTATGCATTAATATATGTTTACCATGCAACATTGCTTGTGACACTGATAGCTAAAATTGGGAAACAAGCTCGATGTCCACCGATCCGGAGTTTGTTAAATAAATTATGGTACATACAATCTATGGAATATTTACTCCATGTATGCAAAGCATTAAAAAATGAAGTAGATTACCATGTAAGGACATGGAATGGTGTCCACAACGTACTAAGCAAAAACAGAAAGCTACACTACAGTGCGTGCAGTATGAAACCACTTTTGGAAAGAAATATAAAGCTCTTTTGCCCTCTCCTTATCCATATATAAACATGTATACATATATGTAAAAGCTCAGAAAAAATTCTTGTGAGAATGTACAACATGTGTTAATAGTGGTTTCTTTTGGAAGGAGAACATGGGAGAGAGGACAATTTTTTACTTTATCCATTTCTGGATTGTTTGAATTTTTTATAGTGGGTGTTACTTTTCAATTAGGAAGACAGTCAACTAGGAAGACAGTTTAAATACACACACAACCACGCACATGAACTAAAGTCCAGGTAAATGTTGTAACCTGTCTCTTTAGCACCTTCTTATTCCTTCCTCCCCATTATCCTTACCTTGCCTAATTAATTCAAGTGCCACTCTGGACTATGTGCAGAGCTTCAAGGTCTAAATATCAGACCAGGAGGGTCCTCAGACTGTGTGGGTGACCATGCCCACTCCCTCCTTCTGGGACACATTTTATTAGTAGCAGTTTGTGTTAATGGTCTTTGTGGCCCACGCCAAGCTGCTACCAACTCATCTTGTATTTATTACTTTAGGGCTCCATTCAGAATCCCTTGCACCTGCTGAGATTCTGCTTTTAATTTTCCATTGTTAGAAGTGTTTTTCCTCAAATGTAAAAGTTTGTTGTTGGGTTGGACTTTATATTTTTTAACCAAAAAAGCAATGTTTGTATATTTTTCCCTAAAATGTTCTTTGTATCAATAATAACATGTTGTCTTGGTTCAGATGATCAACTACATTGATCTGTAAGTCCTGTTAAATTCATTGAGCATCTGTTGAAACTGGAACAACGGTTCTATTTACTGGACCGTTGCCAACATTGGATAGCCATGTGGCAACTGAATGTACCAGATTGAAAGCTTCCCTACCAAATACACTTACAGGTTGCCTTTATCATTTTCCATTTTAATGCATGTTTAAAATTTTTCTGATGATAAATGAATGCCTTTTGGGGTCTAGAATCAAAAAGATTTCCTGACATTTAAATAAATACTAGCACACACTCCTGATGTTTGTAAGGAGTACATGTTTAGAACGATATAATTCCCAAGCATTATGACAGCAAACAATTTCCCCTGTAAGATGCAATAGGGCATTTTATACTAAATTTTTAAATAATTTCTTCAAATCTCTAATAATTTTATAAATAGCGATACTAAAGTTATATTTGAACTTCTTATTTATGGAGGTTTTTATTTGTGTTTGTTTTCGATTGTTGTGTATTTAGAATCAAACCTTTTTTCTTTTCTTTTTCTTTTTTTTTTTTTTGTGGTATGCGGGCCTCTCACTGTTGTGGCCTCTCCCGTTGCAGAGCACAGGCTCCGGACGCGCAGGCTCAGCGGCCATGGCTCACGGGCCCAGCTGCTCCACGGCATGTGGGACCTTCCCGGACCGGGGCACGAACCCATGTCCCCTGCATCGGCAGGCGGACTCTCAACCACTGCGCCACCAGGAAAGCCCTTCTTTTTTTTTTTTTTTTTTATCATTTACTAAAAGTTCCCATGTACAAGAGGACAAGTAGAAACAATGAAACCAACTTGAGATGTGGATACTCTGCCGACAGCTAGGTCCATTCACTAGTGGAGAGACTCATTCTCCCCTTGATGCCACTTTGTAACCTTAGCAAGATCACAACCTATCATGGGAATCAGTCACTTATAAATGGTTAAACAATGAAGGTTAAATTTGTGCATGCTAAGTACCATATTATATCACTTATATGTGGAATCTAAAATATGACACAAATGAACTTATCTATGAAACAGAAACAGATTCACACACATAGAGAACAGACTTGTGGTTGCCAAGGGGGAGGGGGCACAGGGGACGGATGGAGTGGGAGTTTGGGACTAGTAGATGCAAAGTATTACATATAGAATGGATAAACAAGAAGGTCCTACTGTAGAGCACAGAGAACTATATTCAATATCCTATGATAAATCATAATGGAAAAGAATATGAAAAAGAATGTATAAATATGTATAACTGAATCACTGCTATACGGCAGAAATTAACACATTGTAAACCAACTATACTTTAATAAAATAAATTTTTAAAATTTGTGCAAGCTTAAGTCCACTATATTTAAAGTGAATTAGCCAACACTAATAATCCCTTCTCTGTGTTGCTACTTGTCACTTTGTAGAAGAAAAGTGAGCCACCATTAAACAGTTCTACCCTTCAGTCTCCAAGTTACCTTTCAAAACCTTCACATGTAGCTTAGTGAAAAGGGTACAAATGGGACAATATATTTTCTTTGCTTTAGGATTCATGTTTCTGTTGGAAAGAGCACTGGACTTAGAGTTTGAATATCTGCCATTTCTAAGCTACGATCTTGACCAAGTCACTTAATCTCCTTGATCTACAGTTTCCACGTTGCCACATGACATGTTAGGGCAGCAAAGATCTATAAAACTCTTAAGCTTCAGATCTAAATTTCTACCTGCCTATTAGACAATTCCAACTGGGCATCCTCTGCATGTCCATTAAATATCTCAAAGATTACATGTCAAAACAGAACTCTTAATTTTTCCCATCATATTTGTCCCTATCTTTGTCTTCACCTATTTCAGTTAAGGGTTTCACCATGTTTCCAGTTTTTCAGGAAAAAAACCTAGGGGTCAGACGTCAGCGAGATGGCATAGAGGAGACCCTAGTCTCCATCCCCCAATGAAGATCAACAATTAGCTATCCACAAACAAGAATAGCTCTAGGAGAGCTCCAGAGTGCAACTTAAGAAAATTCAGCAACACAGCGGAGAAGAAAATCTGAGAATAACTGTACAAAGAAGGAAGAACGGTTTCATTTTGATTACTTCTTCAAATGGGCAGATATCTATGCACAGCTACAAGGATCACAAAATCAGGGAAACATGACTCCACCAAAGAAATACAGTAAACTTCCAAAAACTGATGCCCCAAAAATGGAGATCCAGAAATTGCCTGACAAATAATTAAATATAATTGTTCTAAATATGATCAGAGAGCTACAAGAGAACACAGATACACAATTTAATGACAACCTACGGGATGGGAAAAATATCTGCAAACCAAATATCTGATAAGGGGGTTAATATCCCCAATATATAAAGAACTCATGCAACTCAATAGCAAAAAAACCAAATCACCAATTAAAAAATGGAAAAAGGACCTCAACAGACGTTTTTCCAAAGAAGACATATGAATGGCCAACGGGTACAGGAAAAGGTGCTCAACATCACTAATCATAAGGGAACTGCAAGTCAAAAGCACAGTGAGACATCACCTCATGTCTGTTAGAGTGGCTGTCGTCAAAAAGCCAAGAGAGCAAATGCTGGCAAGGAGCCACCATGTGACCCTCTAAGGAACAACGACATGGTCCAGCAATGCCACTTCTGGGAATGCACCCAAAGGAAACAAGACCACTATGCTGAAGAGATATCTGCACCCCCATGTCTACTGCAGTATTATTCACAACAGCCAAGACACGAAAATAACCTGTGTCCATCATGGATGAATAAAGAAGATGTAATATACATATATTAATCAGCTAAAAAAAAATGAAGGCAATCCTGCCATTTGTGACAACAGACAACATGGATGAACCTGGAGGGCGTCATGCTAAGTAAAATAAGTCAGACAGAGAAAGACAAACACTATATGATGTCACTTAAATATGAAATCTAAAAGCATCAAACTCATAGATACAGAAAGTAGAATGGTGATTATCAGGAGTTGAGGGGTAGGAGAAATAGGGAAATGTTGGTCGAAGGGTACAAACTTCCAGTTATAAGATGAATAAGTTCTGGGAACCTAGTATACGGTGTGGAGACTAGAGTTAACAATACTGTATTATATACTTGAAAGTTACTATTAGACTGGAGCTTTAATGTTCTCTCCAAAACAACAAAAACAAAATGGCAACTATGTGAGGTGAAGGATATGTTAACTAACCTTATTTTGGTTATATTTCTATATTCACAAAATATACTTGTATCAAATCATCCCATGGTGCACCTTAAACATACACAATGCTATATGTCAATTATATCTCAATAAAGCTGGAAAAAAAATCCCTAGGTGTCATATCCAAACCCACCTGTTAATCTTATTAGCTTAACCTCCAACATACATCTGATCAGTTTTCATTATCTCTACTTCTCATCACCTCCAGTGCTATCACTGTTTTATTAGCCTCCTCTTTATTTCATTGGTGAGGGAGGGAATTCCATCCTAGGGTTATAGGGATGGCCAAACACACCCAACACTGGACAGCTAAAAGTGACAGCGGTTTATTAGTCACATACACTTACAGCCCACGGGACACTACACACTATGCAGGGCCAAACAGAAGTTATACTTGGGAACAGAGTGAACAAGCAGAGGCTGAAAGAGACAAGCTTTGCAGTAGCAAGACGATGGGGTGTGCCCCAGTTCCTGCATGAGGATGTGATTGTCTTGTTTCAATAATCCTGAGTGCTGCTCAGAAGAACCAAAATTTGCTACTCAGGGATGAGCAAGAATTGCACCCAGTCTGCTTGGTAAGGAGGGTTGTCTGGCTAGGGGACCTTATCTATGGGGCAGAGGGGGAGGGGAACTCGTGGTTAGGCAATTTGATGCCCTTCTGATTTTAGCAGATGTCAAAGCAACACATAATATTAATATTAGTTCTTTCACCACAGTCACCCTAGTCCAAGGCACTATAATATCTTACTGGAATTACTGCAGCATTCTACTTCCTTAAAATTGCTTTCTTACAATCTTTCTACAACCTATTCTCCCAACAGCAGTTAGAATGATCTTTTACAAAAAATAATCAGATTATAATTCCCCGAACTTAACATCCCTCTATGACTTCCTGTGACATTTAGAATAAAACCGAAACTTCCTGTGAAGGTCCACAAGTTTCAGATGATCTGGTTCCCATTTCCCTTTTGTCTCAAATACCAAACTCTTGGGCTCCCTCCCACTACCCTCACTTAAGCATAACTTCTGTCCTTTGAAAACACCAAGTTCATTGTAATCTTAGGGCATTTGTACCTGTGGCTATTTCTACTTAGAAAGCTCTTCCCAAAATCTATGTTTAAATTCCTCCTTTTTATCACCCAGGTCTTTGTCAAATGTCGCTTTCTGAGAGAACTTACCTTATGACTCAGCAAACACACCTTCCCTGCCACTCTCTGGCCCCACACCTTGCTTCATTTTTTCCATAGCACCTATTGCCACTTAAATTATCTTAAGTATTTATGAATTGAGTTATTTTTAAGTTTTCCAAGGGCAAGGATTTTGTTTTGTTCACCATTGTACCCCTAATGCCTATAAAAGTGCCTGGCACATAGTAGATGCTTAATAAATATTTACTGAACAAAAGAATACAACTTATGTGTCTTTAAATCTGTTTAAACACTTCAGTCTGATACTGTCCTGCAGCCTAGCATGATCTTAGGAACTCAAGTCTTCTAGGAATTGCAGCCTAAGAAAATAACCTTTTCTATTATTCTCCAAATATCTATCCTCATACCCTGAAGCTAAATCTACCAGTGGCCTTCTGAGGGCTAAAAAAGGATTTACTTTGATGAATCTCACTGTTGGTTCTTTCAATATGCGAACAGTCCAGTCCTGGCATCACACTTGTTTTTATGTTGTAGGAACCCTGACTATCCCTAATGCTCCTCATGCATTGTGATGTGAGAAGTACCGACCAAAAGGAAAGTTGCTTCTCAATATCTTCTCCTGCTTTTTGTATCCAAATATAAAACTAACCACATCATTCTCCGCTGAAATATAACTTTGCTGGCTTTCTTAATTATCTGTAGTATACCACCCTCAGAGAGCTTGAATCAGCCTAAATTTATGGAGAGACCAGGCAGGATTCAGAATTTTGCTTCACCAAAGGTATGACCAAAGACTTGAGAGAAGGAAAAAAAAAAAAAGATGATTTGTCACAGAACTGAATTTGCCTTGGGAGAAAAAATTGCTTTCCCCTAAGAAGTTGAGAGCTCTTCAATAAGCCTTAGGTCCACTGCTGACAAATTGGCTTTCCAATATTGTTTTCTTATGAAAACACATTCTAAATGGTACACCCCCTCCCACTAGCCATGATGACTTAACAAATAAGGGAAGAGTTATTTTCGACTTTCTAATTCTCCTTTGTTAAACAATAAAGGATGAGAGGTGAAAGTAAGGTTGAGATCCAATTTTTTTCCAAAGGCTGTATGTCTTTATTTTCACATTCTTACTTATTCTTGCCTGAAGCAATGGTATTTTATGACCATTTAATTTCAAAAGTAAAGAGAAACGGCCCAGAGACATTCTTATCAGTATTAGGACACAATGTCTACATCTCTTTTATGACAATATCCACTTAATATTTACTTAACACTTTCCTCTCAATCATCTTCAATTACTATACAAATTGAGCTGGTGCCGAGTCAAGCATAAATACAAATTTATGGGTGAAAAATTAAAGCAGAGATTATAAAGATGGCCAATTACAAATATAGGCAAAAACTGATCTAAGGAAGCAAAATAATTGGACAACTTTTGGGTCTATAGTATTGTTGCTGAAGAGAGACAATTTTGGCTCAATACTTGACATATTTAGAATTCAACCTGTAGCTAAGTCAGTTTCATAGTGATTAAAATAGATGAATACTTTAGCATTGACTCAGTTCACCCCAAACTAAAACAAACAACGAATGAAACAAATAACCAGCTTCATGTCTGGCTATATTGGTTACCTGCTGCTGCCATAAGAAATAACCACAAACATAGCTGTTTAATACAACACACACATTTATTACCTCTCAGGTCTGTAAGTCAGAAGTCCAGGTGGGTCTGACTGATTCCTCCGCTCTGGGTCACAGAAGATGAAATCAAGATGTTGGTTAGCCTGGGCCCTTATCTGGAGTCTTTGGGGGAGAATTCACTTCCCAGCTCACTCAGGTTGGTGGTGGAATTCAGTTCCTTGAGGTTGTAGGGCTAAGGTCCCCATTTCTTTCCTGGTTGTCAGCTGGGAGTCTCTTACCTTAGGGCTGCCTGTGCCCTTTATCACACTGCTCACCCCATGAGGCTTTCAGTCTCTCTGCCTTCCCTTCTACCTCACGCCTTCACTCACCAGCTGGAAAAAACATTCCGCTTTCAGCAGCTCATGTGATTAGATTGGGCCCACCTGGATAATCCAGAATAATCTCTCTCTCGTTAGGCCTGTAAACTTGATTATAGCTGCAAAGTCCCTTTTGCCATATTCCAGGGTTTTACACGGACATCTTTGTGGGACCATTTTGCATACCACACTGGTTTATAAAGCTCCACCTAATATGGATTATAAGTGTGAATTATAAAACTCTTGTTTTGGTACGTTACAGTCCCACTAACCTTCCTTCTCTTTCATGAATATGCTATGGCTATTTCTCTCCTCCGTTTTTGCACATTCTGTGCCTTTTGCTGGAAATGCTGTGCCCCAGATCCTCCTAAAGCTGATTCTTTCTCTTCATTCAGGTCTAAGGGTAAATGTCACCTCCTCTGAGGTGGTCTTCTCTGCAAGTTGCCTCTGTCCCTCAGTCACTCTGTTCCATTACATGATTTTATATTATTTATAAGTTTATCATTTGTTTGTCTACCTGTTTATTGTCTGCCTCAACCCATATGATTTAAGCTTCCTGAGGCCAGGGGCTGTAGCTGTCTAGCTTATTACTGCTTCTCCTATGTCAAGATCAATGCCTAGCACATGGGAAGATCTCAATATTTGTTGCCTATCCTGTGTTTTAGTTCTTCCTTTGAATAAATAGAATGATTGTGTGCCACTTTATCTTTAGCACAGGCTCCGGGCGCGCAGGCTCAGCGGCCATGGCTCACGGGCCCAGCCGCTCCGCGGCATGTGGGATCTTCCCGGACCGGGGCACGAACCCGTGTCCCCTGCATCGGCAGGCAGACTCTCAACCACTGCACCACCAGGGAAGCCCCAATACATTATTTTAATGAAAGATATTATAATAAATATATTTCACTTGCTGTGAAAATAGGTACATGTCTAAGCCTAAAACAAAGCCAGGTTGCAAGCAAATCGGGCAGGGGACGTTCTGTAAGGCTTAAAGTGGGGCTTCTCCACCCTGGCTGTACATTAAAATCACCTGGGAAACATTAAAAAGAAATTGACTCTCAGTCCTCACACCAGACCAATTAAGGCAGAATCTCTGGAAACTGGGCTCTGGTATATTTAAAAATCTTCCCAGTGTCCTCCTGTAACGACCAACAGCTGTCGCAGGAGCTCCAGAGCCTGAAAGCCGATCCGAAGCTGGGGAAGTGGGTGCAGGGCCCACCCAGAATGCCCCAGAGGAAGGGGCCCACAAGCAGAGTCAAGAAATTCCACCGAAAGCAGAGTTACTGGTACTGGACTTAGTCTCCTACAACAATGTATTCGTTTGCTAGGGCTGCCACCATAAAGTACCTCAAACTGGGTGGTTTAAACAACAGAAATTGTCTCACAGTCTGGAGGCTAGACGTCCAAGGTCAAGGTGTTGTCAGGGTTGTTTCCTTCTGAGGGCTGTGAGAGGAAGATCTATTCCAGGCCTCTCTCTTAGTTTCTCGTACTGGATGCCTTCGCTTATAGATCTCTGCCTTTATCTTCACATGGCATTCTCCTGTGTGCTTGTCCGTCTCCAACTTTCTCTTCTTTATAAGGACTAGTCATATTGAATAAGGGGCCCACCCTACTTCAGTGTGACCTCTTAACTAATTACATCTGCCACAACTTTATTTCCAAATAACGTCACATTCTGTGGTGCTGGGGGTCAGGTCCTCAACATATGAATTTGAGGGGGGTTACTGTTGGCTGCACCCTGCAAGCCCAAGCCTTTTACTTGCCCAGCCTCAAGACTGAAGAAAGAGCCCTGGGTCAGTGACAGACATCGATGGTTAACAGATGGGTATCTTACATATCTAAAGCTAAAGGGTCCCGGAGCAACACCCTACTGTGGACATCAGACGGCAGGCAGGACAAGGCAGCAGCAGTCTTTGCTGTTGAGGGGGGTGGGCGGCTGGGGGGTGGATAGGGAGACATCAGTTATAGGGAGAATTGACTATTGAGGTCAGATTGGCTCATCGGTTACCACGGAAACCAGCAGAGGGGCACAACTCTCTTAGCTCCTCCGGCTAAGTACCTTCAAGAGGCAGAGGTCTTCCCTCTGTTAAACTATCCAAGGGGAGCCATTCTGATCTAAAGATTAGAACAGTCTAGCTGCGGGTAGGGGATAGGGCAAGTACGTCGGTATTTACTCATGTGCGTAGGGTGTAGGTGAAGCAGGGACTGGTGGAGCAGGGCCTTTACAGAGAGCTATCCTCGGTGGTCTGACCATACAGGAACACACGGTTCCACCTATAATTCACAAACACAAAACTAGAGAAAACACATGCCATGACTGTTTCCAGTCCTAGTCCTGGACTGAGGCATCCTTGAGAGAGTGGAAGCACACACAGTGTGGCCTACCTCTCAGGTAGGGACACTCTCCAGAGCTAGGAAGGTAGAGTGGAGCCCAGTCTGAGCACTGTGGTCACCTTGAGCTAAGGAGGCAGGAATGGGCTGCAGAGGCAGCTGGAATTCATAAGATAGAGTATTAGAGAGGGAGGGCGCGGAGCAGGCTGGGAGGTGGGGGCAGAAGTCCACCTGGAGGTTCCCCGCAGGTGCTGGTCCAAGGGCGCAGGGCAAAACTCCATGAGGTATTGGAGGGTGGCCATTGCAGAGCTGAAAGCCCAAAGCTGAATTTGACCAATGGTGCTCCTGTAAACTGCATTTTAATGGATAACACTAGGGTTTTTGTACAAAATAGTAATGATATGGATGTTATACCTTAATCTGTGAGGAATGCTCTTACATTTATTTTTGGGTCTAAATTAAGGATTAGTGGAGTTTTTTTTTAATGAATGAAGATAAATTGTCCCAGGATCCTGTATTAAGAGAAATCTAAGGGTATTTCAAGTGATCTATCAATGGAATTAGATGAGAATATTTGGGTCTTTAGTCTCATCACCACTTAGGTTCCAGTAGATTTTGTGAATTTTTGCATCATCTGTATCTAGAAGTTATTCTTCCCTGGCTCTGTGTCACCTGTCATAAGAGAGATACAAGAGAGAGCCCAGTACTGGGGACATATGGGTGCCAGCTTGGCTACTGTGTTGAGAACAGATGGAGCACCTCTGACATTCTATGAAGACCCCAGAAAGTTCATACCTGAAGAGTAAGGGCCATCCCCTAGGATTAAAGACAAAAAGTAAAATATGTACTAACAAGAAAATAAATAAAACCAAGCCTGCTCAAAAGGATTGGCTTAACAGATTAATACACAACACGGGAATTCCCTGGCAGTTCAGTGGTTAGGACTCTGTGTTTCCACTGCCGGGGACCCGGCGTTCAATCCCTGGTTGGGGAACTAAGATCCCACAAGCCGTGTGGCATGGGCCAAAAAAAAAAAAAAAAGAAAAAAAAGATGTTTAAAGAAATACACAACACCAATTGAAGGAAGACAACCAATCCAGATTCTCTACAATGTATTATACGCAATGTCCAGTGTATTATAAAAAAATGACTGGACATGCAAATAAGTAGGAAAATGTGACCCATAATCAAGAGAAAAGAGTCAACAAGCCTTGACTCCTACACTACACGACACAAAAATCAATTCAAGATGCAAATGTAAAAGTTAAAATTATAAAACACCTAGAAGAAAAGGTAGGGGAATATCTTCATGACCTTGGAGGTAGACAAGGATTTCTAAGAGAGGACACAAGAGGCACTAACCATAAAAGGGAAAAAGTGTTAAACTGGACTTCATCAAAGTTAAAACCTCCCACATATCAAAAGACACCATTTAGGAAAAGAAACTGCAAGCTACGGATTGGAAGTATATATTTTCATTTCATATAACAAACACATACACTTATGACCGGGATGTATGAAGAACTTCTATAAATCAATGAGAGTAAGACAAATATCTTAAATGTTTTTTTTTAAACAAGGCAAAGATGTCTTTCATACAAGAATTTATACGATTTTTACGTGAAAAGGTAAATCAAAAACACTAGGACCATTGCACATGTATTAGAAATGGCTAACATTTAAAAATAGACTGGAAAAAACAAATGGTTGGTGAGGATGCAAAGCAAATGTAACCCTCATGCATTGTAGATAGTAGTGTAAAATTGTACAACCACTGAAAAACCGGCAGTGTCTTACACAAACATCTCCATTCCTAGGTATTTTCCTAAGACAAATGGAAACTTAAAACTCTATCAATAAGGAGAATAGATAAACAAATCATGGAACATTTATATAAAAGCATAATAGAAAACTAAAGAGTGAACTACTGTTCTACTCAACAACATGGATGAAATTCAAAAGCATTGTATTGAGTGAAAGAATTCAGACATAAAGATTACATTCTGTATGATACTATCTATGGGAAGTTTAAGAATGGTCAACATTATATGGTGATAGTAATCAGAATGGTAATTGCTTCTGGGGAAGGAGACTGAGGCACGAGGGAATGGAAAGAGGCACAAGAAATTTCTAGAGTGATGAACATGTATTGGAGTGTTGGTGTTACAAATGTCATCAAGTTGTACATCTTAGATGTGAATTTCACAGTATATAATTGACTTTAATAAAAATGTTTCATAATTGAAAAATTAGAAAGAGAAAAGAGAGGCCACTATGGCAAAACATTGTACCCGTCTTTCACTTTGACCAGCTCCACTGGCAGACAGCTTAGCTTGCCAGATGTGATTGGGTTCCAGGTGGAACACTTCAGGGTTCTCAGCAGTTTGTTGTAGGATTTGGGAGCCATGACTACCCAGTGGAACTCTGGGGTGGACTTCAGTGCCACAGAGCGGGTGTGAACCACTATGGAGCTTGGTTTTTGGCTATTCTTAGGGAAGTCACGAGAAGTGGTAGCAGTGCTGCTGCCAGATGACACCAGAACAGGCCTTGTCCACAACAGCCTCCGATGGGAGTCAGTGGTGTGTGTATCTGTCATTGGCTTTTTGGTGGGTCTCTTATATTTGTTCAGACTTATACATTAGGTTAGAAGCTCATTTTATGTGCAAGGCTGGCTGCACAAACACTGGCTGCACTGATTCAGGTGAAGCATCAATTTTTTGACATGTTTAGTTCTGTTCAAGAGGAATATTTACATACTGAGTCATATTTAGAGGATACCAGCCTAGGAAAAGAGTCATCAAAAACACAAAGCCTGGTGGACACATGTGGAAAGTTGAAGAGAACCAACTCAATCCCAAAGGAGGAAATGACTTCTCTAGTAAAAGAAATAAAGAAAGATAAGTCCAGACCCTCAAGACAGAAGGAGATGATGGATGAAATTATAAGAATGATCCAGTCACCAGAAAATGACTTAAGAGACATCACATTACAAGAAGACTTTTCAAACACTGCAGTGGCTGGAAGCCTGCATCCTTACTGTCCCTCACTAAGGGTCTGAAAGCAGAGCTCTTCACTTCCCTCCACTCAGACACCGTGTGCCACCAGGTTTGGTTCTCTACCTCCCCCCTCCAAAATGAGGTCCGTCATTGTCTGTGCTTCTGGAAAGCACTTAAGAACCTTCCTTCACAGGCTGGAGTTTATTTTGTCCACCTTCACATTCTGAAATCAGATGTGAGTTCCTTTAAGGCTGATTCAAACTTCAAATGAACCAACTTTGGAATGCCAGAAATACACCAAGAAACTTGGGACACTTTAGAAATGTCTCTTTTCAAAAGGAATCTTGTTCATTATTTTAAGAATGGATGATACTTATGAGACTCAAACTTGTGCTCAAAATAAAGCTTGATGGAACTTAGTTCTCAGAATAGTGTTTTGTAACGATTATTTTCATATAAATTTTATAAGTGAATTAGTTCTATTATATTTTTACATCCTGTACATATTATATTTATTTAATATACACAGTTTATAGCAAAAGGAGATATTTTAAGTGCAAAGGCAACTTGGTTTGCCCAGACCTATATTTACTATAGCTATAAATCAATGAAAAGTAAAGGTCTTTTCTCCTTAATAAATAGTGCTTAGTTAAAAAGTTTGTTTTATGAATACACCACATATCATAATTGTGGGGTGTAGCTAAAGTGCTATAGAGGGAAATTTATAGCATTTAATGTTTCTATTCAATTAGATGTTTATTTATATAAGAATAAAGCCTAAAGAGGAAAAATGAAGAAAAGCCATTTATAGTGCTTTACAGAAGTTTTTAGCAATCCCAGTTCCTAGGCTACTCCCCAGACGATTTAAATCAGAATCTCAAAGGGTGAGACTAGGCACCAGTATTTTATAAAGCTGTCCAGGGGATCCTTATGTGTGGTGAAAATTAAGGATCACTGATTTTAATGGTATGCAGAGCATTATATATAATTTCATTGTAAACCCATATAAAACCTATCTTACAGCTACTTTATCTTAATTATATAATGGAATACTCTTAACTACAAAAGAATAGTCCCATATAAACAGAAGAAAAAAAACTGTCAACAAAAGAATACTTTCATATAAATTGATAATGAGATGGTGTGATATAGTAGAAAGATTACGTTTTTAATCAGGAGATTTATTAATGGATTTATAAATTAGTCAAGATTAAAATTTTTCTCTAATTTGATATGGTGTGGTTTCTTATTTTGTCTTCAGTTTCCTTATTTCTAAAATGATTGAACTAAAATGTTTCCAGTGATTCCCAAGATCCTTTATGGCTATAAAATTCTTTGGTTTTAGAATAAGTAGAAAATTTTGGAGATAAAGGGATTAAGATTTTGACCTATTAAGAACTACACTTTGTAATTAACCTTAAATGCAAGGAATGATGACATCTCCCACAGACACATCTTTATGTATTTTTCATCTCACCCTCTTTGCGCCAAACTGAAAATTTCCCAACTTCAGTTCTTCAGGTCATGGACATAAATTATTTTCTTATTTCATCAATTAAACGAAGTACAAATTTATATACAGATATATAGAGAGTAAGCTATTGCTATAATATATAATAATCAGTAAGCTATTTCTATAATAATGCTGTTAAACTACTCCATAATGCAGAGGCAAAGCCCGATACAATTATTTCCTGCCCTCAGTTATATGGTGGGTTAGGGCTTACCTGGGGTTCAGCTGATAGAGGCTGGGATTGGTTGGGCTTGGTTTTAGTCTATGGCTTGGGCCCAAGTCTGCTCCATATTCTCTCATCCCCTATGGTCTAGCAGTTATCTGAGACAAAAGGCAGAAATGCAAGAGAGTTGAATGAAAACACACAATGCCTCTTAAGCTCTTAGCTCAGAACTTACACCTCATTACTTCTGCCTACATTTCATTGGCAAAAGCCCATGGCCAAGCTCCATATCAATGGGGACTGGGAGTGTAATCTACCGCACTGAAGGAGGAGTAAATGTTTATTGTACAATAGTCCATACTATCATATCAATCAATCTACACATAAAATGAAGGACAGCCCTATCCTACATGATTTCTGTTTGCAATTTTTGTTTTCTTAGGATGGCTCATTTGTAGAAAATCCTCTTCACATATCTGCAAATCTGCTTCAACAAATATTAACATCCTCCTAGCTTTAAGAGGAGCAAAGCATTAGCAATGTGATCGGCCAGAAGTTGAGGGCAAAGCCAATAAAAGTTTTACAGTTAAAAATTTTAGACCTAATTTTTTAAAAACTATGGTTCTTGTCTCTAAAAATCATAATCCTGGTGGAAAGAGTTGATGATTTCTGGCAAAGCACTTAAACTCAAAGCAAATGTGGCAATTCAAAAAGAATAATTTAGGTTTTCTTTCAGATGGCCTCTGAATCAGAACTTCTCCCCAGAAGGCAAAAGAAAGTTTCTCTCATTAGAATGATTTTTATTCACAGAGAAATAAAGGAGAGAGGACATACAGGGATTGGTTGGATACTGGTTTCCCACAGCCTCAGTAATTATTATACTTGTGAAGTAAAACAAACAGATGTGATTGGGTTCCAGGTGGAACACTGCAGGGTTCTCAGCAGTTTGTTGTAGGCTGGTAGACAAATTATCTCTGTTAATTGAAAGCAAAATAAGATTGACACTTAACTACTTAACTGTCAGACACAGAAATGGTTTAAAAATCAAAACAAAAACATCCTGACTTCATGGTATTAAAATCCCTTGACCCTGTCTTAAATTTCTTCCCTGTAAATTCAGACCTGAGCTAGAGTTCTGGTTTATCATAATGGGGTCTTTCTCAGCAGAATGAAATCTACCACATGATGGGGTTCAGAATTCGTCTTGCTGCCATAAACCCACTTCTTGTATGTCGGGATGATCTCCACATTCTCGAGGTTTCCAGATCGTGGAATTCTCTCTTCTTTCTCCACTTCTCTGGAGCAACCAGTTTAGCCCACCGTGTCCGGATGGATTTCTTTGTTGTTGACTTCCTGCCAGTAACCCAGCTCTCTTTTTGATAGCCTGTTGTGCTTCATCTCTTGTCATTCTTCATTTGGAGCTTGCAGCTTGATCTCCATGCAACCCTGGGTGAAAGAACTGGTCTTCTGTCCAGCTCTCAGCTGCTAGGCTGTACCAGCCAACGGGAACACCTATCCACTACACCACTTACCTTACCAAATACCTGACATGTGTCACCCCGTGGCCTACAGGTGTTAGCTTTTGTACCAAGGTTAACTCCCCTACGGCTACCATACTGATTCCAGCTTTCTTCTTCCTCCCCCATCTATCTACACACACAATGAGGGCTGCAAGCTCCTACAAGCAAAGTATCTGAGAAGTTGGGTCCTCAATTAAATTTGTGTAGAAATGATAACTAGACAAATGAAGTAAGCCAGGCGCTGTGCAGCCTCCAATGAAGAAACTAGACATCAACTGTATTTCTAAGTTATCTTAGTTTTCGTTTTGAAGAAATGAGAGTTATCTTAGGATTTGCATATGAAAGGTGGTTATTTACAAAACAACTCTCAATAGTAGAACCTTGCATATTTATATTTGAATCAATAACTTTTTAAAATAAGATTAAATTACATGACTAGTTTTTTTTTTTTTTTTTTTTTTTTTTTTTATGCGTTACGCGGGCCTCTCACTGTTGTGGCCTCTCCCGTTGCGGAGGACAGGCTCCGGACGCGCAGGCTCAGCGGCCATGGCTCACGGGCCCAGCCGCTCCGCGGCATGTGGGATCCTCCCAGACCAGGGCACGAACCCGCGTCCCCTGCATCGGCAGGCGGACTCTCAACCACTGCGCCACCAGGGAAGCCCTACATGACTAGTTTTATACTGATCTTTGAAATGTTCACTTCCCATAAATGTGCCAGTGCTTATATTGTTATTGTCTTTTCATTAATTGAAATAATTTAAGATATCTTGGATATAAGCATGGACTGGGCAATGTTAATAAAGCCATAGCCAACCATGTCAATTGGTGCTCTGCAAAGTTCAAATTTCTCTTTCTAGATGAATATAACAAAAGTCTGAAGTTCTTGTGCCAGGTGAACATATAACAAAGGGATATCTTTGAAAATGTAAAAACAAAAAAACAAAAGCCCCAAACAAAAAAAGGCAAAAAATATATATATATGAGAGGGTTTACAAATTTCCATGGCTGTAGGTGGCTGTAGCTCACCACATCTGTCAGGAGCTAAGAACTGGCCAGATTGAAGCCATGCATAAAGCACCACGCCTAACTCAATTGATGGGGCCTTTGCAAATAGAGTTTTCTAATTATCTCAGGAGTCTACTAGAATTTGCGCCTCGCTTTTTGGTGCCTTCCATGAACCTGTAATTTTGGGGCCTAGCACAACCATGTGGCTAAAATCTGTCTGATAACTGCTCACTCCAATACATCATTATCCCTATATCCCTATATCAAGAATAGCAACAAACTTTCAGAACCGCAGCCATGGAGAGGTTCCTGCAAGGACTTGGAAAGGCAGGTGAGAAAGGACTGTGCTATAATCTCAGTTTTGTCTGCTTTATGCCTTTAAATAGACTTCTGTTTTTAAAAGGATTAGCTCACATAAATGCTTGTTTAATTGGCCTCATAGTGGTTAGGAAGGACTTTGGGAGTCTCTGAGAGCTCTGAGAGCGCTAAGTCTTTACCAAGAAATCCAATCTAGCCTGGAGCAACTCTGGAGCAAGTTTCCCCAGGATCCCAAGGTAATTTAGTCATGACCTAGACTTATTTATTATTCTATACCCTTCTTCCCAACATGAATAAGGTTTATGGATCTCTCCTGTCTCGGGGGCAGAATATATTAAAAAGTTATTACCTCTGCTTTTAATCTTGTAACATGGAAAACCCATAGATGCCTCAAGTCCCATAAAGCTATAAGAATATTAAATTTTTATAAGAATTATTATGACTTTTCCAGACCCTGTGCTACAGCCTCATAAGTATTATCTCTAGTCTCAAAAAAAAAAAAATAATCCTAACAAAAACATACCATCACCACCAACAACAAAATCCCTGGGAGGCAGGTATTATTCCTATTTTACTAGATGAAGGAAAAGAGAATTGAGAAAGTCTAAGTGAGCTGCCTAATGTCACAAAGCTAAGAACAGAATTTGAAAATAGGTTCTCCTATACCCAAAGAATGTGGTCTCCCCTGGATTGTAGAAATGCAGGTTAGGAGTGACTATTAATCATCTCAGTGGAGTTTCCTTGGTAACATTAATAAGGTAACATTAAAACTCATCTGATTACTCATTTCAGAGTAACAATTACAGATCGATTATCACTCCAAGGGTGTTTACTAAATTGGATTTTCTATGTAATTGAAAAGTTGGCATTGTCTATGTTTCATGACATTACATATCCTGGAAGGGAGCTTTATCAGTCATTTGTCTAAATTGGAAGGAAGACTAGCTCTTTTGTCTAAGAAGCAATTACAATGGCCCTGCTTATGAACTCCCCTAAGCAATTCTCATAGAACAAATACAATTATTCCCCCTTTGGACTACCAGATGTATACAATTTTGGAAACTACAATACATTTTAGACTCTGATATATTATTGCTATAGGCCAAGAAGATACACTTTTGGGCTTTTTAGAGAGACTATATTAATAAAAGAAAATGTTATATCTAGCTGACTTTCCTAGGGAGCACAGTAATTTCTGAAATATTAAATAAAAAGTACACATGCAGGAGGAATTAAGTGCACTACACATCATCACCAACAAATGCTTGGGATTCCAAATTTAGTTGACCAAGTGCCAACTATCAAGTGTCTCTAGATAAATTGGCAATTTTCTTAATATTGTTAAAAAACGAACAACCAAAAAAATATATACGTGAATGCACATGATGTAACCGTTAAGAAAAACAGCAATGCGTGATTGTTACATTTTTAGACTTAATGTTTGAACTGATCCCAATAAAGGTGATATAACTTATCCCAGTTCACATGACTGTTAAATAAAAGAGCTAAAGAAGGGACAGTTATTTTGTAAGTAGTTCTTGGTGCAGCAAATGTCAGAATCCCAATTGTCTGATCTGGGGGATGTTAACTAAAATTCAATGATAAAAAAATAGAGGCAAAAGCAATATCTGAATGAGAATTTTGTCAATATTCCAAAGAAAAGGAATTTTAAAAGGTCACTTGTTAGTGGTTAATGTTATGTTAATGAATGACACTAGGAAAGAAGCCAGCAAGTCAATTGTTAACATATCCTTTCCCACGAGATACTATGGCTAACTTGATCAAGACCAGCCTCTTCAGTTATCGCAAAATATAATTAAATAAAGTAGGGCTCCCTTCCCTGCTGTGAGTCTTTTATTGGAATCAAAGACAGATTCCCAGAGCTCCCTCAATCTTAACTCTGGCTATCTTCACGCAATCCCATCATATCACTCTTGTAGAACTAGCATTTCCTGAAATTTCACCCCAGAGCTAGGACAGCAAAGTCTCTTTGGTTGCACTGTGGTACCATCCGTAAGAAAAGTACCATATTCTGGGTACAGAGTATTTAACTGTATTGGGAAAACTGGATAGCAGAGAAACCTGAAGTTTAAATAATCTTATTGGAACAAGGCAGACATTCTTAGCAAGGGATTTTAAAGGCAGTCAAGTGCTGCAGACAATAGAGTATGCCGTTAAAGATATTTTTCAAAAAAAGCTAAAACTGAACTCTCAAGCAAATGTAAAATGAGGACATGTAAAAAGAATTATTTATATCATTAATTAAATGAGAGAACCAGAAAAGATGTTGGTTCAAAGGAGAATCCAAAGAACAGACACATTTACGATCAGGAATACTGAAATGAACTTGCACATGGATCCCAAACTTTCCACACATGGGAGCGTTGTCTCTCTACTGGACAGAAGCCATTTGCATGTTCACAGACAAGAATCATTTGCATTGTCATCAGTTCTGGACAAGTTCATTTAACTTCTACAGATTCGTCAAATATCCATGTCAAAGACAAAGGTAGATATCCTTATGGTTCAGGTAATTGCTCAACGCTCCAGCATTCCACTGCAAGGACATCAAGTCATCAGAGAGGGATGGTACGCAGTGGTGTGCCAGTAAATTCTCAAAAATAAGCTCTCCAAAAAGCCCTCAAAAATCCAAACCTTGGGCTTCCCTGGTGGCGCAGTGGTTGAGAGTCCGCCTGCTGATGCAGGGGACACGGGTTCGTGCCCCGGTCCGGGAGGATCCCACACGCCGCGGAGAGGCTGGGCCCGTGGGCGATGGCCGCTGAGCCTGCGCGTCCAGAGCCTGTGCTCTGCAACGGGAGAGGCCACAAGAGTGAGAGCCCCGCGTACCGCAAAAAAAAAAAAAATCCAAACCTCGATTTGCAGCAGCTGTCAATACCCATAGTGTAAATGCTCTCCCCATGCTGGTTCCAAGCTACCAGTGTGTCATCACTGAAGATGAGTGGGGAAAAGGGGTGCAGCAGTGCTGTTATACAGCATTTTCTCTGTGCAGATACAATAGACATAAATAAGCTCAAGAACATTATGACAGCAAAATGTAGTAAAATAACTGGAAAGTGATAGGGTTTGAATATTTATTACCTCTGCTTATTCAGTTGGCTTACTGGTGTGCAGTTCTATGAGTTTTAACACTTGTGTAAATTTGTGGAACTACGATCAGTCAATAGAATAGTTTTTTAAAAAAACCCTCCTTCCTGCTGCCTCCTTACCATCATACCCCTGCAAATTCCTAGCCCGTGGCAACCACTGATCTGTTGTCTATTACTATACATTTTCATTTTCCAAAATATCAACTAAATAGGACCCTGCAGGACGAAATCATCACAGACTGGCTCCTTTTTCTCAGCATAGCACCTTTCAGAATCAGCCAAGTTCTTGCATGTATCCACAGTTCCTTTTTATTGCTGAGTAGTATTTCATCGTTTGGATGTACCAGTTGGTCTGTCCATGCACCTGTTGAAGGATATTTGGGTTATGTTCCATTTTTAGCTTAGATGATGAATAGGACTGCTATAAATGTTCATATATAGGTTTGTGTGCGAACATGAGTTTTCATTTCTCTTAGGTAAACACGCAGGAGTTGGATCGCTGGGATGGGGTTAACATGTATATATATTTTACTATTAAGCAGTTTTTAACTATTAAAAAGATAGCTTCTATGAACATCCATGTACAAGTCTTCATATGGACACATTCCTTTCTTTCTCTTGGGAAACAGCTAGGAGTGGAATAGCTGAGTTATATGTTTTGTGTATGTTTAACTTTGTAAGAAATTGCAAAACTGTTTTCCAAAGTCATTGTGCCCAGCCTGGAGGGGTGGGATAGGGAGAGTGGGAGGGAGGGAGACGCAAGAGGGAAGACATATGGGAACATATGTATAACTGATTCACTTTGTTACAAAGCAGAAACTAACACACCATTGTAAAGCAATTATACCCCAATAAAGATGTTTAAAAAAAAACAAAGTCATTGTGCCATTTCTCATTCCAAACAACAGCCACTCCTCATCACCACCAAGGCCTGGCATGGTCAATATTTTAAATTGTAGACATTCTAATAGGTGTGTAGTTGCACCTCATTATGGCGTTGATTTGTGTTTTCCTAATGATTACTGATAATAAACATCCTTTAGTGCCTTATTTGCCATTTGGTGACGTGTCTGTGTCTGTTCAAATCTTTTGGCAATGTTTCATTGGTTTGTTTTCTTATTCTGAAATAAGATAATGATTTGCAAATATTTTCTTCCAGTGGGTTGCGCTTTTTATTCTTTTAAGAGTGTCTTTCAAAGAGCAGGCATTCTTAATTATGATTGTCTAATTTATTGTTTATTTTATGGACTGTGCTTTTGGTATTGTACCTATGAAATCTTTGCCTAAATCAAGGCAAGCCAGTAAATGACTTCTGAGTGTTAAAATTGCTAGGAGACAATTCTCCATAGGCCTCTCACGTTTCAGCACCTCTTGGGAGCAGGGGCACTAAAGTGCCCTACTGTTCTGGACTATCTTTTCAAGGATGTTTGTATAGAAAATCATCTTGGAAGATAGAGATAGTGCCTCCCCCTGGAGCAAATGAGAGGTTTGTTAACTGACAATGTTTTTCTCTGGCACATAGGTTGTGTATGTTTACTTATAGCCAATTATAATAGATTAGTGTTCCCTAAGTTCAGGGTTCCATAGGTATGATGCAAACCTAATTCACGCCCATGGCCCTCTCTGAAACACTCCTGTACGACTTGAGAAACAAAGGAAATTGATGCTACCATGAAGTTTATGATACTTGCTCGGCAATGAGTATTTTTTATTTTTACATCTTTATTGGAGTATAATTGCTTTACAATGGTGTGTTAGTTTCTGCTTTATAATAAAGTGAATCAGTTATACATATACATATGTTCCCATATCTCTTCCCTCTTGTGTCTCCCACCCCCCCACCCTCCCTATCCCACCCCTCCAGGCAGTCACAAAGCACCGAGCTGATCTCCCTGTGCTACGCAGCTGCTTCCCATTAGCTATATATTTTACGTTTGGTAGTGTATATATGTCCATGCCTCTCTCTCGCTTTGTCACAGCTTACCCTTTCCCCTTCCCATATCCTCAGGTCCATTCTCTAGTAGGCCTGTGTCTTTATTGCTGTCTTACCCTTAGGTTCTTCATGACATTTTTTTTTTCTTAAATTCCATAGATATGTGTTAGCATATGGCATTTGTCTTTCAATGAGTATTTTTTTAAATTAATTAATTAATTTATTTTTGGCTGCATTGGGTCTTCGTTGCTGCGTGTGGGCTTTCTCTAGTTGCGGCCAGTGGGGGCTACTCTTTGTTGTGGTGCGTGGGCTTCTCATTGCAGTGGCTTCTCTTGTTGCGGAGCACAGGCTGTAGGCACGTGGGCTTCAGTAGTTGTGGCATGTGGGCTCAGTAGTTGTGGCTCGCGGGCCCTAGAGCACAAGCTCAGTAGTTGTGCCGCATGGGCTTAGTTGCTCCGCAGCACGTGGGATCTTCCTGGACCAGGGCTCGAAACTGTGTCCCCTGCATTGGCAGGCAGATTCTTAACCACTGCGCCACCAGGGAAGCCCG
This sequence comes from Phocoena phocoena, assembly GCF_963924675.1. Classification (NCBI taxonomy): domain Eukaryota; kingdom Metazoa; phylum Chordata; class Mammalia; order Artiodactyla; family Phocoenidae; genus Phocoena; species Phocoena phocoena. The sequence continues at coordinate 52,796,439 of NC_089229.1, forward strand.
GTACGTGACTCTTTTTGAATTATGATTTTCTCAGGGTATATGCCCAGTAGTGGGATTGCTGGGTCATATGGTAGCTCTATTTTTAGTTTTTTAAGGAACCTCCATACTGCTCTCCATAGTGATTGTATCAATTTACATTCCCACCAACAGTGCAGGAGGGTTCCGTTTTCACCACACCCTTTCCAGCATTTATTGTTTCTAGATTTTTTTGATAATGGCCACTCTGACCAGCGTGAGGTGATACCTCATTGTAATTTTGATTTGATTTCTCTAATAATTAGTGATGTTGAGCCTCTTCTCATGTGCCTCTTGGCCACCTGTATGTCTTCCTTGGTGAAATCTCTATTTAGGTCTTCCGCCCATTTTTTAACTGGATTGCTTGTTCTTTTGATATTGAGCTCCATGAACTGTTTGTGTATTTTAGAGATTAAGCCTTTGTTGTTTCATTTGTAAATATTTTCTCCCATTCTGAGGGCTTTCTTCTTGTCTTGTTTATGGTTTCCATTGCTGTGCAAAACCTTATAAGTTTAATTAAGTCCCATTTGTTTATTTTTGTTTTTATTTCTGTTACTCTAGGAGGTGGGTCAAAGAAGATCTTGCTGTATTTTATGTCAAGGAGTGTTTTTCCTCTAAGGGTTTTATAGTGTCTGGTCTTACATTTAAGTCTTTAACCCATTTATGGTTTATTTTTCTGTATGGTGTTAGGTAGTGTTCTAATTTCATTCTTTTATATGTAGCTGTCCAGTTTTCCAAGCATCACTTATTTAAGAGGCTGTCTTTTCTCCATTGTATGTTCTTGCCTCCTTTGTCATACATTAGGTGCCCATATGTGCCTGGGTTTATCTCTGGGCATTCTTTCCTGTACCATTGAGCTATAATTCTGTTTTTGTGCCAGTACCATACTGTCTTGAGGACTGTAGCTTTGTGGTATAGTTTGTAGTCGGGGAGCCTGATTCCTCCAACTCCGTTTCTCTTTCTCAAGATTGCTTTGGCCATTCGGGGTCTTTTGTGTTTCCATACGAATTGTGCACTTTTTTGTTCTAATTCTGTGAAGAATGCCATTGGTAGTTTGATAGGGATTGCACTGAATCTGTAAATTACTTTGGATACTACAGTCATTTTCACAATATTGATTCTTCCAATCCAAGAGCATGTTATATTTCTCCACCTGTTTATGTCATTTTTGCTTTGTTTCATCAGTGTTTTATAGTTTTCTGAGTACAAGTCTTTGCCTCCTTAGGCAGGTTTATTCCTAGGTATTTTATTCTTTTTGTTGCAGTGGTAAATGGGAGTGTTTCCTTAATTTCTCCTTCTGATTTTTTGTTGATGGTGTATAAGAATGCCAGAGATTTCTGTGCATTAATTTTGTATCCTATGACCTTACCAAATTCATTGATTAGTTCTAGTAGTTTTCTGGTGGCATCTTTAGGATTTTCTCTGGATAGTATCATGTCATTGGCAAACAGTGACAGTTCTACTTCTTCCTTTTATTTCTTTATCTTCTCTGTTTGCCGTGGCTAGGACTTCCAAAACTACGTTGAATAATAGTGGTGAGAGTGGACATCCTTGTCTTGTTCCTGATCTTAGAGGAAATGATTTCAGTTTTTCACCATAGAGAATGTTTGCTGGGGGTTTGTCGCATATGGCCTTTATTATGTTGAGGTAGGTTCCCTCTATGCCCACTTTCTGGAGAGTTTTTATCATAAATGGTTGTTGAATTTTGTCAAAAGCTTTTTCTGCATCTATTGAGATGATCATATGGTTTTTATTCCTTAATTTGTTAATATGGTGTATCACATTGATTAGTTTGCATATATTGAAGAATCCTTGCATCCCTGGGATGAATCCCACTTTATCATGGTGTATGATCCTTTTAATGTGTTGTTGGATTCTGTTTGCTAGTATTTGTTCAGAATTTTTGCATCTATATTCATCAGTGATATTGATCCATAATTTTCTTTTTTTGTGATATCTTTTTCTGTTTTTGGCATCAGGGTGATGGTGGCCTCATAGAATGAATTTGAGAGTGTCTCTTCATCTGCAATTTTTTGGAAGAGTTTGAGAATGATCAGTGCTAGCTCTTCTCTAATTGTTTGATAGAATTCGCCAGTAAAGTCATGTGGTCCTGGACTTTTGTTTGTTGGAAGATTTGTAATCACAGTTTCAGTTTCTTTACTTGTGATAGGTCTGTTTATATTTTCTAATTCTGTTTGGTTCAGTCTTGGAAAAGTGTACCGTTCCAAGAATTTGTCCACTTCTTCATGGTTGTCCATTTTATTGGCATATAGTTGTTTGTAGTAGTCTCTTATAATCCTTTGATTTCTGCAGTGTAAGTTATGATTTCTCCTTTTTCATTTCTAATTTTATTTATTTGAGTGTTCTTCCTTCTTTTCTTGATGAGTCTGGCTAAGGATATATCAATTTTGTTTATCTTCTCAAAGAACCAGCTTTTAGTTTTATTGCTCTTTGCTATTGTCTTCTTCATTTCTATTTATTTCTGCTCTGATCTTTATGATTTCTTTCCTTCTACTGACTTTGGGTTTTATTTGTTTTCCTTTCTCTAGTTATTTTAAGTGTAGGGTTAGATTATTTGAGATTTTTCTTGTTTCTTGAGGTGAGATTGTATTGCTATAAACGTCCCTCTTGGAACTGCTTTTGCTGTGTCCCATAGGTTTTGAGTCGTCATGTTTTCATTGTCATTTGTTTCTACGTATGTTTTTATTTCTTCTTTGATTCCTTCAGTGATCTCTTGGTTATTTAGTAGCACACTGCTTAGCCTCCACGTATTTGCATTTTTTACAGTTTTTTTCTGTAATTGATTTCCAATTTCATAGCGTTGTTGTCACAAAAGATGCTTGATACGATTTCAATTTTCTTAAATTTTCCAAGGCTTGATTTGTGACCCAAGATGTGATCTATCCTGAAGAATGTTTTGTGTGTACGTGAGAAGAAAGTGTATTCTGCCACTTTTGGGTGGAATGTTCTATAAATATCAATTAGATCTATCTGGTCTATTGTGCCATTTAAAGCCTGTGTTTCCTTATTTATTTTCTGTTTGGATGATCTGTCCATTGGTGTAAGTGGGGCGTTAAAGTCCCCTACTATTATTGCATTACTGTCAATTTCTCCTTTCATGGTTGTTAGCATTTGTCTTACGCATTGAGGTGTTCCTATATTGGGTGCATAAACATTTATAATTTCCATACCTTCTTCTTGGATTGATCCTTTGATCATTATGTAGTTCCCTCCTTATCTCTTATAACAGTCTTTATTTTTAAGTCTATTTTATCTGATATGAGTATTGCTACTCCAGCTTTCTTTTGATTTCCATTTGCATGCAATACCTTTTTCTATCCCTTCACTTTCAGTCTGTATGTGTCCCTAGATGTGAAGTCGGTCTCTTGTAGACAGCATATATATGGGTCTTGTTTTTGTATCCATTCAGCCAGTCTGTGTCTTTTGGTTGGGGCATTTAATGCATTTACATTCAAGGTAATTATCGATATGTATATTCCTATTACCATTTTGTTAATTGTTTTGCATTTGTTTTTGTGGGTCTTTTTCTTCTCTTGTGTTTCCTGCCTAGAGAAGTTTCCTTAGCATTTGTTGTAAAGCTGGTTTGGTGGTGCTGAATTCTCTTAGCTTTTGCTTGTCTGAAAAGCTTTTGAGTTCTCCATCAAATCTGAATGAGATCCTTGCTGGATAGAGTAATCTTGGGTGTAGGTTTTTCTCTTTCATCACTTTAAGTATATCCTGCCACCCTCTTCTGGCCTGCAGAATTTCTGCTGAAAAATCAGCTAATAACCTTATGGGGATTCCTTTGTATATTATTTTTTGTCTTTCCCTTGCTGTTTTTAATATTTTTTGTTTGAATTTAATTTTTGTCAGTTTGATTAGTATGTGTCTTGGTGTGTTTTTCCTAGGGTTTATCCTGTATGGGACTCTCTGTGCTTCCTGGACTTGGGAGACTGTTTCCTTTTCATGTTAGGGAAGTTTTCAACTATAATCTCTTCAAATATTTTCTCAGACCCTTTCTTTTTCTCTTCTTCTTCTGGGACCCCTATAGTTTGAATGTTGGTGTGCTATTGTTGTCCCAGAGGTCTCTGAGATTGTCTTCAATTCTTTTCAGTCTTTTTTCTTTATTCTGCTGCTTGGCAGGTATTTCCACCATTTTGTCTTCCAGCTCACTTATTTGTTCTTCTGCCTCAGTTATTCTGTTATTTATTCCTTCTAGTGTATTTTTCATTTCATTTATTGTGTTGTTCATCTCTGTTTGTTTGTTCTTTAGTTCTTCTAGATCTTTGTTAAACGTTTCTTGTATTTTGTCAATCCGTGCCTCCATTCTATATCCTAGATTCTGGATCATCTTTACTATCATTACTCTGAATTCTTTTTCAGGTACATTGCCTATGTCCTCTTCCTTTATTTGGTCTTGTAGATTTTTACCTTGCTCCTTCATCTGTGACATATTTTTTTGCTGTCTCATTATTATTATTTTTTTTTTATGAGTGGGATTGTGTTCCTGTCTTACTTGTTGTTTGGTCTGAGGCTTCCAACACTGGAGTTTGTAGGCAATTAGGTAGAGCTTGGTCTTGGAGCTGAGATGAGGAACTTTGTGAGACCTCACTCCCATGAATATTCCCTGGGTTCTGAGGTTCTCAGTCCAGTGGTTAGGACTCGGAACTCCCACCCCAGGAGCTTTGGCCCAATCCTCCGCTCATGAACCAAGATCCCACAAGCTGCATGGGGTGGCAAAAAAAAAAAAACAAGGAGAACACTAACAACATAATAAATAGAATTAGACTAGGAAACTAACAGATATGTTAGAAAGAATATAAAAATAAAAATATAGAAGAATCAACAACCAGCAGCTACATCAGTACCACAATAGTAAAAAGAGGAGGAGGGAAAAGGAAATAAAAATGGGGGAGGGGAAGACCTTGGTTGTAGAGGGCGGGGCCTAACAAGGGCAAGGTTTGGTTGGTGGTCAGGGCCTATGCTTAGGACCCACAGGGCTCAAAAAGGCCCTGGGGGCTTAGGCTCAAGGAACACAAGGGGCCCAGGCATGCCCCCTCACCCCTGGTCTCAGAGGGCAGAGGGCCTCACCTGGGAACCCAGCAGGTTTCCTGGGCTGGAGTGGGTGGGGCAAATGCCTTCATCTCCTCTCCTGCTCCTCTGGTCTGGGAGGCCCCCCCCACCTGCCTCTCCTGATCTCCCTGGCTTCCGTCCTATGGCCCCAGGACTAATACAGCCTGGAGGGGGCTTTGTAGGGCAGGGGATGGGCCTGGGAACTCAGCAGGCTCACCATGCCTGAGTGGGTGGGGCAATTGCCCTCTGTTTCTCTCCTGCTCCTCCTGGATGGCTCCTCCCCCCGCCTGCCTCTCCTGATCTCCCCAGCCTCCCTCCTATGCCCCCAAGGACCTACATGGCCTGGAGGGGGTGTTTGGAGGGCAGGGGATCAGCCTGGAAGCTCAGCAGGCTCCCTGGGACAGAGTGGGCAGGGCAATCGCCCTCCACTCCTCTCCTGCTTCTCCTGGCTTGCTCTTCCCGCCTGCCTCTCCTGATCTCCCCAGCCTCCCTCCTATGCCCCCAGGACCCACGTGGCCTGGATGGGGATTAGCAGGGGGTGTACCCGCTTGGGAGCTCAGCAGGCTCCCCGGTCCGAGTGGGCCAGGTGATTGCCCTCCACTCCTCTCCTGCTCTTCCTGGATAGTCCCTCCCGCCTGCCTCTCCTGAGCTCCCCGACCTCAGGGGCACAGATCCTGTCTGGCCTCCACTTCTCCTCCCTCCTCAGTCCCCCTACGTCCTACCGGTTCGCTTTGGGGTTCCTCCCATCTAGTTGGGCATCAGAGTACTGCACGAGCGGCCGGCAGGTGCCCAAGTTGTGGGGAGACGCTAACTCCCCATCTTCCCACACCATCATCTTGACTCCGCCTCTCTTTTAGTTTTTTCTTGTCTAAAACTCCTTATCTCTCCTTCAAATATGAATGATAGCCTTGATGGGTAGAATATTCTTGGTTGAGGGTTTATCCTTTCATCACTTTGCATATACCATGTCACTCTCTTCTGGCCTGCAGTTTCCGCTGAAAAGTCGGCTGATGGTCTTATGGGAGTTCCCTCGTACATAACTACTTGATTTTCCCTTGCTGCTTTTAAGACTCTCTTTAATTTTTGCCACTTTAATTATACTGTGTCTTGGTGTGGACCTCCTTTGGGTTGATCTTGTTTGGGACTGTGCTTCCTGGACCTGGCTGTCTGTTTCCTTCCCCAGGTTAGGGAAGTTTTCAGCTATAATGTCTTTAAATATGTTCTCCATCCCTTTCTGTCTTTTCCTTCTGGGAACCCTATGACAAGAATGCTATTACACTTGATGTTGTCACAGAGGTCTCTTAAACTATCCTCATTTTTAAAAATTCTTTTTTCTGTTCACCTTGGGTGATTACCACTCTATCCTCCAGAGTGCTGATCTATTCCTCTGAATCATCTAATCTACTGTTGATTCTTGCTAATGTATTTTTTGTTTCAGTGATCGTACTCTCAGGTCTGTTTGGTTCTTCTTTATATTTTCTAACTCTGTTAAACTTCTCACTGTATTCATCCATTTTTCTCCCAAGTCCATTGCCTCTTACTTCACTTCTTGATTCATGTACATTCTACCAATGCTCTCTACTTTATGCTTATTGATGAGTAAGGAAGAACTAAGTGGAAAAAGAAGTTCAAGTTGCCAGATCTTTCCTCTTTTTCTCTGTGTCATCATTTTTAGCATAAGTGGTCAGCTAATACAGGGAAGTAATGTGAATATAAAAGGCATGATAGGGTTCCTTGATTGTTTGTGTTTCTTAGAATGTTATTCCCTTCTTTCTGTGTTCAAAGCAAGTTCTGTTTCAAACGGAAAGCAAGGCCGTTCAGGGCTGCCAGAACACCTACTTACTTAGATACAGACATAACATGATTACCTTGCACTTAGGTACTCTTTGTATCTTGCTGAACTCCCATGCGTCGGCGGTCCACCAGAATTCTGTGTTCATGGGCATGGCAAATGCTATATGCAGATGAAGTGGCAAAGAATGGGATGGACACCCATACTGTACATATCTCCTCTGCTGACATGCATACTCATTGTTCCCTTGGACTTCACATACAAAACACAAATTCAAAGATAAAAATGATTAAGAATTAAAAAAACCCAACAACAGAGCATTAAGCTAAGTGCAGGGCCTTTTTGAATGTGATGCCCTGTGTGACTATAGAGATTACATAACCCAGAAGCCAACCCTGATTCATTGGAATACATTTTAATAAATATTGCTCCAACTCAGTATATGGTTTACTCCTTTGTAAAATAGTAACATTACCCACTTCTTAGTTTAATGAGGTAGATGAGTTAATATGTGAATTAGTCAGCAATTGTCAAAACAATGTTGCATAACAAGCTACGCCAAAACCCAGTGACTTACAGCAGCATTTTTCTCTTACTTAAAGGCCTGTGGGTAGGCTGAATAGATGGGTTTCAGGCTACAGATCAGCCAGGTTTGGTTTGGGTTTGCTCCACAATTCTCACCTTCTTTTTGAACCAGCAACCCTGGGGCATGTTCTCCTTATGGGCAACAATAGGAGCACAAGAGGGGCAGACTACACAGCCCACTGAGAGCTACTACTCACTCTACATCTGCAGCCATTTCATTGGTCAAAGTGAGTCACATGGCCTAAATAAGTGGGCTGGTGCAATATTGAGATTTATAAGAAATACATATTTCATCATTCAAATATATATTTTCATATATATTTGGTCTTCATCCTAAGTTCCTGGCTCACAGCTCTTAAAATGCTTGAAATTTCCTGAGAGACCTGAGGTCTCTTGTCCTTAGTTCCTGAAAATGCTTTAGGGAAGGTGAGTTTTGGGTCTCACCCAATGGTGGGGGCTGGTTGTCAGGAGAAACAGCCATGTGATTAGAGGGTTGGAACTTTCTGTCCTACCCACTGATTTCCAGGAAGAAGATAGGGGCTAGAGGGTGAATCCATCGTCAGTGGCCAATGAATTAGTCAATCATTACTATGTAATGAAGCCCCCATAAAACCCCAATAGGACAGATTTTTGCCCTTTTTTAGAGTTTCTGTCTGCCACAGTGCAGGGCTCCATGCTCCACTAGGACAAAATTACTTTTGTTCATGACCTTGCTCTGTGTACCTCTTCATCTGGCTGTTAATTTGTATCCTTTAATGTTCTTTTATAATAAAGTGGTAATCCAGTGAGCAAATGGGGTTTCCTGAGTTCTGGGAGCTGTTCTAGAAAATTAATCAAACCCAAGAATGGTTTGTGAGAACCTCTGATTTGTAGCCCATCAGTCAGAAGTGCAGTTAACAACCTGGACTTGTCTGAAGTATCTGAAGTAGAAGGCAGTCTTGTGAACTGAGCCCTTTTCCTGTAGAATATGATTCTATCTCTGGGTGGATAGTGTCACAATTGAGTTGAGTTCTCAAACACCCTGCTGGTGTCTGAGAATTGCTTGTTGGTGTGGCTGAAGCCAACACACACACACACACACACACACACACACACACACACACACACAAATTGGGTTCAGGAACCCTTTGCAGCAGGAGTGTCCACTCTACCATAAGGGAAAGGACCATGAATATTTGCTAAATTGTAATCCAATCTATCTTGGTGCTATTTTTTGGACTCAATTTCCTAATTTATCTTTCTGATTCCATATCCTTTGTGGAGCTATGAGATGAATTTGAAGTTGTTGCCAAGTTTTCTGAATCTGGGCACTACTAGGAGATTTTGTGTCTGTAGGTCTATAGTACAAAATACTGGGAGAACCTCTTTGGAGACCTGGCAGACTCATCATATGCCCTTATCTCTAGGGATCTTAGGAAGCCAGTGAAGAAGACACTGTGGTATTCTTGAGTGCTGGACCTGAAAGGGGTCACTACCAGGCTCAACAAGAGCCTTGATATTGGCTCCTGGGGATGCTGAGAGCCCAAGAGCAACTGTCAGACTCAGCATGCTGAGAAGGAGACTTTGCCAGCTCCTGACACCCCACAAGAACCACAAATACTGCTGTAGTGGATTCACTGTGCTGCATGCCAAGATAGGTAAGTGTGGGTCTAAGAAGACTTTGCTATGTAGATGCCTCTAGGCACACCATGTCAAGAGTCATCAAGAGATGTTAGCCTTTTTAAAATAAATATTCTAAAAAGAGGATAGATTTTTGTTTGATTTTTATTTATTCTAATAAATGCTACAAACGTGGGGAAGGTAATGACTGTCTATGAAGAGATGTAAACTTTATATTCAGAAACGCTTGGAGAGGGTTTGCTCTTAAACAGTAACTCTTTTTGGCTCTCAGATTCCTAAGAGAAGAGAAATCTATAAAAAGAGAGTTACATAGTTGACATGCTTCATTGTATGTAGTTTGACCCGGACTATAGGCACCAGATTTATAAATAACTGAACTGCTGCACAAATGTCTCTCTTGATTTAGCACCTTCTCAAAGAACAGTAAGAGTCCTTCAGAAATAAGGCCAGTATCTGCTCCAGCTACAAAATATACACCCCTTCTACCCAACCCTGTAAAACCACAGATTCTGGCTTGCATCCTGATGAGGTAAGAATACTATCATGCTACCACCCCGTAACTTAACTGTGGCGGCTGCCAGGGATGTTAATCTGGTGTGCTAGTCTCCAAACATGTAATTACAAGTGTATTGTTTAGTATGTTGTTAGAAATGGTGGCGCCATCTCCAGACCAGAGTGCAAAAGTCTATTTAATTCATCCTATGGCTATGGATTTTTGAGCTACCCTGGTGCCTGAGAAAAGAAGTTCTTAATTAGATCTGTGAAGCCACTGAAAGTGTATGAAAACTTAGGGTACACATGCGTATGAGAATTTTTCCAGGAAGTGTGTCTATAGCTTTTAGGCTATTCTCAAAAGGGTTCATAACACAAAGCCCAAGAACTACTAATTTAGAACACTGTTTATAAGAGAAATGGCTTTTCAGATCCAGAAAAACAAACTTACAAACAAACTTTTGGAAGCCAGCCTGCTGGGAAGCTGAGGGCTACAAATATATCTTGTAATGATGAATCATACTAAAATATGATTTTATGAAATTTTTAGTAAATGCTTGCTTTGATTTTGTTTTTAGTCCAAATTGATCTTAAAGTGTTCTTACACTTCTTATCCACTCTGTCATTCCCTGAAATTACCCAAGGTACATAGGAACTCCAATATCAGATATTTCTATGAAATGGCTTATCTAGGCTTTTGTATTTCTTATTTTGCATTTAAAATATATCTAAGTCCCTAAAGAGCCTTTGCTCTGGAGAATCAATGGGTCAGAGGTGAGAGGGAGAATGCAAGGCTGTGGTTGAACGTGAAAAATAGAAGTTTGGGGTTAAGGACACCTTGTCAGAGAGTGACACTGTTGATCTTCAGGGACTTGTAAATAATTCTGAAAAAACTCAACCCTGACCCAAGCCTTTTTTTTTTTTTTTTTTTGTGGTACGCGGCCTCTCACTGTTGCGGCCTCTCCCGTTGTGGAGCACAGGCTCCGGACGCGCAGGCTCAGCGGCCATGGCTCACGGGCCCAGCCGCTCCGCGGCATGTGGGATCTTCCCGGACCGGGGCACGAACCCGTGTCCCCTGCATCGGCAGGCGGACTCTCAACCACTGTGCCACCAGGGAAGCCCGACCCAAGCCTTTTTAAGGTTCAAAACCTCAGGGCTAATTTTGTGTGTCCTTGCTGAATTTTCACATGGTCCGCAGTGCCTGCTTCCAGCTGGAACTGGACGTGGAAATACTAATACTGAAATAACGTTAGGAAAGGAGCCCTGTGAGGTTTCTGACCTCACAGGAACCAAGAAAAACTGAAAATCCCAGGAGACTGTCTCATTTATTATTTTCATCTCTTCTTCTACCTCATCCTAAGAAAGTCTCTGGGCTGACAAGGATCTGTATATAAGAGACATTTTGTGAGATGTATCAGCCTTAGATCTCTTCGGAAATCCCAGCTTTAAAGAAACTTACAATAAAGTGAGTTTATTTGCATGTGAATTGCTCAAGAAATCATCCTTCACAGTGTTGGCATTACTGGAGGCTGCCATATTTTTTAGTTAAATATCTTTTCTTGATTTCTGAGGAATTAAGTGAAAGAACGAGAAACCTCCTAGTTCTAGTCAGGTTATGTTTCTAGTTTCTCTCAAAAAGCAATTTATGTATTTATTTTTGCATAGAGTACACTAAGATTACTAAGAAGCATAACATATATAAGTCAACATTTAAATATTGATTTATATGACCCAGATTAGACATCTATGTTCTACTTATCCATGTATTATGCACTATAGCCAATAATCTCATAAAAGTGTATCTGTGCTGGCAAGATGGGTGACTCTGCCTGCACGTGTAAGAGCAACATGTTTTAACAGGAGCAACGGGAGCAAAGAAGACACATCTGAGCATCGGAGCCCTGAGCTCTTTGTTTCTGCATTTACCTGGCAGGAGTGGTGGGTCTCTGCAACAACTTGTCCACAGACCCAAGTCATGTGCGAAATGATGAGTGCCCCTTTCTCAGCTCTGAAGTCTACTGAGAGTTGGAATCAGTTTTGTTTTCAGCTAAAGGGGGCAGGTTTACATTGTGCATTTTGCTTATGTGTCATGCTAGATTGTTTATATAAAATACAAAACCAACTGACTACAATTTCACATTTTGTAGCAAAATTGTACTCTGAAAATATAACACTTCTAAGGGAAGAAATAGGAATAGAAGGATGTTCCCAGGATTCTCAACAAAAAGAAAAGTCTCAAATCTTAGCTCAGTTGGGGAATATCTTTTCATACCTTCATTTTCCGAACAGATAATAAATTAATTTTTAAAAACCCTTTCTGAGTGATCTCAGGTAAACAAAGGGAATATTCTTTCTTGAATGTTTCCAGAGTTGAACTATTATGTCATATTATGAGTTCCTCATGGGCAAACACTGTGTCTTGTTTATCTTCGTATTATTACATTTTTTGTTTTCTGTTTTTAATTCGTCAGAGCCTGGCATGGTGACTGGCACACAGGAGAGACTCTGTAATTACAATGTGTCTTTCATTTGCTCAGTTTGGTCAAAAGGAGTACAGAATTGTCAAGTAAAGGTTCAAATTTCAAGCATGAAATCAAGCAAAATCATTAAGTGGAAAACTGTATCTCCAGAACCCATCTACCTTCCCTTTCACTGTGTACATCACAGGTACCACTGTAATTTTGCTGTTCTCTGGTTGAGATTATGAATTTCCACAGTGACATGCTCACCCAGACTGTTTCTCATGAATACATGGGGTCTTGATAAAATAAGAGTACGTCATGGTGATACAGTCGGGGAGATCCCCACATAACATATGCTTTGAGCTCCTGGGAATGATATATCTCCTCCTCAAAGTAAGAGGAGAGATATTTTAGGGTGTGGTGCCCCTGTAAGACCGCTGGGATTACAAATCACATCAAACAGGAAATAGTCCTAGTTTCAGGCTTGGTTTTAAGGACTGGAGAGGAAGCAACATAATATCCCCCCTGAGACAACACAGTCTTTCCCCTCATTTTGCAGATGGGAAAATTGAAAAATAGAGCATAAATGACCGCTCAGTTTGACATTATGAGTTAGAGCTGGAGTTGGGAATAAAAACAAGTGACTGGACTATACTTCTTTCATGTTAAGCATTTGTTTACCCAAAAATGTATATATTAACTTGGTCTACAACTTTGACTCTTCCTTTAGAAAGTGGTATTTATAGTTCCCCAGCTGTAATGAATACATGTAACAAACATAAGTCCTCCTCATGGTATCCTGACATATCCAGTTTTCTAGCTCAGTTGGTATTTTTCTCATAAAGTTCAATAAAACTTGTAAAGCCTATTTTGAAATAATTTAAATATAGTGACAATTTTTTTCTTTTTAAGGGAAATCATATTTGCTGTGTGCTAAATTTAGATGAAGTGTTTTTCCTCCACATGTCTCTCATTTAGCTAGATGTTGAAGATTGGGTAATAAACTTTTTTATTTGACTGTGGCACTATATCTATATTGGAAGTCTTGATTTTTAAAAGCTATTTCAAGGGTATATTTTTGCAACAAGCTGCAATTTTTGTTAAATTCTCTTCACACGATTTTAATGTTCTAGCTCTTCCTTAAAAGCATAGAGTGGAACAAAAACAACTATTTAAGTTTTTTTTTTTTTTGCGGTACGCGGGCCTCTCACTGCTGTGGCCTCTCCCGTTGCGGAGCACAGGCTCCGGACGCGCAGGCTCAGCGGCCATGGCTCACGGGCCCAGCCGCTTCACGGCATGTGGGATCTTCCCGGACCAGGGCACGAACCCGTGGCCCCTGCATCGGCAGGCGGACTCTCAACCACTGCGCCACCAGGGAAGCCCTATTTAAGTTATTTTTAAGTCTTCAATTTTGGGAGGCAAGCAGTCTTCTTCATAAGCAAACTCTCTTATTAATTAGGTTTCATTTAATTTATGTAATAAAAATTTATTTAACAATGCAATTTAAGGCACAGCAATATTCTAATGATATTTTGAGTGTGTGACTAAAATACCGAATTGATTTCCCCTAGTCCATCCCACATAGCTGTGGCAATTGTTCTAGGGAAGTGTGTTAAATATTTGGGCCAGAAAAATATGGTATTGAGATCTGCATTAATAACAGAAATATCCAGGTCACCTTTAGAACCTTTTATTCATGACTCTGTCTGCATGCCCTGATCTCGCTCAATCAGTAGTTTTGGCCATTTTATAATTGAAAATTCAGAACAGAAAACAGTTTTCTCCAGATGTCTTGTCATATGGCAATTCCAGGTGAGGTCCCGCACAGTTTATTTAACACATAATATCCTAGTCATTATGGCACATTTAGAATAGATAATTTCTAAGACAAATCTGCAAGTACTTAGAAGGTAAATCCATACCTGAAGACTGATCCATCACTGAGGTTGGCTATTTTATGCCTCAGAGCAGTGGTTGACACTTCTGTTTCACACAACTTTCAGAGACGCCAAATTACACTTTTGGAGTGCATGGAACCTTTGGGAAATTAAGGTATTTTTCTGCCTTTAACCTTAGCCTTTAGTTAGAAAACCATTTGTATGCTTTGTTCCATTGGATTTTGCATTAATGAACCCCATATGTGCCAGACTATATATGACTTCAAAGGTAGGCAGTGAAAGAACAATTTCTGCTAGTGCATGTGCTCTTAGTTAACTGAAAATATGATGATTTTTATATGCTGTGAATTATAGCACCGTTTTGCATTGACTTAATGCAAGTTTGTCATTCTCAGTATTCATTTATGGTTTCTATGCTAGGATACTGGGGGAACACAAAACGTGAGGAGGAATATTTATCTGGAAAAATCTATCATAATAAATCTTCCATGTAACATATGTAATAATTGTTATCTTATTCTTTATAATACTTAAAAACATTAAGTAGGAGGTAACATCTATTGTCAGCAAACAGGCTTAAGGTACTAACTTTATGAACTCTAAATCTGAAAAATTATGAAGCCTATTTTGGACATTAAAACATGTATTTAAAAATTTTTGAATTCATCTCAACAAATTTAAGAGGATAGAAATTATATCAAGCATTTCTTCGAACCATAATGGTATGAAATTAGAAATCAATTACAGGAAGAAAAATAGAAAAAGAGCACAAACACATGGAGACTAAACAACATGCTACTAAAAAACCAGTGGGTCAATGAAGAAATCAAAGAGGAAATTAGAAGATACCTCAAAAAAAAAAAAAAAAGAAAATGAAAACAAAACTTTCCATCTATGGGATGCAGCAAAAGCCATTCAAAGAGGAATGTTAATAACAATATAGGCCTACTTCAAAAACAAAGAAAAATCTCAAAAAACCCCAACCTAATCTACTATCTAAAGGAATTAGAAAAAGGACAAACAAAGCCCAAAGTCACCAGAATGAAGGAAATAATAAAGATCAGAGAAGAAAGAAAGAAATATAGACACCCCCCCAAAAAAAACACACAATAGAAAATGTCAATGAAACCAAGAGGTGATTTTTTAAAAAAAATAAACAAAATTGATACACATTTAGCTTGGCTCATCAAAAAGAAAAGAAAGAGGACCCAAATAAACAAAATAAGAAATGAAAGAGAGAATAACAACTGATACCACAGAGATACAAAAATCATAAGAGAATACTACAAACAGTTATATGTCAACAAATTAGACAACCTAGAAGGAACAGACAAATTTCTAAAAACCTACAACTTTCCAAGACTGAATCAGGAAGAAATAGACAATCTGAACAGACTGGTCACTAGTAGTGAAATTGAATTTGTAACCAAAAGAACTCCCAGCAAACAAATGTCCAGGACCGGATGGCTTCATGGGGGAATTCTATCACATGTATAAAAAAGAGCTAAAACCTATCCTTCTCAAACTATTCCAGAAAGTTGAAGGTGATGGAACACTCCCAAATTCATTTTACAAGTCCACCATTACCTGATACCAAAACCAGACAAAGACACTACAAAAAACAAACAAACAAACAAAAAAGACCAGTAACTGATGAATATAGATTAAAAAATCTTCAACAAAGTATTAGAAAACTGATTTCAACAGTAAATAAAAAGGTCCATGCACCATGATCAAGTGGCATTTATTCCAGGAATGCAAGGATGGTTCAATATTTTCAAATGTGAATCAACGTGATACACCACATTTACGAAAGGAAGGATAAAAATCACATGATCATCCTAATAGATGCAGAGCACGTCTTTGACAAAATTCAACATCCATTCATGATAAAAACACTCATTAAAATTGGAATAGAGGATCATATCTCAACATAATAAAAGCCATTTATGACAAACCCACACTTAACATCATACTCAATAGTGAAAAGCTGAAAGCCTTTCCTCGAAAATTAGGAACAAGGCAAGGATGCCCACTCTCACCACTTCTACGTAACATAGTATTGGAAGTCTTAGCCACAGCAATTAGACAAAAAAAAGAAATAAAAGGTATCCCAACTGGAAGGGAAGAAGTAAAACTGTCACTGTTTGCAGATGACATGATATTTTATATAGAAAACCCTAAAGTCTCCACCCCAAAACTATTAGAACTAATAAATAAATTCAGTAAAGTTGCAAGACACAAGATCACTATACAGAAATCAGTAGCTTTCTCTACACCAATTATGAACTATCAGAAAGAGAAAGCAAGAAAACAATCCCATTTCAAATCACATCAAAAGAAAATTACTTAGGAATAAACTTAACCAAGGAGGTGAAAGACCTATACTCTGAAAATTATAAACCATTGGTGAAGGAAACTGAAGATGATACAAAGAAATGGAAAAACTATCCCATGCTCTTGGCTTGGGAGAATTAATATTGTTAAAATGGGCATACTACCCAAAGAAATCTACAGATTTAATGCAATCCCTATCAAAATACCCATAACATTTTTCACAGAACTAGAACAAATAATCCTGAAATTCATAAGAACTACAAAAGACCCCAAGTTGCCAAAGGAATTTGAAGAAAAAACACAAAGCTGGAGATACTATGCTCCATGACTTCAGACTATATTACAAAATTACAGTAATCAAAACAGCATGACTCTGGTACAAAAACAGACACATAGATGAATGGAACAGAACAGAGAGCCCAGAAATAAACCTACACACTTATAGTTAATTAATCTATGACTAAGGAGGCAAGAATATATAGTGGAGAAAAGACAGTCTCTGCAACAAGTGGTTCTGGGAAAACTGGACAACTACATGTAAAAGAATGAAATTAGAACATTTCTTCATGTCATATACAAAAATAAACTCAAAATGGATTAAAGACCTGAATGTAAGACCTGAAAGCATAAAACTGCTACAACAGAACATTGGCAGAACACTCTGACATAAATCACAGCATTGTTTTTGTTTGTTTGATTTGTCTCCTAAGGTAAAAGAAACAAAAGCAAAAATAAATAAATGGGACCGAATCAAACAAAAGCTTTTGCACAGCAAAAGAAACCATCAATAAACCAAAAGACAACCTACTGAACGTGAGAAAATATTTGCAAATAATATGACCAATAAGTGGTTAATATCCAAAATATATAAACAGCTCATACAACTCAATTTTTAAAAAACCTGATTAAAAAATAGGTGGAAACTTGAATTTTTTCAAAAATATATACTGATTGCCAACAGATACATGAAAATATGCTCAACATGGCTAATCATCAGAGAAATGCAAAGCCAAACCACAATGAGATATCACCTCACCTTGTCAGAATGACAGTCATCAAAACATCCACAAATAACAAATTTTGGAGAGGGTGTGGAGAAAAAGGAATATATTGGTGCTACCACTGTGGAAAACAGTATGGAGGTTCCTCAAAAAATTTATGATCCAGCAATCCCACTCCTGGCTATATATCCAGAAGAAACAAAAACACTAATTCAAAAAGTATATGCACCCCAATGTTCATAGAGCGTGGTTTACAATAGCCAAGATATGGAAACAACCCAAGTGCCCATCAACAGATGAATGAATGAATAAAGAAGATGTATATATAATGGAATTATATGTATATAAGGGAATATTAGCCATGAATAAGAATGAAATTTTGCCATTTTCATTTATGTAGATGGACCTAGAGAATATTATGCTAAGTGAAATAAGTCAGAGAGAGAAAGACAAATACTGTATTATATCACTTATATGTGGCATCTAGAAAAATAAAAACTAGTTAATATAATAAAAAAGAAAAGCAGAAACTAACACACCATTGTAAAGCAATTATACTCCAATAAAGATGTTTAAAAAAATTTTTTTAAATAAATAATAAAAAGAAAGATTCACAGATATAGAGAACAAGCTAGTGGTTATCAGTGGGGAGAGGTTAGGGGAAGGGCACGATAGGGGTATGGGATTAAGAGATCAAACTACTATGTATAAAATAAATAAGCAACAAGGATATAGTATACTACATATTTAAATATAGCTATTATTTTATAATAACTTTAAATTATTTTATTCTTTAAAATAACTTTTTTATTGAAGTATAGTTGATTTACAATATCATGTAAGTTCTAGATGTACAGCACAGCGATTCAGTTATATATGTTTATGAGAATATATATATATAAGAATATATAAATATTCTTTTTCACATTCTTTTCCCTTATAGGTTATTACATAATACTGAGTATAGTTCCCTGTGCTATATAGTAGGTCCTTGTTGGTTATCTATTTTATGAATAGTAGTGTGTATATGTTAATCCCAGCCTCCTAACTTATCCCTCTCCCACCCCTCTTTCCCCTTTGGTAACCATAAGTTTGTTTTCTGTGTTTGTGAGTCTCCTTCTGTTTTGGAAATAAGTTCATTTGTGTCTTTTTTTTTTTCCTTTTAGATTACACATATAAGCAGTATCATATGATACTTGTCTTTCTCTGCCTGGCTTACTTAACTTAGTATGATAATCTCTAGGTCCATTCATGTTGTTGCAAATGACATTATTTCATTCATTTTTATGGCTGAGTAATATTCCATTGTATATATGTACCACATCTTCTATATCCATTCATCTGTTGGTGGACGTTTAGATTGCTTCTGTGTCTTGGTCCCTTTCAATTATACTGATAGAGGACAGGAAGAACTCAGGATCATGAGAGAAATGTATAGCTGAGTTTTATTTATTTATTTGGAGGGACTAAACAAAACCTGGCCTTCTCTTAGGTATGCAGAACTCTGAGTAGGGAGTAGGCGAAATGAATCTATTTGTGTTCAGGAGGCTAGGGGCTTTATATGAGAGAAGTGTTCAGGAACCCAAAACTTGTTTCCTAAGATTCAAAGTTTGCAGAGACTTACTGGAATAAAGCAGGCTAGTCCTAATGGAAGTAAACAATACCACCCATAAGGTCACTGTACACACACATCCCAAAAAAAATCCAACCTGAATCTAATCAAGCCTCTATCAATTTCCCAACTACACAAGAGGAATAAAGAACATGTTAAGTGACACCACTGGGATGCAATTAGCAAAATCCACAAAAGGATGAATCACACAAATTCTTAAATATATATATATATATATATATATATATATATATATATATATATTGCAAAGGATAAAGAAGAAATATAGAGGAGAAATCTTTAGAGTAAAATAGACTTAAGGGACTTGTTGCAATGTATGAACTTTGGATTCTGATTTGAACAAGAAAGTTATAAAAAATAAAGAGTTTTCGTGAGACAACCATGGAAATTTGAACAATGACTGGATATTTGATCATATGAAGAACTTGTTTATATTTTAAGTGTGATAATGGTACTGAGTTTAGATTTCCTTTGTAATAGTCCAGATCTTTTAGTGCTACAAACATTATTACAAATGGAATTATATGATGTCTAGGATTTCCTCCAAGACATTGGGGGTGGGGAGGGTAAGTAAGGAAGAGTACTGATGAAAAAAATTGTCCATAAATTGAAAAAAATTGTTGAAACTGGGTGATAGGTATACTATACTTTGGTATATGTTTGAAACATTCCATGATAAGCAGTAAAGATATAATAATAATTATTATTATTATGGCACTGGCATACAGCATGGGCACCCCGAAGCCTGGGTTAGGACCTGAATTATCATGAGCGTGCCTCAGGACGGCATGGTCTGATAGTGTGTGCCGGACTCTTCTTCAACAGTGTTACCATGTGGCATAAATGAACAGACCAGGCTCCAGCTCCTACCCATTTGCTATTTTGGAAGCTGGACTAGTACAGTTTGGATAGGGTTAAGCTCCTGGTGTTCTTGGATAAATTGAGGGGTAGAAAAAAACTTCCAGCAAAATATCCTGAAATTTTGGCCAGTAAGAAACAGTGAAGGCCCCAAAGGAAACTGGCCTCATAAAAGAGATGAGTATTTCGGACATAGGGACTTAGTAAAACAGTTATATAAGCTTCATATCACCAACAGATTTTAATCCTCTGTTGATTTTTCCCCTACGTACTAGAAAACACATTTTCTAAGACTTCTGGAATTCTAGGTCCCAATGCTGATCGAGAGATAAAATAATTTTAATTTAGTTACTGTTTGAACAAAAATTGAATTGCATCATTTGCTGACCAAAGAGCTTTCCATCACTCTTAAGATCACATTTAAACTTATTAACACAACCTAATAAGCTATTTTCCCCCTTCACCATACTCCAGCTTCAGTTTCCTTCTTTCAGTTTTTTAACCCTCTTTAATGTCCCAGGTTTCTTCCACTTAGTATTCCTTCTTCCCAAGGTCCCTTCTCCATCATCTCCATCATCTTAATCAATTCCTACTCATTGTTAGGACCTAGATTAAATATGTCTCAGGAATGTTTTCACTGACAGCTCTGTGTAGGATAGGTTCCCCTGATGAATGTTAGAATAACATCCTGCCCTTCGCACTTATAGAACTTCTACCTATAATTGTGTAAGCATTTGTGTTCTTTTTGCTCTTTGTTCAGCTCTGTAAGAGGAATGAATGCTCTATGGGACTGAAACCATGTCTATTTTGTTCACTGTTTTATCCCCAGCACCTGGAGTGTGTTACACTGCTGCCTAGTAAATATTTGCTAAATGAACGAAGGAGGGAAACCATGGTGTTTTCCTTATTAAAAATTCTGAAAGCCATTTCCTCATATTTGGCAGACCACACTTGGGCTACTTATCAAGATTTGTTTTATTTAAGTTCTTAGCTCTGTGTCATTGACAAAAACCACATTCCTAACAGCCTACTGTTTTGCTTCATCTAGTGACAATGTTTTCATCAAAATGTCTATTGTGTGAGTACTATTTTCAGTTTTAAGTAAAATGAGAAGGGAAACAGAAGTTTTGCCTTTTTGCAGACAGGAATGACAAACAATAAGATTGTCAGATATTTAAACACAAATGTGTTGGCTCCAAATTTAATCTCAATGTCTTCAGCCTCCTAGACCAACAGTTATGCTAGCATTTCCTATCGTAGTCCAAAGTCATCATTACTTCTAGGTTTGTAGGACAACTTGGTTGTTTTTTCTTTTTAAAAGATCTGTCTTTAAAATTACACAAAAACATATTTATTATTGAATAATCAGGAGATATGAAGAAACAAGATGAAAAAAATCCCTAACATGCTCATTATCCAGAGACACCCTAAGTTGATATTTTGTTCTATCACTTAGATAATTTCTATCTTCTCAAAATGGATTCTAGTGTATGTACTGTTTGTAATATGATTGTTTTCACTCCAAATGTTTACAAATATGTGAGTCATACGGTGTTTGTTAAGCAAGGAAAACCCACCTTTTATTTCTAGGAACAGGGGTTCTGTTATGTGTTCCTCAGATTAGCACCGTGCTCCCTGTGGACACCTAGTGGACGACTGTTGGCTGAGTCATGCTCAACTGCTGCTTTGTTTATGTCCAACAACATGAAATGTTTAAAAGAGTAACTCTGATGGTGGATATGTGACATACAGTACTCTGCTCTTTGTGGACCTGTAAAGCTTACTGTTCTTACCCTTGGACTGACTGATTCCTCAGCGAGTTCCCATGGGACACATCTCAAACTCTACCATCATTCTTTCTCAGTATAACTGTGTTCAAAGTTAAAAGGTTTTGTACTCTAAATTTTCTCTTGGAATGCTTCAACACTCAAACTTCCCAGTAAGTTCAATGTATTCTAATCTTAGTAATCCAAAACCTACTTAATATACTTGAGTTTACCAGACCATGTAACTTCTGGTTGTAGTTATTTCACTAGACTTGTGAGGAATATCCCATCACCTGCTACTTTGCTTGGAGTTAAGCATAAGCAAATACAAATGCATTTTTACATCAACAATACTAAGAGGTACCCCTGCTTTATCACATTAGTATATATGAAGGCTTATCTTCTCCAAGCCAAGCCAAAGCCAAACAAAACAAGATCAACAACAATTTTTCCCTCACTAGGGTGCGTGATTATTCCAAATTGCTGCAGAATTACCAGTAAATCATTTATGTATTTTCTCATTTCTTGGCCCAACATTCTAACATCCCTCCCGTGTGATAGGCTTATCTTCTCACTCTTCTCCAGATAAACCATTTGACTCAGAAGTAAACACATGGTCTTATAAAAACACAATGACTTACATTGTATAATCATTATGTAACTACAGGAATGTAGAAAATACTAGAATAAATGCGCAAAGTGAGTTCATTCGTTCTGGAGTTCTTTGTTTATTCATAATCCTTGGACACTGACCTCCAAATTTTTAAAAAGGTACCTTTATCCATATCTTCTTGATCTCTGTCTTCTGAATATTTTCTGATGCGTTTCACTAGACCAAAATCCCTAACGCAAATGCTCAGTGGAAACTACAGACATTGTACAGGCACCAAGTAATGGAAATTTCATTGCAATCACATACTGGCCCACCGTGCATTTTAATTGCTTCCACAGTTCACAGAAACAATGCAGATGTAAACATGTACTCAAATCCTGAAAGCTTTAGAAGAATGCCCCTCTTTGTCATCTGAAAGTACTTTTGGGTGCCGCAGAACAGAGAAAGAAGGTTTGGCACTACCAGAACTGAAAGACCTTTTCATGATACTCTTTGCTTCTATCCTTCTGCCTGCAGTGCCAGAATGCTGCCAACAAGTGTGGTTGCCAATCATGGGGACAGAAAAAAGAATTGCTTGACTGATATAAAAGGGAGCATGGTCAGCCTTGTGTGCTCTCCCTTCCCTCAAAGCCTTGGCCACACTGCAGATGAGAATTGCACAGAATTGAAAGGCACGTTGATAGAAGGACAGAATAACAACTGACATCTAACAAAGAAGTAGGCAAGTTTTATGGAAACTATTTTGAATAATAAGAATTGTCAAGTGTACATGTTTCCATGGCAACCTCTCCTGCTGTGCTGAATCTCATGAGATAGAAATTATAAAAACAAATGTAGCTAGGTACATATGCAGAGCCATTCCGAAGACCTCCAGGTACCTACCTAGAGGATATAGAGTACGTTTTCTGGGTTCTTCTGTTCCACATTTATTGCTCCTCCTATCCTAGGAAGCCTCTTATTTATTAATTAGTTTTGGCTGTTTCTGGCATTCATGACACTACATATATGAATAGTTTTAGTAAAAACCAACAGTAAGGTGGGAATGTCAATTGATAGAGCCACTATGCAGAACAGTATGGAGGCTCCTTAAAAAACTAAAAATAGAACTGCCATACGACCCAGCAATCCCACTACTGGGCATATACCCAGAGAAAACCATAATTCAAAAAGAGTCATGTACCACAATGTTCACTGCAGCTCTATTTACAACAGCCAGGACATGGAAACAACCTACGTGTCCATCGACAGATGAATGGATAAAAAAGATGTGGCACATATATACAATGGAATATTAGCCATAAAAAGAAACGAAATTGAGTTATTTGTAGTGAGGTGGATGGACCTAGAGTCTGTCATACAGAGTGAAGTAAGTCAGAAAGAGAAAAACAAATACTGTATGCTAACACATATATACGGAATCTAAAAAACAAACAAACAAAAAACTGGTTCTGCAGAGCCTAGGGGCAGGACAGGAATAAAGACGCAGATGTAGAGAATGGACTTCAGGACACAGGGAGGGGACGGGTAAGCTGGGACGAAGTAAGAGAGTGGCATGGACATATTTACACTACCAAATGTAAAATAGATAGCTACTGGGAAGCAGTCACATGGCACAGGGAGATCAGCTCGGTGCTTTGTGTCCACCTAGAGGCGTGGGATAGGGAGGGTGGGAGGGAGACACAAGAGGGAGGAGATATGGGGATCTCCTCCCTCTTTGTTAGAAAGCAGAATTTCTATAGCTGATTCTATAGCTGATTCTCTTTGTTAGAAAGCAGAAACTAACACACCATTGTAAAGCAATTACACTCCAATAAAGATGTTTAAAGAGAAAACAGAACACGGGAGCAAGAGATTATCCATACAGAAAAAAGTAAACCTTTCCCCATATCAAACAAACAAAACCAACAGTGAAGTGATATTTGCTAGGCACTGGGCTAAACCGTTCATCTTCTTTATACACTCTCAAAATAAGCATATGAGGAGAGATGATTTTATTATCTCCACTTTACAGATAAGGAAACTGAGGCAGAGAGATGTTAAATAACTTACCCAAGACTAGTCAGCTAAGAAAAAGCAGAGGCAGGGCAAAATCTTGATGTCAGTTCCATCTGGCTCAAAATTCCATGCTTTAGACTGATAAGTTCAGCGATTGAGAAGTTGCTCACTTCCTCTTAGGTATTTTGACTACAGTTTAGGAGTGCTGTCCATCAGAGATGTTGCCTCTGTCGAGGTGATACTGTCCAAGGAGTAGGTTTGTAACTATTCATATTTGATTATTAGAGTACCCTCTTTAACAATTTGAGTCCTATGTATTTTAGGTATGTTTTACTCATTTT
Organism: Phocoena phocoena; assembly: GCF_963924675.1. Classification (NCBI taxonomy): domain Eukaryota; kingdom Metazoa; phylum Chordata; class Mammalia; order Artiodactyla; family Phocoenidae; genus Phocoena; species Phocoena phocoena. Next base: position 52,820,920 of record NC_089229.1, read on the forward strand.
ACTTTTGTTTTGTTTATAAGTATTGATAGGAAATAATGTTAAAGGGGAGGACCTGGGGAGAGAAGCATTGATCCTTTTCACCCATCTGCTGCCTATGCCTGTCTTGTGCCATAGTTGTACCACAGCCAAGGGAGCTCTGGAAAATTTCAGAGAAGGTACAGTAAAGTGACCCAATACCACTTTCGCATTTTAAAGTGCAAAACATGGTGGGGCTTTGGAACGAAAGCAGGACTCCGACATCCTTGGTTGGAGCACTCTCCAAGAGATGTTAGAGAGAGAGAAAAACCAGAAGGGACTGAGTTGCTTCTAATCTGTCAGGTCCGGATGTATAGGTTTGATTTTCAGGTAATCAATACATATCTGATCTCATGTGCACTAACTGGCCAGAAAAGCCTAGACATTCCTGTTACTCTTGTAAGTTCTCCCTTTTGAAAGAAGACAGAACAGAACTCTTCCCCAAGCAGATTAACTTAATGTGGAAGGTTAGTTTTAAGGATATTTATATAACATGGGTTGTAAAGAAAACAAAGTCTAATTTCTAATGCAATACTTTTGTCATCAATCTACAACTACTATCAATCACTTTTTCTAACCCTGGGTCCAAGTATTTTTGGCAGTTATAAAACCATACATACCAGTGGGACCAGGATTGAGAATGGAGCCAGAATAATCGTGGGCAGAACAATTTAAGCAGTACACAGGCCAGAGAACAAACCAGCTTATATAAGGAAGGTGAGAAGTTATCAAGAGTCCTGAAGGCAAGCCTAGGGCAAAGTACGGTGTGCCAGTTCTACCTGAAAGATGCAAGAATGTCTGAGATTTGACCAGTTGGCCTGTGGTGAAGATTTAGCGATCTAAGCTGAGTAGAGAACACAGGCTATAGAAGGGTCATGGTATAAAAACTAGAGTCAGTATCCTGAGTTCCAAGCAGGGCACTGACACAGGTAGAAATTCAATTCAAGCATAAGGCTTGGGCTAGAAATGAACTTGAGAAAAAGGGAAGAGAGCTCAGCTAGGGAAAAAATACACTGGAGAGATACTTTTATTATCTCCAGCAAAGAGATATTACTATACATGAACCTATAATCAAGATTGTTGATGTTTAGAAAGGAAATTTTTGCCTTCTGAATCGATCTGCAGCGGCCTTTCCCTTATGGGCAGGTGTAGGCAAGATTTACAGACACTCATCATGTTTTGGTTTGTGTTCACCCTGAAATAATTTTGAAAAAATGGCATTTGCTCATATTTTTAAATTGATAGCTGAGGTTTTTTCCCCTACGTTTAAATACTTGCAATGGAGGGAATTCCCTGGTGGTCCAATGGTTAGGACTCCATGCGCCCACTATTGGAGGCCTGGGTTCCATCCCTGGTTGAGGAACTAAGATCCCACAAGGTGCATGGTATGACCAAAAAAAAAAAAAAAAAAGTCATGGATATAATTCCCTATGCATTGCAAAGATGGACATTTTAAAATAAAATTGTTACATCACAAATGCAGCCAATGGAATATAAACAGCTAACAAAGTAGATGTTGACCATAACCCACTTTAAGGTGACATGAATAACTTCTATGAGTCAGAAATTTTATATTGTTCCTTTTTCTCACTGAACATATATTTCCATTTCACTTCCTCCAAAGAATTTCATTTAATTTGTTTTTATGTTTGAAAGTCTTTTTATTAATTAGTCTATCATACTTCTCTATAAATATATATAAAATATAAATTGAGATTAAATGTTTTAAAATTTTATTACTTTACAAAATTTATTCTGAGTTGGATTATAATTATTTTTCGCACAAAATTGATCATGAAATAAATAAATTACACATTTCAGTATTATTAACTATAATAAAAATTTATCAGAAAAATCCCTTAGCTAGATTTCATTTATTATAAATAATAAATGCTCTCTTAATAGTTCATGTATTTTTGGATATTACTTATTGCTTAAGACAGGATTCAGCATCAAGTCTATTGCAATATTTCATTTTTGTAAGCATTGAGAAACTTTATTCAAGAAATGGATTTAAATGTGGAATTTTGTGTATCATTCTCACTCAAATTTTTAAAAGTACTTTTGAATTATATGGCAAAAATCATATATTAATCTACTAAAAAAAATCATTTTAAAAATATCTATCAGCTCACCACTTGGCTAGGTCTTTCTTAAATTTTGTTGAGAAAAAAATACTGTACACTCACAAAAATATTTGTTACCTAATTTTTAGTCGTTCCTTTTCTCAACACTGAGGTTTTTATTTCCAGGTGACCTTTTTTTTTTTTTTTTTTTTTTTGCTGTACGCGGGCCTCTCACTGTTGTGGCCTCTCCCGTTGCAGAGCAACAGCCTCCGGATGTGCAGGCTCAGTGGCCACTGCTCACGGGCCCAGCTGCTCCGCGGCATGTGGGATCTTCCCAGACCGGGGCACAAACCCGCGTCCCCTGCATCGGCAGGCGGACTCTCAACCACTGCGCCACCACGGAAGCCCTCCAGGTGACCTTTTTTTTGACGCTATGGAGCAATACAGCACATTAACATACATTAGGGATGGGTGAGAAGTGTGTCTTTTATAAATTAAGAAAAGGGCAATTATGCAAATGGAGGTGGGAAAGGAGAATCTAATCGCTCCTCCATCAGAGGAGGATTCTCAAGCAGATCAGCTTTAGAAAAAAGTACCTGTGCAAGTTGAAAGTACTTATGAAAGTATGCAAGTTGAAGACTGGGAATTGGTTTACCTTAAACTATCCATGGCCACAAACCTTTTGGAAAGCCTTCTCATACCCCAGGGATTTCAGTAGTCTAGGTTTGAGGCATTTTTTGGGACTACATCCAAGGGCAAGGTCCTCTGGGGGAGCCCTTTACTTTCTAGTACTCTGCTCTTATCTCCAGGTAAATTCTCTTACAACACTACTTCAATCTTTTGTTGGAGTAAAATCCTTCTAGTTAATATAAAATTTTGAAAATTCTGTCAAGTTGGTAGCTGAATTTCTTCCAGAAATTTAGCTGAGAGGCCAGTAATTTCCCATACAGTCTATTATAGAGTGTGTTTTCAGTCTTTACTCAGCTAGCAAATCAATGATTAATTCCACTGGGACCAAATATAAGTTTTCAAACAAAGGACCAAAGAATAAAACAAAATTGATCCACAGCAGCAAAGTTTCATCAAGAGCACAAAAATCCCCAAGAGTGGTTGGCCAGGTGCAGCTTCTTTGTATCTAACAGTATTATTACAATAGTTGAGCTCAGAAACTCTTAGGCAGAGCTTTTGGAAACAAAAATTATATTTAATATAACTTGCTATAAAGAAAATTACATGCTGAAAACTAAAAATATTAGACATGTAAAATGGTTGTGTTCCAGTATTTATGGATTCCATTTTGTATCACACATTTACTCTCTGGCAGATTGACAGGGATAGAATAAGATACTTACACAGCTAGAAATCCACTAGGGGAAGAGAGATCGAGAGAGACTTCAGGGGATCACCAGAAGCTAGACACCAAGCAGAAAATGCCCAGAACACCTGGCAGCTAAGCAACCATCAGAACATTTTGAAACTAAGCAGACTTACTTAGGCCGCTGTCACAGAAAAATGGATACAAGACCTGCATTTGGCCTTGGGAGATCTGTAAGATTACGGACCCTGAAAAAAACCCACATTCCTGCATATAGCTAAGACAGGAATACAGGTGAAAGGGGAAAGATACTAGGTGAAAGGGAACATTCTACTGAAACCTGAGATGAGTTACCATATTTTAGTATATGTTACCACTCTTTTGCTAATATACATATAGTGCCATGGCAGGCCCAGTTAGATCATATAGGTTTAAAGGAGGAACTAATGATGTAAGCCTTGATGTCTACCCAAAAATGAAGGTGATCTTCTCCCCTCCCACTTTTTCTTTGATTATAAAAATGTAGCCCTCTTTGTTCCTGCAGCTGCGCTCCCTTGCCTGCCAGCTTGTATCTCTCACAAGCGTCCTATGATAATAAACTTACTCTTTGCCTGTCACTTGGCCTCTCACTGAATTCTTTCTGCACTGAGACAAAAGAACCTGAGCTTCAATAAGTCCTGAGACCAAGTGAGTGATTTCAATTAGAAGACAGTGGGTTCAGGGCCCGCCCGCCTCTTACTCTCACGCGCGCGCACACACAGCCCCTCTGGCTCGCTCGCATTCAAGCAGCCTCACTCTCTGTGGAGCCACAGCCCAGACGTCCGGCACTACTGCACCAACTGCCTCTGGGACTGCAGGAGATGCCCTGTGGCCCGGCGTGACCCACCGCTGGCCCCCACGCCCGGGGCTCCCACCCACACTGCCGCCGCCAGGGACGCTGAGGTAATTAGGTACCCAGAGGCTTCAGCATTCATGTCTTCCCTTCTCAATGGCATTTCTGGTGTCCACCTCAGGAGTCTCCTTGGCCAGCCCTGAAACACTTGAAAATTAAACAGAGAATCCACTGCATATATTCTTCTTGAAAATTTCCATCATATATGTTCAAAACTTTCTGAATAAGAATAAGGATTTGAAGTATTAAAATGGGGGGAGACCTTCAAGATGGCAGAAGAGTAAGACGTGGAGATCACCTTCCTCCCCACAAACACATCAGAAATACATCTACGTGTGGAACAACTCCTACAGAACACCTACTGAACACTGGCAGAAGACCTCAGACTTCCCAAAAGGCAAGAAACTCCCCACGTACCTGGGTAGGGCAAAAGAAAAAAGAAAAAACAGAGACAAAAGAATAGGGACGGGACCTGCACCAGTGGGAGGAAGCTGTGAAGGAGGAAAAGCTTCCACGCACTAGGAAGCCCCTTCACTGGGGGAGATGGGGGGTGGCAGGGGGAAGCTCCGGAACCATGGAGGAGAGCACAGCAACAGGGGTGCAGAGGGCAAAGTGGAGAGATTCCCGCACAGAGGATCAGTGCCGACCAGCACTCACCAGCCTGAAAGGCTTGGCTGCTCACCCGCCGGGGCGGGCGGGGCTGGGAGCTGAGGCTCAGGCTTCGGAGGCCAGATCCCAGCGAGGGGACTGGGGTTGGCTGCGTGAACACAGCCTGAAGGGAGCTAGTGTGCCACAGCTAGCCAGGCAGGAGGGAGTCTGGGAAAAAGTCTGGACCTGCCTAAGAGGCAAGAGACCATTGTTTCGGGGTGCGCAAGGAGAGGGGATTCAGAGCACTGCCTAAATGAGCTCCAGAGATGGGCGGGAGCCGCGGCTATGAGCGCGGACACCAGAGACAGGAATGAAATGCCAAGGCTGCTGCTGCAGCCACCAAGAAGCCTGTGTGCAAGCACAAGTCACTATCAACACCTTCCCTCCCGGGAGCCTGTGCAGCCCGCCACTGCCAGGGTCCCGTGATCCAGGGACAACTTCCCTGGGAGAACGCACCGTGTGCCTCAGACTGTTGCAATGTCACATCGGCCTCTAGCGCTGCAGGCTTGCCCCACATTCCATACCCCTCCTTCCCCCAGCCTGAGTGAGCCAGAGCCCCCTAATCAGCTGCTCCTTTATTCCCATCCTATCTGAGAAAAGAACAGATGCCCTCAGGCGACCTACACACAGAGGTGGGGAAAAATCCAAAACTGAACTCCAGAAGCTGTGTGAACAAAGAAGAGAAATGGAAATTTCTCCCAGCAGCCTCAGGAGCAGTCAACTGGATGTACCCTGCATCTCTGGAATACCTGAATAGACAACGAATCATCCCAAAATTGAGGCGGTGGACTTTGGGAGCAACTGTAGACTTGGGGTTTGCTTTCCGCATCTAATTTGTTTCTGGCTTTATGTTCCTCTGATTTTAGTATTTAGACTTTATTATCATTGGTAGATTTTTTTATTGATTTGGTTGCTCTCATTTGTTTTCTTTTTTTGTTGTATATAGATCTATATATTTTTTTCCTTTTTCTCTTTTTTTGAGTGTGTATGTGTATGCCTCTTTGTGTGATTTTGTCTGGATAGCTTTGCTTTTACCATTTGTCCTAGGGTTCTATCTGTCCTTTTTTTTCTCTCTTTTTTTTTTTTTAGTATAGTTTTTAGTGCTTGTTATCATTGGTGGATTTGTTTTTCGGTTTGGTTGCTCTCCCTCTCTCCAACCCTCCTTCATTTCTCTCTTTCTTTTCTTTTTTTCTTCTGTCCTTCCTTCCTTCCTTCCTTCCTTCCTTTCTTTCTCCTCCCTTTTCTTCTGAGCCATGTGGCTGACAGGGTCTTGGTTCTCTGGCCGGGTGTGAGGCCTGAGCCTCTGAGGTGGGAAAGCCGAGTTCAGAACATTGCTCCACCAGAGACCTCCTGGCCCCACATAATTTCAAAAGGCAAAAGCTCTCCCAGAGATCTCCATCTCAATGCTAAGACCCAGCTCCACTCAACGACCAGCAAGCTATAGGGCTGGACACCCTATGCCAAACAACTAGCACGACAGGAACACAACCCCACCCATTAGCAGAAAGAATGCCTAAGATAATAATAAGTACACAGACACCCCAAAACACACCACTGGACGTGGTCCTGCTCACCAGAAGACAAGATCCAGCCTCATCCATCAGAACACAGGCACCAGTCTCCTCCACCAGGAAGCCTACACAACCCACTGAACCAACCTTACCCACTGGGAGCAGACACCAAAAACAACGGGAACTACGAACCTGCAGCCTGCAAAAAAGAGAACCCAAACACAGTAAGTTAAGCAAAATGAGAAGACAGAGAAACACACAGCAGATGAAGGAGCAAGGTTAAAACCCACCAGACCAAACAATTGAAGAGGAAATAGGCAGTCTACTTGAAAAAGAATTCAGAGTAATGATAGTAAACATGATCCAAAATCTTGGAAATAGAAAGGAGAAAATACAAGAAACGTTTAACAAGGACCTAGAAGAACTAAACAGCAAACAAACAATGATGAACAACACAATAAATGATATTAAAAATTCTCTAGAAAGATTCAATAGCAGAATAACTGAGGCAGAAGAATAGATATGTGACCTGGAAGATAAAATAGTGGAAATAGTTACCACAGAGCAGAATAAAGAAAAAAGAATGAAAAGAATTGAGGACAGTCTCAGAGACCTCTGGGACAATATTAAATGCACCAACATTCAAATTATAGGGGTCATAGAAGAAGAAGAGAAAAAAAGGACGGAGAAAATATTTGAAGGGATTATAGTTGAAAACTTCCCTAAAATGGGTAAGGAAATAGTCAAGTCCAGGAAGCACAGAGAGCCCCATACAGGATAAATGCAAGGAGAAACACACCAAGACACATATTAATCAAACTATCAAAATTAAATACAAAGAAAAATATTAAAAACAGCAGTGGAAAAGCAACAAATAACACACAAGGGAATCCCCATAATGTTAACAGCTAATCTTTCAGCAGAAACTCTGCAAGCCAGAAGGGAATGGCAGGACATATTTAAAGTGATGAAAGGGAAAAAGCTACAAGCAAGATTACTCTACCCATCAAAGATCTCATTCAGATTCAATGGAGAAATTAAAGCCTTTACAGACAAGAAAAAGCTAATAGAATTCAGCATCACCCAGCCAGCTTTACAACAAATGCTAAAGGAATGCCTCTGGCAGGAAACACAAGGAAAAGACTTACCAAAACAATTAAGAAAATGGTAACAGGAATGTACATATCAATAACTACCTTACATGTAAATGGATTAAAAGCTCCAACCAAATGACACAGACTGCAGAGGCCTCAACCAAGATGGCAGAGTAGAAGGATGTGCTCTCACTCCCTCTTGCAAGAACACCAGAATCACAACTACCTGCTGAACAATCATCGACAGGAAGACACTGGAACTCAGCAAAAAAGATACCCCACATCCAAAGACAAAGGAGAAGCCACAATGAGATGGTAGTGGGGCGCAACCACAATAAAATCAAATCCCATAACTGCTGGGTGGGTGACTCACAGTCTGGAGAACACTTATACCACAGAAGTCCACCCAATGGAGTGAAGGTTCTGAGCCCCACGTCAGGCTTCTGAACCTGGGGATCTGGCAATGGGAGGAGGAATTCCTAGAGAATCAGACATTGAAGCCTAGCAGGATTTGATTGCAGGACTCTGACAGGACTGGGGGAAACAGAGACTCCACTCTTGGAGGGCACACACAAAGTAGTGTGCACATCGGGACCCAGGGGAAGGAGCAGTGACCCCAGGGGAGACTGAACAGACCTACCTGCTAGTGTTGGAGGGTCTCCTGCAGAGGTGGTGGGTGGCTGTGGTTCACCGTGAGGACAAGGACACTGGCAACAGAAGTTCTGGGAAGTACTCCTTGGCATGAGCTCTCCCAGAGTCCGCCATTAGCCCCACCAAAGAGCCTGCAGGCTCCAGTGTTGGGTCGCCTCTGGCCAAACAACCAACAAGGAGGGAACCCAGCCCCACCCATCAGCAGACAAGCAGATTAAAATTTTACTGAGCTCTTCCCACCAGAGCAACAGCCAGATCTACCCACCACCAGTCCCTCCCATCAGGAAACTTGCAAAAGCCTCTTAGATACCCTCATCCACCAGGGGGCAGACAGCAGAAGCAAGAAGAACTACAATCCTGCAACCTGTGGAACAAAGACCACATTCACAGAAAGATAGACAAGATGAAAAGGCAGAGGGCTATATACCAGATGAAGGAACAAGATAAGACCCCAGAAAAACAACTAAATGAAGTGGAGATAGGCAACCTTCCAGAAAAAGAATTCAGAATAATGATAGTGAAGATGATCCAGGACCTCGGAAAAAGAATGGAGGCAAAGATCAAGAAGATGCAAGAAATGTTTAACAAAGACCTAGAAGAATTAAAGAACAAACAAACAGACATGAACAAAACAATAACTGAAATGAAAAATATACTAGAAGGAATCAATAGCAGAATAACTGAGGCAGAAGAATGGAAAAGTGACCTGGAAGACAGAATGGTGGAACTCACTGCTGCTGAACAGAATAAAGAAAAAAGAATGAAAAAAAATGAAGACAGCCTAAGACACTTTTGGGACAACATTAAACGCAACAACATTCGCATTATAGGGGTCCCAGAAGGAGAAAAGAGAGAGAAAGGACCCGAGAAAATATTTGAAGAGATTATAGTTGAAAACTTCCCTAAAATGGGAAATAGCCACCAAAGTCCAGGAAGCGCAGAGTCCCATACAGGATAAACCCAAGGTGAAAAACACGCTGAGACACATAGTAATCAAATTGGCAAAAATTAAAGACAAAGAAAAATTATTGAAAGCAGCAAGGGAAAAATGACAAATAATATACAAGGGAACTCCCATAAGGTTAACAGCTGATTTCTCAGCAGAAACTTTACAAGCCAGAAAGGAGTGGCATGATATACATAAAGTGATGAAAGGGAAGAACCTACAACCAAGATTACTCTACCCTGCAAGGATTTCATTCAGATTCGATGGAGAAATCAAAAGCTTTACAGAGAAGCAAAGGCTAAGAGAATTCAGCACCACCAAACCACCTCTACAACAAATGCTAAAGGAACTTCTCTAAGTAGGAAACACAAGAGAAAAAAAGGATCTACAAAAACAAACCCAAAACAATTAAGACAATGGTCACAGGAACATACATATTGATAATTACCTTAAACATGAATGGATTAAATGCTCCAAGCAAAAGACACAGGCTCGCTGAATAGACACAAAACCAAGACCCATATATATGCTGTCCACAAGAGACCCACTTCAGACCCAGGGACACATACAGATTGAAAGTGAGAGGATGGAAAAACATATTCCATGCAAATGGAAATCAAAAGAAAGCTGAAGTAGCAATACTCATATCAGATAAAATAGACGTTAAAATAAAGAATGTTACAAGAGACAAGGAAGGATACAATATAATTATCAAGGGATCAATCCAAGAAGAAGATATAACAATTATAAATATATACGCACCCAACATAGGAGCACCTCAATACATAAGGCAACTGCTAACAGCTATAAAAGAGGAAATCCACAGTAACACAATAATAGTGGGGGACTTTAACACCTCACTTACACCAATGGACAGATCATCAAAGATGAAAATAAATAAGGAAACAGAAGCTTTAAATGACACAATAGACCAGACAGATTTAATTGATATTAATAGGACATTCCATCCAAAAACAGCAGATTAAACTTTCCTCTCAAGTGCGCACGGAACAGTCTCCAGGAGAGATCACATCTTGGCTCACAAATCAACCCTTAGTAAATTTAAGAAAACTGAAATCATATCAAGCATCTTTTCTGACCACAATGCTATGAGATTATATATGAATTACAGGGGAAAACAACGTAAAAAACACAAACACATGGAGGCAAAACAATACGTTACTAAATAACCAAGAGATCACTGAAGAAATCAAAGAGAAAATCAAAAAATACCTAGAGACAAATGACAATGAAAACACGATGATTCAAAACCTACGGGAAGCAGCAAAAGCAGTTCTAAGAGGGAAGTTTATAGCTATACAAGCCTACCTCAAGAAACAAGAAAAATCTCAAATAAATAATCTAACCCTACACCTAAAGGAACTAGAGAAAGAATAACAAACAAACCCCAAAGTTAAGCAGAAGGAAAGAAATCATAAACATCAGAGCAGAAACAAATGAAATAGAAACAAACAAAAAAAACCCAGCAAAGATCAATAAAACTAAAAGCTGGTTCTTTAAGAAGATAAACAAAATTGATAAACCATTAGCTAGACTTATCAAGAAAAAGAGGGAGAGGACTCAAGTCAATAAAATTAGAAATGAGAAAGGAGAAGTTACAACAGACACCGCAGAAATACAAAGCATCCTAAGAGACTACTACAGCAACTCTATGCCAATAAAATGGGTGATCTAGAAGACATGGACAAATTCTTAGAAAGGTATAACCTTCCGAGACTGAACCAGGAAGAAATAGAAAATATGAACAGACCAATCACAAGTAATGAAATTGAAACTGTGATTTAAAATCTTCCAACAAAAAAAAGTCCAGGACCAGATGGCTTCACAGGCAAATTCTATCAAACATTTAGAGAAGGGCTAACACCCATCCTTCTCAAACTCTTCCAAAATATAGCAGAGAGAGGAACACTCCCAAACTCATTCTATGAGGCCACCATCACCCTGATACCAAAACCAGACAAAGATGTCACAAAGAAAGAAACCTACAGGCCAATATCACTAATAAACATAGATGCAAAAATCCTCCGGAAAATACTAGCAAACAAAATCCAACAGCACATTAAAAGGATCATACACCATGATCAAGTGGGGTTTATCTCAGGAATGCAAGGATTCTTCAATATACACAAATCAATCATTGTGTTAAATCATATTAACAAATTGAAGGATAGAAACCATATGATCATCTCAACAGATGCAGGAAAAGCTTTTGACAAAATTCAACATCCATTTATGATAAAAATCCTCCAGAAAGTAGGCATAGAGGGAACTTTCCTCAACATAATAAAGGCCATATATGACAAACCCACAGCCAACATCGTTCTCAATGTTGAAAAACTGAAAACATTTCCTCTAAAATCAGGGACAAGACAAGGATGCCCACTCTCACCACTATTATTCAACATAGTTTTGGAAGTCCTAGCCACAGCAATCAGAGAAGAAAAAGAAATCAAAGAAATCCAAATTGGAAAAGAAGAAGTAAAACTGTCCCTGTTTCCAGATAACATGAAAGTATACATAGAGAATCCTAAAGATGTTACCAGAAAACTACTAGAGCTAATCAATGAATTTGGTAAAGTAGCAAGATACAAAGTTAATGCACAGAAATCTCCTGCATTCCTACACACTAACAACGAAAAATCTGAGAGAGAAATTAAGGAAACATTCCCATTTACCACTGCAACAAAAAGAATAAAATACCTAGGAATAAGCTTACCTAAGGAGACAAAAGACTTGTATGCAGAAAACTAGAATACACTGATGAAAGAAATCAAAGACAATTCAAACAGATGGAGAGATATACCATGTTCTTGGACTGGAAGAATGAGCATTGTGAAAATGACTCTACTACCCAAAGCAATCTACAGATTCAACACAATCCCTATCAAACTACCAATGGCATTTCCCACAGAACTAGAACAAAAAATTTCACAATTTGTATGGAAACACAAAAGACCCCGAATAGCCAAAGCAATCTTGAGAAAGAAAAACGGAGCTGGAGGAATCAGGCTTGCGGACTTCAGACTATACTACAAAGCTACAGTAATCAAGACAGTATGGTACTGGCACAAAAACAGAAATATAGATCAATGGAACAGGATAGAAAGCCCAAAGGTAAACCCACACATATATGGTAACCTTATCTTAGATAAAGGAGGCAAGAATATACAATGGAGAAAAGACAGTGCCTTTAATAATTGATGCTGGGAAAACTGGACAGCTACATGTAAAAGAATGAAATTAGAACACTCCCTAACACCATACACAAAAATAAACTCAAAATGGATTAAAGACCTAAATGTAAGGACAGACACTATAAAACTCTTAGAGGAAAACATAAGATGAACACTATATGACATACATCACAGCAACAACCTTTCTGACCCACCTCCTAGAGTAATGGAAATAAAAACAAAAATAAACAAATGGGACCTAATGAAACTTCAAAGCTTTTGCACAGCAGAGGAAACCATAAAAAAGACAACCTTCAGAATTGGAGAAAATATTTGCAAACGAATCAACGGACAAAGGATTAATCTCCAAAATATACAAGCAGCTCATGCAGCTCAAAATCAAAAAAATAAACAACCCAATCCAAAAATGGGCAGAAGACCTAAATAGACATTTCTCCAAAGAAGATATACAGATTGCCAACAAACATATGAAAGGATGCTCAACATCACTAATCATTAGAGAAATGCAAATCAAAACTACAATGAGGTATCACATCACACTGGTCAGAATGACGGTCATCAAAAAATCTATAAACAATAAATGCTGGAGAGGGTGTGGAGAAAAGGGAACCCTCTTGCACTCTTGGTGGGAATGTAAATTGATACAGCCAGTATGGAGAACAGTATGGAGGTTCCTTAAAAAACCAAAAATAGAACTACCATATGACTCAGCAATCCCACTCTTGGGCATATACCCTGAAAAAACCATAATTCAAAGAGAGACATGTTCCACAATGTTCATTGCAGCACTATTTGCAATAGCCAGGACATGGAAGCAACCTAAGTGTCCATCGACAGATGAATGGATAAAGAAGATGTGGCACATATATACAATGGAATGTTACTCAGCCATAAAAAGAAATGAAATTGATTTATTTGTAGTGAGGTGATGGACCTAGAGTCTGTCATACAGTGTGAAGTAAGTCAGAAAGAGAAAATCAAAGACTGTATGCTGACACATATATATGGAATCTAAAAAAAGTTCTGAAGAGCTCAGGGGCAGGACAGGAATAAAGACGCAGATGTAGAGAATGGACTTGAGGACATGGGGAGGGGGAAGGGTAAGCTGGGACGAAGTAAGCGAGTGGCATGGACATATATACACTACCAAATGTAAAATAGATAGCTAGTGGAAAGCAGCCGCATAGCACAGGGAGATCAGGTTGGTGCTTTGTGTCCACCTAGAGGGTGGGATAGGGAGGGTGGGAGGGGGATGCAAGAGGGAGGAGATACGGGGGTATATGTATACATATAGCTGATTCAGTTTGTTATACAGCAGAAACTAACACACCATTGTAAAGCAACTATACTCCAATAAAGATGTTAAAAATATATATATAATAAATAAATAAAATGGCAACAAGATGATAAGACAGTTGGAAACAAATCTTACAAGAAATGTATAAAACCTTTACAAGAAAAACATTAAAACATGCCTAAAGCACACACAGACACACACACATGATTTTTAGTATATCATGTTTTTGAATAAAAAGATTCAGAATTGTAAAGATTTCAGTGCTACCTGGGGTAATTTGTAAATTAATGTGGCTCCCATTAAAACATTAGCAGTTTTTTTCCTTTGAATTGCCTTTCTCCTGACCTCAAACAAATTGAATTTGTCTTGACAAGTAGGACAATGGCTTTTTGAATTTTTTCTTTCTCCCTCTACTCAGTCAGAGCTTGGACTTATTTAAGCATGAGGTCAAGAAGATTAACACACTTTTAGTGAAGGATGAAAAAGAAATAAGGGAGGGAGAGAGAGAGAGAAAGAGAAAGAATGACAAGGGAACGAACAAATGGATTCTAGAGTTCAAATACAAATTGAAATAAGAAAAACCAGCCAGGAAATCTCTTGGAAGAACAATGAAGGCATCATATACTGAAACGCATTATAAAACCTCAAAAATTACCACAGCATGGGGTGTATATATAATGTTACATAGAAGAGAATAGAAAATCCATGAACGGACCCAAATATATATAAGAATTTAGTATATAATAAAGATGGCATGTCAAATCAGGGGGGTAAGTATGAAGCTTTAAATAAATGAGACACTTGGTTGAATTCTGATACAACTGGAAGTCTCTGCGAAGAGTTACCTTTCAAAGAGATATTACTTAAAATGTGTTTCTCAGGCCATGTCATCAGAAAATTCAGTGACATGTTGTAATGCAGATTCTGAGGCTCCATTTGAGTCATCCACTGAATTAAATACTTTTGAGGTTGCTCCTGAGAACTTGCACATTACCAAGTTTCCCAGATGATTCTGACGCACGTAAGTTTGGGAACTACTGCTGTAAAGGGTCAGACTTGGCAGAGGGTAGCATAACAATGACACAGTCTCTTCACCTTGTGGGCAGCTGTATCTATCCTGCTACCTCACCTCACCCTCCTTTCTTCCCACTAGGTCTACAACCATTATATCTGGGCAACTAAAGGCAACTGAAAAGTGCATTGAGGACTTCCCTGGTGGGGTGGTGGTTAAGAATCCATCTGCCAATGCAGGGGACATGGGTTCGAGCCCTGGTCCAGGAAGATCCCACATGCCACAGAGCAACTAAGCCCACGAGCCACAACTACTGAAGCCCACACGCCTAGAGCCCGTGCTCTGCCACCACAGTGAGAAGCCTGCGCACCGCATCGAAGAGTAGCCCCTGCTCGTGGAAACTAGAGAAAGCCTGCATGCAGTAACGAAGACCCAATGCCGCCAAAAAAAAAAAAAATTAAATTAAATTTATAAAAAGGGCATTGTCCCTACCTGTTTTGTTTGAATGAAATATATAAAATCCTCTTTCAAATCCTTAGTTTAGCTAAGGTTGGAATTTCTTTAAAGGAAGATTCAGTAGAAAATAAAACAAATGCAAAGTTAAACAAATGGTTTTGGTTACTTAGTGCTGATTTCTTATTCTCACTTATCTAAAAGCTGAGCGTCAGGATGACTAGGGCTGGAAAATGCAGGTGTTGTAACTAGAGCTCATCACCCATGGACTTTAACATTTATTTGTGTGGTTTTGTTTTTAATGAGTGTCTCCTTCACTAGAATGTAAGGTCATAAGGATGGAGACCATGAGTGCTTTGCTCATCCCTGTATCCCAGCATCTAGCACAATGACAGCCACAGAGAATGGGCCCCTGGAAAATACTGGCTGTATAACAAATAAACTTATTCCCAGTTCTGTTAATTTTTAAGGTTGTCCAGGGTGGGTATTTGAGTGAATGCTGGGAAAAGATATTCAATAAGACAAATAATAACAGCTAATATTTACTGAGAGTATTTTGTATACCTATATATTACAGGCATACACATTACATGCATTATCTCAGTTTACTTTCATACAATCTTAGAAAGCAGATACCATCATTTTCCTTATTTTAAAGAGGACAAAAGCAAATATCTAGTTCAAAGTCATTTGGCTTGGAAGTGGCAGAGATGAAATTCAATACTTGGTCTTTTCTGACTTTTAAGAGTCTGATCTCTTAAGCACTAAATTCGACTGCTTCAATCTTCTTATTGACGTTTGTTTGGACTGACTTCACATTCATGTCTGGTGGAAATATGTCCTGCTAGGACCTTCTGAGTTTTTCTATCCTAGCTTTTGGGCTTCCAGATGATCTTTTCTGGACCCAACTGGGCTGTGTTTCTTTGCAGCTGCCTGGGCCCTCTTACATCCCTACCTTGTATCCTGGACCTTGAACCGTAGGATGATGAAGCCTATGATCTGGCCTCCTCCATCCTGCCCTTATCTCGTGGTTAGTGCCTTCACCTCTTCTGGGCAATTCTGGGTTCCTGAAAATCCAACAGCTACCTTTATTCCATTTGTTTTTTGATTCAGTTACGCATAGGCTAGTGGAATTTGATTTCATCTTATCTAGCATTTGAGCCCTGTCTCACTGAGCACCTAGGTAGCCTTGATGGGAAGACAACCCTCTTTCGCTGGAGCCTACCTGTTCCTAATAATGTCCCTCTGAAGGCCAGAAGCAGATTTCCCCACGTCTTCCTAATTTGAAGACTCACCCTTCTTTTAGGAATGCCAATGAGGTTTCTACTCTCTGAGGAAAGCTTCAGGATCTCAGTCTGTGTAGGGAACAGAGATGACTAACAGATACTGTGTCTAATAAATTTGCCTTGAGATTAGGTACCTCTACAAGATTCTCTTTGATGGTTTGCCATCTAAGGAAGTGGTTTCATAGAGTGTCATCATTATTCAAAATTCTATCAACCTTGGAGAGCAACAACTAATTAATTCCCGGGTTGGAAAATGGGTTATTTTTTTCAATGTACTCGTCAATTTTCATCATTGGACTGATAAACTGATTCATACTGTGCTACAGGTGATTGATGATTGATACTATTTCTACCAACACAATATTCAGTCATAGCAAATATTTTAAGCAAAGGAGATAATTGCAATTATTAATTAGGAAGGAATGATTTACATATTTTGGGAGGAAGTTGTTAAATCAGCTTGCCTATGATCCATGTACTTCCTCTACGGGGGCCGGGGTGGGTTTGAGGGACTATTCCAGGGAAAAGAAAAGAAGGCAGTTGACTGATTTAGCCCCCTTGTCAATGGACTCCAGACCAAGAGACTGATGATATTTGCTAGGGGGAAGAGCCCTTGACTATAATATGTTCTTAGTATATATTCTTGGCTAAAGGATCACTTAAAGTAAATAAACCCAGAATCTATGGATTTATGAGACAAGACTCCTTGGACAATGTCACATAGGCCAAATAACTCTCAGGCATATAAAATGAAGGTGTTTCATGGGAAGAAAGGGCTCGGAACCACACAGTCTGCCCCAGACCGCTTTGTGCTTTGTCCCTCCGTATTGCTTGTATTCTTGAAATGGTTAGCAAAACGATACTAGATGATATTTCTAATTCATGTGACTCGATTGGAAAATTTGATTCTATATAGTAGTACATTTATCTATTCTCACAACCACCAAGTTGGATATTACTTATTTCATTTTGTAAATGAAGAGTCTGAAACTTAGAGAAGTTAAGAAACCTCCCCAAAGTTACACAGCTAGTTAATAGGGGTACATACTCAGTGCCATTTATTTCTAAAGCTTATTCTTTCTATCATAACTTTTTCTAGTTTAAATACACTATTAGTTTGAGTTTTAAATGCTACTGCTTTTGGAAAGAAACCAGATGACTCAAAAGTAGGGATAATGGGCCTTTAAGTCATTTTCAATGTCAAATTATTTCTTTCTTCAATGGTAAAGTTGCTACGGTGGTGGCTAGAAATCGGGTTTTACAGACAGCATGTGAAAGTGTACAATGAAACAATACATAGCAAGACCTCAAGTGGCTGTCTCAGAGGGTATGTTTAATAGTGTGAGATAATATCAAAGAATTGATGGCCTTTGTGCAGAGAGAAGATCACTTTCTCACCTAAACATATAATGGCTTAGCAACCTTCACAGCTGTGAATTTGAAAGCACCTGAAGCAGTCTAGATAGGAAAGCCATTGCAGGATAAAATGGGCAGCAGGGATTTTGGAGGTAGATTCAGCAATTTGCCTAATCCTGCACTGCAATATGAAAAAAAAAAAGAGTCATGTAAATAGAGTCAAGAGGGGAAATCTGCTAATATGAGAACTCTGAGAAGTTATGCTTAGAAGGACTAGAGAGACTCTACAATGGAGCTAAAATTGAGAGTTTTAGTGCAAGGACATGGAAGATTAGCTGCAAACTATGCATAATGAGGAACACTAAATATAAAAAGGAAATGCTCTAAAGAGAAATCAGGCTCTAGTGCTGAAAAGAACAAGAACAGACAATTCTCAGAAAAAGAAATGACAACGGATAATAAAAGACAGAAACTCCAACCTTTCTAATAATAATTTTAATCAAATTATCAACAATTTAAAAAAGGAAATAATCAATTTTGCTTTTCAGGAGGTAAAACTCACAGTGGAGATTTAGGTCCTAGTGGGAGTTTAAATAGGCATCATCCTTCTGGAAAGCAACTTAGGAATGTGTATTAAAAGCCTTAAACATGTTTATATTTTTGATTAAGTCTGGCATTAATTTATCTGAAAGAAAAAATATATACCAGGATATGTATTGTGATTTATTTATAATAGTAAATATTGAAAAGAGCTGAAAGGAGCAATAAAAATGATTAAACCTAATCATATGGCAAAAACATATTTTACAGGTATAAAATACATGTTCTCCTTAATAACGTGTGAAGATGTACCCAGAGTATTATTTTTATAATAAAAATGGTACTCGACAAAAAAGTTTGGTAGCTAAAATAAGCAGACAGGGAATATAGTTTTCTTTTAAAAAGCCGCTTTTAGAATTCCTTTCGGGCAATAAATCTTCCAAGATTGCCTTCCCAGAGAGTGTTCTGATTGCCAAAGGAGACTAGGGGTATCATGTTCCTAGAATTCAGATTTAGAAAGAATAACAGGCAGGACTAAAAAGATTCTTCAATAAAGGAGACTTTCCAATAAAGCACAATATGGAATTGCTCCTTTAGGTAAGGCAAGGAGAATAGATTACTCAAACTTTCATTTATATAGTAAAAATGACTTTATTAATAATGGCAACAACAAAATAGTGAAATCCCATATGACAATAATTGGAGTTCTAATATCCATTACTTAAAAAATGCATGATGACAAACAGTTTCTGTGAATTCAGTTATACTTTAAATTATTGACATTTTGTCAACTGCAATAACATCTACATACATTGGAAAATAGAGGCTTGCATATGTATGAGACATTCTGCTTATTCCGCCTATAATCAAAGTTTGTAGTAGTGTATGAATTCACAGATTCCTTACAATAATCCCAGGACCTCCCAGAGGGAATGGGAAACACTTGTATAGATTGGAGACAAGATAAACTGGAAAAATCCTCTTGGCCTTCTGTTTAGAAGCACACTAGCGTCAAGATAATTTAATCATGATTGGTATATCAGAAATGGCATAGTTTCTGATATCAGCAGAATACTGGGAGAACAAACTTCGGCAACTAATGTGGTAACTAATCACTTTAGTTGCTCTGTGGCTCTCTTTCCAGCTAGTGAATCAATGGCATTGCTTGCTTCTGAGGACAGGGAAGAAAGGTTAGCCAGACCCATGGACTGAGAGCTAATCTGAAGTGTTTAGCAGATTTTTTTAACCTACAGAAGGCACACTCCTCTTAAATGAAGAAGCTTTTGATTTATAAGAAAAAGTTTAAAGGCAAAGAGGTTATGTTTTGAAATCCAGAGGAACCTGGATTGGAAAATCAGGCCAGAGTTTGGACGACTAAAGCACAGAGTTCATAAAATATTAAACACAACATAGGAAGGGATGAAGGCTATGTATGAGGAGTTTATAGTACAGAAAGGTCAAGAAACAAAACACCACCATTTTTCTGGGCTAGAGGGAGGATCCTGAAAAGAAAGAGAAAGGAAGTGTATTTGTCTGTGTGGGCTGCCGTAACAAAATACCACAAACTGGATAACTTAAGCTAATAGACATTTATTTTCTCACAGTTCTGGAGGCTAGAAGTGTAAAAGCAAGATGCCAACATGGTTGGTTTCTGGTGAGGACTCTCTTCCTGGCTTGCAGAGAACTATCTTCTCAAGGTGTCCCCATATGGCCTCTTTTCTGTGCATACACACACACACACACACACACACACATGCACACACACACACACACAGAGATCGCTGGTATCTTTTTGTCTTCTTATAAGGACACCAGTCTTATTGGATTAGCGCTCATTTAAACTTAATTAGTTTTTAAAGACCATATATTCAAATATAGTCATAGGGTTAGAACTTCAACGTATGAATTTTGAGGGGACACAGTTCAGACCATAACATGTAGAGAAGAGAAAAAAGAATTAGGTGTAGATGGAGTACCCCCATCTACCTCCTCCAAGAGAAGACCTGGAATGAAGTGTTGAGGGTATCAGGGTGAGCAATCAATCAATCATGTCTATGTGATGGAGCCTTGATGAAAGCTCTGGACACAGAGACTCAGGTGAGCTTCCCTGGTTGGCAATACTCCATGCATATTGTCACACTTCAGGGCTGGGAAGGTAACACACCATGACTACATAGGGAGAGAACAATGGAAACTCCAAAACTGGTGCTCACTCATTCTTCCCTTGCCTGTTTCTAATTTGTATCCTTTCCGTGTAAAAAACCATAACTACAACTGCTTACGGCGAGGTGTGTGAGCTCTCCTAGTGAATTACCGACTTTGAGGGTGGCTTTGGGGACCCTCTGAACTTGCAGTTGGTGTTAGAAGAGGGGTGATTTGTGGGGTTCTGCTGCTCCCTTTAACTCTTCATTTGTCTAACTGACGTAGAGGACCCAAGAAGAAAGGTACAGATTTGTAGAGGAGGGACAATTTATTGGATGACACACTCCTTCAACATTTTAAGTCTTACAGAGTTTCCTCTTGTGCTTATGAGAGTGTGTTAACTAGAATCTCAATATTTGTCCCTTTGCCATTGTAAAACTTCTGATATCCCCCTGGTTCTTCAATAAACACACACACACACACACACACACACACGCACGCACACACAAACTTCTGTCTGTTTATATAGCTAATGTTTGGTCAGATCTGGCCAACTGGCTGTGTTGGCAAAGGGAGAACAAGGACAGATTGTTTCTATTACTTTTCAAGTTCTCTTGGTGAAGAGAGTGAAGATGACATTGGCTCCTTGAGGTAGGACATAATACAAAAATTCACTAATGGCAAGAGGTGGAAGTTATCATTCAGAAATGGGAGAAGAGAGTCCTTGTCCCATTTTAAACTTAACTTTTATGACAAGGTCAAAATAATTTTTTAAAGGTTTAGCTTTCAATTTATTACACATTCCAATATAATTTTAAAACTAAAGTTACATTTTCTAACTCTCCCTAGAGAAGAGTTTAAATATATTCTTTTGCTCTCCTTAGAATGGTAATATTTGTATATTTTTCTCTCTCTAAATTAATGGCCTAATTTTTATGTCCCTCACATCCTAGCAAGTTAAATATATTGCTTTTAGTCTTGCTAAAAGTAAATAATATTAGCATCAGGCTAAATTATGAATTGTGATGGCATAGTTCTGGATGAAGAACTCTATTTACTGATTTTCCCATGTCTTAATACAAAACAGTGGGAGAGAGAAAATAATAAATAGATATATTATGCACATAAAAATAAACACCAGTAAAAATGTATGAAACGTGATAGCAGTGAACAGAAGATTAAAATTTAAAGAGACTTACTAGATAACCTTTAGTATCAGGGAATTGTAGTCAGTCAAAGGACACGTACACAAGCTCTGGAACATTACTATTAGCTTTCTATACTCCCTGGCCTTCATCCTTTCATTAGCCCATGTTAGAGCATTCAAAGATTAGCTAAGAGCTGAGAGCATTCAATGATTAGTATCTATGAAAGACAAATGCTAGCTATTTTATAATAGTAATGGTAACAGAATATATAATAGCTGGTGTTGTCAGTCATTGTGCTAGATGCCTTTCCAGGATTACCTCAGTAAATATTTATCAACCAAATCCTTCAAATCAACCTAATGATAGAGCCTGCTCTTTTAACAGATATGTTGTATACATTCTCAGGAACATGAACAATATCTGATAATGATATCATGATTTAGTGTATAAAGCTCTTTTACTTTTATTATCTCATTCAATTTTTACAGCTAGTTGTAAAGACTCTCTCTCCTGTTACTTTAATCTCTGGGCTCAGAGATTTTGATTTTTGAGTGACTAGTCTAAGGTTGTAACTGGCAGAGTGTAACTTGAATCCAGATCTTTAAAATCTATTTCAAGTGCCATTTTCATTGTACCATAACTGGCTTTCTATGTGGCTACAAGTCAAGACAATATTAACTGGTTTAAAATTAGTATAGGTAAACTTCACATGTTTAAGTATATAAATCAACGTGTTAACAAGCGCAAAATAACTAAGCTTCCACTAGTTATTGCTCACTAGACTTTCTGAATTTTTTTGTTAATCTTCAGTTGGATTCCCAGTGAAAAGAGTCAATAGGAAAATGGAGAGAATAACATTGACCAGGAATTGGTAAGCTTCTTCTGTAGTGGACTAGCTAGCTAGACCATAACGTCTCCAGTTTCCATTGAAACTTCTCAATTCTGCTGTTGTATGGAGGCGACATAGATAATATGTAAATGAATGGGCCTGACCATATTCCAATAAAACTTTATTTACAAAATCAGGCAGCTGGCTGGATTTAACCCACAGTGCACAGTTTGCTAACCCCTAAGAGCTAAGAGGCTGAAAATAATCTCGAGTGGCTGCAGTTATGGTCCTTAATCACCCACAACATATTCCTGAGAACTCTAACTTTTTTCTAACGTTGTCATCTAAAGATTGCATTCAAATAAATCTTCAATCACCCAACTCGTGTAAAATATAGCTACCAATTCTAAGAAAAAAAGTATCTTACAAATAGAGAGCTAAATTACCTAGCTTCAAAACTGGACTTCTGCTACAGAATTTGCCCTTAAAAATTAATTAGGATGTAGTACATTCATTCTACTTCTCTTTTTTTTCTTTCTCCTGTGATCTAAAGTTTTCTATTGCTTTTATAAGCTTTGGCTTGGCATATTCTAAAACTGACTTAGTAACCCACCACACTCTGCCCATTTCAATTCTAATTGGGCTGTTCAAGACTCTGATGAACAACCCACATTATTTTTCAATAACTGCCCTCAATCTCTCTCACTGTTTTCATATTCTCTATTCGTGTTCCTTAATTGGCCACTTACAGGGAGGATGCATCAGTCTGCAGTCAGGGATAAGGACCTTTACATCTCTCAAGATAACATGTGCTGAATTGTATTAGATAATACTGTATTTCTAATGTGTACATATCTTATTTCCTGTATTATACTGTAAGCTACTTTAGGGCAGGATTCATTTCTATCCTTATATGACAAAGCCTAGGGTAGTTTTACTTAATAAATATTTGCTGAATGAATGGTTGGGTTTAATTTAGAGACTGCTATGTGAAATAAGTCAGAGAAAGACAAATACTGTATGATATCACTTAAATGTGGAATCTAAAAAGTAAAACTAGTGAATATAACAAAACAGAAACAGACTCACAGATATAGAGAACAAACTATTAGTACCAGTGGGGACAGGGAAGGAGGAGGGGCAAGAGAGAGGTAGGGAATTTTAAAAAAGGGTTACTATGGGATTATATGAAATCATGTGTGTGAAACTTTTGAAAATTTTAAGGCATTATAGAATTTAAAGAATCTTTCATTCATTAAAAAAAAGAAAAAAAAAATCACCCTGAAGAAAATTTCACTGTTTAAATCTAAAAAAAAAAAAACCTCCCCCCAAAAAAACCCCCAAAAAACAAGAGATTGTGGAGAATGCTTTTAAAATAACAGACAAGTATTTTAGAATGTTCTATGTCCTCAGTGCAGGAAAATGAATTGGGTCAATCAGTGCAGGCATAATCTTTATTAACGGAGATATAAGAGACATTAACTCGACTCTACCCTCAAAAAATTCTTTAATGGAATTGGAGAGGCTAAGCCTACAAAAATGCTGAGAATAAAAAATAAACATGGGGGCTTCCCTGGTGGCACAGTGGTTGAGAGTCCACCTGCCAATGGAGGGTACACGGGTTCGTGCCCCAATCCGGGAAGATCCCACATACCACGGAGTGGCTGGGCCCGTGAGCCACGGCCGCTGAGCCTGCGCGTCCGGAGCCTGTGCTCCCAATGGGAGAGGCCACAACAGTGAGAGGCCCGTGTACCGCAAAAATAAATAAATAAATAAACATGGTATGTTCCCAGTGGTTCTTTCAAAATAATGTTTCTAGGGTAAACTAATGTGAAACATTAAGCTGCATTTTCAATGGTCGCTGAATAATAAATGTTTATTAAGTCATCCAACAAATACTTATTGAGAATTACTGTGCACCAATGACTGTTTTAGGCACTGGTCTACGGCAGTGAACAAAAGACAAAAATATATGCCCTCATAGATCTTACATTCTTATAGGAAAAGAAAGACATTAAAAAAAGATAAGGACAATATGTCATGAAGGGTACCAGAATATGCCACCCCAACATACGCCTATTAGAAATGTGGATTATTTTGAGCCAAAAGCCATTAAGAAGCAGCAGATACAAGAAAAGCTCTAAAAACAGAGCACAAGTTTTCCTTTTGTAAAGGAAATTTACATTTATAAAAGAAATTTCTATTTGTAAAGATGCCTCCCTCTCCTGTACCTGGAAGAGGAAGACTCTTAACTTCTATAAATGGAGAAGGCACCAACTTAAGTCTGCATAAAAAACCTTACTAAAAAGTCCTTGTTTACCCTACCTTTCCTGGTGACTTTCCCATAATTTGTCTTTGCCATGCAGAAGCCTCAAACACCCTTTCTGTTGTTTTAGTGTGAGATGGTATATAAGCCCAAGTTCTAACCACCTCTTTGGGTCACTCATTGCCGGTTGCTCCCATTTGTACATGCACAATGCACATATTAATTAACTTCTGTTTGTTTTTCTCTTGTTTATTTGTCTTTGGGCAGTCTAACTTACAAGGCCCTTGCTGGAGAAACTAAAATGTTTTTTTCCTCTCCTAGAGTTGTATGTCAGATAGTGACAAGTGCTGCGGAGAAAAATAAATTTAAAAAAGTAAAAGGCAGTTTTAGGGGAGGCTTGGAATTTAAAATAAGGTAGCCAGGGAAAGCCTCACTAAGAAAGTGTCATTTCATTTAAGACTTGAAAGAAGTGAGGAAGTGAGCCACGCAGATATCTACAGGGAAGCATTCCAAGCAGAGGGAACAGCCAGTGCAAAGAGCTGAGGTAGCAGCTTGCCTAGCATTTTCAAGGAATGAACAGGTATCCAGGGTGGCTGAAGAGTAGTAAACAAGGAGGTAAAATCACAGGAGATGGAGTCAGAGAGGCAATGGGCTTTGTGAAGTCCGTGGTGCTTTTTTCTGAATGAAATGGAAAGCCATTGGAGAGCTTTAGGAAGAGGAGTAATGTGACCTAATAACATTCAAGGTCATCAGGAGGGAATTATGATGTAGGAGGGGGCATTGGCGGTATGAGGAGAAAGATGGAGGTATGAAATAGTCATCTAACAGAATGCGAGAGTGAATGAAGCAGGGTTCCTGAATAGGATCACTCTGGCTACTGTGTTAGGGCAAATCTACCAAGAGGCTATTACCATAGCCTACATGAGAAATATGATGGTTTGGAGCAGATTGGTGACACTGGAGGTTAAGAGAAGTAGTTGGATTCTGTATTTATCTTGAAGATAGAACCAATGGGACTCGCCTACAGATAAGATATGGAGTGTAAAATAAAACCAAAGATAATACCAAGGTTTTTTGTTTTGTTTTTTACCTAAAGAATGAAGTTGCCATTTACTGAAATAGCGTAGGGGAGATGTGAAAATTGCTGGTTGTGGAGAGGAGTATATCAGGAGTTTCTTCCATACAGGTTAAGGTTGAGATATCAACTAGGCATACAAATGGAGATGCTGGATGTACAAACTGATAGTCAGAGATGAAAAATGAGATGGAGATTTAAATTTGGAATCATCAGCATACAGATATTTAAGGTTCTGAGGTTGGATGTAATCAGCAAGGGAGAGAGAGTAGGCTAGAAAAGTTAAGATTAAGAAGTAGAAAAATACGACAAACTTCAAGCAGGAATTCAAAGGCAAGTCCAGCGTGGCTGTAGATAAAGCTGTGAGAGTTTCGAGGACAGGAAAGAGCTTGCTGATTCTGGGTTGGAGGCTCTTATGACTTTTCTCAGTACAGGAGTATAAGACAATAATCATGTCTTCCTCAGGTCACAATGTTGCAAAATAGTTTTGTTTACTTGATTCAGAATATGCTAATCGATTCAACTGAGAGAAATGGTCACAGGAAGAGACAGTACCAGTATGGCTATGCTTCTAAAACCCAGTCCTGAAATGTCTGAAAGCTATTACCCAGCCTACATCCAGATATTTTCCCACCTTAATTCACGATTCCAGTGTTCCAACAACCTTAGACCAGTTTTTAATAAAATTATTTGATTTCTTTCTTTTTTCTTTTTTTTTTTTGGAAAGAAGGTTTATTCAGGGAGATAAACACTCCACAGACAGAGTGTGGCCATCTCAGAAGGCGACAGTCCAATTATTTGATTTCTATTCATTGGTTATTTTCACAAAGTTATATGCTCTATCTCAATTACACTTTTGTATATTTTGATGTTCTGTGAATATTCTAGAAAAATTATACTTTAAACATCCTCCCATGATATGCTGAGAACTTTTTTAGAAGTACGTGAGGGCAGAGTGAGGTTCCCCTGAGATAAAGGAGATGAGTTTGTCTTCTGAGAAACAAATGACTTAAATCAGCGCAAGATGGGAGGAGATAGAATGTCTTCCAGCCCCAAAACAGCTCCCTGACCAGGGAGAGCTAACTTGGCTCAATCCGAAATACTTATATCTAAGTAAAAACAGTATCAAAAGAACTTGGGGACAAGCAAAGAAAGTGAAGCAGTGATTGAGTTTTGGAAACTTGAGAATTCTAGAGCCATACTTTGCTGTGAGGTTAGCATACATCAGTTGGTCAAATCCTCCTCAGGAATATCCACCTCCTTCTACCTTATTCCTTGCTAAGACAGCCACATTCTGATTAATACTTTGGGGGAAGGAGGTGCTTTGAGTAGTGTACTTGATCATTTTAGTGTAATTGATCTGTCACTGATAACAGATTACAAGCCTCTCCATGAAAGAAACAATTGCATTGTGGCTTCCATGGAAGTCTGGAGTGAGGTTAGCATTAGTCCATTGACCAGAGACTTATTATCAACGGGTGCTGAGAAGTCAAGTTTTAGAGCATGTAATGCTGAGGACCACACACAAGACTCTGATAGCATCATCAGGTTCACCCCACGCAGTAGAGGTCTTACAGGCGGTCAGCAAACCCTCTCCAGGTAACTCACCTTCAATTTCTCCCCGGTGGTCTTTCTTCCACATATAACTTGTATCCACACCTTTATAATCACTAGGTTAGTAATTAAGCCACATAGCATTCTGTGAGAAGAGTAGACCACAGTTATTAGTAAAGACTTAATACATGTGTGTGGATAAGTGAATTAATAATTAATTTCTATTTTACATTTGGCAGTGTATATATGTCAATGCCACTCTCTCACTTCATCTCAGCTTACCATACCCCCTCCCCGTGTCCTCAAGTCCATTCTCTACATCTGCATCTTTATTCCTGTCCTGCCCCTAGGTTCTTCAGAACCCTTATTTTTTTAGATTCCATTTATATGTGTTAGCATACGGTATTTGTTTTTCTCTTTCTGACTTACTTCACTCTGTCTGACAGACTCTAGTGGGAAGCAGCCGCACAGCACAGCGAGATCAGCTCGGTGCTCTGTGACCACCTAGAGGGGTGGGATAGGGAGGGTGAGAGGGAGACGCAAGAGGGAGAGGATATGGAGATATATGTATACGTATAGCTGATTCACTCTGTTATACAGCAGCAACTAACATAACAATGTAAAGCAATTATACCTCAATAAAGATGCTAAAAAAATTAGTTTCTTGTTGGAAAATAGAGATTAAGACATTAGGTCACACAGGCAGCCAATCACAAAGGCATGATTTAATAATTTCATATTCATGGACTTTTTGATGGGTTTCCCCATACCCCCTCAGTAGAATGGCATATCAAAGGCACTTTCCTGTAAACTCTATGAGAATGATCTCATGTTTAATGCATTCAAAGAGACCCCCCCCCCACCAAAACACATTTGAACTTATTGATTCTGGATCATTTCTCCTTTCAATCCTATGCTACTTAATGATGATTAATAGAACACTTAAAATGCATAAAGCAAAACAAATATCATATAATATCGTTTACATGTGGAATCTAGAAAAATGGTATATATGAACTTATCTGCAAAGCAGAAACAGAGTCACAGATGTAGAGAACAAACTTATGGCTACCAAGGGGGAAAGGTGGGGGGTGGGATGATCTGGGAGACTGGGATTGACATATATACACTACTATGTATAAAACAGATAACTAAAAAAAAAAAAAACAGATAACTAATGAGAACCTACTGTATAACACAGGGAACTCTACTCAGTGCTCTGTGGTGACCTAAATGGGAAGGAAATCTATAAAAGAATGGATATACATATACAAATAACTGATTCACTTTGCTGTAAGGAAGAAACCAACACAACATTGTAAAGCAACTATACTCCAACAAAAATTAGCTTAAAAACTTAAAAATTAAAAAAAAGAATGCATAAAGCAATTTCTTCCAAAAAAATAGAATTAGGTAATCCAATAATTATGCTTAAGAATTTTTTCATTTTAATGTTTTCTGGTGAATCTTAAGAGAGGAAAATAGGTAAGTTTTTCTGTTTTGTTTATTTCCAAAATTCACTGACTCTCAAATGTATTAATGCAGATATGGCAAAAGAATAAGATGTACACCAACAACTAAGCCCACATTTACTAATTACATCATCAATCTTTAAATTTTGTGAAGGCATAAAAATATAAAACGGCCCTTTCTCTAAGTGTTTTAAATGCAAAGTGGTATATTTAGGGAAAACATCAGAATACTATCATGCCTTGTAAGTTAAATATTTTTTCATACTTATTTTGGTAACATTGACTTATATTTGGACAGTGATGGAATATTTGCATCTCTAAAGTGAAGATAAATCAATGCAGAAATGAGTAGGAAGATACAGCCTTTAAGATGACAGTTTACTCAAGTAGAAGGATGTTTCAAGGTGAATGGTACCTTTTAGACACACAATTGAACTGATCTTTCCTTGGTTTGCCATAGAAATCTAAACACTCATTCATGAAATGGTCTAAAATTTTTCAAGTTGTTTGAGAAATTGTATATGACTCAAATATGCAACTAACCTCAAATAGACAGACATTCTCTAAACCACATGCTTGTGCATGGAATTATGAGAATATTATTGTATGCTAATTTATTTTTTAAATGAAGATTTTCTTTGTTATTTTCCAGAATAGAATGAACATATATTTTAAATTATGTTTCTATTTACTCCCAGCCTCGTCGCTAGATTTTGGATGAGTCCAGATGAAATTTTAGTAAATTAAATCATGGTGTTTTGGTTTCAAGTCTAATCATATCTACTGACCACAAGACTTAAAAATGTGTTTTAAGGGACACCCCTGGTAGGGCAGTGGTTAAGAATCTGCCTGCCAATGCAGGGGTCACTGGTTCGATCCCTGGTCCAGGAAGACCCCACATGCCGTGGAGCAACTAAGGCTGTGCACCACAACTACTGAGCCTGGGCTCTAGAGCCCACGAGCCACGACTACTGAGCCTGCGCTCTAAAGCCCGTGAACCACAACTACTGAAGCCTGTGCACCCTAGAGCCCATGCACTACAACTACTGAGCCCACGCACTGCAACTACTGAAGCCTGCGTGCCTACAGCCCATGCTCCACCACAAGAGAAGCCACTGCAATGAGAAGCCCACACACCACAACAAAGAGTAGTCCCACTCACTGCAACTAGCAAAAGCCCGTGTGCAGCAACCAAGACCCAACGCAACCAAAAAAAAAAAAATTGTGTTTTAATTAGAATGATATTTTCCAGTTGTTGAGAAAATTTTAAATTGTATAACAAAGTGTTAACATTAAAAAGGACCTCTGGATCTATCTCAATCCTCTTATGTAAGAGAGAAAGAAACAAAATCTAACAGAAGTCTAGCAAATTATTCCACATCACACTAACTCAACTTAGTAACAGTTTCATGACTGAATTTAGACTGTTTGACTCTAAGTATCATGATAATTTCATCATACCATATTTGTAAAAAAATATGCTCTTTAATTTCCAAATATAGGATACTATATTTAATTTTCCTTACAAATTCTTAACTGAATGTTACTCCTAGGAATTTCCTTACCATTTTCACCATCAGAAGCTATTTAGTAAGCTCTGTTTGATGAGTTATCATGATGCTTATATTACAAGGCCTTGGGGAGAAACAACTTCCAGGATCTAGGGATCACCACCCACAACACCGCTTATGGGTGAGAACTATTCTGTAGCATTGCAGTTAACTCGCTCAGTCTCAACACCGAATCAAACAGATGAGCACAAGAGTATTAAACTGATTATTGTGTAGACTTGGTCACCAGAAGTGTTCCAAACCATGGTTAGAGCTTAGCAATGGAGCTGAACTGCATGTGTTCTAGCCCCAACTCAGGGATCTTAGGCTAGTTATAGAATGTTTTGGGTCTCGGTTCCCTCATCTTTAAAATGGAGTTAATAAGAGTAGCTACCTCATATGTATTTCATAATGAATATGAATAAATATATATAAATGACTTAGGTTAACTATGTGTCGGGTATAGTATAATTGCTCAGCAAATGTTAGCTTGAATTACAATCATTATTATTATTACCTGACTTTTATTGTGAAACTTCACAGATAAGTCACTTACTCTCTGTAGAAAATCTGTCCCACCCTCAATCACAGAAAAATCATAGACTCTCAAGAAAATAGCTTTACAGAATTAGAGTCAAGAAACTGCTAGAAAAAAGTGCAAAAGTATCCCGTTTCAGCTGTATGAATATAAAGTATAGATACCAAACCCTTTTCACCATGAAACAGAATATACAAAATGAAACATATATTTTATTTTCTTACTCAAAGTAATTCTTCTAGATACAATTTGCTACTACTAGCCTGGTCCCAGGCAAGTAGTTCACTACAAAGCTAAATTCTGCAATATGCATTAATAAGAGAATCTTTATGGAAAATATATGTATTGACTTAACCCAGAATGATGACTTTTAAAAAAAAAAAAACTTATCCCATGTATTGTCATTAGTTATCTATTCAAAATTGACTTGGCAATGTCCATTTGGATGAAGTAAGAAGTAATTTCCTCTGTAAGCTATCACATGCTCTCAACATACAGACTAAACAGTATAACTTTAAAATGCTCAACTGTCATTAAACAGTTGGGTATCTGATAATAGTTTTAACTTTTCTATTGAAATGGGAGTAATAAGGGGATCTTAACCTTGGAAAAAGAGGTAGAGATTGATGAAACAGACATTTTTGCATAAGATAATGAATAACTACAAAATGAGAGCACTGTCTCATATTAGAGATAGATTAATGGACCAAGTTTTCCAAAGTTAATAGAAACAAGAGGGGAAATATGTTTGTGTGTCTAAGTGAAAGTAGGTTTTAAATTGGGAGAGACTCTCACAGTATCATTAATCTATGACTTCATGTACTGGAGATCCAATTGACTTGAGGAGAAGTTGCTGGAATTGATACAAATTGAAGCAAAAATAAATATTTTTTCATCTTTTATAATATTATTTTTTCTGACCTCAAAACATACTTTTCCTTCTGTTTCAAATTTAACAATTAGGAAAATATTTATATTAAAATTCTGTTATATTAGTCTCATTAATAAGTTTTAAATTACCACAAAAGAAAGAGGATCATGATTGATTATGTATTCAAATTATTAACAGTTAATCAAAGTAAATTCACCAGTGCTACTTAATAGTCTGATGAAAAGTGCATGAACATCTTCCTTCTCTGTTTCAGGTCAATCAAATATCCCAATGAAAATTGTCAAAAGGAAATGAGCTTTATCCACATATTGGTCTTGCTTGAGAATAATCTCTAAAATTTCATAAGCCTCAGTAAATTTTGGATCATTAGATGCCCCTTATTCTAAGTATTTTCAAATATAAGTGAAAAGGTCTACATGTAAGAAGTACTAATTGAATCTTTGGATTCAATTATGAGTAATAGGTAATAAAATAATTTCCATTTAGCATTTCTTAAAAGTCAGGTTTGTTGAGGTAAAATTTACATACATTAAAATTGATCTTTTATAGTTTTGTCACTTCTATAAGTTTTGCCAAATGCATACAGTTGCATAAATATCACCACAATTAAGATATAGAACAGTCCTTCCTCCTCCAAAGTTTCCTCTTTTCCCTTTTCAGTCAACCTTTTCCCCCTCTCTCTATTACCTGATAACCACTGATTTGTTTTCTACCCCTATAATTTTTCCTTTTCCAGATGTTACATAATGGAATCACAGAATATGTAGCCTTCTGAATCTGCCATTTTTCACTTAGGATAATACAATTGGGATTCATCCTGTAGTTGCATGTATTAGTAGTTCATTCCTTTTTCTTACTGAATAGTATTTTATTGTATGGATGTACTACAGTCTATTATTTGTTTGGGTGTGAATAATTTTTCCACTCCCATTTGATCATATGTTTCTCTAACATTTTTGAAATATATAACATTTGAATTAAAACAATGGAGGGACAAAGAAATTTGACTTATGAAGAGGAATCTTCTCTTGTATCTTTCTTTATCCTGAGGATAAGGAGTATCTCTGCCTCATCCACTCTTGAAGGTGCACCCAAGGTCTCACGTGCACTGGGACCCTGCACAAAGCAGTAACTCCATAGGAACCTGGGCTAGACCTACCTAGGGGTTTTGTAGGGTCTCCTGGGGAGGCACGGGTTGGGTGTAGTTCACTGTGGGAACAAGGATACTGGTAGCAGAGGCCCAGAGGGAATACTAATCGGTGTGAGCTCTCCCAGAGGTCCCCATTTCAGCATGAAAACCCTGTCCCACCCAACAGCCTGCAGGCTCCAGTGCTGAAACACCTCAGGGCAAACAATCAGCAAGACAGAAACATAGCCCCACCCATCAGCAGACAGTCTGCTTAAAGTCATACTAAGCTCAGAGTCACTCCAAAGCACACCCCTTGACATGGCCCTGCCCACCAGAGGGACAAGACACAGCTTCACCCACCAGAGGGCAGGAACCAGTTCTTCCCACCAGGAATCCTGCAGAAGCCCCTGGACCAACCTCACCCACCAGGGGGCAGACAACAGAAGCAAGAGCAACTACAATCCTGCAGCCTGAAGAAAGGAGACCACAAACACAGTAAGTTAGATAAAATGAGATGACAGAGAAATATGTTGCAGATGAAGAAGCAAGAAAAAAACCTACAAAGAATAACTAAATGAAGAGGAGATAGGCAAACTACCTGAAAAAGAATTCAGAGTAATGATAGCAAAGATGATCCAAAATCTCAGAAATAGGATGGAGGCACAGACCAAGAAGATAAAAGAAATGTTTAACAAGGAGCTAGAAGATTTAAAGAACAAACAAATATATATGAACAAGACAATAACAAAATGAAAAATACACTAGAATGAATCAACAGCAGAATAACTGAGGCAGAAGAGTGAATAAGTGAGGTGGAAGACAGAGTGGTGAAAATCACTGCCACAGAACAGAATAGAGAAAAAAGAATGAAAAGAAATGAGGATAGTCTCAGAGACCTCTGGGACAGCATTAAACCCACCAACACTTGCATTATAGGGGGCCCAGAAGAAGAAGAGAAAGAGAAAGGGCCTGAGAAAATATTTGAAGATATTATAGTTGAAAACCACCCTAACATGGGAAAGGAAATGGTCACCCAAATCCAGGAAGCATAGAGAGTCCCATACAGGATAAACCCAAGGAGAAACATGCCAAGACACATATTAATCAAACTAAAAAAATTAAATAAAAAGAAAAAATATTAAAAGCAACAAGGGAAAAGCAAAAAATAACATACAAGGAAATCCCCATAAAGTATTCAGCTGATTTTTCAGCAGAAACTCTGCAGACCAGAAGGGAGTGGCATGATATATTTAAAGTGATGAAAGTGAAAAACCTACAACCAAGAATACTCTAGTCAGCAAGGCTCTCATTCAGATTTGAAGGAGAAATAAAAAGCTTTACAGATAAGCAAAAGCTAAGAGAATTCAGCACCAACAAACCAGCTTTGAATCAAATGCTAAAGGAACTTCTATAAGCAGGGGGGAAAAAAAGAGGCCATAATGAGAAACAAGAAAATCACAAATAGGAAAGCTCACCAGTAAAGGCAAACATACAATAAAGTAGGAAATCATCCACACACAAATATGATATCAAAACTAGCAACCATGAGAAGAGGAGAGTGCAAATGAGTAAATGGAAATTGCATTTGAAATTAAGAGAGCAGAAACTTAAAACAACCTTGTACATATATAGACTGTGATATCAAAACATCATGGGAAATGCAAACCAAAAACTATAATAGATACACACACCAAAATGAAAAAGCAACCCAAACACAACACTAAAGATGGTCATCAAGCCACAAGAGAACAAAAGAGGAAGGGAAGAAAAAAGACCTACAAAAGCAAACCCAAAACAATTAAGAAAATGGCAGTAGAAACATACATATCGATAATTACCTTAAATGTAAATGGATTAAATGCTCCAACCAAAAGACACAGACTGGCTGAATGGAGACAGAAACAAGATCCGTATATATGCTGTCTACAAGAGACCCACTTCAGACCTAGGGACACATACAAACTAAAAGTGAGGGGATGGGAAAAGTTATTTTATGCAAATGGAAATTAAAAGAAAGATGGAGTAGCAATACTCATACAGAAAAAATAGACTTTAAAATAAAGACAGTTACAAGAGACAAGGAAGGACACTACATAATGATCAAGGGATCAATCCAAGAAGAAGATATAACAATTGTAAATATATATGCACTCAACATAGGAGGACCTCAATATATAAGGCTAATGTTAACAGCCATAAAGGGAGAAATCGACAGTAACATAGTAATAGTGAGGGACTTTAATACCCTACTTATACCAATAGACAGATCATCCAGACAGAAAATCAATAAGGAAATACAAGCCTTAAATGATACATTAGACCAGATAGACTTAACTGATATTTATAGGACATTCCATCCAAAAGCAGCAGAATACACTTTGTTCTCAAGGGCACATGGAACATTCTCCAGAATATATCACATCTTGGACCACAAATCAAGCCTCAGTAAATATGAGAAAATTGAAATCTTATCAAGCATCTTTTCCAACCACAACACTATGAGATTAGAAATCAATTACAGGGAAAAAAAACTGTAAAAAACACAAATACATGGAGGCTAAACAATATTTTACTAAAAAACCAATGGATCACTGAAGAAATCAAAGAGGAAATCAGAAAATACCTAGAGGCAAATGACAATGAAAATATGACAATCCAAAACCTATGGGATGCAGCAAAAGCAGTTCTAAGAGGGAAGTTTACAGCAATACAATCTTACCTCAGGAAACAAGAAAAATCTCAAATAAACAACCTAATCCTACACTTAAAGCAACTAGAGGAAGATAAACAAACAAAACCCAAAGTTAGTAGAAGGAAAGAAATCATAAAGATTGGAGCAGAAATAAATGAAATAGAGATGAAGAAAACAATAGCAAAGATCAATGAAACTAATAGATGGTTCTTTGAGAAGATAAAAAAAATTCATAAACCTTTAGCCAGACTCATGAAGACAAAAAAAGGGAGAGGACTCAAATTAATAAAATTAGAAATGAAAAAAGAAAAGTTACAACTGACACCACAGAAATACAAAGGGTCATAAGAGACTACTACAATTAACTATATGCCAATAAAATGAACAACCTAGAAGAAATGGACAAATTCTTAGAAAGGTATAACCTTCCAAGACTGAACCAGGAAGAAATAGAAAATATGAACAGACCAATCACAACTACTGAAATTGAAACTGTGATTTAAAAACTTCCAACAAACAAAAGTCCAGGACCAGATGGATTCACAGATGAATCCTATCAAACATTTACAGAAGAGTTAACACCTATCCTTCTCAAACTTTTCCCAAAAATTCCAGAGGAAGGAACACTTCCAAGCTCAGTCTCCAAGGCCACCATAACCCTGATACCAAAACCAGACAAAGATATCACAAAAAATGATTACAGACCAATATCACTGATGAACATAGATGCAAAAATCCTCAACAAAATACTAGCAAGCCAAATCAAACAATACATTAAAAGGATCGTACACCATGATCAAGTGGTATTTATCCCAGGGATGCAAGGATGTTTCAATATCAGTAAATCAATCAATGTGATACATCATATCAGCAAATTGAAGAATAAAAAATCATAAAGTCATCTCAATAGATGCAAAAAAAACTTTTCACAAAATTCAACATGCATTTATGATAAAAATTGTCACCAAAGTGGATATAGAGGGAACATACCTCAATATAATAGAAGCCGTATATGATAATCCCACAACCAACATCATACTCAATAGTGAAAAGCTGAAAGATTTTCCTCTAAGATCAGGAACAAGACAAGAATAACAACTAATGCCACTTTTATTCAACAGAGTATTGAAAGTTCTAGCCACAGCAATCAGAGAAGAAAAAGAAATAAAAGGAATCCAAACTGGAAAGGAAGAAGCAAAACTGTCACTCTTTGCAAGACACTACCAAAACACTGTTAGAACTAATAAATGAATTCATCAAGTTGCATGATACAAAATGAATATACAGAGATAGCTTGCATTACTATACACTAATAATGAACTATCAGAAAGAGAAATCAAGAAAACAATCGTATTTACAATTACACCAAAAGACCTATACTTGGAAAACTATAAGACATTGATGAAAGAAATTGAAGATGACACAAATAAAAAGATACATTGTGCTCATTGATTGGATGAATTAGTATTGTTAAAATGACCATACTATAGAAGGCAATCTACAGATTCAACGAAATCCCTATCAAAATACCAATGGCATTTTTCATAGAACCAAAACAAACAATTCTAAAATCTGTGTAGAACAACAGAAGACCCCAAATGTCCAAAATAATCTTGAGAAAGAAGAACGAAGGAGGAAGTACCACACTCCCTGATTTCAAACTATACTACAAAGCTACAATAATCAAAATAGTATGGTACTGGCATAAAAACAGGCACATAGATCAATGGGACAAAATTAAAAGCCCAGAAATAAACCCACATTTATATGGTCAATTAATCTATGATAGGGAATCAAGAATACACAATGGGTTAAAGGCAGCCTCTTCAATAAATGGTGTTGGGAAAACTGGACAGCTGCATGCAAAAGAATAAAACTGGACTACTTTCTAAGCCACAAACAAAAATAAACTCAAAATGAATTAAAGATTTAAGTGTAAGACCTGAAACTGTAAATCTCCTAGAAGAAAACATGGTCAGTATGCCCTTTGACATGGGTCTTAGGGATATTTTTTGGATCCTTCTCCTCACACAAGGGAAACAAAAGCAAAAATAAACAAATGGGAATACATCAAACTAAAAAAGATTTTGCACAGCAAAGGAAACCACCAACAAAACAAAAAGGCAGTCTACTGGATAAGATATTTGCAAATGATATATTTGATAAGGGCTTAATACGCCAAATATACAAAGAACTCATACAACTCAACATCAAAACAAACAAACAACCCAACTGAAAAATGGGCAGAAGAGCTGAACAGATGTTTTTCTAAAGAAACATACAGATGGCCAATAGACACATAAAAAGATGCTCAATGTCACTAATCATCAGGGAAATGCAAATCAAAACCACAATGAGATATCATCTCACACTCATCAGAATGGCTATCATCAAAAAGACAACAAATAATAAATGTTGGTGAGGATGTAGAGAAAAGGGAAACCTTGTGCACTGCTGTTGGGATTTTAAGTTGGTAAAGTCTCTATAGAAAACAGTATGGAGATGCCTCAAAAATTAAAAATAGAACTACCATATGATCCAGCAATTCCACTCCTGAGTATTTATCTAAAGAAAAAAACTAATTAGAAGTGACATTGCACCCTACGATCATTGCAGGTTTATTTACAATAGCCAAGATATGGAAGCAACCCAAGTGTCCATAGATAGATGAATGGATAAAGAACAGGTGATTACACACACACACACACACACACACACACACACACACACACGTAATGGAGTATTGCTCACCATAAAAATAAAAAGGTGACAACATGGATGAACCTAGAAGGTATCATCCTAAGTGAAATAAATCTGACCGAAAAAGACAAATACCATATGATCTCACTTATATGTGAAATCTAAAAAACAAAACAAAGAAAACAGACTCACAGATATGAAGCACAAATAGGTTGTTGACAGAGGGGAGGGGTGTGGTGGTTTGAATGAACTAGATGAAGGGAATTAAGAGGTTAAAAACCTCTAGTTATAAAATATTTGGCTATAGGGATGTAATATACAGCATAAGGAATATGGTCAATAATAGTGTAATAACTTTGTATGGGGACAGACTTATTGTGGTGATCATTTCATAATCTATATAAATGTCAAATCACTGTGTTGTACACCTGAAATGGACATAATATTGTATGCCAACTACATCTCAATAAAAAAGAAAAAAGAAAATGTTCACTTCTCAACAAAAAATTTTGAGACACATACAAAAGAGAAAGTATGGCCCATATAAAGGTAAATAAAAGACAGTCAATAGGTACTGTCCCTGAGAAAAAACAAACATTGGACCTAGTAGAAAAAGACATAAAATCAGCTGTTATAAATATGCTCTAAGGACTAAAGAAAACAGTTTCTAAAAATTAAAAGGATATATGAGAAAAATCTCTCACCAAATAGAGAATATCAGTAGAGATAGAAATTATTTAAAAATAACCAAATAGGGAAGCTGGGACAAAGTGAGAGAATAGCATTGACATATATACACTACCAAATGTAAAATGGATGGCTAGTGGGAAGCAGCAGCATAGCACAGGGAGATCAGCTCGATGCTTTGTGACCACCTAGAGGGGAGGGATGGGGAGGGTGGGAGGGAGACACAAGAGGGAGGGGATATGGGGATATATGCATACATATAGCTGATTCACTTTGTTGTACAGCAGAAACTAACACAACATTGTAAAGCAATTATACTCCAATAAAGATATATATTAAAAAAATAACAAAATAGAATTTCTGGAGTTGAAAAGTACAATAGCTAAAATAGAAAATTCATTAGAGAGTCTCAACAGCAGATTTGAGCAGCTGTAAAAAAGAGTTAGATAGGTCAATTGATATTTATCCAGTTTGAGGAACAGAAGAAAAACAATGATGAAGACAAAGGAACAGAGATTCAGAGACCTGTGGGATACCATCAAGTATATCAACAAAATGTGTAGCCCAAAAGGAGAGAGAGAGAATATCTGAAGAAATAACAGCTGAAAACATCTCAAATTTGATGAAAAACACTAATCTGCACATTCAAGAATCTCAACAAAAGCCAAGAAGTATAAATGAGACGTACTTCTACACACATTGTAGTCAAACTGTCAAAAAAAAATGGCAAAGAAGACAAAGAGAGAATCTTGAAAGCAGAAAGAGAAAAGTGACTCATCACAAACAGGGATACTAAAAAAAATCAGGCTGAAATGAAAGGATACTAAATAGCAATTTGAATCCACAAAAATTATAAAGAGTACTAGTAAAGGTAAGTACGTAGGTAAATACCTAAGACAATAAAAACTTATTTTTGGAAGGCTCTTCTTTTCACATCCGATTTAAAAGAAAACTGCATAAAGAAATAATTACAAAATTCTGTTGATAGGCTTTAACATAAGAACTTAAATTGAATGGCCATAATTGTACAAAGGAGGAGAGAAGGGAATGGTACTATATTGGAACAAAATTTATGCATAATAGTAAAATTAAGTTGGTATTAATCTAAACAAGACTGTTTCAAATTAAGATGTCAATTGTAATCTCCAGGGCAACTACTAAGAAAATAGTTAAATAAAATAAATAAATAAGGTAAAGGGACAATAAGGAAATTAAAATGGAACCCTAGAAAATATGTTTAGCACAAAAGAAACGGTATTAGAGAAACAGAGGCACAGAAAAGACAGGACATAAAAAACTAATGGCAGGCATAAATCCTACTTTACCAGTAATTACATTAAATGTAAATAGACTAAAACTCCAATCTAAGTTCCTAGTATTTCTAGAGCTGTAGGAGAAAATACTGCCACTATTTGAAAAGCTGCAAAGGAAACAGTGTCCTCAGGGAAAAGCCAAGTTTCCAGTGAAGAAAAGAGATGAAGAGAAGCACAGTGAAATGGTTTCAAAAATTGAGAAAGAGTGGAAGAATGGGATAAAACTGGGGATGACAGAGCTTTGTGGAGATTAGAGTATGAAAGATAAAGAAGGTGGAATTCTGGGGCTTCTTTTGGCATCCCAAGCAATTGAGATAAGAGGCATGAGATTAGTCTTGGTGGATGGACTCAAGGCTGTGAGCCTTGGTGGAAGGGGCGGTTGTCTGCGGCTCCCTTCTGAAACTTGTTAATTGGATCTGCAAAGAGACATTTGAGAATCATGAACATATGGATGATATTTAAGGCCACAGGGGCTAGAAGGAATATAGAGGGTGAATATAAACAGAGAGAAGAATATGAGCCCTGGGGCATTCCAGCATAGGAATATAAGAGCGGTCTAACAAATAGTGGAAGGAAAAATAACAGCTAGTGAGGCAAGACAATAACCAGGAGTAAGTGGTGGCCCAGAGGCCAAGTGAGGAATGTAGTTCAACAAGAATAAGTGGTTAACTGGATTTAATGCTGCTGTTAGGCAAGTAAGATGAAGACTTAAAGTTTACCACTGGTTTTGATAATACAAAGATTTTGATAAGACAGTCAGTGAAGTTGGGAGCATGAACAAAAATGTAATTAGAAGGAGTCAAGAGAGAATGGGAAAGGATTGTCGAAAGAAGCAACACTGAGAGAGGGTTGATTAAAAAAAACTGGTCTTCATCAATTTGTTCAAATAAATTATTTATTCAAAATAATCCATGTATTAAACTAGCTAGCAGAAACATGATGTTTTAACCTGGGCTTATGCTAAAGCAGAGCCTGAAATAAAGGGTTAATGTCTTAGTAATTTTTAGCTGCTATAACAAGATACCACAGACTGGGTGGCTCACACAACTAACGTTTATTTCTCACAGTTCTGAAGGCTGGGAAATCCAAGATTAAGGCAGATGCAGTGTCTGGTGAGAGCTTGCTTTCTGGCTTATAGACATCCGCCTTCTCACTGTTTCCTCATGTGGTGGAAAAAAGAGAGATAGGAAAAGGTTGGCTGGGGAGGGAAAGCAAGCTCTCTCGTGTCTTCTAAGACCACTAATTCCATCCTGACCTCTCAAAGTCCCCATCTCTAAATACAATTACCTTGGGGATTAGGGTTTAGTATGTGAAATTTTGGAGAACACAAACATTCAGTTCATTGTATTTGCATACAGATAGTTTATTTGGGAATTTGATTCCAGGGAGCAAGAAGGTAGAAGAGAGAAGCAAAAAGAGATGGAGGAAAAGTCAACTCAATGCAAGGATGAGATTTCTAGTCGGCTGTGGGTGCCTAGTTTCAGTCCTACTAGGATTTTTGAGAACCCATATAATCCAGGTAAAGTGCCCACTCTCACCACTTCTATTCAACATAGTACCGAAAGTCCTAGCCAGAGCTATTAGGCAAGAAAAAGAGATAATATGTATCCAAATCAGAAAGGAAGAAGTAAAACTATCTCAGTTTGTAGATGACATCATCTTACATGTAGAAACCCCTAAAAGAGTCCACAAAAAACTGTCAGAACTAATAGAGAAATTCAGCAGTGTTGTAGGATGCAAAATCAATGTACAAAAATTAGTTGCATTTCTATACACTAATAAAGGCATATCTCATTTTATTGTGTTTCGCTTTATCGTGCTTCCCTGATATTGCATTTTTTACAAACTGAAGGTTTGTGGCAACCCTGTGTCAAGTGGGTCCATTGGCACCATTTGTCCAACAGCATTTGCTCACTTCATATCTCTGTGTCACATTTTGGTAATTCTCACAATGTTTCAAACTTTTTCATTATTATATTTGTTATTGTGATCAGTGATCTTTTTTTGGAAGAGCTTTTTAAAAATATAAATTTATTGATTTTATTTATTTTTGGCTGCATTGGGTCTTTGTTGCTGCACACGGGTTTTCTCTAGTTGCAGGAGCAGGGGCTACTCTTCATTGTGGTGTATGGGCTTCTCATTGCGGTGGCTTCTCTTGCTGTGGAGCACAGGCTCTAGGCACGTGGGCTTCAGTAGTTGTAGCATGTGGGCGCAGTAGTTGTGGTTCTTGGGCTCTAGAGTGCAGGCTCAGTAGTTGTGGCACACAGGCTTAGTTGCTCCACGGCGTGTGGAATCTTCCCAGACCAGGGCTCGGCCCCATATTCCCTGCATTGGCGGGTGGATTCTTAACCACTGTGCCACCAGGGAAGCCTGATCAGTGATCTTTGATGTTACTATTGTAATTGTTTTGAGGGCACCACGAACTGTGCCCATATAAGACAAGAAACCTAATCACTAAATGTTGTATATGTTCTGACTGCTCCACTCACTGGCCATTCCCCTGCCTCTCTGTGTCTCCTCAGGCCACCCTATTCCCTGAGACACAAAAATATTGAAATTAGGCCAATACATAACCCTACAACGGCCTCTAAGTGTTAAGTGAAAGGAAGAGACTCTTGCCTCTCACTTTAAATCAAAAGCTAGAAATGATTAAGCTTAGTGAGGAAGGCATGTCAAAAGCCAAGATGGGCAGAAAGCTAAGCCTCTGGCACCAAACAGTTAGCCAAGCTGTGAATACAAGGAAAAGTTCTTGGAGGAAATTAAAAGTGCTACTCCAGTGAACACGTGAATAAGAAACCGAAACAGCCTTATTGCTGTTAAAATAGGACGCTACCAGATGATATCATTGTGAATAATACCAATCTGTAACAACAACAAACTGAAATTTACAAAGTTGATAGGAGGATGTACACAATACTCCAAATTATTAGTATGAATTTCATGTAACACACAGCCTTGCAAGTCCAGAGACTTAATCAGCGCCCAGGGTTTATCTGACTTGGAAGAGCTGCCATACTGATCTAATTCACATAAGACTGATAGGTAAGCAAGAATGCTACACACATGCTCCGGATGAAAACTTAACTTTGGTTCAAATCACACCTCCACAACTTGTTAGTATCACTTTGAAAAAGTTTTCCGATCTCTTTGAGTTTCCATTTCCCTGTCTTTAATATGTAGGTAATGATGGCTAGTTTATAGAATTGTTATGAGGATTATGCAAAATGACATAATAGGAAGAGGCAGGGCAGCATAGTGGTAAAGAACAGGGACTCTGGAGCCAGACTTGTTTGAGTTCAAATCCTGTCTCTATTACTTACCAGCTGTGTGACCTTGGGTAAATCATTTAAATTTTCTATGGCTCAGTTATTCAACCAGAAATGGTGAACAATAATAGCTCCTTATCTCACCAAGTTGTTTTGATGATTAAACTAATCAACAGGCATAACGTGCTTAGAACAGCGCGCCTGGAACACACTAAGTTCTGAATAAGTATGATTATGATGATATGAAGTGCTTAACCCGGTGTCCGAAATATAGGAGGTATTTTATTTTATTTATTTATTTTGCGGTACGCGGGCCTCTCACTGTTGTGGCCTCTCCCGTTGCGGAGCACAGGCTCCAGACGCGCAGGCTTAGCGGCTATGGATCACGGGCCTAGCCGCTCCGCGGCATATGGGATCTTCCCGGACTGGAGCACGAACCCGTGTCCCCTGCATCGGCAGGCGGACTCTCAACCACTGTGCCACCAGGGAAGCCCTATAGGAGGTATTTTAAAAAATGGAATTCTATCCATTGACTATATAACTCAAGATCCTAAACTTATAATGAATTACCACAATGATAGATCATGCAGGAGGGAAGAGGAGAGAATGCAGATATTTTAGAAAATAAGTTTTCTAAGTGATTCTTCCAAAAACTCTCAACACCTGTTTCCCTAAAAACCACTGCTAGAGAGATATGGTCTTTATCAGCCACTGGATCAATGAACAGTTTATAGTTAACGGGCTTTGAGATCAGCTAGATCTGGGTTGGAATCAGCTCACTCTTAGTTGCTCAAAAAGTGGTAGCTATTACAATGAGAAATAAAGCTGTCAAGGATATCCAGATAATCTAGCTGGTTCCTACTTACTCATGGATAAACTAATACACAGAAATCAGGTTTAAATCTAAAAGGTTGCATGGTGCACCTGGGTTCAGAACATGGGGAACTGTTTGGAAGAATCAAAGTTTTCATGTCCCTCACTAGAATGTAAGCTCTATGAAGACACTTTGGTGTCTGTTTATTTCACTGTTGCATTTATAGAACCCAAACAATGCACATAACAGGCACAGCACCTAAACAATACACAATTATATTGACTGTATAATTATAGTCAATAAATTATTTTGAATGAATAAATGAACAGAAGGATATGGACAGATTTTACTCTTGGGTCAGGACAACTTTGTCCCTGGAAAATGCTTAGGTAAGGCACTGCCAATGTGTGCCTTTTTGACTACAGTTTTTCTTGTTTCCATTGCTAGCCTTTCTTCTGATTGAGATATTCTTCTTTAAAATATTTTAGTATATTCAGACTGATTACTATCTTACTTGACCTAGTATTCA
The DNA here is from genome assembly GCF_963924675.1 of Phocoena phocoena. Lineage (NCBI taxonomy): Eukaryota > Metazoa > Chordata > Mammalia > Artiodactyla > Phocoenidae > Phocoena > Phocoena phocoena. Next base: position 52,865,813 of record NC_089229.1, read on the forward strand.
TGCAATATATTTAAGAAGGGTTTGCAAATATGTACCATGATCAGTTCTCAGTTAATTGTATAATTTAACCCTCAGAATATAAACTTAGTTGTAAGCTTATCAGAGGTAGAACTTGTAGGAAAATTACCCTTAAGCTCATTTATAAAATAATCTACCTTCAACAGTCTAAACCATTTTTTTTTCCTCCTTGTACAACATTTTCATATCTTTCGTTATGCCTTGAAAAGTATCCCCAAGTTTCTAAATGCAAGCTTTTTCAGATTTTTTTTTAAATCTTCTAAGTACAAAATGGGCTACTTTTTACCGTCACCTTTAAATATGTAATAAAAGAAGAATTTTTCATTTTAAGCATAGTAAAATTTCTAAGAAAAGTGTTACAAAAAACTGATATAAAGAAACATCCCGGTCTTCCCTGGTGGTGCTGTGGTTAGGAATCTGCCTGCCAATGCAGGGGACACGGGTCTGAGCCCTGGTTTGGGAAGATCCCACATACCGCGGAGCAACTAAGCCCATGTGACACAACTACTGAGCCTGCGCTCTAGAGCCCACAAGCCACAACTAGAGAAAACCCATGCGCAGCAACGAAGACCCAACTCCGCCAAAAATAAATAAATAAAAATTTGAAAAAAAACCCATCCTGACTTAGATATTCCAAGATAAAAATAAGTAAAAGTAAATATGTAGCTAGATCATGCTATTAATGCTTAACATACTGAGATAATTTATAGCAAATGTCAGTAAAATGTGGTGAAGGGGAGCCTGTTGTAATTCCATCAGAGATGGCTACTACAAGGTTAATATGTGCCGCCAGCAAGGCAATCAAACAACAGTGTAGTTATTGAAGGGGAAGCCCTCAAGCTTACATAACTGATTCATATTTATAATTTTATATTTAACACTCTTTATGGAGGCAATGAATCAAAGGAAAAAACAATGTTTTTTAAATTTGAAACTGCATGCCAATGGCTTCTAAGCATCAAGGTTGAAAATTTCAGATACCTAATTTAGCAAAACTAAATCACTTTGCTGTACACCAGAAACTAACACAACACTGTAAATCAACTATACTTCAATAGAAAATTTTTTAAAACCTTCCTTGCCTCTGCTCCCCAGACCTCTCCACACACAGGCACGTTAAACTGCCACTGAACGTGCCACAAAATAATGGAAAGAGGGTCATTTGGAGAATGTTGAATATTTGATGTGTTAAATATTTGCTGAATACTCAGCCTGCCTACTCTGCCCAGACTGGAATCTAAGGGAAATGTACTAGGAGCCTGTGGGGAGGTAGGCAATGTGTTAAGTTCTGTGGCATAGAAAAGTGACTCTGATTCAGAGATTGCCCTCAAGCAGCTTGCACTCTGGAAGAGGTCGATGACATACATGCTCATTAAAACAACAACAAACTTTTAACATTGACTCATGAGTTACAGGGTCCCTGATCACAAATTGTGAGCTCCGAGTAGAGAGATTTTTTTTGGAGTGAGGTATGGTAGAATCAGAAAAGAGTTCATAGAGGGATGGCAGGGAGTGAAATTTGAGGTAGACTTTGAAAAAATATCAGGAAGGGACCGCAATCTTCTATGGTAGCTAACCTCACTATTTTCTCTCCATCCGTTTTGTCCTCTCTGCTTCCCATGCTAGTCTGTACACAATAATTAGCAGCATCAGTTGCTTGTTTTTGCCTCCTTTCCCATTTCTCTGCTGTCCCATTGGTTTTTTAAGCCCCCAACATAAATATATTGTTTTCCTGTATGCATTTTTTACTCCACATAATTTTTATGAGACTCATTCATACAGGTACATGTATCAATATTTCATTTTAAAAATTGTTGAATAGTATTCTCTTGTAGGATACACCACAATTTGCTTATGCATTCACCTGTTGATGAGCATTTGGGTTGCTTCAAATTTTGAGCTATTATATATAAAGCTGCTATGAACATCCACATGTAAATCATTGCATGAGCATTTGCTCTCTTGGTAGGTGTGTGCTTAACTTGTTAAGAGACTGCTTTCCACAGAGGATGTACTATTTTACATTCCCATTAGCTGTATATGAGAGTTTCTCTACATCCTCACCAAAACTTGGTATGGTCAGTCTTTTCAATTCTAGCCACTCAAATGGTGTGTACGGAGGTTTCATTATGGTTGTAGTTGCACAGTGATGTTTTTGCATCTTTTCACGCACTTATCTGATATTCACACATCTTCTTTGGTGAAGTGTTTATCCAAATATTTTGCCCATTTTATTAATAAATCATATTAACTTTAAATTTTGAGAGTTCTTACATATTCAGAATACAAGTCCTTTATCAGATACACGCTTTGCAAATATTTTATCCCAGTCTGTGGCTTATTTTTTAAGTTGTCTCAGTAATTTTTTAAGGTTTTCACTTAGAGAAGTATTTAATTTTTTTTTCTTCAGTTGCACTAATCACATTTCAGTGCACAAAAGCCATATATGGCTAGCGGCTGCCTTACTGGACAGCACAGATAGAGGACATTTCCGTCACTGTAGACAGTTCTATTGGACAGTGTTGCTCTAGAATGTACATGTGTATTTAATGCACTGTGTATAAATATTTCACACATCCACACACACCACTGAAAAAATACCTATGACTATTTTTGTGGTATTATTTAACATGGTTTTGTAAACAGTATTATAAGAAATTGGATGTTTTTCAAACAGAATAAAAGCAAAACAAATCTGGAACTCAACCTAGAGTCAGTTTTCCCATTTCAGGTCATTCAGTTATACTTCAGAACATATGCACCTCCTTAGAACGTATGCACCTCCTTAGCTTAAGCAGAAAGTCAAACTGAAAAGTTTCAAGGAGTTATTTGATAATGAAGCTAAAAGGGATGATTCCTGCTTATGTTTTTAAATCAGCTAACCCCAAACTACCAAACCGCAATGCAGGATAGGTATAATGAGAAAAAGAATTACTAATTTAGTAATTTTTCTGAAATACTGAGAATACCCACTTAATTTTCAACTTAATGCTGTAAAAAATAATTATATGTGAAAAATTACATATCCTTCTGATAGCAACAGGCGTTATGTACACTTAAAATTTTTCTTACTAATTCATACTTTTCCCCGTAAACTACAACAATATCTACTACCTTCTTTCTACTATGTATGAGAAGGAAGGTCTGTCTGAGGATTTTTCATCTTCAGAAACCTTTTCTCAAGGAATAATCTCCTGGTGCTTCCCCCAACACCTGCCTCTCTAGTTATATTTATTGACTTTAGTTGAGTTTTAACAGGTTGCAGTTAATAAGCAACAGAATCACTTGTCCAGAATTTCCATAAAACGAAAAGCTACTTCTTATGTAAAACTGTCCAGTGTTAATCATTTGTAAGAGATAAATTTAATAAGCTGTAATAATTGACTTTTGTGGTATTTTTGACCTTTCAACTAAATAGAGTGAACTGAAATTGTGAAAACTGTTTTTTTTCTGTTAAAACTCCCATACGGATGGCTTAATGGCACAGTCCTATTCACACAAATGAATGGACGAATAAAACAAGAACCTGGTCAATCCAAAGCTTCAATCTCCTCCACAACATACCCAGGCTCTAATTAAAAGTCCACTAAGGGGCTTCCCTGGTGGCTCAGTGGTTGAGGGTCCGCCTGCCGATGCAGGGGACGTGGGTTCGCGCCCCTGTCCGGGAAGATCCCACATGGTGCGGAGCGGCTGGGCCTGTGGGCCGTGACTGCTGGGCCTGAGCGTCCAGATCCTGTGCTCCGCAACGGCAGAGGCCACAACAGTGTGAGGTCCGCATACCAAAAAAAAAAAAAAAAAGTCCACTAAGGATAGAGGATTTGCTGCCTCCTGAGAAAACCTGTTTGCTTTTGCACACTCTAACTGCACAGATAGCTCCCTTCGTGGACCTGAAATTATTCTCCTTATGCTTTCCAACTACAGGGTTCTAGTGTAGTTCTCTAGGTCCGCAAAGGACAAATCCAATTCTGCCTGCCCCTATATCCTTCAAATATTTGAAAATAAAGTATGAACCACTCCATCTCTCTCTCTCTCCCTCTCTTTCTCTCTCTCTCTCTCTCTCACACACACACACACACACACACGCTCACACACACACACCCCACAAGCAAATTTTTATTCTTTTTGTTAATCCTTCAAATTATTTTCATCCTTTCTTTAAATGACAGATTCTCATTCTTTTGCTATCCTCTGAACACAGGTTTATTGTGAGTCTTTAAAACTGTAGTGCACAGCACAGACGGAGGCAAAACACAATTCTGGAAATGGTAGGTTAAGGCAGGATTAGCTTCCCTTTCACTATCAACTCTGCCTTTATATTATGCTGGCTCTGTTTTTGAGATCATACTTGCTTTTTTGGCTCCCACATCACAGTTCTGACTAATATTCTCCAGAAAGTTCTGAGTCGTACACTCCTGAGGTTACCTTCTATTCAGCTCTCATCAGAAGCACACAAGACTTACAGACTCACTCGGAGCCCTGTCACTCACACTGTCCAGTCTTTCTCATAAGAACTGTGGGGAAGCCATGCCTGCCTCGTCTGTGCTATTGAATTACTGTATGGAATTTTAGGGCCACTTAAGAAAACTGACATCCAAAAGGGGGAAGTGACCTGCTAATTGCCACACAGCTAAATATCAACAGAGTCCCTTCCTCCCGGTCCTGCGTTCTTTCCACATACAACATCTGGCTGTATTTTGAACTAGTGGGAAGCCTATATTTGCCCCTATTACATTTATTTTCATGGGAAGTTTATCCTTACCAGAGTCCCTTGGGTATGTTTTTTTAATAACCATAGTTAAAAGTACTCAATCTGAAAACATACACAGAGATGCTAACTCATTTTACTCACACTTTGTGGTTTTAGTGCACTTGCTCATCCGTCATCATTTATTGTCTTGGGTTCCATCCCAGCTCATCTTAACTGCAGATTTTATAAGAATTTCACCCATGTCCTCAACTAAATCATTATTAAAACTATTGAACTGGACAGAATCAAAGATGGAGTTCTTCAACAAGATTCGAGAAACCTTCATGGAAACATCAATTCATTAATGACAATTATTTGGATTTGGTCAATCAAGCCATTACAAATCCTTCCAGCCACCTCTTCCTTTCATATCTGCCTCACTCACCATGCCACCTCTATTCTTCCAAAAAGAATCTCAAGAATCTGTCCAGCATCCTGCTGAAATCCAGTGATACTGCCCACACTGCTATATCAGCTTCATGGTAAAAGGAAATTAGGTTTTTCTGATGTAGTCAATTTAGTAGTTTAAGGATTTCATCTAAAGCCTTGTACTGGAAGTGTGGTGCTAAGACCAGTGTCAGTAGTGTCACTTAGGCGTGTGTTAGAAATGCAAGATCTGATCTGAGATCTCCAACTCAAATTCAGAATCTTTATTTCAGTGAGATCCCCAGGTTTTCGTGTTCATGTTAAAATCTGAAAAGCATTTCCCTAAAGATGTTTTACTGTATAAAATAACTTCAGATATTATGCCTAATTTCTTTATTGTTACTTTTCTTGCATGTCAACAAGAAACTACCATCAAAATATTTCAAATGAAAAATACTTATTAAAATACTAATTCTAAAAAGCAGGATACAAAATTACATAGATAGGTAGATAGATAGAAATATATACTAGAATAACAACTATTTTATAACAACAAAAAAATCCTTTAAAAAATGGGAACTAATGGACCAAAATAGGTCTGGTTGTCTTTGGATACTGAAATGTAATTTGCACGGTATAAGGCATGACCTGGTTAAACAGAGCAGTCACTGAGGTTCTGTACCATGAGGAAAGTAGATTAGTGGTCCTACATGAGAAGTCTTAAGGACTCCACATATTTGTCCAGTAGAGAAATCTATTTTCAGCTTATGCCTCCACTAAGAAGTGGCTCTCTCTATGAAACAACAGCTCACAGCATCCTGTTCATCACTGTCTTAGAGAAAACAACAAAAAGTGATCCGTTCAGGCCAAAACTCATGCTACTTGAAGCTATGTAGTAGGGCTCGTTAAACAGAAAGTGTAGCTATTCCCCAGGAACTATTATCTAACTGTCTGAAGGCAGGAATTTTGCCCAGTTTATTGTGGGGACTCAAGGCTCCCTTATCAACTGCTTGCTAAGTGGACTCTATGTCAGGTTCTAAACAGAGAGTGACAATAAGTAAGTACACTACCACACTGAAATGACCCACACCAGTTGAGACCAGCAGAGAACCCAAAAGAGGATGAGTAGAACTTGAAAAATAAGAATTTTGGTCAGATGGGGCTGGGCTCCTCTCATAATCACATGCAATATTAGAATCTGACAATATATATTTTGTATTTTGTAGCATGCATTAAGTTCAAGTTAACGTGAAATTCTTATCCAAAGCCTGTATTACATCATTCTCAAAAATCCTTTTTGTTGTTTCCTAAAGGTTTATGTTAAACAATAATATGTAGATGAATTTGGGTAGATATTTGACCTCAGCTGTTTGTACTTGACTGGTGCTGTCAAGACCTTGTGTAAAGCAAAACCAAATGCCACCTCAAACAAAATTGTCTTTAATTATTAAACAAAGGTTGTTAGACTTAACGAAATATGAGTGATTTCCTGATTTTCTCTTATTTTCATTTTTCTGAATGTTGCAGTTTTCTAAAATGAGTTCATATTACTTTTATTTTATTTATTTATTTATTTAAATAAATTTATTTATTTTATTTGTTTATTTTTGGCTGTGTTGGGTCTTCGTTGCAGTGCGTGGGCTTCTCATTGTGGTGGCTTCTCTTGTTGCAGAACACGGGCTCTAGGTGCACAGGCTTCAGTAGTTGTGGCATGCGGGCTTCAGTAGTTGTGGCTCTCAGGCTCTAAAGCACAGGCTCAATAGTTGTGGTGCATGGACTTAGTTGCTCTGCAGCATGTGGGATATTCCCGGACCAGAGCTTGAACCCGTGTGCCCTGCATTGGCAGGCAGATTCTCAACCACTGCGCCACCAGGGAAGCCCGGATTTCCTTCTTTTTAAAGCTAAAGAATATTCCATTGCACTGTATACCACATTTTCTTCATCTATTCCTCTGTTGATGGGCATTAGGGTGTTCCCATATCTTGATTAGTATGAATAATTGTGCAGTGAAAAAATGGGAGTGCAGATATCTCTTTGGGATCCTAATTTCAATTATTTTGGATATATACCCAGAAGTGGGATTGCTGGCTCATATGATGTTTCCATTTTTAGTGTTTTGAGGAAACTCCACACTGTTTTCCATATTAGTTGCACCATTTTACAATCCCACCAACAGTGTATAAGAATTCAGTTTCTCCACATCCTCACCCAAACTTTTTGTCTTTTTTTTTTCTTTTTTGAAGAAAAATCAATGAACCTTGCATTTAAAAGTTCTGCCACAGGGAAATCTATAGATTTAAAGAAACTTAAGATACATATTGAACAACCATAAATATATACCTTATTTGGATCCTGATTCAAATAAACTTTAAAAAGCTAATAACATTAACTGAAAGTTTTAACATCATCTGGATCTATTATTGGATCTGCAGGATCTATTTTTTCAGACGAAGTCAAATAGTTTGCATCTTAATGTATAGATGACTGACACCCTACAGAATATCTATTCAAGTGATGTCTAAATCACTTCAAATATATGTTGAAAGAAGATGAGAGATAATTAGAAAGACTGTGGGAGATAGGAAAGGGGAGCATTACTATAACACAATGTGTATTGTTTTATTTTAAGCTAATATATTTGGTTTCGAGGTCATCTTCCACTATTGCACAAAACTTATTCATGTATTTCGTTGCTTATTGCTAAATGTTTCTGAATTTGTAAATGCCCCATAACACCAAAGATGTCCATTCTTTTTTTTTTTTTTTTTTTTTTTTGCGGTTCGCGGGCCTCTCACTGTTGTGGCCTCTCCCGTTGCGGAGCACAGGCTCCAGACGTGCAGGCTCAGCGGCCATGGCTCACGGGCCCAGCCGCTCCGCGGCATGTGGGATCTTCCCGGACCGGGGCACGAACCCTTGTCCCCTGAATCAGCAGGCAGACTCTCAACCACTGTGCCACCAGGGAAGCCCGTCCATTCATCTTTGACCAAGGTTCATTTGGAGACACAAGTTAATTCAAGTGGCAAAAAACTTTTCAATTATCTCTCAGTATAACATTGTTCATTTTGCCACCAAATACCAAATCATACACTTTCTTTTCCTTAAATAAACTTAAACCAAAACCAAACAGTAAAATAAAACTAATTGAGAGTTTCAGGTATGTGAGTACTGTTTTGTAAAAATAAAAATATAGGGCTTCCCTGGTGGCGCAGTGGTTGAGAGTCCGCCTCCCGATGCAGGGGACACGGGTTCTTGCCCTGGTCCGGGAAGATCCCACATGCCGCGGAGCGGCTGGGCCGTGAGCCATGGCCGTTGAGCCTGCGCATCCGGAGCCTGTGCTCCGCAACGGGAGAGGCCACAACAGTGAGAGGCCCGCGTACTGCAAAAAAAAAAAAAAATAAAAAAAAAAAAAAAAAAAAAATATATATATATATATATATATATAAATTAACAATTCTGAGCCAAACAATAGAGACTAAAATAGGCTGGAGAGAAACAGGTACTGAAATATACTTTTTCACCTCTGAAATCAAAGGTTCAAATTTGCATAATCATTAACTGTACCTATTTCTGGTCTTAACTAGTCCTTTGAAATATCCATTTTGTTTGATGTGGGCTCCGAAACATGTTTGGGCAACAAGCATGATAAATGTTTACCCTAACACCACACCACCCTTATCTGGTGCAAGCTTTAATAACCTTCAATGACCTAATTCATTCACAAGTATGCTTCTTGTTGAGAGTGCTTTAATTACTCCATCACCATTTGCACCTCCCATAGATCTGAGTACTAATTTAACACCATATGAGCTTTACATTAAGCGCAAAACATGATTTCAAAATAGGACACCAATATTTTTTTCCAATCTTAATCTGTATCATGTTTCAGTTTGTGTGGGCATCTTTGAAATTATTGATCTGTTTTTCTGTGTACTCTATGCCCTTGCTGAAGTCTGTACTTACAAACTGTTTATTGTGCCCTGCATGACTCTGATTTTGAAATTCCAATTTGGAAAGCTTTAGTTACTCAGATTCCATAAGGCTGATCTTGTGGTCAAAAAGATTTTGTTCCTTCTCATGTGAGCCTTATGAAAACGAAGGCATCAAAATGTGTTCTCTTCTAAAGAGACCCTTCATATTCCCATTGGCTTTGGAGTAGTCAGGAAAACAGGACAAAAAAAGAGGAACAAACTTGCCTCCTAGTTCGTTTTTGCTCATCTGTGACACTCCCCTTTATACCCTATGTTGATGCACCAGGAATTTTATGGAGTCAATAAGTCATTCAGCTTGAAGCCTCCTACCATCAAAATTTCTAGTCGAGCTGACAGTTTAATGGTGGGTGTGTTGTGACAGTGACCAAGGCTCGTCCAGGCTTCTGGACACAAGATATGGTCATAAGCATGAAGTACTCTGTGTCTACTCCCTGACGGTAAGAGGGTGGGGCGCCATCAAGGAGCTCCTAGAAAGAGAAGAGCTCACTGTGGGCTTCACTGACCTCCACAATCACAGCAAGCAACACTTTGCCAGTATATATTGGTAATACCATTCTTAAGTGTCAAGTATTTAGCACTTGGTGCCCCTGTGACATGTGGTGTTTTCTACCCAAGATTTATTTGTTTGAGCTCATCATAACATATTGCAGACAATGAACTAAGTTCTTTTTATTATGTAACTAAAATTTTCTTATGGTGAAAATATCTTAAACAGCTCAGGACAATACATAATGAAAAATAAGTTTCCCTTCACCTATTCTGAAATTTTCTATGTAATATACATAGATAGATAAACAGATACAGATATATGTGTAAACACAGACAGTAAACCTTATTAATATAAAAGGATATTCTAAAACCATTTAAAAAGAATCAAGTGTATCTCTAGATGCTGACATGTAAATTGTGTCTAACAAATATTAGTGTAATGTATAGATGTTTTTTTCACCTAATTATTTTTTTACAAATTCCTATTCCAACTCTAATTTTTTTAACCAACTTTATTTCGATGAACATTTAGGTATTCCCAATATTTTAGAGTTAACATCCTTGTACAATATCTTTGTATGCCCATAGAGTATTGGTTTCTGGAAGCTGAATTACTGGATCTAAGAGCAGAGATTCTGATAGATGGACCAAATTGCTCTCCAAAGAGATCCTATGAACAGGGTAGGAATTGGCCTGATTCTCTACATTTTTGCTGGCAATTGGTATTATCAAATGTTTTTGTTTTTGCTAACTGACAGGGTAACAACACACAACCAGTCTTTCTTAACTATGAATGAGTTTGAAAAACATTTCTTATATGTATACACCATTTGAATTTGCTTGGTGTGAACTCACTTATCTTTTGCCCATTTATCTACCTGGTTGTTTCTGTTTCTTGATGGATTTATAAAGCTCTTTACCTTTCATATGTAAAGGAAATTTGCTGCAGTTAAGGAAATTAATACTAAATTTGCTCATCTATCCTCTGCAGCTTCTAAGTTTTTGTGTTTTGCTCAGAAAGGCCTTCTCCAATCCAGAATTATGAAAATATTCACCTGTTTTAATAATATTACAACTGCATATTCCTACTTGAATATGTGAGTCATCTGGAAAATGTTGTGTGTAAGGAGTGAGGATCAGTTTTATTTTTTGCAAATGGCTAGACCTTTGCTCTGACAAACTTTATTATTTTGTCTGTTTTACCACTGACATCTGATTCCACTCTTTTCATATACTGAATTCCAAAATGAATTTGTCTTCATTTTTGAACTTTCTATTCTATTCCATTGATCAAATCAATCTTCATGAACAAAGTATCTTCTAATGAACACTTGAATATCCTTTATATCTCTGGCTGTTCTACTCGTCTATTGCTATTCAATAAATCATTTCAAAACTTAATGGCTTAAAACAACAGTTTGTTGTTCAGCAAGATTCTGTGGGCTGCCAATCAGGGAGGTCCTTCTGCTGGTCTTTCCTGGGATCACTCATGTGGCTGCAGTCATTTGACCGCTTAATGGGGAGTCGAGGGTCCAGATGGATTCACTCACATATCTGAAAGTTGATGCTGGCTGTCCACTGGGACACCATGGTCCTCCTCTCATGGATTTTCATCCCCTAGTAGGTTATCCTGGGTTTCCTCACATCCTGGTGGTCTCAGAGTTCCAAGAAGGCAAGCCCCAAAGCATAAGCACTTACCAAGTCTCTGATTCCCTCTCTCCCTCAACACATGTTCCATTGACAGAGTAAGTCATATGGCCAAGCTCAAAGGCCATGTTTAAGAGGACTTAGACTGCTCCATTGATGGCAGAAGTGACTAAGAATTTGTGGTGTTTTTAATCCACCACACTGGCTATTAACTTAATTTCATCTCTAATTTTGCATGTTTGTACCATTTGTGCTTTCTTTTCCTTATTCTTGATTGGGATTAGTTGTGGTCTATATATTTTACCGTTTCAGGGATTTTCTCTCCAGAGAACTGTGTTGGGTACATTTATTGTCTAAAATTTTTCTCTGTGTATGTGTGCATAAAATATATAAGTATTCTACTTATTATATATAATTATGTTTTCTTTTTATAAAATTACATATTACACATAATACATATTCTGCCCTCTAAGAGTACTGCTTTACCTTGATTTTATTTTCTAAATATTCTGCAATTGCAATCCTGATTTTATATTTTGAATGGTGTTAAAACAGAGCCAATTTTTGTATATTTATTACAAATTTTTTAAAAAGAGACTGGGGCTTCCCTGGTGGCACAGTGGTTAAGAATCCATCTGCCAACGCAGGGGACACAGATTCGAGCCCTGGTCCGGGAAGATCTCACATGCCACGGAACAGCTAAGCCTGTGCGCCCCAACTACTGAGCCTGTGCTCTAGAGCCCACGAGCCACAACTACTGAGCCCACGTGCTGCAACTACTGAAGCTCCTGCACCTAGAGCCTGTGCTCCACAACAAGAGAAGCCACCACAATGAGAAGCCCATGCACCGTAACGAAGAGTAACCCCCACTCACCACAACTAGAGAAAGCCAGCACTCAGCAACAAAGATCCAACACAGCCAAAAAAATAATAATAAAATTAAAAAATAAATTAAAAAAATAAAAAGAGACTGAACTTTGTAATACATTTAAATTGCAGCAATTATTGAGCTACTAATTGTGACCTAATTTACATTTGTATAAATTGGAAACATAATGAATAAAAAAGGGATATTCTGTGTTGTCAGGTTACAGCCTTCCACGTGTTTGTGTATGTGTAATTGATAAGGGAAATGTTATCAATACATAGGTATGCATAGACATATTTGCCTATATAATGTTTTCAGAACACAGACTTTGATATTTTATAGAAACGGGTGCAGATAAGTCATAAGAGAATTTGTATAAATGTAGTATTGGCCATAAATTAGTCCACAAAGATTACCACAATAATTTCTAAATTTAAATAAAGTACAAAGTATAACTTCTGAGTTTAATTAAGAAGTAACAATAAAAATAAAATGCAAAAAAATCCCTCTCTTAAATAACCCAATTCAAAATGAAAGTCAAAACTGAAATTGAAAACTATTTAGAAATAGAATGAAAATAGAATGAATGAGATCAGGCTAAAGCAGTTCTTGGAAGATAGATATACATATATCATGTCCATATACACACCATTTCTTTAATTTTGTTTTTTGGATTCTTTACGTCTTTACTTATATTTTGTCTACTTGATTTGTGTATCTATTCATCCTAGTACTTCCTGCAATCTTTGCCTTAATAATTTTAATAATGGCATTTCATAAAGATTCTTAAGATTTCATCTTCATTGTAGATTGTACTTTTATCATTATAAAATTCCCTTCTTCATCATCTTTACAGCTTTTTGCCTTGAATTCAAACTTTTCTGATATTGGTATATGTCCTTTTTTGGCAGGGGGAAGGGAGGGCAAGTTCCTGGTATATGTTTACTTTGGTGTTCTTGATCTATGAAATTCAAAAACTTAATTTCCCCCCCAAGAACAAAATATGTTTCAAGTCTCAAAATTAAATTTGTTTCTCAACCCAGAGACATTTTATCTTCCACTTGTGGGGTTCTCTACTTCCCAAACATTATGTGTCATTGTTTTGGTTCCTCTTTCACTGAATGCACATTTATTATTTTTTCTTCTGTTTCTTTAATCCTATGGTCTTTTGTATTTTCATACACTGAAGCCTTTCTTCCACATCAATCATTTTATTTTTGTTAGATAATTTGCCTTATTGTTTCTAATTTGTGTTCATTATATAATAACATTGATTTGAGCCTTAATTATTTCCTTAGGTCTACACTGTTCTTTTTGTCTCATTCTGTTATTTTGTATTGTAGGGGAGGAAAAAGTTTTCCTCCACCCACTTATGGTCCCTGGCTAGGTCTGAAAATTAAACTCACAAACAGATTAAAAAGAAAAAAAGCATACAGATTTATTTAATTAAACTTCATGTGACACAGGAGACTTCATAAGAAAATGAAGACCCAAAGACAGTTAGACCTGAGTCTTTTTATGCTAGGTTTGATCAAGAGTACACAGTCGTGGGATAGGTCAAGGAGTAAGAGGTAATTATAGTCAACTTGGGGAACCTAACAAGGCCTGCTTGTTCAGATTCTTCCAGGTATCCCTTTGTCTTTGGAGACAAGGATGTTCCTCTCACATGAGGGTTTTAATGCTTGTTTCAAGGGAGAAGGGCAAAGGAAGGTCAGAGTGACCTTGCTTCCATCATTTTCTCAAATTTCCTCTTAAAATATACAGCACACGAAGATGCCATATTTTGGGGTAGTGCGTCCTGAGCCCCATCAGTGTCTACTATTCGAATGCTCAATTTATTGACTTTGGCTCTCATTCATTTATTCCAAAGCCTGAAGCACCTGTGGGAAACTTTTTGTTTCTTGGGGCATATTTTCCTTCAAACTGGATTCTTTCATGTATCCTTTCCTCGATATGTTTTTCCTTTCTTTTGTATATTCACATTTTTGATGATGTGACTCAGCAGTGGCTGTGATAGAAAACTCTGGTGAAAATTGAGAGACCACAAAAGATTTGAAACTCTTGATTTTTGTCTTCTCTTAACCTAAATCTGTATTAGAAGATACTCTATATATCCCATAGTACCCTGTGCTTATTGCTACTGTTGAACTTATATTTTATGGTAATTGCTTATTTGCCTGTATTTCCCATTAAATCATTGCTGCTCAGAGAATAGTTCCAGTCAAACTGCATCACAGCCACCCCAGGGGCTTATTGAAAATAAAAATGCTCGGGTCCGTCCCCACATCTACTGAATCTAAACTAGTGACGGTGGATCTCAGGAATCTGCATTGTAAACTCAAGTCTTGGTAAGCAATTTTGCATTAACTCTGAGCTCCTTGGAGGTACTTGCTCATCATGGTATTTCGAGGCTTATTATAGTGACCAACAATAAAATATGGGCTCAAGATATCAGTATTGCAGTACCAAACGTAAAATAGATAGCTAGTGGGAAGCAGCTGCATAGCACAGGGAGGTCAGCTCCGTGCTTTGTGACCACCTAGAGGGGTGGGATAGGGAGGGTGGGAGACGCAAGAGGGAAGAGATATGGGAACATATGTATATGTATAACTGATTCACTTTGTTATAAAGCAGAAACTAACACACCATTGTAAAGCAATTAAACTCCAATAAAGATGTAAAAAAAAAAAGACATCAGTATTGGACAAAGGAGTAAATGAATAAATTTACAGATCACATGTACTCTAAAGTAACACGTGTTAACGAAAGAAGGAGACAACAACAGTTAAATTTCGGTTTTCTTTTTTCACCTTAGCCTAGTCTAGTGAAACAGTGTAATGTTTTATGAAGTCTTCCCATGATTTTTTCCTCTACTTTTTCCATCATCAGAATCCTAAAAAATTATTTCAATGAAACATAAGAAAATGTCTCATGCAATGAAAACTCTGTACTGAAAGCACTTGACTTGGAATGTCATTTAGGGATTGAAAACTATTTAGTTCCAGAAGTAGCATCACCAGCAATCCAATGTTGATAAGCTCTAACAGATTTAGATTTGGCAAAGACCTTTCCCCTTAGTTGGAACAGAAAGGACTTGATTGCAATAACATAACATTGTGAAATACACTGGCTTTGGAGTCTTTCAGACCTACGTTTGAGTCTCATTTCTGTCTCTTACTATCTTAAACTCCATACCTTTTCAAGAGCTGTTATTATGATAATATATGTGATTACACATGTAAATAATTAAGCATGAACATGTACCAATAAGTTATAATGATTATTTTAAAAATTATAAATAATTTGAGAATAAAGTATGAATAAATAAATAATTATGTCTGAGAGGTACTGTAGTTTAATAATTGTAGTTATAGGCAAGGATAATTTCAGTATAAAATATCAGTTATGTAGAAAAATATTTAAAATTTGTAAGTATGACCTATATAATAAAAAATTGGGAAAGTGGGTAGAAGTATAATAGAGTATAAATCCACATTTACCAGTGTTTTCAATTAAAAGGATTCTGGGAAGTAGCATGCAGTTCATTCCAAGTGCCTGGGCAGTGATCATGAAAGAAAGGAGGCTGTTGCTTAACTTTGGCAGAAGATCCTGTTCTCGTCAACAAGAACCATCAGAACATCAATCAAAGCATTTGATGGCATATGTTGAAAGTTCAGAAGTACAGGGCTATAGAAGTCCTAGTAGCTCGAGCTTCATTATGACAATGAAGATCTCATAAAGGAGCCAAGACAGACTTTAGAGACAAGCTCCACATCACTATGAAGATGAAATTCTGCTATCCATCTTTATTTCAGTTTGGCTGGGAATCTGGTTCCTGGCTAATGCTGCCATTTACAATAAATATAAGAATCAAACATAAAACTTGGGAATAACCTTAATGGATTGTGTGATGGAATTAGAACATCCAGTAAAACTGTGTATCTCTGGTCAAATCTGTCTAAGAAATTTAGCCTTATAAATACCACATTTTCAAAATTTCTAATGGATATGCTTTGACCAATTTTTTTTTTTTTTTTTTTTTTAAACATCTTTATTGGGGTATAATTGCTTTACAATGGTGTGTTAGTTTCTGCTTTACAACAAAGTGAATCAGCTATACATATACATATGTTCCCATATGTCTTCCCTCTTGCGTCTCCCTCCCTCCCACTCTCCCCATCCCACCCTTCCAGGCTGTCACAAAGCACCGAGCTAATATCCCTGTGCCTTGCGGCTGCTTCCCCCCAGCTATCTACCTTACTACGTTTGTTAGTGTGTATATGTCCATGACTCTCTCTCGCCCTGTCAAAACTCACCCTTCCCCCTCCCCATATCCTTAAGTCGCTTTGACCAATTTTACCTCACCACGAGATTTTAATGCCAAAGCCCTTATATAGTTGGCTGTTTGATGAGATAATCATTTTTTTATTCTCTGAGGGAAAGCGAATATTTTTAGCTTTCAGCTGAATTCATACAGAGGCTAGATGCAGATAAACTTTTCTTCTTCTACCATGCACATTTCCATTTCCTCAGAGAATGCTATACCAGATGCAAAATATTGGTCATTCTTTCACATGTCTGCTGTGTTGTGCTGACTTTTCACCTTCCACTAACATTCATTTCAGAAAGTACATCAATCCTATGTGGAACAGCCCCCACAGAGGACTTTTTTTCTCTCCTCTTCCTCTCCCCACCCCGCCCCATGGTTTACCTGCAAAAATGACATGAAAATTTAGCACTGCAACAAATAAATATGTCCTTTCAATAAACCATCATATTTCTCTCTCAGACACACAAAGTTTCTCCAAGCTTGAAATCCATCAACTTGATTAAAATGTACATTGTGCTTTAATAGCTGAGCCAGAGAGCATCCACTGAGATGCAAAGTTTCTTAGCATCACTGAATTCACACCTCCTCCAGGTCCAAGTTTGTTCTAAAATAAATTTTGACTCAGAAGAACAATTTTTAATTCACACTATCTGTAATCATGACCATTTCTAACACACACATTATCTATAATTTCATAATAATCACAATGTCATTTATTGAGTATAAGCACCATATTAATTCTTTACACACATATAACCTCATTTTTATTGTTTATCTTCTCTTAGCACTGAGCAGAGTACCGTGCTTGTTGAATGAATGTCTGCATGCATGACTGCACGGATTAGGACATATAAACTTGATTCCAAGTTGTTTATGTTTCCAAAGGTACAACTAAGAGCAGGTTCTTTCTCCTCTAAAATTAACATTTGGTGTAAAATAGATAGCTAGTGGGAAGCAGCCACATAGCACAGGGAGATCAGCTTGGTGCTTTGTGACCACCTAGAGGGGTGGGATAGGGAGGGTGGGAGGGAGAGGCAAGAGGGAGGGGATATGGGGATATATGTATATGTAGAGCTGATTTACTTTGTTATACAGCAGAAACTAACATACCATTGTAAAGCAATTATACTCCAATAAAGATGCTTTTTAAAAATAAATAAATAAATAAAAGTATTAATATAAAAATAAATAAATAAAATTAATATTTGGCTTTTATTAAGCATTTATTAACAGTAGGCACTGTTCTGTACTCTTTACATGCTTTATCTTATTTCATCCTCAGAACAACCTTATCAGGTAGATGCCATTATCACAATCCCTCACAAGAATGAGACAATAGAAACACAAAGTGGCTGTTGGGTTAAACAGTTTGCCTGTGGTCATCACATTTATGTGTAGTGCAACTAGGATCATGAACGCACGCGACCTGGCCACAGAGAACACTGGTGAGCCAGAGCACATTACCCTGCCTCCCAGAGGTGTCATGGGTGGGATTTACACAAGAACACCTTTCTCTGATGCCAGCGCCTATTATTCCTAGGCCAGCCCTCTCCTCTCTGGGCAGGTTGGCCATGCTGCCAATAGAGAAAAGGAGAGAATATGCATTCCCCTGAGTCCTTGAGAAAACTGGATTCTGGTCCATCTGATCAGAAAACCAATAGGCAGTAGTTGTGGAAACTGGTAAATGCACATGTGTTTCCTTTTAAGGAACTGTTATCAAGGTATCCCAGAGAGAAAAAAAGATTTTTAAAAAAAAAAAAATTTATTTTTTTGGCTGTGCTGGGTCTTCATTTCTGTGCGAGGGCTTTCTCTAGTTGCGGTGACCAGGGGCCACTCTTCATCGCGGTGCGCGGGCCTCTCACTGTCGCGGCCTCTCTTGTTGCGGAGCACAGGCTCCAGACGCGCAAGCTCAGTAGCTGTGGCTCACGGGCCCAGTTGCTCCGCGGCATGTGGGATCTTCCCAGACCAGAGCTCGAACCTGTGTCCCCTGCATTAGGCAGGCAGATTCTCAACCACTGCGTCACCAGGGAAGCCCCAAGACTTACTTTTGAAGGGGTTAATTGAGTGTCATCTTGACTCTTCATAAGATTGGCTAGGCATTCAGAGACCAGGCACAAGTACTACCAACGTTTTTAAAGCATGCTACTACATCATTCACACCCTGACATCTTATTTTATTTATTTATTTTTTTGGCTTTTTATTTTTATTTTTTTTACATCTTTATTGGAGTATAATTGCTTTACAATGGTGTGTTAGTTTCTGCTTTACAACAAAGTGAATCAGTTATACATATACATATGTTCCCATATCTCTTCCCTCTTGCGTCTCCCTCCCTCCCACCCTCCCTATCCCACCCCTCCAGGCGGTCACAAAGCACCGAGCAGATCTCCCTGTGCTATGCGGCCACTTCCCACTAGCTATCTACCTTACATTTGGTAGTGTATATACGTCCATGCCCTGACATTTTAAATACAACATTTGAGAATAAATTTAAACTGCTGCATTATAATCAAGTTGTGTAAGCCTGATTCATCTTTAAGGTCTATAGGCATCAACTAAGTTGGGATACAGTCAGTTGAAAAAGCTCCAGTGTAAAGAGGTGACCACAAAGGTAACCTAAAATTCATAACGGATTTTTTTCCCTTGGGTCCCCTTAGCATTATAATGCCTTTGTGTAGTGAATTATCCAAAACAGAAACCCTTCAGAAAGAAAGAAAAACACACAGAAACAACTTCTATATATGTGTTCTAAGCTAATACGTCATTCATTAATCAATAATTATTTATTTATACTTTTTGACCTAGTAATTTTACTCTTAGGACCTTTCAGGAACATCACATAAAGAAATCATCAGAGTCATAAAAATTTGTATTCAGTATTACACACTGCAGCACTATTTGTAATAGAAAAAATTTAATAATATGAAAAATTTTAGTAAATTAAAGTCATTTATTCAATGAAATATTCTACAGCTATTATACCAATGACTAGTGACAACAGAAAATGTTTCTCTTTTGCACAGCAAGGGAAACCATCAACAAAACAAAAAGACAACCTACTGAATGGGAAAAAAATATTTGCAAATGATGTAGGCAATGAGGGGTTAATATCCAAAATATATACAGTTCGTACAACTCAATATCAAAATAACTAACAACCTAATCAAAAAGTGGGCAGAAGACCTGAATAGACACATTTCCAAAGAAGACATATAGATGGTTAACAGGCACATGAAAAGATGCTCAACATTGCTAATCATTAAAGAAATGCAAATCAAAACAATAATGAGATATCACTTCACACCTGTCAGAACAGTTATCATTAAAAAGTCTGCAAGTAGAGGGACACAAGAAGGATTTGTACTTGGGAGGGCCCCACAGGGTCCTGCTTGGTTTCACGCCTGCTTGAGCTAGTACGACTAAGCAAAAGTAATCAAATACAAAGGTTAACGTAAAAGAAACTGATCCAGTATGGAGTCAAATTTGTTCTTCCCGATTACACACCGAGTTTCTGAGATGGACCAGACATTGTAATAAGCACTAGAGAAACAAGGATATTCCCTGTCCTCAAGGATCTTCCCTGCTGGTTTGCGAGGAAATACTTTAAGTACATGTTGAAAATTTTACCCCATAAAACAAAAATCTAGGTCTGAGTTCATGTTAAAAAGAATTCCACAGAGAAGAAATTCCTGGAGCATTTTTTAAAAACAATGGCAAGAGCATTCATCCTTACTGCAGAGGAAAGCTTTGTGCCATTCATCAAAAAAAGAGTCACATAGCTAAGACGTGGGAGTGTCCCTTTTCCTGGAAGCAGTCAATAAAATCAATCTGCGGTTCTGGAGGCTGGGAAGTCTAAGATCAGAAGTGCCTACCAATTCAGTTCCTGCATAAATTCCATGAAGCCAGGCATTTTTGACCACTTTTCACTACTGAAATCCATGGACCTAGATTAGTTGCTGGTTCATAATTTTCAGAAGGACTGGAGAAGTGAAGAGATGATAATTACTCTCAGAACTATAGCAGCTTGGAAATCCTGAACAAAAGCCAGTCTGACAAGGTAGAAAGGTATAGAAAATGAATATTTTGAGATTGGTTCAAGATGGTGGAGGAGAAGAACGTGCGCTAACTCCCTCTTTTGAGAGCACCAGAATCACAGCTAATGAACAATCATTGACAGGAAGACACTGGAACTTAACAAAAAAATTACCCCACAACCAAAGACAAAGAAGCCACAATGAGATGGTAGGAGGGGCGCAATCACGATAAAATCAAATCCCATGACCACTGGCTGGGTGACTCACAAACTGCAGGACAATTATACCACAGAAGTCCACCCACTGGAGTGAAGGTTCTGAGCCCCACGTCAGGCTTCCCAACCTGGGGGTCAGGCAATGGGAGGAGGAATTCCAGAGAGTCAGACTTTGAAGGCTAGCGGGATTTGATTGCAGGACTTCAGTAGGACTGGGGGAAACAGAGACTTCACTCTTGGAGGACACACACAAAGTAATGTGTGCATCAGGACCCAGGGGGAAGGAGCAGTGACCCCATAGGACACTGAACCAGACCTACCTGCTAGTGTTGGAGGGTCTCCTGCAGAGGTGGGGGTTGGCTGTGGCTCACCGCGGGGACAAGGACACTGGCAGCACAAGTTCTGAGAAGTACTCCTTGGTGTGAGCCATCCCGGAGACTGTCATTAGCCCCAACAAAAAGCCCGAAGGCTCCAGTGCTGTGTGACCTCAGGCCAAACAACCAACAGGGAGGGAACCCAGTCCCACCCATCAGCAGACAAGCAGATTAAAGTTTTACTGAGCTCTGCCCACCAGAGCAACACCCAGCCTACCCACCACCAGTCCCTCCCATCAGGAAGCTTTCACAAGCCTCTCAGATAGCCTCATCCACCAGAGGGCAGACAGCAGAAGCAAGAAGAACTACAGTCCTGCAGCCTGTGGAATGAAAACCACATTCACAGAAAGATACACAAAATGAAAAGGCAGAGGACTATATACTAGATGAAGGAACAAGATAAAACCCTAGAAAAACAACTAAATGAAGTGGAGATAGGCAACTTCCAGAAAAAGCATTCCAAATAATGATAGTGAAGATCATCCAGGACTTCAGAAAAACAACGCAGGCAAAGATGGAGAAGATGCAAGAAATGTTTAACAAAGACCTAGAAGAATGAAAGAACAAATAGAGATGAACAATACAATAACTGAAATGAAAAATACACCAGAAGGAATCAATACCAGAGTAACTGAGGTAGAAGAATGGATAAGTGACCTGGAAGACACAGTGGTGGAATTCACTGTCACAGAACAATATAGAGAAACAAGAATGAAAAGAAATGAAGACAGCCTAAGAGATTTCTGGGACAACATTAAATGCACCAACATTCATATTTTGGGGTCCCAGAAGGAGAAGAGAGAGAGAAAGGACCCGAGAAAATATCTGAAAAGATTATAGTCAGAAACTTCCCTAACATGGGAAAGGAAATAGCCACCCAAGAAGTCCAGGAAGCGCAGAGAGACCCAGGCAAGATAAACCCAAGGAGAAACACACTGAGACACAGTGTAAAAAAAATTGACAAAAATTAAAGAAAAATTATAAAAAGCCACAAGGGAAAAATGACAAATAACATACAAGGGAACTCCCATAAGGTTAACAGCTGATTTCTCAGCAGAAACTCTACAAGCCAGAAGGGAGTGGCATGATATATTTAAAGTGGTGAAAGGGAAGAACCTACAACCAAGATTACTCTACCTGGCAAGGAACTCATTCAGATTCGACAGAGAAATCAAAAGCTTTACATATAAGCAAAAGCTAAGAGAATTCAGCACCACTAAACCAGCCTTACAACAAATGCTAAAGGAACTTCCCTAAGTGGGAAACACAAGAGAAGAAAAGGACCTACAAAAACTAACCCAGAACAATTAAGAAACTGGTAATGGGAACATACATATTGATAATTACCTTAAATGTGAATGTATTAAATGCTCCAACCAAAAGACACTGGTTCACTGAATAGATACAAAAACAAGACCCATATATATATACTCTCTACAACAGAACCACTTCAGACCTAGGGACACATATGGACTGAAAGTGAGGGGATGGAAAAAGATATTCCATGCAAATGGAAATCAAAGAAAGCTGGAGTAGCTATACTCATATCAGATAAAATAGACTTTAAAATAAAGAATGTTACAAGAGACAAGGAAGGACACTACATAATGATCAAGGGATCAATCCAAGAAGAAGATATAACAATTGTAAATATTTATGCAATACATAAATCAATACATAAGGCAAATGCTAACAGCTATGAAATAGCAAATTGACAGTAACACAATAATAGTGGGGGACTCTAACACCTCACTTACACCAATGGACAGATCATCCAGACAGAAACTAATAAGGAAAGACAAGGTTTAAATGACACAATAGACCAGAGAGATTTAATTGATATTTATAGGACATTCCACCCAAAACCAGCAGATTACACTTTTTCTCAAGTGCACATGGAACATTCTCCAGGAAAAATCACATCTTGGGTCACAAATCAAGCCTTGGTAAATTTAAGAAAATTGAAATCATATCAAGCATCTTTTTGACCATAATGCTATAAGATTAGAAATCAATTACAGGGGAAAAAATGTAAAAAACACAAACACATGGAGGCGAAACAATACATTACTAAATAATCAAGAGATCACTTAAGAAACCAAAGAGGAAATCAAAAACTACCTAGAGACAAATGACAATGAATACACGATGATCCAAAACCTATGGGATGCAGCAAAAGCAGTTCTAAAAGGGAAGTTTATAGCAATACAATCCTACCTCAAGAAACAAGAAAAATCTCAAATAAACAATCTAACCTTACACCTAAAGGAACTGGAGAAAGAAGAACAAACAAAACTCAAAGTTAGTAGAAGGAAAGAAATCATAAAAATCAGAGCAGAAATAAATGAAATAGAAACAAAGAAAATAATAGCAAAGATTAATAAAACTAAACTTTGGTTCTTTCAGAAGATAAACAAAACTGATAAATCTTTAGCCAGACTCATCAAGAAAAACAGGGAGAGGATGCAAATCAATAAAGTTAGAAATGAAAAAGGAGAAGTTACAGCAGACATCGCAGTAATACAAAGTATCATAAGAGACTACTACAAGCAACTTTATGCCAAAAAAATGGAAAATCTGGAAGAAATGGACAAATTCTTAGAAAGGTATAACCTTCCAAGACTGAACCAGGAAGAAATAGAAAATATGAACAGACCAATCACAAGTAATGAAGTTGAAACTGTGATTAAAATTCTTCCAACAAATGAAAGTCGAGGACCAGATGGCTTCACAGGTGAATTCTATCAAACATTTAGAGAAGAGCTAACACCCATCCTTCTCAAACTTTTCCAAAAATCTGCAGAGGAAGGAACGTTCCCAAACTCATTCTACGAGGCCACCATCACCCTGATACCAAAACCAGATGAAGATACTACAAAAAAGGAAAATTACAGAGCAATATCACTGATGAATATAGATGCAAAAATCCTCATCAAAATACTAGCAAACAGAATCCAACAACACATTAAAAGAATCATACAACATGATCAAATGGGATTTATCCCAGAAATGCAAGGATTCTTCAATATATGCAAATCAATCAATGTGATATACCATATTAACAAACTGAAGAATAAAAACCATATGATCATGTCAATAGATGCAGAAAAAGCTTCTGAAAAAATTCAATACCCATTTATGATAAAAACTCTCCAGAAAGTGGGCATAGAGGGAAACTACCTCA
Source organism: Phocoena phocoena (assembly GCF_963924675.1). Classification (NCBI taxonomy): domain Eukaryota; kingdom Metazoa; phylum Chordata; class Mammalia; order Artiodactyla; family Phocoenidae; genus Phocoena; species Phocoena phocoena. The sequence continues at coordinate 52,890,075 of NC_089229.1, forward strand.
ACATAATAAAGGCCGTATATGACAAAACCAAAGAAAACATCATTCCCAATGGTGAAAAACTGAAAGCTTTTCCTCTAAGATCAGGAACAAGACAAGGATGTCCACTCTCACCACTATTATTCAACATAGTTTTGGAAGTCCTAGCCATGGCAATCAGAGAAGAAAAAGAAATACAAGGAATACAAATTGGAAAAGAAGTAAAACTGTCACTGTTTGCAGATGACATGATACTATACATAGAGAATCCTAAAGATGCCACTGGAAAACTACTAGAGCTAATCAATGAATTTGGTAAAGTTGCAGGATACAAAATTAATGCACAGAAATCTCTTCTATTCCTATACACTAACAATGAAAGATCGAAAGAGAAATTAAGGAAACAATCTCATTCAACATTGCAACAAAAAGAATAAAATACCTAGGAATAAACCTACCTAAGGAGGTAAAAGACATTTACTCAGAAAATGATAAGACACTGATGAAAGAAATCAAAGATGACACAAACAGATGGAGAGATATACCATATTTGTGGAATGGAAGAATCAATTTTGTGAAAATGACTATATTACCCAAAGCAATCTACAGATTCAATACAATTCCTATCAAATTACCAATATAAATTTTTACAGAAATAGAACAAAAAAATCTTACAATTTGTATGGAGACACAAAAGACCCTGAATAGCCAAAGCAATCTTGAGAAAGAAAAATGGAGCTGGAGGAATCAGACTTCCTGACTTCAGACTATACTACAAAGCTACAGTAATCAAGACACTATGGTACCAGCACACAAAACAGAAATATCAATCAATGGAACAGGACAGAAAGCCCAGAGATAAACCCACGCACATATGGTCAACTAGCCTACGACAAAGAAGGCAAGGATAAACAATGGAGAAAAGACAGTCTCTTCAATAAGTGGTGCTGGGAAAACTGGACAGCTACATGAAAAAGAATGAAATTAGAACACTCCTTAACACCATACACAAAACTAAACTAAAAATGGATTAGAGACCTAAATGTAAGACCGGACACTATAAAACTCTTAGAGGAAAACATAGGAAGAACACTCTTTGACATAAATCACAGCAAGATCTTTTTTGACCCACCTCCTAGACTAATGGAAATAAAAACAAAAATAAACAAATGGAACCAATGAAACTTAAAATCTTTTGCACAGCAAAGGAAACTACAAACAAGACAAAAAGACAGCCCTCAGAAATGGAGAAAATATTTGCAAACAAATCAATAGACAAAGGATTAATCTCCAAAATATATAAACAGCTCGTGCAGCTCAATATTAAAAAAAAAAACAACCCAATCCAGAAATGGGCAGAAGACCTAAATAGACATTTCTCCAAAGAAGATATACAGATGGCCAAGAAGCATATGAAAAGCTGCTCAACATCACTAATTATTAGAGAAATGCAAATCAAAACTACAATGAGGTATAACCTCACACCAGTTAGAATGGGCATCATCAGAAAATCTACAAACAACAAATGCTGGAGAGGGTGTGGAGATAAAGGAACCTTCTTGCACTGTTGGTGGGAATGTAAATTGATACATCCACTATGGAGAATGGTAGGGAGGTTCCTTAAAAAACTAAAAATAAAATTACCATATGACCCAACAATCTCACTACTGGGCACATACCGAGAGAAAACCATAATTTAAAAAGAGACATGCACCCCAATGTTCATTTCAGCACTATTTACAATAGCCAGGTCATGGAAGCAACCTAAGTCCCCATCGACAGATGAATGGATAAAGATGTGGTACATATAGACAATGGAATATTATTCATCCATAAAAAGGAACGAAATTGGGTCATTCATAGAGCTGTGGATGGACCTGGAGACTCATACAGAGTGAAGTAAGTCAGAAAAAGAAAAACAAATATCACTTATTAATGCATATATGTGGAATCTAGAAAAATGGTATAGATGAACTGGTTTGCAAGGCAGAAATAGAGACACAGAGGTAGAGAAAAAATGTATGGACACAAAGCAGGGGGAAGCAGGGTGGAGGTGTGGGGGGATGAATTGGGAGATTAGGATTGACATATATACACTAATATGTATAAAATAGATAACTAATAAGAACATGCTGTATATAAATAAAGAAAGAAAGAAAGAAAAGAAAATGAAAAAAAATCTGCAAGTAATAAACATTGGTGACGATATGGGAAAGGGGGACACAATGTAAATTGGTTCAGCCACTAACAGTATGGAAGTTCCTCAAAAAACTAAAAATAGAACTACCATACAATCCAACAATTCCACTCCTGGGTATATATCTGAAAAGATACATGCACCCCAATATTCATGGCAGCACTATTTACAACAACAGAGTCATGGCAGCAACCCAAATGCCCATCAACAGACAAATGGATAAAGAAGATGTATTATATATACATACAATGGAATATTACTAAGCCATAAAAAGAATGAAATTCTGCCATTTGAAGCAATGTGGTTGGACCTAGAGAATATTATGCTTAGTGAAATAAGTCAGACAAAAACAAATTCTGTATATTACTGATAAGTGGAATCTAAAAAATAATACACATGAATGTATATACAAAACAGAAACAGACTTACAGATACGGAAAACAAAGTTGTGGTTACCAAAGGGGATAGTGAAGGGGGAAACGACAAATTAGGGGTAGGGATTACAGTTACAAACTGCTATGTATAAAATAGATAAGCAACAAAGATGTATCATATAGCATAGGGAATTATAACCATTATCTTGTAATAACTTCTGATACAGTATAAGCTGCAAAAATAGTGAATCCCTATGCCACAAACCCAAAACTAATATAATATTGTAAATCAACAATACATAAATTTAAAAAAGAAAATGTTTCTGATATTATACCAAGGTAAAAAAAAAAGATATACAGTATGATTTCAGTTTTGTAAAAGAAAAATATACATACACATAAAAGGACTGAAAAGAAAAAATATTAAAATATAATATTGGCTATCTCTAGATGATGGGCTTATGGATGATTTCTATTTTCTTTATACTTTTCAGTCTTTCTCAATTTTCCTACAGTGATGATATATTATTTTTTATATATGAAAAAATGCTTTGGGACTTCCCTGGTGGGGCAGTGGTTAAGAATCTGCCTACCAATATAGGGGACACGGTTTGAGCCCTGGTCCGGAAGATCCCACATGCCACGGAGCAACTAAGCCCGTGCGCCACAACTACTGAGCCTGCGCTCTAGAGCCCGTGAGCCACAACTACTGAGCCTGCATGCCACAGCTACTGAAGCCTGCATGCCTAGAGCCCGTGCTTCACAACAAGAGAAGCCACTGCAATGAGAAGCCTGCACACCGCAACGAAAGAGTAGCTCCCACTCGCCGCAACTAGAGAAAGTCCGCGCACAGCAACGAAGACCCAACGCAGCCAAAAAATTAATTAATTAATTTTAAAATAATAAGAAAAGAAAAAATGCTTTAATACAGTGGTTTCATGATGAGCTGCTAGCTATAGACTTCCAGAGGCAGGGGCAGAGTCAGCTGTAGGGACATGAATCAAGGTTTGTGTGGTGTTTGGAAAAGGTAAGGAGACTGTGTTCATTCTGTCTTTTAGGGTACTACGTATCATGGACCCAAAGATTCAAATGTGACCAGCGAATATGTGTTAGAAGGGAGGAGGAAGAGAAGCATTTCTGTCGTTCCTGCCACATAAACATTAGCATCACTACGTTTTTCTTCAGTGAGTCTTGCTCCATCCAGAACAATAGCTTCGTATTTTATTTTTATACTTTATTATATGGTTGATATTTCAAACATTTATCCCTAAAAGTAATGTCGGTTTCCTCTGATTATGTGTTTCTTTTTACTTAAATAGCCAGAATTGGCTCAATGGAACTGAATACCCTGGACGTCAATTACAGGTGACAGAAATCAGTTGCTTCCTTACAGAATTTATTGCAATTTCCATGTGATGAAGAATAGAAGCTTTTACTGTTCGTTCACCACCAAGCTTCTAGCAACATCAGCTGTGTGATCATGGTAACTGCTGGGCCTTACAACTTTGGCAAAGATTTTGGAAAGAAAATATTGTGGAAGCAACATAACCAGCATAAATATGCATATTGGGTTATAATTCATGAATAGTACAGCAAAATTTGCATTTTTGGAACTCCTACATCTAATCAATGCATAACATCGACTCTCAATTGTTTAGGCTTTATTCTTATGGCTCATAAATGCCATAGTTTCTCAAAGTGGCATTTCTCTTAGTCCTTGAATCTGCCAATAAAACATTGGCACAGCTCCTCCTCTCTTGAGCAGGAGCTGGTATGTGTGTAGACTAAGTTGATTATGTAGGGTTATGATTTCCTATCTTTCAAAAAAGTATATAACCAAGAAACAGCTTTATAAAAGTATATATCCGGGCTTCCCTGGTGGCACAGTGGTTGAGAGTCCGCCTGCCGATGCAGGGGACACGGGTTCGTGCCCCGGTCCGGGAGGATCTCACATGCCGTGGAGCGGCTGGGCCCGTGAGCCATGGCCGCTGAGCCTGCGCGTCCGGAGCCTGTGCTCCGCAACGGGAGAGGCCACAGCAGTGAGAGGCACGCATACCACAAAAAAAAACACAAAACGGTATATATCCAAGAAACAGCTTCCAAGATTTCATTTACAAGTGATAGTTTCACAGACCTTTCTATAGGCTGTTTAACATGCCAAATTTGGTTCACTGAAAAGAGCTGTTCAAAAATGTCTCCATGAATGGCACATTCAAAGTTGTATGTTATCACGTATTTGAGAAATCACCAGATAAATGACCTTGTTTTTCAAGATAAACTTTGATTTTTGTTTAATGAACCAGCCAACAGTCTTTTACTGGGAGCAAAACTACTTAAGATCAACCCCTTTCTAAATCACTGCAACAAAATCCACAGGACCTCCAGAATGAATAACATGACACTGTACCATTTAGTCTCTTGACATATCTAGCATGGATTATAGCTTCTGTTTCCCTCAGGACAGAATTTATGGCTTCACATGTTTTTTGCCCCATCGCCTCATAGAGGCTGCATTATCTCCCCATCCATTGATCTTCCCATTTTCCTGTTTCTCCATTTCATCTATATACCCCTGTATATATTTTAGACTTAGGCAACAATTAAATCAATGATATAACTTTCTTTTGATATTTCACAATCCTCAACAGAATAATTAGTCTAGAAAATATAATTATATATAGCATATCATCTTTGTATGCCAGGCAAATTTTAATGACAATGAATACTGTTAAAATAATAATTAAGGAACAAAAATTTTATAAATTTAAGTCAATGGATTATTTATTTAAGCTTCATATCTCACACAAAGTTCTCATAAAATAAAAGTATTAAGACAGTCAGAAAAAAGGATTTATGGATTCATAAGAACTATTATATACTGAGTGCCTGCCACTTGCCAGAATTTACCTACACTAAACTCATTACCATATTTCGAATTTAATGAATTTGCCCCCAAATCACCCTATTATGAAGAGGAAGCTCCTCAAAATTCAGGCCTATTGATTCCAAAGTCTGTACTCTTTAAAAAAAAAATAGCTTTATGGTTTCTTATTTACTATCTCTGTATCAAGTAATTCCTGTAAGGTTTGGGGAGGCAGAGGGAGGGTCACTTTTACCAGAACTAAAATCAAGGGGGTTGTTTAGATTATTTTAGGGAGAAGGGACAATCATTCACTTAATTCTCTCAATTATTGATGCTTTGATGCAGGTGGAAAAAATGGTCTTGTAAAGTCCCTGTTTGCATTAGTAATATGAAATTGTTCTCAAATATTTATTCATTAAAATAAGGTCATTAAAATAACACACAATCATGAAGTCAAATCAGTTGTTGGACTGTTTTCACAACAATGCAGTGAATTAGGTATTGGTATTAGCCTCATTTTACAGATAAGGAAACTCAGACACAGAGTGAATTAAGTAACCTGACCATAGCTAATGACTGGTAGTTTTGGGGTTAAACCCAGGTACCCACTTTACTGACTCCCACAGATGATTGATGAGAACTAACCCCAAGTTTTAACTGCATGGCAACCCTAACTTTCATGTGAACTTTAAAAATACACTATGTTGGGCTTCCCTGGTGGTGCAGTGGTTAAGAAGCTGCCTGCCATTGCAGGGGATACGGATTCGATCTCTGGTCCAGGAAGATCCCACATGCTGCAGAGCAACTAAGCCCGTGCGCCACAACTACTGAGCCTGCACTCTAGAGCCCTCAAGCCACAACTACTGAGCCTGCGTGCCACAACTACTGAAGCCCGTGCACCTAGAGCCCGTGCTCTGCAACAAGAGAAGCCGCCGCAATGAGAAGCCCGCACACTGCAGAGAAGAGTAGCCCCTGCTCTTCACAACTAGAGAAAGCCCGCGCACAGCAATGAAGACCCAAAGCAGCCAAAGATAAATAAATTTATTTAAAAAATACACTATGCTAATGAATTTATGCCATAGAACATTTTAAATAAACAAGTGAATAAATTATGTACACAATCCTTTAATTTGGGCTACATGTAAATAATTATTGAAACATTGTGTAATTATATAAATATTATGTGTTCCAGCTTTGAAAATATTTCAACATTTATCATCTGAGTAAAAATAAGTATGTTGACTTAGTGATTTTGAATTTCTGGTATTTCTTATTTCAAGTTTCTTTAATTAATTCTGTTTGTAGGTACAACATAAAACACGTAAGGCAAAATTAATATGCAGTGATTTTGGGGGGATACCTTGATTATGCACAATTAGAATTAGGTTAAAGTAGATTCTGAGAATACAGCGTGTGTGCATATTACCCATTGGTAGTAAAAGTAGAAGATATATTCTGAAATTACCTAGAAGAGTATAAGGACACAATTTGCAAAAAAGAGTTAACTTCAAGTTCAAGCTGTGTTCAAGGATGGTATTGACAAAGAATACCAAATAGTGACTAATTCTCTATCATTTTGGTTGGTTCTGGAATGCATCATATGAATTTTTTTGCATGATATTTTCTCTCCTGATTTGGGTGTTCGAAGATCAGTCTAAAAATAAATTACTATTTTCTGGATCAGATAAACTGATGGTAAGGAGAAGCAGTCCAGTTGTATTAAAGAGCGGCAGGAGATCAGCTGTGTATTTACATTGCAGTTATCATCAGTCTGTCTTGAGACAGGAATGAACAGGATGGAGAGGTGTTGGTTTATAACCTAACTGACCCAAACTGCAATAATGAAATAGACGGAACAGAAGTAGCAGTTCTTTTGGTTGTAGAAACCTATTCTTAATTTTTTTCCATCCCAACACATCAAAAGATACGACACATCTCACCATTACCAGTGGGTCACCCGAACAGGGATCTCATGATGAATGAGGGGACCTGCTAGGTGTATAAAGTCCTGGAGGAAAGCTATACGTGTTTTTAAAATCCTACCAAAGGGATTCAGATACCCTGCCCAGCTCATCTTAGAAAATGACTCAGTGACAAAGGGAATTCTAAGGAGCAAAATTCGGTACATTCAGTGAACAGTCTATAAGTATCTATCATAGATAATGATGACAGCTATTATTGCCACTATTAACACTTATTGCATCCTCTAGATTATTTTTCAATTCAGTACTATAATCATTCTGAAGAATTGTGCCCTTGTTCTATGTTAAAGACTGTTTTTGCTTTTAAGTTTATGAGGGCCTTATAAAATAAGAACCTATAAAACTATTAAAAGATAATTCCTTTCATCTTGTTGAATTCTTGCTTCTATTAGAGATCTGGAGGCCCAAATGGTGTTTTTCAATTATTCTACATGCACTGCCAAAGAAAATTGTCTTAGTCAGTTTGGGCTGCTATAACAAAGTACCATAGACAGTGGCTTGAACAGCATTTATTTCTCATAGTTCTGGAGGCTGGGAAATCCAAGATCACCATGTGGGAAGATCAGTGTCTGGTAAGGGCCCCTTCCTGGCTTGCAAATGGCTGTTTCCTCACAAGGCAAAAAGAGGGCACTGATCTCCCTCTTCTTCTAGGGTCACTAATTCCATCATGGGTTGCTCCATTCTCATGACCTCATTTAACCTAATTGTCTCTCAAAGGCTCCATCTCCAAATACCATCACATTGGGGATTAGGCCCTCAACATATGAATGGGGGGGATGCAAAATTCAGTCCATAGCAACAGTAATATACAAAATTCAATAAGAATGATAAGTTATTTGCCTATAAAATGCCATGGATAAAAAAGCTTCTATTTGTACCTCCATTATAGTTTCTCCTATCATTTGTGATAGCATCTTCCATAAGGCCCTAGCCAGGGAATGTGAAAGGACCAAAAACTCCTAAAGAAAGATATTCAGAACTGAGAAACCAGAAGAACTATAATACATTCTGTAGTTTGATTCTAACTAGGTCATTGGAGTCTTTAGCAAAGTTCCACATTATGACGGTGACTGCCCTTGCAGTGAGGTCCTTTTGAAATTCAAGTAACTAAATGACTTTAAATCCATCTATTGATAAAATGGACTAGACTTATTAAATAACTCCAAAGAACTTTTCCATATTAATTAGGATTCTCTCTCTCTTATTCATTCTTCTTCCCTCCTTCCTTTCTTTCTTTTCTCTCCTTTTTCTCTTGTTTGTTTTTTACTTTTCTGAGGAGATAATAGAACTGATGTGTCTGGTGTGGATGAACACAGTTCAGCAACCTCCACGTGGAGCAAGCCTCTCTCTCCAAAGTGAAATTGCAGTGGTTTCCAATGATACATTAGCTACTGACACCACATTTTTCAGAAGGGGACACCAGGAAGTTAACTTCAATTTAACTGCTTCACAGAAAAAAAATTCTATCTTCTTGTTTCCTCAACTAGTCTTTCAGCAGTTTCTGTTAAGAACAGGTAAAATTAAGGGATGTGAGCAATGGATCACATGACCATGTGACCTAATGTTTTGTAAACCAAGCAGAGTTTTCCAAACCTCTCAGGTCTCTCACAGGGTGGTATCATGTTCAAGATCATTTCAAATGTCCTTCAGACTAAAATGAGGGTTAGAACCGCAAAAGAAAAATGTAATTATTTAAATCTACCCAATATTTTAGTTTCTCTATACAGAGATGAAAAGAGCATGCATATGTTATTTCAGGAGTTCCTCAGGGACAATTTCCTTTGAGACCAATGTAAAATCACTTAGAGCAACTAAACAAACTTTCCTACCTAAAACTTGAGAGACTCAAGAAAAGGTTAATTCGAGGAGACAAATGCTGTAACTTCTTCAAACAAAATATCTCCACTGATAAAGCAGGTGACATGCTCAGATCTCTTGTCCCTTACAGAGGAGCCCTTACTTTCTGCCCAGATATTTTCTTCATTATAATTCTAAAAATCACATACTATATCACTGTGAAATTACGGGAGAATTCAGCATCTTCTTTGCTCTCCAAGATATTGTACATAATCCTACATTTTTTAATTTTTTGACTGCTACACTGTAAATAATTCCCTAAATCTACTAAATAATTCACTGAGACTATAAACCCTGTTCCTATATAAAGAAGGAACAATCAACACCAAAATTAAACATACATAATTCTTGTTTTAGTACACTTCCAATGTAGCCTTGTATTTAATTTTTCTTATCCTAAGTGTCTTTAAAAAATTAGTTAGTGATTTGATAGAAGTTCTTTCATCTATATTATTAAATTAAGCAGTACTCACCATGCCTGGGCCAAGGATGAATCTAAAGAATGCTCTTTCTATATATGTTCAGAGATTTATTTGGATGTTACATAGAATTCATTAACCGTTCATTCATTCAAAAATACCTAGTGTACACCAATATATGCAGGCACTATTCTAGACACTGGAGATACAGTAATGACCCAGGTCCTTATTCTCAGAGGGAAAGACAGACAATAAGTGAACAAATATATAATATGTTGGGTGGTGAGAGGTTTAGGGAAGAAAAACAAAGCAGGAAAAACTGGGAGTTTGGCTTGAACTGGGAGTGAGGCTTTTTTTTTTTTTTTGACAAGATGAGTCAGGAAAAGGTCCTGTGTTAAGGTTACATGTGCACAAAAACCTGAATAAAGTGAGGGAAAGAGCCATGTGGATATCTGCAGAAGCAGTGAGCCTGACAGTTGGAACAGCGTAATGTAAGACCTGAGGAGAGGATGCACATAATCTGTTTAATAAAGAGCAAAGAGGTAGTGTGGGAAGTAGAAGTGAGAAAGAGAGTGATGGGAGATGAAATCAGAAAGGCAGCCTCCAGGATTGTCCCACTAGGACCCACCTCTGATCCCTACACTGTTGTGCTAGCCATTCCTACAATGAATAGAGGGACCTATGCAGCCAGTAGGATGCTGCGGAGATAATGGTGTTTGACTTACAATAAAAGACGTTGAGGTTTTCACTTGGCTCACTGTGGAAGCACTCTCTCTGGGGAAAGTCAGTGTCACATGATGAGGGCAATCAGCAGTCCCAGGGAGAGTCCATGTGGTGAGGAACTGAGGCCTTGGCCAAAAGCCAGCTTTAACTTGCCAGCCATGTGAGTGAGCGTCACATGACTGCAGTCCCAGATGACATCATGACTGCCTCTCATGGGAGATCCTGAGTCAGACCCACCCAGTGAAGCCCCGCCATAATTTCTGACTCACAGAAACTGTGAGAGATAATAAATGGCTGTTCTTCTTTAAAGGCAGTACATTTGGGGAGTAATTTGTTCTGTAGCAATTGATGACTAATAACAATAGAGCTTTGCAGACCACGGCAAGAATGTGAGATTTTATTCTAAGTAAGATGGGAAGACATTGGAGGGACTTAGTCTGATTTAGATTTTTAAATAATCACTTTGCGTACCATATAGATAATAGGCTATAAAAGAGATTAAAGCAGAGAGACCAAGTAGAAGGTTTCAGTAAGGATCTGGGTCAAAGGTGATTGTGACATGGACTGGGATATGAAAGCAGCGGAAGTAGTCAAAAGGAGTTAGATTTTGGCTATATTTTGAAGGTAGAGCCGAAAAAAATTTCCTGGGGAATGGTTCTGAATTTACCACTACAATTTATACGTATAAAATAATTTCTCCAAAAGTTCCAATGCAGAATTCTTCAAAAAGCAGATCACTCACAATTCATCCATAATAAACCTCTGCTCATTACCTTAAAGATAGGTACGTTATAAAAGGATTTAATGATAACTGCTGCCTGCTAGAGTATCTGGTAGAAAGTTCATCCCTTGATTCTGTGCATTAATGTAGTGACACTTGCATGGTTTAATAGAACACCTCTGAATAACAACTTTGCATGCAGTGGAATAGAATCACTTTTCTAAAAACATGCCAATGAATCTGGATTACCAATGTAAAATAAAGAAAATAAGATCAATTCATTACAGTAATTTGCATGGTTTAAATACATTTAATGGTGGCAATCATTTTAGTATGTATATATGCATATTTTAAATTACTGTAATAGAAAAGATGATTATCAGTTTTTATGAACAGTGAGAATTTAGCCTATAAATAAAATTCGCCTATAAATCACCTAAATATTACCTGCCCAGGGACTGTTTGAAAAGGAAAGAAAGAAAACATTTAGGGAAAGGGATGGAGAACCTAGAATAAATGAGGAAAAGTCTCTTTCATTTTAATTTACTGCTTCTGGGATGGAGAAGAGATTGCTGCAGACTGTCCCTCAATATCCAGTCTTAGTAATAGATTCCCCCACCTTTTAACTGGGCACATCTCGATCAACCTTATCGACGTATCTTATATCTTTCCTTGCAGTTGAGTGTGAACATGTAACGTGTGGACAGTGATATGTGGATGGAAGTGATGTGTGCAATTCTGGTGCCACCTCGTTGATAAGCTTGCCTGCTACTTTATCCTTCCCACCGGCTAGAATGCTGACAGGAGGCGAGCCAGTACCAACCACATGGCCAAGAAAGACGCCAGACATGGCAGAGCAGTAAGATGGAAGAAACCTGGGCGCTTTCCAGCCCAGGAATGCTCACCTCCCTTTTGACTATTTTGGAAGAGAGGAAAAAGATTTCTCTCCTGGGTAAACCACTATTATTTAACTCTCTTTGTTATAACAACCTATCTTGTACACTAACTCCCACAGTTGAGGATTAAAAAAAAATCTCGTTCAGTTCTCTTTTTTTGAGTGGCTCCTATTCCTGTTAGGCACCAGGGATAAAATGGTGACCAAATCTGATCTCTGCCATCATGAAACTTAAAGAACAGTGGAGGAGAAACACAGTAAAGAAATAATCATACAAATAAATGTGAAACTACAAACTGTGACACTAGTTTCATCATTTAGGGACATTCAAGGCAAGTTAAGTCCCTTTCCACATGATTACTTTCAAAATATCTGAAATCTCAAAATTCTCACAGCTTCTTAGGTAGAAACAATTATTTCCAACATTCCTCTCATGATATGGTTTGGAGTTTCTTTGTAATTGAGTCACTCCAAAAAACTTACATCCTTCTTGATATGCAGTGACTCAAATGGGATTTATTAATTCAGATGTGATCCAACTGGAACAGTATTTGAGTCCATATTACTTTTATATAAATGCTATAACAAATTGCCACAAATTTAGTGGCTTAAAATAACACAAACGTATTCTCTTACAGCTCTGGGAGTCCAAAATCTTTTGGTGTTAAATGTTCCTCTAGACGTTGCTGTGCGTAGGTTCTTGGTGTGTTTACATAATTGCTATTCTACTGTATATACAATTTTATGTCCCTTTTGTACTTAGAAACATTTTTTCCATGTTATCGGTCTTCTTAAAAAGTCCAAAATGAGTCTCATGCGGTGAAATCAAGGTATTGTCAGGGTTGGTTCCTTCTGGAGGCTCTGAGGTACAAGCTTTTTTCTTGTCTTTTCTAGCTTCTGGAGATCACCTATGTTCCTTGGCTAGTGACCCGTTCCTTGTATCACATTGCATTTCTCCCCATGCTTCTGTTGTCACATCGCATTTTCTCTTTTCTGTAGTCAAGTCTCTCTCTGTGTCCTTTTTATAAGGATACTTCTTGCAATAATTACATTTAAGGCCTATCTCAGTAATCCAGGATAATCTTCCCATCTCAAGATCCTTAATTTAATCACATCTGTAAAGTCCGTTTTCCATATAAGGGAACATTCACAGGTTCTAGGAGTTAGGACTTGAAAATCTCTGGGAGCCATAATGCAGTCACACTTCAGACTAGAATTAAATTTATTGGCAGATAAAACTTCAAAATGGTTTATACATGTTGTTAACAGGATCTCCCTTACCCTGTACTTATGGACTTGGATTTTTAGTACTCAAATGAAAGACTAGCTTCTCAATACCCTTAGTAAATTCTACTGTTGGATTGAATCCACGGAGATGGTCATGAAATTTTTGAATCCATACTCTTTCATGTGGCATGTTTAATCTATCCATTTAATTTCTAAGGCACCAAAGGATTTCAACACATGATTTTGTCTGTTTTTAAAAGTCTGATATGATGACGGTTCAGTGTACATGTGCAGGGGATTATCATAGCTCAACAGTCCTGAGACCAAGGCTGAGGAAACTAACCAAGCTAGCAGGAATGCTGCTTAAGAGTAGGCTAAAAGCCCATTCACAGTCTCCCTGGGGGACTGTCCTGCTCCAATCCAGTGTGTGGGCTATGGAATGGAAAAGCGTTCTCAGCAGGGATAGCTGAGGCCAGTGATTTCAGGACTTCATCTATTTCCAGCAGAACCTGGTGTGAGGTTGAAGGCATAGGTAACAAAGTCCAACCTTCTCCGGGCAAAGAGCTAGCAAAATCTACATGAAGAATCAATTCAGTTGATGTTCAGACTAGAGCTCCTAATCCAGTGAAGAAGAGTGCTCACCAGAAAACCGAGGCAGAAGTCATCATGTTTACTGAGCCAACTTGCAAGGAGGCTGAAGCTTAGCTGACAGGCAAATGCCCTTCCCTGTCACATACCAGGCAGAGGTCGAGAAGACTACCTCGAGATCTTACTCTTTGATGTATTGGTCAGGATTGAATCAGAAACCAGAGGACTGAGACTCTGGGTTGGAAGGCCTCTAGCCTGAAGAGTATCTGGGGAAGAGAGGGACTCATGAATTACAGAATTCCAGCCCTGGAAAAGGTGTAGTAAAGGCTCTAGTTTAGTATTTTTTTTTTTTTTTTTTTGGTGGTACGCAGGCCTCTCACTGCTGTGGCCTCTCCCATTGCGGAGCACAGGCTCCGGACGCGCAGGCTCAGCGGCCATGGCTCACGGGCCCAGCCGCTCCGCTGCATGTGGGATCTTCCCGAACCGGGGCACAAACCTGTGTCCCCTGCATCGGTAGGCGGACTCTCAACCACTGTGCCACCAGGGAAGCCCTCTAGTTTAGTATTTTATCCTTTAAAATTCATCTGCTCTTAATACAAACCCTGTTATCAGAAAGTTGCCATTCTGCCCCTACAGGGGAAAATTTTGGCAAGGTATTTAAGATGTTCCAGTGAATAGTGATGACTAATGCATGTGGGGTGCTTGGCCGCCTTCTGAGTACTCTGAAGTACATTAACCTGTTTAATCCTCACCATAAGCCATGAAGATGAAGAAACGGAAATGTAAAGAGACTAAGTAACTTGTTCAAGATTACTCAGCTTGTGAGGATTTGAATGCACGTGCGCTTCTCCTGAGGCTATACTTGTAATCACCAGAAGGTGCTACCTCTTCTGTGCCGTACCCTTATAGTAGCCCTCACTTTGTATGGTGCCTTGCACATAACCAGAGCCCAATAAATACTGTTGCATTCACAGATAAATGAGGGTGGATGTGTTTGTGAATGGATAGATGGAGGAAACCCCACATGGGAGAACACAGCTTTATTTCATTAAAAATAAAAAATCCTGGGGCTTCCCTGGTGGCGCAGTGGTTGAGAATCTGCCTGCTAATGCAGGGGACACGGGTTCGAGCCCTGGTCTGGGAGGATCCCACATGCCGCGGAGCAACTAGGCCCGTGAGCCACAACTACTGAGCCTGCGCGTCTGGAGCCTGTGCTCCGCAACGAGAGAGGCCGCGATAGTGAGAGGCCCGCGCAACCGCGATGAAGAGTGGCCCCCGCTTGCCGCAACTAGAGAAAGCCCTCGCACAGAAACGAAGACCCAACACAGCAAAAATAAATAAATTAATAAACTCCTACCCCCAACATCTTCAAAAAAAAAAAAAAATCCTGAGAATCCTCCTATTATAGAGTGTTTCACAAAGCAGAAAAGTGTCACTTTGCTGATAACCAACTTGTCTCTGTCTTTTATTACTACATGCTTTCTGTGAAGCTTCCACAACTCAAATAGGACCCAAACTGGCTAAGTACCATAAACAGTATGTGCACCTTTTTTTAAATTCAGAAGTAAAAGGGAACGTGATGATAAATGGAACAAAGATATTCTGAGCCAAACATAAGAACTCGCCTACACTCTTCCATTACTCTGTTTTTGTGTCAAAAGTAGCTCTTTAAATACTCACTATTCATATTTCTAGTAAAAGACATAGTATTTGTTAGACTCTGACTTGAATGAAGGTGAATGGCAGGAAAGGGAGCTTTGTCATCAATATCTTCCCTCCTGGTATAATTTTCTCTTCGTTAGAGTGTTAAATTAAGTCTAAGATTATAAGTGATCTTTCTGGCGTTTTAAAATGCTTGGACAGCATTGCTACTATTTTTGATTGTCTCGTTTTAGTATTTTGTAGGTTCCGTACATTGAGTATGACTCTATTCTTAACAAATAAAGCATTTTCCCAGGTATTTTTTATACTGTGATGTTTTAAGAACACATTTCTGTTTAAAGTAGCAATTCTAATCCCAACAAATATTATCCAACTGGGCCTGAGTGAAAATTTTCTTTCTATTTCTTCTGAATCAAAATTCCTTTTTACATAACGTGGGAAGAAAAATTATAGGGAAAAAATCCGCCATTTCCTTAAGCATTTAGGTTTTCATCCAAGTGTTGTTGACCTCGTCACTTAATGCATGCCAGATTGTTTGAACATATTGAAATTTGGGGGGTTGGCAGACTTTCAAATAACTGAAAGCTGAATGGTGTCCTTAATAAAAATTACTTTCTACAGAGAGCCTCTGTGGATTGACTGTTAAGAAATCATTTTCGTATTTTGTGCTTTGGCTCACAGCCCACTCTTTTTGGCCTTGTCTGGTCATCTAGCCATATTTTCACAACAGCTCAAGTGATAGAATCTTCTCCAGTACCATTTGATATGCTTGCAGCTGTCCTTGTTGGCCTTTCTATTTACGCAGACAGAGAGCAAACGGCAAATTGTTTTCTCAGTTGAACTCAAACAAAAACAGTAAAAATTTCTTTATTTTTAGTTTCAGGTCTCACCTAGGTTTTACGTGGACTCCTTTTTACCCTCTCTTCAAGGACTAATGGCTTGATGCCTCGATCTTTAAGTCAAGGTGGTTTTCTATAGTCAGTCTTCCTTTTATTCATTCATTAACTTGTTCATTCAACAAAATTTCATTGAGTGCCTACCATGTGCCCAACTCTGTAATACACAAGTAAATAAGATTGATCATTGCCCTTGAAGACATGGCAGCCTAATGGGAATGAGGGATATGTGAACAGGCATGAGAATACTATGTGCAAAATGCAAAGTGATACTAGAGAGGTAAGTACGAGTATTATGGAATCTCAGATGAGAGAGCAATGGGGAGTGGGGAGGCACTGGGAGGGAGGACTAGAAACTATTTAATCTAATAGTGACTTTTATTCTAACATTTTGATTTTGAGGGACTTTTTGATGTTTTTGATTCATTTCTATCATCATTATTATGTAGGAGGTGACACAATATACTAGGATATATTATATATTTCAATATACTAGAATATACTGTATACTAGAAAGAGAACAGACTTGAAATCCAGTTCTGTCACCTACTACTTTATATCTTTGACAAATGACTTAACCTTTCTATGCCTGGTGTACTAGTTTTTTTTTTCTTTTGGAGGGGGAACTGTTTTAGATTTACAGAAAAATTGCAAAGATGATACAGAGCGTTCCCTATAACCCACACCTAATTTCCCCTATTACTGACATCTTATAATTTGTTACAATTAATGGAATAATATTCATAAGTTATTATTAACTAAAACCCATACTTTGTTCATATTTCCTTAGTGTTGGCCACCTATGCTTTTTCTGTGCTAAGATCCCATCCAGGGATATATTCACTATATTCTATATAGTATATATAGATATATATACTATATTCAGTCATGTATCCTTAGGCTCCTCCTGGCTGTGACAGTTTCTCAAAGTTTCCTTCTTTCTGATGAGCCTGACAGTTTTGAGGAGTGCTAATCATTATTTCACAGGATGTCCTCCAACTGGAGTGTGTCTGATGTTTTTCTCCTGATTACACTGGGGTTATGGGCTTTTTACGAGGAAGACCACAGAGATAAAATAACAGTTTTCTTGCATTCTTGCTATTAGCATGACTTATCACTGTTGATGTTGACTTTGTTTGTCAAGTTTCTTTATTGTAAAATGATTCTTTTATCCCTATTTCCATACTCCGGGCTCTTTGGAAGGAAACCACTATGCCCACAGCCCACCACCCTTAAAGATGGGGAGTCGTACTCCACCTTTTTGAGGACAGAGAATCTACATAAATTATTGTTAATTCTTCTCTGTGGGCTTTCTCTTCCTCCCCATATATTTAATTATTCAATCATTTATTTATGTAAGTATGGGCTCATAGATACTTATTGTACACTTTGTTGTATTAGAGTTTTATTGATAGAATGGCTGACTTCCAAACTCCCCTTTCTATTTACAAGAATGTTCTCATTGCCTCCGAGAAGCTAGGGCTCAGCCAATCTGATGTTATAAGGCACTGCATTCAGTTCACAGCAGTGGCATCCAGGATTCAATGCAGTGGTTTTTCTCAGCAGGAGTGTCTGGCATCGGTGCTCAGGACGGCATCCAAACAGGCTGTTCTCTGCAGTTTCTACCACCCAGCCTCCAATGGCACCTGCTCATCTTGAGAACCCGATTTTCCAGCCTTCCTCACATACTTCCAATAATTTCCTTTCCTGATTAACCCAGCTAGGGTTCATTTCTGTTGCTTGCTATCAAGAACCTGCAAATATTTTTATATCCTAGTAGATTATATCGTTGTTGGGTGTACGTTTAAGTGTACATAGAGAGTTTTGAGCTATAAATCCCTCATGTTTCTTGCTGTGTTAATTCAATACTGTTTTTAAGATCAATTTGGCAGTTTGTTTATCTGGTGCTTTTCCCTTAACTAGTGCATAATATCTCATCCACATTCTACTTATTCATATTGCCGTGGTGAGTGACAATGGCCTCCCTTTGCTACTACCGAGAACATCGTGAGGACAAACACCCTTGTCTCTATCCCTGTATGGACCTGTGCAAGGGTTTCTCTGAGATACACCTCAGAAGAATAATTACTGGGCTGTAAGGTATAAACATATTTTATTTCTCTGATATTTCTTTCCAGCATAGCTGTAACCATTTACACTTTCTCCAATAGGGAATGGAGTTCCTATCTATCCACATCTTGAACAAATTTGGTATCATCCACTTTCTAATTTTTGCCATTCAAATGGGAATCAAGTGGTATCTTATACATATTTAAATATGCATTTTCTGATTACTATTAAGTTTGAGCATCTGTTCCTGTACATGTTAGATATTTCTCCCTTGTAAATATCTCTACATATCTTTTGTTCGTTTTTCTATCTGCTCTTCCAGCATATACATGGAACCATTTATGGTCTATCTATTCTGTTCCATTAGTTTACTTGTCTATACCTGAACTAGTCCCACACTGTTTTTATTTCTATGACATTGCACTGTTCCTTAACGGTTACACCTCCTCACTTTGTTCCTTATTTTCAAAATTAACTTTTCATGAACTTTTATTCTTCCACATATTTTTAGAATGGTTTCTCGTATTCATCAAAAATATGGTGGAAATTTCTTGTGAGTCAATAGGAAATAATTTTCGATTTATTTTTGAAAAACATAGAATTTTCTATTTTTCTATAAATTTATATATTTCATCTGGGCTATATTATTTATTTGAAAATTAAATTTCAAATAAATATTATCTATTTGAAAATTAAATTTCAAATAAATTTCAAATTAAATTTTAGACATCTGTTTTGTTGAGTTATTTTATCTTTTCACTATTTTTTATTGGCATTTTCTTTTTATATAGGTTAGACTTACAAGAAATTTATGTATCTTATTAATCCTTTCAAAGAATGATTTATTAAGAGCTTTATAATTTTTCTTCTAAGCACTGCTCTAGCTCTGTCTCACACAGTTTGACATGTATTTCTTTGTTATTTGATTCTAAATTTTTCATTGTTCCCCTAATAATTGTTTCTTTAACTCAAAGTTCCACAATATTGTGTCTTTTTCCTGCTTTGTTTAGTTTTCAGACTTGTGGGATTTTATTAACCACCGTTTTGCTATGAATTCTAATTTTATTTCATTGTAGTTAGAAAATATAATCTGTATAATGTTAATTCCTTAAATTTTATTGATGAGTCTTTTGTGGCTTTGCTTATGGTCAGTTCTTTGTGATTGTTCCATGTGTCCACAAACACAAAAAAATGTATCAATGCCTATATATTGAATAGATCTATTAGCTCAAACTCAATGTATTATTCAAATATTTTGTCTTCACACAAAAACTGCTACAACTGATAAATGAATTCAGCAAGGTAGCAGGATACAAAATTAACATACAGAAATTGGTTGCATTTCTTTAACAATGAAACATCAGAAAGGGAATGTAAAAAAACAATACCTTTTAAAATCAGCTCCCAGCCCACACCTGTCCTGCTGGGTGAGCAGACAAGCATCTCAGGCTGGTGAGTGCTGGTCAGCACCCATCCTCTGTGTGAGAGTCTCTGCACTTTGCCCTCTGCACCCCTGTTACTGCTCTCTCCTCTGTGGCTCTGAAGCTTCCCCCCAACCTGTCCTCGCCAGTGAAGGGGCTTGCTAGTGTGTGGAAACTTTTCCTCCTTCACAGCTCCCTCCCGGAGGCTCAGGTCCTGCCCTTATTCTTTTGTGTCTGATTTTTCTTCTTTCTTTTGCTCTACGCAGGTACATGGGGAGTTTCTTGCCTTTGGGGAAGTCCGAGGTCTTCTGCCAGCATTAACTAGGCGTTCTGTAGGAGTTGTTCCACATGTAGATGTATTTTTGATGTATTTGTGGGGAAGAACGTGATCTCCCCGTCCTACTCCTCTGCCATCTTGAAGATCTCTTCTGTCTTTAATTATACTTCATCTGATTGCTTATCCATTTCTAAGAGAACTTTGTTGAAACCCTACCTATAATTATTGATTTACCTCTTTCTCCTAGTAGTTATGCTTATGTGTTTTAAGGATATGTTAATGACTTTATGCATCCTTATCCTTTTAGCCATTATTTAATGACTCTTTTTCATAACTTTTTAATCTTTGACTTTTACTTTGTCTGACACAAAATTGTTGCTCATATTTTTGTGATATGCGGTTTTCAGTCTATTTATTCCAATGTTCTGTAACCTGTCGCTTTAAGCATATATTATAACTGCTGGTCCTTTATTTTTTCTAACCTGAAACACTCTGTTTCAAACCATTATTTGTATTTGGCATTATGACCATTATACCAGAACTTACTTCTACCATATTATTTAAAATTTTCTATTTAACTATAATGTTTTCTCCTTTTCTACCTTCCTGTGGAGGGATAAAATTTTCTTCTACTTGTTTGAAGATTAATCTCTTAAACTTCATACCTCTATCTTACCCTCAAGGAAGACAAGTGATTTTGCACACTTAGTCTCTCCCTACCCCAATTCCCTCTGTCTTATTGATAGTTCTGGAATGTCATGAATATACTTTATGGTTTCTGTTAATCTTCATTAAATTACTATATTTTTAATAAATTTATTTATTTTTGGCTGCATTGGGTCTTCATTGCTGCATGCGGGCTTTCTCTAGTTGCAGCGAGCATGGGCTACCCCTTGTTGCGGTGTGTGGGCTACTCATTGCAGTGGCTTCTTTTGTTGCAGAGCACAGGCTCTGGGCATGTGGGCTTCAGTAGTTGTGGCACACAGGCTCAGTAGTTCTGGTTCGTGGGCTCTAGAGCACAGGCTCAGCAGTTGTGGCGCACGGGCTTAGTTGCTCTTCACGTGGTATCTTCCTGGAGCAGAGCTTGAACGCGTGTCCCCTGCATTGGCAGGTGGATTCTTAACCACTGCGCCACCAGAGAAGTCCCTTCACTAAATTATTTATCCATCTTCTCTTTCCCATTTATTGCCCCGATTCTTCCTGGATTAATTTCTCTCTCAGCTGTTATACTTCTTACAAAAATGCTTTCATCTTTGCACAGAAGATCTTCTGAGGCTTATGCATTTGAAAATATCTTTATAGCAATTCAAATTTAAATTATTATTACTGGATATAAAGTTCTAAGTTCAAAGTTTTCTTTATCAGCACCTAGGAAACATTACTTCATTATCTTCCTCTTTCCTGTGTCTCTCTTCCAACGTTTGTGTCAGTGTTATTCTGTTTTCTTTATAAATGTTTTGCTCTTTCTCTCTACAAGCTTTAAGAATGTTCTCTTTTATGTTTTCAAATTCCATGATAATCTGTTTATACGAGATATTTCTTTTTCTACCCTGTTTGATTCTGGGAATGTTTGGCTCTTCATTTTTTACATTTTTGCTATATAATATATAGAGCTTCATACTTCCTCTTTCATCACAATGTTTGTTAAGTTTTTATCTCTATTATATTTCATACCAATTATTTCCTATAAAACTTCTTATTTCTCTTTTATCTCTTGGAGGAAATTTATTATGTTTATTTCAAACTTTTGTTCAGTCTGTATCATTAATCCTGCTCATCTAGCATAAATCATTGTTTTACTATCTCCTTTATAAAGTGGGTGTGTTCCTCACACGTCTGGTTATTATTATTCCTGAGAACCCATTCTCCTTGGCGGTATCAGCCACTCAAGTTAGCAGAGGGGTGGGGAGCAAAGCATAGGTCCTGCTTATCCAGAGTGGGGACTTCAAGTGTCCAGGGAGGAGAAATGGTTTTCTCCTCAGAGAAACTTCCTATTCTTTTATCCATTCACTGATCTTCCCCCAAACTTTAATGTCCTTACCATAGTGTGGCAGGAGGTAGAGGAAGGGGTGAGATCAGGAGGTTCAGGGGCTGGATATCCACATTCCCTAGTCAGGCCTCTGGAACTCTCCTGATGTTCCTCCTACAACTCGGGGCAGCTGTGGCTTTTCTACTCCAAACTGCAACGCTCCAAGGAATGATCTGCCCAAAGCCACGTGCAGGTGTTGAAAGGGGACCACTTCAAAGGCTTCCCCAGTGCATCCCATGACCGTGGTGACCTCTCCACCCCAGGCTGCCTTTCTTACTCACCTACTGGTCACAACTACCTTCTGTCTCCCTATTTCATCTTCAGTTCTTCGGATATACATCCTTTCCTCTCGCTTTGAAATTATCCTCTGATGTTGGGTAGAAAGATGGAGCCTCCAGTCTAGTTGGCCATCATAGTATGGTCCCTACTCACCCCCAACACTTTTTTTTTTTTTTTTTTTTTTGCGGTACTTGGTCCTCCCACTGCCACGGACTCTCCCGTTGTGGAGCACAGGCTCCGGACGCGCAGGCTCAGTGGCCATGGCTCACGGGCCCAGCCGCTCCGCGGCATGTGGGATCTTCCCGGACCGGGGCACGAACCCGCGTCCCCTGCATCGGCAGGCGGACTCTCAACCACTGCGCCACCAGGGAAGCCCACCCCCAACACTTTTTCCACCCTCATTCTTTACCATCCCTCCCTCCTCTCCCCCCAAAGATGGCACAGCTACACAGAGGCATACTTCAGGACCGTGCTCTCCATCCAGAAAAACATGGTGGGACAAAGAGAGGAGGTAGAACAAGGAAGATGTACACCCAGGAAGGAAGCTCCCCCTATAGCTCACTGACTCCTGTCTTGCAAGTTTCTACCTGGAGATTTATTTTGATTATGATTCTTAATCCCAGCTACACATTATAATCATCTGTTGGTTCAAAAGCTTCCCAGGTGATTCGAATGTGCGGCAGAGGTTGAGAGTCACGTGCCTTAGAGCAATCTACATAGACCCTATCTTAACCCTTGGAATGCTGGACAGAGAGGAGCCTTAGCAATTCCACATTACCTCCAACTGTTACAGACAGTATGCCGCCATTAGCAATGTTACAGGTTTGGGAGTCTGAGAGGAACCAGATAAGGCTGAGAAGAGGTATCCAGGGAAAAAGTATACAAATGCAAACTTCAAGAGACAGCTGTTTACCAAAGTCACTTTGGTAAGAACACCACATGGTAGGAAAGTTATAAGCAGGTGGAAAATCCCAGTGATGTAAGAGGACATCCTTAATTAAAAATTAAAAAAAGCTGCCTTTGGGATGGGGAACATCACTAGAGAACTGAATTAGCAGGTAATAGATTTACTCTCTATGGCAAGCAAAAACACGCAGTCATAACAAATGCGTCATTCTTAATCAGGAAGAAAGATACTCATCTTTTGGGCTCCTTAATTTTTATATTGATAAAAATTTTACTTTAATTATAAAAATGATTTATAATTAATAATATTAATTATAAAAATTAATGACTTATAATTAACATAATTATCAGTATAATTTATAATTCTATAAAGTGTTTAAAGTATTATTACATTAGGGATGTCTGGTTTTTGTTTTTGATCTACAGAGAATCCACGTGGCAGTTTGGTCTATCATATGAGGACTGCTCTATGAGGACATGTCCTTTACCTAACATCAAAATGGACTGCCTAACACTGCTTCAAAGAATGTGGAGTGTGAAAGTAACACTGAAGTTTCTTAGAATATTGGCCTCAGTGGCTGGGAAGGAATCAGCCTGAACAAAAGTAATTGGTTGCCTTCTAGATCGAGAAATTCATTTTGAGCTCTTGAGTCAGTAAATATTTATTTTAGGCTTGTAGCACATGAGGCTCTATCTTAGGAACTACATGCTGGGCATTAAGCAACTTAAAGTCCCTACTGTTTCTTCCCACATCAATATGCGTGTGCTGGTAGACTTTTTGATTTTATTGAATTAACGCAGGCTTTTAGGTGAATATTCTGTTAATTCAAAGTTCAAATTTCCTGTCAAGGATCTTCCTGTCCTCTCAAAGAATCCTCTCTCCCCTCCTCTTTCCCACAATGATGTCTGGGTTCAAAAGGTTGAGCTTTGGAGAAAAGGGACTCTCCTCCTTCCCTGCTAGTCCCCACCGGCCTCTGGTTGAGGTGTAATTAATCTCTCCTGACCTTTCCATGGAGGCCTGGATGGATCTCTGCCTAACCTTCTACAGCTGGTGGAATTAGGGGTGTGTCCTCTCCGTATAGTGAGGGAATTCCAGCCTCCTGGCTGACACACTCTGTCTCCACTGTGGCTCTCTTTGGCACTCAGATGCTCGGAGCCCCAGGCTCATCCTCCATCTGATCCTTGGCTTCAGTTGCCCATGTCCCCAGCCACTGCCATCAGGTCACCTCCCTAGAGCATGCTACAGCTGCTTTTTTCAACAAAAAACTCTTACTGATATATATGTGCCTGCTCTAGATTCCAAGGCCATCACTCTGACCTAACATTACAGCACCCGTGAACACGTTAAAAGATGGAATTTTAAAAAGGAAATTCAAAATCCACTTTGCCTTTACTCTCAACACTAATACCTCACATACTAACACCTTTCTTAGAGCACTTTCATTTTCAATAGTATCTTCTCTTGAACCGAAATATACAATTGATTTGGCGTTTGTCACAATATGAGTTGGACAGGCAAGAAACTCTTGATTTTTAAAAGAGGAAACTGAGATAAAGCCTGATCAAGGTTATTGGCCAAAGTCACACAGCCCCCAAGTCGGAACTAAGACTAGAGCCCAGGACTCAGCTTCTCATCTGATCCTTGCTCATTCCCCAATGCTTCCTTCCATCACACCTGGAGACAGATGTTTTTGTACAGCGTTACTGTGAGTGCCACGTACAACAAACAGAAACAAGCCTTTAAATAAACTTACCAGAATATTGGAACAGAATTATTTAATTAGTGAGATGCATACTTTGCATCTCTTTACTTGGAATTCAATTCTAATGAAAAATTGCCTAAACTGGCCTGCAGAATCAAATTAGTTATATGTATTTTCAATCAATGAACTCAATTTACTTAGAAATTCTAGGGGAAAAAAAACAGGCAAATGATGTCTGGAATGATTATCTGGCATTGAGAAAGTACAGCACTGCACTAGTCTAAATATCTCACCATATACCTATGGACAAGTACTGTCTATAATAATCAAGCTTAGAAAGGAGTAAACTATATAGTAGTAATCATTTCATGATGTATGTAAGTCAAGTCAGTATGCTGTATATCTTAAAGTCATACAGTGCTATATGTCAATTATGCCTCAATAAAACTGGAAGAAAGAAAGATCTCCAAAGCGCAACAGGAGTAAATTAATTCTTCCATAATGGCACCCATAGTGAAAGAAAAATCTACACACTTACTTTAAAGCTACACTCTGTGTAATTTAAACTCCTTCTTTCAGAAAGAAATTCTACCAGAGTTAACGCTCCCTTTTTATTTTACATTATCTCCCCGCTGACTTCTGTTTCATTATGTTCTATTCTGCATCTCAGCTAGAAGAAAAGAAGGGAAGGTTATTACAGTCTTCTTTCTGAACAATCAATAGATACCTTTTATTTTCTAATCTCTGTCCACTCACAGCAATGTGCTTTTTGTTGCTAATAAAGCAATAAAAGGTATCCGAGTGCAGCAGGGAGAAATGTCACCTTCTCACATAGAAAAACAATTTGCTTTGGCTGTACATAGCAACTTTCTGACCCCAAACATGGCTTGATAGAATTATTCGCTGGAGTAATTCTCCCAAATTAATGGCACAACTAAAAAGTTACCAATGGCTTAGTTTACACAGGAGAAGGAGGAATAATTCAGGTTGGCCGTGCGTATCTAGAATACGGACGAGGAAGATGTGGGATGGTGGGAAGAATTAAGGGAGCAGTCTATAGTGGGCACAATGCCATACTGGATTCCCGTTTTTTACCTAATTTGGTCTCTTATAATTTGTGAGGCTTAAAGAAGACACATAGCTGCCTTGTCCTGAGCTCCCTCATTTGTAAAGGAAGTGCCTCATCCAGAGGCTTCTCTGATCCTGTCCCTAGGCCCTGCTGCTCTCCATCCCATAAGCCTGGGGCTAGGTTCTGGCATGGGTGGCCAGGAAAAATCCTCACCCCAGGCAGCAGAGATGTAAGTTTCATCATGCCAGCGCTCCCAAACTCATCCTCAAGACCATGACTCTACAGCTATTTTTCCCCACAGTACTCTAGCCACCATCCTGCCTGGCCGTCTGCAGTGGTCTCCTAACTGGGACCTCTGCACTTATTCTCTTTCTCTTCCACCTATTTGCACATAAAGCCAGGGTAATCTTTTTAAAAGACACATGTTATTATGTCTCTCCCTTATTAAAATTCCTTCAACTTTTTCCCTTCCTGTAGACAAAACAATGTGCCTGTGAGACTGCATGATTTGCCCCTGCCTACCTACCATCCATCCTGATATAGTGCTACAGTCGGACTGGCTTTCTTTTTGTTCTCACAAATAAACCTTCCTCTTTTCTTTCTCAAGAATCTCCACTGCCTGTTCTCTCTTCCCTACTTGTTATCTGTCTCCCTGGCTGGAACATAAGCTTCCTGATGGCAGGATCTGCTATATCCACCAGCTCCTTCCACAGTGTTTTAAACATGGTAAGTATCAGTAAACTCTTCTGGATAAACCATTAATGAAGTTACCTTGGCTGTTATCTAGTTTTAGTCTTGTGGCCAAATTCTGATGAATATGTTTTCCTTGTGGCTAAGTTTCTGTCTTGACAGCTTTCCTAGTTCACCACTTACATTCATCATCACATTTCTCTGCTCTTTCATATAAAAAGAAAGATTTGATAAAATTAAAGAACTATTTTTACAATGCAGAAGATTCATTTCACAACAGGACTTACAACAGAGTTCTAGAGTAATTTAAGTACTTGATTTAAATTATTTGATTTTCCAAAATTCAATTTACACAGTATCCTTTGGAAACAAATCATTGCATGTTTGAACTAGAAGCAATCTTATAATTCACCTGTGTACCCAGATATCAAATGAAGGAATCAATACCCAGAGAGGTCTGCTGACTTGGTGGTTTGCCTAAGGTAGCCCTGGGTTATGACCTGTGGACAATCTACTAAGAAAAGGCAATACTGTGTTTAGAAGAAAATTCAGAGATGCTATATTTAATGAGCATGCTTCAACCATAAATTTCTCTTAAAAATAATTTATTAGAGTTGGCATACACCAGCACAACCGGTGGAGTTCATATAAATGGCCAGCATTGAATAGATGCTCATTAAACATTTATTTAGTGAGTTACTGAATGATAAAAGGAAATGAAAAGTTGGGAGCTGAAGGGGAAGCATTAGTCTGCAGAATTTCCTGGAGTTTCCCCAAATCAGTTACACTTAAGTATAACATGCTAAGATTGGTGGAAGCAAGACAGCTGCCAAGTTTTTAGAAATTTCAAGAGGGGAATGACTGCTATCAACGTTGCAGACTCATCATTTTTAATATAAAACTTGGAAAAAACCTTTTTCCTTCCTTTATTAAGCATTAAGCTAAATTAGTTAATTTTTCATGCCAAAAAGAAAGTGTTTTAGAAGACATGCCACTAAAAGAAACATAATCAACTTTTTCTCTAAGTAATTATGAAAATGTCCCCCAAAGTCACTATTTATTGTAGTGTTCTAACTAGAAAGCTCGTTGTCTACACCAATCCTACCCCCCTTCAAGTCTCATCTTACAACTGTTTCTTGGCCCAAGCCTTTACTTATAATTCATATAAACATAATTGTTATTTTTATTAATACTGTGGTACCCATTACCTCCATTTTATACATAAAAAGTGCTTATTACCCATCCCTCACATTTTAGAAGTCACCTGTCTTGTAAAGTATTATTCCCTACTTGTATGAGGTGTATATGCCTTGCTTCTCTTAACTGCAAGAGAAATTTTTTCAACACAGGACACTACACTGTCTTTCATAGTCTCCACAATGTCAAGCACAGTGGACCTAATGAAAGATTGATGAATCCAATGAAATAAATGACAACATAACAGGAAGGGTGATACTCTATATGTGGGAATGACACAGCTGGAACAATTTTAGAGAGGAAGTATTCATGAGACTAATGGCCATTCATAGGACATGACGAGAATTATGATGTATGGATTAACATGTTTTCCAAGACGAGATGTGCATGTGTTCTTATCACACAAAACCAAAATGGTCAGTGAATAATACGAAGCTTCCTCTTCAGATTTATGCCAGAATAAACTATAAATACGCAGTCTTCCTTCACAGGCATACTGTGATTTGGGCTATCTATTACTGTATAAAACTAATTGCTTTAAACAACTATTTTATTTCACTCATAATCTTGTGGGCTAGGAGTACTGGAAAGGTTAAGTGAGATAGCCTGTCTCCAGTCCACCTGCTGTTGCCTGCAACAGCTGGAGCTGGAGGTGATCTCGGAGAGGCAGCAGTGAATGGGGGCATGAAGCGAGATCTTAATTCCCTTTCCAGGAATTGAACCTGGGTAGCCTGGATGAAAACCAGGAATCCTGGCCACCACACCCCCTGGCTCTTGCCCCCAGTGAAAAATGCATTTCTCACGGAGGCAAAACTGCAAAAACAGGTACAAAGTTTATTATTAGAGACATAGCACAACAACAAGTGGGAGAGCACACAGAGAAACAGTTCGCTTAGAAGCAACATAGAGCCGCACATCCGGAGAGAAAGGGTGTGGGCGTCCTCCCTAATGGGGAGGAGTGCGGTAAAGGGGCGGTTAAGTCATTTACATAGGGCAGTTCTTCCGGGTCTTTGTTTACCTTGGGCCAATTATCTGGTTTCTTTTTCCACACCTGACCTTCCCTAGGACCCTCCCCGACATGCGTGTGCAACTTTTTTCCACGATGGATTACAGCCCAGAAGCCTATGGGACGGCCTAAGCATCACATATTATGGGATGGTGCCCCTCCCTTATGACCCCCAAGGAGCCTTTCTGTGCATGTGCAGTATTTCCCTTGCCCCAAGGATGGGAAATGTATGACCTCTTGATCTTTTAACAGGGTTTAGTCCCGCTCTGTCCCTGCAATAAAAATGTCCAATGTCCAGATATTTTACCCTATTTCTGTTGCTGGTTTTTATATAGAGGTTCAGATCTCGAAATACACACAGGAGTCCGGTCATAAATATGTTCCTGAAACCCATTTGTCTCTTGCTTCAGGAAAAGTAAACAGGGGGTTGGTAATGAATGTCTGGCCTGGAGCCCATCTTATTCTCGCCCCAGGGAGTGTGAACAGGAGGCCACTTGTAAACGTCTAGCCCGGAGCCCATCTGTCTCCTGCCACGTACAAGATGGTTTCTTCCTTCACATGGTTGGTGCCTTGGTGCCCCTCAGCCTCTCACCCTCTCCACATGGCATCTCATCCTCTAGGGCCTCCTCATGTGCTCTGGGCTTCTCACCACATGGTGGTCCCTAAGCAGTCATATGTCTTATAGATTAGCAGGCCTCCAGGAGGGTTCCAAGAAAGAAGAAGGGGAAACTGTCAGTCTCTGGAGGTCTGGGCCTGAAATTTAACAGCATCATTTCTGCTGTATTCTTTGGTCAAAACAGTCATGGAGCCCTTCTAGATTCAAGGAAAAGGGACATATACACCCTTCTCAATGGAAGGAAAATAATAGAATTACACCCTTTTTAAATCTGCCATATGAGTTTACCATCTTTCTATAAAACTAAGCTTCTGTGTGGACACTGTCAACTTGATTTATCTTGGACACATGAGCTCTGGACACATTCTGAACTTCTGCCCAAATGAACACTCATATTCTGCCTCAACAATTTCCCTGGACTAACACGTAAAGCTTTCTTGAATTGCTTTGGAGGAGGTGAGACAAAGAGGTGCCTCTTCTGCACTGTCCCAGCCTACGCTCTACATATCAGTCATTCTCTTTTGTAGTCCAGATTCATAAGCTGGAAGCCACAGTCCTTCAGGGATGGACG
Source organism: Phocoena phocoena (assembly GCF_963924675.1). Classification (NCBI taxonomy): domain Eukaryota; kingdom Metazoa; phylum Chordata; class Mammalia; order Artiodactyla; family Phocoenidae; genus Phocoena; species Phocoena phocoena. Next base: position 52,920,289 of record NC_089229.1, read on the forward strand.
TCACAGGTCCAGAATCCCCTGAAATTGTAACAAAACTTTGTGTACATGCCTTTTCCAAGGAAAGACCTATTGGCTTCATCAACTTCTTGGAACATTTTTCATTTCCAAAAAAGATTAAGAACCACTCTGCTAGGAGACTTTATGCTCATTTTTCCCTTTTGAACTTTCTGTTTTTGAAATATATTCAATTCAAGATGGCAGGCTGTGTTTGAAATCCTCTGGCAAGGCCAGCTCTCTGGTTATGGCTCAGGTGTGTGTTATGTATGCTAGATGTGAAGAGAAGGTCATCACCACTGATGACCAGTGGTGAGATTCTCACCCTCAAACTTTAAATGAAAGATTCAACAGTAGAGCATTCAACATTCAATACAGGTGCTGAGTACTTCTTTCTAGAGACATTTATGGGCTATTACCAAGACAAAAATCTTCATAATGTAGGAATTTCTTTCATTCAATTTAATTAGCTAGCATGATCCCACAAGCCACGTGATGTGGCAAAAAAAAAAAATTACTGTAAATAATTTTGTAAAAAAAGGTGGAGTCAGTATCCCTTTCCTCCTTTCCTCTCCTCATTTATGCAAAGAAAGGCCTGGATAGAATTCAGCCATCCATTGCAAATCTGAGATCAATAGGTAGGTTTTAATATGTGAGGTGAACACCTGTTGTGTTTGCCAGCTTAGTATCCTCTCCCTCTTTTCTGGAAATGGCTACACTATTTTTTAGGAGGGATCCATTTCATGCCGTTCACATAAGGCTGTTTTCACCCATTTACAGATGTAACCAGGCCAAGCCAATCACAGAATCCCATTTTGCTGTTTGCTATGATTACCCCAAGGATGGGCATATGGTCCAGCCTGAACAGAATTCTCCCTGGGAAATTTCTATTAGGTCTACTGAGAAATATACTCTCTTTTCACTGGGGTTAGGGAAATGAATCTCGGACTGCTAAGAAGCATCTTGACCAAAACATGAAGAAAGCCTAAAAAATTAAGAGCGATTTAGGTCTGATGACAGTGTATACCCCTTGGATGCAGCCTTGCATGAAGCTTTGTGCCTCTGCACTCATTTTTTTGCTAAAGCAAGGTAGTGCTGAGTTTCTGCCCTTGGACAGATGAATACTTATTAATACAATGAGAACTCTTCCCCCCACTTTCATAACTGAATTGGCATTTGTCTAATGAGATTTAAACTTGGTATAAACTTTCTTTACACTTGCCTAAAACACAAAACCTTCCTGATGATTTGTTTTATAATAAGACTCCAAGAAAAAAAATGTAATGCCGTAATATCATAAAATACAACAAGTAGAAGAGAACTTGGAGGTCATATTAATTGTTGGTAATTACTTTGGGAAGAAAGGGAAAAAGATTTTTGCTCACTGGCTATGAGCTAGACTGACTATATCCTCCCCATCTTGTTTCCCTTCCTTAGCACAAAGGAATACCTCATTTCCCAGCCTCCCTTACAATGATGTTACAACTCTGAGACTGATTCTAGAATGTAGTCAAAAGTCACGCATGCCACTTGCAGATCGGTCCCCTAAAATTTCTCTTGAAATCCTTAGCTTATTATCCTGCCTTCCCAACCTCCTACCCACTTGCGAATTAGTCTGGAAATAGAATATTCCAAGGAATCCCTTGATAGAAGAAGCCTGGACCTATGTATCACTGCTTGGAATAAAGCTACCCAATTTGCATTGGACTTTGAATGAGCAAGAAATAAATTTTTGTGTGAAGCCACTGAGATAGGGATTTTGTGTTATCAGAGGACATGGCCCATTCTAACCTAACTAATACACTGGTTAGTTATAGAAGTCGTTTCTATTGTGGGGAATTTGGATAAGGCGAAAAACAGAAAGGAAACTTTAAAGAATAAGATTCCGTACAGGTTTAGATGATGTACATAATGATAATGGGGTGTAGACAAAAGAGAGAGAAGAAAGTTTTCATGGGCAAAGCTTGAGGGCTTGTTGAATAAAAGTTTCAAGAGTATCTGAGTAAGTGATAATTTGGGAGAAGGGGAAATGTTCTTATAGAGTTTGAATTAGGCCCTTTATTCTTTAAGTTACAGAGGAAAAATTAGAATTTCTATGTAACTAATTTTGACTGATAGACTGAGCTTCTATGCATGGGAAGAGAATCTCATGCATAGAATGAGCCATGTAAGGTGCCAGTTTACATATACTGAGGTATTTGCCTATGTCTCTTCAATGTATTATTTTTGTGATTAAAAATATAGATTTTTTAATGACACTATTTTGATTTTCTTACTCTCCAGCCCCTCTTTCCCTCTGAAAGAAGCACTTGTTATGAGTAGCCAACCCAAATATCTAGGAGACTATCTGCATAGACAAGTGCCAACCATCCACCTTGCATTCTCTCAAGTAATTTCAAGAAAGAATATAAATCCCTGACTAGGCAGGGACTTACTGTTTTACGTGCTGATTTAATGCCCACTAAAAAATCATGCACCTCTCAAATGTTAATAGCACACCAAAAAATGTACTTGTGCTGATGGTGGGCATTTTAAACACCTGATGCCCATTCTACTTACTAAAATATGTAAGAATAAACTTTACAAATATATTAATAAACTGTTTAATCTTAAAAAAAGAAAATATAAAAAGCAGAATTATGGACCTGGCTTCATTTTATGTCATTTACAAATCGAAACATCCATAGTACCCAGAGTTCAAGCATGCCAGTAAGGGGAGATACTATTCTTGAGCTCAGAAAGGGGAGCACAGAGATGCTTGATAATAGACATCAATGCTGCTTCACAATATATGTGGCTCTCTTCCCTTCTCTGGGCACACAGCAATCTTTCACTTCCCAGCCTTCTTAGGACAGGCATGGCCAACCATGTGGCTAGCTCCAGTTGATAAAGTATCAGTGAAAGGGATGTGTATCACCTCTGGGCAAAATTAAGACCTTGTGCATGATTCTGCATCTTCCCTTCTCTCTGCTGCAGCCACTGGTGACACTGCAGAGGATAGAGCCCCCCATCAGCTGGATCCCTCAATAAGGAGCACATGGAGTAAAGCCCCAACTATCCATAATGGACAGTAGTATGAGTAAGCAATAAATCTTGATTGTTTTAAGACCCTAGAATTTGGAGGTTGTTTGTTGCTTTAACATAACCTGACTTATCCTGACTGATGCGTGCACCAAATATGGTGTTGGGAAGAGTGATGACCCCAATTTAAAGTAGGAAACTAGAAGGACATTCTGTTATTGAAAACACTTTGCTGTGCCTGGTATATTACTCGGTCTTTCTAAAATTATTATGTGTTTTGTATTAGCATCCCTATTTTACAAAGAGGTTAAGGTCTTATTAAGAAACCATGCAGCTAGAAACAGGATTCAAGTAAGATCTCTTTGCATAAAAGTCTAGGTATAATTAGCTAACTGATTGGTGATGCCAAGAGACAAGTTATGAAAAAGTTCAAACCTTTTAGACATCCAGGAGTTCTAAAATGGGAAGGCTGCTCAGATTGAGCTAAAACTCCATTTCTTAAAAAAAATTTCTCTGTTGACATCTATTGATGCCAAGGAGGCATCTAGAATTGAAATCAGCTAGTCAGGAAGCAACACAGTAAATGAAATAATTCCAAGAGGAAAAGTTAAAAAAAAGAAAGTTTCAATAGGTATTTCAAAATAAAATCTTCCCCTTCCTTCATAACAACCACTTCAAATTCTTCCCCAAGTTAAGGCAGCAATCTAACAAGATCCACAGATTTGAAGACAAGGGGACAGGAATAAGCAACACTTGACGAGGACATTCAGTCATGCCAACCTTTTGTTGAAATCCTGTAGCAGCAAATCAATTCACCTACTGAGTAATCATTAGACATTAGCTGAGCATTCACTAACTGTTACTATGAAAAAAGGACTGACATTAAAAGACAATGCTGACTAGACTTTTTTTTCTTTTTTTTTTTTTGCGGTACACGGGCCTCTCACTGCTGTGGCCTCTCCCGTTGCGGAGCACAGGCTCCGGACGCGCAGGCTCAGCGGCCATGGCTCAGCGGCCATGGCTCACGGGCCCAGCCGCTCCGCGGCATGTGGGATCTTCCCGGACCGGGGTTACGAACCCGCGTCCCCTGCATCGGCAGGTGGACTCTCAACCACTGCGCCACCAGAGAAGCCCCTGACTAGACTTTTAAAAAACAAACAGGGGAGAGAAAAAAAATTTTAATAATGATAGTACAATAAGAAATTAGACTTTCCAATGTTTGATTAATACCAGATGGAATATAGAGAGACATGATGTAAGATAGTTTATATTGTACATATTAGTTCTCTATTGCAAGGACCTAGACAGAAGGAATGAAGCCAAAATATTCACAGGGGACCATTATAACCAAATAAGCGTACAGCTGAATTTTAAGAAACAGCACTGGAAGCACTAGGAGAGAAGGATATGAAAGAAGTAAAAGCTGTTCTGGCAAAGGGAAAATTCAGAAGCTTTAGGATCTTCTATTTTAAGTTCATATTACAGTGGGGGTGAAATTGATGCCCTTGTACACTTGCTTCATTTGATCAGAACAGTGTGGTTTTTTAATTTAAATCTGAATGATGTTAAGGAAGACACAGACTTACTTAACTAAATACAATTTCCCTCACTTCCTACTGTTCTGTACCTTGAATAAATGTTACATGTCTGGACTCTGAAGGCATTTCCCTGCTTTACAAAAAATTAAAAATACATTTTATTAAAACTGAATCTTTAATCAGAATGTTACCATCAGAATGGTAGCTATGGGGTACAGGGTGTTTGGGTGAAGCAGAAGAAAGAGGAGAAAGGGAAACAAAATGAATAGCAAGAGATGAGTAAGTATATCTTTACGCAGGTATGTCCGGTGCTTCAGATTTATTAAAACCTCCCAAAATAAAGAACTCTCATAATGTTGTATGTTTATTTAAATGCTTCAGAAAAGACTATGTTGAGAACTTCAAATGTCAGGGGGAAAGTGGAATATAGGTTTTCTTTTAATGTTGGGTTGCTTTTAATTAAATCTTCTAAAAGCCTGCTGTTCTCCCTCTTTTAGTACAGAATGTCTATGGCCTCTACCACCACTAGGTCAGAAAAGGCAAAAAGCAAGTGAGACACTTGCTTTTCAAATCCCAACAGACCACATGGAGAAGCCACGCATAGAACAACCAAGAGCTCCATCTGAGGTCCCATCTGAAGTGCATCATCAACCCCAACTATGTGAGTGAGTGAGTCTTTTGACGATTCCAGTCCCAGCCTTAGAGTCTTCTCAGCTGAGATCTCAGACATTGTGGAAGAAAGATAAGCCATGCCCACTTTTCCTCTCTGAATTCCTGACCCACAGACTCTGAGAGCAAAATTAAATGGCTGCCAACTTACACCATGAAATTAGATGGCTTGTTATGCATTCATTGTAACTGGAACCCACATTTGCACTAAGTTTAATATGTAATTTGCAAGGGGCAAGCACTCACTGTCCCAGGAATTCTTTTAAACCGGTGGGTATTCTAGAAAATCTAAATAAGGGATTTAAAAATAATAATAATTTTGCATCAATATTTAAAGGGATATGTACAGATATCTAAGGTATCTAACAGGAGATCTAAAGGGGAGCTGGGGGGCAGACCTCTCCAGCCTTCCTGTTACTGTCACTTTCATCACCCTGCTTCCTGCCTGCATTTTTAGACAGAAACCAAAAATTAAAACTAGAGAAAGAAAAATCATTATTAAAAGAGTAAGATAAAAAGTAAAAGACACATAGGAAATAGTTAAATGTCAAAGGGCTAAAACGTTAAGAAGAATAAGCAGAAGATAATAGCAATAACACTAATGGCCAATAATAGATAAGAGGACTCAGAAAACAATGGAAAGAACAAGTTTTAGAATCAGCTATACCTGGGTTTAATTGTGCTCCATCATTTATAAGTTTCACAACACTAAATATGTCATTGAGTCTTAGTTTCCACAATTGCACGATGGAAATAATAATGTCTGCTTTTGCAGGGTGATTATGAGAATCAAAAGATGCTACATCTGTCAATGGCACTAACACAGTGTCTGGTACACAGCATCCTATAAATAACATTGGCTGCTATGATAACATACAAAACGTGAGACTTTTCCTCTGCAAGTACCTCCATAGAAAGGGGGAGTCCGAAGTGTTTACCTTGAGTCTCAGACTGCCTGACCATGTGTCAGTTCTAAATCTCAGTTAATAAGCTTATTAAAAATAAGACTGGTAATAACCCTTCATAGAAATACGTCACTTTGCATAAAACCTCACCTACTACCCAGGGCTGTTATGAGGATAAAATGTGGAAATGTGTGTGGAAAGTACTTTGTGAATTATGAAATGCTAAGTAAACATAAAGTGTTACTATTCTTCATTCCTAGTAGTCTTTAGACCAGTATTCATACAGCTTATTACTCTTCACAGTTTTTGTTTAATTTTCTTTTTAATAGAGAAGCTCTCACACAGAAAGAAAAGAATTTTGTGAGATAAAAAGTACAGGAATGGGGCTTCCCTGGTGGCGCAGTGGTTGAGAGTCCGCCTGCCGATGCAGGGGACACGGGTTCGTGCCCCGGTCTGGGAGGATCCCACATGCCGCGGAGCGGCTGGGCCCGTGAGCCATGGCCGCTGAGCCTGCGCGTCCGGAGCCTGTCCTCCGCAACGGGAGAGGCCACAACAGTGAGAGGCCCGCGTAACGCATAAAAAAAAAAAAAAAAAAAAAAAAAAAAAAAAAAAAAAAGTACAGGAATGGAGCCTGATGCATTGTCCTGTAAATGTAATTTATTTAAACAACTAGTGCTCTTAGCAGATTTCCCCTGGAGATGTCAAAGCATTTTTATAATGCTTTACTTCAGGGGGGCCTGAAGCATTTTACCTGCACCTTCAACAAATTAAAACTTTTATCAGAATATCTATTATTAATAAAATATTGTACTTGTTTCCCTTTAGTTCAACTTGTAATTGAATCTCACATAGGAGCAATAGCTACCAAAGCAGAAGTGTGCGTAATTTTTCTAAAACTGTCAATTATACTGGAAAAAACAGAATTCCAAAGCCCAGGGAAGCTATTGGGAGTCATGACAGATCTTCAAGCAAAATCAAAATATTCTATCTTTGGATAATACACTAATAACTGAAGGATATTTTGTATTAATCATTTCTACTTTGAACCTCTCAAAACAACGCTCACAGGGAAAAAAAATCACAAACTCATGGATAAAATTGTTAACGGACAGTGTTATCTCCTCAGTGTACATCATTTCAATCACAATTGACAGAAATTTTTAAAATCTGTATTACATTACAGCACACCACTTTGCTTGCCAGAGAACCAGTTATTTTAGGTATTTCTTAACTAAAAAGAATCAATTTAATAACTAAAAACTTTAATGTCAATAGGCTGAATGATATGCTGTCCAAATTTCTTCTAGCATCTGCTCTCTAGCAATGCGATGCTCCCGTTTAGAGTGTTGGGTAAGTTGGGAGGGAGGGGGTTCATCCTTCTGCTCAAGGTTTGTGTGAGATGGGCTGCAGCTGAGACTTGATTCCATTTAACAGGGTGTTTGCCTCTTTCCCAGAAATAGAATGCAGAACGCTCCCAGAGATGAGCTTCATCTGGAATACCTGCTGGGACGCTCAGATTTTGATCTAACCCATCGTTTCCTCAGAGAAACGATGCCCCTGCCTCCCTGCCATTTCCTGCCGTAACCCCTACAGATGCGAAGCAGAAAAGGCACAAGTTTGGTGGACAGATAAAGCCGTATTAGAGACATAGTCCCGTCACTTACTAGTTGTTTGATCTTGGGCAAGTCCTTTAACAACAACTGAGCCTCAGTTTTCTCATCTGTTAAAATGGGGATAATGATAATTACCTAAATATTTATGCATGAAGAGAGGGTGAAAAATGAGATATGTTTTTAAAGCACAGCAGACCACAGCATATTAGGTCTAGGTACTGAATAAGCACATTTCCTTTGTGTAAATATCTAACAAAGGGGCTTGTTTCCACTGTGAAAATAGACATCCCAAACTGTGTTCAATGGGATCATATGCCCATCTTAAATTTATTCTCACTTTAATTTTACTAAACCTTGGATCTTTTCAAACACAATTGATGCTGTTATATTCAAGTGAATCAGAGTTTAAATAGAACATGAATATCTCTAATTCTATATTTCAATCTCTTAAAGTCCAAGAATTTTATCATATAGCCCAGTGGTTTTTCAGTCAGAGGTGATTTTGCACCTTAAGGGGAACTTCACTAATGTCTGGAGACAACTTTCGTTGTCACAGCAGACGGAGTTCTTCTGACCTCTAGGCATGATGCCAAACATCCTACAATGCAAAAGACAGCTCCCCAAACAAAGAATTATTTGGCCCAAAGTATTAATAGTGCCAAGCTGAGAAAGTATGCGTTTTCATTTATTTACTCGACAAACAATTATTAAACAACCACGGCACGCCAGGCATTGTGCTGGTTGCCAAGATAAACTGATAAGGGAGAAATAGTTCCTGAATTCAGAGTCCGAGTAATTGGAAAGACAGTCAATTGAAAAAACAATTAAACACAGAATATGCAAATACGCTTTGATACATGAGAATAAAATGTCTCCACACTTCTAGAAAAACTATCATCTTATAGCATGGTAACAGATAACCACAGAAGTGGTTATTATAAACCCTTCCAATTAATCAATGACACTCAATATAGTCATGGAAACAAGTAAATCCAGAACAAGTTTTTAAGTCTATCTAACTTATCAGTGACAACTTACTTCAGTGAACATGCCTCTAAAAGCCAACCAGTCAGTGTCAGCCCATGTTTTGAAAGTCAGCAACCAGGGGAACTCAGGCCGGGGAGCTCACTTCTTCGGTTGACACCAACCCACTACTTCCTCTGTAGCCAACCAAAACACAACACATACTTCCAAATCTAACATCCATCAACTCTTACTTCTGTAACCAACTCAAAATATACCTCTGCATCCAGTCCAAACCTAACACCCAAAGCTGGAAAAACATTGGAACTCATGCCAAATCTTTAAGAAAAAGCAAAATATAGTACCATCAAAAATACACAAATAACTGGAAATCTTCTTCATATTAATAATTTCTCCTCTGAGCCTCCAGAAACACTTCTCATTGTGAAAAAAAAATCATGGAGTCATGACTAGGATTGTTAACAATGTTTTCTTCTAGGTTCAATATCTTTTTAACTCAAGACCCTTTGTTTTTTTTGTGGTACGCTGGCCTCTCACTGTCGTGGCCTCTCCCGTTGCGGAGCACAGGCTCCGGACGCGCAGGCGCAGCGGCCATGGCTCACGGGCCCAGCCGCTCCGCGGCACGTGGGATCCTCCCGGACCGGGGCACGAACCCGCGTCCCCTGCATCGGCAGGCGGACTCTCAACCACTGTGCCACCAGGGAAGCCCCAAGACCCTTTGATAAAAATGAAATACTCCCCACTACTACAACCTTTCCCTGGAAACCCCATTCTGATGTGTAATACTGCCTGGCACAATGCACCACACCTGAGGCTGGTTGAAAACTCCATTCTTGAAAGATTAGTCATCAACACATTATATAAAAATCAAATGGGGAAAAGGGACTTTGGATTGGTGGAGTCAGAGTTGTGAGACAGTTAAATGCATCTTCACAGAAAGTCCAGATGAAAAAACAGGGAGGGCCTCAGCCGAGGCAGAAGTACAAAGATTCAGAGTCAGCACTACTTGGTGATAAATTTCATCAAGGAATAAGGGATTGGGAGGACTAAAGGAATGGCCATCATGCTCATATGGGCCATCAGTTGATACCACTCACTGGGGGTGTCAAACATAGAAGGGAGAGAATGTTTGGTGGGGGAGAGATGATTAGTGTCAGATATGTGGAATTGGAGGGTTCTGCAGAACAAAACGGAGATGTAAACTGTAAAGGTAAATATTTAAGTATGATTCTAAGGAAAGAGTCTGAGCTAAAGATACAGATTGGGGAATTCTCACGTATAGCTTGTCATTGAAGCCCTAAGAATAAATGAGGTGGCCAGGAGACCACAAAGATGATCCTCTGCATTTGCGGTTAAAAAGCTGTGACATAAAGATGAACACCATGACAGAGCAGACAAGGATAGTAAAAGGTGCAGGACTTAAAGTGATGACAGAAATATGACTGGACAGGACCAGAGCACTTTTCATTTAATTATAGCTGACAAGGGACTTTGCCAATTCCCACGAAAAGAAGGACTGAAGTTAGTATAAAAACAAATACTAAATAATATTTTTAGGCAGCTTGTTTATCTAATTAAACCAAATCAATACATACTTAGTTTGTGTATAAACTGTGGTCTACCTCATTTCAAACTGGGAATTTCTTGTTGAGCAATAATTCTCTTGAGCATATTTACAAAATTCCATTCTATGTTTCTCCTCAGAAAAAACCCCAAAACAGAAACCGAAAACTGCTGAACCACTAAAAAATTTCACATGCTCTCCAAGGAGATTCTTTCAGTCTATTTAGGGGTCTTATCTAAGATATAGCCACTTGAGTGATGTTTCTGTGTCTTCTGTAAAATTTTGAAATGTAACATGTTCTGTAATCCATGTTTCTTATGCAATGCTAATTGTGACTAATTTATACTTATGCTTTTATCCAGGAAAGAATGTATCTCTGCACATTAAGAAATGTTAAGCCTACAAATATTTACAAGACATGATGGAGATTATAATAGCTACATTTTATTAACCACTTACTAGAGGATAACATGCATATCATGAAGATACAAGTAAAGAACTTAGGGCTTAAAGAGTTAAATACTTTGTTAAAGTTATAGAACTTGAAAATGGTGATGTTTTTACTACACTTTACACCATGTGACTACTTCAAGGATCATACTCCCAGCCTCTTATTAGCGATGTGTGTGTGACCTCGGGCAAGTAGCTTATCTATGTTTCAATTTTCTCATCTATACATTATTACTGTTACCGAAAGCTCGGCCTCTCTGTACCCTGGTGCTGAATCAAATCCTGGAGACAGAGTTTTGGGTGAAGTAGAAAAGGATAGCTTTATTGCTTTGCCAGGTAAAGGGAGACACACTGGGCTTCTGCCTTGAAAAACTATGTGTCTCAACCCCAGAGGATTTTTTTTCATTAGTTATCTATTTTATACATATTAGTATATATATGGCAATCCCAATCTCCCAGTTTATCCCACCCACTCACCCCCCGCTTTCCCCCTTTGGTGTCCATACGTTTGTTCTCTACATCTGTTTCTCTATTTCTGCCTTTCAAACTGTTCATCTGTACCATTTTTCTAGATTCCACATATATGTGTTAATATACAATATTTTTCTCTTTCTGACTTACTTCACTCTATATGACAGTCTCTAGGTCCATCCATGTCTCTACAAATGACCCAATTTCGTTCCTTTTTATGGATAATATTCCACTGTACATATGTACCACATCTTCTTTATCCACTCATCTGTCAATGGGCATTTAGGTTGCTTCCATGACCTGGCTATTGTAAATAGTGCTGCAATGAACATTGGGGTGCAAGTGTCTTTTTGAATTATGGTTTTCTCTGGGTATATGCCCAGTAGTGGGATTGCTGGGTCATATGGTAGTTCTATTTTTAGTATTTTAAGGAACCTCCATACTGTTCTCCATAGTGGCTGTATCAATTTACATTCCCACCAACAGTGCAAGAGGGTTCCCTTTTCTCCACACCCTCTCCAGCATTTGCTGTTTGTAGATTTTCTGATGATGCCCATTCTAACTGGTGTGAGGTGATACCTCATTGTAGTTTTGATTTGCATTTCTCTAATGATTAGTGATGTTGAGCAGCTTTTCATGTGCTTCTTGGCCATCTGTATGTCTTCTTTGGAGAAATGTCTATTTAGGTCTTCTGCCCATTTTTTGTGTTGTTTGTTTTTCTAATATTGAGCTGCATGAGCTGTTTATATATTTTGGAGATTAAGCCTTTGTCCGTTGATTTGTTTGCAAATATTTTCTTCCATTCTGAGGGTTGTCTTTTCGTCTTGCTTATAGTTTCCTTTGCTGTGCGAAAGCTTTTAAGTTTCATTAGGTCCCATTTGTTTATTTTTGTTTTTATTTCCATTACTCTAGGAGGTGATTCAAAAAAGATCTTGCTGTGATTTATGTCAGAGTGTTGTTCCTATGTTTCCTCTAAGAGTTTTATAGTGTCTGGTCTTACATGTACGTTTTTAATACATTTAGAGTTTATTTTTGTGTATGGTGTTAGGGAGTGTTCTAATTTCATTCTTTTACATGTAGCTGTCCAGTTGTCCCAGCACCACTTATTGAAGAGGCTGTCTTTTCTCCATTGTATATCTTGCCTCCTTTGTCATAGATTAGTTGACCATAGGTGCATGGGTTTATCTCTGGGCTTTCTATCCTAGGAATAAAAAGGAGGTAAAAGATCTGTACTCAGAAAACTATAAGACACTGATGAAAGAAATCAAAGATGACACAAACAGAGGGAGAGATATACCATGTTCTTAGATTGGAAGAATCAATATTGTAAAAATGACTGTATTACCCAAAGCAATCTACAGATTCAATGCAATTCCTATCAAATCACCAATGGCATTTTTTTCAGAACTAGAACAAAACATCTTAAAATTTGTATGGAGACACAAAAGACCCCAAATAGCCAAAGCAATCTTGAGGGAAAAAAATGGAGCTGGAGGAGTCAGACTCCCTGACATCACACTATACTACAAAGCTACAGTAATCAAGACAGTATGGTACTAGCACAAAAACAGAAACCCCAGAGGATGTGATGAAGCGTTTTGTAGCAGTGGTTCAAAGGTGGGGTCTCTGACAAGATTAGGGTGTGAGCAGGGCTTCCACTCCCTTCATCTCTCAGGTGGTCTTAATCTTGATGAGCTTCTCTGGCCCCTTTAATCTCGCCTCAGGTGGTTTCTTGGCTGCTCCTGGCCTTGATTAGCAACTGTTCAAATCCGCCCTTTGGAACTCAGGGAAGGTCATGGAGGCTGGAGTCTTGCCTATAAGAAATGGGGGACAAAAGGAGGCCTCTGTGCCCGGGCTCCACTCGGTTTCAGTGCCTGGGAGCCCCACAGGGCCCCACTCTGTTTCACTACTTACATCATGTTTGTGGAGTTTAAGAGTTAATACATATTAAAAATGTAGAATAACTCCGGCAATATAAGTGCTTAATAAAGGTCAGCTATGAATATTTATTATTTATTTTTAAAAAATTTATTTACTTATGACTGCATTGGGTCTTCATTGCTGCACGCAGGCTTTCTCTAGTTGTGGTGAGCCGGGGCTACTCTTCGTTACGGTGCACGGGCTTCTCATTGCTGTGGCTTCTCTTGTTGCAGAGCATGGGCTCCAGGCACGCGGGCTTCAGCAGTTGTGGCTCACGGGCTCAAGAGCGCAGGCTCAGTAGTTGTGGCTCATGGGCCTAGTTGCTCCGCGGCATGTGGGATCCTCCCAGGCCAGGGCTCGAACCCGTGTCCCCTGCATTGGCAGGCAGATTCTTAAACCACTGTGCCACGAGGGAAGCCCTGAATATTTATTATTATTATTATTGTTTTATTACACTTCCTGTCTTTCTTCCAATTAATCACTATATGATGGCTGAAAGCTCCTAACTAAAATAATGATGGTAATGATGATAGTAGTAATACTAGCCAGCGTTTATTAAGGACCTATTATATTCTAGTCATTCTGCCAGGTACTTTGCACAAAATATCCGACTCCTCCCAGAAACCATGTATGTAAGCCGTCAACATTTCTCCCCTTCATCCACTCCTCGGGAGAATCCACCCTGGGTTCCACCCACCCTCGTTACTTTACCAAGTTAGCTTTCACACAGGTCAGCAGTGATCTGCCTAACACTAAATCCAAAGGATATTTACAGTCCTATTCATGAGCTTTCTGTAGCATAAAACATTTGACAATTCCCTCCTTGAAATATGCCTTGTTTTTGAATTTTGTGACACCACACTCTCCTATATAAGGTCATGTTTTAATCTCCTTTACTGACTCAACATGTTGTTATGCATGTTTTACGTATACAAAGAATGAAAAGAGATCATTCTCCATCTGCATTACAAACTCTTTTTTACACAGTCTGCTCTTTTCTGTAGAAAATAAAAAGAACAGGAAAAAATTAGACACTGAAACTAGAAAATATATTTCAAGTGAAATTGTTGTTCTAAACAGTTCTTCTCAGGTAAAAATAATAGAGGTTCAAAATACACAAAGCGGGCCTCCCTGGCAGCACAATGGTTAAGAATCTGCCTGCCAATGCAGGGGACACGGGTTTGAGCCCTGGTTCAGGAAGATCCCACATGCCACAGAGCAACTGAGCCCGTGAGCCACAACTACTGAGCCTGTGCTCTAGAGCCCTCAAGCCACAACTACTGAGCCCACATGCCACAACTACTGAAGCCCATGCACCTAGAGCCTGTGCTCTGCAACAAGAGAAGCCACCGCAGTGAGAAGCCCAGGCACCACAATGAAGAGTAGCCCCACTCGCCACAACTAGAGAAAGCCCGCACACAGCAACAAAGACCCAACGCAGCCAAAAATAAATTAATTAATTTAATTAATTTTTAAAGAAACAAAGAAAATAAGGGGAGAGATCCCTCTCCCTTCAAAATACACAAAGCAAAAACTGATAGCACTGCAAGGATAAACAGATCCACAATCATAGCAAGAGATTACAATATCTCTTTCTCAATAACTGATAGAACAACTAGACAGAAAATCAGTGAGGATGCAGATTTCAACAGCACTATCCATCACCTTAACCTGATTGGCATTTATAGAACAGCACCCCCAACAACAATAGACGCACATTCTTTCCAACTACACACACAATATTTACCAATATTAATCCTCTCCTGGTCTATAAAAAGGATTCAATTCAATACACTTAAAAGAATTTAAATCATTCAAAGAATATTCCAGAACCAAAATAGAATTAAATTCGAAATCAGTAATAGATTTATGGAAAATCCTCAAGTACTTGGAAATTAAGCAACATAGCTGTAAATACCACATGGCTTATTTACTTTGAAGGAATCAAAGGAAGAATTATAAAGTATATTTTGAACTATAAGAAAGTGAAAGTACAACACATATTTGTGGTATACCACTAAAGAAGTACATGGGGGTAACCTTAGAGCATTAAACGCCTATGTGAGAAAAGAAAGGTCTCAAATTGACGACCTACTTATCTAATTTGTGAAGAGCAAAGTAAAAGCTTATTTACTCAAAGTAAGCTAAATAAAAGAAACAATATGAAAGGAAAAACTAGAGAAACATGAAATAGATAAGAGGAAAAAATCATAGAGAAAATCAATGAAAACAAAATTTGGTTGTGGTAGGGAGAATCCTAAAATGGCCCACCAACATTCAATCCCCTAGTCTATCCCCCCTCAGAATCTTGCCATAATCCTCTCTCCTTGAGTGTAGGAAAGACATGTGACTATGATAGAATATCTCTCCTGTGATTATGTTACACTATATATAGCAAGAGAGATTTTGCAAGTATAATTAAGGTCCTTAATCAGTCAACTTTGAATTAATCAAAAGGAAAGCAATCATCCCTTAAGGTAATACTTAAGGGATAAGAAGCAGTAGTGGGTGCTCCCATGCTGGTTCAAGAAGTAAGATAGTATGTTGGGAAAGGAAGAGGCCATATGGCAAGATTCTAAGGCCTCTAGGAGCTGAGAGCAGTTTCTGGCTAACAACAAGCGAGAAAATGAGTACCTCAGCCATACAGTCACAAGGAAATGAATTCTGCTGTCAACTAGTGAGCTTGGAGGAGGATCCCAAAGCCTCAGAAGAGATTGGAGTCCTTGATTTCAGCCTCGTGAGGCCCTGAGCGGACTCCACTACACTCTGGCCAGACTCCTGACCCAAAGAAACGACAAGATACTAAGTTTGTATTGCTTTAGACCACTAAACTGGTGCTCATTGGTAATGTAGCAATGAATACAATGGTTCTTTGAGAAGATCAATATAATTGATGCAACTTCTAGCCAGAGTGATCAGGAAAAAAGAGAGAAAATGCAAATTAAGAATATCAGGAATAAGAGAAAAGTGTAATCACTAAAAATTCCACAGATATTAAAAGGATAGTAAGGGAATATTATGAACAATTTTACGCCAACAAACTCAACAACTTAGACAAGATGGACAAATCTCTTTAAAGACATGAACTATCAAAGCTCATCCAAGAATAAATAGGTAACGAATAGACCTATACCTGAAATTGAATTTGCAGTTAAAACATTTCCTCAAAGAAAACTCCAGGCCCAGATGGCTTCTCTTATGAATTCTACCAAATATTTAAGGGAGAAATAATATCAACTCTGTACAAACTCTTTCAGAAAATTGACAAGGAAAGAGTATTTCCTAATTCATTCTATGAGCCCAGCAATACCCTGATGTCAAATCCAGAAAAAGATATTAAACGAAAGGAAGCCAAGACCTGAAATCGTAAAACTCCTAGAAGAAAACAGGCAGTACACTAGTTGGCGTTGGTCTGAGCAATAATTTTTTGGAGCTGTCTGCTCAGGCAAGGACAACAAAAGTAAAAATAAATAAATAGGACTACACCAAACTAAAAAGCTTTTGCACAGGGAAGGAAACCGTCAACAAAATGAAAAGGCAACCTCCTGAATGGGAGAATATATTTGTAAATGATGTCTGATAAGAGGTTAATATCCAAAATACTTAAGAACTCATACAATTCAGCATCAGAAAAATGGGCAGAGGGCTTCCCTGGTGGCGCAGTGGTTGAGAGTCCGCCTGCTGATGCAGGGGACATGGGTTCGTGCCCCGGTCCGGGAGGATCCCACATGCCGCAGAGCGGCTGGGTCCGTGAGCCATGGCCGCTGAGCCTGCGCGTCCAGAGTCTGTGCTCCGCAACGGGAGAGGCCACAGCACTGAGAGGCCTGCATACCACAAAAAAAAAAAAAATGGGCAGAGCACCTGAATAGACATTTTTCCAAAGAAGATATACAGATGGCCAACAGGAAGATGAAGATGCTCGACATCACTAATCATCAGGGAAATGCAAATCAAAATCACAATGAGATCTCACCTCACAGCTGTCAGAATGGTTATCATCAAAAAGACAACAAATAAGCACTGACAAGGATGTGGAGAAAAGGGACCCCTCATGCACGGTTGGTGGGAATGTAAATTGGTATTATGAAAAACAATAAGGAGGTTACTTTAAAAATTAAAAATAGAACTACCGTATGATCCAGCAATTCTACTCCAGGGTATTTATCCAAAGAAAAAGAAAACACTGATTTGAAAACATATATGCACCCTCTATGTTCATTGCAGCATTATTTACAATAGCCAACATATGGAAGGAACCTAGGTGCCCATCAACAGAAAATGGAAACAGGAGGTGTGAGATATATATATATATATATAGTGATATATTATTCAGCTATAAAAAAGAATGAAATCTTGCTATTTGCAAGAACATGGATAGAACTAGAGGGCATCATGCTAAGTGAAATAAGTCGGACAGAGAAAGACAAATACCATATAATTTTACTTATATGTGGAATTTAAAAAACAACACAAAAGAACAACACAAAAAAACAGAAATGGACTCACAGATAAGGAGAACAAACTATTGGTTGCCAGAGGGGAGGTGGGTGGGGAGATGGACAAAATAGGGGAAGGGAATTAAGAGGTACAAAACTTTCAGTTATAAAATACAGAAGTCATGGAGAGGTAATATACAGCATAGGAAATATAGTCAGTGATATTGGAGTAACTTTATATAGTGAAAGATGATAACTTTCATTATCATGGATGATAACTAATCATGGTGGTGATTATTTGGCAATGTATAAAAATACTGAACCACTGTACTGTACATCTAATACTAATATAATTTTGTTAGCCAATTATACTTCAATAAAAAATAAAAATGATGCTATAGACCAATATCTCTCATGAACATAGATACAAAATTTCTAAACAAAATGATAGCAAATCCAATCCAATAATATATAAAAAGGAAAATACATCATAACCTCAGGATTTTATCCCTAAGTTTGCAATGCTGGTTTAAAATTTAAATGATAATCAGTGTAACTCCCCATATGAACAACAAAAAAGGAAAAACATATGATCATTTTAATAGATGCAGAAAAACCATTTGTCAAAATCCAATACTTATTCATGATTAAAAAAGAATAACCAGCTCTGTGTGTGTGCGTGTGGCACTTGCCCATGTAATCTATTTTGGGTTTTGGTACCCAAATACTTCTCAATTTATAAAACAATATAGAATCTTTCCTACTTTTTTCTACACTAAAATGTTTTTCTACTCTAAACAGCATTGGATAAATCTCTTTAAATATTAATATATAATCCCTCTGTGAAACATCTGAGCCTTCTGCTATATGGGCAGTGGCTCTTTGATAACTCTATTTATTCTATGGTAATTTGTATCTTTATATTTGCTCTTTCCTCTGGAGTTAATTTTGCTAAATTTTATTTTCCTTAATATTATCAAATTTATCCAGGTTTTCAAATACTTACACAGGGGTGAAAAACTTTAAATATATAAGAAATCAAAAGAAGTTGTTTCTTATGATTCTATTGGTTTCCTAAATATCTGCATTACTTTTTTTTCTTTTTTTTTTTTATAGATCTTTATTGGAGTGTAATTGCTTCACAATACTGTGTTAGTTTCTCTTGCAGAACAAAGCAAATCAGTCATATGTATACACGTGTCCCCATATCACCTCCCTCTTGAGCCTCCCTCTCAGCCTCCCTATTCCACCGCTCTAGGTCATCACAAAGTACCAAGCCGATGTCCCTGTGCTGTGCTGCTGCTTCTCACCAGCCAACTATTTTACATTCAGTAGTGTATATATGTTGATGCTACTCTCACATCGCCCCAGCATTGCCCTCCCACCCCACGTCCTCAAGTCCATTCCCTATGTCTACCTACTGTCCTGCAACTAGGTTCATCAGTACCTTTTTTTTTTTTTAGATTCCATATACATGCGTTAGCATACGGTATTTGTTTTTCCTCTTTCTGACTTACTTCACTCTGTATGACAGACTCTAGGTCCATCATCTCAATACAAATAACTCAATTTTGTTTCTTTTTATGGCTGGGTGATATTCCATGGTATATATGTGCCACATCTTCTTGATCCATTCATCTGTCGATGGACACTTAGGTTGGTTCCATATCCTGACTATTGTAAATAGTGTCGCAATGTAAATTGTGGTACATGTCTCTTTTTATGGTTTTCTCAGGGTATATGCCCAGTAGTGGGATTGCTGGGTCATATGGTAGTTTTATTTTTAGTTTTTCAAGGAACCTCCATACTGTTTTCCATAGTGGTTGTATCAATTTACATTCCCACCAACAGCATAGGAGGGCTCCCTTTTCACCACACCCTTTCCAGCATTTATTGTTTCTAGATTTTTTTGATAATGGCCATCCTGACTGGTGTGAGGTGATACCTCACTGTAGTTTTGATTTGAATTTCTCTAATAATTTGTGATGTTGAGCATCTTTTCAT